>NC_047039.1:65911352-67241373 GCF_011762595.2 Tursiops truncatus | reverse complement strand
CAGTATTACAGTATATTTTATGACTTTACCTGTAGTGGCAGTTTTAATGACTGGTTACAGACAGTATTCTAATGAAAGGGATCGCATCCCAGAGTCAGGAATTTCATGTGAGTGTGTGTATTTATGATTTTCCTTTGCAGTTATCTCACCAGCTAGAAACAAGGTGTCATTCACCAGAAGAACTTACTTAGTTTTCTACTAAATGTTGGAGAGAGGACCTAAGATCTCTAGCAAACTTAGGGTTTGAAGTTTAAGTTAATAGATGAATCAGGATACTTGGTCTCTGCTCCATGATTTTCCAGTGATTAACATCTTTACTAATGACTTCCAAAATCATTATCTACTTATCTCTCATGTGCCAAACAGGAATCTTAAAATAAACTACATTATCAAATTAAACAAATCTGTGTTACGAAAACTTACATTCGAAATGAGGACATCAGATGATCCACAACCCCCTCCACCCAGGTCATGAGTGTTATTTGTATCCCCTCAAAAAGTAGTATTCAAATTAAAGAGTAAATTCTATCGTGACATTTTTACTCTTCCATCTCTTTTATGTGGAGAAGTTGCAGATCTGAAAGAAGGCTGGTATGGCTGGAGGTAGTGAGTTGGGATGTGACTGTGCAAGGCCTCTGAGGCCTGCTAAGGAATCTCGATTTTATTCTGGGAGTCACTGAGTGATTTAGAGTAAGGGAGATGGAATGCCACGAGCTAATACATCATTTTAAATGATCATCAGTAAAACTATTCTATATGATACTGCTATGATGGATACATGATATTATGCATTTGGCAAAACCATAGAACTGTACAACACAGAGAGTGAACCCTGATGTAAACTGTGGATTTTAGTTAATGGAAATATATCAGTATCGGGTCGTCATTTGGAATAGATGTAGCACAGCAGTGCAAGGAGTTAAATAATATGGGAAACCATGGGGATAAGTGGAGGGAGGGGATATTTGAGAACTCTTTGTACTTCTGGTCAATTTTTCTTTAAACCTAAAACTTCTCTAAGAAATAAAGTCTATTAATTAAGAAAAAAATGATCACTCTTGTTGCTGGGTGGAGAATGAATTAAAGGGACCAATTAGAAAGCCAGCACAGTCCATTTTTAAAAATAGCTTTACTAATATAGCTTCCTTCAGAAGAATTTTGCTATCAGAATATCATTTTGGCATCAAATATCCAAAGAATGGAATTCTTTACATCAGAGTAAGGGTGAGGTGGTAAGAAAACAGGAGGAAAATATCATGTTGCCATCCAATGGAATACAACTTGAAAACTAAATCTATATTTTTGCACTACCTACTAACATTTTTTACACCTACTTCTGAATTTTTGTTCATTTCTATGTGCATCAAATTTAAATTAATATATTTAAAGAAAGCTAATAAATGTATTAGTATCTTCCAGGACCTGAAATCTTTCAGAGAAATTTTTTGTATTAACATACTAAGGTAAGAATAAATCAAAAAGATATAGGCTTTGGTAGGGAGTATGTAAGGAAAGGCATAGACAATATATATGGAAGCTAATAACCTTGAACCACTTTAAAACTGTCACATTAGTACAACATAACCAGAGGCTGAATTTATGTGGATGGCTTTATTTTCTACCTAAAAATCTAGTAATTTGACAGAGAAAGATGACTATCAGACAGAAATACATTTATGCTGCATTACCTTAATACCTAATAATTTTTCATTTCCAGAGAGAGAGAGGAATAGCTTTACAGTTACATCGCTGGACCTATCTGCTTATAACTTACTTCTGATGATAAAAATGGTATTGATTTGGCCTCAGTTTCTCCAGTTAAGTAATTCTTGATTGTTAGGTTAAAAAAAAATTACAAATCATGGGCAGACTCTGCATATTCTGACCAGAATGACCATCAAGATTTGATTTATCATTTGGTTGGGAATCAGGGCAAGAGAACACCAAGTTCTGGTCTTGAAAACTCTCTCGATAGCAGAAATAGAAATGTCAAGTTATTAATTAATTGCAGTAATGTCTTAATAATACTTGAAGTCTTATTGAAACAGAATTAGGACTTGACACGTGTGCCAGATTGCTAAACCAGGGGCATTCTTAAGAATGGTTGGGGGCTTCCCTGGTGGCGCAGTGGTTGGGAGTCCACCTGCCGATGCAGGGGATACGGGTTTGTGCCTCAGTCCGGGAGGATCCCACATGCCGCAGAGTGGCTGGGCCCGTGAGCTGTGGCCGCTGGGCCTGCGCGTCCGGAGCCTGTGCTCTGCAGCGGGAGAGGCCACAGCAGTGAGAAGCCCGCGTACCGCGCAAAAAAAAAAAAAAAAAAAAAAGAATGGTTGGGGAGAATTCTTTCAGGGATTACTTATTAATTCAAATCTCCTTATGTGCTTTGTGCTCAGTAAGCACAAAACTGTGTGCTCTGCTACATTTTCATTTGTTGTCAAAAGAATAGTGGTTTCACGAATTTGTAAAAATTAAAATACCCTCTTATTTTTTATTATTTTTTTAATTTATTTAAACTTTTTTTTTAATTATTATTATTTTTTTAATTTATTTTGGCTGTGCTGGGTCTTCGTTTCTGTGCGAGGACTTTCTCCAGTTGTGGCAAGTGGGGGCCACTCTTCATCACGGTGCGCGGGCCTCTCACTATCGCGGCCTCTCTTGTTGCGGAGCACAGGCTCCAGATGCACAGGCTCAGTAGTTGTGGCTCACGGGCTTAGTTGTTCTGCGGCATGTGGGATCCTCCCAGACCAGGGCTCGAACTCGTGTCCCCTGCATTAGCAGGCAGATTCTCAACCACTGCGCCACCAGAGAAGCCCCTACCCTCTTATTTAAAAAAAAAAAAAAAAAAAAAAAAAAAAAAAAAAAAACCTCTACATCTATTTTGTACACATTAATGAGGAGCTAATGACAAAGCTGTCAGGTTCTGATTCCCAGAATCCTCAGCTCTGAGAGCTGGGGTTGACCATGAGATCACCAAGATTAAGTCCTCCCCCAAGTTTACACGACTAGGTGTCAACAAGACATGGCTAGGATGCATATTTTGGGACCCCCTAATCAGTCATGCTTCCACTAGGCTCTGCCTTTGAATGGATAAAGAAAATCAGGATTTCAGAAATAAAATCCTGCACCAAATTTAAGCCTATACTTTGTGAGGATAAAGAGTTTGAACTGAACTAATCACTCATTGATTAAGATGAGTCTGTTTCTGTACCCAAAATACTTTAAGGTAATTAGGACTGATGATAAAGAAACTAAAAATAATAAAAATGAGAGAGAGAGAGAGAGAGAGAGACATTGATTTCCTAAGTAGTTAATCCTCATATGAGAACTCTATTACAAATGAAAGTACAGCTACTTATCCATTGTCCCCTTCTTCTTAGCATCTTCATCCTTCCAGGGCAAAAGAGGCAAACAAAATAAAAATCAGCCTCTGAATCTATGATATCATTTGTTACATAAACTCCACGTTTCAACATAACATAGAATGTTCCAATTTCATGACTCAGCACATTTCTTTGGTCCCTGACAAAATCAGAATGATGCGGGAATGAATTGTGAAAGCTAAACAGAATTAAGGACTTAAAGGATGACATTACATTGCCCCAGCTCCACAATTACTTGACAGAAAAGAAGGTTGTATTTCCCATGTATGCGGCCTCCAGGAATATAAAAAGCCCTCCTGGTGACTTGCTCTATGCTGGCATTGTCACACTGTTGCTGCTTTCTAACAAATGATCCATCATTTTAAACTTTCTAGCTCTTGAATATGTCAAATCTCAGTCTTATAATTTTGTTAGTCATAATTTTGTCTTTCATTTCCTCCTTCTCTGGGTGAAGTTTATCCTATTATTATCTTCTTAAGATGTACACCGGTTTTATAGAGCTGGCTCCAATGTAGGTATGTTTTTTGGTCAATGAAGGCAGTGAAGTCGCTAAAAGTATGTGTGGAGCTTTTAAGTTTTTATGTCACCGTGTATGGAAATAGCTATTATATTCAAACAGATGTCTAATCCTTGATCATAATTAGGATACTTTTGAAATAGAAGCCTATGTCCTCATTTCAATTTTTCAGCAGTCTTTTAAGCTTGATGAAGTGTGTATATCTTTATTAAGATCATAATGATTAAAATGCACCTATCCCACCACAAAGAAGAAAAAGATGACTCAGCATTCCTAAGGTTAGTCATAGAATATAGAGGATGCAGGGTTCTCTGTACCCACTGTACCCTATGGAAGCACAAGGGCTTTGGCTCTATCAGGCTAAGCCAATAGCTGATGTACAACTTAGGAATGAGACTAAACCTCTGTAGACCCCAGTTTTTAATTTGCGTAATGGAATTTTATAATACCTACCTTACAGAGTTATTGTGAGTATTGCATAAAATACTATGTTTGGAAGCATTTGTGAACTGTAGAATACTTTATAAATGTAATATATTATTGCCAAGAAATAATTAACTGATTCATAATGAAGAAACAATTTTCCAAAGAAACATGAAATATATTTTTAAATTGTTTACAAATATTCTATGAGGTTAACATTCGTATATATTCATAGTACATCTATATAAAATTCTGCCTGTATTCAAGTGTAATTTACACAGTATGACCTACTGAAAAAAGATGTTTCAGTTGTAATTATAAAGCATAGTTTATTGAATTTTTTGCAAATCTAGTGATAAAAATATAATCTAATTTAACTTTATGTTAAGGTGTATATGATTTAAGTTTAGGGGCTATAAGGAGGATTTTAGTACAAATAATTTGTATAATAATTTATATACTAATTATAGTAATTAAAATAATTTAGTATAAATAACCCACAAAGAATTATTCCCCAAAGATGACTAACTAGGAATGAGAAATTGATATTTCTGCAGAAACAATGTTAAAAATAGAAAAGGAGAGTGTCCTAGGCAAGGCTATGAAACTCTAGTTACGCCATGATAGACCCAGAGTACTGTGTGTTTGCAGCAGAAATTGGCAGTGGGTGATTATAAATCTTGAAATGAAAACAAATAATTATAAAATTATATGATTTTTCTCCTAATGGAAGTGTGAGCAAGGTATGGAAGTGGATCGGTAGTTGTGGTGATTCATTTTGTCTGGCAGTGGCCAGCCGAGCTTGTCAAAGAATACAATATTTTGTGCAGAGTTAGGAAGAACAAACAGGTGTTTACTAAGTACAGAAGGAGGAACCTAGCATTCCAGGCAAATGGGACAGCATATTCAAAGGTTGAGGAGTATGGCACAGCATGGTGCATTAGGGAAAGAATCAATAATCTAGTGTACTGGAGCATAATGTGTTTAAAGATTTAGAGGGAGATTGAGAGATTTGAACAGATAGTTTCAGAGGCAGATCCTGAAAGGTTTTAAATACTGAACTGATCTGATCTTGTTGGGGTTGGGGAGCCAAAGAAGGGTATTGACCGGGGGTGTCCTGATTGACTGTTTTAGGAAAACCATGTTGGTGATATTATGCTCCAGAGGCAGCTGGCTTTGTCATGTTCCTCTGGCATTGTTTTACTTTATAGGTCAAGGGCAATTCTGAATATTAGAGAACACAATACATCTACTTTCATGCATTAGAATAAAAACAAGGAGCCAAAGGGACATTTAAGAGGAATTGGTCCTGTGTTTCCCAAACTTCATTTGCTTACGTGGTACCATCATTATCTACAAATCATTTTTAATCTAATTTATTAAATTTTTTGATGGATTCATTTTTTCATAACTCCACAAAAGAAAATGTATGTCACCAAGCAATAATATTTATTAAATTACAGGTTTAGCCATTCCTTAAATATTATATATTATTATAAATCCAACTGTTAAAAGAAAAATGCATCTGGGTACCACCTTTAGGGAACACAGGTCCATCTGATGTCATCATCTTACAGGTGAGGAATTGATGTACAAGTAAATCAAATGTTGTCCCTAAGTCACCTGTGTATGCTGACCACATCCCAAACACAGTTCTAGGTGCTGGGGTGACAGCAGTAACAAAATAAAATCACTGCCCTCAGGAGCTTACATTCTAGTGGGGGAAATAGACAAAAAATAAGTACGTGAACACGTGGCATAATGCTAGGTAATGTGAAGAGCTGTGAGGAAAAGAGAGGGAAGTTACAGAGTAGAGAATGATGACACAGGTTTGCCTTCAGATGGGGTGTCTGGGCCTGTCAGTGTTCCTAATGTGCTGATGGAGCAAGTTGTGGGCAATCTGAGGATGGAGCTGTCCAGGTAGAGGGAACAACAGAAGCAAAAGTACCTGAGAACTTGCCTGACATGCTTAAGGAAGAGCCAAGACAAGCTAGTGGTGGTGCCATGGAAACCTGGTTTTTAGGACCATCACCCCCCGACCCTGCTGCCCCATCAGACATACCCCCTTTCTCTACAGCAAGGGCTGACCAGTACACACCAGTTCCAGCCCACTGCCTGTTTTATCGGAATGCAGCAATGCTCATTTGTTTATATCTGGCCTATGAGCGCTTTTGTGCTGCAACAGCAGAGTTGAATGTTGTGATGGAGGCCATGTGACCCACAGAGAGCCTAAATTATTTACCATCTGGCACTTTACAGAAAATGTTCACTGACCCCTCCTCTATATCATGCTCTTGTTGTCATTGTTGTTATTAAATGTGGACATCACAGAAAGGAATGCTTTGGACATCTTTATAAAAATGAATACAAATCATCCATGTCAAAGTCTAGTTTCTACTTGTAGAAAATCTGATTTCATTTTTTAAAATTGAGTTGTGTACTAGTGGGAACTTTTTAGTATATTCTATTCAAGTGTGATCTTTTTTTCTTAACGATGAATTGGAAGAATAAGGTAATCTGGGCTTCCCTGGTGGCGCAGTGGTTGAGAGTCCGCCTGCCGATGCAGGGGACACGGGTTCGTGCCCCGGTCTGGGAAGATCCCACATGCCGCGGAGCGGCTGGGCCCGTGAGCCATGGCCACTGGGCCTGCGCATCCGGAGCCTGTGCTCCGCAACGGGAGAGGCCACAACAGTGAGAGGCCCGCGTACCGCAAAAGAAAAAAAAAAAAAAAAAAGAATAAGGTAATCTGCCATTACATGAAGATAGGAGTGAAGAATAACCACAGTTCGCATTACACTGTGGTTTCCTCTTGTTAGTATTCAAAGTATATTCTTTCTAAACTACATCTGAAACAAGATGATGATCTATCCTGTCAGGAGTTGGAGTTGCATTGTTGGGTAATGCATAGGAGTTTAAAAGATCTGTGTGGACAGTGTGGCCCAGAGCTACAAGTCTCTTTGGAACTAATTACCTTCTTAAATCAAAGAGTCCTGAAGATCATCTGTGACCTCATATGAAAGAGATGCTGTGCTGATTTTACCTCAGGCTTCCTTGTTCACATAGGCATAGAATGCTCGTGGTTCTGGTGACAGTATTTTTGTCTTTGGTGTAAAGTTCATAGAAGGTGCCTCATATTCTTTTCCCTATCAAATATTTCTCTCTGGGAAGGAAAAATAAGCAAAAAGAAAAACAGCAACAAAAAATGAGTAAGACTAGCGAGAATAAGGCTAAAAAAAATCATGGGCAATATTTAAAAGACTCAGTATGGATCTGATTGAACTCAAGATTTAAAGTAAATCAGATGAGGAACTGAAGTGAAGAAGGAAGTGAGAAAGCTGGATTTTTCAAATATTTCTTAAACTACTAGGTCAGTATCTCTCAGATGCCTGCCTGTCAGCCAGCCCCCCCACCCCCATCCCGGTCTTCTTCCATCTCCTCCTCCTCTTCTCTGTTCCCTTCCCTGCTCCGCTCGCTCACTCTCTCCTGCCTTTATACCCTAGGAAACTCACCCTGTACATTATAGAACGTCCCTTTCCAAATATTACCCACTGGGCCCTCTCTTTTAACTGAGCTCTTCGTAAGTCACTTCCTGAACTACTCTTTCCTAGTGACTTCCCATTATCATAAGGTCGAGCTTAACAGCTGGAAAAAAAATCTGGAAACCTTCTGACCACATAGAATATAGTTTCATGAGTATAAATATATGGTTACAGAAGAAAACTTTGGAAAATATAAAAAAGCAAGAGGAAGAAAATAAAAATTAGCTACAGTTTCCACTTTAGTATATTCCCAGTTATCTCTGTATCTATTTAAAATTTGTAATTGTTCTCTACTTACAATTTGGTCCTGCTTTTCTCACATAACAATGTGAAAATGTATATTTCTCTTTGTAATTAAATAGTCTTCTGAAACCTGATTGTGGTCATCAAACAGCATGAACCATAGTTTAATTAGCCTCCCATTAATTTTCTTTTTCTTCCAGTTTTTCTGAATTATAAATAATGCTGCGGTGAACATCTTTGTGTGCTCACATCTCTGTTGATTCCCTAAGAATAAATGCATAGGAGTGTTACAGCTGCATAGAAGGATGGGTATCCTCATTATTAAGGCCATCACTACGTATTATTCTGCAGCCAACTTCTGAAGACTGTCAAAGGGACTTCTCCATCTCATGTTTAATGCTAACACTCAGTCTGATGATGATTCATTTGCATTTTGCTTATTGTAATGTTTCCTCACTTGAAAGTCACTAAGTAGTTTGTTGCCCCTTGTCTCCGGGGAAACCTTGGTAAGTGAGAGGCCAGAAGATGGGGGAGTTTGAAAGAGATCCATCCTGGAAACAGCAGAGAGGCAGGGAGAAGGCTGTGGATCTGATCCAAGCTAGAAATAAGTCACCCAGTTCCCACTGTGACTCTCAGGGAGTGCCCACATAACACATACTAGGTGCTTTGACAGGAGATTGTGGGAAAATGAAGCTCAAAACGACACTGCCCTCAGAGGTTCACAGCCCACAGAGTTGATGATGAACACACCTCTCAGCTCTGACTTCCATCTGCAAGAAAAGTCTTTTGGAGATGAAGTGTTCACATAGTCACTTCTTTAAAAGTATTTTTGCCTTTTGTTGAAAGTTGAGCTCTCTTCTTCCCCAGTTCGTTCACTTATCTAGCTAAGAACTACTATTATCTAAAAAACTTATTCTTGGAAGATATTTGAAAGAGCCCTTTTGTGTTGTGTGAGCCAAAACCTCTAAGTTGCCCTCCACCCGCCCCAGATAAACACATCACAATGCCACTGCTTTCAGCCTGCATCCATGTGCTGTAATAGTCCCAGCTCATCTTTTTTTAATAGGGGAACAGGGGAGTGTAGGTTTCTAGTCACACATTTACAGTAGTGGGGGAGGGGCTGCAGGATAAGAAGTGTGATCAGTTTTATTATTATTATTTATTGACATCTCAGAAGTTGTGGAAGGTTACTGACAGACCCCAACTTTATTCTCCTTGGGCTCACATTCAGGGACCCAGCTATCCTTTTGAAACATTCAGAGTTTTTAGCAGTTCCTCTTTAAAGAAATGCTATCATTCCATCCTTTGGGAAGGAATGAACAATGCCGCTTGTGTGTTCAAACCACTCGGAGCATTAATATACTGTTTCTTTAGAAGGATTTGCTTTCCAAAGTTGAACTTTTCAGAACTCAGAACACCTTATCACACTTTCACAAGCCTTCTCTCTGAAAATGGAAAAAGAAAAGGGGGGAGAGCCTGTCAGGACTTGTGCCAGTTAAATCCGATCTCTCCGGGGATTTGTTTTTCTTCTGGCGTCAGATTAGATGTTCAAATCAAGCAGTGTTTGAGGGCTGCGAGGGAATGTCCATGGGATTCTTAGTGAGGCTAATCCCAAAGCAGCACATTCCAAGGGGCTAATCTGCCCAAATTCATTGCTTACTTGAAACGTCTCTTGGGGGAAGAGCCGGGCAAGTGACTTTTTTTCCAGTGGGCGGTCATAAGAGCATTATTAACGGGATGACCAGCCCCAGACACAGCAAAATGAAAGCAACAAGAGCCGCTCGTGGGACTGCCTTTGCCACCACCCAGAGTCAATGCTCAGGTAAAATGATTTCAGCTCATTTTCTTCTTGTTCAACTTCCCAATACTGGATCTGGGGATCTAGAGGAAGACCCAGGGAATGCCAGGGAGATGTTGAGGGAAAGCAAAAGGTAAAAATGAACACAGGCATTCAGTACCTTGGGGTCTTTGGTGTTTTGTTCTGATTAGGGCAGAGTGTACCTTTTAAACCTGAGAGTCTCAAAATGAGGGATGTAGTAAAGTTTTGCTTTATTTGTTCCTATAAAGTTAGTGGACTCCTTTTTTTCTAATTTTGCAATTACTGGACTGGATTGGTGTCCTGTTAAGTTGCCCTGCTAAAGGGTAGATTGCAGTAGCAGTTTCTGAGACTTTCTGTAGACAGATTTAATACATACTCTGTGTAAGTACTTGTAAATCATTGTTGCGCGGAGAAGGTCTTAATTCTGTAGCTAATGGGGAGTGGGTGGTAAGAAGAGTCAAAGAAGTTTGAGAGACTAACGTTTGTAGCAGAGTCTTTGTGAAAAAGAGTTGAAACCTGGTTAAATGAAACAATATTTTTTTCTTTTTTCAGTTCCAATTATTTTGATGCTTTATTGACTGTATATTTGACTTTCAAAATTCATACGTACTTTATTCTTTGAGAGTTATTATTATACTTTTCTTGAAATGTGAATGTCCTCATTTTTGTTTTGAATAAGATGTCCTTTAATTATTAGCCTTTGAAAAACAGTTCCCTATTACACATCACACATGACTGATAATGCAGAAAGACAAGAAAGAAAATAGCCCTTCACAAACTCAGTCATGGTGATGTGACTGTTCTACCTTTAGAAAAGTGATTTTCTAAGAGCTGATAGAAGCCACCTTTTCTAAGAGTACATGAGCCCTCCAAAGCATGTTTAGAAAGAAGAGATTTTAAGGCATGCTGCTGAAGTTTTGCGTTAGAAGAGAATTAAAGGGTCAGCTAGAAATATGGCATGTCAAAACTGCTTTATTCTTTCTAACAATAAGGTTAGCCATTCTGTGCTAACTTAGCTGGATGTTGCAACCAAGTATAAAGCTTCACACAGAGTAGTTCAAAGCCTTTGAACAAAAGAAAAGGGAATTAGTTTAGGGAACAAGTTAAATCATGATTATACATCAAATATGCCTTCTCCAAGAAAATGATTTTAAAAATCTAATATCCATCCACACTGAAGACTGAATAAAAGCACAATAAAGCAAAGCCCACAATAAATCATAGTAAATTGTGCATGATATTTGGTAGAATTCCTAATTCATGTGCTATATGTGCACTCTTCCTGTTATATATTATGCTTTTCTTCTCAAAAAGAGAATCCAACTCAATTATGAATGATGGAAAGATTTTTTTACATTTTCCCCCCTCAAATTTTCTATGCTTTTGCAAGAGAAACTGTTAGTTTGCTAATAATAAGAAATAAAAACTGATCCTCAATCCCTTTGCTGACAGTGAGGTAGCTTTTCACCTTTGAGAAGGTAATTAAGTTGCTAAACTGCACATAAGTCAGATTACTTAAAGACTAACAAACAAGTTGGCAATCCATATGCAGTCATTCTTATTACACACCTTCCAGGGCCTTCCAAGTTGAAACCAGGATCCATGAGTGAGAGAAATAATGGAGGTGCCCTTGAAAAGTCTAATCTATTTGTTGCGGCCCCCAGATTCTCAAGTTGGGAGTCCTGTGTGATTACACTTCTTTGGGGTAGCCGTTATAATGATCCCCCCCCTTCTTTTATGTCTTTCTTATATTCTGATGTCTGCCTAATGTCCCACCTCTATCCTTGGCCCCAAGGAGAGAGGAACAGAGAGCAGAGTGTTCATTACTCCACTTGTGGGGACTGGAAGGGGGAAATAAGGAGGGGAAAGGTGCAGGTATGAACTGGTTCCCAGACATGCCTCTAGAAGGCACTCCCAGGCAAGCCCAGATGGCACTGCCCAGATCTAGGGTATTTAATACCAATAACACCTAATTTGGAGAGGCAGTTGAGTAGAGTGGGTAAGAGTGTGAACTCTGGAGTCAGACTGCTCACGTTCAAACTCTGTCTTCTAATCTGCTGCATCTCTGACTCAATTTTTTCATTGGTAAAATGGACATAATAGTAGTACTTCCCTCATGGGCTTCTTGTGTGGCTCCATGGAGATAATACGTATACAGCGCAATTCCAGGTACATGATGAACCCGTAATAAAGGTTAAGCATTGTTATTAACTACTGAGTGCCTACTATGTGCCAGGTGCTTTCTCTGAATCATTTGCTTTGATTAATACAACAACTCTCCAAAGTAGCTGTGGTACCCTCATGTTATAGAAAAAGCTCAGGAAAGTTAAATAACTTTTCTGTATACCTTGTTTGTGGCCAGCCAGGCCTTCTGGGAGCATATCATCTCCAGTGCAAAGTGAAATCAATTTAGGTCAGATCTGCTACAGCAGTTTCATAGGAATATCATCTAACCCTTTATCTGAACTTGTAGTACCAGACCAACCTAGGACTGGTCCCTGTTCTTGAGGTGAAAACTTGGTACCTAAATAATGATAACAACTCTGTGTCAGGCATTATGTTTGTGCCCATTTTATAGATGAGGAAAACCAAGGATCAGAGAAATTATACGACTTTGTCCGAGCTGCAGAATCCCATTCACGACAACATTTTCTAACTGCAAACGTCATTGTCTACACATGATACTGCCATTCCTGCTTTCTCTCAATGAGTATTGAGCAGCACTCCCTGAAATTCCCAGATCGTGGGCCACAAAAAAAGGGAAAGTATGCTCTCCCTTTTCTGCTCCCCAAGGTGAAGGAAAAGTTGGTTTCAGATGTCCAGTGAGGAATATTTTTACCATCTATCTGCCAAGAGATGTTATCAAAGAAAGTATTCAGTTTCTAGGAAAAATCACAGCCTATGAATAGTTTAACTTACAGGCTTTTTATGAAGATAAAGACTGGTTATCTATGCTGCTAAGCTCATTTCTGCTGCAAAGATGAACCCACTAGTTTTTCCTATGTATTTGAGAAGAAAAATCTTTAAGAATAGACACTGGGGCTTTTTCCATGCCCAGATGACAAATGACTGCAAATGTTAGTTTTGTGGTGTGAGGGTGCAGAGGGCCACCTGGACCCAGGGATCTCTGTGGCAGGGTGGGTGCTCCTTTTCACTTGGACAATGTTTATACACTCAGAAATTATGCAACCTGATTGTAACCATGACTGAAACAGGATGCAGGTCCTTTGTATCCCTCAAGCATCCCCCGCGTTGCTACTTTTAAAATGTGCTTTGTCATGAATATAAGACAACTACTTCCTTCTGTGCTACATGCTTGCATAGACTCCACTGTGAGAGAGGAGGCAGGTGCAATATTAAGGGGTTGAGGGCAAACCAGACCTTAGCACAACTTATACAGACATTTGGGTCCCTGGCAGAGTCAATATCAATTACAGCCAACAAGCAGGGGCTTGTAACAGTTAACACTGGTCACTGGGACAGGCCAGGTAAACAGCTTAGTTGCACTTTGGTCCTGTATATTTTAAAAGTAGGAATTTGGTCCTGATGCTGGGTTAGAGAGAAGACGATACCTTGTAGATATAACATTACATGTTACTCTAGCAACTTCTGTCTTAAACACGCGCTTAGAGAAGGAATCTTCTGAGTAGCTTACTGGATTTCGTAGGAGGCTCCTTTACTGTTTCAAATCCTGCTAAAAAAAGGGGTTAAGGGATGAAGGATGGACACTGCTTTGGAACAAAGATGGTACAGTTTGTTGAAACTTCCTTTATCCTTCTGGGAGCCCAATCTCAGTGGCCAGGCTTCTGGGTGGACAGTCCCAACAGTGTTCATTCTAAGAAGCCATGTTTGCTATGCTGAAAGGCATGTCAGTTGCCAAAAAATGTGGTATCTTCCTTCCAAAGGCATTACCTGTGAAATTTTGGACTGTGATGAAGACATTTATCTTCCTATGTTTCCATTTCCTTTCTTCCCCTCCATATTCAAGCATTGCTAATTTGGATTTTAGTAAAAACATGGTGATGGATTAGGGCTCGAATTATGTAATTTCCTCACCGTTTTTCTCTCTTTCTATAAGGAAAATATAATGGAAGTGTTAGCCATGAAAACCATATGCTTCTTTAGATATATTTCTTCCTACCACTGAATACTTGTTAACTAAAGGGTTATAAACATCCTGCTCTGTGGCTTTCATTTTCTCTGTAAATAGCATTATTTTTCTGTTCTTCAAAAGTCACTATGAACTTGTATATAGTTTCATTACTAACATTTTTTATTATGGTCATTTCCTTTAATTCTCATATTATAATGTTAAATAACCTAACCAGCAGATTCTGGTAATAATTGATTTTGTTATATGCAGTGTTTATGTGTGAAGTAACCACAATTTCAATTCAGTTTATGATACACTAGTCTCTTAAGTGATTATGAAATTTTGCTTTCTAGTCAAAAATGCTTAAAGGTTGTGTTCACCTTTCTTCTTCTTTTTTTGTTGTTTTTTTTCAGGCTCAAAAGTCCTGGATAGAAAGAGCGTTTTATAAAAGAGAATGTGTTCACATCATACCCAGCACCAAAGACCCCCATAGGTAATCTTGCTGTCTCTATAATGTAGCAAGAACTTGAAGTAGCAATTATGGGAACAAAAATATGATAGCAGTCACTATCCATTGCAAGAGAACAGATGTTAAAAGATCATTTTTTAATTGTTGCTGGACATCTTTGAAGCAATCTCATATATACACACCATGTAATATGCCATGCCTGCAGTTAATTGTCTGAGAGCCTGTACAAAATAAAAGCTACACCATAGGGAAGGGAATTCATCACTGTCTATAGGAATGGGATATATATATATACATATATATATATATGTATATATATATAAAATATATGAATGGGATATATAGATATACGCATATACATATATATATATATTTAGTGTGGTTACTGGTTTTCCCTTTCCAGCATTTCATCAAAATGCTTACTTTTTACCAAAATGTTCTGCTACAGTGAAAAAGAGACTTTTAAAGGAAATACTCCTAGCAGATTACTAATTAGACTGCAGACCTTCAGATTTCTATCCAATCACTGGATAGATTTCTATCCAATATTCTACTTACCTTCCTGAAGATCAACAGTATATAAGGTGGAAAGCATTTGGGATAAAGTAACATATGAATGTCTGGAAATGCCCTTATGAAAAGGCAGTAAAATGGAGTAGTTTAAAATATAGACTCTGGAATCTATAGACCAGCTGTATAACCTTGAACAAATTACCTAACCTTCAAAACTATAATATTTTACTCATAAAATGAATGTCACATTGTTAGTATTTAATAAATGATAGCTCTGTATCAGTATTATTGCTAATAGTCATAACAGTGCTAGTAGTAAAGTATGAAGGACATTTTCATGATATGAGGGGTGAATTTTGTTTTCAAATACCTTGTGAATAATTTTTTCATTGTTTCTTCAACAACACTTCAGCTGCAGATCTTCATTCTCAGAATTGGATATATGACAGAGAGTGTCAATTGGGAAAAGACAAGTTAGGTTGTGACTCACATATGATTGAGAGTCCTTATTTAAATGTACCTGTTAAAATTCTTCCCTCAAAGCTGTTCAGTGTCCTTCGTGCAAGATTTGATAGATGGGAGGAGTGAGAAGTAGAAAAATCTACATGGCATTCGTTCTTTTCGTTCCAATCCTGAACAATGTGGCAGGTGTGAAAGGTGGTAGGTGCAGAAGGATGGGAGGCATGTTACAGCCTATACAGCTAGAGGAAAATGTGGAGGGGCCAGAAAAGAAAAGAAATGTATGTCAAGTAAATCCCGAGTTCACCATTTGCCAGGTATGGCCACATTATGGTTTCCACCTGAAAACTGACTCGCTGGCTTGCTACGGTTTGTAGGTTTCTCCAGCAGGTTGCCTTCAGTGTGTATTACAGTTGTCACTAATACAAGGGGTTCACTTTGACCTCTTATGTTATAGGTGTTGCTGCGGGCGTTTAATAGGCCAGCATGTCGGCCTCACTCCCAGTATCTCAGTTCTTCAGAATGAGAAAAATGAAAGTCGCCTCTCCCGAAATGACATCCAGTCTGAGAAGTGGTCCATCAGCAAGCACACTCAACTCAGCCCCACAGATGCTTTTGGGACCATTGAGTTCCAAGGAGGCGGCCATTCCAACAAAGCCATGGTAATCAGAAACCATTCAGTCACTTCTCAAATTCTATCTCAGGTCCTGCAAAGGAATGGTGAAGAGCTGGAGATTTAGTCTTTGGGCCGAATCCCAGCTTTGCCAGTCCCTGGCTGGGTGACCTGCTCTAACTGCATTGCTCCTGTGCCTCTCTGCTCTTCCACTGTCAAATGGGGCAAACCTTCCTCTCAGGATTTTTGAAATGATTAGTATGAGATCAGACACAGTGACTCTTGTTTTTAATAATAATAACAAGTAGCTATCTACAGTTATCCACTGTTCATTATTTTATTTTCTGGGTCTCATCCATTGAGACATGTTTTTCTAACTCCTTTGGTAAAAAATATCTTAACTTTAGGTCTCTGTTTCATTCTGTTCGTAACTAGCATTTCTCTCAATTCAAGGTAGAAATTATCATCCCAGACTATTTCCTTCCCTGTTCTAACAGAGATCTTGTCATCCAAATTGAGTGCTTTTTCTTCAAGCAGCTGCGTTCAATAATGTTCTCAATAGAACAGCTCCATATGAAAAGCATTTTTTTTTTTTTTGGAAAGGAGACATTAGGAAGTATACAAATTTTACTTCTAAGAGTTGTTGCTTCTAAATTTTTTTTTTTTTTTTTTTGCGGTACGCAGGCCTCTCACTGCTGTGGCCTCTCCCACTGCGGAGCACAGGCTCCGGACGCGCAGGCTCAGCGGCCATGGCTCACGGGCCCAGCCGCTCCGTGGCATGTGGGATCTTCCCGGACCGGGGCACAAACCTGTGTCCCCTGCATTGGCAGGTGGACTCTCAACCACTGTGCCACCAGGGAAGCCCTGTTGCTTCTAAATTTTAGCTTTCATCATGGACCTCTCCCTACTTGGCTGACAGATTTTGCCAGGAGAAAAGTCTACCATGTGTTTTTGGAAATTCTAGAAATGCTGTATTCCAACAAGCTTGCTTCTAACTTTTGAGAGAGAGAGAGTTAGTTGAGGGTGGAGCAGTTGGAGATGACTGTTCTCAGGCATGCCATGGAGCTTTCTGAGTTTGGAGAGGAAATTTTTCTTAGAGAAGCATACTGCAAAATGCAGGGGAAGTCACTTCACACCAGTTACAGTCTAAAAATGTGCAATAAAGCCACCTCTCTTGTCTCTTTCCTCTTCTCTCCCCTTTCCCCCATCCCCCCCTTCCCACTGCAGTATTTTCTTCACCAAGAATAGCTGACCAAGCTATTCTCACAGTTCTTCCCTAAGAAAATTAATTCTGAGCAATGTACTGAAAAGGAGGATGCTATGTGCAACCCGCAGAAAGGCCTGGGGAAAACAAAGAAAGGGTTAGGTAGTCTTGACCTGGACAGAACCAAGGGAAATGAAGATTTGGTAACTTCCTCATCCACTTAAGAGTTGGATATGCCCACACAAGATCCTTAAGGGTTCCCAATTCAATACAGTCCCCATTCACAGTATGAGATTGAACCATATGCAGTGTGGATCCTCTGGAACCGTGCATTAATTAAAAGTCACGAAAGTTCTCCCTATAAGAAAAGTGCTGCAGATGAAGAAGTAGTTTAGCGGTCAATAATCATTATAGAGTAGTATACCCAGTGACTTCATAGGGTGCTTAAATGATGCCTGTAAGCATGGTGCCACAAGCCCATTTTAGCCATTATTTCCTTCATTAATATGCAGTGTCTGTCAAATATAGAGCATAAATTTGGTCTTAAGTAGAGCATTCCTCCAAAGTCATCACCTAGGGAGATTCTAATTACCGTGATGCACGAGTGCACAGAACAAGTTTTGGGGACTGCTTTCAGACAATTTATAGATCATGAGAGAAAAGCACTCTGTATTTTCTTCAAATGATGTTTTTGATCAGAAGTTAATCCCGAGTACCTAAAATTCAAAAAACTTAGGGCTTTGTCACAAACGGCTTCTGCTAGTTTTTAAAAATCAGGTCTGTTCTCAGAAGATAAAGTTTTCCACCACTAAAAATTCTGAAAGAATGAAGTACTAGTTTGGAAGTGAAGAATGTGGGTTTTGGATGCAGACAGTCTAAGATTATCCCAGAACCATCATATATTTGCTGTGTGACATGAGAAACATCAATTAAATTCTCTGGGCCTCAGTAATTTATTGTTATCTAGGAATAATAATACTACCATTATAAATGTTAAATAGATAGCATATGTAAGTCATCTGACACAGTGCCAGGACACATAATAGATGTAAAATTAATTTTAACTGCTATTTGTACTACTGTCATCATTATTGTTTGCTTCAGGCTTTGAAAATTTTTAAAAATATTTTGATTAATACTCTGAAGGACATATATTTGGGTGCATATCTTGGTATATTATTTTAGAAAGTCAAGTCATAATTTTTCAGTTAACCATTTGAAATAATTCAAGAGGGGCTTCCCTGGTGGCGCAGTGGTTGAGAATCTGCCTGCCAATGCAGGGGACACGGGTTCGAGCCCTGGTCTGGGAAGATCCCACATGCCACGGAGCAACTAGGCCCGTGAGCCACAACTACTGAGCCTGCGCGTCTGGAGCCTGTGCTCCACAACAAGAGAGGCCGCGATAGTGAGAGGCCCACGCAGCACGATGAAGAGTGGCCCCCGCTTGCCGCAACTAGAGAAAGACCTTGCACAGAAACAAAGACCCAACACAGCCAAAAATAAATAAATAAATAATAAAAATAAAGGAATTCCTTAAAAAAATTTTAAAAATAATAATAATAATAATTCAAGAAGTTCTGATTTCTTCACCTAGTTCTTAAGCCCCGAATCTGAAGCCACATTGCTTTGTTTATAGTCTGGCCTGTCACTTACTGGTTTAAAATCTGGCCCAGTTTATTTAACTTCCCAGTGCCTTAGTTTACTCATCTGCAAAATGAGGATAGTAATTCCTGCTTTATAGGGCTGTAGCAAGGATTAAGTGAGTCAATATATATTAAGTGCTTAGAAGAGTACCTGGTGTTAAAGCTAAATTAATGTTTGCTATGTTATCACTTCCACTAAGTGTTCACTTACTATAGTTACAGGAGAGGCTTTGCAATCAATTAAAATAAAATGCATAATCTTGAAGTCATATAGAACTGTGTCTAAACACTCACTCTCTCCGCCAGTTAAAAAGTCTTGGTTAGGGCTTCCCCAGTGGCGCAGTGGTTGAGAGTCCGCCTGCCAATGCAGGGGACACGGGTTTGTGCCCCGGTCCGGGAAGATCCCACATGCCACGGAGCAGCTGGGCCCGTGAGCCATGGCTGCTGAGCCTGCGTGTCCGAAGCCTGTGCTCCGCAACGGGAGAGGCCACAACAATGAGAGACCCGTGTACCGCAAAAAAAAAGTCTTGGCTAAACCAATTAACTTAGCTGAGCCTCAAGATTTCTTATTTATAAAGTGGGCATGTTTTCCTTATGAGATGGTTACAAGGATTAGAGAGAATATAAAATCACTGGTATACAGCTAGTGCTCAATATATTTATGAAAATCATAGTAATGGCACAGTGAAGCAGCTTTGTTTACTTCCTAGGAATCCAAAGATATGTTAACATATTTCCACAGGAGTACCAGGCTGCATACACTGGTGTTAGTGACAGTCACTAATTGGAGGCTACCACTGTGGACACCAGTTCATCAGTGACTGGAGACATGTGGCTTGTAAACCACCACATTATACACTTTGACTTCTGCATTGAGTCAACCTCCTGTATCCACTTATTCTAGCAAAACGGAAAATGAGCTGTTACCTGGTATCCTCTCTACTTTACTCACTGTAGACTTCAAAAATTAGACAGCTACTGTAGGTGTGGCATTTGTGCCTTTTATGATGGACAAAGCCAAGATTCCTTCTCATTATACAATTTTCTTCTACCTGAAATTTTTCCCCTCCTAAAAATTTCTAGTGAATTTGAAATTTTTAAGAACCCTGGAGATTGAATCTCCAAATAAATTTACTAGAACATGTGTCCTTCAAAGTATCAATCAAGATACTTTTGCAACTGTTTTCAGGGTCTGTAGCAAATAATAATGACAGTCGCAATAATAATGGCAACTAAAACTTATTAAACATCTACTATGTGCCCAGCACTGTGCCAAGTACTTATCTGTGTTTGTATATTTCATGTTTATGACACTAGCATTATTATTCCTGCATGACAGAATAACATACTAAGGTACAGAAAAGTTAAGTAATTTTCTCTATGTCACACAGCTACTATATGATATGTGTATATTATGGTATCTAACAGTAGAGGAAAAACTTGAAGAGACAGCTAGATCTTTCACTCTGTTCCAGAAGAGTGAACACATTAGGACATTGAACCTTGACAGCCCTCCCCAGGCCCCACATAGCTCTGTCCAGCCCAGAGCTGTCTGTTGGCAGTCAGGTTAGGCAAGGTCAACTACATGATTTGTGGAGCCCAGTATAAAATGAAAATGTAGGCCCTCAGCAGGGGTAGGGAAATCCATGCCCCTTTCCCATGACTGCAGCCCCAACCTGTCAATGGATTGCCATCTCCACACTGGGGGTGCTCAGTATCCAGTGGGGGAGGCTCCCCACAAAGTTGTCCACAACACCCACTGCGGCACTGCCAGGCCAGGGCAAGGACATCCTTACCCTGCCCTCCAGTGCTACAGGCCACATGCCCGACCCTGCCCCTGCCCTTGCCCTTGCCTGCACCCAGGTCCCAGCCAGAGATGGAGGGTAATGATGGAACACGGCCCTGTCAGCTGCCCCAGGCAGGGCTGGGGAGGGGAGGCTAGGCTGGCAGGGATACTAAAGGCAGGAGCCGGGTATGAATGAAATCCCATTCTGGCGAGGCAGCAGGAGGCAGGACGTGCGACTGTGAATGACGTGTGAGCCGAAGCTCCAGGCCCTCTGCACATGCCCCACTGTCCCATCAGCCTTCACTTACAAAACACGGATTCAAGGGTAAATTTGTCAGGAATTTCAAGACAGCAAGTGCAGAACATTAAACCCTGAACACTGCCCTCCTGAGCAGTGTGACTGGGCTGGTGGCACGACCATGAAGCTGGCACTGAGGCTAGGTCTCGCCTGCCCTAGGTGGTCTCAGAGCAGTCACTTCAAGGGGAAACCTTTGTTTCTGAGTCTTAACCTGCCAAATGAGGACCACTTTTTCTTTTTTATTACAACCCAATATTTAACAAGTGGGAGTCCCCACTGTTCATCTAGGCACAATGAGCATTTTGTCCACTTTGGATACTTGGCCTTGAATTATTCCGATTCTCCTGTCTAGACAAAGGAGTGGAGTTATCCATAGGACAGATGACTTGTTTTATCAGGCAGGTCAGTCATTTTGTGCCAACCTGTGCCTTCTTTACCTCTTGTTCTCTCCAGCAAACCTACATGCAGTTCATCAAAGGGAAAAATCAGCAACTACTGTCTGTTAAAGAGTGCCAGTCTTTAGATGGGGAAGCCATGGTTAAATATTCACCAAGACTGAAGTGAAACAGGTCAACTAACTTAATATGTCTTTGGTCCCCTTCTCCTGACAAGAATATTTGAAAGTTGAAATGATTTTTAACGAAGTGGTCAAAAAATTCTAGAGGGCAGATTAACTTTGACCTTCATTAATTTTTTAAAAAATAAGATATAACATTAACTTTTCCCCTCAAGACAGCCCAAAATAAAGCACTTAGGTCTTCAAAATGCCGATGTGATCTGGACACAATTTGAGGCAGAATCTGCCATAGTTTGGTAGAAGATACAGATGGAGAAAAGGGACTCATTATTAAAATGTGGTGGGCTATGTGAGAACCATATCTCACATATGTATCTCTGTTACCACATAGACAGTACAGCATGATGTCACAGGACTTTGATCACCAACGACCCTTGAGGGATCAATGCAGTGGTTCTCTACTTGGAGGCTCACAGTAACCTGTGAGGCTACTGCCAATGCCCATGCCCAGGAGTCATTCCCAGAGAGTCGTCTTCATTGGTCTGATATAGAACCTGGACATCCAAAGTGTTTTATTTATTTATTTTATTTATTTATTTTTGACTGCATTGGGTCTTTGTTGTTGTGTGCAGGTTTTCTCTAGTTGCGGTGAACAGGGGCTACTGTTCTTTGCGGTGCGCGGGCTTCTCATTGCGGTGGCTTCTCTTGTTGCAGAGCACAGGCTCTAGGTGCGCAGGCTTCAGTAGTTGTGGCCTGCGGCCTCAGTAGTTGTAGCTCACAGGCCCTAGAGCACAGGCTCAGTAGTTGTGGTGCACAGGCTTAGTTGCTCCGTGGCATGTGGGATCTTCCCAGACCAGGGCTAGAACCCGTGTCCCCTGCATTGGCAGGCAGATACTTAAGCACTGCACCACCAGGGAAGTCCCCAAAGTGTTTTAAAAGTTAGCCCGGTTAATCTACCGTTCAGCCAGGCTTAAAAAATACTGAATAATCCCAATCTCTCTACCTATTTTATAGATGAGGCAACTCGAGCCCAGAGAGGTTAAATTATTTTCTGAGAGTCACCCAATTATTTGACAAAGATAGTTCTCAAACTCAGGATCCTTAGCACTCTCCATCAGTTCTGTTTCTTGTCTGTCATGTATTCCTGGTGCAGCTTATAATAGATGTTTTGAAAGGAAGCTAATTACTATTATGTTTCTAACTCTTTATAAGGGTTTCGAAAACTTTCTAATAGAATTATAAAATCACTAGTATTTGATGAGGTTAATTACACTCAAAAGCTGTGAGCAGGAAGAGCTCTCTGTAAAATTATATCCTAGGTTAATGGAGCAATTTTCTGAGCCCTTCCCAGGACTCTGTGGTATTCTGTCCTCAGTTCTCAGACTTGACAAACCCCAGTGAGATAGCAGTGAAACCAGCGTCTCTCACACTTTACGGAGAAAGAAGTTGTGACACAGAACAGAGACATTCAGAGCTGACAGTGAGTGAAGGATTCTCTTTCCTCTCTCTTCTCTATACCAAGCCACATCTTACCAAAAAATTCATGCCCCCCAAATCCATTCCTGGGCTGTTAAACAACCTGGCAGTTCATGCAGATGCCTTATAAAAACCAGAACATGAGGACCAAGGAAGAAGGTACTAAGACACTAAAGCTCTGGTTTAGGCATTTTCTTACTAGACTGGGCTCCAGGTAACTTTTAAAACTGACTGAGAGAGCAATACCAAAATGGCCCAACAGCAGACATTGTTGGGTCCTTTCTCAAAGACTCTCCTTTATCTGGGGCTGAGTCTATTAAATTATTTAGAAAAGTAAGCAGTGCTGGACTTAATTAGACAGACTCTTATTTGCTTACTAATCATCTCTTCCAGTTAATGCTGAGCTGACTTATAGACCAGGTAAGTATAACCTAATTAAGGACTTGTATTTAAACTTCTCAAGTCACCCACATAATTCTCTTTGGGTTTTCCCTTACTGTTTACTCAGCTTATTAGATCAGGTTGAGCCCCTTATTACAGTTGTTGTATAATTTAGAGAATTATCCCTGTGCTTCATTTTCACACTTAGAGCTGTAACTGTTGAGTCAGCCGGGATGTAAGCCTTCTTCTCTGAGCATTACCAGAGAGTGTGTGAGAGGGAGTAGGTAAAACTGAGGAGCTACTCAGGCAGGTGGGGAGGCTGTCAGCTGCATGACGTCTACAACCTTATACTCTTAAAATGCTTTAGGATTAAATCTGATTTTTTAAAAATTATCTTTCTTTGCATTATACAGATTTGATCTGGGAATCACTGACTGACATGCACAAAATACATTAAATAAATCCCAGTTCACAAAACAAAATAGCTCATCACTGGACTATAGCTAACTAAGAAGCTTTATATAGCATGGTATGGTTTTTGAGGGGTTTTGTAATTGCTCTGTTGCTTTCCAGTTGCCACCTTGAAATCTCTAGACCATTATTAGACTGGCAGTACCTTTGGAAAGCCTTTCTGAAGCTGGGAATAAAACTAGAATGTATCAATATCACTTCAACTTCTGATCTCAGTCACAGACCTATAGGGAAGGAAGAACCGACATTCCTCAAGAAACTCATCTTGTTCTAGAAAATTTTATACAAAAGCAATTCTGGCAGAAAAATCATAGAGTACCCCTGCAACTAGGTCATATGCTCAGTGAAGTTTTATATTATTTCTAAACCTTTAGCTTTGGCTTATCAGCATCCATCACCTGGAAGCACCTGTTATCTAACATTGAAGAACCACAAAAACAATATAGAATAAATTACAATGGCATTTTCAGTCCCAAAGTTTTGTGGGTCATCAAACTAGGAATCCAATAACAGTGACACCTTACATTTGCATTCCACATATTTTCTTTCTAGGGAACTTTTGCATACATTAAACCACCATAAGCATTAAACATTTGGTGCAAAACCAACGGCTCCATGGACTTGGAAAGCTGATATCAGCAAAATGGTCTCAGCAGTCTGATGCAACATATTCTCCTTGGCCACAACTTTAATTTAAAATACTCATTTAAAATGGGGCTACAGAGAATTAGAAAATGAAATGATGCTTGTCACAGATCTCAACAGAAAGGAAAATGGGGCAAATTCCCACTACAGGCTCAGAAGAAAGGCATTGAAAATACTGTTAAAGTAAATTTAGCTATAGTAGTTCCATTACTCAGAAAAAGTACTACTGAAATATACCAATTGGTTATTTCCCCAAATTAAAGATGGCTTCACAGTGAGAGTTAGAAAGATTTGTCATTTACCATTTCCTAGAGTGCAACCAGATTTATTGTTCTGTAAATATCTTCCCTTTTCATTTAAAAAGCTGGGCAAAATGATGTGAGTAAAAATTTAGGGCTGAAAAGGTGACAGAGTAATTATCAGAGACAAATTGCTCCACAGCAAGTCAAGATCAGAATACCAAAGGAAGATTATTATTATTTTAAATTAAACAACCCTAGCCTATTCTAAGTAGTGATGGCTGCTTCTCCACTTTCCAGCCTTCACCCGCCCTGGGTGTTGTAAAGGGAAGGATACTGTCTGGTTTGTGACACCTCTCTACCAGTTTAATGCAGTGAGGCCATAGTAAGGTTGAGTTCTACTTTGACAAGTGAATAGTAACATTTCTAATGATGAGGCAGGTTAGAGTGGCTTTAGAAAAAACTGCAGTGAAATCACCTCCTAAACAAAAATAAATTTAGCAACTGGAAGAAGCAAAAACTCAAGAGTTTTAGCTACCAAAGCCCTCTGCCATTCGAACAAAAGAAAAGCTCTAGTTTGCTCTTATAGTCTCACTTGCAAAATTTCATTTGTAAGTTTGCGGTTTGGAATTCAAAGTACGTGTTTTTGTGAAAATCATGCTTGTATGCATTGGCCTCCAAAGCACCTAAGAATAGATCAAATAGTACTATTTCAAGTAGAGCTAACTTCTGTTTTATACAGTACATTCTTTAGATGCTCTTCTGAATCTCATTAGCTCATCACACAGGCTTTCTGCTGCCAGGCAGGGGCACTAATGGTCGCAGTGCAGGCATGGGTAACTCATTTGAGCTCAATTTATTTCTAGAAATTAAAAGTAAGGAGCTAAGGGCATGAGGGAGAAGGATAGGATAGGTAGCCAGACAGAGGTAACATTTTCCCTCTGGACAGGTACTTTTTATAACTTGCACCAGTCACTCCTCTGATAGCTCAGAGTTGAGAAACAAAGGGCTGCTTCGAAGGGGACATTAAAGAGCTAATGGCAAGTTATCTGGATCCTGTTGTATGCAGAAGTCATTTATAATGTGAGTGCTTGTAACTCTTATCCAATTTACATATACTGATTTTTCTAACGTTCCAGGCATTTCCCAGAATTTAATCTTTAGTGTTCTGTGTGGTGGTCAGGATCACCCTTATTTTACAAGAGAGGGTCTCAAACTGATCAAATGACTTACAGTGCCAGTACTGTAACTGTTGCTAGAGTGTGATGCCACACGTGATTGGGAAACCTGCAAATAGGAGCACACATCACCACATCAGAGTACTGCCCAGGTAACAAAATTTAATATACACGTTAGGAAGATTTCTTGTTATTTGTAAGGTGATCCCTTGGCAATTAATGAGCTCACAAGTGGACAGTCAAAATTGCTTCTCTTGACAACCAGAATAGCTCCTAATTTCAAATCACATTGACCTTTGAGCAGGAATTGATTAATTGCTCTGGGTACAACCGTTTATGACCTTGAAGCTGCTGATTCAGCACCTGAGTTAACTGTTATATTACAAGCACTGGGAGAATTACTGAATAACCTGATTCTTATGGGTATAAGAATATAATTTAAAAATTGAAATCTCCAGGTAATCATAAAGTGTCATTTTATCCCTTAGTTTTAATTATCCTCTTATCCCTAAACTGTTTCCTTGAGCTGCTAAACAATAACATACAAAAAGTAACAAATTGATTCATTTAAATGCTTCCTTTTTTTAAAAAATCTTTTATTCTCCAAGGGAAGGAAAAAATAAATCTAAAATAATGGCCGACATTAAAGGAACAGGGACACCCAGTATTTATGTTATTTATCAGTTTCTGGATATCAGGGGTGGGCTGTCATTAATCATGTGTTCCTTTGTATAAGAATTAGTCCTGGTGAAAAAAAATTAGGTAGTTGAAATTGAGTAGCTTATCAGTGGCTGCACTTTCCTACTTCTCATGGCCTGAGTAATTTTCCATTATTTCCTCCATTCTTCTGTTTGATTTTTGTGTAAAATATTGAGTGTTCTTTCTTCCCTCCGGCCCAGTGATAAACGCTAGACACACCACTTAGAATCTTTGGTCTGGGGAAGAGTTGTAATCCTTGCTACTCCTGTGGTCCCTGGGGAGCTAGTTAGAAATGCAAAACCTCAAGTCCCACCTCATACCTACTGAATCAGAACCTGCATTTTTGAGGTCCCCTGGGTGAGTTTTGCATGTTAAAGTTTGAGAAGCACAGCTCAACCTAGAGTTTTCAGTGTAACAGTAGCTTTAATAATGGGTTAGGTGAGTGGTTAATTACTAGATAACTAATTCTGACTCCCAGTCACACCTTCCCTGGGTCTCAGTGTCATCTGTAAAGCAGAAGAACTGAAATAGAGTATTTCTAGTTCCCATGATTGCTAAGATATTTCTAAACTCCCTTTTATTTCTAAGATTGTAACTACATCATAGCCAGTACTGAAAGGCTTATCCAAAATCGTAGGTCAGACCAAACATGATCCCTCCACTCAAAGATCTTGCAAATAGGGAGATAAAACTGACACAAACAAGAAACAACAGGAAAAAAATGTATATTAGACTGCGTTTGACTGAGAGTTACATTGAGTCAACATGAGCTTGCATTCCAAGGAGCAGTCAATAAGAGCCTTTGAAAGACAAGAATGATTTATGTAGATGAAAGGGGAGGGACTGGGTTTTCTAGGACTTGGGGAATAACATTAGCCAAATACAGAGAGAAGCGGGGGAACGCCTCTTAAATGAGTAGGGTAAGGCCAAATTGTGGGGACCATGACAGGCAGAATGGGAGTTTATGTATGATGTAACTATTTGAATTGAGAAATAATATGATCAAAAAGGAATTGGGGAAAGAAATCTGCCTGTTGGTGTCTCATTGAGAACACAGGGTTAGAGGAACCAGTAGGACTGTTGCCACAACCCAAAATGACATCCTAGTAAAGAGCATTCTTATTTATTCTTAAAATAACAACTGAAGCAATAGAAGGAAAGGCCTGGATGAGAGCACCATTTGAGAAATGGATCGTTAGGACTCGCAGACTGCTTGGTTGTAAGTGAAGGAAAAGGAGAAGTGAGAGAGGAGGCATTTATGTTTTTGAGGTCAAGAGCAAGGACCTGGAGTCAGACAGACCTGGGGTGTGAATCCTGTCATCACCACTTAACAGCTGTTGAACTTACTGTTCTTTCCTGTCCCCCGTAAATGTGGATGCCACCAACCTCGTAATTGGGAGGAGTCCATGAAATGATGCATGTAAAGCACACAGTATGTATGTACCTGGAACACAGGGATTTGATTGTAGGTTTGGGGTTTTTTCTCAGTAGTTAAGAAATTGAGAGTAGAGAGAAATATGGATAGAGAGCCTATGAGCAACATGACCTTACACAGGCCAGACACTGAATACCTCTGTTTGTTCGTCTGTAAGACAGAGAACCAGGGACAAGGTGATCTAAGGTCATTCATTCATTCCCCCACTGGAGCACTTATTAACTGAGTAACAAGTGTTTCGTGATCACCAGCAAGCTTTTCTTCGTTTCCTAGCTAGGAAAAAGATGAAGCTAGTTCAAAAGGAATTTTAACATATTCACTAGATTCGTTGGTCACTTTCCAGTGAACTACTTACATGATCAGCAAATTGGGTTCCTTATTGGTAAGTTGTAACTTTAGAAGCCCCAAAGAGAATTATTTACCAAGTGAGGCTTATTCCTAAAAATGCATTAGAATTATTATTACTAATTACCATAAATAATTGAACTCCATAATATGTTATTTTTTTAATATTATTTATTTATTTATTTAATTTTATTTTGGCTGTGCCAGGTCTTAGTTGCGACGTGTGCAATATCTTCATTGCTAGCATGTGGGATCTTTAGTTGTGGCATGCGGGCTTCTTAGTTGTGGCATGTGAACTCTTAGTTGCAGCATGCATGTGGGATCTAGTTCCCCGACCAGGGATCAAACCCAGGCCCCCTGCATTGGGAGCGTGGAGTCTTACCCACTAGATCACCGTAATATGTTATTTAGCTAGGTTACACATACTAAAATTATTACACAATCTCTGTAGTGATTTAGTATGATTGCCATATCTTTTCACATTGAGTTAATTAGTAATGTATGTGTGTCTGTTCCCAGACACTACCTGTGGCTCAGAATCTCACATTATTTACCTGGCTAAATGAAACGTGCAGGTAGGATTGCTCAGTGAGGCATCTTGAAGTTCCAAAAGCCATAATCACACTACTTTTCTTGTTTTTCAAAACATTTTACTGTTCTCATGTAAGCCTTCTCTAATCATTGGGACTACAGCTTTACAGTTCTTCAGAAATTTTAGGAACCACTATCTAGGCTTGCAAGGGGATTTTAGAAGGATTTTTTAATTTTAGAAGGATTTTTATACTTTAGATGTTTTTTTATATTTAGAAGTGTAATCTATATCTCACCTTAGAAGAATATGGATTCTTATTTAGTTGGGGTTTTTTGAAGGAATAAGAAAGTGATACTGAAATAAAGTTACTGAATAATTTGAGAAGCAGTTTCTTAGCATCTTCCACAATGAACATTCTTGGTTTGTATAGTTTGGAAGCCTTGTGAGTCTCAGTTCTAGTTTATTTTACTAAATATCCCTTTCTAGAATTATTCAAAATGGTATAAATTTAATCTAGTAAAGCTACCAAATTTTAACTACTTAAGTAGCATAAGTTCAGTGTAGGGGCACAGAAAACATTTTATTCTTTTATTTTATAGCGTTCATTATATAGATAGCTTTCTTATAAACAGTCACTCAATGAGATAATAAATATAACAATAGATGATTTTAAAAGCTTTTATTTAAGAAACGCTTGTGTTTGCTTCTACCACTGCAGTACCCTTTCTCCAGCCCCAAGGCTGGACAATAAATTGTCATCTCCTGCATAACCTTTTTTATTTATACATCCGAAAGCATATGTTTGTATGATTACATGCAAGTCTATTCTTTTTGTGGTTATGCAACTTCAACATTAATACTTCACAAATTCCAAAAAAAGCACATGTTGTTGTTGAAGATTTCTGCTGATATCTGAAAGTTCTTGCCCTCTACATGAGAGTTCGTGTACAAAATATGCGGTTTCCCACATTGTAAACTCTAGTTAAATTCTATTGATATAAGTAGTATAATTCTTTTTTTTAACATCTTTATTGGAGTATAATTGCTTTACAATGGTGTCTTAGTTTCTGCTGTATAACAGAGTGAATCAGCTGTATGTATACAGATATCCCCATATCCCCTCCCTCTTGCACCTCCCTCCCACCCTCCCTATCCCACCCCTCTAGGTGGTCACAAAGCACCGAGCTGATCTCCCTGTGCTATGCAATTGCTTCCCATTAGCTATTATATCACTTATTTTATACACTACCAAATGTAAAATAAGTGATATAATTCTTTTGATATAATGTACTTAGCTAAAATTGCCAACCTTTATGCTCTTTCCATTCTGGAATTGATTTTTGCTGAGTAGATTAAATCAATATAGAACCAGCTTGTTAGATTCTAACACTTCTTTGGATTTCTAGTATATGTATATGAGAAACTTTAGCTCTTCTGTATTTCTTGATTATGCAGCTTAATTTATCAAGCTACTTTGATATTTTGTATGTTTGTGCCTCACATTTCTGCTAAATATATTTAAAATATACTTTAACAAAAGAATTGACATATAATTTTTAAGGTTTTTGCAACAGTGGGGTCTCCCCGATCCAAAAAATATTACAATAAATTGTCATCTCCTGCATAACCTTTTTTATTTATACATCCAAAAGCATATGTTTGTATGATTGCATGCAAGTCTATTCTTTTTGTGGTTATGCAACTTCAACATTAATACTTCACAAATTCCAAAATTAAAACTTTTCTCTCCCACATAATATATAGACTTTAGAATGCTTTGACTCTAATTACTACTCCCTAATTTATATGCTATATTATCCAGTGCTTTAGTTCTATCCCTTTCCAATATAAAATGACTCTAATTACTACTCCCTAATTTATATGCTATATTATCCAGTGCTTTAGTTCTATCCCTTTCCAATATAAATTGACTCTAATTACTACTCCCTAATTTATATGCTATATTATCCAGTGCTTTAGTTCTATCCCTTTCCAATATAAAATGACTCTAATTACTACTCCCTAATTTATATGCTGTATTATCCAGTGCTTTAGTTCTATCCCTTTCCAATATAAATTGACTCTAATTACTACTCCCTAATTTATATGCTATATTATCCAGTGCTTTAGTTCTATCCCTATTTTATATTTTACAACCAGTGCTTTTTAAGATTTACCCTGTATGTGCTAATATCTTTGTTTACCATTCTTTCTTGTATCTCACATCATCCATCTGGGATCATGTAACTTCTGCCTGCTACATATATCTTAAAATTTCCTTCAGTGAAGTCTGCTAGAAGTAAATTCTCAGTTTTGGTAGTCTAAAAATGTCTATAATATGCTCTCATTTTGGAAAGATATTTTTGCTGAATTCTACACTGACAGATAATTTCTCTTTGCAAATTGAAGACACTGTTCTGGCATCCATTGTTGCTGTTGAAAGTAAGCCATCAGTCTAATGACTGTTTCTTTGTAGGTAATCTGTCTTTTTTTCTAGCTCCTTTCGAAGGCTTTTCCCCCTACCCTTTGGTGTTCTCTATGAGGTATCTGTGCGTGGGGTTTCTTTTTATTTATCTTGCTTGGGATTCATTGAGCTTCTTGAATCTGAGAATTAGTATCTTTTAGTAATTCTGAGAAATTCCCAACCAATATCTCTTCAAGTATTGCCTCTTCCACATTATCTCTTTTATTTCTATCTAGAATTCTGATTACGTCTTCTAAAATTCTCAAATTTTCTTCTATGTTTTCAATTCCTCTGTTTTTCTAGGCTGCATCTGGCTTATTTTTCTGGATCTATAGTTAACATGTCTGATCTGTAGTTTCATTTATCCCCTGTATTTTTCATTTAAATTGTTATATTTTAATTTCTAGAAGTTCTCTTTTTCAAATGTATGTGATCATTTTTTATAATCACTTGTTCTTTATTCATATGTTCAATTTTCTCATTTATGTTTTTTAACATATTAAATGTAGCTATTTCATATTCTCTCTCTGAACATTTCAGTATCTTTGAGGATCTTTTTCTGCTATCCGTTGTCTTTTGGTTCTCATTCATGTTGCTTTACTTCCTTTTGTAATTTGTGATTTTATTTTTTTACAATGAAATGCTTATTTTCCCATGGGAATTATTTGAGACCTGGATTGATGATGTATTCCTCCACAGAGAATTTGCATTTACTTCTGAGAGTTATCTGGAGCCATTACCCCACCAGAACCATCTTATATTAAATACTCTGATGTTTCTCAAACCACACTGAGAGTGTGAATGTGGACCAGAACCTGTATGAGGACCCACTTTTGTTTATAAATAACCAGAGGAGAATTTTTTTTTCCCATCTGATGAGAATCAAGGTTGAGGCAGGCAAGTTTCCTTGCTCTATTCTTCTGACCATCAGCCTTATTAATTTTTCTTCCTTACACTTGAGAGTGGAGCCCTTTGAAGTATCCCAGCTTTATGTGGGGTCTCTCCTTAGGCACCTAGGCACCCCCATACTGCATTAAGCTACCAAAGCAGATGCTCATGGTCTTCCAGGATTCAGGAGAAAGCCTCAAGGCCAAAGCTTGCTTTGGTATTTCCTTACCTCCTGAGATTCCAGCTTCTACTTTGTTTAGCTATGTGAATATTCTCTCTTTTCATGCCAGCTCAGCAATACATTTCAAAAGGCTTTCAGGTGCATTTGCCCAATATTCCAGTTGTTTCCAGCTAGAAATGTAATATTTATATAATTAAAGACCTAAATGAGTATGTGTGTGTATATATATATAGTTATATAGATGTTTATCATTATATGTATTTATAGCATTTTATTTATATATACTTATCATAACTTTATTTCCAGTTGCATCTGGTAATACCTTGATATCTGCTATGCACTTCAATTTTTTTCAACTATTCTACAAAAATAATTGGAATGACTTCTGTCACTTTTCTTTGAAAGATAAAGAAAACATTTGGTATGCAGTTATTTTTAGATTTAAATAAATATAATCAGCTGTTACCATATTTTAAAATTCTTGTTACATTATGTAGAATTGTAGAATTTTTCAAAACCTCTCAAAATAATAGGGTCACAGAAACAGTCATATCTAGGTCCAGTTGGTATAGAGGGATTATTTATATTGAAAATGTTAGCAACATTTGAACTGTTGCACAAATTTTAAGGTTGGTAAAATATAAATACGATTTCCTTTGAGCAAAGAACCCATCCCAGGGAAAGTTGTGTTTACACTGCATTTTAGAAAGTTAAATAATTTAAAAATTTGTAGTCATTCAGAATTTCAAGAAAATCTTTTAAAATGGTGAATCCCTTTGTCTAGAAGGCTCTTTTGGTAAAGCAATTGATTTGCCCCTTTTAAAAAATCTAGTTTTTATAAGACGTTTTCTTCAAGTAACTATACATATCATTGCAATCAGATAAGCAGCCACAGTCAGCCCTGCCCTGTCTCCCTAATCAATGGTCGTCCTTCTTCTAGTACGTACGAGTATCTTTCGATACAAAACCTGATCTCCTCCTACACCTGATGACCAAGGAATGGCAGTTGGAGCTTCCCAAGCTTCTCATCTCAGTTCATGGGGGCCTACAGAACTTTGAACTCCAGCCAAAACTCAAGCAAGTCTTTGGGAAAGGTCTCATCAAAGCAGCCATGACAACTGGAGCATGGATATTCACTGGAGGTGTTAACACAGGTAATTGGAAGTGGGACAGAGAAGGACAACATAAGGCCACGAGAATGTTGTGACTAAGGTCATTTTCTCCTGAGGTTAAATATATTTACATTCCCCCACCTCAGCCCCTACACCTGTGTGTCCACACCTGCTGGTTATTGCTCCTTTCACTGAGTCTCTCTCCTTCCTCTACCTAAATGATAACTGTACTGTCATTTCTCAACCAAGAAGAATTATTTACACTTAAGAAACAGATTGGGATATTTAATACTCGACTCTACAGAATTTATAAACACGACTAATGGAATTTCACAGGATATTTTCAATACCTCAATTTGCCAAATAGGCATCCAGTAATTTTTTAAGGAATAACTTTTGCTCTAAATTGGAGACTCTGTTCTTTAAGTGATTTTAAGTTTGATGCAAATAGCTTTAGAGTTTGCAGAATGCCCTTTCCATCTGGGGTGACAGCAAAGTCTGGAGTAACATGTGTTTATTATTTAAAGTATTTCATTGAATCAACTCTGCACCAACAGAAGACACACCCCACTCTGAACTCCAAGCAGTTTTTTCTACCTGCCAAATGAGTTTCTATATTGTGATCCAGGCAAGCTGTCAAATCAATTCTTACAAACCCACTTAGAGTTAAGTGCTTATCTGCAGAACATTATGAATGTGCAGTAGATAATGGAACGGATGCTGTAAATGTTTTGATGTATTTCCCCAGCCTGAGTCAGAAGTGCCAATTGGAAGAGACAGGTAATGCTGCAGTAAATTAATTCAGACTTGTTTCAAGACTGAAAGTCTGCACATGTGGACACCTTTGAAGTTAGTGGGACATGCTGAACATAACCCTGGACCAACTAGTTTTAAATAAAATGTATCTCAATGTTGTTTATTCATTTGTTTGTAGTTTAGATGATGTCTGAGTGAGACCTGCACTCAGAAGTCTCCTCCATACCTAGAAGTTGTGAACATTCAGCTCACAACAATATAGGTTCATTTACACAGCGAAATCTGCATATTAGCTGCGCCCATCGTTGTCATGTGAAACCCTGACTCAGTCTGTATAGTGACATGATCTTAGAATGACCTGCTCAGCCGGCTCTTTACTGTTTACTTTGTGATGATCAAATATCTACAGAACAGTTTTATTTCGTGGCTGTTCAGGCTTTAAGCTCCAACTTTCACTCACAGTTTAACAGGCATCATTTGCCTATAATTATTCAGTCTTTTGCTTTCCTGGCATAACCTGCATCTCCTGTGGAGATCAACTCAAAGGTTTCTAAAAGAAATGCTTACCAATCTTCTGTTTGGGGGAACTTGAAACATTGTTTATTGTTTTTCTTCTTTTGTGAAATGCATCCAATATCAAAAGAAGAATTAACAGCGTAAATGTTGTAAACCAAAGAGTTCACCTCTGCCTCTCTCCAGGCATAGTGTTCAATCCAACACTCAAAGTGTGTTCGATTGAACACTCAGCTTGGGTAAAAAGTGAAGGCGGAGTTGTGGCAGATGGAGGGAGGGGCTACCATGAAGTTAACCTTCTTGTCCAGGACTGGACCCCAAATGAGTTTTGCATATAAATAGGAAAAAACTTAACACTAATATTCACACCTTTACTCTTGTATTTGGTTTTCTTTATCAGTACTTTCTCTTAGAAGATCCATAGATGAGATAGTAAGTGAAATTGATATGCTTCCCAATGCTCCCAGCACAGCTCAGCATGGATTAGTGGCTATTTACACTACTCTGTTATTTGATTTTTTTTAAAGGAGGCTCTTTCTGTTTGATCTTGTGAATATTTCAGAATTGAGTTGTTCACACATGTCTGTTGTCTCCTGTGATTAAATTGCCTGGTGTGTTTTGTGTGCTTAGTTAGTTCAGTGGTGCCCAGTTCCTGAGCCCTCGCTCTGTGCTGGCACCTGAAGAGAGTAAGACGCTGATCTCCAACCTTCCCCTAAATGAGTTTACTCTGAGCAGAGACATCCTCACATGTGATTATGAACCAAAGAAGAACCATAGTTCAATATGTTCAGTGACATATTGAACTATTCAAAATATACAAACTGCAACCCTGTTCAAATGGAGAAGAAATCAAATCCAACTCAGCTTTCATATAGGAGATGGAACTAGGTGTGAGTTTTTCCTTGAAGAATGGGTGGAATTTTCCTTAAAGTATAAATGGAAGCATCTTTTCTTAGAGAATGTATTTTATATCTTCTATAAAAATGATCACTTGAGAGAGAAGTTAAAAGATTAGAAATTATATCTTATTTAAATGGTTTATTAAAAGATAAAAGGTAGTTCCCTACCATCTTGTAAACTGAATTTTCTCACTCTTAACTATGGTGAGGAAAGGCATGGTGATGGGAAGGCCATTATGACAGAAGAGGAAAATAATTAGAATGATGTCTAAAAAGGTGTATTTATGTATTTTTAACATAAATTTTCCACAGAATATGTCAACATTTTCTTTACAAGCAGGGTCTCCACATTATGTGTCCATAAATAAGAAGTTGAAATCAAGATTAACAAAATCTGAACTAAGTAATTACTCTATTTGCTGACCCTAACTCATACACAAACTGTGGTATAGATTTAATATAATATTATTTATGATGCTTTTTATAGGATATTGTCATGGTATTAGTACTTAGTCATAGTAACACATCATTATACTTATAATACAAGAAAAGATTCTCTAAGTTTAAAGTATCGTATTTATTCTTTTTTTTTAAATGAAGTTTTATTATTATTTTGGCCACGCGGCTTGCAGGATCTTAGTTCCCTGACCAGGGATCGAACCCATGGCCCTTGCAGTGGAAGTGCAGAGTCCTAACCACTGGACCACCAGGGAAGTCCCTGTATTTATTCTTTTTATAGATACTGTATACATCTTTTTTTTCATATGAGATAGAATAAGAAATGTATTACTAGAGTTCATATACAAGTCCAGCAAATGTATCTGGCATTAGAGGTGCAAGTTTATGTTCTCTCCTGAACATGTGTAGTTCGTGTAGAAATGTGTCAAAACTTTATATTCAGTGCATTTAATCTTAGGAAAAACAGTTACCACAATTTCCTTTAGATCAATGGAAAGTAATTGCTTTAAAAGGCAAGAGTAATACTTCTCTTTTTCCTCTTAGGTGTTATTCGTCATGTTGGAGATGCCTTGAAGGACCATGCATCTAAGTCTCGAGGGAAGATATGTACCATAGGTATCGCCCCTTGGGGAATTGTGGAAAACCAGGAGGACCTGATTGGAAGAGATGTAAGTCCTGGGAGCTCCCTGTATGTGACTTCTCATAGAGGTGATATCAAAAGAGTAAAATAAAATTAGAATTCAAACTATGCATACTGGATTACTCTGTCAGTCCCCACCTCCCAAAATGAAACTGATGTTAGGAATAGTTATGGGAGACTATTTATTTTCCAGAATCTATCTATGTGAACTCCATGTCAGTTCTTAGGATTAGGAAAGGTCCTAAGTAAGATTTATCAACTACCCTCTTGGTTTGAATCAAGCAGTGGTCTTTTATCACCCATCAAATTTTGCAAGTGCTCTTGGCACAGTTATGTTAAGATTAATTAACAGCTTGAATTCATTGACTGATACATAAAATGAGGACTTTCCTCACCCCAGGTCTCCAGCTTCTTTATTTGAGTGCCCTTCACCTAGGACAGGAGGCTACAGAGGGAGATTCTTTCCATTCAAACTTGTGGCTTCCCTGGTTGGCCTTTCTTTTGCTAAATGCTTGGGTGAGGAGTGGCACAGTTGGGATCTTTATTTCCTGCTCTGGAGCTACTCAGAAGCCCTTGACCAAACTCAGCAGGTTGTTAACCTCTCTTTCATCTTCTGATGTCAGGAGCCACACACTGACCAATCAATCAACAGTTTTGCCAGAGAGAATTTGGTCCTATTTTTTCTGAGTCACTGTCTTATTTCCAGGGTCTCTTTTTCGTTTGTTTAAAACCACAAACAGGTCATTCCCCACCTACCTTCTAGGGTTTTTCTCTCCTACTAACAACCAGACTTTTTCCCTTATGTAATACTTTCCAAAATTCCACTGGTATGAGTTAGACTATGTACACAGATTGCCATGCATTATTTATTTCTTTTGTCCCCAATAATTTTAGCAATTAATTATTTATCAATGCTTCTCTATATCAGATCAATACAATCCTCCATTCCCAATCAGGGCCTGCCATAGAGTAATAAATGTGCTTCGCAGTTCTCTCTAAGTAACATGAAGTCTGTCAGAGTCAAAAAAAAAAAAAAAAATTTTTTTTTTTAATCAAAGAGGTTGAGAAGTAACTGGTCCTAAACTGCTTCTTCTATTGTGTTGCAGTATAATGAAACCATCTTATTTCAGTGCAACACAGTATGTGCAATTTTTTAAAATGCAATGCAAAATACTTTGAATTTAAAAATCAAAGATCATGAAATGGAAATAAACACTCTTTGAATCCTTCAGAACTTTATTTAAGTGATAAATAACTTTATTTTAAGTGATAAGAAATGTCCATATCTATGCTTCCAAATTACATGTAGAAACACGAATTTATCCAGAATATGTAGAATAAGGAATGAGATAGTTTTATCAGTGTAATATTCTCTTAACTAAAATGTACTTGCTGTTTTGTATCATACAAAAATTGAATATCTCAAGCAGCAATTCCCAAAGTGTTATGTTGGCAGAACCGACTGGAAAAGTAATACTAATTTTTTCAAAGTATCTGGGACTAGTCTTTGATGGAACGTATTTGGGTTAATATTTGCCTTAGATTCCAAGTTGGCTTTTAAGTATATATCAGCTGCGAACTAGAACAAATACAGTTCTTAAAGAATTAGAATATGCTAAAATGCCCCCTAATACCAAGAGCATCTAATAGTTCATTTTATTAACAAAGGAATTAACTCTTTAAAATGTCGTGATGATTCAGAAGTCATTTTTAAATGTTCATAGTTTCAGCATCTCTCTTGTAAACCTGAGTTGTTATTATTCAATTTTGTGGGGGGAAAACCGTTTTGGAACTTTCTCATGCAGATGAACTATGAATAAATGAAGGCTGATTATTTCTTTATTCAAGATAGAGTAACCATATAATTACCTCAGTTGCCTAATCATTTGCAGAGAATGCTGGCCTACTGCCTTTCTGTGTCATTTTGTTTGTCTTCTATTTCTGTATGATTGTGGAAAGACAATACTTATATTGTATTTACTTGCCTTGCTGGGTTGGGTGAATCACCCCTAATTCATTTTCCTCCAATTCTACCTTTTTTTCTCTGATTTCACCTCCTCATGTGCTCCTCTTTTTCATTCTTCTTTTCTTTCTCCCTGTATTTCTTACCTGTTCTATGCCAATAGGAACTTACATATGCCTGTGCCAACGGGACTTACTTACATTGTCTGACTTCAAAACTAGACTTGATCCCAGTTCAGGGAGCAGAAAAAGCCACTTATAAGTTCAATAAAATGTGCACATTCATTGTCCCTGCTCACAGGGGTCTAATAAAGGCAAGCCATGGCTCACAAAGATCCAAGTGAACTTGCGGAGAGACCGAGAAGAGGAAGTAAAATTGGCAGGTTGTAGAGAGCACAGGAAAAACAATCGTATTTTCATTTTTTAGTAAATCTTTGACCAAGATCTGTTGAATTTCAACCACTCTGGCATGCTTTTCCCCCAAAATTGGGAAACCACAATACACATAGGACTTCTCAGGCTCTTATATAATAAGAGTTTGTTTTTCAAGTTGTAAATTATTTGGAGCAAAAGTGCTGTTTTTTGTGAGGTTTTTTTAATTTAATTTAATTTTTTTAATCTGTGTACTGACCTATTTAGGTGATTCACTTTCCAATCGTAATTTTCTCTTTCCTATAGATTCTTTCCTCTTTTCTATTTATTTATTTATTTATTTAGCTGCACCACGCGGCTTGTGAGATCTCAGTTCTCTGTCCAGGGATTGAACCCAGGCCCTCGGCAGTGAAAGCAAAGAGTCCTAACCACTGGGCTGCCAGGGAATTCCCAAAAGTGCTGTTTTTGGTATACAGGATTTATGACATAGTTTGAGGGACATTTAAATATGTGTTTATTATTCTAATGTATAATTTAAATGATAGTTTAAAAGGAATATGATGTTAGGCTGTCATAAAAAGAAGTATTTGAGTGAAATATGTAGTCACTGGTAAAAATCTCCCTAAAATTCATTAAAACAGAAGTGTTGTCTGGTAAGCTTCTTAAGTAGTTACAATAATTTCCATAGCTAGCTTGATTTAATACCATCTATCCTTTTTCTTCCATTTTATATAAACAAACACACATGTAATAAACATCAAAAAGGAAACCTTATAGGATCAGACATCAGGTAGCAGAGAAAAACAACCAACATATTATTAAAAATCCTGACCACTTCAGAATTCTATCAAAATGCAATCATTTGAAAAAATAGGATTGTTGCATTTTGGGTCAAGTCTATGTCTATGTTCCAGAATAAGATTGAAGTGGCACAAAGTAAATGTCAAGGGAAATCCAGGAAATTTACTTGAAATAAATAAAAAAATAAGGATAAAAGAAAGGCTCTATATCTTATGCCAGATATTTTATTACAGTAGATTTATATCCAAACCAATAGAAAATATAGATCATTTTATTTCTGTGGGGCTGGCTCTCAGATGAGCACTTTTAGAAGCTGAAAATTCAAGTACTACTAGAGTTATTTTATTGATAGAAGTAGTAGACATCACAGTTGCTATTCATCTTAGAATTTGAATATACCTTTGGAATGACACCATAAAGGCAAATACTAGCCCTAAAAATAAAGAAGAAAGATTAATTTGTCCTAGGGTGTGCTTCTAGATATTCTGAAAAATGTACTTCCTTTCAAGTCTGATCTCTTAACTAGACTTTAAAGATATGAGGCATGTATCTTTGGATTCTGAGTTCAACTTAGAGCCACACACATAGTAGGTACTCAATAAATATTGAGGAGATGGATTGGCCATGATGAAATTCAGGCTTCAGGGAAAATAAACATTATGGAAAAAATATAATGATAAATTATATCTGGTTCACAACTTTACCACAACTTAATCTCTGCTCATATTACAGAGCTTGATCATACTATAGTAACTATAGTTGAGGGAGTTTTTAACCAAGTATCTGAATATAAAACTATTTTCTTATGTAGCAGCTCAAGTTGGGAGGTGGATGGTGAAGCCTCTACACGTTGGGGATGGAGACAAAGAAATGTGGAATGAGAAGAGACTCTTCCGTAACCCCTTTGAAAGATGCATGATCCTCCCAACTCAGTGATAGAACTAGCCTTGATTCTTTAAATTTAAATACCTTCAACTCTGTTTAACCAAATCTTTCAATTAATAGATAAAAACAACAGACTTTGATGAAGAATAATGCTATGAATACTGAGATAGTAACAATCTTTTGCCCTGCCATTAGACCTGAAAACGAATATTGTTCAGCTCTTAAGGTTAACTCCACCTCTGTGATGTCTCCATATTATTCCTACTGCTCTTCTCTTCTATGGCAACCCGTAATCCTATACTTCCGTCAAACTAAGCTCAAGGCTCCCTTCCACCAAGACGGCTTCCCTGACTTCACCCGCAATATCATATGCCTGATGGTAGTTCTCCCACAACTGTCTTTTTCCCCTACTTAATTAAAAACTCCTCAAAAATAGGGATTAAATTGTTTTCTTTGTTTGATGGTAACCACTAACATAATACTTTGCATGAACATAAGGCCTTGACATGTCACTTAAACTTTATAAGATTGATTTCTTCATCTCTAAGTTGACTATAAAACATTTGCTCTATTTTATACAACTTCAATGAGCATAATCATAATAGTAATTGCAATTTATTGAGCTCATATTTGAGGAAGCTCTCTGTGATTGTATATATTAGCCTGCTGAGATATGTTTTATTCCATTAAAAAAAAAACTAAGCCAAGATCCACTGTCTCCAAAGCCCATACTCTTAACTAGTATTGGGTTGGCCAAAAAGTTCATTCAGGGTTTCCCATAAAATCTTATGGGAAACCCTGAATGAACTTTTTGTCCAACCCAATAGTATGCCAAGTGATACATAAGAAAATATTTAATGATATTATGTTTTTATTGTTAGTTGAGATACTGGCAGATATCTTATGCCTGTAAATTAAACTCAAAAGTAGACTCAATGAGAGTGGCCTGAGCCCTTTTCTTTGTCCCTAAATACTCTCAATCTGGAATGATGATTATGAAAGTGTCACCAGTGTTAAGTCAAGAAAGAAATTCCAATGAATTGTGATTTTTTATATGACTCATTTCAGACTTAGATTCTTGCTTTAGAAAACAATCTGACCAGAATTGTTTCAAATAATTGAACAGTTTATGAAGCCTTTATGATTTGTCTTTTCCCAAATTTAGATTAACGAAACACATGGCAAATGAAAAATCTAGGCATGATCACAAGAAAAAGCACTTTTCATTTTAGCCTGGGGATGAGAACACAAGGTAGATTTCCAAAGCATCATCTTATGTGGTTATTAAATTATCTTGACGTTCAATATCTTCTGTCTTCCCTAAGCTGTAGATATATTCTCAGAATTTTATAACCTTTAAGAGTTGTTACATTTAATTGGCAAGTGTTCTTTTGATGTCATTTTTATATTTTAAGCCAAGAAAAATCAAGTTTAATAATGCAATTGATAATTCTAGTGTCATTTTCAACTCAGTACATTTTTCATTTACTTCAGATGCAAGCCAAATGTGACTTCATACTGTAAGCTCAGAAAACCTCCCAGGAGTGTTATTACATGGAGTTTATTAGACTTCTATGACTAGGTTAGATACGATATATTCAGAGGATGTGAGAGGAGAAGTTGAGACAAGGAGACCCACCCAAGTCTTTACAGTCATGAAGGAGCCAATGCTAGCTAAACCTGGACCACACTCAGGTTCAGGGCTACATTCAGTTGCATGGGTAATACAGTTTCAGTAAACACAGTGTTGAGTTTGGATTTGGACATGTTGATTTCAAAGTTCCTTTGAAATATCTATGTGAAAATGTCCAGCAGGATAGTGAGAAAGATCCGGTTACCCGCTTAGATTCAGAAGATATCTGCATATAGATGATAATTAAAGCCACTGCAGTGGATGGATCACTACATACAGCAGAGTATGTAGAGTGATGAAAAGGAGGGCCTGATGATATCCCGGATCCTGGTGATAGCCAATATTTAACGGTTGAGCAGAGGAAAAGCAGCCTGCGAAGGAGACCAGAGGAAGGGCTAAGAGGGAGGAGCAAAACCAGGGAGTGTTTTAGAAGCCAAGGGAAGACTGTGTTTTAGAAGGACTGAGTGAAGGGCAATGCCAAGTACAACTGAGAGTCTAAGGAAGAGAAGGACTTAGAAGTGTTCATCGAGTTGATCAAGACAGACATCATTGGTATCACTGGTCAGAGCTGTTTCAGAAGCATGATGGAGGATCAAGCCATATTTCAATGGGTTGAGGAGGAAAAAAAAGAAGTAGAGATGGCAAGTAGAAACTACCTTTTAGAGGTTTGTCTGGGATGCGGAGAAGGGACATGAGGAGCCAAAGGGAGCCATAATTTGAGGGATTTTTTTCTTCAAGATGGGAGAGACCTGAGTTTGTTTATAAGTTTATGCTAGAAATGGAGTTAGGGTTGGAGAGGAGATAATTAATGAAATAAGTCCTAGAGTGGCCCTGAGGTGATGGGGTCCAGAGCTAAAGGGGAGATTAACCACCTGTACCCTTGTAACCGAAGGAGACGAGGAAAGAATATGTAGGCAGAGAGTTGATGGCAGGATTTTGAAGTTTAGCTGGAGGTTTATCATTTATCACTGAAATAATAATAACAATAATGATAATATCAACACAATTGTAGAGTTTAATAAGTATTGGCATCCATCTAAGCACTTTACACAGATAGTCATTTAATTCTCATAATGGCACTCAGAAGTTGCTATTTTTAGTATCACTATCATCCTTCCCATTTTACTGTTGGTGAAACTAAACACAATGAGATTAAGTAACGTGCCCAATGTTACATAACTAATAAATTATGTAGCTGGGATGTAAACCTAGGCCATCCAATTCCCCAGATCATATTCTTACCTATTATGCAATATTACTTCTCCATATAAGAGCAACTGTCATTTTTTTGAGTTCATATGTGGATCATTTCATGCGTTTTATATCTCATTGAATCCTAAAAATGACCCAGTGAGGTAGTTATAATCATTATTAATCTCCATTTACAAATGGAGACACTGAGACCAGAAGGTAAATAACCTGCCTTGGGTCATCCAGCTGGCAAATGTGTAAACACAGGAGTCAGATCATCTGCCAAATGAGGAGAGATAGTGTTTGGGGTCAGACGTATGAGGAACGTGGAGGATGGTAGTCATAGCCCCAGTGTAGAATAGGAACCAGAACTGATCAGAGCCTAGGGATGGAATGCCAGGCAGCTTAGAGGACCAGAATGGGGCAGAATGGAGGTCATGAAATTATGATGCATCAGTGAATCCAGAGTAGAGGGAAGAGAATATGTTTTGAAGTCTCCAAGAAGATAATAATAATGCAGTATTATGTTAGTTATCTATCACCATGTAACAGATTACCCCAAAACTTAACGACTTTAAATATTCATTATATCACCGTTTCTGCAGATCAGGAATTGGTGAGTGGCTTAGCTGGGTAGTTCTGGCTTGGGGTCTCTCGTAAGGTCACAGTCAGGATGTCAGTTGGGGCTGCATCATCTGAAGGATTGAATGGGGTTACAGTACCCGCTTCCAAGATGACTCACTCACATGGCTATTGGGAGGAGTTTTCACCATGTGGATCTCTCCAGGAGGCTGCCTTATTAACATGGCAACTGGCTCCCCCCAGAGTAGGTGATCCAAGAGAGAGTGAAGAGGAACCCTCTTATGACCTAGTTTTGGAAGCCACGCACCATCACTTCTGTTTTATTCTGCTTAGAAGTGTGTCACTGAATCCAGCCAGACTAAGGGAAGATTTTCAAAGAATTTCTGAACAAATTTTAAAATCACCCCACTGATACATGGTGATTTCTAAAGCAAGTAACCCCTTTCAGAACTCAAGGCCTTTCCCACAACCAGTAGACCCTGTATCTGAATGGTACACAGTTCACCTCTGGACAGGGCAGAGGGAGGCGAGCCTATTCGAGCAGAAAGCCTGAAATGTGGACGGGGCAGCTCTACAGCCCGTGAGGTGAAGAACACATTTTCAAAGTGCTGCAAAAAGATGCAGTTGTTTTCCTGTGGATTTGAGTGGGAGTCACGCAGCTAAAGTATCTGGGCATTCTTTAGAGATGGATCCCTGGGTTTGCTGGTTTCTTGTTTGGATTGCTGAGCTGAGAGTCAGCATCTGGGTTTCAATATGACCCTGCTTCATACCTAGACTTGCAGCTGAGCTGCCTGAATAGGAAACAACAAGCCAGTGTTCCCTCTAGGTCAGGCCTTGCTATGATTTTGAGGATACACAGTGCCTTTTTTTTTTTATTTCATTCTCTCATTCCCCTTGTTTCTTTACCTCAGACACAGGTTGTTTCCCACTTCTCTGCAGTATACCCTCATCCCTCCCAGAAACGCATGCCTGATCTGAAGAGTACCTTGCCACTCCTTTTGTGTCTCTCTCTCCAAAGCACAAACCCCATTTTGCTGCCTGCTGGTGCCTTTCCTGACCTCTGTCTCCTATACAGTTCTGGAGAACTCATCTGGAAGTAATCTGATCAGCTGTCAGCAGGATTTTAATGCCCGGCTGAGTCACTGACAAAAATGTCCAGCAGCAAAACCAACCATAATACCCTTTATAAATTTAAAATCAGGCTGGGTCCTCTGTCTTTCCTCTAAATGTCTCCTGCCCTGTAAAGGAATTTAAGGTCTACATGCGATTTATAGGAAACAGTGAGGTTAGTGGGGCAGATCTTGTCAAGACGCTTTACTTCTCTGAGCCTCTATAGTTTTGTGTTTAAAATAAGCATGAAATGGATTAATCCATGTAAAAGTGTCTATCACAGTGCCTGGCATACAGTAAGTAGTCAAAGAATGCTAATTTTCTTCCTGCCTAAATTATAATCATGGTGCTATTAGGAGGAAAAGAATGACTCGGTGGGCTACACATCCCCTACCCTGGTATTGCCTGGGGCAGGTTGACACACACCTCACCAGGTAATAACGTCTGGGATTGCAGAAGGCCTGTGATTGATGACTCAGAAACCTGATTTAACTCAATTCAATTCTGTTCAGGAAAGAAGTCACAGATACCCAAACTGCCCTTGCGTCGTGGAAAGCACCACAAAATGGAGGAGACCCCAAGATATGAGCGAACTAATTTTTTTGTGGCCAGCACACACAGAAGGTCATTGTTCTGTGCTAACTTGGAAAAGGCAAATGTATTTTTTAATACAGACTGTACAGACTCAATTTTAGAGGTAGAAAGCCTTCAGAATTTATAGTCAAATCCTCTACCTTACAGATGAGAAAACCACCCTCCAAAAAGTTTCTTTTGATTAATATATTTTGAATATTTATTTGAGATAAGATGCAAGATTATATGTCTCCTCAAGCCAGTCCAATACTTATCACATACATTTCCTAGAGAAATTCTGAATGGGTGTGTGAACGAATGAATGAATAAATTTGAAGACTTGCCCAAGTTCACAAAAGTAGTTAGGGGAACTAGAACTTGAAGTCCCATCTCCTGACTGCCTACTAAGTACTCCTGGGTGAGACCAGAACATGCATGAAAATAGCTAGGAAAACTCCAGCAGGTGTCCTAGATCAGCTCCCAAATGATCGATTTCAGCCCATCCAAGTAAAATAAACGCAGCACGCTGCACCAACACACGAATGATGTTCAGTTTCTCCGCAGTGTCTCTAGATCGGTTCTCTCCTGGCAATGATAATGGCCCTACAAGTATCTTATATAAAGGCCCTCCACCTCATTAACTTCTTGAACAGCTTCTATTACATTCCCTCTTTGTTGCAAAATCAAGGTACACAGAGGCCTTAGAACTAGAGCTTTACCAATCAGCCAATACAAAGCATGTACAATAGATTAATGAGTGAAATACTAAGTATCTAAAATCCATTTCTAAGCAGATTTCCCTTCTAGGTATAGATACCAATGTAGTTACCGATCATGAAAGATCACTTGATATGTAGTCCTTTCAGACACAATTCAGTCTTTCCCAACCCAGATTCCTCATTTGAGCTACAAAACACAGAAAATTATTTGAATGACTCTCTTCTCATTTCTCTCAAGGATGGTACATAACATGGACCATCCTATATTCTTAGGAGAGAAGGTGATCCATTACATACAATGAATACTGCAGAGCATTAGGGCTTGATTCTCCCAGGAAACACTGGCTGAGAAACGTGCTAGAGTAATCTGTATCCCTACAGGTCACAATTGTTCTTGCTATGCAAACATGCACATGCACACACACACAGACACACACACACATACACACATTTCCAAAAAAGTCCTTTTTATGTTTGCTCTTAACAATAAAAGTTTTACATTACCTCTAAAATTTTGTCAGAAGGAAAAATTCATTTGTATTCATGTGATACAAAGGCATTATTTTTTTCTATTTGAAAAACTTAACAGGAAGATCAGCAAATCTTTTGTAGAAATGCAAATTGTAACTTGAACAAAAATAGACTGCTGGTATGTTTGTTATGAAGAATATTAAGTGTATTTTGTAGACAAGTTAGACCAAAATGCATTCCTCTGAAGTATTTGGGAAGTTATTTCCAACTTTGCAGTTAATCAACAAATATTTCCAGAATATCACCTTCTTAAATGACCTAGGAGGACATGCAAAAAAAAAAACCACTTTGCATATTTTGGCAACTGATAAATTTGTTTTCTTTACTCATATTGATTGATTTAAATCCCTGTGTAAAACAAAAGTGACTGAATTGTCTCCCATCATTTCATGTTGGTCACTAGTTTGCAACTGGAAAATCAGTTTATAGTTGTTAAGCTAAAGCAGGACTTGAGAAGAAATTCACATTTGTAGATTGCCTACTAGGAGCCAGGCATGGTGCCAGGTACTTTGCACATATAATCTCATCTAACCCCCATGAGGTAAGTGGTTTTATCATTTCTCTTTTACAGATTAAAAATGTGAGACTCAGATTCACACAGCCATTGACAGAACTGGGATTCAAAGAGATTTCCATGCCTCAAACGTTCATGATTGTTCCAGGATTCAACATACCTTCCTCCAATGATGACTGGAAAATAATTTAGGACATTTAACTTATTTTTTGGATTTATATCCTCCATTATTCAGCAGAAAAAATCCCTGGCAAAATATAACTACCTTTAACTTACTTTAACATAAGATCCAAAGAAATGGGGAGCAGTAAGATGAAGACATTAAAATTCATGAGTGACACTGTAAACTTGATCCTCTTATCATGATTAATTCAAATGTACCGTATTCCCAAAGAGCTGGTGCACCGTGTTTCACAAGAAACGAAGGTCAAAACTCAGAAGGCTGAAGCACCAATGTCCTTAGAATCCTGTGGTGGGGGAAACAGATATATAGAATATAGTCAGATTATTTAATTGTGTTCTTTTATTCTCAGATTGTGGTGATTAAGTCAGGTTGACCCAGAATCATTTTCACTCCTTTATTTGTTTGAAAACATCACTTTCACTGGTGGTCTTTAATTAAGCTCCCAAGAATTCGAAAACGTGCCCCGTATGTCATCTAGAACAAGTGTCTGGAGTTCTCCATCACAAATAGTTTAACCTCTAGAAAATCCACTGTCCCATGCCCCTCACAGAACTGCTTTGGGGTTCCCTCCTTCTTGGCATGGAGCCTTGGGGAACTGCCGTTAGGAAAGAGAAAACAGTAAACTAAAGCTTTTTCTTTTATCCAAAAGTACAGTGCAGAGGTACTTTAAGAATAGGAGAAAGTCTTTCTGCTAAGCCTTTTTCAACAAAGCATTAATATTTATTAACTTGCACTCTGTTATAGAATGAATGTTTTATGATCAAAAATGCGTAACAGCAAAATGGGAATTTTAACCACAAGCAACCTACTCTTCCAGTGATAAAGAACTCAGGATGGGGTTAGCCAACCACTCTCTCTGTAGTTCAGGGGGTACTCTCATTCACTCATCTAGACAAAGGGGTAATTGAACACTGCTCCATGTGATTACTGGAAACAATAATCACAAATTTATAGGCTTCCTTTATAAATGAGAGCCATCTAGAATAAGCTGTGAATTAATGGTATATTAATGGTATATTAACAAATAGGGACATTTATTAAAAGGTCTGAAAGATATTTCAAAAGCTCAGAATTACCCATTTTAAGTTTAGATTAGATCAATTCCCAAACAATTCAGATAAGAGGGGGTTTTTATTTTTCAACTTTTAATAAAAGCATGTCTGTCTCAAGTCTTTTGAATTAATCCATTCACTATTCATTGAGTAGATTCTGTTTGCCAGGCATACAGAAATGTGGGGTTTTGAATCAGCATCAAGGTGTAAAATATGGCTTTTATGAGATCTTTTCTACTGATGCTGTCTTTACTGAATCACTTTGTAATTCCTTTAGCAAACTACTTTGCTAAATTCCTTTAGCAAACTACAGCTTTGCCTGATGAGTTATTATATACTTAAAATGAACAAGTGCATCTCAACTCTATAATTAATGTATACACTGCATAAAGGCACAGAAATAAAAGTCCCTTAGCATTTATTTCTGTCTTGTCAATTTCAGTGATACAGTACAGAAATAACTGTATGGACACCGTGTAACAGTGAGTTGGTTAAATGTTCCTTTTCATAGTCTTGAGTGAAATTTCTGCCTAAATGTTTTAGGAGTAGGTTTCCAACACGTCATCTTGTTTCCATTGTGTCTAAGCAGTTTGGGAAAGGGGAATGAATAAGCATAGATTTTGGAATCAGGCAGACCTGGTTGTGATTTCTGGTTCTGAGCGTGGTAAACTCTTGTAAAACCTACTTAATCTCCATCTCTGTTCCTTCATCTACAAAATAAACATAACAACATCTACTTTGCAGGATTGTTGCAAGGAGTATAGATAATGTATATAAAGCAACTGGCGCACAATAGGTTTTGTTTTTCTTTTCAGATCAAAAGTCTGAAAGACCATACTAAGAATTGTTCTGTTTCAGGTAGTCTGATGCACCATGAAATTAAAATAACATAATAAAAATTTAAGACAGAGATGAACATTGTGAACCTGATTTTTATTTATATCATGATACAGTTATTTTACATTCAGCATTTCCACTTAAGGTGTCTAATAAGACACCTTAAGGTGTCTTAAGGTCTGTTTAAATAACAGACCTTCAGATTGCTGAATGGGCTTGACAAAGAAGATCACCCCTGACCCCATTCTCCACCCTCCACTCCCCATCCTCCACTGTACTCCAGAATCATGGTTGCTTTTCTCTGCCTATTAGATGTATGGACATGAAGGAGAGGAGAAAGAAAGAAACAAAATAGCTAAATTTAAAAATTATTTTTGGTTCATCAGCATATAAACAATCAACTTCAAAATGAAACAGACATTCACTTGCCAGTTTTTGAGTACAGTGAAAGCACAAACTCTCATTTCTGTATGAATCCAGAAAATTAATGGAATACTTACTGTAAATCTTGCTTCTACCCAAAACAGTATTAGGAGGAGGATGTAGACTATCCTTTCACTGTACCAAAGAATTGATTTCCCTTCTCTCTCTCTCATTCCTGTCTGTCTGGTTCTCCTTTTCATATTTTTCACTCTTTTCTCTGACTTTGCCCCTGTTTTTGAAATTCTGCAGGTTGTCCGGCCATATCAGACCATGTCCAATCCCATGAGCAAGCTCACTGTTCTCAACAGCATGCATTCTCATTTCATTCTGGCCGACAATGGGACCACCGGAAAGTATGGAGCAGAGGTGAAACTTAGGAGACAACTGGAAAAGCATATTTCACTCCAGAAGATAAATACAAGTAAGTCGGCTACTGTTCCCACTCAGCCTTCAAATAGGCTGAAAGTGAGAAAACTTGAGCAGATTTTGAACACAGATCACTTTCTACTGGGCCAGTGGTTAGAATTAGAGGAAGTCATCTAGAGGAGGATGATTGGAGGCGCAATAAGTGTTTACACAATTAGTGGACTCAAGCTCATTTATTATGTGTGAAAAATTCAACCCTGTCTGGGGTTTATAAATGCACATAAGCTTTTCCTTCCAAACTTTTTTCTACATCTTTTACACAATACTCTAAGGAGGAAAAGCACCCTGGAGAAGTTTTTTTCTATTTATTAAGCTATTTTTGGTGGCTAAAGAAAAGAAAAAAAGAAAAAAAAAACAGGTTTTGATCTTAGCATAGATCTGGCTGTGCGAAGGCATTTCAAGGGAACTGACATTGTCTAAACTAAAGCATAATGTGTAACCATGTTGATGAAACTAATTCTGTCTCTTAATTTTATGTATGTATTCATTCACTGTCTCTAGATACCTATATATTTAGATATATGTGTGTATTTATGGGTACCACGTAATACTTAGCCCATAGTTACACTGAAATGATACTATTAAGTACTTATGTGTTCTATGCAGTACTTATCGTGTACCCATTTAACTATGAGAAGGTAGCATTGTAAAAACAGCAACACTCCCCAGCACACTCAGTGGCTTGCATTTAAATGTGGTAGAGGTATGAAAATAATCTACTGACCTTCCTCACAAAATAAAATTCAATTTGTTTTCACAAAGTAACACATGGCTTCGCGGCAGGCTCAAGCTTTCTGGTAATTGTATGTTCCATCAGGGAAACTTGGATTTAATTGATTAAACTTTCAAAGCCTGCAATTCCAAGTAACAAAAGATTCTCTTTGGCTTGATAAACTTTCAAAAATTCAGTGTAATATGATTCAGCCTGTCCAAATGGCTTTTCTCATCTCCAGTCTTTTCTCTGCATCTGTCCCAAATGGATCTTGCTTGCTCTTGCCACCTTCCTCCCAGAGCTAGGATGTCCAACCTATCAGACCACAGCTTCTCTTTCCTGTACTCTCTTTTCTGGTTCCACGTTTTAGGAGCTACTGCTGTTTAAGCAGTCAAGTTTCATACCTTCATCTTTTTCACAGAGAATTCTGGAATAATAGATTTTGGTGTAGGCCTGAAGTCAACATTGTATTAGAAAACTCTCTTCTAAGAATCTTCAACTATCTTTGGAAAGAGAAAACACAGGATTACCCAAAGGTAAACATCTTTTGGGGAAAAAAGAGTAGAAAAGACTAGAAAATCCATCCAGAAACCAGCAGAGATCCAAAGTAACAAAGCACTATAGCCAATGGGTGGTAGGTTTTGTTAAACTAAAATTGAATTTTATTATAATATTTGACAGGAAGGACAAAACTCATATCATTAATATTATCCATTTAGGTTTTTATAGGCTACAGCATTACTTGTTTTACACCAGCAGGTTAAGAATGAGCCTAAATAGGAGTAGCCTGAAAGCTGAAGAAGATGGGAGCAGGGTAGACAAAGAGCAAATGCAGGGTCAAGTTCAGTGCTCAATAGTGAGACCAAATTTGTCCAGACACACAAAGCATGCCATTGTGCCAGGTCCTGGTGGCAGCTGGGCCAGGTATTTGTTAGTGTTAGGAGGAGAGCTAGGTGTGCGGTTGTGTAAGTTTAAACACCCAGCTACGATGGTGCCAGCAGGAGTTAAAACCCAGTCAGGGCTCTGTCTGCCAAGCCCTGTGCCTTATAGGTGCCCAAGGAAAGGATACTCTTTTCTAATTAGTCATCCCAGAGGGGACATTGTTTTGTAACCTTTGTGCCTGGGGAAGCACCTGTCTCCAAAGCTCACAGAGTTGCTATGCGTGGGGATTGCCCTGAAGGGGAGGCTCATAGACAGTGGCCGGGCCTCCGTGAGGAGCAGAGCCCAGCAGCATAGAGTCCAGGAGAAGGCCAAGGCTGGTGGTCAGGGCATCAGGGATGCTGGAGGAGCCAGGACCCCAGGCACATGCCTCATGCCACTCGTGTGACACTGGATCCTTGCGAGCACATCAGGGCAGGTAGTGGCATGCAAACACATTGCCAAGTGAAATCCCAGTCAAGGGTCTAGGGTGCAAAGTAGGGGATAAACACAGACCCAGGTTCCAAGCTGAAGCACCAGGTCAGAGAAGCTGGCTTGAGACTCCTAAAATGTTCCGAGTCCACAAACAGGATTAGGCCTCGGATCTGGGGTAGAGGCTGAGCCCCTAGGTTGGGTTAAGTGATAGTAGCTGGAACAGGATGGGGGCAGAGAGAGGCAAATAGTCATTGCAATCGTCATAATTTATAAACACGATTTTCCTCTTTGTTTTGGGGACTGTATTTGAGGCTTAATAGGAATTCACAGACTCCCATTCAGTGCAAATAATTAAATAAGAAGAAGAAGGTTAAAGATGCCCAGGGGAGATCCCTGAGGTCACAGGAAGTTACAAGCTCAGGGCCAAGAATTTGCCACAAGCTGTAGTGAATGATGCCATGCCTTAGCTCTTCTACCAGTTCTATCCTTGAACTTAGTAGTGGGAGGGTGACCAACTTGTCCCAGTTTCCCAGGGACTTTCTCAGATTTAGCATTGAAAGTCCCATGTCCCTGGGCCACCTCCATCACAGGCAAATGGAGATTGCAGGTCGCCCTCCAAGTCAGACTCAGGAGTCATTAGTTCTACTTCTCTTTTTACTGCATTCACCCCACAAAGCAGGGAAGGAGCAGCGAGGGCCTCAGAGCTTAAGGAGTGACCCAGGCTCCGGAAGTAGAGCAGGACCTTGAGATCTCCATTCAGTTAGCAGTAAAGCAAAGTGCCCACTGAGAACCTGGAAGTCTCCAGAATAGGACTGACTGAGAAAAAAGGAGGAAAAGTTGACCTGGTTAAAATAAGAAACAGCAGAACTAAGAACATAGACCTTTAATGTAACTCTCTGTTCTAATCTGAACACTATTTTTTTCTTTATATCATAATTAGTGATAATGTAATTCTTCTTATTAAAATAAAATTTTATTCTATAACAATTCTAAAAATCTCACCTACTTCTTAATTTCCCTCTTCAAAAGTCTAAGAAATCTAAAATACAACAGGGGAACTCAATTTTGGGAAACCCCAGTTTAGCCTCCTGAAATTAGACCCTCCACCAGGATACCACAATAATACTATCACCACCTATTACACTTAGCACGACCCTGGAGGTGTCTGAATACACTCAGCATTTTACTCATTAAAGTGCCATTCCTCTTCATCACTTAGGGATGACATGCATACCATAGGATTCTTTCCACAAGTCTATTTCTTGCATAAATAGCATAATCTTCTGAAGAATATTTTCAAGAGACCTTTAAGCCCTTTCTCATCAACATGACAATTATGAATAATAAAATATTATAAGCACCAGCATCTTAGACTTTTCTCAGCACTCTGGCATCCATTATCTCAACTCTCCCCTCCCTCCACTCATTCTTGCTGTTAACAGTCCTTACTGAAGTGTTGTCATTGGTTACTGAAGGACTTCTTTGCTGTTAAAGGAGAATCCTTTCCGACGTGAGCCACTTAGGAACACTCTTCCATCTGAAATTTTCTAAACTTCAAATTTAACATGCAAAGCCTCAAACAATCCCCATAATGCCTTTAGCAAACAAATATTTCTTGAACTCCTATTATGTACCAGTCATGGTTAAGGTCTAGAAAAGCAGCAGTAGATAATTCATTGAGCTTACGTCAAGAGGGGCAGAGTAGTAAGTAAATAAGTAAATAGGCAAATATATGTAGTAAGAGAGCTGTTAAAAATAAAGCAGAGGAAGGGATATATGTATGTGTCATGGGTACACATGTCTGCATGCATGCACATGTGTGTGATGGGAGGATAGTTTAGATTAGATGATTGGGTATGGTGTAATATATGAGCAGAGACCTGAATGAAGTGAGGGAGCCAGCTCTGAAAAGAGCATTCTGGAGGGAGTGAAAGCAGGAACAAAGACCCAGGTATTTGATGAAGAGTACGACCTTTGTAAAGAGTTGAATTTTATTCTGACCGAGTTTTGATCTGGCAAGTTATAGGATCTCCCTTGTGGTTTAAAACATCACTCTGCTGTTCTGTGTAGAGATCCAACTGACGCAGGGGGCAAGATTAAAAGCAGGTAGATGTTTCAGTAGGCTATTGCCGTAATGCAGGTGAGAGATGATAGTGTTTTGAATTAGGGTGACAGCAATAAAAGTAGTAAAAAGCAGTTGGATTCAAATTTATACATATCTGTTTTCTTAACTGATCTTTCTTTTAATGTGGTAAAATATATATAGCATAAAATTTATCAGTTTAACCATTTTTAAGTATACCGTTCAGTGCTATGAAGTACGTTTACATTGTTATGTAATCATCACCACTATCCATCCCCAGAACTTTTCATCATTCCAAACTGAAACTCTGTACACATTAAACACTTTTATTCCCTCCCTTCAGCCCCCGTAACCATGATTCAACTTCATGTCTTTATGAATTTGTTCTAGGTACCTCACATAAGTAGAATCATACGATATTGGTCCTAAGATACATTTTGAAGGTAGAACTCAAGAGAACTTGCTACTGAGTTGAGCATTCAGGGGGAGGAATAGACACATCAAGGATGCTGAACAGTCATCCTTACAGACACCAGTATATTCTTCAAAGAATGGGGCTAGTGGGAGCCCCTAAGGAGTAAGTTTTTACAGAAAAGGGAGTTGAGGACTAATCTCTGGGGAGTTGAAACAAAGTCCTTGAGAAGGAGGGAGATGATGAGATTCCGTGCACAAATGAAGAACGTGGCCATAGGTAGAACAGGAAGAGTTTCATCCTGGGTAGCAGGAGGGAAGGCAGAGTTTATGTGCGCAGATGTAGGTGGGATGGAACTTTTTCTGCTGGGAAGATCAGGTAGTTCTTTATAGATGCTTTCTATATCTGAAGAAAATAATACAGGAGGTCATTGGCTAAGAGTGTGGAAAGGGAAGAGGTGTAGAAGATTAGGAAGAAAATAGAAAAAACAAGTGTAGAGCCTGGGAGAGAGAGCTGACTAGGGAAATGTAAGACTGCCCACTTGATATTTGTGGTCATAAATTTGCAGTGGCGTGAATCATCAGGGATGTGTGTTTTTTTCCAGGCATGTTCAGCTTGAGTAGTAGAATAGGCAGAGACTTGGGTTGAGAGCCTGTTGGGATTTTGCTAGGCAAGTAGAAAAGAGGAAGAGAGAGGCAAGGGAGTGAGGCTATGTGTACTCTTTATACCTATATCCCAGGAGTATTGTCAGTGTCTGGATGAAAGCAGTGCTTTCCCACCCACATCTGTGCCCATTCACGAGAACATAAAATCATTCATCTAAAAGATCAGAATAAGGTGCAGAGAAGTGATTAAGAGAATTATCAAAGGTGACCCACACCTTTAGTTAGTATTGCCAAGCATTACATATGTTAAGTTCAAACCATTTAAGTAAACAAAGGTTCATAATAAGCAGTTCCTCATATTTTATTGTTGTTTACATATTCATATAAGTTGAATCAAGTTAGCACAATGCTGGGAACGTAGTAGCTGTTCAATAAACACGTGTTACCTGAAAGACTGAATACCAAGGGACTGCTCCAGAAAGACTGAATACCAAGGGACTGCTCCAGAAAGTAACGTGTAAGTAGCCTGATGAACCTATAAAATCCCAAGCATATTTTCTGCATACATTTTTGCTTTTAAAAAATTTCCAAAAAAATTAGAGAATATTATAATAACCCCTGTAACTATCACCCAGACTCTACGTTTATCAGCCTATAGCCAATCTTGTTTTCTCTATGTATATAACCACCTACATCTTCTTCCGGGTAAGTTTGAAAGAAATCCAAACAGTGTATCATTTCATCTATAACTATTTCAGCACCAAAGCATTTCTTTAACTTGCGTGGGCCACACGCAAGGTAGATTTTTAAAGTATTTCCTTAACTTAGTAGCAACATAATGGAAAATACTGATCCAGGTATCCTTTAACAATTCTTTCAAAAAAATAAAAATTAAGAACTATGTTATCACATGTTAAAATTTATCTAAAATTTTGATAATCATTTTCTCTTGTCCCAAATTCTACACTAAGCTGGCCAAAAAACATTTAAAACAAATATTACCTTGCAGTTCTTAAAAAGGAAGATTAGAAAAATCCCCAGCAATTGTGGCTTTCTTGGAAGCGTTTGAAGGGAAGAACATAACTTTTGGGAAAAAAGGAAGGTTTTGCCTCTTGCCAGTGGTATAAGCTGAGAGAAACAGGGAGACCTGGGGGTTCAGATCTTCATGGCTCTGTGACCTTAGGTAAATTACTGTATTTCTCTCAGACTTTGTTTCTGTGTCTGTGAACCAGGGATGATAATTTTTCACAGTGTGGTGATTAAATGAGTCAACCTATGAAAGGATTCTGGCACGTGGCAGTTCAGAAACACTGATTCCCTTCCTGCCTTCTCGGTGGCACAGCGGTCCCCTAGTGGGAAACCATGTTCTGTGTTGATATAGCCTGATGGGCTGCCATAGATTCCAACCTGAGATCCAGACCTTCATTCGAAGCCCATCAGAGTCTAGGATGTCTGTCAGAATATCTTTACCACAAAGCGAACCTGTCTCTGCTTGTTAGGGAAAAGCCATGGATCTCTGGGGTTACAGAAAGGGTCCAAAGAAAACAATGAGACTCAAAATTATATTCTGAAACATATTATCAAGCCTCTATTAACATTACTTCTTAAAGAGTAGTTCATTTAAAGTCTTGATCATTGCAGCAATAAACAGAAAACTCATGTTTTTTCATTGTTGAAAATATATTCTAAACTGTAGTTGTTCCTCTTGCTTGAGTGAAGAATATAATGGAGAAAATTTCATATTTCTTTAGAGAGTCAAGCTATTCTAGTGTCTTGGAGCAATCATTATGAATGTCAGTTAAGTTTGCAGAGAACTCTGTTTGGTGGAGGTGTTAGAATTTGGGCTAAATGTGAATTGGTCCCTAATATATAAGATAAGATTTATATGTCAAGTTAAGATTTGGGCCAATATCAGATTTCCTTCTTATAATTTACTGTTTTGTTTAAAAAGGAGATTGGAGGAAGAGGACAGAAATCTAGTTTGTTTTGGGCTCTAATTGATGAAAGTGTTATACTCCGTTGTGTTTGAATTTTATTTTAAGTTTGGCTAAATGCAAAGTTTTATTTGGATTACATATCTTAATTAATTTGTGAACATTAACTTTGTAGGAAATTTCATTATGAGGCTAGAATTTTCCAACTTTGTCATCTTCATACTATAAAGTGAAATCTGTGTCAGACTAAATCTAGTCTAAGAGACTCTGTCCCCATGGTAGTCATTATAGATACACCCATTCTGCAGTACTAATGAATGGGGATGTCTGAGTAGGTTTAGATTTTTGTAACCATTGCTTTTGCCACTGTCAGGGTTTTCTTGAAAGAGAATTTGATACTCTGCATTTTCTTTGCCCCAGAGTAACAACTGACATTTGAGCATAGCCTCATCTAATGAAGCCACAAAGAATACTTTCTCTAAAGCAGTAGATTAAAATCTGCTTGGCAGTTCTAAGCAAACAAGTAGCGGAAATGATCACAGAATTCATGAAACAATCAAATTTGGTATTTGAGGATATTGCTATTTAGAATTCTCTGGGAAAAAAGAACAGATGTTTTGTTATGCAGTCCCTAAGCCAGTACACCAATTTATATATGACTGTGTGCTTACTCACACAAACTAACAAAAAATAATAACGATAATAATGTCACCCAGTAGCACCGAATGTCATCCCTGATAAGTTATGCTTTATGATGGGAGCAGATGTTTCTGATTTCCACTGAGTTGTTTGGTATAGGAGTCCCATGAACAGACTAATCCATAGAGTGAAGTCTCATGGGTTCCAGGACATTTTATTTTAAAAAGATCATCTTTGTGATGTGACACTCATCAATTTACAGCATTTTGTTTCAGTGAAATTTCCATAATCAGAAAAAATACTCATGACTGTATCCTTGTTCCATTACCAACATTTTTTGGTGATAATTCTTAAACATGGCTGTGGTAGTTTTCAACTAAGGTGACACTGCGTCCCGTAGGAGGTATTTTAAAATATCAGAGGGGTTTGGTTGATACAATTTCTGGTGCTCCCAAATGACACAGAGAGGAGGAGGGAATGTTAATATTCTACCTTGTGCAGGACGGTTTCATATGCAGAATTGCCTGGACCAAATGCCAATCCATCCCTTAGGAAACACTACCCTGTATGTTTCCTTGAGTTTTGTTTTTCTTTTTTTTTTTCCCCAAATCTTTCCAATAGCCCACACCTGATGTGGCAGGGCCACACACTTCCAAGATACTCTGTCCTAGTCTAAAGACGTAGAAAAAGCAGCAATCATGAGCCAGCAGTGAGATTTAAAATATTGAACAACCTATGAAGACTTTAGTGTCCTCAATCCACATCATAGGCTGGATGTCAGCCCTGACATGTCCTTCAGATCCTAACATCCCTTGCTGTTGGGAAGTTCTCCCTTATATCCAACTTCATTTGCTCTGAATCAGTTCTCTTCTGGATGAGGACCAAAGTCATCATCTGTGTTAGAGCTCTCAGCTTATTTGAAAACTGTAAATGGACTTGAATTGACCTTTCTGCCATAATGGCTGTAAGGAAGCTGTTTTTCATTTGAAGAGACACACTGACCTGCTTAACAGGCAGAACTGACTCAAGAAGTAAATCAGAATTTCCATTTCGGCAGCACCTGCTCTTAGCACCACTGCTTTGTATGTTTCAGGTTCAGTGACTCCAGAAATGTGCTCAATGCTGGGGGCTCTACTGTCAGAGTCCCTGATGTTCAGAGAAATCCTACAGTCCACCATTATTAGCTGATTTGGGGGTAGAAACAGAAGCCCAGAAATGTGGTTGCTTTACCTGCAGGCCCCTGGAGAGCCTACTAACCTAGAATTCATTGCCAAGGGAATATTTTAATAAACCAAGGTTCTAGGAGAATAAAGCGTTTGAAACTGAATACAAAGAGACCTCTAATTTTTAATCTATGTATTACTGAGAATTATGTTGGAAATAAGGGAGCAGGGCAGTAATATAAATCTTGAGTGAATGAATAAATTCATGATGTAAAATGCCATAAAGCAGTGCTTTTTAAAAATTCACATTTCATTTCTAGTATATGTCTCTCATTTCCCTGGACTGTAATAGACCCCTTATACGTATTAGTATTTTTCTCTTGTTAAATTATGAAGCCAACTTACCCTGGAAATTTGACGTAGATTATCTAAAGAATACTACTGACATCCTTACTATTAAATCCTTACTATTTACCAACCTCTCTGACACCAAAACTACAGTTAATGTCATGCATAGTAAGTGCTCGATAAAGAGTTGCTGATTTGGCATGAAACAAATTTTAGTGATTTTGACCCAGTCATATTATTATAAGAAATGTGTGAATTTACAATTTCCAAAAAATTCCAAAAATATTTTAGCAACAGCAGCATTATTGAAATAAGCAGGTAGCTTCCTGGGAGGCTATTTTAAAGGATTGTAGTCATTTATATATAAATAAATAATTTGTATCATAAATACTACATAAATTATTTATTTTTATTCTTATTATGACTGTTAAGTAAGTCTCATTTCTTTGTATTTATACCAAATACAGAGAGACGAAGCCTGAGTGTCAACAATAGCACAGAGAGGGAGGCATATGACAAAGGGAAAGTCTAAGGTATGAGTCACATCAGAGTTTCCTTGGAAAGTTTTCCATTTTGGAGTAAGTTGGATAGCCATACAGTAAGAGGTTAGAGTTGGCATGGAACCATCGGGTCCCTTGCCCACTACTGACATTGCAGACCTAGCGGGACACTTTTCCCACTGAGCCTTGTTACAGCTCAGGACCATTTTGCATTCATTAAGACACAGATTCTGCTGCTGTAACAATGACTCAAAACAATGGATGCCTCAATGAGACAGGAGTTTATTCCTTATGCATGTGTTACTCTGAACATGAGTCCAGGCCTTTTGTGGTAGCCTCACAATGTTGAGGACTCAGATTTCTTCTTTCTTTTGCTCTGCACATCCCTGTTTTCATGGTCTGCGGGAACTCACTGTCACATCTACATTCTGCTCAGAAGGAATCAGGAAAAAGTCATAACCTGTTCCCTTAAAGGCACAATGAGAAAGTCGTATACAGGATTTTGGCTTACATCCTATGTGCCAATATTTGGTCACATATTTACACCTAGCAAAAGGGGGATTCAAAAATGTAGTCTTTATCCTGGGCATACAGCTAAAATTCTATCACTATGAAGGAGGAAAATAGATATTAGGGTACAGCCAGCACTTTTTGCCACACCTTTCCAGCATAGCATTACAGATGGTTATTAAGAATTGGCTGGAGTTGGCACATGAGGTAAAACATACCTGCCATTCATAAATAAGGTACACCTACATGTTCTAGTGTGTTCATTGAGTAGCTTTGTCCATAAATGACTCCTGTAGCATATGCTTCATATCATGCCCTTTCACTCTTCACGTGTGTGTTTCTTAGTGATATGTAGCTGAAGAGTCTTCCACTGGTTCTGGAAATTGTAATTTCCCCTTGAAATGGGATTGAGACTAGCTGTCTAAAATTATATACATTACTTTAGACCATCCTGGTTTAGTTAACTTTTTAGGTTAACTCAAACAGATCCTCCTAGCCTCAAAGTAATTGCACAGGCTCTACTATGCATAATTTGTGCACATTCCATAATGGATCCATAGCCATATATTTTCTTGCACATCATTTGTAACCTTTAAATGCCTAAATATTAAAAATAAATAGAAGAGATTCAGTTCCGTGTTTCTGTGACATTGTACTTAATATTAATTTTTCAAAGATAAATCCTAGGAAATAATTCTCATGTGACCTACACAGGACTGTACTCTTGGTAACAGGCAGGAGAATGGAGATTGCTCGCCTCTCAAATCCTTCCTGAGGGGGAAAGGTTGTAACTGGGCCTTGGCCCAGTTGGGGAAAAAGGACGAGAAACCCATCTTAGAGAGTAAAAAAGCAGCAGCACATCGTCCAACTCTGTTGAGGAAACGTTTGAGGAGACCTGGAAAGCAGATGCATTTGTGAGGGATTTAAAGCTGTTTTATACCAGTTATCCAGTTTGACATTCCTACATTTTATAACCCCTAAGTGATAAGTAATAATTTGGCAAGATACAGCTGAAAGGCTCTTGAAACCTTCTGAATGCCTATAAATATATAATTAAGAGTATTTCCTGACACTGACAGTTATAAAAAGATTAATTAGTAGAACTTCTCTTAACAAATGGTGAGCTGGGTCACCTTGTTTTAGAGACTGAGATACATGTGTATTACTGATCCAACCCTAGTTAGTTTTTCTTTTGATTTTAGCTTGTGTACCTCAGTAAAACCAAAAAGATAGAGCTAAAAGCAGTTGGGATTTCTTTTCTATCTTAAGTGAATAAAGCCTATGAGGATCTATTGCCGTACAGATTTAATGAAACCACAGGCCGGCACTTTAAAAATAAACCTTGCCTTTCCTCTCTGGGTATTCTTTGAATAGAACAGTTTCTTGGCCTTGTTTCTGTCTTGCCTATATCTTTTTCCCTCATCTTTTTATAGTACCAAACTCAGAGGTATTGTGACTTTTCCATTCAGACAAACTAAGTTTCTGTAGAAAATAGATTCAATGTTTAGAAACCCCATTAGAAAATAGTATAAATAAATTCAAAGAACAATTGGGAAAGCAAAGAAAATATTTGCAACCATGACAAAGAGCTTATTTACATAAAAAGCAAAGGGCATCTACAAATCCTAAAGGAGAATCCTGTAAGAAAATGGGCAAAGTATATCAACAGGAAAATCTTGGGGAAGAAAATACAAATGCTCAACTTCACTCAAAATTAAAGAAATGGGGCTTCCCTGGTGGTGCGGTGGTTGAGAGTCCGCCTGCCAATGCAAGGGACACGGGTTTGTGCCCCGGTCCGGGAAGATCCCACATGCAGCGGAGCGGCTAGGCCCGTGAGTCATGGCCGCTGAGCCTGCGCATCCAGAGCCTATGCTCCGCAACGGGAGAGGCCACAACAGTGAGAGGCCCGCGTACCGCAAAAAAAAAAAAAAAAAAAAAATTAAAGAAATGAAAGCTAAGACAACAATGAAATTTTTTTAACCTATCAAATTGACAAAAAACAGAATTTAAAAATATCTGGTGTCAATAAGTGTGTATGGAAATCTGTACTGGAGGGTGTGCAAATATGGGCAACCTTATCTGGAAGATAATTTGGCTACCCCTATTAAATTTTAAATGCACATACCTTTTGGCCCTGTAATTTTACTTCTAGGGATTTATTTTATGCATATTTATTGCCATATTGTTTATGGTAATAAAAATGGAAATAATTCAAAGATTCACCAATACGTGACTAATTAAATTATATGTAGACATACAGTGAAAGACTGTGAAGTTATTATAGATAATGCAATAGCTCTGTTTGGGCTCCTATTGAAAGATACCCAATGGTAGTTTTTATGTCCTTTTCTTAAGTTAAAGCCTATTGTACAACAGTAGAACTGTGTGTTTATGATCACATTTATGTTTTTTAAAATTATGTGTGTGTGTGTATATGTGCTTACAAAATATCTTAAAGGACACAGATGAACAATTATAGCTTCTAGAGAATGAGACTTTTGAGGTAAGGGAAGTAAGATGAGAACTGACATTTTCCACTAAATACCTTTTAAAAACCTCTCAGTGTTGTTTTTTGACAATGACCAAATATAGCTTTTATAAAAGGAAGGAAGGAAGGGAAGGAGGGAGGGAGAGAGAAAAGGAGAGATGGAGAGAGGGAGAGAGGAGGAAGGATAGATGAAGGAAGAGAACTTTTTGGAAGTAGTCAGCCTATCCATGTCCAGTACTTTCTTCCCACAAGTGTATGTTTATCATTCTTGACCTGTGGGTAAGGAGCCAACACAGCTGTGTTTGACACACCTTGATTTCTCTTGCTCACTGAGTCTGCTGGCAATTCTTTGCTTCATCTAAGACAAAAGGAAAGAGTCAAGTCAGGAGACCTAATGGAAGAGGCTGGTTAAAGACATGCCATGGAGAATAATATTCTCAAATCATATAAAGGATGTGTATAAAACAATAAGACAACATAACAGGTTTGAATCTTATATTTGATAGTGGCTGGAATCAGAGCCAAAATTATCTTCCCTGTTTGGAGTTGGTAAATGACAAAATAGCCTAAATTTATTCCCAATCCTTAGCCATAACCAGGTAGCCTAGTATAATGGGGCTCCTGAAAATGCCCTACTTCTATACCTCTACCATGAGCACAATTCAGTAGAGCTAAATTGTTCATTTTCCTTTTATTAGGCTCTTGGGCACCCCAAAGTCCAGCTCCCCTCTCCCTGGATCCTACTCCCCATGATGGAGTAGGCTCACACACAGCTCATTTAACAGCCATTTCATATTGAGTATTGTCTGTGATGCTCACACTGGAAAAAATGGCTCCCACTATATTCTTGACTCCATTGTACTCTTTAGATGCTCTGTATGGAGCCAAAATACATGTCAGAATTTCGTCAGCTTTTCAAAATATGGCAAGAACGAGAACTCAAAATATCTGTCATCTAAAATAAGTAGTGATCGCTCCCTCTGTTATTTTCCCCTTGATAGTTCTTCTGTTACTCCACCAGTATTTGCTTGTGTGCCTACAATATATAAAGCACTATAGAGGTGGCAAGATAAATAAGACATAATTGTGCACTTGAAGAACTTAGAGTTTTACAAATAAGTTAGCAATAACTAGCTATTGAGTGCTATTCTAAAACTTTACAAGGAATAACTGATTCAATCCTTACAACGACCCCATGAAGTGAGTACCATTATTATTCCCATTGGCCAAAAAGAAAACTGAGGCACAAAGGAGGTCAAGTAATAGCCCCCAAGGTCAGACTGCTAAAAAGTGGCAGACCCAAGAAGTCTGCCTGTGTCCATGCCTCAACTGTTGTGCTCCACGGGCTCTCAGTATGCAAAGGGCTGCATTAAACAGCAACAAGTGTCAAATGCCCTTGAATGATACGAAATACAACAGGAATTCAGACAGAAAGCATTTCTGGATGGAATGTTCATGGGGGCGGTGTAGTCAAGGTATTCTCAGGAAGATTTTGACAGATGGAATGTGGGCAATGGATTGCCAGCCATGCGGGTGAAAGCTTTCAACGTTTAGAAAGGTAGTGCACAGCATGTGGTCTAATTACATTTATTTTACTTTCATTAAATTGTTTTTCCTATCTTCATAAGCAAAATTTCAGCTGCAAATATAAATAAGGTCTATATGCGAACTAGGCTTAGTTTGTTTCTTTAGGAAACGCGATCATCAAAATCATAAGGATAAGATATAGATGTTTCATTGTTTCCCTTTTATTGACCCTCCTTAATAGAATGATGTAAAAATAGAATGTAGTGTAATATGATAAATGGAACATTATTGTGTATACATAGATATAGATATATAGATGGGGCAGAAGCAGAGCTATTCATACTCATGGGATTCTATATATCCATAACTATATATTATCATTGGTATTTTATATATATATATATTTCACCTAGTTCATTGCCTTCTTTTTCCAGATAGGAAAGCCCACTTGGAAAAGGTCAATCAAGTGTCCTACCTAAATTCATACAGTGAATTAACTGGCACAGCTTTTACCTGAACTCACGACTCCAAACTCCTAACTGCTACTCTTTGCTCAGCATTGTCATTACCTTAGTTTGGGAGGTACTTCTCTTATTCTGTTTAACAAAGCACCAGGGGAACTCAAATAAGAAAAGGTTCTCCAGGCACCTGAGCAAGGAATAAAAGCAGGGCACTTAGGATATCAGCGTATTTGATGCAAAATCCTTAGCCCTTTCTTCTCCAGTTTTTCCCCTTGAGACCATTTCTCCACTGCATCTTGAAGGGTAAGCAAGGAAGTATCAAGAGAATTGGAATCACAATCAACAGACACTGGATGTTCAGACATTTCCATTTTTAGCCGTGCAACAAATCGGCAAAAATCTGGTTGATCCGCACTAAAATGTCATTTAACTTTTGTTCATTAGGACTTGGTAACTGTGGGGGGAAAGAAAGAAACTAAAAATACCAGTGTGCTGTTCAGTCTGCAGGAAAGACGCAACTAAGCCAATTTTGTGCTTGGTTCCTTAAACAAGCGCTTTTGTGGTAAATTTCCAGGAGGGTTTGTGTCATCAGCTCTTTGAGGTTTTGCTCCTAATATTTAACAAGCTGTCTAATTGTTGCACAAAGTGGTGGAGTGGCCTGGGGAGGTGTGTGCTCCCAAACTGAATTTATGTTCTCAGGAAGGTGCTAATTAGTAACTTTCTGGAAAATGTACAGTAGTTACTCTTGGCTTGTTACTTTTTTTTTTTAATTCATGAGATATTTATTAAAATAACACATTTAGGGAAAAAATCAATACAATTGTATGCATCATTACTGAAAACTGTATACCATCATACAAAAAAGGATTTTATTTTGGGAAATCGATTCCTAATTTATGGCAAGTTCCCCCCCACCCCGCCCCCGCTGCGTTGGGTCTTCGTTGCTGCGTGCAGGCTTTCTCTAGTTGTGGCAAGTGGGGGCTACACTTCATTGTGATGCGCGGGCTTCTCATTGCGGTGGCCTCTCCCGCTGCGGAGCACAGGCTCTAGGCACACAGGCTCAGCAGTTATGGCGCATGGGCCTAGCTGCTCCACGGCATACAGGATCTTCCCTGACCAGGGATCGAACCCGTGTCCCCTGCGTTGGCAGGCAGATTCCCAACCACTGTGCCACCAGGGAAGTCTGGCAAGTTTTACTTTCAGAAATAAAACCACAAAACAACGCAATCTAATTCAATCTTAAAGGCTGGCATGCTGAGCAAGGAATGTTCTTATTCTTGGTAGGAGCTCCTTCTTTACACTGTCAGGTACCAGGGCTCTGCCTTTTGGTGTGATTTCAGCCACCAAGTCATCAACAGTAATGTGTTCTAGTCCTTTTTCTTTAATTACCTCTTTACAGTGTGCCTTCAACTGATCCTTCCAGCCACATTCAGTTAATTTAGCTCTCAGCCACTCTTTGAGGCATTCTCTTTCTCCAGTTTCTATCAACTTTTGGTTAATTGCTTCTCTCATCTGCGCATCTTTGTTCATCTTGCTAGCCACCATCACCGCAGGCAAGGGCTGTCCCTTCCCAGTGATGAAATGACCCTTGTGCTGACGACCATTACCTACCACACTCTTCGGCCGCCAGGACCTAGACCCTCCTTGGCTTGTTATTTTGTAAACTATTGATAATCCAGAAGAACCAACCCTTATATTTTGTGCTTCAAGTGATATTGCTTTGTGTTTTCCCCAATGAGTACATTCTTATGAAGAGGCAGCCCTGCCAAGTTATGGGCACTGAGGAAATTACCAAGTGATGTTTTATGAAAAGTGGGGTGAGACCCTACTATGCCTCTCACCAACCAGCTGTCCCCTGCCCAACCAACAACCAACAACTACCACCCCAAGCTGTGGCTGCTCTAGAAGTCTGGCTTGATTCTAGGACACTAGGGCTCGAAGACCTAACTCAAGGATCTGGGCCCCTCTGGAAATGCTGTTTTAGGGAAGGAGCAAAAAGGGGCAGAGGCAGATTCTCCTGAGGCCTAGATTTGAAATGAGATCCCGCCTGAGTCATCTAGCCTAAAACTAGCTTGTTAGTAAGTTAACAACTCCAGAGACATTATTTACCATTAAATTTCTCTCCCAGTTTGGGATAGAATAGCCAGAATTGGTAGGAAACCTGTTATAATGAAATGTCTTTGACGACTTTTTTTTGGAAGATAGAAAGGTAGGTAGGTAGGTAGATAGATAGATAGATAGACAGATAGAAAGAGGTATATGATAGAGATAATATGTGACAGATAGATATAGATATATATGGTTCTATCTATCTATCTATCTAATTAGTCATTTTCTTGGCCCATGAGAGAAGAGAGGGAAATGTGGGGATCTCTTCAGCAAGTAACATGAGCTATGTTGAGTGACACATTGGCATTGGTTTCAATTCCCTTTTAAAAAGAAAAGTTAAGTACATTAGCCTCTGAAAAAGTACTTCTTTTAGGTCAGAAGTAGCTAATTACCTGAGAATAAGACATGTATCTCTAGAAATCAGAAAAAAAAATGTTTTTAAAGGGAGGGAGGGAGGAATCCAGTACTTATTCAGCCTTGGAAGACATAATTATTGTTATAATTAGTATAACAAAAACAAACATTTCTTGAGGATTTACTAAGTGCCAAGCATTGTTACAAGCACTTAACATGGATTAACTCATTTAACCCTTTAACCACTACAACAGTTATCTCGGCTGAAACAGAATAATGAAGGCTATGTCCTCCAGCAAAGGGAATGTTGATTTTAAGGACCCGTTTATCTGAGGGAGCAGTGAGACAAGGCATAGCTGGTACAGGGTGCTGTTTGATGCTTTGCATAGGTCTGAATATGCAGCTGGGTTGCCATCACATGTGTAAATTTATAAATTGGGAGATTGGTCTGCTTTAATAAAATGTGAATCCAACCATTGGGTTGTAGAAATTTCAAAGATTTTATTTTTTGACAGGATGCCTGCCGTTTTTCTCTCTTGATTCCCGCTTGTTTTATTCATTTTGGGGTAGTTGCCAATTAGACCCAATTGGTAAGTATAATTAATGGACAACATGAATTTCCTCTTAAACCCCAACCAAGAAAATTAACCATAGAAATAATCATTTCCTTTACAAATTGCTAACACTGTCCCTCCCTGTGACTGCTGTTTATCTCTTCTAAGACATCCAACTACACCAGAGATTAATTACTCCCTATTATTTTTCATCTTAATAATACCACATAAGACAGAGAAGAGAGAAATGAGTGTTTATTGAGGTCCAAGTATATTCCAGGCACTGTGCTAGCATTTTCATATATACTGTCTCTTTCAATAGTCACAAAAACCCTTCAAAGTAGGAATTATTATCTTCCTTCTTTATAGTAGATGAAATGGCATCTCAGAGTAGTTAAGCCCTTGTTTTATATCCAGTTAGTGGTACAGACAGGTATAAACCTAGGCTGATAAGATTCCAAAACCCTTGCTCTTTTCACCCCACATAAGGAAGCATTATTTCATTCAAAAAGACACTCCGCTAAAATTTTGTTACCTTGGAGGGTTTGGGGGTCATTATTTCATTCAACAACTATTTGAACACAAACTCTGTGTCAGACATGGGTTGAGTATTGGTTCAGCTAGGAATAATCGTCAGCAGAACTTTGGGTGGAGGACAGTGGTTAGTGGCAAGATGGTAGAGGAATTCACAGGAACAAGAGGAGGAGGAAGTAGGACAGGGTGGTGGCATGGGCGGTAGGGGTGAAGACAAACAGAGGAGCTCCTGATCGTGTGCCCATGGCTACAGTCTTTCTTCATGTGACTCGTGGACTTCCCTTTGTCATCCTATGCCTGAGAATATATGAAGGAGGCTGGGAAGGCAAAGGGACGTTCAATTGTCATCACTGGCATCTTTTTGATCATTGCACCATCATCCAATGCATTGGGGTAACCATGACATGAAGTTTTCCATCATTGAGCTCATAACTGTTCCATGAGATAAATAACAACTCTGTAAGTTAAAGGTCATAGCAGAGCTTCATCCAGGGAGCCCTGGAAGTAAGAAACAGTGAATTTATATTCTCAGAGACTGACAGCCCTGGATTCAAATCAAGTGACCTGAAAAGGATGTTAAACTTCCTCTGGGCAGGTTACATGTATATCAGGAACATCTCATTGTCTTCCTTGGATGCTGTAACATGTTCAGCCTAATCATTCAGACTTTTTACTACTGGTAGAATCAACCAATCAAGTAGAAGACCATCCAAAATACAAATACCAAATTCATGATCAGTTAACTTTGTACTGTGATAATTTGCCATTTTCCAGATGCTCTCAACTGAATGTGTTGTTTGAAGTTTTTCTGCCTTTTAAAGAATTTTCCCTTCAAAGGATAGGTTGTGTGAAGAAGACAGTTACAGTTTAAACATCTGCCCTCTCTTCATTTTATAAAGTGGCTTGACAGAAGTTGGCTGTGACACTGAACTGTTTGCCACGCTTGTTAATGAAAAGTCACCTTGTCAATCAAGAAAATAACGGAGTCAAAAGAATAATATTGAAGGAGTAGAACAAATTTAATGAAACCTGTTTCTTGGTATTTGCCTGTCTTGTTTATCTGACTTATTTTCCAATTCAAGCTAGGAGCTGTCTCTTTTTTAGGAAGGAACCCCATTCCACATTGGAACTCTCTGTTCAGGGACTGGGACAGTTCCTGTAAACAAATGAGTCTGAAACAGGTAACTGTCCACCATTCTGATAAGACTTAGGTTCTTTTACACGTAGGGAAGAATGCTGAGATCTCCTTTCAGATTAGAAAGATTTGGGTTGCAAATGTTTGACTGGCATTTTGGTCTCAGTTGCTGGTCAGAACTAATAGGTCCTTCTGGTGGCAACTTTCTTGGTGGGACTCAGTCTCTTCCTTGTTTCACTAACTGGAAGACCTTCCATATCTTCTCATTTGTTGTTTTTCTAGCTTTCCTCTCCTTCCTAATGCCTGTGGACCTTATGTCCCACCCATTCCAAGCTACTTGCAGTTTCTCTTAAAGGACATGCCCTGTTCGATGTGTTTTTGTCCCATTTTGACATTTGCTGAAATTCCAACCTCTCCCAACTCTACTTATTGGCAAAAACCTACACTCTTAAGTCTAGCTTGAAAATCTTCTTTTTTCTGAAATACTACCAGAAACCATACACACACACACACACACACACACGTGATCCTCTTAGGCTCAGTTATTCACCACATAACCCTCGTTTCCACAGCACTCTGTATAAACCTGTGTTGTAGCATTGCCTCTTTGGTAGAGCGGTTGTCTGCCTGCACCTCCTCCCTCACCACCTGTAGATTGTGAGCTCCATGTGAGCAGAGCCTTAGTCATACTCACTTTTGTCATCCTGCAAATCTAGCACAGTGCCTGACACATGCAGGTAGGTAGGTGCTCAATAAATTTTTATTGTAAACATCAATACTTGGTTTTCTGGCCTTATTTTTAACTCTCGTTTCCAGCCTGATGTAAAAATGTAATAGAAGAGTTTAGAAACTAAAAGCTATATGGAAGGGACACATAATAAAACAATAATACATAGATTTAGGGAGGATAAATAAATAGGAACGTGTATAGGTAAAGACCATCATGCATACTTCCAACTGTCATGGGCATAAAAATGTTTATTCTGGAAATTTGACTGCATTTCTGTTGACTTGTGCTTGTTGTCAAATCATTTCTATCTTGTGGATTTAGAGAGTCTAGGATATACATTTTTGTAGCAGCCAATGCCATCATGGCTTCATTATTTCCATTTACACAGAAAAAGAAATAAGTATTGATTTTTCTGCACTTATCTAAAGTGATAAGTGCCCATGGCTGCTTTTCAGTCTACATTAGGATCAACCATTCAGTAGAAATGCATAGCTAACTTTAGAAAGTTAGACAAACATAAAATAGATGGGAAAACTTGTGCTGACTGAGAGCTTTTCTGCCATAATCAACAATTTTACAGTAGGATATATTTGGAGACGATAAGGTATCTCATTCTCTAGGGGTCTTTTAAAAAAGCAGGCTGAGATTTTACTTCACTGGAGATGGGTCAGGCCAGGGCAATTGTCATAGGGCCCTTCAAAGCCCCTTCCCAGGATTTAAAATAATTTGCCCATCCTTTGAAAATACTGTTTGGATCATTTCAAGCCATTTAAACTAGTGGAAGTAAGCCTGTATTTCATATAGGCTAGGAAAATGACTAGAAGTAGTGCTCCCAGAATGTCAGTAATAAAGTTGTCATAAGTTTTAACAGAATAAAAATCTTTTAACTTGAACCCTCAGCTTAAGATCATTAAGCCCTGAGAAATAGGAGAAAAATAGAGATGTTATGCCCTAATACTGGCCAAATAAGCATGCAGCTTTTTTTTTTTTGGCATCCATCACTGAAGCAACAAGCACTCTTACCCTTACTGAACAGGCTGTCCCTGTTCTGCAAGGAGGCCAGATTTCACAAGCCTCACAGAGTCCCACATGCCTGCAACCCTGCAGGCAAACACTCAAGTCCTAAATCCCAGGCAGAGGAATCAACAGTTCTTGTTGGCTAACGAGCCTTGACATCTCTGGGTCCACATGGGGTTCTGTGGGCAATTTCTGGTAGAATGAGGCAGGGTGGAAAAACAGGTGCACCTTTGCTAAAACAGAGGACTGAGGATTGAAGAGTCAGCTTTCCTGGTCATCAGAAAGATCTGAGCTGAACCCTTCCTCATTAGCAGCATTTCGTCCACCCAAAGGGAGAACACAGGAAGTGCATATTGACTCTGGTTAACATCAGAATTTATTATGAAATCATGGTGGAGTTTGGGGAGAAGTGGAAAGTTCATTACCCCCTGTATTTCCATTTTTCTATCCTGTTTTCTTGGTTTGAGTGGAGCAGGGTTTGTTTTGTTCCATTGATTTATTTATTTCCATTATTCAAGTAATAAGAACTGTTGTTATGAGTATGAATTATTGTTCATAAACTTAGGTATGTAGGAAATGTCACATAGTAACAATTTTCCTTAATTCAAATAAATCCAATTCCAAGCCCCCTTTCCATCTAGTTTTGGTAAATTCAATCTTTATCTATTAGGTGTCTCCCACCCTCTCCCTCTCTCTCTCTCTCTCTTTCTCCCTTCCTCCCCCTCCCTCCTTCCCTCTCCCTCCCTGTCTCTGTCATTCTTCTTCTCTCCGTCTTCCTCTCCTCTCTCCTCATATTCCTCTCTCTTCTCCCCTTGTCCTCTCCCCTTCTCTCCCCTCCCCTCCTCCCTCCTTCGCTCCCTCCCTCCCCCCTCTCTTCCTCTCTCTCTCTTTCTCTCTCCCCCCCCTTCCTCTCCTCTCCTCCCACCTCTCTCCCTCTTTCCTCTCCTCTCTTCTCTCCCCACCCCACTGTCCTCTCTCTCTCCCTACCCGCCTCTCTCATGCTTATGATGTACCTGGAAAACTGAATAAGAGCCTTTTAACCTCCCTCAGCCAAGGTGACCACAGATAAAAACAACTGCCCAAGCCTGCTTGGTCCCTCCAGAGTGGAAGGCTCTGGTGCTGCCTGGCCGAGTAAAGCCAGCGGTATCTTTACTGCAGCTGGCATCCCCGTGGCCAGGGCTCTGCAGCCCCGACTCAGCACCCCAAAGGCACTTCACAGCAGCCCCCTCAGACCAGATGGCTGTGCTAATCCCACCCTTAAGGAGCTTACATTTGAGTGGAAGGAGACAGAGAACAAACAAGTAAAATACATAGTGTATTGCATAGTGATAAGTGCTGGGGAGAGAGAAAAAGCAAAGAAGGCAGAAAGGCAAGTGCAGGGAAGGGGCTGCAATTTTCAGTAGAGTAGGGGGAGGACTCCCTGAAGAGGGGCCATCTGAGTCAAGACTTGGAGGAAATGAGGGAGCAAGTTGTTTGATGTTTTGGAGGAGACCATTTCCAGCAGAGGAAACAACATTAAAAAGGCTCTGAGGTGGGAATGTGGGCAGCATGTTTGAGGAGCATCAGGAGGCCTGTGTGACCACGTGGATGGAAGAGTAGGAGAGGAGTGCAGAGGAGGCCAGAGAGGAAACAAGGGCCAGGGCCAGGCAGGACTGTAAGGCCTCTGCCTTTCACATTCACTCTGTGGGAGGTGGGAGCTTGTGGAGTTCTGAGCAAAGGAATGAGTGGTCTTGTATGTTTCAATAGACTCTCTGTGCCTGCCGAGTTGAGAGTCGTCCAGATTGGGAGCAGGAATGAAAACAGAGTTGCCAGTCAAGAGAAAATGGCACTAATCCAGGCAAAAGCTGATGGTAACTAGACTAGGGGTGGTAGCAGTTGAGGTGAGAAGTAGTCAAATTTGAACTATGATACGAAGGTAGACCAGGCAAGATTTACCATCAAATTGGATATGGGGTATGGTTCCAGATTTTGGAGGCTGATCAGTAGAAGAATGGAGTTTCCATTTTCCAGTCTGGAGAAGACTGTGGGGATGGGGATGGCAGGGATGGGACAATGTCAGGAGCTTAGCTTTGGACATGTCAGATTTGAGAGGCCTCAGAGCACGCATGGAGACGTCGAGAGGGGCACGGTTATGTGAGACTGAAGTTCGGTGGAGATATTTGGCCTTGAATTATAAACATGGAAGTTGTCTGTGTGTCGACAGTATGTGAAACCATGTGAGTGGATGAGATCACCAAGGTAGTGTGTGAGGAGAGGACAGGACAGGAGAGAACCAAGAACTGAGCTTCGAGACAGTCCTTCTATCAGAGGAGAGACCAGCAAAGGAGATAAAGAAGGAGCAGCTAGTGAAGTGAGAGGGAAACCAGAGGAGAATGCTCTCTGGAAGCCAAACAAAGAACATTATTTCCAAGAGGAAGGAGTGGCCAACTGTGTCAAATGCTGTTGACAGGACAAGTAAGGAGAGACCCAGGAACTGCCCATCAGGGATGCTGCGAGTCTTTTCTGCCTGTCCCAGGAGTTGGATAATTTCCTCCCCATCTCATCCGCTTCCACCTCTCCCCATCAAATACACTTGTCTTTTTCCTCCTCCTCTTCAGGGCATCAGCGAGCTTAGTTCTTTAACAAAATCCATCATGAGAGCTTATCTTCAGGCCACCAGCGTAAACCTCCTGTGAGAAAAGACAGCCCAGTGGGCCTTTTGGAAATAAGGAGGAGAAAAAACAAATTTAAAATGAAATATGAATTAACTGATAATCAATGATCCCACTACACAGGAAGATATTATTGACTTCTAGGCAAAGTACCAAGTAGAGAGTAAATTAAATATACGTAATTTCCAGCAGTGCAGTGAAACCCCTGTTGAATTAGGATGAAGTGGTGGGCCATTGGTTTTTAAACGGTTGTAGGTGTTGAATTGCAAGAAGAGTGCATATCTTCTGGTGTGGGCAATAGTCAACCAATCACATGCAGCTAAAACAGGTGTCAGTGCTTGGCTGACACAGGTTTCCAGCTTGGTTGGTTTCTCATTGATCATAGGCATACTTGGGCTCAACATACTAACAGATGTTGCAATATATGATTCATATTTATCACATTAGTTAGACTCAAAGGTTGGCAAATTATGGCCTGTGGGCCAAATCCAGTGCATTATTTGTCTTTGTAAATAAAGCTTTATTGGAATATAGCCGTGTCCACGCTCCATCTTTCATGCACCGTCTCTGGCTGCTTTCATGCTACAGTGGCAGAGTTGAGAACTTGCAGCAGAGATCATCTAGCCTGCAAAGCTGAAGATATTTACTGTCTGGCCTCTTACAGAAAATGTTTGCTGACTCCTAGTCAGACTTCAATAGACTATTAGAAGTATAACAGGGACATTTCAGTCCTACTCCATGGGCTTTCATCTTAATTTATTCCAGGGGGCACATCTTAGATTTCACTTCTTTTCACAGGTGCAAAATCTCCACTCCCTACAGTTTTATGCTAGGGTGTTGGTTCTCAGAGTGTGGTCCGTGGACCAGCAACAATAGCATCATCCGGGAACTTGTTAGAAATGCACATTCTCAAGTCCCATTCTAGACCTACTGATCAGAAGGTCTGAGGGTGGGGCCCAGCAGTGTGTATTTTAGCTGATCCTCCAGGTGATTCTAGAGGATGCTAGGCTTGAGAGCCATCCCACTAGAGCACACACTGGTAAGAAGAGCTGAGAACTGGAAATGGGCATTTCCACACACCTCTCCTTGTGATAATTTTCAATGCACAAACTAGTTCTTTGCACGTTAGAATCAGGATTTTAAGAGCAGTCCTTAGAGTGCCACGCTCTTCCGTGTAACATTAGGATAACCCATTTACGAGAATGATAGTATTAGCACTGAGTATTGATGTCAAATGACTCTTGGTGGCAGCAGTAGGAATAACTCAAGTGGCTGTTTCACACCAACTCAACAGAGCAGGGTAATGAGGTTAACCACCCCCATGCCCCTGGGCCTTGACTGTCTCTGATTCTTCATCATGACACTCTAGTGTGCTTAAATGATAGAATGTAATGAGACATTTATTTATAAGAGAGAAAAGTAGAAGGCATTTATATCCAACTCCATCAAGGATATGCTAGAACTTTATGAGGAAAAACTTTAAATTGATCTTTTCCCCCTACAGAATTTATGCAGGTGCTGTTGTATTGTTGTTGCTGTTTTCCTTTGCTTAATGATCTAATCCTTCCCTGGAGCTTCATGCCTCTGTGTGGCTAGAAGAAGAAATATCTCTGATAACAAACAGCTGTGATTTATTTAGATGGAGCTAGAAACTGGATCTCAAGAATCAGAGAGGGGCAACAAGTGAGTCTTAGCCTTTTTAAGCCAGGAATAGGTGAACAAAGGAACAGTGAACAAACTCAGGCCCCTTTCTAAATATCCAGAATTGGCGTCTATTTTAAAAAATCTGCTAGAAACGAGTTTGAGACCCTAGAGTGATCATATGTACAGATTTGTCCAAAACTAAATAATTCTGGTTTATAGTGATCCTTGTCATCCCAGAGTAATTATTAATGATGACCTCTTCACTTGCAAGAATGTCCTGGTTTTTGTATGATAAATCACCTGGTCACCCTAGTGAGAGACAAGCCAGTGGAGTGCAGAGTGCAGGCTCTGAATTTCCTAATAGGTCTCTGAAACCCTGTTCAGACATGTGATTTACTCTCAGTGCCTCAATTTACTTAACTGTAAAATGGGGATGATAATATCTCTATCATAGGGTTGGTGAGCAGATTAAGTGAGCATATACAACTCGCCTGGCTGAGTGCCCAGCACCTGGTGGGTGCTTCGTAGCCGCTACTTCCCCTACAGGAATAAGAAACTGTCTTCAGTCAGTTGGCTGAGTGGATTTCACTACATGAAATCATTCACTGCAACCCAGAAATTCATAAGCCCCCTTGTTTGGGTTCCATTTTTAATAAGCTTTTTTTAAATCTGTGGCAATTGTTGTTTCCTTTTAAGGAGCTATAAAGACATTAAGAAAAAAACTGTCTTTCAGAAGAGGCCATATTTGCGTCTAAAAAATAAGATCACATTCACAAACTTGAACCAGAGGTTCAAGTTTGTTAGATGCTGCTGCAAAATGAATGCCAGAAACAGAAGTGACTGCACTGTAATTCATGGTGTTGGAGCTTGAGGAAGTCGAGTAAATTATAACTCACTCTTGACAGGACAAGATTCAAATTGACCAAGAGTTGAACACTGGCGTTAGGCAGATGGAGATCAAAATATCACTTTTATTAATGATGAAGTAGTTGAAGATAATGACTTATTGTGAGGGCCAAATGGGTTTGCCTGCTTACCTCAGCCCTCAGACAGCCAACCAGAGGAGAAATTTGGGTCTACAGAAACAGTTTTACTAATATTACTGACTGGCACTGGTCCATAGAGGAAAATGAAAAAGGATGCTAAATCCTCCTCACTGAGAGACTTTTAGTAGACTCGTCCTATCCAATCAAGAAACATGGACATTAGTCACCACCAACCAGGTTACTCAATTCTACATAGAGAGACAAGAGAAGGACAAGGGGCTAGATGTGTCACATTAATGGAGCCCTCCACATGGAAACTTGACACCAGAGGAAAGAAGGTTTCCCATGACATTGTCACCATATTTCTCACTGAGGATTTAGTAACAGTGAAAATTTGATCAGACTGGACACATTATCTTTTGGAAAAGATGCCAGATAATCAAATAAAAATATATCGCTTTTCCCAATTGCTGGTCAGAAATTGGATTAAATACCATTACCAGCTCCCAAATAATCAGTACCCTTCCTTTGTCTCATACATGATAATGGCAGTCAGTTATTTTAATAACTTTAATAACCTTTGTGATGAATGAAGGTCACTCCTGGCCTACAGCAAGTTAGCTGCTAAAACGTATCCATCACCTCAGAGAGAACAGAATTAGGTTTCTACTTCAGTCATATAGTTCCCTATTTATTTCAACTGGAGGAAATAATAGCTTTCACGGACATCCTTCCAGCAAGGGGAAGAGTGTAAACCTTTGTTCGCGTCTTTCTCCCCGGTGTCCAGGACACGTTGTCACTGCAGCTGGGTCCAATTCTGAGAAATAATAAGGCTTCAATTTAAAAGTACAAGACAGCTGAACTGTAATTGGCTATTCAAGTTCCTCAGAATCTGAGGAACTCTTGCAGACTTAATCCAGATGGACAAGGCAATGTGTGAGCACCCACCCAGGTCACTCAGCGTGTTCTTTTCTTGGTCTCTGACCACCACTAAGGCCAGTAGTGAAGGCCTGTAAAAGGATACCAGGGACCACTTAAATGGCTGTCATCTCCACTTTCAGCAGTTTGCATCAGTAGTATTGAGGTATGATACTTAGTCCCCTTATAACAACCCATCTATTCATGTCATTTCAGCTGTGCTAGTCCCAAGGTATAGACCCTAGGCATTGTACCTTCTAATTTTACTTCACAAGCATTTATTTGAACTACCTTCTAAGTATGAGGCACTATGGAAACCAGAATGTTGTCTGAGAGGGGTGTGGGTGTTTCTGTCCCAAAGAGTTTACAATGTAGTGGATGAAACTTTCATTAAAGCAAGGCAGAATTTAAAAACTGCCAAAGGATATGTAGAAAAATAAATAAATAATGGGACTACAAAGGAATGAATAATTAATACTGCCTGAGGGAGTTAGGAAGGGCCTCAGGAATTAGTAACATTTGAACTGGACTTTGCAGATTGAGTTAGGGTTTCTGAGGGGCTACAATAAATAGCACCTCTTTTCCTCATCCAAGTTCTAAACACTTTGAGAAATAAAAGAAGTAGTTGATGGAACTCAGAATATCATTTTTAGTTGGGGGACAAGTTAGCAGACATGGCTTTTAGACTGTTGACCAAGTGGGATTATTGACTCCCCAGAATTAGGCAGAATTCCACAGTAAGCCTTCATTCCCCATCCCACGACATACACCCGCAGGGACAGGGCCCTGGAGGATTTGGGAGATGTCAGGCTTCCTGCAGGCAGGAAGATGCCAAGAGAAAGAAGAGCGAGACTGAATGGGCAAATCCAGTTATTATTCTCAAATATACCAAGGAGTAAAAGCATAGAAAACCCAAGGATCTGCTTAGGAAAAATTCCTCCTCATGAAACCAAGAGTAGGGAAAGATACTCCTCTCTGAAAATTAGGATGGCTAAAGGGAAATTTAAAAATAGTCCTAGATGGAGGATAAGGAAGATAGTCTGGATGAGACTAGAATCAGAATGAACAGAAAGTTCTGGAGAGAGGGTTGAGGCTGTGAATAAAGGTTGGGTCCAGAACATGGGGAGCCTTGTCTGTCATGCAAAATTATTTGGGCTTTTATCTATAAGCAATGGGAACCCACTAAATATTGTTACAGAGAAGACTGTATTTACAGATGATAACTAGAATCAGTTAGGAAGCAATCTCAGTAGTCCACAGGAAAACCAGTGAGCACAGAAACTGGGCATTTGGCATCATTCCTGATTTCAGGAGAATTTAAATCAGATCTAAGTGCCCTGGATCTCAGGTCAGTTGATTAAGGGAAAATTGCTTATGTCATAAAACATTTGAAAATTTCTATAGAAATAATTACATTGTCATATAACCTATGAGCAATCAGGATATACTTGAGGTGATTCAGTATCCTGCCTTCCTTCTGTACCCCAGATTTTAGTGAGCTACATGTAGAACACTCTATGATATGCTGGGGATACAAAGATAAACCTACCTACAGAGAAAAGAGATGTCCAAACATGTAAATTAATGAGAGAAAACTTCAAGAGATATGTAAGGTACTATGAGAATTTTTTCCTTGATATCATAGTAGTTGATTGACAAATTTATAAAGTATATTCATTGGCATGGGCTTTTAAGAAAAGTAAATGCTATAAGAACACAGAAGTGAGAATAGTTAATTCTGCCTGGTGGGGGTGAAAGGGAGGGGCCTAAGGAAGACTTTGAGCCTGGGAACTGCAGGATGCATGTAAGTTCTCCAGAAAGAGTAAGTCAAAAAGAACATGCCTTAAAGAGGGAATAGAATTTTTCACATTTGGTGCAGGGAGAAGTAATTGCAGTCTCCTTCAAATGACGCAGAGATTTTTTTTTTTTAAATTATTTTGGAAGGGCAAATTAATATACAATTTTGCCATTACCAGCAACATTTCCCTCTCTCTTACCATTTACCTCTCCTACCCAGCCGTGCCCTGCACTGTGGGCTAGGTCTTTCCAAATCATAATTCCCCTGGCTGCTCTGCTGCTTACTAATTTTGCCAAGAAGCCAAAGGATCTTGTACGAGCTGTGGACCTAGATCCTGGCACATTTATAGGGGAGTGTGGGCAAGGAATTATAAAGTAAAATGAGTTAGAATCACTTTGATTACCTTACATTTGAGAAGGCAAGGATGCCTTTTGATGTGGGTTTTGAACAGAGCAGAAACTAAGAAGACTGTAGCTTTGTTTGGGCGAGTTTTCTTGTAGACTTAGATCAATTACATTAAAACATTCAGCCTGCAAACAATGGCCCCAAAGAAAAAAACGCTGGCTCTTTCCTTTTATGAGAGTAATACTTGCCTTACAGCCCATGCCATTGGCCGTTCCCTTTCTTTTGAAACGATTCACGTGGATAGTTGCTTGGATGTCCTAGAAACATATGGACGTTAATAGCAGAACATTTTAATCAGAGCTGTCTGGCCATGAGGGAATAACTGTTTTCCATTGATTAAGTCAAAAGCTAAGTTTGTTTACTCGCATGTAATATACTTGGAGTCAACTTATGAGTTTTGTTATTTGGGATTTACATCTTTGTCCAACCCACAGAATTCAAAAGACTTAAGCTCATTGAAGCACTGAGGAGAGGCCCCTTGGTAGAAGACATCTGGGGAGTGACAAAAAGATCACCTACCCCAAAGCAGAAAGTTTTAGTGTTTTGGATAGGAGATAAAGGAATTTGCCTTCCTAAGCATATTACTGGTCTGCATGAGAGAATATTCAAACTTTGGAAAAGTGTGTATCAAATTATTTATTTGTCAGAGCATACTTTTGGTTTAAATCCATAAAATGCATTTGTCGTCATGAATCATTTATACAGTTAAAATAGAAACCTTTTACAAACCTAATAAATATATATAAGAACCTTTATATTTGTTTAACCATATAGTTCTCAGTAAGTGCCAGACTCTGTTCTAAGTACTTGACAAATAACTCATTACTCAAAACAGTGCTATGAATTGTGTGCCAACTCTGTGTATTAGACACTGTGTAGAATTCTAAAATATATTGTTGGTTTATCAAGTCATATCAAGATGTATTTATGCCTTTCTAGGATGTGCATAGTTCCAGCTACCATGTTAGTAGTACAATGTCTAGACATGCTGTCAGAGTTTACAGTAGCAAGGAGGTACAATAGACTAGAGTGACCCATGCTGAGTTAGAAAGTAGGGGTCAACAGGAAGCAGCAGACAAATGAAGGTAGAGGCAGTCATGGAACTGGGAATCAGAGTCAGAGATCAGGACAGGACAGGTTCAGCCCAGTTCCAGCCAGGCAGCCCATGATCTAAAGAAACGAGTCATCATCTGAGTGAGACAGGTCCAGGCTTCCAGAGTATAGGGCAGAGATGGTCGTGGTGTTGCATGAAGAAGTGCTTCCAGAAAAGTCCACTGAAATCAAGGCAAAACCCCAGTCTTGGGGCCCACATTGCCAGTGGGGGAGCAAGCAAATGTCCCAGGCTGGCTGGCTTATAGAAGAGGGTGCCACTCTCCAGGAGCCAAGGGTATTCAGAGAGGATGGATTGTTCTCTCTGCTCTTGGGCTTAGAGCTCTCTGAAGACCATCTGAATCCCTTCTGCTGTCTGAGTGAAGTTCCTTGATCGACCACATGAGTGAGTCCTCCTCTCTTTGAGAGAAGCAGAGCAGCTCACCGTGACTGGTAACCAGGTTTCCCACATGAGCATCAGTTAAGCTCCAAAATCAAGGCCTGCCTGACACTGTGTAGATGGTAGGCTTACACCCAGTTTAGAACTGAATATTGCCTCTTAAAGCCCTACCTCAGGGCTTCCCTGGTGGTGCAGTGGCTAATGCAGGGGACACGGATTCGACTTCTGGTCCCAGAAGATCCCACATGCTGCGGAGCAACTAAGCCCATGCACCACAACTACTGAGCCTGCGCTCTAGAGCCCGTGTGCCACAACTACTGAGCCTGCGCACCTAGAGCCCGTGCTCCACAACAAGTGAAGCCACCACAATGAGAAGCCCGTGCACTGCAACGAAGAGTAGCTCCCGCTCACCTCAACTAGAGAAAAGCCCACGCACAACAACAAAGACCCAGTGCAGCCAAAAATACAATAAATTTAAAAGAAGAAAGGCCCTACCTCAAAAAAAAAAAAAAAAAAAAATCTCTGCTATCCTCCATTTTTCTCTTACAAAGAGCCCTCAACTACTGTCTTCCTGCGAGGGTCCTCAGGCTGAGAAAAGAGCATCTGAGGACTTTCCATGTTGTTAAGGACAGGTGAAGACATCCTTGGAGTCAGCAGAGGTGAGGCTGGGGAGGGGAATGTTTGGTGGCAATAAAGAGAAACTCACTCAAAATATATAAAGGAGTATTTTTGATAAAGAGAAATGTGTTTAGAGGAAGGTTTGCAAACTATGGCCCACCCTGTTTTCATATGGCTCATGGGCTAAGAATGTTTTTTTTTCATTTTTAAATGTTTGAAAATAAAAGAATAGTTTTGTGACATATGATAACTACATCAAATTCAAATTTCAGCCTCCATCTGAAAATTCCATTTTTCTCGTTAGTAAACCTGTAGTACAAAAAAAATGTATTCAGTTGTGTTTTGCAATTCGTCCATAAACATTCTGTATAATTTGTTTTCTCTCTTGTTATATAAGTACCTGCATGATGCCCTCTATTTTGCCCATTGTCCTACAAAGCCTAAAATATTTACTATATAGCCCCTTACAGAAAAAACTTTTCTACCTTTGATCTATAGGGGACTCTGTACGAACTACAGTCAAGTGACTGTATCTTGAACTGAAAAGTCACTAATAATCCAGGCAATAAATCCCGCTCTCTCTCCCACTCTCGCTCTCTCGCTCTCTCTCTCTCTCTCACCCCCAAACACACACACTCTTTCCCTCCCTCTCACTCGGGCCACGTGATCTCTCCTCTGTGATGCACTCAGTTCCCTTCTTTTCTTCCTGCACACAGACTTCTTTGCTTGTTTATTCACCCTGACATGGTCCCATCAGAGCCACCACTAATAGAGGCTTTACTCCCCAAATACTCATGCCCTCCTAGTCCCTCCCAGTTACTCACCTCAGGTTCAAGGTCTCCATTCAAAGTGCAGGAAGGCAAATCTGGCCCACTGCAGGTCTGGAATCTACCTCCATTCCAATCAGCTTTGAAAGATGCCAAGTAAGGCTGCCCTTCTGTGCTGCGGACAGTTCAGTTCTCTGATAGGCGAGTATGGATAGAGAGGACATGATGGGAGTTGCCAGTACACATGCCACAGTGACCTCTTTGGTTGGCTTTCAAGATTTTTACATTCAATCCACTCATCCACTCCCCCAGTTCTGGCCTTTGGCCTTCAATCGCTACATGGGAAAGCAAAGCAAGAAGGCAGTATCCAAAATTATAGTCCTCTGGTGGGGGCTGGTACTGAATTCCTAAGAAAATACCTGCAGCATTGATAATGCGAAAAATAGATTGGTTCAACAACAGAAAAAAATGCATTGGAAACAAACAGAAAAAAAGGGGATTGGCCATATTAATTCAGTAGATTTAACATTCTTAGTCCCCAGGGTAAGAAATGCTATGCACCATCTGTTTTCGGTCTTTTATCATTGTCTCAGAGAGATGTTTCCATGAATTCAAACTCTATATCTTCAACGTCTTGACAACCTCATATCTTCAGCCAAATTTACTGAGATTTTAACTGCCAAGATAAAATATACATGTATGTTTATTCTGGAATATTGGCACTAGCTTTAAATATGGAAAGATTGTGTATGGATGGGGTCTGTTAAGTTAAATATCGACAAGGGAGTTGCCATAGGGATTGGTGATGATAGGAAAAGACATTTAAGCAATTTGCATTATCTTTACCCCTGCCTAGTCCTCCAATGGGTTGGAAATTTATGCTTCAGGGAAAGACCCCAGTCCTTTTTCAAGGAATTGCTTCCCCACTAGAGAACCAAAAGTGTCTAAAAGTGAAGCATCTTGTTGCATGTGGTTTCCTTTTGACTGCTTAATAATTTGTGCAGTATTTTATACTTCCAAATGCTTTTCTAATCCATTTAGGGGCAGAGTTATAGTGGCAAAAAAAATGTAGTAAGGATATACATAATTGGTTTGAACTGGGATTGGCATTTACCAATTGAATACATCATCAGGATTTGCTAAAATGAATGGGTTTATTACCCATTTCCAAGTGGGATCAGGCACATTCCAGTAATAGTTCTGTTGTCTTGAATAGATAATGTATTCTATCTCTAAAACATGAAGGCAATATCTAAAACATCTGCTTCCATTGAAGACTGAAGAGACATTCTAGTTAAAATGAGATGGATTTTTTTTTCTTATGTCATTCCTTGATATTTTCTTGGGCTCACTCTGTTCCTTAGTAGCTCAAAGATTTCCAGTCACGTTTCTTTTTGCCAAAATAAAGCATATTAAAATATTGTCTTTCTATACAGTAATATTCTACAGTTGTACCTGAATATTCACGTTCTGGGAATCTTCCTAATTATAAGAAGCACCTTAAACTTAATAAATAAGAATAGTATCGAGTGTTGTCAGTTAAACATAGCTGATTACCAGCTTTATTTAATTTTCATAAATCCATCCCACAATTTGCAGACCATAGAAGAGATTCATTAAGGGGAGCAAGAACCTAATTCTCAAACTTTTGTGAAAAGCCGTGGTATTATGCAAACTTCAGCCACTATTTCTCAAGTAGAGAGTAAACTGGTGCCCATTAAAATGAGGCAAATAGCTTGACTGCTTCTTCTCCCATCACTACAGTAGTTGTTAATGCCCCCCAGGTCTGTATAAAGTTCTTTTTGTAAAATATAAGATCTTAAGGGGTTAGTGAGTTTTTATGGCCCCATTCTAGTCCAAATACAGGAGATGGTGACCAGTATATCTATTGGTCGAGTCAACCATTGAATCAAAGACCAGACTATTCAAATGAGAAATGGGATAAAGGGGACATGTTCAGTGCTTTTTTTTTTTTTTGCAGTACGCGGGCCTCTCACTGCTGTGGCCTCTCCCGTTGCGGACCACAGGCTTCGGATGTGCAGGCTCAGCGACCATGGCGCATGGGCCTAGCCGCTCCACGGCATGTGGGATCCTCCCGGACCGGGGCACAAACCCGTGTCACCTGCAACGGCAGGCGGACTCTCAACCACTGCGCCACCAAGGAAGCCCAGTGCTTTTTAATAATATACGCATTTTAATAATATAAATTTAAAATTTTGCAACATAAAATATATTGACAAATTCTCACTGTATGCACAGTTTGAAAGCATATGCATTCTCCAAACAAACTTCTAAATCATCAAGAATCACATAATCCCAGCACTGGTAAGGCCAGTGTGTTAACTGTGTTCATGTTATTGCTAAACAGCTTTAGCTGGTAAACAGAAATACCTACCCATCACTGACAGACTCATTCTCAAAGTGATTAAGATCTTCAAGAAGTCATCGCTCACGTAATGTTTGAAGCCTCCTTTCTAAATGACCTGTACTGTAACAATCACATGATCTGTGGCTTTGGTCATTAAGATTTAGCTAAATATCAATCTTCTATGCTCCATCTCCATGTAAATATAAACCGTTTTCCAACAGCAAAAAAATTATTCCTTAGGCCCACTGGCATTTTAGATCTTATATAGTGATGTTGACAGTAAACCAAAGGATTAATTTGGTTTGATCAAAATTCTATTTATCCGGGGCTTCCCTGGTGGCGCAGTGGTTGAGAGTCCGCCTGCTGTTGCAGGGGACACGGGTTCGTGTCCCGGTCCGGGAAGATCCCACATGCTGCGGAGCGGCTAGGCCCGTGAGCCATGGCCGCTAAGCCTGCGCGTCTGGAGCCTGTGCTCTGCAGCGGGAGAGGCCACAACAGTGAGAGACCCACGTACTGCAAAAAAAAAAAAATTCTATTTATCCAAGCATTTCACTACAATACACCAAATATTTTTACAAGTAACTGAACTGATCGTAGATTATAGTCTCATGTTGGCAGAAAGAGAGAGAAGAAAAAGGTCTTTCAGAATTTTAAGACATTCTTCTCTCCCTGCCACCTCCTTCTTTACACCACCCAACCCAATCTTTGTTTACGCCAATTTTGACAATATTTGAATTATTGGAAGCCCAGGCTTAACTGCATAGTGGTCATAACAAAATGGGACAAACGTGTAAGAGGTTATCTTCTGCAAAGAACCATTAACTGGGGTTCAATTTATAATTTGAAAGCCCGAGGTCAACCTGGAATCCTCTAGAATGTAGTTGCTAAGTCCGTTATTCAAGCTCACATTTTTGTAGGCTATAATGCTTCCAGTTCCAAAATTACAAAAACTAAAAAGTGTGGCAAACATCTTGCCTCTTCCTGAGTAAGCAACTCTGCGTTGCTCTAAAATTAAATTCTAATGGAAATCTCTAAGAAGTTTTTGGTTATAGTAGAAAATGAAAAATTATTGCAATCAAGGAATTAGCCTACTTTCCCCAAAACCAAAAGAACAACTATTGACCAAAAAGATCTCTGAGGGGCCTAGATAAAATGAGAACGTTTTGGTGATAATAGAAGTCATATTTTTTTAAAACTATAAATCTAAACTACTTTTTGTGAATGGTCAGTAGTTTCAGCTGAGCAAGGCTTACACTTGTGAGGCTCTTCAAAGGAATTTATGTTAAATTTTTTTGTGGGCATAAAGAAAATTGTAGTGGTCCTTATGAATCCAGCTGGATCTGCAGTGAATTCCCAAAATGTTTATTTCACTAATAAAGAATATACCATTCTTGTTTTTTAAAATGCTTTTTCTTTACTAATGATGTCATATGCTACAGATTTGTAAATTTGTGGTTTTCTCTAGAGATTTTTTTTAATATCCTACGTCTAAAATGTAATTTAGAAAAGAAAATGTGAACAGAAGGGATAAAGAAAAACAAGGAAGAGAGAAAGGAATGAAGGATGGGAGGAGAAATAACCTATAGACAGTGCTTCACCTTGGAAACTTTGGCCAGTCACTGTAACCGGCTAGTAATAATGTGATATAGTTTCCCTAGACATAGAGTTTTGTTTGAAAACCCATTCTAGAACCTGTCTCAGAGGCCTCAGTGGGCTTCATAAAAGAACACAAACTGATGCTTTTTGTATATATAGTGGTCCCTCAGTATCCTTGGGGGATTGGTTCCAGCCCCACCCCCACAGATACCAAAATTGCGGATGCTGAAGTCCCTTCTATAAAATGGTGCAGTATTTGCATTGTAGCCTACACACATCCTCCTGTACACTTTAAATCGTCTCTAGATTACTTACAATACTTAATACAACATAAATGCTATGTAAATAGTTGCCAGCACCCAGCAAATTCAAGTTTTGCTTTTTGGATCTTTCTGGAATTTTTTTCAAATATTTTCGCTTCGCAGCTGGTTGAATTTGTGGATGTGGAACCCACAGATACAGAGGGCCAACTGTATATCAGTGTTCTTAATTTAGGGTAGGGCTTTGTAAGGGTCCATTAGCAAGATTTTTATGAATAGGCTTCAGGGATCCGTGAACTTTTGAAATGCATAGAAACATTTTTGTGACTGTCCTTATGAGCATTTATTTTTCTGGGAAAAGGATCATTAGCTTTCATCAGATTCAGAAAAGTTTTCAAAGATTCTTGTCTCCAAAAAATAGGCTAAGAACCATTGCTTTAGGTCATTACTAATTATTTGATATCATTTTCTTTTCTCAGAAAAAAAGTAATATGTGTGATGGGTGTGTGTGTGTGTGTGTGTGTGTGTGTGTGTTGACAAAAAGGCTTAATGTTACCATATATCCATATATTGGCATGTTTAATTTACACAAAGCATATTTTTAGGCACGGCCTGATTCTCTACCACCTATAACTAAGAAAGTAAAAAATGCTTTTGTTTTAGGCTATAAGGGTTTTTCATTGTCTATGGAACAAATTTCCATATATTATCACTAAAGGAAATGGGAGAGAATTTGGAGGCATAGATATATTGGATATATTCAGTTTATGAAAAAATAGATGATATTTTGATACTTTACTCCAACCAGTTTTAGCTCTGGAATATATATCTGAATTAATGTAGTTCTTTTCATCATTTCAGTTAATTACAGCTTCATTCCAAATATAGGAAATCTGACCATCTAAATGCTTCTGTATTTCTAGAGGTTATAACAATTTGATTTATTGATAAATATAACTGACAGCTTATTGCTCTCAAATCTTCCTATGAAAATTGATCCTTTGCACCTGTGTTTCCTCTCAAAGAGAGGAGAGTTTTCCAGCCATCTTGCCTATTGTCTGGTAGACTCTGGATCACTGGAACATTCTAGAAGATCCATTCTATGACTTCTTCCTTCATGAGTGGGTCACAGTTGGTCTGTGAGTAGGAGTAAAGATCCACTGATAGAATCAGTGCTCAAGAATCAGAATTTGGCCAAGGCCTCTCTTAGAAGATCCTAGAAATAGTCTAAATGATATCCTTTGGTATAAAACAGTAGGTATAGCATATTGTTCCTTGACATGAAACAATATGAGAGCATGTGCTAAAGAAAAGCAAAGGGAAAAACTAAATAGCATAGTATTTTGGAAATACCTTGTAAAATCACTTTAAACATTTAAGTTTAAACTTTAAACATAAAATACTTTATAAAATAACTTTCAGTGTGCGTTGGAAAAGAGTCTCTTTTCCAAGGCACATTAGAACATAAATCCATATAGGGGTGGGTATTTTTTATGTCAGAAATTCTCCTCCAGAAGAAGTGTGCTGTATTAACATTTCAAGTTAGCCCTTAATCTTTAACGTGCCTTTCAACAGGAACTTACTTAATCCTCATAAACAATAGCAGTGGGAAAGTGTCTCTTTCATAGACACCCCAACAGAGCTTTAAAGTGGCCTTTTGTCTGAGTCATTAGAGCTTCTGGGTCAAAGGAGAACAGCATGACCTTTTACTTCCCTCTCCTTGGATTTGAAGGAGTAATTCTCAAAAACTCCCCATTCACAGAAAACTCTGATGGGGCTACAGGTCATCCCTCTCTCCCAGTTCCTTCTGGGGGAAAAAAAAAATTTGGCTTCTTGCCTTAATCAACAATTGTTATTTTCTTACATTTTTTAAATGTAGATTTAAAACAGCACTCTTTTTTTGTGTAACTGGCATTTTGGACCATTCTTTACAGATGAAAATCAAACCATGAAAAACACTGACTTATAAGAGATAAGGCCCTAGGAGACTGATGTACTTATACTTTAGAAGTAAAACAGGTCACACAAGTCTAATAAAATCTCTTACTAATGGAGCAAGAAATCAAACACCAAACTGTTATTTCTCATAGGGAAGCAGCTTCTAGATAAAAGATAAAACCATAACAGAAGGGGGAAGAGGAAGGAAGAACTGAGGTGATAAGGGCTTTTTTCAGTTCATATTTACAGAAGTGGTACAGAATCTTGACTCTATTTTTTAAGATAACTGCTTTGTGTACCTTATAAAACCCTTTCATTTTTATGGCACTGCCCAATTTCCTAACTATTCTGAGAAGATAGAGTGAGAAAATACAATGTGGTACCAAACTGAGCAAAAAAACGTATTCAATGAACGATGATACTTGAGATGTCACTTGAAAACTAATTTAATTTCTTTCTCATCATGTCTCTCATGGACATTTGTTTTTAATACTTCTCTTTGTTAGGTTGAACATACGTAAGTGTTGATGTTAGGGCAGTTTTTACTTGAAAACAGCAATGTCTATGGCTCAGCATAAGTAGCTGAAATCCCTTAATTCAACTGAATTCAGAAAATGTTTGCCCATCGTGTGCCTGGCACCTTCCTCAGTAGTGAAGGACACAATAATGGCAGAGGGCAGTTGCCATATCTCCTGAGTAATTTATTATAACTATTCTAGTGTTAAGAATCCATAATCAAGCTTATCACCTATGGTCAGAAATAGATAGACCCCTAATTTTGCCACTGGTTGATTCAACAAGTTAAAATATGCCCCCAGCTGATTTTGGTAGTCTTTAATAAAAAGAACCATTTAGGCATTTTCTTAGCACTGTGATGACTTCAGGGAGGTGGCATTTTTTTAACTTCCCATTTTTCATATAGGAAACTGACCCTTGGATCCATATGAGACTTGCTTAAGATCACATTTAGCTTCCAGTCTTTTGGCTGCTGGCCCAGCACTTCTTCTACTAACCAATTCCTTTCCCACCCTCCTCACTCTACGCCTCCCCTGTGAGGTATAGTCATCAGCTCTTTAAAACCCCGGCACCCTGGGAGTTGCGGGGAGAGGGCAGAGTCGAATGGACTCTCTAGTGGGAAAATTCTGCTAAAGGGTTTTCTGTACATTTTCGCTCCGTATGTTAGCCCTTCATATGTTGTTACCCTCCCCCATGCTCAGTAATTTTAGTTTGTGCTTTTTGTTTCTCTTTTTGTTTCTTTGGTTTGCTGGCTTTGTGTTCTTTTCTCTTTTTTTCCTTTTCTTTTCCTTTTTTAATGCAGGAATCGGTCAAGGCGTTCCAGTGGTGGCACTCATTGTGGAAGGAGGACCCAATGTGATCTCAATTGTCTTGGAATACCTTCGAGATACCCCTCCCGTGCCAGTTGTTGTCTGTGATGGGAGTGGACGGGCATCTGACATCCTGGCATTTGGGCATAAATATTCAGAAGAAGGCGGGTAGGTAATTTTCCAGGCCCCAGAGTTGACCTGTGAGTGTTAAGCTTGTGTTCCAAGCGTGGAAGAGAGGGTGTGAGTTGATTGATCATTTGGCATGGGAGGGAGGTGGGGAAGAGCAGGGAAACATATTCTACATGTCCTGTGAAGTGGGCAATTCCATGACAGCTCTACTAGTCCACACTGATGATACAGAGAACTAGGGGAATGGAGGGGTCATAGGATGTGGTCTCCTTTCTATTCTCTTCATTTTCCTTCTCTCTTGTCCTCCTCCCACTGAGGAGAAACAGGAATTGGGTTTTAACACATGAAGCACAGCTAACCTGGACCATACAGTACAGGTTAGTAACTCTAGAGAAGCTATAGGATGTGCAGCTTCCAGGCTTGACCTCCAAATACCACCTTCCCCAAGCTGCCATGTGTGTACAAATGCTAAATGTTTACAAAAGCATTTGGTGGCCTGTCGCATCAGATCCCTCTAGACTGGCTTGGAAAGTAGATTCTCTGTAATGGTAACCACTCTGTCCTGCGTAACCTGCTCTTGAGCCCCTCACGCACTGTCCTTGGTCTAGCAACCCCCTGATGCTGCTCTCAACAGTACAAAGTACCCAACCCCATGGAGGACTTCCTTTCATGGCCCTCCCCCCCAGGTCTGAGATCCACCTCAGTGAATCCTGAAGTGCAGGCACTCCTGCAGATGATTAGATCAAAGTAATTCATCTGAAGGTGTGAATGACTTTAAGGAAGAAAACTCAAGGGAGCAATTGAAGTTTTAAATAAGGAACTTCGTAACCTAACCAGTTCTCCTAACACACGCAAGTAGTGGGAGAAAGAAACCCCGAAGGAGTTGGGGGTCTTTTATTCATTCCTTTCATAAATATACAGTAAGTGTCTACTGGGTGCCAAGCACTAAGATATGAAAAAGAATAACAAGCTATTCCTACCCCAAAGAGTTCATAGCAAGTCTTGTAAGTAGACAAGCATATCATTATAATAATAGTAATAACAGGTGAGCTTGCCTACTCAGGCCACTCCCTCCTCCACCTCTCTCTCACCCAGCCTGACTTAAAATAGACTCGGCATGGCAGCTTAATACCCTCTCTGTCCCCAGTCCTCCTCTTGTCTTTGCCAGCAGCCCAGCACTCTGGGTGAGCCATTAAAACAGCACACTTCCCTGGTTAGTACATGAACTTAGACATGCGAAAGGAAGACAGTTGGAGACATAAGACTCTCAGCTTAACATTGCAAACATTGACCGTGACTTTAGGCCCTGTTAAAGCTTTTGATACTAAAAGAAAAAAAGCTAATTTTTGTACGCACCAAGTTGGAGTTTGCTTACTGGCAAATTCAATGAAGTTACTGTTATCTTCTTCTTTAATAGTGAATATCAGTCACATTTGCCTATGTGTCCGCATGTCTGTTACCAAAAAGAGTTCGAGATCCTCAACTATGCTTTGCTTTTAGCCATAGTTCTCATTGATTTAAATATAGCAATTGGTTCTTTATTCAGAAATAGGTTAGAGAATGTACACTGTTTTTAGCTTTGCTGCTTCTTTTCTTTTTAGTGCTTGCAATTATTTTGCTGTATCCCTAAAAAGTAGATACAAGTTTGCACTCAGAATGCACATTTCGTTTTCAGAAACCTCAGCATTTCAGGTTTCCAGGTCTATATACAATGAAAGTCTGGACCTAGTGCTTGTTTTTTGTCATTCTCTAGGGTTGGGTACCTTGAAAAATATTAAAATCTCTGATAAGTTGCTTTTCCTGATTCTGTTTTAATATAGGAGAAATGTTATACATTTTAGAGCTGGGTAAGACTCTATATATTATTTAACCTAGGGGAGAGATACACAGAGAAATTAAGTGCTTTCCCAAGTCCACACAGCCCATGATCCCAGGCCATTTCTGGTGTATTATAAAAATTCACTGAAATGTGTTTTGTGGTATGTGCCCTAGTGTTTCTCATATAGTACTTCAGTGATACTATCTTTTAAATATATAGGTATACTTAAGCTGCCTTCAGTTTCCTCTTTCTGTTATAATTTAATTTTTTTATTATTCTGTATATTCAAAAAAAGGTAAAAGCAATGCATTGCTGGTTGTAAACCAACATCCAAGCTGATGAACTCTACATCATGTAGATTCTTTTCTTTCTTACACCCAGACCATCATACTTCAACTCCAAAATTAAGAGTCAGAAATACCATGCCCTTTCATGCGTGTAACTAGTGTGAAGATAAAGAGTTAAGACATAATTTTATATCTTTGGAATTATTAAAATTAAAAGTTTAGTAATTTTCAGAAACATTTAGAAATGGTTATTAAGAATATAGAAGACTAAAAAGAGCATTATATTTGCCAGTCTAAATATATATGTATATATTTTAAAGTTATGATTAAAATACGCTCTGCTTCAGGAAAGCAGTTATAAGTTTAACATGATAAAATGCATTCAGAATGTTTCTGTGTGCCGTCTGAATAACTGCCAGAATTAATCATGTTTATTTACCTTGGTAAGAAATTGTCCAGCCACACATGTGCAGCCAATTTTAAAAATCATTAGTGTGCTTTATTATATGCTCCCGAAAAAAATGGCCCACCTGGACTTCATTCATCAATGAGGATTTCTTCTTTGATTTTCAACAAAGTCCAACAGAGTTGAGACATGTTTCACTGCAAATAAATATAAACGCATAACTATATGTTCATATAAACAAATCTATATAAATAAATGTGTGTGATTGTACATATACTGTTGAACATAGGAAATATACATACCCTGTTTATTAAACATGAATCAGGATTTGACTTATTCTTCAGTTATTTTGGTAATTTAAATATGATTTTTTAAATTTTAAGTTCATTTATAAGTTGTTAAATAGTATAGGCCCAAGCACTATAAATTTTTATATTCAGCTGTAAAGCTTTTCAATTTTATAATCCTAGAGGAGTGAATAGAATTTACACACTTTGTAGTTTAACTTTTTTTTCCCGTCCCAGAGCACAGGCTCCGGAGGCGCAGGCCCAGCAGCCATGGCCCATGGGCCCAGCCGCTCCGCGGCATGCAGGATCCTCCCGGACTGGGGCACTAACCTGCGTCCCCTGCATCAGCAGGCGGACTCCCAACCACTGCGCCACCAGGGAAGCCCTGTAGTTTAACTTTTGTGAACTTGATATTTTGACTTTAAATTCCCTGTTATTAACTATCTTCCAAGAATATGAATTTGAAAGGGAATCGCTCTGGAAGCAAATTATCATTGGAAATACTGATTAACTTTTGTCGATGAGATTATGTGAGGCAGGAAAAGTCAGACTGTATCTCTCCCAATGCAAATGGGTTTGGATAGACTAGGAGACTGTATCTCTCCCAATGCAAATGGATTTGGATAGACTAGGAGACAATTGCAATTAAATTCTTATTTTTATCTTTTCTCCCCACCTCTGTTCTGTGAACTATACTACCAGAAAGAAATGGTCAAATTTTGTTTTTTTCCTTATTGACATATTGGATTTTCTATTTCTCATCTGTCATAGTTTAGAATGAGTCACAAGTCACTTTCCCTACCTAATTTCATTGCTTTAGAAATATTATCAAATATTATTTCTGAATCACAAATGACTCAACACTGCAGACATAAATAGATTGATGCTATCTAAGTAGCGTTAGATTCAGTTACCTCAGTTTTTTTTTTTTTTTTTGCCTTATGCGGGCCTCTCACTGTTGTGGCCTCTCCCATTGCAGAGCACAGGCTCCGAACGCGCACGCTCAGCGGCCATGGCTCACGGGCCTAGCCACTCCGCGGCATGTGGGATCTTCCCGTGTCCCCTGCATCGGCAGGCTGACTCTCAACCACTGCGCCACCAGGGAAGCCCTACCTCAGTTTTTAAATACTAGGATTCCCCTTTTTGCTGTGTTGACTAACCAAGATGACCAGCATTACCCATAGTCAGGAGCACCTTTCCAGCTGTAGGTTTCTGAAGTTGAAGTCAGAGATTACTTTGCTTGATAATTGTCAACCCAAGTCTCAGATTGCAGAGAAATGTGGTCTAGCCCCTCATTTATCAATTAGTGAGCAATGACCCACAGATGAAAAACATCAGCATGAAAAAGGCATCTGAATGAATGTGAGTCCTGAGATGATTGCCCCCATTCATCCAAATTGTATTATCAGTGCTTATGTTTATTTTAAGTTTGTCCCAAAAATAATCTTCCGGATTTACCATTTTTAGATACCCTAGGCAAGAAGCAGAACTTGCAGTAACAGAAAGCCTTAAAGTTTTAAGTAGTCATAACACTTGGAAGGTTATTAATGGGGCAAACACCAATAGACTTCACATCCTTATGTGCCAGTGGAATTTGCATCAGGTATTGTGAAGAATAAATGAGCAAAGCCTTGCTCTTGAATACGGGAGATAAATACTGTATTTGAAATAAAAGTCTGATTTGCCTGTTTAAACGGAGCTTAATAGGGTCCCTACATTTTTGGATTAGCTGAAATAAAGGCATAAATGGAACACAAAGTAGAAATGAAGAAGGAAAATTTTGCTGCATGGCTTCAGATTATATAACTGTATCCTACCAGAGATGTGGCAAGTTTGTTTCTCTCCAAATACACATCAAAATGACCAAGGACAGGAGAAAGTCACCAGAAAACTAGTCATTTTAGAACCCCAGGTGTTGGGCTTCCCTGGTGGCGCAGTGGTTGAGAGTCCGCCTGCCAATGCAGGGGACACGGGTTCGTGCTCCGGTCCGGGAAGATCCCACATGCCGCGGAGCGGCTGGGCCCGTGAGCCATGGCCGCTGAGCCTGCGCGTCCGGAGCCTGTGCTCTGCAACGGGAGAGGCCACAGCAGTGAGAGGCCTGTGTACCAGAAAAAAAAAAAAAAAAAAATAGAACCGCAGGTGTAGACTGTATTCCCTAGGGCATATCATTCTGTGTGGTGGCCACTCTTTCCTTCTGCTGCTCAAGAGATTTCCAGCTAAAGCTGAAGGATGCCACAGGCCTATCATTTGTCTCTGTAAGATCTGCTGAAAGAAAGTAATTGATCTCGATGGTTTGTATTCCAGCATGATTTAGACATAATGGGAATGTCAAGTGAGAAGGAAGGAAACCAATAGCAGGCATGCCAACTTCAAGTGTCCATTTTATTTTTTGTTAACTTCATCTTGCCTTGTCTCTTTTCTAGAATTTTCTATAAAAAGCATGTCAAAACTGGATTCTGTTTTGTGACCTCAGAAGGGAAGTAAGAAAAATTGGAAACATCTTGTACAGGCACAGAATACTGGTGGCTTTATTTATAAAAAAGTGCTGGTTTTGTAAACTGTTTTCCAAGTTAACATTTAACTGTTAGAGGACGGGCAGGACGTGGCACTGTCAAGGACTTTGGAGATTAAATGGAGATATCCAACACAGGCATGAGTACAGATAGCTAGAAGGTCATGTATGCTATGATAAATGTATAAAGTGTTACCAGAGCACAGAGCACTTGAGTGTGGCATTCCTCATGAGAATCTATTTAGTGGAAACATTTTTGTTAATTATCCCCAAAATGGCAATGTAATAACTCTATTGCTTCTCTTCCCCTTTTCCATCAAAAACTAAAGTGAGGGTCAGTATGAATGATCAAGGAAAAGCTAACATACGAACCTCTTTTATGCACGTCAACACAGAAAAAAGAATCAATCTGAGTAGGATTGAAGGAAAGCTGGTAAAGGGACAAATTATATGAGACAGTATGGTGTTTTGTGTGGTGGTGTGTGTGTATAGATAGATATTATTAAACTGAATTTATATATACTCAAATTCAATGTAATGAAATTAATTGATATATTAATTTAATACTATAAAATTTAATTTTATATAATTAAGTATATATACTTATATATAAATGATAATAATATGTGTATGTATGTGTGTGTTTAAATTTTAAGTGAAAACTTAAATGTAGGACTGATAACCTCACTTTTCAAATCAATCAATCACCAGGTATTATTTGAATGCTTGTTTTAGGCCTTTCCTGGAGAGGTATAATCTCATTTGAACTAATATAATAGAAAATAATTTTCAACTAGTTGTTAGTTACTGAATTCTAAAAGGCAGAAAGAGGCAGAGGTTGGAGGAGATGCAGAAAGTTTCATAAAGAGAGTATTACTGCGATTTTTCCCTCTGTGGAATATATAAAGATATAGTTATATGGATACTTATGTCATTGTATCCAAGTTCCACAAGGCTAGAGTAGCTTCATTTATTTAGGAAAGTGCAAAATAAAATAAATATTTTTGCCTTAGAGTTTGCTATTTTGTCCCTCCATGTGTGCCAACATGGGGAGAATGAAGCATTGACTTAAAAAATCTAGATAGTTCATGGAGGAAAGTACCAGTGAAAACTTTTATTGATATAAATTAGCCGATAAGTTCTCTACATTGATTAAATTTACTTTAGAATTGCTCAACTCCAAGTTGGGAAAATGTGGTCTTGAACATAAGGAGCAAACATGAGAAAAACACAGAGCTGGGTAATCCATTACCGTAAAGAAATCCTTTTTAGGGAACCACTGCCCAGAACTTTTAGATACCCCATCAATGCAAGTGAAGACTTCAGAGGTACCAGTTGTGTTCCCCTGAGATTTGCTTAGCTAATTCTCGGCCACTTGTTATATAGAAAACTTTCAAAATAAGCATGTGGTTATCACATTCCAGCATGCCTGAGAATCACCTGGAGAGTGAAAGAAAAAGTCCCCTAAGCATCCCGATTCAGTGTAGCTGGGCTGGGGTGCAGGAAACTGTATTTGAAACCAAAACCCCAGATGATTCCAATAAGAGTGGTCCATGGACCACACTTTCAGAAACTTTTTAAAAATTTATTTCATTGAAGTATAGTTGAGTAACAATGTTGTGTTAATTGCTGCTGTACAGCAAAGTGATTCGGTTATACATATGTATATACATTCTTTTTCATATTCTTCTCCATTATGGCTTATTACAGGATACTGAATATAGTTCCCTGTGCTACACAGTAGGACTTTGTTGTTTATCCATCCTATATATAATAATTTGCATCTGCTAATCCCAAACTCCCACTCCATCCCTCCCCCATCCCCCCCCTTGGCAACCACAAGTCTGTTCTCAATATCTGTGAGGCTGCAGAAGCTCTTTTAAAGGTTATAAAAATTAGATTTCTCTTTCTATTTCTCTGGTGTTTCCAAAAACAGCTTCTTCACTTTCTATGCCTCATGTGCATTCTACTCACACAAGTCATTGCATTGTTACCACAAACACTTTGTACTCTCTGCCAAACTTTGTCTTTGGAACCCAGTTGACTTGAAAAGTGTATTTAGCATGAATCTCCTCATTTCTTCCTTTATCACAGCTGTTCTTGGTTCCAAACATCTGTCAGACTTGAAAATTCTTCCCTTGAAGAGCAAGCTATAGCTCTTCATACAGCATAAAAATATGCATTTAGACAGGACTGGGAGACTTCTCTGTTAGTATTTTTATTTATATGGATTTCTTAAAGCTATTCAGCTCACCTCCCTATTTCTCTTGAAAATTATTTTCTGAGTAGTTCAAAAGGTATGAACAATTTAAAAAGAGAAAGAAAAGCAGATGAGAAAAGCAATAGTACTTAAAAGTGAAGTAATGCTAGTTGGTTGTGAATGATGGCTCTCAGCTGTTTGAGAAGCCACTGACAGTCACTGGGGCTAACTTCAGCATTAGAAGGTATTACCTCACTTTCCTTTAACTTGACAATTGCAATGGATAACCATTTAAGAGTCCCAATTTCCCACTTGCCTCTAGTATTGATTTTCACTTCTTTAAAGCCCCTGGACCCCTTCTCAAATGAAATCTGTGGTACAAGTGCCATTTATAAAACAGACAAGACACAGGTTTACTCTGTTGAAGCTGGGGTGGAAGACCTAGACCACTGGTTCTCAATTTTTACCTTGCATCAGAATTACCCAGAGGGCTTCTTAGAGTCTGCATGCCACAACTAAAAAAAGATCCAGCATGCCACAGCGAAGATCCGAAGATCCCCGGTGCTGCAACTAAGACCTGGTGCAGCCAAAAAAAAAAAAGATTAAAAAACCATTAGCATTTAAAAAAACTACCCAGAGGGCTTCTTAGAACGAATTGCCCGGCCCCACCACAGATTTTCTAATTCAGTAAGTCTGGTTGGGGCCAGGTGATTTGCATTTCAAAGGAGCACCCAGGAGATATGGGTACTGTTGGCCCAGGGTCCGTACTTTGAGAACCTCTGGCTTAGCCTCCTTCTCTCTGCCTGGTTCTCACCCACTAAAGCAGTTCTGAAGCAGCTCTGGAGCTCATCCTCAAAATTCCAGGGGCTTCTTTGTAGAACCCAGTTGAAGACCATTAATCTACAGGTTAAGTCCACATTCCTTTACTTAAACTCAGGACTCTTTGCATTCTGGCCCCAGCGTCCCTCTAGAGCCATCTCAGTGAAACTTCCATTTACCTGAAACCCAGCTGAACTGTCCCCCTGCACTGCTCTCCAAGCACAGCTTGCTGCCATAGGCCTCTCTGCCTTAGCATGAGATGTCCATGTACATTTCTTTACCCACTTAATTTCTAGGAAATTTTTCTTTCTGAAGTCCAATGCATAGTTTCTCTCTCATGAGAGCTTTAAAACCCACAAATACATTTAAAACTTATCTGGATGAGGTGCAGATAATAAACTCTCCTGGTATTTAATCCCTCTACCTTAGAGGAAATGAATTCTGAATCAACCTGGCTGACATTAGAATCTGCAGCTGCTAAAAATACAGTGTATTAACATCTCACCCAGTGATCATTAATAATAGATAGTTTGGAATGTTCTTAATGGATTTCACTCAGATTCCCCATGCAATTCTCAGATGTTGATTATGAGCCACAGGATTTATGAAAACTATTTACAGCAGTAACTACCTGCTTATAAAAGCTTCTTCACCCAGAGAAACACTAAAGATGCATTAAAGTAAGACTCCAAGGTTAACTCAAGTTTATACTTCTGAAAAGTACAAACTAGAAAAGTCTCCATTCAGTTTCAATAAAGCCTGTCCTTTATTGTCCTAATTGCTGGACAACCATCCTAGAGTTAATATACATGTTCATTGTGTTTTTGGGGTTTATTCAATGTAAATGAAGTGTCCCAGGGACCCCCTAAAGGTCTTAAGTAAGCAATAAAGAATCGGTTCTTCTAACTCCATGGAAACCACAGTTCAGTGTCTTAGAGACAGGCCTAAAATTTGGAGCTCTTGGACCCTATGATCTTATTGGTTTTCACCATTTGACAGTATATTTGAGATTTATTATCTCTGGTAGAGGGATGACAAGTTTTCATCTTGAGTGTCAACAATAATCAACCAGTAGTGGCTTCCTAGGATGATGTGTTGAGAGTGATTCTGAGGCCACATCTGGACTCTGGAAAGATTACTGTGATAGATTAGCAATGATGCAAAGAAGGAAATTTATAGTCAATATACCATGGATGTCTATTCTTATTCTTGAATAAAAACAAAATCTTTTAGCTAGCCTGCGTATATCGCTACCAGGCACGCATCAAGCAGCACACTGAATTATGAAACCAGGGGAAAAATAAGAACCTTATCTGCCTAAAAGATACTTAAGAAATACTGTTTTTTTATCAACACTGTGAATCACATCAGTCTTTAAGTTATCTGATGATATGAGCCTTTTCACACAAGCATAATGCATAGGATATGAGGGACAAGAAGCTCTTTTTTGTGGGTGGTGCTGTTTGGAGCCAGACTGAGGGACAAAGTGCAATTGCCAATGGATAATGTATTAGAAAAAAGAATAACTTTTTCAAAAAGCTAGGAACTAATTCATCACAGAATACATACAAAAATAGAGAAAATTATATTTGCCCCAACATCTCATAGAGTAAGATACAGGGTTAGAAGGAATACTTTGACAAATGGCTTTGAAAGAAAAGTGATATTTACCACTCCCTTTTCCTCCACACCCCTGACCCTCCCCCCAATAGCATACTTGAGGAGTTGAAATTACTATTTTTTAAAGCTTCTACGTGCAAGAGCCTGATCTAGACACTTTATTTCATAAATGCTGTGAGGTAGCTATGATAATTATCTCAATTTTATAAATGAGGAAATTGAGTAGAGAAAGGTTAGGAAAGTTCAGTATCGCCTAGCTAGAGAGTGGTCTGCCTAAGAAGATTAGGGCTGGAAACTCTGCTCGTAGCAGCTGCACCATGTTGCCTCCTAGGAAAATGGGCCCCAGGCACTGCAGGAGGTTTACTTGCCCCAGAGCTGAGTTACTCCGAGCAACAGAGGAAGCTGCACCCAGCTTCCATCTTCTCCTTCTTGCTTCACATGCTGGTTAACTTCTCCTTCGAATTAAATGTTGGACCAACGTTTAAAGCATGTCAGTTGAAGAGGTGCCAGTGTTTTTGCCTGCCCGAGGAGCCTACACATCTCAGTCCAGCTCTGATTCTGTCTCTCATACAGGGCCTAAAACAACAAAAGTTTGATTATTCCTCTTGCCTGGCTATGTGCAATATTCACTGATGGGATTTCACTTGGAATGAAATCAGAGGATGTGTTTTCCTTACAGTTTTGGCAGCAGAGAAGCTACCTGACCATGTGGCAGTCCCCATATCCTCTGGCAACAATTCAATTTCTACTCTTGGGCACATTCATAACCAAAGGCAAAGAGAAGAATAGGAATTGGAGAGATGCAGCCAACACTGTTCAGGATTTCTCACCTAATGTCCTGCTAGTCCCTGACTAAGGCTGAGGATTTGGCACCTCTGCCTCAAGAGCAGCGCTATCCAATAGAACTTTCTGTGATGATGGATATGTTCTGTATCTCTGCCGTCCAATCAGATAGGCAGTGAGCTCTTGAATTGTGGCTAGAGTGACTAAGGAATTGAATTTTAAATTTTATTTAATTGTAATAAATTTAAATTTGAATTGCCACGTGTGGCTAATAGCTCGCACAGCTCTGGCATTTCTGTAATGGGATTCTACCACACTAGGAACCCTTGAAAGTCTGACAGATTTCCAATGTTATTAGAAATTGTTCCCTTCATTTTTAAAGTACATTCTTTCATCCAACCAACATTATGTACTCAGTCATTCAATATTTTTGGACACCTACCATGTTCCAGGCACTATTCTAGGTGCGGGCAAAAACACACCTGTGAGCCAAATAGACAAACATTTCTTCCGTTGTGGAGCTTACATTTTAAATTTTAGCACGGTTAGATAGATAATAAGTAATATACATAATAAATAAGCCTGTAGAACATTTTAGAAGGTGATATACTATGGGGAAAAGGAGAAGGGTGAGGGGAATCAAGATAAGGAGGTAGAGGAAAAGCCTCTGTCTACAGCACGTCCGTGAACACTGAGAGAAGGAGTACGTAAGTAATATAACATGTAGTCCATGCATCCGAGGAGTTAGAGTTTGTTAGGATTTTCTTAGATTAATCTGTCTTTCTTTATGAAATGCCAAATACAAGATGCACAGCACAAAGCTTGTCTTATAATAGGTGTTAACTGCCTCTCTCAGCACCACTCTCAACCCTACCTCACCACCTACCTTCTGTTTCCTTTTGTATGTGTATCTAAGCCTTCTGTTTTACTATATCTGGCTCAGGATTATAGAGTGGGTTTTAAAAAGTAGATAGATATTAGATAGGTAGGTAGGTAGATAGATAATAGGTAGGTAGGTAGGAAGGTAAGTAGAAAGAAAGGAATGGAAGACACATCACTCTATGGTTAGTGGTAGGTGAAATTTGCCAGAGAGCAGACTGTACCATCAAGGTATGTGCATCTTTGCCCAATTACAAGCAGCTTCTCTAAGATCCGTCTAACTACCTCACATTGCTAGATGGAAACCCTCAGGAGAAGCCCAGGTGAACAACTTTTCTAGGCCAGATGCTCAAACAAGATCAGAGGTACTATTTCTAACATGTCTTAGCTAATAAAGGCCATTTGTACCTGGAGCTGATCCACAGTAAAACTTGGGCAAAGTAGTTTGGTCACTTTTCTACATTCCATTCACATCCTCCCCAACTTTCTATCCAACTAGTGCTTCCTGAAAAACATCAACATCAGTCAATTATAGCTAAGTAGTTTAACATGAAATATCACGTTAGGCCTTCTAATTGTTGAGCAAAATAGTTGTTTGCCTTTTAATTAATTTTAAAAGGAACTTGGGGCATCTGCTAAGTTAAGGGAGTAACTCTGAGAAAGTAGTGGATCCTTGAAATCACATTACTCAGTCTTCTCACATATAAGATATATAACATCCTGTCTCAGGGATAAAACAGAAGAAATCTCTTGTATCCAATCGTTTAAACAAATCACTAACTTTACTACACTGAGCTGAGCCTATGTATTTAGGTTAGTGTAGTTCATTGTCAAAGGTTATTCCTTCTTATTCTCTTGTTCTCTAAGCCCAGCTCTGATGCTTTCAGCTATGTAATCTTTAACAAGTCAGTTTACCTGTTCAGGCTTCAGATTCTTCATCTGTAAAGTGGTTGTTCTGAAGTTGTATCATTCCTTTATCCTGAACTTCAAATTCCTCAATAGAATTTTTGGATTAGCACTTTTCCTAGAACACACAGACTCTAGAAATATCAAAACATAAGCTTCAGGAGGAGGTCATAGTCAAGTAACAGTTCTGATACTAACAGCAGTTTGACTTCAAGATGACATAAAATTATCTAGAGTAGTGGTTTTAGGGTGTCTTAGCATCACTTGTTTGTTTTTACATGACATTGATGAACATAATACAAGAGCTAATGAACTCTCTTCATTGATACCTTTCTAAGTGGTTTTGAATTATAGCCTTGGACTTCCCTGCTAGTGCAGTGGTTAGGAATCCACCTGCCAGTGCAGGGGACACGGGTTCGAGCCCTGGTCCAGGAAGATCCCACATGCCGTGGAGCAACTAAGCCTGTGCGCCACAACTACAGAGCCTGAGCTCTAGAAACTGCAAGCCACAAATACTGAGCCCACATGCCACAACTACTGAAACCTGCGTGCCTAGAGTCCATGCTCCACAACAAGAGAAGCCACCACAATGAAAAGCCCACACACCGCAACGAAGAGTAGCCCCCACTTGCCACACCTAGGGAAAGCCCGCGTGCAGCAACGAAGACCCGACGCAGCCAAAAAAATAAAATAAGATAAAATTAATTAATTTTAAAAAATTTTAGCCTTTTCCATCCCATTCACAGACCTGCTCCATCCAACTTTTATAGAAATACTGCAGTTTTTCCCTCCTCCGTAGAATTGGTCTCCTCCAGCTAATTTGCATATGCAATACCTTGCTTCAGCCCTGAGCTGGGCACATCATTGGGATTCCCTGCAGGTGCGAAAGCCCCTGGGGTATTTAATAATAAGAAAAAACTGCTTATTATTGAACACCTACTACGTACCAAGAACAGTGCTAGGTGCTTTCTATACCTTATCTTTTCCCAAATACATCAACCTACAAAGACATTCTACCCTCTTTCAACAGATAAGGAGATGGAGGCTTAAAGAGATTGAATAACCTGCCTCAGATCCCTCAACTAGTAAATGAAAGAACTGGATTCCAACCAAAGGCACCATATCATAGTGCTTTAATTATAACATTCCATCTTCTATAGAAGATTGCAAAACTGATCTCATCCCTTCTATGTATGACATGGAATTAGTTGAAAAAATGTAGATGTATGTTGAGTTGATCTTTTTAATTTTAGTTTATTTTATTGTAGTATAGTTGCTTTACAATTTGTTTTAATTTCTACTGTACAGCAAAGTGATTTAGTTATACACATATATGTATATAATCATTCTTTTTCATATTCTTTTCCATTATAGTTTATCACAGTGAGTTGATTTTTATGTGATATAATTACTTCCATAAAAAACACCAAGATCTTTGTGAAGGAATTATCTTGATATCACTGAAGTCCTTAAAGTCTTTAAATAGTTATTGGGCACTTTTATGGGCAAGACATTGCCCTAAGCATTATGGGGGAGACACAGTGAATATGCATCTCCTCCTGATGAGCTACAAAGCAATTCAAAAGGGGAAAACAGTCTCCAGAAGTAGAACCAAATATAGATTATTGAGTTTGGTGGCCAATTCATTTCTAAATACCCTTTGAGTTTAAAGAAAAACTAGAATATTTCTTAGAGATGGACCTGATTGAATGAAAAACGATCAAGAAAATCAGATTGTTGGGGGGTGAAGGGCAAAACCCTATGCCACTTCTCTCATTCTCCCAAATAGGTTTGAAGTCCATCCCAGCATGAGGAGCAAAGGGGAATGGGGAAGACCACCTGGTTAGCTGCCACAGAGTAGCTAATGAGTAGGCAGCTACACATTCACTCAGTCAATCCACAGATATGCTTCTAGAACCAACAATGAACTATGTACTCTTCTAGAGCTTAGGTACAGGTAGTGTGAAGACGCATTCACTCCTTCAAGGAGTTCATAATCTACTGGAGGGAGACATACATGTAAACAAATAATTCCCATACAATATAATAATAGTAGTAATTAATATGTATCCAGTGCTGTGGGAACATCAAGAGAGTGGTAATCAGAGACTTTCACACAGGAGGTGGACTTGGAGCTGAATTATGAATGATGAGCCTGAGTGACGGGATCAGATGTAGAGAGCATTGCAAGCAGCAGGTACAGCAAGTTCAAGGGCATAGAAGCATGCAAGGGTCTGGTGTGTTTGGGCGATAATAGCATTTTATAGAATATGTGTGAGAGAGTTGCAGGGGATGAGCCTAGCTGGGAGAGAGGCCATGTTAAGCCTTAAATGCCATATGCAAGTTGAGGTGTTATCTTGCTAGTGATGGGAAGCTATTGCAGGGTTTTAAGAAGGATATGATAGAATCTTATTTGCCTTGTAAGAGAACCATTCAATCAACACCGTGGGGAATATAGTAGAGGACATAGAGAAGAAACCAATTAGTGATCTGTTAGTACCATTTGCATGAGTCACCTCTGCCTGAATTCTTGGCCCACAAGATTATCAACACAGTAAATAAATACTGTTTTACATTGCTAAGGTTGGGGTGTGTTACCTATTAATAAATGACCAGAATATGTTGACACACAATCCTGTGAGTTCCTTGAGGCTAGGACTGAATAGTGTTCATCTCTGTACCTCTAGCATAGTGCCTGGCACGTAGTAAACACAATATTGTTCGTTGAATGAATGAGTGAACGCATGTTTAGGTGCTGCCTGCATGGGATGTTTGCAAGGCTCCATTATAATTAAACCTCCAGATCTAAGTATCTCTGTCTCAAATGTAAGAAAGAATGGTGATCTCTGACCTCTCTGAAGTCAGAAAGTTATTTCTCTGACTGCACACCTGGCGAGCCCAGTGATATAAGGATTGGAGTGTCCTTATACCGCTGGGCTCTCCAGGTATGCAGAGCACTGTTGATCCCAGGGGAGAGCTCTGCATTACACACAGAGGCCCTGGCCACTGGTTGTGCTACTTGACAAGAAGGGCTGGTCAGTGACGCTTCCCTAAGGAGCATTGTAGGACTGAGCTCTAATAATAGCAAACGTTTACATAGGACTTGCTGTGTGTCAGGCACTTTTCTAAGCATTTTGCAAAGATTAATCCATTTAACGTTCACAAGTCTGTAAGTACTATTATAATTCCTATTTTACATATACAAAAAATATGACTTGGAAATACTAAGTAATTTGCACAAGATCACACAGCTAGAAGTGACATTTGAACTCCAGACATCCTGGCCCTGGTGACCATGATGCTTTTATTCATGATGCTCTCCTGCCTCTCTGGGAAGAGTCATGCTGCTACTTGTGACCTCAGCCATTTGGGAAGAACTGATAACTTTTACTAAAGAAGAAAGAGAAGGAGAAAGGGAAGAGAAAAAAAGAAAAATACCAGTCTCTGTGACCTTAGACAAGACATGTAAACTTTCTGTGCCCTAATGTTGTATTTAGTACTTTGCTTTGGTTTGAAGCAAATGATAAAATTTCTCTTTTTTAGACCGTTAGAGATTCCATGGGAAATGATGTTTTGTAAGTACCAAACAGTGGTATTATTAACAGTCATTTTTATTTATACAAGTAAAATTTTCTCACGCTGTATCTGAATAGGTTAAGAGAGAGTGTCTGTGGGGGCATAAGAAGGGCTCCTCTCCTCAAAAGCCATTAGCCTAAGCCTAGCTGTTTGAGTCCCATTGAATTCTGAATGCGTTTTCCAATTTTTAAATCTAGGAACAAAACTCTGACATTGCAGATAAATTCATTTTGAGAAAAATATGTACATGTGGGTTGAATTGCCAGCATTTGAACAGAATATTAGTAGCAAACTGTGGGAAGTTTTGGTTACTCTGAGCACTGGATGAACACTGACCTATTTCAGATAACTCTGTGACTCATCTGAAAAGCTTCAGATCACAAGTACAGCATTTAAATGGAGACACAAATGCTGTAGTGTAGAGATTTTCCTCACTTCAATGACTACACTTCCTAATCAGAAAGCCTTCTAATTTGAAGTATACCAAAAATAGCATCGGTACATATGGAACCACAAATTAACAGTTTCCATAAATAGGCACCCCTTTGTCAAAGACCCAATTCTAAAACTAAAATTTTACATAATACTATGACCATGTTTTGGTGTCAAGAAATTTTCAGTCACTATTTTAGTGCCATAAAAAGAAATCTAAAATGAGCTTATTTCTATTTTTTGTTCATGATTAAATATAACAGTCAAGATTTTTAAATCATTCCAGTGTTGTGCAGAAAAAAATATGCGAAGAGCTAGGAAAGTAATAATTTCAAGAAAGTAGACCTCCCAGTATCATAAGTATAGTCACAAAATAAGAAAGGTGTGGTGGAGAAGACAGTAAGAATTTGTGCCAAATGGAAATCATCTAGGTCAGCATAGAAAATACTTGTGGAAAATTAGAAGCAAATGTAATCTTCAGTGCACTAAATGCACTTTTTCGCTGTCCTCATTTACCAGTTTCCCCTTATCTTCTCCAAACGTGTCTGATTTCCTTCGGATATTTTCTATGTAACTAAAAGGAAAAGCAATTTCCTACAACAAATACACGCAAATGTCTACCTCCAGTGCAGATGAGTAGGAAAGCGAAAGGCATATTTATAGATTACAATCAGGAAAAGCAACACCATGGAAGGAAGGCTGAATTCAGTAGGCCCAACTGAAGCACTGAGATGAGCAAGCTTTGTGACTTTGCACACATCATTTCACCTCTTTGGGCCACAGTCTCCTCTTCTGCAAAATGGAATTAATACCTGCTTTTCTCACAGATTGTTATGAAGAGCAAATAAGATTATCTCTGTGAAGCCCATTGTGTGTCATAAACACTGCTGCACTATGAACACATCAAACCATTATACAGTATCTTTTTAAAAACAATATTATTAAACTCTCTGCAAAGAGTGTGGGACCTAAAACCTGTCATTTCTCTGTCAAAAGGGGGGATTTGTAAGTGTTTGTGAGCTGTGAAAGGCAAAGAAGCATCAAAAATGAAATTGTCCTCTTGATGCAATCAGAGGGGCAGAAAAAGAAGTAAACCAGGAGTAACAGTTATTTAATATTTAATGAGTATAACCTAATGCTTTGAAAGGACCAAATCACCTTTGTTCCACCTAAATTCATCTCCGCTCCAGCAGTGACAGTTTTCCTACACTCTGGAAAACACCAACCTAGAGAATTCTTGTACTTCTAGAAGTAGAATCCATGGTTTTTGTTGCTAAATGATTTAACCAAAGCCACAATTTCAGTCAGTTGCAAAATTGGACTAAAAAGTATAAGATGCTTAGTGTCTTTCAGCTCTCTGAGCCACTGAAGCCCACAGTCAGCTGAGTTGTACATCATTTCTGAATTGTTACAAAGTGACAGACTGGGTACAAGTGACAGACAGATCCCTCAAACCGTTAATGACCTCAGGGAACTGGGATTTCATTACAGATGTTTGGCAATAGAAAACAAATTTTGAGTTGTTGTCAAAATTAAACACCTGCAGATGAGTGATTGGATCTATCAAGTGGCTAATCAGGAGAGTCTTTTCTGTTGTTAATCATGTACAACATTTATGTGCACTTGATATTGCAAAAACCTCTAGACTGTCAAGTAGACACATGCCCAGGTATGAGTGCTCATGTCTTGACTCTTACAGAAAATTAATTGGCAACACAAATGTAATCATGTTACTCTCCAATTTAAATCCTTCAATGGTTCTCCTTGCCTGGGGGATAAAAATCCAAATCTCTAACACAGTCTTGAAAATTGCCCATGATCTTGCCCTTGCTTACCCCTTCTGCAGCCTCATCTTGTTCCAGTCTTTCTTTTGCTCTCTGTTCTTTAGCCATACTGGCCTTCTTTATTTTCTCCAAACTAGTCCTATTCATGCGGTTTTGTTTGCCAAATATGCTCTTACCTAGCCCCCAGCCCCACCCCCATCCCACCTCCTTCAAGTGCTAAATGCTCCTCCATTCTTCAAGTCTCAGATAAAAGAGCACTTCCTCAAAGAAGTCTGCCCCGAACCCCTTAGATTAGATTGTATTCAACTGTCACAAGCTTCTCTGCTTCTTGACCACTGTAAATTATAGTTGAATTGCTGGATCGTGTCTTTCTACTCCACTGATGTGTAAGCCCATTGAAGGCTGTGAGTGTGTATGTCTCATCTATCCCTGTAGCCCTGGCATGCACCACAGTGTCTGGCACTAAATAGACATCACTAAGCAATTGTTGAATGAATGAATGAATGGATGGTTTCAGAGTGGTTCACAACTAAGAGTACAGAGTCCTCCAGAATAATTCAGTAATCTTGAGAGAATTTGGTATCATTTTTCAACTTTATCTGGATCATTCTCTTTTTCTGAATGTATCTGTTCATGATATAAATCTTCCTGGGGGGCCAAAAGGGTAACCGAATCCTCCATCAAGGTGAGTGACATTCCAGGATCCTTGGTATAATTCTATCATGGGGAGTGCAGCTGCCTCAAAGTAGGGCCACCATAATATCCAGCCTCGTGGGTCTAGGTGAATCTTCACACAATCCTGGGGCACAGCAGGTCAGTGATATGAAGATATTCTCAAGCCTCTCATCTTGCTTTCTTTTAAGAAACAGATAAAGGAAATTTTATAATTTCCTGCTCAAGTAGCCACAGTGATAAAGGGAGGCAGTGGTGTATTGCGAGGTGTAATACAAGGCAGCATGGTGTAGTGGAAAGAGCACCGGCCGAGGAATCAGAAGAACTAGGTTCTGGTTTTGACTGTGCCACTTGTTTTCTGAGTGACCTTAAGCATCTGGCTCTTTCTGGCTAAAATATCCTTCCCTTCTGAATTGGACAGATCTCTTGTCTATCAAATTTCTGTAGGCACCAAATGAGATAATAATTATAGTATACTATTTTATCTAGGAGTTGTTGTTGCTTCATGTGTGAAGACAATTTGTAAACTGTAAAGTACTAGGCAAATTATGGTAATTTTGTCACTAGACCTTAAGAGAAGTTTTATCTTCCTGATTTTGAATAGTATCTATTAATACAAAGTGAATTTTCTTTCCTGCTATTTGATGGCTGATAGAGATAGACCAGTTCTCAGCAGGCTCGTGGTAAAGGAGTTAAAATTAATTGTGATTCGTCCACATGCAAGAGATAATTGAGCTTTAACTTGATATGATGCACCTTCCTTGTTTTAATTCACTCCTCTATAATACGAAAACTATCTTTAAATAAAGTAGTCAATATAATACCTCTTTATGGGTCAGACTCTTGTTGGCACACAACACAGCAAAAGTTCAACATAAATAGTGAGGACCTGAATTGTGGGCCAGATCAGCTACTACCTTCACAGAATGATTTTAGAGGAAACATAAGTCCTATTTCTCCTCACTGATACTCAGAAATCCCTTACTGAGACAAAATTTTTCTTTCCACAGTTAGACATGAAGGTGAAATTTAAATCTCCTTCAAATAAGTAATATATTAATAGTAAATTTTTACCAAGATGCAAAGGATTAATTGAAGGTATTTTTTTGATAACAGCACTTGAGCAAGAGGGCATTAGACATATGCCATATGAAAGAAAAAAGGGAGAGCCAAAAAAGAACTAAATCCATCTTCTTCCTTTACTCATTTAGGTACTGAGATGTTGAAATGGGTTTATTTTTAAACGCACTTTAAAAAAAAATTATCACAATCAAAATAACTGCTATAGAAAAAAAATATGGGAAGAAATAACTCCTATCTAAAGTAAATCCTCATAATGCTTTCTCGTGTTCTATATTTGTCAGAAATATGTACTAAATAGGAGCTGAGTTAACCCGCTTTCAACATTTTTTCACTGCAGACTTATAAACGAATCTTTGAGAGACCAGCTATTGGTGACCATCCAGAAGACTTTCACATACACTCGAACCCAGGCTCAGCACCTGTTCATCATCCTCATGGAGTGCATGAAGAAGAAGGAATTGGTAGGTAACATTGTGTCCATGGGTGGCAGAGACCTCCCCACATTCCCTCTGTCTGTTTAACCATTTTCTTGAATCACACATCCACTGTTTCTCCTTTCTGGCCAAGCTCACAACCATCCTCAGCCTCCACTGGCCCCTGTAGCTTCCTCCCTTCAGTAGCTAAGAAACTTTTCTGCCTGGATCTAATGAAGTGTGGGCAGCAGGGTTCTAGCATCATTTGCTACTGAAGCTCACCTGAATGCTCCGATTGCCTCAACCCAATGAGGTGAAGAGAGAACATGGGTTTTCCTCTTGGAAAATGCTTCAGTTGATACTCTGTTAGGTTTGGAGTTTCACTTGACTTGTGAGTCATGAATCACTGATGTGCTTAGTATCAATGATCTTAGTGACACAGGGTCCAGGCTGATCTGTTCATCTGTACAGGTGGAAAATGGAGAAACGTAGCCAAGGAAGGGTGGGAATTTCTGTAATTTCCGAAGTGTCCTTCAGTAACTACTGAAACATTTCTTACATCTGGGGAAAATGTCTTAGAAGTGTGTCAGCACAGAGACCTTCTGTTACGGTGCACAGAAATAACCTGAGCTAACACTGAAGGAGTAGGCAGGGTGCCAGATCTTTCCATGTATTAGTTCACGTGATCTTGGTGACTGTCCCAATGTGAGAGGTACAGTTATTATCCTCACCTTACAGAAGCCCAAAGTCACCTGATGAGTAAATCAGGAACTAGACTAAAAACCATTGGTGGGCTTCCCTGGTGGCGCAGTGGTTGGGAGTCCGCCTGCCGATGCAGGGGACACGGGTTCGTGCCCCAGTCCGGGAGGATCCCACATGCCGCGGAGCGCCTGGGCCCGTGAGCCATGGCCGCTGAGCCTGCATGTCCAGAGCCTGTGCTCCGCAACGGGAGAGGCCACAACAGTGAGAGGCCCGCGTACCGCAAAAAAAAAAAAAAAAAAAAAAAAAATCATTGGTATTTCATCTCTGTGGGAAGTATTTTTATTCAGAAATTGTCTCATTGAAGCAAATGCAGTGAATCACCCAGTCTGGGTCGACTTGAGGTAGGCCTCAGTGAGCGGAGACTATTCTCAAAGGCCATGTGAGCTCACCTGCTGATGGGAGGCGAAGGAGCAGTTCAGACCTGAGCAGTAGCCTCACTCAGGCTTTGACGATCTCAAAGTCTGCGTAGGCATCCTGGAGTGTTTATCTCCGGAGACGTAGGGGGGCACAGCTCCTCCAGAGGGGCACCAGGGCCAGACCCTGAAAGGCTCAACCACAGGCAGGTAGGTGGTGAGGAGAAGAACTAGAGAGAGCTGCCTGCAGGCAGCTCCCCACTAGACTATAGCTTCCTGGGCCTGGGCTGGAACTGTCTTGCTCATGATGGTGTCCCTGTGTATGTGACGGTGGCTGGCACGCACAGGTGCTCACTGAGGCTGCCAGGATGGAGGGAAAGAGGCAGTTTCTGAGTTTAAGGAACTAAATATTTAGAAAAAAAAGATTTTATTCAAATAAACAAGATCCAACTCCAGAAAGCATCACACAGCCTTTGTGAAAAGCCTTTCAGCAGCTTCTAGGTTTGGGAGGAGAGGAGTGAGGTGAGGAGAATGGGGCAACACCTCTAATCCTTGAGTATCCAATCTAAGTAGTCTGGCCGCCCTGCAGAGAGAAGCCCACGTGCAGACTGGGTTCACAGTCATGACCGCTGGTGTCCCAGCAGAGCCTCTGCCAATCCTGAAAGTGCCACTGGAGTCCTCCCATCTCGGAGGCAGTTAGCTCACAGCACTTCAGCCCATGTGCTTCCTGCACTCCCAAGGAGGGCATGGAACTGAGCTTCTGCATGCTTGCAGCAGGGATTTTCTCCTAATTGAGGATTAAGGATTTTCCAATGGTAAGGCCAATGGCTGTGAAAGCTTACCAGAGCTATGCATTTCAGCAGTCCTGCAAGTTTCCTAGAAAGGCAGTCAGGCTCAAAATTCTAGGAACCAGTTAGAAGTCATAAAATCAAATGAGGCTGAATGTACTTTTCTGGGTACTTTACAGGGCTGTTCCCTGGGATTCTTTCTGTCTGATAATTATCTTGTTGCTTAATCATGGCCCCTGCTGTAAGGTCAGCTGCATTTTCATGCGAGATATTTATTCTAAGAAACGTGAGGTATCCCTAGCTCTAGGCTAAGGACATGTGATCTAAACAAGCAGTAAATTGTCCTGATTTCCATCCACATCTGGACAGAAATTAGGATTTTTAAAATCATAAATGTAATTTAAATAATTTCCATTATTGAAGGACTATGTGTGTGGACAGTACTAGATGCTTTAGAAAGGAGGTGGAAGGAGGTAGGCATTATTTTTCTCAGGGAGGGAGAGAAAGAAACAGGGGAGGGAACTGAGGCTGGGGAGGTGAGGAGATGTGCGCACAGCCAGGAAGAGCCACACTAGGTCTGTCCTGCTGCAGAGCCCAGGCACCTTGTCCAGGCCGCCTGGCTTAGCACACACAGCAGCATTGCACAGGGAGCTCCTCTTCACTTTTACATGCTTCAAGTTGCTTTTTTTTTTCTTTTCTTTTCTCAGTTAGGTAGTCTAGAGTTTTTATTCCCCCACTGGAGATTTAATCCATCAAGTATTAGGTACAGAGTTTCTTTGCAACTTTTTTTTTAATTGAAGTACAGTTGATTTCCAATGTTTCAGGTGTACAGCAAAATGATTCAGTTATATATATATATATATAAAGAATTTTCAGATTCTTTTCCATTATACGTTATTACAAGATATTGAATATAGTTCCCTGTGCTATACAGTAGCTCCTTGTTGGTTTATCTATCTTATATATAGTCCTGTATATCTGTTAGTCCCAAATCGCTAATTTATCCCTCCTCCCCTTTCCTCTTTGGTAACCATAAGTTTGTTTTCTATGTCTGTGAGTCTATTTTGTTTTTAAATAAGTTCCTTTGTAACATTTTTTTAAATTCCATGTATAAGTGATAGCATATGACATTGGTCTTTCTCTGTCTGACCTACTTCACTTAGTATGTTATTCTCTAGGTCTGTCCATGTTGCTGCAAATGGCATTATTTCTTTCTTTTTTTATGGCTGAGCAATATTCCGTTGTATGTATATGTGTGTGTGTGTGTGTATATATATATATATATATATATATATATACACCACATCTTCTTTGGTATACTTAGGTTGCTTCCATGTCTTGGCTATTATAAATAATGCTGCTATGAACATTGGGGTGCATGTTTCTTTTTGAATTAGTGTTTTTGTCTTTTCCGGGTATATATGCCCAGGAGTGGGATTGCTGGATCCTATGGTAGTTCTATTTTTAGTTTTTTAAGGAACCTCCATACTGTTCTCCATAGTGGCTGCACCAGTTTACATTTCCACCGATAGTGAAGGAAGGTTCCTCTTCAAGTTTCTTTTGATTTCCTTTACAAATGAAGTGGGATGTCATATCCTGAGGTCAACCTAACCATTCATTGCCAAGTTCAACTTAGGGATTTGGTTCTAGAGCTGATCATACATCTTTCTCATCCCAGCATCCTATTAACTATGTCATAAAGATCTGCACTATAGATGCTTGTGAAACCCAGGCCTCTGGGCTGTGTGACCTTATGGAAAATACGCATTGATGGGCCCTTTCTGTGAGTGCTTTCTACTAACTTCATATTGTTCTTGAAGAAATTCACTTCTCCTCTGCTTACTTCCCAACTTGGGTCAAAACACCTGAAATCCTGTCACCTTCTGAGAAGATAAATCCCCCTAGAAACCAAGCCATGAAGTAAATTCCATCATTGTTATTGAGGAAAAAATTTAAAGTAAAGCAATAAAAACTGTCCCCAGCCAGTATAGTAATTTGGGGGCAAATGTAAGGGATCAGTGGCCCTCCACCTCCTTCCTCTCAAGAGGAATCTGGTCATAAAGAACATCAGGACAGGAAAAGTGGTATAGCATACTCTGAGGCTGATTGCGTGTGTAGAAACCACAGAGCCTTTTAGTTCCAGAGGACAGTGCCACCTCCTGCCTCTTGGAGCTCCTGCAGAAGCCTCCCCCCATCACCACTTCCAACCCACCAGTGCCAGGCTGGGCAGTACCTTTGCTCGTGACACTCCGTAGTGATGGGGTACTGGTCAGACTCAGCAGTGTAAGCCCCATGGTACGTGTGGCCCTAAACAAGTCATGGTGGAGGATGGCACCCCCCTGGCTCCTAGTTCACTACTTCCACTTACACACTGATGGCTCCTCTAATTTGCTACCCTTCTCTCCCAGCCGTTGGACCTGCTAGGGGCCAGTGCTGTTCGTCTGGCCACCACTTCCCAGTCACACCTGAGGATCATGTCTCCACTCAAGACTGATGCCGCTTTAAATTCCAAGACTTTAAATTCCATTCCCATCTCCAAATACAGTCACCCTCCCCTCCCCCCACCACCATCACTTTATTCATATCAAACTTGAATGCCAAGCTTTTCCATAATTTGCTAGTCTGAGATCAAATTCTTGAGATCATCCATGTGGAAGCATATTTTAGAGTGTGGTTTTCTTTGTCCTGCTCCTAGTTGAGAGTCCAAGCCATCACTCCCAAAGCTGAGTCATTGGTTCTAATTCAGTTAGGTCTTCAGTCATACCGGGCAATCTCTTTATTCATCTCTAGTCAATTCAGGATGTACAAGAATGAAGATAAACTGATTTTTTAAAGACATCAGATGTCAAGAATCTAACAAGGATGTCTACAGGTATAGAGAAGAGGTAGTTTGGGGAGAGTTGGAGGGGACCTGCTACCTACCTTTCTTTGGAAAATGATGGACACGTGCAACCTGAGAAGCTAAATTTAAGGAATAGGTCACTATTATGTCCTAGCAGCTGAACCTATAGCATCTCAATATCATCACATTCTCACTTGGGTAGGGCACCTTAAGGCAAGGAAAAGCCAAGGACATAGAAATGTGCTAATGGAATAAACTGAAGCAAAGATATTAGGTCATCAGGTTTGTGTCCTTTTCAGTAACTTCTCTGTAGCATTTGATGCTGTTAACTCCCCTTCCCTCTTCCAAGTTACATTCCTGAGGAGTCAGTGATGTTAGACTCTGTAGATTCTGTTTCCTTGCCATTTCTCTTACAGTTCATATATCTTTCTATTGCTAGTTCCCCTTCTTCCTCCCCACACTATAAAAAGATGTTTATCAAAGATCAGTTCTTGGGGCTTCCCTGGTGGCACAATGGTTGAGAGTCCGCCTGCCAAAGCAGGGGACACGGGTTCGTGCCCCGGTCTGGGAAGATCCCACATGCCGCAGAGCGGCTGGGCCCGTGAGCCATGGCCGCTGAGCCTGCGTGTCCAGAGCCTGTGCTCCGCAACGGGAGAGGCCACAATAGTGAGAGGCCCGCGTAACGCAAAAAAAAACAAAGATCAGTTCTTGGCTCTTTCCCCTTTCATTCCTTATTCTGACCTCAGTTATCATTTTGAGACAATTCCCAAATTACACATATTAAGCCTTGTCTTCCTCCAGGATGCTTCATTTCCAAAGTCCATGCTCTCAGACATTCCCTTTCTTCCTTTCCTATCACTCTTCCCTATTAACATGGTTTCCCCTAATCCAGTATCCCACCAACAATCCATTTTATACACTGCAGAGGTTGGCAAACTTTTCTGTAAAGAGGCAGATGGTAAGTATGTTAGGTTTTGTGTACTACATGCAGTTCTGTCATATAATTTTTCTGTTTGTTTGCTTATTTGTTTTTAAACAAACCTTTAAAAGATAAAAACCATTCTCAGCTTACTGGCCACAGGAAAACAGGCCATGGACCAAATTTGACCCACAAGCTGTGGTTTGCTGACCGCTGCTATATAGTAATGCCAGGTACTCTTGCTGGAGCAGAGAACCAATCACGTCAATCATTTGAATATGAAGTATAACGTTTTGCTTGTAGTTCCAGCCTTACATTCCATCACTTTTTTATGGACCCCTTACACTAACCAAACTAATCTTGCAGTCATTTTTTTATTTCCTACTTCCCTGAATTTGTTCAAGTTTAGAACCCTCTCTTTAGACGTAACCAGTTGCCAAACACATGCAAATACATGCATGTACATGCACACATGCACACACACACCTAGAAGACACCTCACTCCTTTATTTGCAACTCTCTTGTGGTACTTATCATTTATACCTTAAGTTATTTATGTGTATCTCTAACTTCCCATGTAAACTCTTAAGAGCAGAATCTCTGTCCAATTCGTGATTCTCACTCATCCCTAGCTGTACTTAGTAGCATAGCATATATGTAGCAGATGCTCAATAAATCTTTGTTTAATGGATGAGTGAGTGAATGAATGAATTCAGATGAATATACATTAAGGCAGAAAGATACAGATTCAGTATCCATAAATTGCCCTAAAAATTTCATTAACACAGCAGCATGTCTCCTTAGGGCATCATAGATATGGTTTATGGACATAGATTGGATTCAGGGCCATCTGCTTAAGTTGCTGGACCTATGGGAGGTATCCCAATGCAGTGGTTATAAGGAGCAAGCTGTAGAAGCAGACAAACCTGGATTCCAGTTCTGGCTTCAGCGCTCAAGAGACTTAACTTCCATTGAGCCCCAGGGCCCTCAGCTTTAAAAGAGAGTGATAATAATACCTGTGTGTTCCAGGATCTGCCACATTTAGAGCTTCTTCCTTACTGGTACAGATTATGCTTTGATTCTTTTTTTTTCTAACCACAATGAGACAAATATCACAATACCAAAAGATTAAAACTGGCACGAGGATTTCACATGCCCTGTGTCTATGCCCTACTAAGTCCAAGGCCAAGCAGTACCCAGACATCACTCACGTGGCTTCTTGTCCTCTGCTTGATGGTCCCAGGCTCCAGAGCTGATGAATATCCGCTAGACACTGGGAAAGGCAACAGAGGGGTGTTTTCTGTGCCTTACAGGTGAGTCTTTGGAGGCCCAACTCTGCTACCTTCCAATGCAGGGAGATGTATTACTTTTATGAGGGCATATGTAAAGCATATGCTGATGTCCCATCACAACTCTCTAACCACATTTGGGAAACTGAGAGACAGCTCTCTACTTGTCATTTCATAGATTCATAAAAACCAAGCAAGCATGACTTCTAAGCAAACAGGTTTCCTCTCCTTTCGCAGATGGGTATCCTATATCTGAGGGAGAACCACAAAGTGCAAGATGTTCCTTGCTTAGAAAAATAGATGTTTGTAAGACTCTTAATACCATAGACAGGAGCAGTTAGCGTACCTTGACGCATTGATACCTTAGCATCGTGTAGGAGATATTCCTGAAGATCCCAGTTACCCCTCCACCACCCTGGGATGCTGGGAGAGTTGAGTGTTTCAGCCTATGCAAAGAATGTTGGCACAGTTTGTGGCTCCTAGGAAATACTCAGTAACCTCAGCTATCATTACAGTTATGTGACAAGTCACTACAGATGCTAATCAGAGTACAAGCACAGATACCTGCTCTTACCCTCGTTTTCTCCCTAGTCCTATCGATAGTTATAATTGTCACTGGGGCACAGTTTGACTTGAGTCACTTGTCATCCATCTTCACGTTCCGTCTTCCTTCCTTGCTCATCACCACGGATAGAGAGGACAGAAAAGAGGAAACATATTTATATGTAAACTCCCATGTGATAGGAGAGGAGTGAGCCTGCGCCTTCCCTGTTTAACACCAATGGCCAAACAAGTGCAGTAGGTCTCGTGTGGTCATGAATGAAATAAAACCTCTTAGAGCTGAAAAAAGGCTTTTTAGGCCAAACGGCTGAAAGTCAAAGTCATGTATCAAGTTTAGAAAACAGTTCTGTCTAACACAGTGTATGGGGAGAAATAGAAATGCTCTTTGAGATCAATGCTGAATTGTACCTAGCTCCTTTTAAGTTCATTTGACTATCATCGTAACAATTTAAATCCAAACGTCTTAAATGAGATGGAAGGAGGATAGAGGAGCAATATTGTTCCATTAAAAATGTTTTCATATTAGTTCTCAAAACACACTGAGTTACTGATTAATTTTTGGAAGTTCTGAAACTCTTTTAGGTGATAGAATATCACTATTCTAGGAATAAGGATGATGAAGGCTTTGGAGTCAGTTTGCCTGGCTTCAAATCCCAGATCTGTCATTTAATACATGCCATTAGCAAGTTATTTAATCTCTTTAGTTTTCTCCTCCAGAAAGTTGAGATAATAATAATATTTATGTTATGGGGTTAATTATAAGGATTAAATGAGTTAACATATGTAAAGCATTCAATAAATACTTTTATTGTAACAGTGATGATGATGTCTATATAGCACTTTATTTTTAATGAAGACAATTTTCTTGTCATCTTATTTGATACTACAATCAACCTTGCTAAGGTCAGTATTAGAATCTCCATTTTACAGCGAGAAACCAAGACTCAAAGACTTAAGTGACAGGCCCAACGTCATGTAGCTTAGTCAGTGGCAACCCCAAGACTTGAACCAAGAACATCTTTCTGCAAGTCCTCTGCTCTTTCCACCATATTTCAGCTGATTCCATATTCAAAATATCAGGTATGACCAAGTTAAAATGACTTTAAAGTAGGAGCCAATTTTCTCTTTCATTCCTAGAATAATCTGAACAAATATTTAGTAGATTTTTAGAGCCCTGGAAGGAAAATAAAAGAATACATTGTTGGTTGATATTCCTGGAATGCCCTCTGCCCCTGTAGCCATTATATTCCTACAAGGAAAATGTAAGTACAGTGTCCAAATCACTTGAAATTTCTGCATCAAGGGCAAAGTGAAATTATTCTTTTCCAGCATAATATCTTAATCAGACTAACTAGAAGTCCCAATTAGAGATCAACTCTCCTATGTCTTCTCACAAAATATTCATTGAAATAAAAAAGAAACTTGAAGGAAATGTCATTTACACAATTCCTTGCCAAGACAGCTGATCATAATAACACCTTTCATTTAATGATGTATAATAACACTTTATAATAGACAAAGGTCTGTTGCACTCCTTGTGTCATTTGAGCTGCACAGCAATGGGACAAGAATCATGTCTATTTTTCAGCTAACCAGAAAAATTTTAAAAATTGGGAAAGACCAGAGAAGTATACAGAAAATGGCTATCTGATTTTTAACCCCACTATCCAGGTCTCACATTCTCTCATAACCAATAAAAATGCATAGAACTTTAATGCTCCTGACTTTTTTCAACCATATTCATTAAATATTAGTAGATTAAGGCAAAGGGAAAATATAACAAGCATTAAAATATAAATAATTAAATATAAATAATGCACAGAAATAAACATATTATTGTATTATATTATTCCTTTAGGAGCTGACTTACTAAATGGTTTACATGACAGTTGGTTTGAGTTCCAACTCTAGGAAGACTCCATCTCACCTCCAGTCTGCATTTTCCCTCTGCCTCCCTGGTCTAGGGTCTCACCATGTTCACCTAGACCATTGGTGTCTACTTGGTCTCACCACCGCCAAGCTCTCCATTCCAACTGACACTCAACTGCTGAAGGATTCCTTTTACAGAGCATCTCTCATAACATAACCTCCCACCCACTCAGAAGTCCCCATCGCACTCTCTAGTGTTTCCCAAAGTGAAGAATACCTACTGATGATTGCATGAGATCATTTTAGGTAGAATGCAAATTCATATTTTTATTTTAGGAGATATAGTTTTTTGCATATGTATTTGAAATGATTACAATAAAATGCAAAATATAAGTATATATTAAGCCTTTAAAAATATAAGTTTTAAAGGGGAATCAGTTTGAAAAAAAGATCTAATTGTCATGTTGGGATATAGATATGGCCAAAAGATGAAGATTGTACAAGGATGACTGTAGGCTGGAACATACTGGCTTTCAGAATTAAGGTGCAGCTTCTTAACCTAGAATTCAGGATCCTCCGTGATCCAGATCTAGTCCTCCTTTCCAGGCACAGCTACCAGTACTACTACTCTTGTCCCTTATACTCCAGCCTCTCCATACCTAATTTTCTTTGAGGAAAAAGACTGTGCCTTATACATCTTTCTGTATTTTGTGCAAGCTCTTGAATCCTCTCTCAAATGTTAAATGCAGTAGGCTCTACAAGCACCAGGATGGATTCTTCACCCCTACCCTACAGCCTATTCCCAAATAGGAATTTTTCTGTTGTAAATAGGAATACATGGGCTAGTGTTTTCCCTGAGTTCAATAGGCTAACAATTCTTAGCCTAGTGTTTAAGAACAACTAGAAGTCTCTAGGGAGTTCTGCGAATCCCCTGAAAATATACATAAGATTCTGTGTGTGTGTGTATGCCTTTCATGGAAAGAATGCATTCAATTCTCAGATTCCCCAAGGTACAAATAACCCCAAAGAGTTAAGAACCACTACATTAGAGACCTCTCCATGGTAGCAACCAAATTAGAATCATGGGAGCCATAAACATTGTCTCACATTCCTTTTAGTTCCTCAGAGATAATCCCATTTGGATAAATATTTAAACTCTGAGAAATTTTTAAATGTGTGAACCGCCACATTTCTCAATAAGAGTTTGTACACGTAATCTCTTCCATGCAAAACAGTCAATCATGCATCTCAGGAAGTCATCAGCTTATAAATGGGCTGTGATCCAAGGATCTATTTACAACCCAGAATCCATTTTCTCATAAAGCAATGTAAATAATTTAGCAAAATTCTGGTTTGCTATAAAGAGTCTGAGAACAAGAAACCAAGAAACGTAGTAGGAAAGAAGGAAAAGATTGTCATTCCCTTCTTTGGGACATCCCCATCTTGTTCCTCCATTGTGACCCATCTCCCACCTCCTACAATTCCAAGTCCTCTCTGCAGAGCATCTTGTCTGGGAACCTGGAATCCCAGCAGCAGGAGTGATAGTTCTTTGACCTCCATAACATACTTGAGCTTCCAATAGAGGAAACTTATTGAACCAAAGGAATTATTGATTAGGGGACTTTAAGGTACTATAACAAATGAAGGGGGAAATACAGGTGGGAAGGGCAATGAAGAGGTAGGATGTTGAGTCTTTTTTGGAAATCCTCTGATGTCAACTGTCATATTCAAACCATTTCCAAACTCTGCTTCCTACAGCATCTTCATGATGGGTAAAGGCAAGAATAAAAAACATGCTGAATATGACAGACACCAGCCCACCCTTTCTCTGTTTTAAATTCATCTTAGTTCTGTAACCCTTCTCCAGTAACAGTTCATTCAACTAAAGATCATAGGACTAAAGTTTGAAAATCACTTCTCCAAAATAGGTGTTTCCCAGCTTATTCCCTTTCTCCACTTCTTTTTTTTTCACAGCTCTTTTTTAAAAATTTTATTGAAATATAGTTGATTTACAATGTGTTAATTTCTGCTGTACAGCAAAGTGACTCAGTTTATATACTTTTTCATATTCTTTTTCATTATGGTTTATCACAGGATATAGCATATAGTTCCCTGTGCTATACAGTAGCTTCTCGTTGTTTATCCATCTTGTGTATACTAATTTGCATCTGCTAACCCCAAACTCCCAATCTTTCCCTTCCCCACCCCACCTCCCCCTTGGCAACCACAAGTCTGTTCTCTATGTCTGTGAGTCTGTATCTGTTTCGTAGATATGTTCATTTGTGTTGTATTTTAGATTCCACATATAAGTGATATCATATGGTATGTGTCTTTTTCTGACTTAACTTCACTCAGTATGACAATCTCTTAAGTCCATCCATGTTGCTTCAAATGGCATTATTTCATTCTTTTTTATGGCTGAATAATATTCTATTGTGTATATATATATATATATATATATATATATATATATATACACCACATCTTCTTTATCCATTAATCTGTTGATGGACACTTAGGTTGCTTCCATGTCTTGGCTATTGTAAATAGTGCTGCTATGAACATAGGGGTGCGTATGTCTTTTCAAACTATAGTTTTGTCCAGCTGTATGCCCAGGAGTGGGATTGCTGGATCAAATGGCAACTCTATTTTTAGTTTTTTGAAGACCCTCCATAATGTTTTCCATAGTGGCTGCACCAATTTACACTCCCACCAACAGTGTAAGACACTTCCTCTACTTCTGATTCCACAATTTTACTCAAACATGTAAGTTTTGGTTTTGACCCACAGTGTTTGCAGGAGGAAGAGGGGAGTGGAGGGTTGCCGGGGGCCGGGGGGCGGATAAATGGGAAGGAGCTAGAGAGGCTATTTGTATGTGTGGATTATTTGTAAACCAGGTTTCGAAACCAGATACTTTCTGCTTTCTCTTCCATGCTAATCAATGTGTATAAAATACCTTCTATCATTTGATCTCATTCAGCCACACTTCCTTCTATATTAGTATTTATGCTTCTTATTAGATGTGAGGCTCAGTAAATGAATACATTCATCAAATTCCAAGGTTTCAGGCAGGGCCATTAGCCTGGTGTTGATCACATGTTGCCCAATATATCATTCTCCCAATTCATGATCTGCCTTGCCCAAACCCAAACCTTGACCTGAGAAAATTTTTCCCAATCAGAAGACAAACATACACTGCATAAAGAGCACTCCTACTACTATTATCTCTATCATTTATCTTTGGGTTTTTACTTGACCATCTTCTCCCTTAAAGGGAATTTAAATATTTTACCCACTAATCTCCTCCTTTACATTAAATAATACTTCCTTTCTTTTTCCTTCTCATTTGGCCTTTGTATTTTCTTTATTCTCAGCCCACTTCTACTGTTTGTTGTCAGCACATGGCTATCAACTGTAGGGCCAGTGCTCAGGCCTTGTTCTGGAGCTCGTCTGTCATCTTCATTCCATAGCAATGTGACTAACACTTCCCCCGTCCTTGTGGGCCTTAGCATTGGCCCATGGCAGCCACATTAGTTTCCTTACCCTACTTCTTCTCGTTTTTAATTCATAGAAACATAGACACATAGTTCACAGAAGTGTAGAGGCTCGGGGTGTTAAGAAACCACTTAATAGTGATTCTCAACCTTGGCTGCACATTAGAATCACCTGGGGAGTTTTACAAACTGCTGATGTCTGGACCCCACCCCTGTGAAATAAATTAAAAGTTGCCTTATGTGAAACTCCTCCTTTTTCAAAGATACCAGCAAATGAAGTATCCTGATACAATGAGAGCAGGCCTGGTGGGGGGCTGGGCAGAGAAAGAGAAAATTATTAAGTAAAACTGGCCCCAAACTGACTTGATTTTAAATGTTGTGATCACATCCTCCTCCATGCGCTCGGCCATGACTAATAACAGTGGTGAGAATGACTGTTGGGGTCTCACACCACATCATGGGCTGTCTGCACATGCCAGCGACGAGCCATTCAGTGATAAAAGACAAGAGGCTCAAGGCGTCGCCGACTGGTGGAGGGAAGGGAAGAAAGGAGTGAAGTGGAAGAGGAGGGAGGAAAGGGAGTAATTCATCCCTAGCTTGCCAGTTGCTTTTTGCAATTTTATCTTCCCTACAGCAGAGGCAAATAATGCCATCCCTATTTTTACAGACAGAAAAGTTGCTTGGAGTGACTAGAGGTCACTCAGCTAGCAAGTGGTCTGATCAGGCTTCCCCCTACCACTCCTACCTTACTGTCGTCACCTGTTCAAAGTCTACTGCTCTGGTTTTGAAGGTCAGGGAACACAGAGCCTCCAGATCTGAGTGAAATAAAGTTCCAGGTGGGAGGAAGGGCAGCCTCCACCCAGGGGGAGGAGCATTACAGCTCTCAGCCCTCTGGGTAGAGGCAGGCTGACTTGGGAGCCAAGAAATGGAGTTTGAGTTTTTCTGGCAGTGGTTGGCCTCCAAGGGGACCTGGGTCAGGGGAAAAACAAATTCCACCAAGCAGGTTCCAGCAGGCGCTACATGAATGCAAAGTCTGGAGTATGAGTCCTTTTGCCAGGCTTCCCCAGGAAATGGGCTGGAGGAATTCTGTTACTGAGCTAATGGGGGGACAGTTTCAGTTGTTGTGGAGAACAGCAGAGCATAGAGTATTAACAAAAACCCACCATCTTCTCATCTAACGACACTAAGAAACAGTCAAATACTAATGATTCAAACATTTGGGCAAACTTGCACTTCCACCAAATGGCATCGTTTTGTTTCCATACTTGTAGAGGACAGAATGATAACCAAAGGGAGAAATCTCTTACAGCACAGCATTTAGGGGCAGGAGGTGGCCAACTCTCAAAATAGATTTTCCGGAGGAATGACTACCAATATTTTCACCCTGTTTTTCTCTCCTTGCTCTAGCACTGGTCTCTCATCTCAGCCACTCTGGTCTTCTTTCAGTACGTCAAACAACCCTGTGTCTTCTTTGGTCTCAAGACATTTGCTTATATCCTTCCTTTTGCCTGAAACCTTTCCCTCCAGTCTTCATGTGGCTGGTGCTTTCTTATTCTTCATTCTCAGCTTGACCATCACCTCCTCCAGGAAGCCTTCCCTGAACACCCTATATAAAGCAGTTCCCCCTTTCATTCTGCTATTTGTTTCCTATTAGCATTTATCACACTTGACAGTTCTCTCATTTGTTTATGTTTGCATGTGTTTTTGTCTATCTGCAACTTTAGCCTCGATGAAGGCATATCCATCTTGCCCAGCAAGTCACACATTTTTAGATATAACGTAGATGCTCCATTTAAATGTTTGCTGAATACATTAGCAAACAACGCCTACGTGTGCCATGTCTCATGCTGTATTTTCTCCCCCCACCCTTTTTTATAACTTCTTAAAGTTATTCAGGGTGGGCTCTATTCCAAACCCTATGCTCATATTTCATTTAAGACTCAAAACAATCCTATGTGATAGATATTTCTCCAATTTTACAGATTAAGAAATTAAGGTTTGAGAAATTAGGTTTCTTGCCTAAGGCAGCATCATAATGAAACAGTCCGGATTCAAGCACAGATGTATCTAATTCCAAAGCTTTTGCTCTTTTCACTCTGTGACACTATCTCTAAGGAAAAAAGAGGGATTATTGGGGTGGATGAATAATCTTTCCAAAGAATTGAACAACAGTGCTTCTCATTTATCTTTCTTCCTCTCTTTTTATTTGTTCATTCCTTCCCCCCATGCCCCCATTTCACATTGCCAAAAACATGCACATCCATTGGCAGGAGACACAGGGAAGTAATCTCTGTCCCAGATAGTGCCTTTAGAAACACTGAAGTCAGAAAGCCACTTTGAATGGAAAGCTCCTTTTCCAGTCATGGAAATCTCCTCTTTTAGTACCTATATTTCTAGAGCCTCAATGCAGCAGACCTCAACGCACCATACTTAGCCCCTGCAGCTTCAGAGAGATGCCCTTGGAAGGGCTGAGTGCTCTGGGGAAAGGGTACAGGGCCCAGATAACACCCCCATCAGCATCCCCAAAACTCAGGGCTTGCAAGAACCAACTTGCAAGTTCTACTGTGGACAAAAAAAAAACGGATCAGGGTGTTGAAGGAGAGGACCCCAATCCTGACATAGATAAAGTTTGAGATTGCTAGGACTGTCACTAGCCTATGCATAGCTTTAAATGCCCATGTTCCAACTCAGCCTAAGATAAAATGTTTCTCAACAACTCATTTCCTAACCAGACCTCAACCATCTGCCATCCGTGAGCCATAAGCTCTTTGTCTTCCTCTTTCATTGGTCCTCGGAAGCTCTCCATTTCCACTACAGCTGTTTTATCTCCTTGTGTCGGTTGATTCTGTCACTCTGCCAGCTTAGGAATACTTAGTAGCTTTCTCATCCCCAACAGAATAAACCAGAGAGCTCAGAGAGAATTTCTAACCCTTGTAACATGCCAGTCAGCTCCCAGATGCCCTGTGGGCACAGGCACACGGAGGGGCAGGAAGCAGAGCAGATGTCAGGCACAGCATACATCATATACACATAAACAAGGGCATTTGCAACTGAAGCTCACTGCAGAAAAATCCAAGTGGGAAATGCATCTCTTAAAGCCAAATCATTACACATACCAACAAATTATAAGCACTGAACAGAAGTCCAGAATGTGCTCAGGAACTGCCCATGGCATCCATGGGGTGGACTTCAGCTTGGAACATACATTCACATTCCCCTCAGGGTCTCCTTCAGGGAAAGGCAGTCTGTTGTTACCTGCAATAGATTTTTGCTGAACAGACTACTTTTGCAGTCATTCATTCCACACACCTTTATTGTATGCTTGCCACATGCCAGGCACTATTCTAGGGGCTAGGGATACAACAGTACCTGTCCTCATTTCAGTCTACATTCCAGTGGGGAAGAAATAGTAAAGAAATTGGTACTGACCCTTTCAAGTCTGGCCCCAACAAAAGTCCTCCTGCCCAATGTCATTTGAGCCAATACAACGAGACCGTGTTCAGTGCAGAAGCAAAGCAAAGTTTTATTCTTTGATCAGCGAATGGAGAGGCGTGAGCTCACGCTCTAGAGTACACGGTCTTTTGACAGGCTGTGGGCGGAACTCCTTTATAGGGATCGTGTCATATGGGAGGGAGCGGAGTTCTGGTAGGTTGGCGGGGCCGTGCTGTTCCGGCTCCAGATAGCAGTGCCGGGCGCAGCGCCTCTGCACACAGCCCACTGCCGCCATCTTGAATTGCAGTGTCGGGCGCAGCGCCTCTGCACACAGCCCACTGCTGCCATCTTGAATTGCAGTGTCGGGCGCAGCGCCTCTGCACACAGCCTGCCCAGCTGAGGCGTCAGCACAGACGTTCGGCGCTAGGAACTCTGGCCCGAAGGGCCAGGCGCAAGGCCTCTGCCGGCGGCACCCTATGAGCAAGTGACACTAGACTAAGCACAAAGGAAAAAAGGTTAGACTTTATTACCCAGATTGTTTTTATTTCCGGGGACTTGTTAATGGGATTTGCTGGTGACAAAATAAAATAAATACATGGAAATATATATTATAATAAATGTATGATCTTGTGCATTTAACGCATCAAGTACTATAAGTATTAAAAGTCTGCCACCAGATTTAGCAAGATGGAGTACACTGGTGGCCTTAAGGAGCATGGTTTTGGTGGCGTTGTGGGCAAAAATCCTATGAATAGGGTACATTCAAGAGAGAATGAGGGCTTCCCTGGTGGTGTAGTGGTTGAGAGTCCGCCTGCCAATGCAGGGGACACGGGTTCGTGCCCTGGTCCAGGAAGATCCCACATGCCGCGGAGCGGCTGGGCCCGTGAGCCGTGGCCGCTGAGCCTGCGCGTCCGGAGCCTGTGCTCCGCAACGGGAGAGGCCACAACAGTGAGAGGCCCGCCTACCGCAAAAAAAAAAAAAAAAAAAAAAGAGAATGAGACTGAAAGGAATGAGACAGTGAGTAGAAACTGCTATGTGAAATTGAAATAAAGGAAAAGAAAAAGTGGGGAAGAAGCTGGAGGACAATGGAGATCAAGAGATGATATCACAGGGCTTCCCTGGTGGCGCAGTGGTTGAGAGTCCACCTGCTGATGCAGGGGACGCGAGTTCGTGCCCCGGTCCGGGAGGATCCCACGTGCCGCGAAGCAGCTGGGCCTGTGAGCCATGGCCACCGAGCCTGCACGTCCGGAGCCTGCGCTCCACAGCGGGAGAGGCCACAACAGTGAGACGCCCGCGTACTGCAAAAAAAAAAAAAAAAAAAGATGATATCACAATAACTTGTCCATTAAAAAAATATTCCATGACCTTAAATATTTATCCTATCCAGTACCGGAGACACAGGACAGAGATTTCAGTACTTATCTTCATTCTTTTCTAAACCCAAGAGAAATGGCATCAAAATACTTCTGGCCTGGGGGCCACCGAGGAATCAGAGAAGTCAAATAATAATGATAATGTTAAAAGCTGCCATTTTGAGGGTGCTTTAATGATTAAGCAGTTATATACATGTGTGTATATATATTTCCCTCTCATTTAAATCTGAAAAACACAGTAAGAAGTTGCCATTATTGTCACCTTCCCTCTCTGAAGTTGAGAGAGGTTAAGTAATTTGCCCAAGGCACACAGAGTTATGGAACAGCATTAAGATTTGAATCCAGACTTGTTTGAATAAAAATCTTGTGTTTTTTCTTCTCTCTTCTAATGTGAGAAGAACAGACTTTCAACTCTCCAGCCTAAAAATCTCACCTTAAAATGACCTGATCAGATGGAACACACTATCTAGATGATCTCTAAGTCCCTCTGGCACTGCTTTTCTTTTATTCTATGATTCATTTACAAAGAAAGACTCTTTCATATTTCAGATTCTTTTATTTTTTACAAATTAATTTTACATCTCTCAGTGAACAATCATCTTAAACTTAATTTTTAATGTAGTTTTGATTTTGTTTATTTCTTCCATTGTGAAAGTAATATCTGCTAATTGAAAATATGTTTTTTATAGAAAATTTAGAGACCACTAAAAAATGAAAGGAGGAAAACTATCACCCACAGCCCCACAAGCACCAGTGACTTTTATTTTTTCCTTCTATGTGTTTTCTATGTGTAAATTTTTAGATTTATTTTGTTTCAAATACAGTTGTAATTAAGCATATATTTTTAAAGTAAAAATTTTCATTTAACATTAAAATATTGGCATTTTTTCATACCATTCGTAAGTATACATTTTTAGGATTAAATTATTCATTATGTTACAGTGAGATTTCCCCACTGAAAACATTAGGTTGGGTTTTATTGGGAAAAGATATGGATAGTGCACTTAAGTCCCCCAGCCATGCTATTAGAAAAGAATAGGTGTCTGGTTATAAGGATACATGACTCAGTACTACTAGCAGCTTCTTCTACCATGGTTCTCCACTATGATTCTCAAAACTACTTTGAGTAGGGGATCCGCCTTGGCAAGTATAAATTTTGGGGTCATCCTGTTAATCAGTGTTATGACCCTGCTGAGAACACTTGAAAAAACTTTGGATTAAGAAACATGCCAACCCCACCTCTGCTTAACAAAGCCCTTCCTAAGCATTAACATTGCACATGAATGCTGTTTATGATCATGTACTGAATATTCCAGCATTTGAACAGAGGATAATGTAGAGACGACCTTTACTACTTGTCCCTTTTCACTTGTGAAGTTTATATAATACAATTAATTTGAATCCACTTAATGTCCAAACAGTTTATTGGGCAATTTGCAGACTTGGTGAGTGTCATGGATTCTTAGACATTATGGAATATAACCTACTAGAGAACCTTTGTCCCCTAAATAGACAGTCCATGTGAAGGAGCCACAGCATAACAAGAAATGGCGTGACGAAAAGAAATATGAAGACCCAGCTTGTACTTGACATCTTTGGTGAATGCAGCCTTTCACTGATGTACCCCTGCCAGTCCTACCTTGTTTGATTTTGCATTCTCCATGAATGTGGCTATAATGCTGGCCCTGGTAAAAGTTCCATTGTAAGCTTCCTGTTTCCTGGGTATAATACAGCCAGCAAGCTTACTTACATACCAGCTATTGACCAACAAAACAGTGACCTATTATTGAAGAGGTCTTGGGTCACTGTGCAGTATATGCTTTATGTTCAATGGAAGCTGTATCAGGGACAATGTTAGAAACCAGTTCGAACCACCAAAGAGAATCCTCTTTCATTCTTTCTCTCATATATGCTCTATTTATCTTTTTGTCTTTCTTTTCCTTTTGTTTTTGAAAGGGGTATTTCCAGTAAATCTATGTCTAATCGGAAGTGGTTGATTTTGTAAAATGCCACTGAAATCAAACTACTGATGAATAGCAACTTTTTTTTTCTTCTCTGGACTATTGTTCCCTAGAAAAATTGTACCTTCCTGACCGCTTTGTCTCTCACCAGGATTTTTTAATACTTTTTTTTAATGCATTTGGGTGCAATAAATATAGCCCTTGGATTTTGGTGGAGCCTAAATCCAGGGTAATGTAAGGTAAAAAATCTCTTTTTCAAAAGAGGACATACTCACTAGCTCAAAGCCTAATTGTAAGCAGTTTATAGCCCCCATGACTAGCATTTATTCTGCTTAGGAAGATATTTGAGAAAGAGAGCAACCATTTGGGGGAATGAAGGATTTACAGTAGCAGTTGTTGGAACAACTGGCCATCAGCCTGTCCAAACATTCTCCCAGATTTGTAACATAAAATTACCGTATCAGCACAAGTGAGCCTCCAGGGAGCTAAAACAACCAGTTGACAAGCTGTTCTACTCCCTGTTAAAGCTGAGCTGGGCCTCTCTCCTCCTGGATCCCAAAGCATTCAAAGCTAGGCCAAGTTTTTAAGCCCCCAGGAGAAATTACCTGCTTAATATCATTTCATCATTCTGGCATTATAAAAAAACAAACAGAAGTTATTTGCATGGAGCAAGACAAAACAGTTATTCTTATGCTTCCATTTGCTGCCATGAGCTCTTAATACCTCAGGGTAAATTTTCATTTGTGTTAAATGTTAACCTGATCCACTGATTTAGGATATTGGTCCCTCCATAGAAAATTGAAGGACTTTAACAGAGGTCGCCAAAACAAAGAAACTGTAGGGATCGTCAAGATTAAATCCACCCATCCAGTTTACAGATGAGGAAACTAGGACTTTAAATAATAACAATAATAACAATAAAACAAAAATAATAAACAAATAATGGGACTAGGACTTTAAATAATAACTTTAAATAATAAATAATAACTAATAACTAGGACTTTAAGTAATAACAATAAAACAAAAATAATAACAATAATAACAATAATAGCAACAGCATTTACTGAGCACTTACCTTTTCATTGGTCTGGTTTTTTTAGCTCACCTGTAAAGCCAGTTCAGTTTCTCCAAGAATATGCCAAGTTCTTTTCTGACTGCTTTACACGTGTTAATTCACTTTTCCCACAACAACCTATGAAGATGATATTGTTAGTGTTGTTGTTTTGTAAAAGTTAGATGACTTGCTTGAAGCCACAGAGCCAGTTAAGTGGCCTAATATATTATGTGGGTGTATATCATTATATTACATTGTCTATAACGTTATTTATATAACTGTCAAATGTCACAATACAATGATGTTATATAATAATAAATGTTATTATATGTTGAAACTTACAAAAATCCATTTTCCTGAAAGGTTCTATGCATTTTGTTTTTCACTAAAGAGGGTTGTAATAAGTCCATTATGTGTTGGTAAGGAAAACCAGGAAAAAATAATATGCCATATCCCACGTAATATAAGTCTTCTGATTTCACTAGATATTGAATTAAAACACCAGCCTTGCATCTGAAGAAGGTGTTCAGAAAATATCTGTTGACTCAAAATCTGACTTTCTCTCTTGGAGTCATAATAGTGGATAATATGGGTCCAGAAACCATATTTTCAGAACTAAAATCTAGACAGGGTGGCCTTGGATGTGAGCGATAAACTGGGCAGAACATTTGAAATAGGGACAGTTCTGGAAAATTCCATTTGCATAGTGAGTGTGTGTGTTTAATATGTGTACTTGGTGTGAGTGTAAAATGTAGGATGCCATTTTTCAACCTCTTTTGTTTGATGCCGAGTAAAAACATTTGTAAATTTTTAAAACCTGGCTATTTTAGAAACTGTAGGTAAAGCCTAATAAAAATTTGAGTTAGAGAGCAGGAATGTCTAATATTCTCTCACAAGTCAGCATAAGTAAGTCACCAAAGACAAGGAGGACGTCTTCTCCCTGGATTTTATCCCAGTTCCAGAAATGCCTCCTTTCCTTGTCCATATCAGAAGGTATAGGATCAGTCACTGTAAAAAGGTATGTTTAGGGTGCTTGATTTAGAAAGCTGCTAAAATATGCCTTTCCTTTAAGGGACTTTCCAGTTCTCTGCCAGCCTTTGTCACACTGGTCTGGGTGGTTCTGTGATTGCTGAGTGTGCTCAGTGAAGCAGTGCTTGAAAAGCAATTGAAACCTGAAGTTGACTGGGCCCATAACAGCAGCCAGTCTACTTGAAAATACACACTGAACTCCTTGAAATGGAACTTGTCATGCCCAGCAAAGCTGGTGACTGCCTGTCACATCTGGGAATTCTTGGAGGAATTGAACTAGCCTGACAGATAGACTCAAAAAACCAAGCAACCTGGAGAAATGTTCCTGAGCTGCCCCTCCTTTGCAACATCAGGCATGCTGGTGGCTGTGGGCTGTCTTCCTCATTAGTTCCTGGTAGCATGGTGGTCATGTTTCTGGTGGCCTTTTGTAAAAGATGGTGAGATACTTGATAAAATATTGTCTTGAATAACTAAAGGATTTGTCATTCACATTATATTTCTTCTTTTGCAAAAAAAAAATTCTTCCTGTTGCCCAGTTTACTTTAGGGCTGCCACAGTTCTATCAAGTCTTAGACCCTTAGAATTATGGTATCTGTATATGGGGTAAACTTGGCCTTACATGCTTTTTCAGATTGATGACATAATTATGGAGAGCCACTAATGGTGTCATTCCCTCAAACACACTCTACTATTTAGTTAAAACTAGGTTTTTCTTTTCTGAAGGGTGAATAAAAATAAAACCTACTTTCTTTTCAAGGGATTAGAATTATCCATTGTACCTGGTATAAACCCACTAATTTCCTTTTTATTCACAATTTCAGGGACCCACTGAGTAGTACATAATTGTGTAATTTTTTCACACATCTAAATTTAGCTTCATTTAGCTGCTAATATGTTATATTGTTTCTTATTTTAAACAACTATGGCCAGAAAAACTCCCAGGTGCACTTTTCTCATCATCTAAGAACTGTATTTGCTTTTTTAACTAATAAAATTACTCTTATGATGCTGTTTTTAAGGTTATAAATTTTGAACTGAGCTTCACCTAGCTACAGTTCCTATTCCATAGAAACAAATATCTAGAAAATATGTGTGGTGTATGTGTGTGTGTGTGTGTGTGTGTGTGTGTGTGTGTGTGTGTGTGTGTGTGTCACTGCACAGTGCCTGGCCCTTTAAAGGCTCCTAGTAATATTTTTGGAAGGAAAGAAGGAAAGGAGAGAAGGAATGAGGAAGAAAGGAGAAGGGGAGGCTAAAAACATAACTGAAAGAAATGCAGTGTTTGCATGAGAGAGGGACTCAACATTTGAATGTTTCTTGAATGTTCCCATGCATCTCGCCATACACAACTTTCAAGCTAAGGGATGTTCTGCTGCAATTGACTGATAAGGAAGAGATTAAAAAGGAGAGAAATATTTCTCACTGATGTCCAGAAATGAATAACGAAGTGACAGACTCAAAGACAGGTGCTGGACAGAAAATAATTACATTCTACTTTGCACCACTGTTACTTCAGTTTAATGCAGTAGCTTTATAATTGCTAGCTAAAAATATATGCCTTTCCATGCCATTCTATCAAGCCTATTTTTGGGAACTTGACTTTCTTTAGCAGCTTGCTTTATTCCATGTTATTTCTACTTTGGGGCATCTAGGAAATTCTCCATTTAAAAAGCAAAGTCTAAAAGAGCTGATGATAAATGATAAAAATCTGTATGCGTAGCTGACAATCAGTAAGTGCTCTTGCCGAAGCAACAGAGAGGAGGTTCAAGACTGAATAGTAATGCTGTCTCTTTCATCAACATCAAATATGGACACTACCTCTGACCTCAGCGCAGCTTCCATTCATTCTCTTTCTGTCCCTCCATAAAATCCAGGGAACTCTGATGAATCGTCCAGCAGAATGAGCGGCGAGGCCTTCAACAGTAGTGTTTGAGCACACCCCATGAGAATTCCAGCTATGTGACTTTGAATAAGTTACTTTACCTTTCTAAGCTTCAGGTATCTCTACTGGAAAACAAGAATAATAATACTGAGGGTCATTGGGAAGATTAGTGAGTTGTACATGTACAATGTTTAGAGGAGTGCTTGCACACTACAGCTGCTGTTATTATGATTAAGAGCTTTCTTCTATTCTTACCTTAGGCAGATGTGCTAATGTCACTTAGCAACTGCTCTCCTTAAGAGGCTAGACATGTTCAATTCTTAACTCCCTAGTAGGGATTAGCAGAAATAGTTCAAATGAAATTAATTAGAAAAATTTCCTGCTATAAGTATGACAATGTCTAATTTATCTGAAGATCTCTTATACATAATCCTCAACTATGCAGAACCAGGAAATAAGAAATGAAAAAAGAGAGTTATTTGAATGCTGTCATTAATATCAGACAATCTGCACTAAGTCCCACACAGTCAAAAGCACTAAATGCCACAGAAACCACCATTCTTAGGTTCAGTTTTGGTCTGGTACTCCTGCCCTTTATGCCTCAAGGATGGTTCTGAGAAGAGTTAAACTGTGGAGTGAGGAACCAATAAATAGCAGATACATGAACTCTGAACATGAACGGTCTGAGGTCATTTCGATAGGACGAAGTAGTGCTACCTTCCTGACAGTCAATGAGAACATCACAAAGTCACACCAAAAATAAATGGATTTTCATTTTATTTAATGTTGTCTAAGAAGACAAATGTGTCTGTTCCATTTTAGAAACGTTTCCATCCAAGAGAACTAACTTGTTTTCATTTGGTGTCAAGCAATCACCCATACTTAACTAGAAAATTCACCTCTATAGAACAATTCATCATTCTTTAATATCTCCAAATAAGGTAGACATCATCATATAACTGTACAATCAGTGTAACAGGAATATGTAAATACTGCAAGCATTTGATGAAAGTGGTAAATGTAAAGCTGAACATTTTTCTGAGGGTTCTTTGTGGGAAAGGCGATGCTGCTTGAAAGGTACATTCTTCCATCCAAGAGAACCACACTCAAATCGTACAGAGTTGTTTTCTGGGGCGGCAGTTAGCATATTTAATATTGCCAAGTCATGTGACTCACAAAACCACTGTGTGTGTGTGTATGTGTGTGCACGTGCACATATCTCCTTATTGTCGTGATAGGATGTAAGTAAAACATGCCTCTAATTTTGCTCTCTAAAGAGAGCAACTTGATGAGAGCTTCTGTTTTCTCAGTCCTGGGTATCTCCACATACATACACATTGCTCTGTGGCAGTTATAACCTGAAAAGCTGTTGACAGCTTCAAGTTTTGCCAAATCCTTCCCTTTTCCTACTCTTCAGAATCTCCCCAGGGCTTTGGTGTAGCTCTAGTCAAAGGCATTTTAACAAAGAGCTCATCTTTTGCTTACAGTGGGAAGATTTCGAGGGCGTGTGGGCAGCAGGGATTCTACTCATTTTGGTTTCACTGCCCGGCAGAGCGCTGTCGAAAATCACCCCCTACCTTGTAGTGTGCTGCCCTGGCCAATACTCAACTTCTGAATCAAAAAGAATAGAAGTTATGGAAAACTCTTCACTTTTCCTGGCTTTTCTGTTTCTCTTAAGAGCAGCCCCATGCTCTCAGCACCAAGGCTGAAAAATTAAGAGTCATCTTTGATTCCTTCCTGTCTCTTGACCCCTGAAAATCAACCCACCTTGTGATCCTTCTTGATGTTCCTCGCACAGAGCCTCTTCTCCATCACACAGCCATATCCTAATCCACGCCCTTGTTACTTCACCTTAAACTTGCTGCAACAGCCCTGAAGCTGGGCCTCACCTCCAGTTTGTACCCTGAGATTAATTTGCATCCAGCAGTATTTGACTTCAGCAAGATAGCCTAGCAGGCTAAGAGCATAGCCTTTAGAGCTGAGCAGATCTGAGATCTAATCTTGACTCTGCCATTTACCAGCTAAGCGCTGTTGGGTACTAATCTAATCTCACAGAGCCTCACAGCGTTGATGTGAAGATTCACAAGGTAATATATATAAAGTGCTTGGCACAAGGCCTAGTACATAGTGAAATATGTCCAAATTCCTTAACACTGAGGATGGTTCACAACTCGGCCCCAAACTTCCTTCACTAGTTACCTTCCCTTTACAGTGCTCCAGCCAAATGAATATGTAATGCTTTTATTTTTTTTTAAGTATTTCATTTTATTAGCTTTCTCGGAAAGTGCAAACTTAAATAGCCATATGTGTTCTCCTGGGCAACAACAAGTCTCTCTTGTGTCTTATTTTTAGTCTTGGCAAGAAAACTGTCTTTGTCAATTTGCTCAGAACAGGTGATGGATGTAATATTTATCCTCAAAGAAAGGAGTAGCAAGAAAAACAATAACCTACATTTATACAGTGCTTATACATATTTTATATCATTTGATTCTTTTTTTTAAAGTTAATATCTTTTTTGGAGTATAATTGCTTTACAATGTTGTGCTAGTTTCTGTTGTATAACAAAGTGAATCAACTGTACATATACATATATCCCCATATCCCCTCCTTCTTGCGTCTCCCTCCCACCATCCCTATCCTACCCCTCTGGGTGGTCACACAGCACTGAGCTGATCTCCCTCTATTATGCAGCTGCTTCCCACTAGCTATGTCAGTGCTACTCTCTCACTTCGTCCCAGCTTACCCTCTCCCCTCCACGTATCCTCAAGTCCATTTTCTAGGTCTGTGTCGTTATCCTTGTCCTGCCCCTAGGTTCATCAGAACTGTTTTTCTTTTTTTGATTCCATATATATGTGTTAGCAAACGGTATTTGTTTTTCTCTTTATGACTTACTTCACTCTGTATGACAGACTCTAGGTCCATCTACCTCACTACAAATAACTCAATTTCGTTTATTTTCATAGCTGAGTAATATTCCATAGTATATATGTGCCACATCTTCTTTATCCATTCATCTGTTCATGGACACTTAGGTTGCTTCCATGTCCTGGCTATTGTAAATAGTGCTGCAGTGAACATTGTGGTACATGACTCTTTGTGAATTATGGTTTTCTCAGGGTATATGCCCAGGAGTGGGATTGCTGGGTCATATGGTAGTTCTATTTTTAATTTTTTAAGGAACCTCCATACTGTTCTCCATAGTGGCTGTATCAATTTACATTCCCACCAACAGTGCAAGAGGGTTCCCTTTTCTCCACACCCTCTCCAGCATTTATTGTTTGTAGATTTTTTGATGATGGCCATTCTGACTGGTGTGAGGTGATACCTCATTAGTTTTGATTTGCATTTCTCTAATGATTAGTGACGTTGAGCATCCTTTCATGTGTTTGTTAGCAATCTGTATATCTTCTTTGGAAATACGTCTGTTTAGGTGTTCTGCCCATTTTTAGATTGGGTTGTTTCTTTTTTTGATATTGAGCTGCATGAGCTGCTTCTATATTTTGGAGATTAATCCTTTGTCAGTTGCTTAATTTGCAAATATTTTCTCCCATTCTGAGGGTTGTCTTTTCATCTTGTTTATGGTTTCCTTTGTTGTGCAAAAGCTTTTAGGTTTCATTAGGTCGCAATGTTTATTTTTGTTTTTATTTCAGTTTCTCTAGGAGGTGGGTCCAAAGGAACGTGCTGTGATTTATGTCAGAGTGTTCTGCCTATGTTTTCCTCTAAGAGTTTGATAGTGTCTGGCCTTACATTTAACTCTTTAATCCATTTTGAGTTTATTTTTGTGTATGGTGTTAGGGAGTTAGGGAGTTCATTCCTTTACATGTAGCTGTCCATTTTTCCCAGCACCACTTATTGAAGAGGCTGTTTTCTCTCCATTGTATATTCTTGCCTCCTTTATCAAAGATAAAGTGGCCATATGTGCATGAGTTTATCTCTGGGCTTTCTCTCCTGTTCCACTGATCTGTATTTCTGTTTTTGTGCCAGTACCATACTGTCTTGATTACTGTAGCTTTGTAGTATAGTCTGAAGTCAGGGAGCCTGATTCTTCCAGCTCCATTTTTCTTTCTCAAGAATACATTGGCGAATCAGGGTCTTTTGTGTTTCCATACAAATTGTGAAACTTTTTGTTCTAGTTCTGTGAAAAATGCCATTGGTAGTTTCATAGGGATTGCACTGAATCTGTAGATTGCTTTGGGTAGTACAGTCATTTTCACAATGTTGATTCTTCCAATCCAAGAACACGGTATATCTCTCCATCTGTTTGTATCATCTTTAATTTCTTTCATCAGTGTCTTATCGTTTTCTGCATACAGGTCTTTTTATGTCTTTAGGTAGGTTTATTCCTAGGTATTTTTTTCTTTTTGTTGCAGTGGTAAATGGGAGTGTTTCCTTAATTTCACTTTCAGATTTTTCATCATTAGTGTATAGGAATGCCAGAGATTTCTGTGCATTAATTTTGTACCCTGCTGCTTTACCAAATTCATTGATTACCTCTAGTAGTTTTCTGGTAGCATCTTTAGGATTCTCTATGTATAGTATCATGTCATCTGCAAACAGTGACAGTTTTACTACTTCTTTTCCGATTTGGATTCCTTTTATTTCTTTTTCTTCTCTGATTGCTCTGGCTAAAACTTCCAAAACTATGTTGAATAAGAGTGGTGAGAGTGGGCAGCCTAGTCTTGTTTCTGATACTAGAGGAAATAGTTTCAGTTTTTCACCATTGAGAACAATGTTGGCTGTGGGTTTGTCATATATGGCCTTTATTACGTTGCGGTAAGTTCCCTCTATGCCTACTTTCTGGAGAGTTTTTATCATAAACTGGTGTTGAATTTTGTTGAAAGCTTTTTCTGCATCTATTGAGGTGATCATATGGTTTTTATCCTTCATTTTGTTAATATGGTGTATCACATTGATTGATTTGCATATATGGAAGAATCCTTGCATTCCTGGAATAAACCCCACTTGATCATGGTGTATGGTCCTTTTAATGTGCTGTTGGATTCTGTTTGCTAGTATTTCGTTGAGAATTTTTGTATCTATGTTCATCAGTGATATTGGCCTATAGTTTTCTTTTTTTGTGACATCTTTGTCTTGTTTTGGTATCAGGGTGATGGTGGCCTCGTAGAATGAGTTTGGGAGTGTTCCTCCCTCTGCTATATTTTGGAAGACTTTGAGAAGAATAGGTATTAGCTCTTCTCTAAATGTTTGATGGAATTCACCTGTGAAGCCATCTGGTCCTGGGCTTTTGTTTGTTGGAAGATTTTTAGTCACAGTTTCAATTTCACTGCTTTGTGATTGGTCTGTTTATATTTTCTATTTCTGTTTTGTTTTGGGGTGCGTGAGGAGAGGGGTTTCAGAGCACCACGTAAACGAGCTCCAGAGACGGCTGCAAGCCGCAGCTGTCAGCATGGATACCAGAGGCGGGCATGAGACGCTAAGGCTGCTGCTGCAGCCACCAAGAAGCCTGTGTGCAAGCACAGGTCACTATCCACACCTCCCCTCCTGGGACCCTGTGCTGCCTGCCACTGACAGGGTCCCATGATCCAGGGACAACTTCCCCAGGAGAGCACACGGTACGCCTCAGGCTGTTGCAACGTCATGCCAGCCTCTGCCGCCGCAGGCTCTCCAGCAGTCTGTACCATTCCCTCCCCCAAGCCTGAGTGAGCCAGAGCCCCCTAATCAGCTGCTACTTTAACTACATCCTGTCTGGGCAGGGTACAGACACCCTCAGGCAACCTACATGCAGAGGCAGGGCCAAATGCAAAGGTGAACCCCAGGAGCTGTGTGAACAAAGAACAGAAAGGGATATTTCTCCCAACAGCCTCAGGAGCAGTAGATTAAATCTCCGTAATCAACTTGATGTACCCTGCATCTGTGGAATACCTGAGTAGACAACAAATCATCCCAAAATTGAGGCGGTGGACTTTGGAAGCAACGATATATATATTTTTTTCCTTTTTCTCTTTTTATGAGTGTGTATGTATATGCTTCTTGTGTGATTTTGTTTGTATAGCTTTGCTTTCACCATTAGTCCTAGGGTTCTGTGTGTCCGTATTTTTTTTTTTTTAAGTATAGTTTTGAGCGCTTTTTATCACTGGTGCATTTGTTTTTTGGTTTGGTTGTTCTTTCTTTTTTTTTCTTTTAATAATTTCATTTCATTTTATTTTATTTCTTCCTTCCTCCCTCGCTTCCTCCCCCATCTCTTTCTTTCTTTCTTTCTTCCTTCCTTTCTTTCTTTCTTTTTTTATTTTTTATTTTTTTTTACATCTTTATTGGAGTATGATTGCTTTACAATGGTGTGTTAGTTTTTGCTTTATAACAAAGTCAATCAGTTATACATATACATATGTTCCCATATCTCTTCCCTCTTGCATCTCCCTCCCTCCCACCGTCCATATCCCACCCCTCTAGGTGGTCACAAAGCACCAAGCTGATCTCCCTGTGCTATGCAGCTGCTTCCTACTAGCTATCTATTTTACATTTGGTAGTGTATATATGTCCATGCGACTCTCTCACTTTGTCACAGCGTACCCTTCCCCCTCCCCATATCCTCAAGTCCATTCTCTAGTAGGTCTGTGTCTTTATTCCTTTCTTACCCCTAGGTTCTTCATGACATTTTTTTTTCTTAGATTCCATATATATGTGTTAGCATACGGTATTTGTCTTTCTCTTTCTGACTTACTTCACTCTGTATGACAGACTCTAGGTCCATCCATCCCACTACAAATAACTCAATTTCGTTTCTTTTTATGGCTGAGTAATATTCCATTGTATATATGTGCCACATCTTCTTTATCCATTCATCCGATGATGGACACTTACGTTGTTTCCATCTCCTGGCTATTGTAAATAGAGCTGCAATGAACATTTTGGTACATGACTCTTTTTGAATTATGGTTTTCTCAGGGTATATGCCCAGTAGTGGCATTGCTGGGTCATATGGTAGTTCTATTTGTAGTTTTTTAAGGAACCTCCATATTGTTCTCCATAGTGGCTGAACCAATTCACATTCCCACCAGCAGTGCAAGAGTGTTCCCTTTTCTCCACACCCTCTCCAGCATTTATTGTTTCTAGATTTTTGATGATGGCCATTCTGACTGGTGTGAGATGATATCTCATTGTCGTTTTGATTTGCATTTCTCTAATGATTAATGATGTTGAGCATTCTTTCATGTGTTTGTCGGCAGTCTGTATATCTTCTTTGGAAAAATGTCTATTTAGGTCTTCTGCCCATTTTTGAATTTGGTTATTTGTTTTTTTGTTATTGAGCTGCATGAGTTGCTTGTAAATTTGGAGATTAATCCTTTGTCAGTTGCTTCATTTGAAAATATTTTTTCCCATTCTGAGGGTTGTCTTTTGGTCTTGTTTATGGTTTCCTTTGCTGAGCAAAACCTTTGAAGTTTCATTAGGTCTCATTTGATTATTTTTGTTTTTATTTCCATTTCTCTAGGAGGTGGGTCAAAAAGGATCTTGCTGTGATTTATGTCGTAGAGTGTTCTGCCTATATTTTCCTCTAAGAGTTTGATAGTTTCTGGCCTTACATTTAGGTCTTTAATCCATTTTGAGCTTATTTTTTGTGTATGGTGTTAGGGTGTGTTCTAATCTCATACTTTTACATGTACCTGTCCAGTTTTCCCAAAACCACTTATTGAAGAGGCTGTCCTTTCTCCACTGTACATTCCTCCCTCCTTTAACGAAGATAAGGTGACCATATGTGCGTGGGTTTATCTCTGGGCTTTCTATCCTGTTCCATTGATCTATATTTCTGTTTCTGTGCCAGTACCATACTGTCTTGATTACTGTAGCTTTGTAGTATAGTCTGAAGTCAGGGAGCCTGATACATCCAGCTCCGTTTTTCGTTCTCCAGATTGCTTTGGCTATTCGGGGTCTTTTGTGTTTCCATACAAATTGTGAAATTTTTTGTTCTAGTTCTGTGAAAAATGCCAGTGGTAGTTTGATAGGGATTGCATTGAATCTGTAGATTGCTTTGGGTAGTACAGTCATTTTCACAACGTTGATTCTTCCAATCCAAGAACATGGTATATCTCTCCATCTATTTGTATCATCTTTAATTTCTTTTCATCAGTGTCTTATAATTTTCTGCATACATGTCTTTTGTCTCCTTAGGTAGGTTTATTCCTAGATATTTTATTCCTTTTGTTGCAGTGGTAAATGGGAGTGTTTTCTTGATTTCACTTTCAGATTTTTCATCATTAGTGTATAGGAATGCCAGAGATTTCTGTGCATTAATTTTGTATCCTGCTACTTTACCAAATTCATTGATTAGCTCTAGTAGTTTTCTGGTAGCATCTTTAGGATTCTCTATGTATAGTATCATGTCATCTGCAAACAGTGACAGCTTTACTTCTTCTTTTCCGATTTGGATTCCTTTTATTTCTTTTTCTTCTCTGATTGCTCTGGCTAAAACTTCCAAAACTATGTTGAATAAGAGTGGTGAGAGTGGGCAACCTTGTCTTATTCCTGATCTTAGTGGAAATGCTTTCAGTTTTTCACCATTGAGAATGATGTTGGCTGTGGGTTTGTCATATATGGCCTTTATTATGTTAAGGAGAGTTCCCTCTATGCCTGCTTTCTGGAGGGTTTTTATCATAAACTGGTGTTGAATTTTGTCGAAAGCTTTCTCTGCATCTATTGAAATGACCATATGGTTTTTCTCCTTCAATTTGTTAATATGGTGTATCACATTGATTGATTTGCATATATTGAAGAATTCTTGCATTCCTGGAATAAACCCCACTTGATCATGGTGTATGATCCTCTTAATGTGCTGTTGGATTGTGTTTGCTAGTATTTTGTTGATGATTTTTGCATCTATGTTCATCAGTGATATTGGCCTGTAGTTTTCTTTCTTTGTGGCATCCTTTTCTGCTTTTGGTATCAGGGTGATGGTGGCCTCGTAGAATGAGTTTGGGAGTGTTCCTCCCTCTGCTATATTTTGGAAGAGTTTGAGAAGGATACGTGTTAGCTCTTCTGTAAATGTTTGATAGAATTCGCCTATGAAGCCATCTAGTCCTGAGCTTTTGTTTGTTGGAAGATTTTTAATCACAGGTTTAATTTCAGTGCTTGTGATTGGTCTGTTCATATTTTCTGTTTCTTCCTGATTCAGTCTTGGCAGGTTGTGCATTTCTAAGAATTTGTCCATTTCTTCCAGGTTGTCCATTTTATTGGCATAGAGTTGCTTGTAGTAATCTCTCATGATCTTTTGTATTTCTGCAGTGTCAGTTGTTACTTCTCCTTTTTCATTTCTAATTCTATTGATTTGAGTCTTATCCCTTTTTTTCTTGATGAGTCTGGCTAATGGTTTATCAATTTTGTTTATCTTCTCAAAGAAACAGCTTTTAGTTTTGTTGATCTTTGCTATCGTTTCCTTCATTTCTTTTTCATTTATTTCTGATCTGATCTTTATGATTTCTTTCCTTCTGCTAACTTTGGGGGTTTTTTGTTCTTCTTTCTGTAATTGCTTTAGGTGCAAGGTTAGGTTGTTTATTTGAGATGTTTCCTGTTTCTTAAGGTAGGGTTGTATTGCTATAAACTTCCCTCTTAGAACTGCTTTTGCTGCATCCCATAGGTTGGGGGTGGTCGTGTCTCCATTGTCATTTGTTTCTAGGTAGTTTTTGATTTCCTCTTTGATTTCTTCAGTGATCACTTCGTTATTAAGTAGTGTATTGTTTAGCCTCCATGTGTTTGTATTTTTTACAGATCTTTTCCTGTAATTGATACCTAGTCTCATAGCGTTGTGGTTGGAAAAGATACTTGGTACAATTTCAATTTTCTTAAATTTACCAAAGCTTGATTTGTGACCCAAGATATGATCTATCCTGGAGAAAGTTCCATGAGCACTTGAAAAAAATGTGTATGCTTTTGTTTTTGGATGGAATGTCCTATAAATGTCAATTAAGTCCATCTTGTTTAATGTATCATTTAAAGCTTGTGTTTCCTTATTTATTTTCATTTTGGATGATCTGTCCATTGGTGAAAGTGGGGTGTTAAAGTCCCCTACTCTGAATGTGTTACGGTCGATTTCTCCGTTTATGGCTGTTAGTATTTGCCTTATGTATTGAGGTGCTCCTGTGTTGGGTGCATAAATATTTACAATTGTTATATCTTCTTCTTGGATCTATCCCTTGATCATTATGTAGTGGCCTTCTTTGTCTCTTCTAATAGTCTTTATTTTAAAGTCTATTTTGTCTGATATGAGAATTGCTACTCCACTTTCTTTTCGTTTCCATTTACATGGAATATCTTTTTTCCATCCCTTCACTTTCAGTCTGTATGTGTCTCTAGGTCTGAAGTGGGTCTCTTGTAGACAGCATATATATGGGTCTTGTTTTTGTATCCATTCAGCCAATCTGTGTGTTTTGGTGGGAGCATTTAATCCATTTACATTTAAGGTAATTATTGATATGTATGTCCCTATTCCCGTTTTCTTAATTGTTTTGGGTTTGTTGTTGTAGGTCTTTTCCTTCTCATGTGTTTCTTGCCTAGAGAAGATCCTTTAGCATGTTTTGTAGAGCTGGTTTGGTGGTGCTGAACTCTCTCAGCTTTTGCTTGTGTGTAAAGGTTTTAATTTCTCCATCAAATCTGAATGAGATCCTTGCTGGGTAGAGTAATCTTGGTTGTAGGTTTTTCTCCTTCATCACTTTGAATATGTCCTGCCTGTCCCTTCTGGCTTGCAGAGTTTCTGCTGAAAGGTCAGCTGTTAACGTTATGGGGATTCCCTTGTGTGTTATTTGTTGTTTTTCCCTTGCTGCTTTTAATATGTTTTCTTTGTATTTAATTTTTGACAGTTAGATTAATACGTGTCTTGGCGTGTTTCTCCTTGTATTTATCCTGTATGGGACTCTCTGTGCTTTCTGGACTTAACTATTTCCTTTCCCATATTAGGGAAGTTTTCAAATATAATTTCTTCAAATATTTTCTCAGTCCCTTTCTTTTTCTCTTCTTCTTCTGGAACCCCTATAATTCGAATGTTGGTGCGTTTAATGTTGTCCCAGAGGTCTGTGACTGTCCTCAGTTCTTTTCATTCTTTTTTCTTTATTCTGCTCTGCAGTAGTTATTTCCACTATTTTATCTTCCAGGTCACTTATCCGTTCTTCTGCCTCAGTTATTCTGCTATTGATCCCTTCTAGAGTATTTTTAATCTCATTTATTGTGTTTTTCATTGTTGCTTGTTTCATCTTTAGTTCTTCTAGGTCCTTTTTAAATGGTTCTTGCATTTTCTCTATTGTATTTCCAAGATTTTGGATCATCTTTACTATCATTAGTCTGAATTCTTTTTCAGGTAGACTGCGTGTTTCCTCTTTATTTGTTAGGTCTGGTGGGTTTTTATCTTGCTCCTTCATCTGCTGTGTGTTTTTCTGTCTTCTCATTTTACTTATCTTACTGTGTTTGGGGTCTCCTTTTCACAGGCTGCAGGTTTGTAGTTCCCCTGTTTTTGGTGTCTCTCCCCAGTGGCTAACATTGGTTCACTGGGTCGTGTAGGTTTCCTGGTGGAGGAGACTAGTGCCTGTGTTCTGGTGGATGAGGCTGGATCTTGTCTTTCTGGTGGGCAGATCCACGTCTGGTGTTGTGTTTTGGAGTGTCTGTGGCCTTATAATGATTTTAGGCAGCCTCTCTGCTAATGGGTGGGGTTGTGTTCCTGTCTTGCTGGTTGTTTGGCATAGGGTGTCCAGCACTGTAGCTTGCTGGGCACTGAGCAGAGCTAGGTCTTAGCATTGAAATGGAGTTCTCTGGGAGAGCTTTCGCTAGGACCTAGAAGAACTAAAGAGCAAACAAACAATAATGAACAACACAATAAATGAAATTAAAAGTTCTCTAGAAGGAATCAATAGCAGAATAACTGAGGCAGAAGAACAGATAAGTGACCTGGAAGATAAAATAGTGGAAATAACTACTGCAGAGCAGAATAAAGAAAAAAGAATGAAAAGAGTTGAGGAAAGTCTCAGAGACCTCAGGGACAACATTAAACACACCAACAGTCAAAGTATAGGGGTCCCAGAAGAAGAAGAGAAAAAGAAAGGGACTGAGAAAATATTTGAAGAAATTATAGTTAAAAACTTCCCTAATATGGGAAAGGAAATAGTTAATCAAGTACAGGAAGCACAGGGAGTCCCATGCAGGATAAATCCAAGGAGAAACACACCAACACACAATAATCAAACTATCAAAAATTAAATACAGGGCATCCCTGGTGGCGCAGTGGTTGAGAATCTGCCTGCTAATGCAGGGGACACAGGTTCAAGCCCTGGTCTGGGAAGATCACACATGCCGCGGAGCAACTATGCCCGTGAGCCACAAGTACTGAGCCTGCGCGTCTGGAGCCTGTGCTCTGCAACAAGTGAGGCTGCAATAGTGAGAGGCCCACGCACCACGATGAAGAGTGGCCCCTGCTTGCCACAACTAGAGAAAGCCCTCGCACAGAAACGAAGACCCAACACAGCCAAAAATAAATAATTAATTAATTTTAAAAAATTAATTACAAAGAAAAAGTATTAAAAGCAGCAAGTGAAGAACAACAAATAACACACAAGGGAATCCCCATAAGGTTAACAGCTGATCTTTCAGCAGAAACTCAGGACATATTTAAACTGATGAAAGGGAAAAACCAACAACCAAGTTTAGTCTACCCAGCAAGGATGTCATTCAGATTCGACAGAGAAATTAAAACCTTAACAGACAAGCAAAAGCTGAGCGAGTTCAGCACCACCAAACCAACTTTACAGCAAATGCTAAAGGAACTTCTCTGGGCAGGAAACACAAGAGAAGGAAAAGACTTACAATAACAAACCCGAAACAATTAAGAAAATTGTAATAGGAACATACATATCAATAATTACGTTAAATGTAAATGGATTAAATGCTCCAACAAAAGACATAGACTGGCTGAGTGGATACAAAAACAAGACCCATATAAATGCTGTCTGCAAGAGACCCACTTCAGACCTAGGGACACATACAGACTGAAAGTGAGGGGATGGAGAAAGATATTCCATGCAAATGGAAATCAGAAGAAAGCTGGAGTAGCAATTCTTATATCAGACAAAAGAGACTTTAGAATATAGACTATTACAAGAGACAAAGAAGGCCACTACATAATGATCAAGGGATCAATCCAAGAAGAATATATAAAATTGTAAATATATATGCACCCAACATAGGAGCACCTCAATACATAAGGCAGATGCTAACAGCCATAAAAGGGGAAATCGGCAGCAACACAATCATAGTAGGGGACTTTCACACCCCACTTTCACCAGTGGAAACAGTCACAAAGATCAATAAAACTATAAGCTGGTTCTTTGAGAAGATAAACAAAATTGATAAACCATTAGCCAGACTCATCAAGAAAAAAAGGGAGAAGACTGAAATCAATAGAATTAGAAATGAAAAAGGAGGAGTAACAACTGACACTGCAGTAGTACAAAGGATCATGAGAGATTACTACAAACAGCTACATGCCAATAAAATGGAAGAAATGGACACATTCTTAGAAAAGCACGACCTTCCGAGACTGAGCCAGAAAGAAATAGAAAATATAAAGAGACCAGTCACAAGCACTGAAATTAAGACTGTGGTTAAAAATCTGCCAGCAAACAAAAGTCCAGGACCAGATTGCTTCACAGGCAAATTCTATCAAACATTTCGGGAAGAGCTAACACCTGTCCTTCTCTAACTCTTCCAAAATATAGCACAGGGAAGAACACTCCCAAACTCATTCTATGAGGCCACCATCACCCTGATATCAAAACCAAAGATGTTACAGAGAAGGAGAACTACAGGCTGATATCACTGATGAACATAGATGCAAAAATCCTCAAGAAATTACTAGCAAACAGAATCCGAGAGTGCATTAAAAGGGCCATACACCATGATCAAGTGGGGTTTATCCCAGGAGTGCAAGGAATGTGATACACCATATTAACAATTTGAAGGAGAAAAACCATATTATCATCTCAATAGATGCAGAAAAAGCTTTCAACAAAATTCAACACCAGTTTATGATAAAAACCCTCCAGAAAGCAGGCATAGAGGAACTTACCGCAACATAATAAAGGCCATATATGACAAACCCACAGCCAACATTGTTCTCAGTGGTGAAAAACTGAAACCATTTCCTCTAGTATCAGAAACAAGACTAGGTTGCCCACTCTTATTCAACATAGTTTTGGAAGTTTTAGCCAGAGCAATCAGAGAAGAAAAAGAAATAAAAGGAATCCAAATCGGAAAAGAAGTAGTAAAACTGTCACTGTTTGCAGATGACATGATACTATACATAGAGAATCCTAAAGATGCTACCAGAAAACTACTAGAGGTAATCAATGAATTTGGTAAAGCAGCAGGGTACAAAATTAATGCACAGAAATCTCTGGCATTCCTATACACTAATGATGAAAAATCTGAAAGTGAAATTAAGGAAACACTCCCATTTACCACTGCAACAAAAAGAAAAAAATACCTAGGAATAAACCTACCTAAAGACATAAAAAGACCTGTATGCAGAAAACGATAAGACACTGATGAAAGAAATTAAAGATGATACAAACAGATGGAGAGATATACCGTGTTCTTGGATTGGAAGAATCAACATTGTGAAAATGACTGTACTACCCAAAGCAATCTACAGATTCAGTGCAATCCCTATGAAACTACCAATGGCATTTTTCACAGAGCTAGAACAAAAAATTTAACAATTTGTGATGAAACACAAAAGACTCTGAATAGCCAAAGCAATCTTGAGAAAGAAAAACGGAGCTGGATGTATCAGGCTCCCTGACTTCAGACTATACTACAAAGCTACAGTAATCAAGACAGTATGGTACTGGCACAAAACAGAAATACAGAACAATGGAACAGTATAGAAAGCCCACAGATAAACCCACGCACATATGGTCACCTTACTTTTGATAAAGGAGAGAAGAATATACAGCCTCTTCAATAAGTGGTGCTGGGAAAACTGCACAACTACATGTAAAAGAATGAACTCCCTAACTCGCTAACACCATACACAAAAATAAACTCAAAATGGATGAAAGACCTAAATGTAAGGCCAGACACTATCAAACTCTTAGAGGAAAACATAGGCAGAACACTCTATGACATACATCACAGAAAGATCCTTTTTGACCCACCTCCTAGAGAAATGGAAATAAAAATAAACAATTGCGACCTAATGAAAGTGAAAACCTTTTGCACAGCAGAGGAAACCGTAAACAAGACGAAAAGACAACCCTCAGAATGGGAGAAAATATTTGCAAATTAAGCAACTGACAAAGTATTAATCTCCAAAATTTACAAGCAGCTCATGCAGCTCAATATCAGTAAAACAAACAACCCAGTCCAAAAATGGTCAGAACACCTAAATAGTCATTTTTCCAAAGAAGATATACAGATTGCTAACAAACACATGAAAAGCTGCTCAACATCACTTATTATTAGAGAAATGCAAATCAAAACTACAATGAGGTATCACCTCACACCAGTCAGAATGGCCATCATCAAAAAATCTACAAACAATAAATGCTGGAGAGGGTGTGGAGAAAAGAGAACACTCTTGCACTGTTGGTGGGAATGTAAATTGATACAGCCACTATGGAGAACAGTATGAAGGTTCCTTGAAAAACTTAAAATAGAACTACCATATAACCCAGCAGTCCCACTCCTGGGCATATACCCTGAGTAAACCATAATTCAAAAAGAGTCATGTACCACAATGTTCATTGCAGCTTTATTTACAATAGGCAGGACATGGAAGCAACCTAAGTGTCCATGAACAGATGAATGGATAAAGAAGATGTGGCACATATATACAATGGAATATTACTCAGCCATAAAAAGAAACGAAATTAAGTTATTTGTAGTGAGGTGGATGGACCTAGAGTGTGTCATACAGAGTGAAGTAAGTCAGAAAGGGAAAAACAAATACCATATGCTAACACATATATATGGAATGTAAAAAAAAAAAAAAAGCGGTTACGAAGAACCTAGGGGCAGGGCAGGAATAAAGACGCAGATGTAGAGAATGGACCTGAGGACAAGGGGAGGGGAAAGGCTAAGCTGGGATGAAGTGAGAGAGTGGCAGAGACTTATACTACCAAATGTAAAACAGATAGCTAGTGGGAAGCAGCCGCATAGCACAGGGAGATCAGCTCAGTGCTTTGTGACCACTTAGAGTGTTGGGATAGGGAGGGTGGGAGGGAGACGCAAGAGGGAGGAGATATGGGGTATATGTATATGTATAGCTGATTCAGTTTTTTATAAAGCAGAAACTAACACACCATTTTAAAGCAATTATACTGCAATAAATTTGTTTAAAAAAAAACTGGTGAAATCCAAATAAACTCTATAGTCTAATTAAAAATAAAAGAAGGTGGTATAGAAACTAGAGTTTCCAATTATAGGAAAAATATATACTTTGAAGTTAAAAGTTATTTCAGTTACCATACAGGATCAAAATAAAGGTAGAAAACAGGAGAGGCCTGGGAGCAGAATCAGGGTAATGAATTAAAGAGCTTCTCTCAGATTAAGTGGGCCAAGAAATTCTATATCTACAAACTTTATCCTACAGGTATACTCAGCCATGTGTGCACAAGGGTATCCCCTGCAGTGGTGTTAATAATGACAGCAGATTGGAAACAACCCACATGTTCATTAATAGAAGTACAGGTATGTAGTGAAACATCAGGCACTAAGCAGATAAGGGTGCACATCTCTTCATGGTTGAATAGAATGGTCTCCAGGATAGATTGTCAAGTGTAAAAGAGCAAAGTATAAACTACTATGTAAAGCTTGCCACCACTTGTTTGAAAGGGAGGCATATGCATTTCTGTCCATATATGTGTAGAGCATCTCTACAGCTAATAATACTGGTTGCCTTTGTCAAGGGGTACTGGAAAACTGAAGACAGAAGTGATATACTTAATTTTCACCATATATCTCTTTCTACTCTTGGGATTTTTCTTTGCCATGTGTATGTATTATCTATTCAGATATATGATTTTTTAAATTTATTTATTTTTTTTTTATTTTTGGCTACGTTGAGTGTTCGTAGCTGCACACGGGCTTTCTCTAGTTGCCGCAGCAGGGGCTACTCTTCATTGTGGTGCATGGGCTTCTCATTTCAGTGGCTTCTCTTGTTGGCGGAGCATGGGCTCTAGGCACGTGGGCTTCAGTAGTTGTGGCATGTAGGCTCAGTAGTTGTGGCGCACGGGCTTAGTTGCTCTGCAGCACATAGGATCTTCCCAGACCAGAGATCGAACCCATGTCCCCTGCATTGACAGGCGGATGCTTAAACTGCACCACCAGGCAAGCCCAATATATGATATTTTTAAAGGAAAAGAAAGGGGTAGAAGGGAAATGATAAGAAAATCTAGAAAACATAAAGTAAGATGGAAGAAATAAGACAAAAAAATCAATAATCATATTAAACGTAGCTGAACTCTTTTCTGCCTTTCAGAGAGAGATTTTATTTGAATTTTAGAAAAAACATCTAGCCTTGCTGTTTATAAGATACACACCTAAAACAAAGTGATCACAGAAAAGTGACAAATAACCAGATGGAATAATATACCAGACAAATCCTAATCCTCCATAAGTGTATGTGTGACAATTACAATATTAATATAAAACAAAATATAATACAAAGCAACAGCATTAAATAGGAAGAGGAGATATTATATGCTGATTAAAAGTTCAGTCTACCAAGAACAGATTGTCACAAACCTTTTATACATTTATAAGAAGCTTCAAAACATACAAAGCAAAGAGTGTTTGCTTTCAAGGAATAATTGTGACATGTATAATCAAAATAGGAGATTTTAACATGCCTCTCAGAAGTAAGAAACAAGTAAATATGTAGAGTATTTGAATCAAAAATTAGTATGTAATCTATATATAATATTGAACTCTGTACCCAACAAATAGAGAATAAACACTTTATTCAAACAAAATAATACATTTACAAAATGTTACATATATATGTACATATAGACTCTAATATTAAAAACAATTTTAAGTAAGAGAAAATAAATTACATATATTTAAAAGTGAATGAAAACTACATAATGCATATGAAAACATGTGAGATACATAATCTTAAATGTATTTGTTAGAAATAAGAAAGAATGAAAATAAATTGACCAAGAAGTCAACTTCTAGGAAAAGAGCAGTTAAGGAAGCAAAAGTAGAAGAAATGAATGAGCAGGGAATAGTAACTTCAAATTTAAATAATATTGGTCAATAAAATGAAAACCCTTTTGACCCACCTCCTAGAGTAGAGGAAATAAAAACAAAAATAAACAAATGGGACTTAATGAAACTTAAAAGCTTTTGCACACCAAAGGAAACTATAAACAAGACGAGGGGCTTCCCTGGTGGCGTAGTGGTTAAGAATCTGCCTGCCAATGCAGGGGACATGGGTTCGAGCCCTGGTCCAGGAGAATCCCAAATGCCATGGAGCAACTAATCCCGTGTGCCACAACTACCGAGCCTGTGTTCTAGAGCCTGCGAGCCACAACTACTGAAGCCTGTGTGCCACAACTACTGAGCCCAAGTGCTTAGAGCCCATGCTTTGCAACAAGAGAAGCCACCACAATGAGAAGCCCGCGCACTGCAGCGCAGGGAACTCCCCCTTGCTGTAACTAGAGAAAGCCCGCTCAAGCAATGAAGACCCAAGGCAGCCAAAGATAATAAAATAAATTTTTAAAGAAAGAAGAAGAAAACAAGACAAAAAGACAACCCTCAGAATGGGAGAAAATATTTGCAATGGACAAAGAATTAATCTCCAAAATATATAAACAGCTCATACAGCTCAATATTAAAAAAACAACCCAATCAAAAAATGGGCAGAAGACCTAAATAGACATTTCTCCAAAGAAGACATACAGATGGCCAAGAGGCACTTGAAAAGCTGCTCAACATCACTAATTATTAGAGAAATGCAAATCAAAACTACAATGAGGTATCACCTCACACTGGTTAGAATGGGCATCATCAGAAAATCTACAAAAAACAGATGCTGGAGAGAGTGGAGGAAAGGGAACCCTCTTGCACTGTTGGTGGGAATGTAAATTGATTCAGCAACTATGGAGAACAGTATGGAGGTTCCTTAAAAAAACTAAAAATAGAATTACCATATGACCCAGCAATTCCACTACTGGGCATATACCCAGAGAAAACTATAATCGAAAAAGACACATGCACCCCAGTGTTCATTGCAGCACTATTTAAAATAGCCAGGTCATAGAAGCAACCTAAATGCCCCTCGACAGATGAATGAATAAACAAGTTGTGGTACATATATACAATGGAATGTTACTCATCTATAAAAAGGAATGAAATTGGGTCATTTGTAGAAACACGGATGGACCTGGAGACTGTCATACAGAGTGAAGTTAAGTCAGAAAGAGAAAAGCAGATATTGTACATTAACGCATATATGTGGAATCTAGAAAAATGGAACAGATGAACCGATTTGCAAGGCAGAAATAGAGACACAGATGTAGAGAGCAAACGTACGGACACCAAGGGGGGAAAGTGGGGGGGGAGAGGGGGAATAAACTGGGAGATTGGGATTGACATGTATACACTAATATGTATAAAATAGATAACTAATAAAGTGCTGTATAAAAAATAAAATACAAATCAAAAAAGAACAGTAGATAAAGTATGTTATGATCATAAAAAGATAAATGAAAACCTGATTCTTTGATATGACAATGATTTTGATGAAGTGAAAAAGAGGAATCAAAAAAGCTGCCATATAATGCTATACATAAAAGAGATTTTTTAAGTAATAAGAGAATTCTGTGTACAACTGTATACCAATAAATTTGAAAATCTAGATGAAATGTTTGATTACATAGGAGAATATATGAAATTGAGTCCAGGAGAAGCAGAAAATCTAAACTGATTAGTAACTGTTGAAAAATTTATAAAGATGATCAGTGATCTATCCTTAAAAATGCTTCATCCTACTAAACCTTCCGGAAGGAGAATTCCTTTGTTACGCTAACCGTTCTAGGGCATAAGTAAATTTTAAAAGATTACCAATTCATACTGAAAAGTTAGTGCAACTCTAATACCAAAACTAGGCAAGAATGGTGACATGTACCAACCTCACTTACATAGTTGAAATGATGCTAAATAAAATATTAGCAAATAATATTTTGCTAATTGCTGTTAAAGAATAATACATAAAAACCAAGGAATTTTATATCAATCTATCATACTCCAAAACTACTATTTCGATTCACATCCCCACCAAGAATAAGAACACCTGGTTTTCTGAATCTTTGCCAACACCAGGGGTGATAGGAGAAGACGACTCTGGTTTTCTTGTTTGACTTCTCTTTTTTTTCTGAGAAAGACATATAAATTGAGTAATTGATATTTTTAAATTTTTAATTTCAAATTAAAAAGTTTAGAGTAGGGCTTCCCTGGTGGTGCAGTGGTTGAGAGTCCGCCTGCCGATGCAGGGGACATGGGTTCGTGCCCCAATCCGGGAAGATCCCACGTGCCGCGGAGTGGCTGGGCCCGTGAGCCATGGCCGCTGAGCCTGCACGTCCGGAGCCTGTGCTCTGCAACGGGAGAGGCCAGAACAGTGAGAGGCCCGCGTACCGCAAAAAAAAAAAGTTTAGAGTAATGGAGACATAATATCTCAGGTCAACTCAAGGGAAAATTATGAAATAAATTTCATCTTTGGATCCTCCAGCCTCCCTTTGGTGCTTCCTCTCCCTCTTTCTAGGATCCTTAGGTACTTCAGTCTAAGCACACCATGGGGATGGGGTGCCACAGACAGGTGGACAGCCATCCCCTCCACACCAGTTTTCCAGAAAATCTGTGAAGCCCCAGAGTACAATGCTATTTCAGGCTCCTGGACAAACAACAGCACACATATCTGCATCTCCACCACGCCCACCCTGAAATCCTTTAGCAGCTCCACACTGTAAACCTTCCTTTCCCCTCCTCAAAGCTGTTCCTAAGAAAACCTGATACTCTTATATTTCAGGGTAAATTTATCTATTTGCTACCTTGGAAGAATTTGCATCTGAAATGGGATCTCTAATTGGGCAGTGAAATTTAGGCATCTGCAGAACAAGTAGGTCAGATGTTTAAGGAATTCCGTTTGATGCCTAATTTCTGAATTCTTCTAAAACAATGAGAGATGTTATCCTGGTAGTCCACAGCTTGCTACCAGCTCAGCACACGGTTAATACCTTTCAAACCCTAGCCAGCCCTGGCTTAAAGAGTTGAAGATTTAGCCAAAATTCCACTTCTGCTCCTTGGTTCTTTCTCCAGTGGACCTGAAGTTTTCTTCCCAATTAAGGCACTTCTGAGTTCAGAACAGAGAAGGACTACCTCTCATCTCTGTTCTTGGTTCCAGTCACAGCTGTTCTTCTAACTTGATGCTGATACTCTGTCTCTGGATAGTGGACTAGAGGATTTCTAAGGCAACTGACAGTTTAACCGTGATTCTAGGTACCTGTTCTCTTCATCATGGTGGCAAAACTTAGAATTATACATTAGCAAATCCTACAAAGTTTACTTCCTATGTGGTTAGAAACAGGGAAGCCCTATTATTTTCCCAGTTTACAGATAAAGAAACGAAGTCTAAAGCAGTTGAGCACAGTAGTAATTCAACCAATGTATATATTCAAATAACCTTTTGGCTTCCTTAAGTAGCTTCCATCTGACTTGGAAAAAAAATCTTCATTATTGTTAAGCATGATGTGGGGACTTCATATTAATCCAACTTGTATTAACCCTTCACTGCTACATCTGTACTGTCCTCCCCATCATTCATCCCCAGAGAATACTTTTCTTACCAGAATTAAGAGGAAAAAATGTTATTTTATTGTGTGCTTTTTCATTCTTACAACCTGGATACTAAGTCATTCTCGAGAAGGTTTAAGGTTATTGAGAGGATTGAAGGATCTAGAGGCATCACAATATTGAAACCCTTGAATAACTATTGCTGAGGAGAGAGTGTAGTGATGGCTATATTGCACACGTGCATATACACAAAAACACACGGGCACACACACATGCATACATAGTGGGGCCACTTACTGAAGGGCATACTAACTAGCTATTTTTAAACACTTAATTTCTCAACTCATAGTTTAAATTATAGCTTACACATTTTTGCAAATCTGGAAAGTTTTAATTCTAAAACTGAAATGGTAGAAGGCGACATTTTCTTTGGTCTCTGGTTTCAGAGATTGTAACCATAATCAGTGAATTATCTAAGTTGGTTTCTGTTTGGAGGCTACTGAGGCAATTCCCTCTTAATGAGTTGCAGACCCCTCTAATTGAATTCTTGGTATGCATGCTTTTCCTGTGGTTAAGAATCTACCTTATAGATATTAAGATAGTCTGTGTTCAAATATGGTCTCATTGATTTAATTTCTCTTGAGAGAAAAAATGCATTGCTAATGGTCACCTTGTCTCAAATTTCAGATTACAGTATTTCGGATGGGATCAGAAGGACACCAGGACATTGATTTAGCCATCCTGACAGCTTTGCTTAAAGGTAAAGAGTTTCTACGTTCAGAGAGTGCAAAAATAATTTAAATGGATTAACACAGTAACCTTATGTCTCCTAAGAGTGGATATAATTCCAAATGATACCATAACACATCCAATTATTGATAACATAAGGGCTTCTGTTATAAGACATTTTTAATGCTATTAAATTCCCCTATAATAGACCTGTTACAGTGTGACTCAGTTTCATAAAATTTAAGTGTACTACAGTTCATCCGTGTCCATTCAATCATAAAAATATATGAATTAAAAGGCTAATGTAGGGCTTCCCTGGTGGCACAGTGGTTGAGAGTCTGCCTGCCGATACAGGGGACATGGGTTCGTGCCCCGGTCCGGGAAGATCCCACATGCTGTGGAGCGGCTGGGCCCGTGAGCCATGGCCGCTGAGCCTGCGTGTCCGGAGCCTGTGCTCCACAACGGGAGGGGCCACAGTGGTGAGAGGCCCGCGTACCGCAAAAAAAAAAAAAAAAAAAAATACCACTGGGGAATCTAAGTAAGACATGTAATGAATACAGAACTAACAGAAAACAGTTTGTAGGAAATCAAATGTCCTGTGGACTTATACAATCATTTCAGAGATAATTACCATTTTATTTTATACAGTTCACTTCTTCAGACATAATTAATGCTATCAGTAATTAATAAACTAATTACTTACCTATTCTTAAGCAGAGAAAGAACTCTTTTTAAGGTATGTATTTGTTAATTTGTTCAGACTATAAAGAAGAAAGTTTAAAATAAAAATTCAAATGCCAAAAGAAATAGTCAATATGTTCTAACTTTAGAAAATATTTCTAGTAATAATGCTATTGATTAGATTAGATCATACAAAACAATGAAAATCACTGTTTTCAGAGTCATTTTCCTTTAAAACTGTATCTTTAAAAAAAACCTCTAAATTTGAAATAAAAATGGGTAAAATCTAATGTTTTTAAACTACTTCTGAATGCATGCCCCTCCAACTCTATTAACTAGAAAATGCAGAATTATTGTCACAAACTAGTACTGATATAAATACACAATTAGTCTTGCTAAATAACTCATTTTTAAATGGCTTAATTAATCCTTGATAAAACAAAAATTTTGACATATATTCTAAAGTAGTTTCTGTCCAATAATTCTCTGCACCAGATACATTTCGTAAGTAACTAACACCCTACAATGTTTACTGAGAAGCTGTCTTTGCTTAAAATTGGATCATTAATGAATAGGTTTTATGGGAATTTACTGTGGCTCTGCTTTGAAAATTAAAAAATTATTTCTAATTATGTGTTCCATCTTTCCCACCCTTTTTTCTGTGTGTAGGCAGCTTAATACAACACATGCATGATTGCTTTCTTTTTAATATTGTTTTTTTTTAACCCAGAACTGTTTAGATAGCTTTATTAAGGCCAAAAAAGACATTCATGTTGACACTTTCATCATTTATATGCAATGCAAAGTTATTAAATATTATGCAATGGAAATAGATGAAATTTTGTCCCAAAGATATCTCCAAAGTCAAAATGTGTGGCATATTTATTTTAGGTTTAAAAGGGCGTAAGGGGGTAAACTGTGGGAGAACAGTGAAATATTTCAGGTAGAGATGAAATTCACCCAGTATTTTTTACGGTGTAGATTCTAAACAAAAGTATTATTAAGCCCTTCTCTGTATGAGACCACTTTTAATCTTCCTTGTGTCCTTTGACTGTAAATCGGGCTCCCCCAAATACACTTGTTTCCTGATGGTTCATTTTACCTCTTTAGCCAAATCTTTAACTTAGATATCACGGAGCAGATTGGCCATGAGCATTAGAACCTTAGCATGGGCCCCCCAGACCTATGTCTGCTACTGGCCTCTTATTATTACTTCATCCCAAAGCCACCCTGAAGCCACAATACCCTCTTTCACCTTGCTACTCCCTTGCATTTTACAAACTTGGAAATTGAGGCCAAAGAGTCTAAGAGACATTCAAGATCATCAGGCAAATCAGTGGCAGAGCCAAGCCTTAAACTCAGGTCTCCTCACCTCTATTGTTTTGTTTACAAACATGTATGAGTCTTTGGGGCATCCAGGATTTCTTGGCTCTACACTGCCACAGAGATTTCAGGCATTTGCCCCTTTGACTCCACGGGTATCCGAGTGATAACAGATCAGGACATCGACTTCCTTAAAACTCTCAGAACACTTACCACGGCCCTCAGCTGCCAGATGATCTTAGCTGCATGCACAATATCTTAATGATGAAACTAGAATGCACACAATTTAACCTAATGTAATGGAAGAAGAAGTATAGTCTGACACTTGTTTTATTTTTAAAGATTAGACCTCTGGTGAAATATTGACTTAACCAGGAATTTTTTTAGTTACATGTGATAGAAACACAGTTCAACCTAGTTCAAACAAAAAGAAATAAAATAGTTCACACAGCCAGGAAGTCTGAGGGTGAAGTGAGTTCAGGCAGAGTAGCATGCAGGACTCAAATGGTGTCATCAGGGTCTAGACTCCATTTCTTAGATGTTAGTCTGTACACTTGTTATGCAAAACAGCGATCAGTAGTGCCAAGCTCACATCCCATCCACTGAGCAAACCCCAATTCAAAAGAGCCATCTTTCCTCGTACTTACAATGAGAAGTCCCAGGGAGCATTTGGATTTGCTTGCCTTGGTTCAGTGCCCATCCCTGAATTCATCACCGTGGCAAATAAGATGGGAGAATCCCTGTAAGCATGAAATACAAGATGGGATCAGCTTCATCTGAGTCTCAGAGTTACAGATTCCCAACAACACAAAAAAGAGATTCTGTAGCCAGAAAGTAGAGGAGGAAAGAGTGCTGAGAAGACCAAAAGCAACTAAAAAATATACACGTCTCTGCAGTTGTATTAAAAGAAGTACTGAGGGTCAAAGAGTGTCAGATTTACCTCACATGCAAGCACCTCATGCACCTTAGTGGAATAAATTCTTCACTCAGTGGACAAAAATGGAAACTAGGTCAAATGAATACTAATCAGGGTTCAGACATTCTCCCAAGGCATTCTCAGGCAGTTCACTTCAGGTAGACCTAAATATGCAATTTATGAATATTATTTACTATATATTGTTATTTATTAGTATAATCATTATAACCTTTTCAGTTTTAATTGTCTGTACTTGATTATTTCTGCCAAAAATTTTAAAGGAGATTACAATCTTAACACTTTTTCCCCAAGACCGAAGTCTATCCCTTAGGAAAAAATGATTCTGGGAAGACCAAATCGTCCCAGGCTTTCCCCACTAGACACCATCCACCCCATCCTCCACTACCACCCCAACCCCTCAGAATAGTACTTACCACAGTGAGACCACCAGTAAAGGGCCTTATAATGGTAAGAATTACAGCCATACTCAAAGCATCGCTACTCCCTGATTGAACAAATTGCTTTACTTCATTGAGGCTTAGTTTCCCAATCTGTAAAATTGAGATAATTATCATACCTCACTTATAGTCATTGTAACAATTGTAATTAATAATGCAAGTGAAGCACTTAACAGTACCTGGAAAGTTCTGTTTAATAAATGATGGTTGGACAGATCATGATGATGATGATGCCAAACTAGAAATGAGGACAGGGACCACATCTGTTTTACTCATGACGCTATACACATATACACAGTGCCTGGCACACCATCAGTATTCAGTATGTTATATTTGTTGGATGCATGAATAAATGATCAACAGGCTTTGGGATAAGTTCACATATATATATATATATATATATATGTATATATATATATATATATATCTCCTAGTTCTTTGCTGGCTGTAGAATTGACCACATTATTTAACCTCTGTATGCCTCAGTTCCCTTAACTGTGAAAAGGGAAATTGTACCTTTCTCATGTGGGTTGGTTTAAAAGGGATGCATGAGATGGTTACAGTGGAAGCTCTTTGAGGGCAGGCACTCTGCCTTCTTCATGGTAAATACTGAACACTTAGTGCGTTGATACTCTTCCCCTTCTAAAACAGGCTTTAAAAATTCCTAGGGGATTAGGATGTCCCCCATGTCCAAAATCCAACAGAATCATAAAATGTTAATTTTGAAAGGACACATAAATTTGAAAAAACAACACCCTTGAGCATACATGTAAATAACCAGAACAGACCACAAAAGAAATTTAATCTTGAAAATGGTTGAGCACATGCTAAGCTGCCTTAAAATGAAGTTAATTTTCTGGCAAGTTTATTTTCTTGCATATCCAAGTAGATCTCAGAGCAATAATAGAGACCATGGTAGATAGCAATTTTGGACATTTCTGTTTGTCTCTAATAGGAGAATGCAATAAAAGAACTTAAATCTCTTAATCTTTTTATTTGTGTAACGTTTTACAATTCACAAAGCATTTTCGCATAAGTCTTATCATCTAATCTTTATAACAACTCTGTGGAATGGTTGCCAGTTTATTTATCTCCAAACTGGGCCTTCTGGGGCATGAAAGTGGGAGGTATAGATAATTATGACAGAACAAGCAGAATGAACCAAGAATGTCCAGGTTAAACTGGGAAGAGTGAGCATCCTGATTACAATACCCACCTTCCAATTAGGAAGTTTCCGGAAGAAAAGTATTATGTCTTCTTTGCCTTCATATCCCAATACCAGGAAGAATGCTTGACATACACTAAGCATTCAATAAATGTCCACTGATTGAAAGAAGTGAAGTTTAGTCCCAAGCCCATCAGTCACTGGCCAAAGTCATATAAACAACCTAGACATAAACTGGGCCTCCTTACCCCTTGAAAGTTCGTTGAGGTGGACTCCAACCTTTCAACTCAGTGATCCACAGAAATGCAAATTCCACATCCTCCCCAGGATTTCTGCAAATTCCTGGAAGATGTAAGTTCTCTTGGTCACCCCTGCCTTCAGGTTCCTGATTCCACATGTGTTATTTCTGTTTCTCATCACAGAAGGCAAAATGTAAAACTCAGCCTTGCCACAGTTTCAAAACAAAAAGCAAAATTCACTTACACAAAGCTTTTAACAGACATAGTAGACTTTTCTAAAAAAGTAGGTAGGGATGGAAGAGAAGTTCTCAATAATGCACAGCAGGCAGCTCCAATGTTGACGTCCTTTGGCTGTTTCACACAGGGACTTTCCGTGGATCCTTCACCCTTGACTTCCCCAATGTCACACTGTCTCACAGTCTTCTTCCCCTCTTCTCCCACTGTTCTCTTCTTCATGCTCCCTTCTAAGAGTAAAACAAAGTCCTTCAAACAGAGCATTTCATCCCTGTTCTCTGACATTTTGGCCCTGGCCCTGAAGGGCTCATCTACCCTAAGCGGCTTTGCAGGGTATTTTTACAAACAAAGACAGTCTCCTTCCTAAGCAGAGTTCTGGTGCCAACTCATAGGAGAGAGTGATCTCTTCAGCTCCTTTGATGTAGGTAGTAAGTGAGAGAGTGGGGCTTGGACTTATGTCTCTAATCAGAAGATGAGAGTACGATGTTCTTTGCTCCAGGGCCATAATCACCAGCAGTACAAGTTACAATGTGCAGTAGGCTCAGATGCTTGCAAGAACTGTGAATATCGGCCCCCAGGTCTGCAGCTGTGGCAGGCCATTTGTAGCAGATTTTCAAGATTATGACCGTGTCCGTAATATTGTCTCATTGTAGAACTACAAAGCTGGATAGAACCGTAAAGGTCTAGAATAGGGAGAGGCCTCTGCTGATGTTCAGACAAAGGGGAACTGGGATCCAGGTCTGCAGATGTCCGGGTCTGTTACTCCTTCCCTGCATCATGCAGCCAGTTCTGGAGGCACATGTTGTCATCCTTGGCCTCTTGTTACACAAAAGGTAAACACCTTTCACTCTGCAGCTCCCTCATGCATCAGGATTGGCACGGGAACAAAGCCATGTGCACGTTAAGCTAATTGCAAACCCAAAGCTCCTGAGCAGCTCTCAGCTTGTGAAGACATCATCACTGCCGACTGCCCAGCAGTGCTGTAGAATTATACCTTTTCTTCCTTGACTTGCCTGAGAGCAATGAATCAGCCATTAGTTAAATCACTTATTGAATATTCTGAATTACATAACCATGCAGATTGGTAAGAGCATGATTCCAAAATGAATAGTTTACATTAATAACAAAAGTAATAGTGATAACAATAGTAAAACATGTAACAATAACAACTAATATGGCACTTACTATGGTACAAGCATTAACTAATTTAGTTCTCACACTACTACAGTAGGGCAGGTACTATCAGTATTAGCCATTTTACACTTGAGGAAACTGAGGCACAAGCAGGCTGCCTTAGCCAAGGTCACACAGCTAGAAATTGATGGAGTCTGGACATGAACTCAAGTTATTGGAGTCCAGAACACTTGCTCTGCATCCTAAACCTCTATGGCCAGGATCAGATATTAAGGACTACCCCCATTTTTTACATGTTCTGAACAATAAATGGTGGCTAAACTTTCCTTGATGTATAAAAAAAAATACAGATTCCTAGTTAAATATGGTCCACTGAATACGTGGATCTACTATTATTAGTCTCCACTGAATTCCTCTAAAACAAGAGTAAATGGTATGTATTTATTTATCTATTTATTTATTTTTGCGGTACGCAGGCCTCTCACTGTTGTGGCCTCTCGCGTTGCGGAGCACAGGCTCCGGACGTGCAGGCTCAGCGGCCATGGCTCACGGGCCCAGCCGCTCCGCGGCATGTGGGATCTTCCCGGACCGGGGCACGAACCCATGTCCCCTGCATCGGCAGGCGGACTCTCAACCACTGCGCCACCAGGGAAGCCCTGGTTATTTATTAAAAGCATTGGAGCAGAACAATATTTTGTGTTCACCACACTGATTTCTCTTCTTGCACACTGAAGATTAAATATCCTAGCCTTCCTTCGAGAGAGGTCGGGACCATGTGACTGTGCTTCAACCAAAGGGATGTGATCAGAAGTGGTGTAAGCCATTTCTAGACCTGGAAGATGAAAAGTCAATGTAAGAATGGAAAATAACACACCAAAGAAAACTGAATACTAAGCTAATACCAAGCTGACTTACACTTCAAAATGCTCAAAAGGCCCAGAAAAGTGGGGCACACAGAGCCTTTTTAAAGAAGTAGCCAGAATGCCATATCCACTCCCCTAGACTCCTGTACACTCCAAAACCCTCTCCAATCAAAAAGCAAAGATTTATTCTCTGAAGAGGGTAAAACATATTCTCTGCACCAGGAGACACCAGGTGCTAGGTGAGGGCTAGGCTATAGAACTGACAATGGGGTTGCTAAATAAATTAATAGATATTGGATGCTGAGACCCCAGCCCTTCGCCCTCCACTTGGTTCCCAGCATGCTGGTGGCTGGGGTCTTCATCCTCCAGTGAGGAGACTGGAAGATCCTTTTTTGTAAAACCACTCCTAACACCCATTGGCAACTCTGACATATATATAAGCCCTTGATAATTTAGGGACCTCAGTACTTAATTCTGAGAATTACTGTTCTCAGTAATTACTGAGAATTACTGTTTCACTATACAGTTGGTGTTCTGTGTGGTAATTGTTCTCCATCCAGGAGTGTCTACATGGCAATGGCATTATTAACCTGATAAAATTATTAAAATATTATTATTAACCTGGTAAATTTATTGTCAGGAACATGTAAGACACTCAAAATATTTGCACAGTGCTTTAACAAAACAATTTTTTCATCTGTTATTCTATTTAATCCTCAATCCCTTGAGGGAGATATTGTTGACCTTGTTTAACATGAAGAAACTCGGTCTTGGGAGGATAAGTAACATTTCCAAGCCCCCCAGGTAATATCAGGGATAAACAACCTAATCACTGGGGCACCTACCATAAGGCATTATCTTAAGTGCTGCGAAGTCTTCAAAGTCTTAAAATATGGTAGAGTACACACCCCAATGTAAAATGTAAACAAAATGCTAAAAAAGTGCAAATGAAAGAGACCGCGGGTTCAGGGGAAGTTTTATTATAGAGGCAGCATTTGAAATGCACCTCTGCAGTTCAGAATACTAAGCCTATTATATTGAATAAACAGCCTAGAGAAATCCAAAATAAATAGTATGCCAATTGTTTTTTCAGAGGAATTTAAAATCAAGAAGAAGATATATATTTTTTTCTTTTTCAAATTATTTTCCCATTTAGGTTATCACAGAACATTGAGCAGCGTTCCGTGTGCTATACAGTAGGTCCCTGTTGGCTATCTATTTTAAATATAGCAGTGTGTACGTGTCAATGCCAAACTATCATCCGTACCCCCCGCCCTTCCCCTGTGGCAACCACAAGTTTGCTCTCCAAGTCTGTGAGTCTGTAAGAAGAAGATACTTTTTAAAAATCTTATTAAGACTGAAAATCAGAGCCTCCAAATAAACAGGATATAAGAATGTCCAAACAGGGTTTCTTTTGCCTGTACAGGTGTGCAACATTTTATCCAATCAGTACCTTCCTTACAATGTATTTGTAAATTGTATCTTTTGAACTGTATCATACTTTAGACACACTTGTACATTCCTAATTAAGGAAAGAATAAGCCCTTTTGCAAAAGAGAATCCTTTTACAAAAATATCATCTAAGTCACTGTTCTGTAAGTATTCATTTTTACAATATTGTTACCAAAAGTGGGGTCAGGCTGCTTGTCCCTCTGAAGCCGATAAAGAGGCAAGGCTGGTGGAAAGGAAAGTTTGCTTTATTTCAGAGGCCAGCAACTGTGGGGGAGGGTGGAGTCCTGCCCAAAGGCCGACTCCCTGCAACTGACAATCAGGGGGCAAGAGCTTTTATGGGCGGAGGGAGGGGGCCACATGCAGAAACAGCACAGTCAGTTCTGCCAGTCCTCTTGAAGTTGGTCATGCTGTGGTCTGATCAGTGTCATCTTGATGTTTTCAGTAAAGTTAGTCTTCAGTTCCCAGTCAGTTTGTTTCCATTTCTTTGAGCCCAGTTCTCAGAATTGTGGCAGCTTATGTCATGGCTACAGTCTGGTCATCATGTAGTTCACTTCTTCCACCTGGTGGGGGTTTCAGTATCTACAAAACAGCTCACAGGATATGGCTCAGAATATTATTTATAGCCCTTGAGGAGGAACTAAAATAAAGGTCCTTGAGTTTGCTTAATGACTAAACTTTTTTTTTTTTAATAAATTTATTTATTTACTTTGGGTCTTTGTTGCTGTGCGTGGGCTTTCTCTAGTTGCGGCGAGCGGTGTCTACTCTTTGTGGCGGTGTGCAGGCTTCTCATTGCGGTGGCTTCTCTGTTGCAGAACATGGGCTCTAGGCGCGTGGGCTTCAGTAGTTGTGGCATGCGGGCTCAGTATTTGTGGCTCACGGGCTCTAGAGTGCAGGCTTAGTAGTTGTGGCACATGGGCTTAGTTGCTCCGCGGCATGTGGGATCTTCCCAGACCAGGGCTCGAACCCGTGTCCCCTGCATTGGCAGGCGGATTCTTAACCACTGCGCCACCAGGGAAGTCCCTTAATGACTAAACTTTTATTATTTTGTCCTGTTTGACTGTTTTCCTTTGCTTCTGCATTTTCTCACTTCTCTGATTAAATTTATTCTTTGACTAAAGTTTTTCTACAGATGAAAGGCAGGCAGTGGACATGGTGGGGAAAGGACCATAGGGTCCTGCTCCGTTTCAGCATGAGACTTTCAAATGGAGAACTCCTATTTATGACTATCAGGAAGGGGTGGCAGTAGAGGTGGGATAATTGAAATGAATGGAGCTGGTAGGGTAGAGTGGATGGAGCCCAATTTCGGACCAATCTTTTCTGTTCCAAAGGAAATGAAGAACACTGAATTCATTTTGGGTCACTTCAAAAACTGGCATGACTCTTAGGTAGTCTTCTAAGGACTCTATCCAAAATAAGAGACTCAATAATAGAATCCAAAGGAGGACTCAGGAGATTACATATATATTTATTTTACTTATATTTATATTTATTTTATATATATATATATATATATATTTTTTTCCCTTTGCGAGTAGAAACTTTGGTTCAACCTTGTTTTCCCCAGGCCCTAAAAGAAAGGCTGATGGAGAAATTGGAATTCAATAAAAATCTGTTGAGTAAATGAAAACAGCTGGGGATCCAGCTCTCTTCTCTAAAGTCAGCCCTTAGGGGCAGGGAAATGAAGACATCAAGAATTTCAGCAAGGAGTGGGAGGTGGGGGTAGGTGAAATGGGTGAATGTGGTCAAAAGGTACAAACTTCCAGTTATAAGTAAGTTCTTGGGAGGTAATGTATAGCATGGTGACTTTAGTTAACAATGCTGTATTTTATATCTGAAAGTTGCTAATAGAATAGATCTTAAAAGTTCTCATCACAAGAAAAAAATTTGTAACTATGTGAGGTGATAGATGTTAACAAAATTTATATTGTACACCTAAGACTAGTACAACATTTTATGTCAATTATATCTCAGTAACACTGGGGGAAGATGTTTTTAATAAATAAATAAAACCTCAAGCCCAAATGGCTTGACTAATAATAATAATAATTAAAGAAGCTGATATGTGAATTTTAAGTAACATTTTACTGTCAATTTTGGACCTAATCATAGGGCATTAGAGAATATTCTGGCTTACTTCATTAATGCAATGTGGGTTATTTTGTGATAAAGGAAGCAAAAACCTGTTTGCCTACTTTCCTTTTTGTTGTAGGTATGATGTTCTAAATTTCTATGAATCAGAAAAAAGAAAAGTTCAGCTCTTAAAACCAGATTGCCTGAGTTTGAATCTCATCTCTGAACCTCTTAGCCATCTCACCTTGGACAAGTTTCTGTGCCTCAGCTTCCTCATCTGTAAAATGAGGATAATGGCACCTCAGAGCTTGTTGTGAGAATTCAATACATTAACACTTAGAAACAGTGCCTGGCACAAGCTAAGCATGAAAGGAATATTAGTTATTATTATCTTTCTTATTTACTAAAGATAAACCAAGAAAGAAAAACTCCATCTCCCCACAAAGGGCTCTTTCACTCAGCTGTCTGGGTTTTCTCTTACAAGCCAAATCCGAATTTCTTCAGCTAAAGTTAATCCAATTTTTCCTGATTCCTTTTAACTTTCTCCTGGGAGTCTACCTGAAGTTTTTTTTACCAAGAGGAGATAGTTTTCATTGAAGGCAAGAAAATAGAGCAAAGAATAATTATCCACAGACCTCACATACTTTATATGTGTGTGTTTCAAGCCTTTAATTTGTTTTTTCTCAACATAGCAGCTGCATTCCTAAGAGAGGCTCACAAGGCTAGGTCATGTCTCTACTCTGAGAGATAACTGAAGGTGTATCCTAGCAACCAAGTCACATGGCAGGGCCTTTCAACTACTTTCCTTCCACCTTTGTGGTTTTCATGTAGGTAGAGAATCTGAAGTCTTTAAATGAATGGATGGATGGGTTTTCACTGACTTACTGCATTTAGTTGCAAAACTTACCAGTAAAGTAAATTGATAGAAATGAATAGAATTCCTGGGAAGAATATTTAATCCAGACAAGATTCTTTAGATAAGACAAGGAAAGGCCCAAAGATCCCAGCAAGAAGAAATGTTCCTCAATTAATATAGGGATGGGCGGCATCATCCTATATATCACAGAATCAATGCACTACTAAGACCTTGCAAGGTCAGTACCTCCTGCCCTCTCCCACTACCACCCAGTCCATCAGCTATCCATGCTTAACTATCCAGGTCAAATGACTCACCCAACATTTTTATTTGGAAACTCTCCCAAAGAGAGTCCACAGCTCTATTTACAACCCACTGAAGTGTTTAGTGACCCTCAGGGTAATAAAAAACAAAACAAAACATAACTTTCCCTAATAGTGAAGCTCAAGTCCCTAAATAAATATTGCCTGCAACATGTACCCATTGGTGCCATGACATATTTGGGATGCCTTACCTCAGGTGGGCTCTAACTCTGCTCCAAAACTGCTTCATTCTTTAAGCCTCAGCCTCAGACACATTCTCCATGTTCCTTCCTTCTCTTCAAGTCCCCACTTCCTCTCACTCACAGCAGATGGTATCCCCTCTTACTTAACTTACAGTTTTTAGGTTCATCTAAGCTCCCTTCTTTTCCTCTCATGAATATGTTTCTTCACTCAGCCTCATTGCTTTTCCTCCTCTCCCTGAAGACCTCTCTTTGCTAAAACCAACTACTCCCTGGCGTCCATTCTCCAGGAACTCAACCATCACACACTTGCTCTTCTTTCCTCTTACATTTTCAATGCCTCCCTCACCAGTGGCTTTTTCCCTTCTGCTATAAACACGCTTCAGGTACTTGTCACCTAAGAAGACCTGGCTCCTCTCCACCAGGACCCTCAAGGAAGCATCCTACTTTTCTCATTTAACCATCAAACTCTGAAAGGTAGCCTGCCTTTCTACCAGCATTCCTCACCCTTCACTCACTCTAAATTCTTGACTGACTTACTCACTCTGCAAATTCTTACATTCCATATTCTATCCCAGCCAATTTATTCACACAGCTTTCAGTGACTTGATGTCATCTTTATCCTCTTCTTACTGCAACTCTTTTCTATTTTGAGGGAAGGCCTCAATTTAAAGCCTAGTTCTACAGGTTAATCCACCTCTCTGAGCCTCTATTTTCTTTTCTTTTTTTTTAATTTTATAGTTGCTTTATTTAACAAAATTTATGCCAACTTCTCTATCTATATACATATGTGTTTCAAAATCAGAGCAGCAGACACACAAACTGTTAACACAGGATTTATAATAAATCTTAAAACATGTTACACAATGTTTTGTTTTCTGCTCATACTGACATTGACAGATTCAAAATTATTCCAAAGGCTGAACAGCATCATGTCTTCATTTTCTTGGGTGGTTTATATGATATGTCCTAAAGAAAGAGGGATGGAATTTTTGAGGGTTAATACATTGTGTTCAGTTTAGTTCAACCAACAGTTCTTGACCCATAAGAGGGGCTCACAAAGTGTTTTGGACTGGGGATAAAAATTTGAATAAAATAGAATCTATTTGAGTATACTTTAAAAAGCTTTTTTCACTGTCATATCATAAATATAACAAGGTCATCTTGTTTCTGATCCCCCAAAGTAAGAAAATCTATTTTAAAAAATAAATTAAAAATGATTTTAGTAGTAAGTACTATGAATAACATTTAGTGAGTAGAGATCCTTCAAAATCAAGGTAAGAAAGAGTGGACAAATACTCAACACAGTTCTGCCCCTACCTTCTCCAATTTTGTTGGAAATATGTTCATTTCATGACATAAAGCTACATGTTGACAAGATGTTTTCTAAAGTTCCTTATATGGGGAAGACAGCCATTTTCTGCTTTCTCGTTTTTTTTTACAACTTCCGGAGCCCTCTTAATTCCTTAAAAAGTAAGTACTATAGTTCTGAAAATCTCAAAAAGCTTAGCTACATATTCTATTCACAAAATTTTTGAGCCTCCGTTTTCTGATCTGCAAACTGGGTATAAAGGTATTCACTGTACAGATCTTTGTGAGCATTAAATGAGATAATACATATAAAATGCCTGGCATGTAATTGTGTATATGATGGTAGTTATTTTTATTTTTCATTGGTGTCAGAGATACTGAATATTCTGCCTTTCTGACTACTCCTTTGTTTTCTTTCATTAAACCCTCTTACTTCCTCACTCTGCCTCTGTCAAACTTTAAAAGTACCATAACTTTAAACAGCACATCTGCATGAATAACCTCCAGACTCACCTCCAACCCTAGCTTCCCTCCCTGCTCCCTAGGTAGTCAAATTCAATCAAATTAATTATCATAAAAATAAATATAAATAAATGAAAATAAATTCTTTGCCCAAAAAGCTAATTTCTACCATTTATGTTCATATAACAGCCATTCTTTTGGCTATCGAGGTTCAGAGCCTTCATCAAGTTCTTCCTCCCTTTGTTTGAGCAAATCCTTGTTAATTCTGGACATTTTTACCACCATAATTTCCTTTATGTCTATCCCTTCTTTTCCCTCCTTGCTCAGTCAGCATCGTTAGGCCTTCAGGACTTTTGATCTGAATTATTGCAATGGCCTCTTAAGGGATCTTCCTGCTTCTTGTTGAACATATTCCTATCCATCTTCTATGCTTCAGTTAGAGGAATACTACTAGTGCAAAGATCTGATCAAAACACTCTTCTACCTACAAAATCCTTCAGGACTTCCAGTATAGACCTGCCAACATAAATTTATCATTATCTTCCTAGAAAGCTTCAAAAATCAATAATGAAAAAGGAAGACAACAGCAAACAAACTCCATTTTTGGTAAACTAGGAAAAATTCCAAAATATTTGTATATGTGGGACATTTGTAGGAGGAAAGGGTGAAAGCTGAGGAGAGAGAAACCAGCAGTGACAGTCCTCAGAAAGCACCAACAAAAATGTAATTCCTAGATGTGAGGAACACCCTAAGGTACAAAGTTCTCTCCTTTGTCAGGAACAGCATGTGCAAGAACAAGAGGGAGTTGGATGGTGGCAGGAGACCCTCCTGTTCCTGACTTAGTACATGTAAGTAGAGGAGGTGAGCCACATATGGAATTATTCAGATAAGCCATGTTTGCAGGAGAGAGTTTTCCTTCATGGTAGCTGGGAAGAAAGCCTTCCAGCTGTGAGTAATAACTGGCCTGGAATGCTACCCTGGGCCCATTATAACCCAACTCACTGAATGATAAATAATAAAAAAGGAATTAGCATAAGATTTATTCTAAGAAAAAAATAACAAAAGAGCAAAATGTATTCACAGAAGACTAATACTCTATAAAAATGTTTCCAGGGAACAGATGAACATTATGAGTAAATACTTTACCATGAACTTTAAAAAAAATTAAATCTCAATGAAGCACTTATCTATGAAGAAATACTTCAGAGTTGGAATACCAAAATTCAGGTAAGAGTAGGTGAGGCAGCAAGAGGAGATAAAATGTGAATAGCACTCAGGAATAAAGTAAAGGGGGAAAAATAAAATTATCACAGAATTGCAGAAGAAATAGAAAATGGTACAAGATCAAATACACATTGTGAAAACCCCAGCGCAGGACACAAAGAATAGAAATGAGGAAAATATTTATAGAAGATAGAAAAGAGATCCAACATAAACATACTTGGTGACTCCAAAGAAGACAACCAAAATAACGGATCAGAACAAATATTTTGAAATATAATTACTTAATTTAAAAATATAATTTAAGAATTTTTTTATTCAAAATTTTTAAAACTTTGACCTGGATATTGAAAGGGCTGCGTTATGCTAGGAAAAAAATGGATTCAGAATCCTCAACACCCACACTTAAAATCCTAGTAAAGTTACTGAACATCAAAGAAAAATAAAAGATACTTTGGGCTACCAGGAAAAGTAATCAAGTCTTTTATGAGGTGAAAATCAAGCTGGCCTCAGACCTTCTTACAGTAACATTCAATGCCAGGAGTCCATAGAGGAGTAGATTTTATATTGAACCAATGTCATTCAACTACAATGACTACTGAAAAAGCAAAACAAAACAGTTTAAAACAGTTTAGAACCCTGGCAGTATTGTTCCCTTAAGTTCCTCTTAAAAAAAACTATTGGAGAATTCAAGCTACCAACCAAGAGATGCTAGGTTGGTAAAATCACTAATTGTGAGCATTGCTACTAGAATCTAATAGAACTAAGATTAAAACTAAAAATGGGAATTTGAGTAACAGAACAGAATGTAAATGTTACTTTCCATTTACATAACAACAAAAAAAATTAACAGGAGGAAAAAGGGTGAAGGTAAAGTTGGTAGGCTTTTTGCCCAGTATTATATCTATGCCTTTTGCCTAAGCAACATAATTTAAGACACAATTCAAGTATTAGTAAAAGAAATATAAGCGTATTTGACAGCGCAGAGTAAAACACTAAAAATACAATCTTATATTCTAAAACTGAATGGTGGAGGAAAGGAAAGGGAGAAAGGGTCCATGCACTAATTTTATCATGATTGCAATAGAAAACTAATTAATGCTTGCTGTCTAGAGAAACATAATTAGGAGCCCACCCCAGACCAACTGAATCAGAATCACCATTTAAACAAGATCCCCAGGTAAATCATATGCACATTAAAGTTTGAGAATTGGTACCATAACAAATTACCACAAACTTAGTGGCTTAAAATAACAAAAATGTACTCGTAATTCTGGAGGCCAGAAGTCTAAAATTAAGGTGTTAGCAGGGTTATATTCCTTCTAGAGGCTTCAGAGGAGAATCATGTCCTTGCCATTTTCAGCTTCCAGAGGCTGCCTACATTCCGTGACTGTGGCTCTTACCTTGCATCAATCCACCCTGTTGCTTTCATTTTCACATGTCCTACTACTATGATCCCCCTATGTTCCTCTTCTAAGGACTCTTGTGATTACATTGCATAAGGCCCATCAGATAATCCAGGACAATCTCCCCATTTCAAAATCTTAATTACAGCAACAAAATTTTTCTGCCATATAAAGTAACAGCTTCACTGGTTCCCAGGATCAGGACGTTGACATCTTTGAGAGATGGGGGCATCACTCAGCCTACCACAAACTCCATTTGTTCAAGTCTCCCTCATCCTTCCCCATCTCTCAGAAAATTCTACTTCCTCCTTAAAGTTGCTCTGACTTAACTGACAAGAAGTGCTCTAGACTTATTTGTATAGCTTTTACAGAACTTACCACTTTGTTCTTTGATGCAGAGATTTGTATACTTGTCATATCTCTCCTTTTATTCCATTCCACCTCCATTCTTATTAGATCATAATTTCCTTGAGGGAAGAGTTAGGAGACATGCTTCCATTCCCGTACTCTGCTGACAGTGCACACACTGATTTCATCAAGGACTTCTTAATTGCCAAATCCAGTGCACACTTTTGGGTTCATTTATTCATTCAAAAAATAGTTATTAAACACCTATTATGTGCCAAGCACTGTTTTGGACTCTAAGAATACAACAGTGAATAAAGAAGACTCAGTCCCTGACCTCTTGCAGTTTACATTCTGGTGAAGGAAATAAGTAATAAACTAATAGATGCATAAGCTAGTGCTCAGTAATGAGAAGAGTTGTGAAGAAGGAAGACCAGTCTTTTCACTTGCTCTCTTTGCAGAATTTGCCCTAATGCCTATCCCCTCTTTCTTGAGAACCTCTCTTTCCATAGTTTAGGAAACCATGATCTCCAGTTCTCTTCCTATCTCTCTGTTTGTGTGTGTGTGTGCTTTCTTTCTAAACATTTGCTTTATTTTCATGCTTTTTAAGTATTGGTTTTTCAGTTACCCATCTTCTGCTGTCTTCTTCTTGTCACCTTCATGCTAATGTTTCCCAAATCTGTATCTCCAGGCCTGACCCCTCCCCTGCCGCAGACCTCAATATCTAGTGGCCTCTGGTCATTCCCACCTGGACATACCACAGGCATTTAAGCTCAACATCTTAAAGAATGAAATTTTTCTGCCCCCAAATGCTTGTTATATCTTGCATTGCCAATCTCAGTTGGGTTCCCAAGCTGGAGACAGGGGATCACATTTGACTTCTCTTTCTCTCTTGCTCCCCACTTTAAATCTTACCCAAGCCTATCAATTTTGCTTTCTAAATATCCCTCCATCAAAGCTGCTTCTTCAGGTTCTCATTATCCCTTTCCTAGAATGCTGCAAAACTTTCCTAACTGCTTCTCCAGTCCACTGCTCTTCCCATCCATCCTTCACACTGCTCTAGTGATTTTCCTAAGTCATAAATCTGACTGCGTTGTTTCTGAGACAGAGTCCTCCAGTGGTTTCTCCATGACTTCAGGATAAAACAAAACTCCTCCACATTATTTATGTCTTTCTATTCTAGCTTCATCTCCCTCTGCTTCTAACTCACACTATACCCCAAGCATTGAATCTTCAATGTCTTCCCATGAATTTTCCAAATTCACTGAGTTATTTAACTCCCCAATCTTCGCATACATGATTCCCTTTGCTAGAACACTTTTCTTCCTCTCATTTGTCTAGTGAACTAATCCCTTAAAACCAGGTGTGGCCATTACTTATGCAGGGAAGATTACCTGCAGAAAGAGGAAATAATAAAACCATATTTTAATGTCTTATACCTACTTGTTTTCATTTCTATGTCAGGACCTTTGCACTTGATGTTTCCTCTTCCCAAAATGTTTTCCCCCCAATTCTTCACATGATGGCTTTTTCTAATCATTTAGGTCTCGGTTCAAGTGTTACTCTCAGGCGGGTCTCCTGTTCACTCATTTTAACAGAGCAGCTCCACCACCCTGATCATTATCAGTACCATCCTTAGACCTGTGCTTTCAAGGGCCTTCTCCATGGCCACCAGGGATCCCGCACCAGCTAGGGCTGTAGTACCATACGGTGGGGAGGGCAGGGACTGAGCTGACACCAGGACCTGCATAGACCCCAGACCCATTTCAATACTTCAGGGCATTTTTGAAACTTCTGTTTCCCATACAGGATCAACCAGATGCCCCAAAGTACTCCCAGACTTGTGCTATGAGGTTATCCAATGGCTCCATGTCCAGCCTTGGTTTCGGAGGGCAGCCTGGCCAGCAGATCACTCCAGCTGACTGGCACAATACTTTTGTCCTGGGATCATATGAAATGGGTTGCCAGAATGTTGCTGCCACTTTGATTTGGAGTGACTCAAATTTTTTATATAGACACAGGTCCCATATATCCTGGGAATGACACTGCTCCTTCATAGCACTTACACGTTCTGAACGTTCTGCTTCTTCATAGCATTTACACACACTGTTTATTAATTCATTTATTCATTTATTTTCTGAGTGCCACTCCTCCACTAGAAGTAAGTAGTAAGCTATGTGAAAAGAGTGACCTTAGATATCTTGTTCACCACCAGACATTCAGTGCTAAAACGGTTCCTGGCACCGAAGGTATTCAGTAAATACCTATTGAGCAGATAAATGAATGATTGCATGAAATAGTGTATTTAATTACAGACCTCTCTCCTTCTCTAGAATGTAAGCTCTCAAAAGACAAAGGATTTTGTCTTATTCACCTTGGTCTTCATACTGGCATAGTGCCTGCCATATGAGAAGGCATGAGGTCAATATCTTTGAATTGATACATAAATAAATAAATGAGTGAATGAATGACCATATAATATCTAGACTCGAGGTTCTTAACCTTGTCTTCACAATTCTAACGTGTAAATGACGTTAAGAACCTCTAGTTCTTAAAAGCTGTTAAGAAACTTTTAAAACTGCAGTGCTCAGGACCAGTTAAATCAGAATCTCTGAGGATACATCCCAGGCATGAGTATATTTTAAACTCTCCAGGAAATTTCAGTGTTCAACCACAGTTGAGAATACGGTGACCAGCCATCCAGGTTTGTGCAGGACTGAGGGGTCTCCCAGGATTCAGAAATTTCAGTGCTAACATTGTGACTATACCAGGCAAACTAGAATGGTTGGTTACCCTAACTGAGAACCACTGATTCAAACTGTCACCCAGCACCAATCTTGAGTGATATATTTTCAATTTTTGAAAAGTTAAGACTCATCAGTTTCATGCTTTCATTTGACACGTACCTGATTACATTCAGGCAGCTCACGTTGACCTCAATGACTGCTTTCTGCTGTGTTCTTGTTCAGATTTGTGTGGCTACTGTTGACTTGGGTGACATACTAATTTGTGGCATACAAATGGCAAGCGAACGATTAAACCATTACAGCAGGTCAGCAAGGACCAATAGGGCAGCTAAGCTTCCTTAGCTGGAAGTTAGCATAAAGTGCTACCTTTCCAAATGCAACTCCATTGAGCCTTCACTTTTCATTCTCCTTCAACATGTTGACAGTACGTTCTGACACATTCCTATTTATCACTTATGCATGTCAGTTACCCTGGTATGAGCTTGCAGTCCCTGCTGTTATCTGAGGAGACAAGAAATACTTTTCTTAATGGAAAAATCCCTATGTAAACCGAATTAATATTTATCATTCCAATTAATTTAATTCCTAATTAATTTACTACAAGTAAGTGATTTATACTGAACCCATCAATATCTGGACACCAGAATAGAAATGCTCTTTGACCCTTTGACCTATGAAGGGAACATAGCACTGCAGCTCTCTAAGGCCTTGTTATTCAAAGGGTGGCCCTAGATCATCAGCCTCAGCATCGCCTGGGAGCTTGTTAGAAATACAGAGACTCAGGTCCCACCCCAGACGTACTTAATCAGAATCTTTGGAGGTGGGGCCCAAGAATCTGTGTTTTAAAAAGCTCTCCAGATTATTCTTATGCATGCTCAAATTTGAGAAGGGGTCATCTAGAGAACACTTCACTTACCTAATTCTTCACATCATTATCTCAAAGCCCAGAGAGAAGAGGTAAGGGTAAGCAGAGGAAAGAAACATGTGGCACAGTGGTCCCCAAACTCTGCTGCACATTGAAAACACCTGGAGATCTTACACACTATCTGCGCCTGGCTTGCCACCCAAGGCACCTTGATACCATTGGTTTGAGGTGCAACCAGGGCACAGGGATATTGTAAAACCTTCCCAGGTGATTCTAATGTACAGCAGAGATTGGGAATCACTGATACAACAGCCATATCCCCAGCTCCTTGCTTTGGGCTTCCACTGATGAAGAACCCAGAGGAATGGGCAGCATCAGCATTTTCCATCCCTCCTTCCTTCACAAACATCGGAATCAGCAGGGACAAAATGAAGGGAAAACGCACTGAGTCTGAATCTCACCTCTGGCATAATGAATGCTTATTCTGTTTACCCTCTGTTAGTAGCTGTTTGATCTTTAACCTCTCTGGACCTCAGTATCATCTGTCAAATGGAGACAGTAAGACCAAATTCCCAGGATTATTTGGGACATTACATATGATAACATGTGGATGTGCCTAATACTTTGCCATTTGAAAACATCTGATGCAGGACAGAGTGTCATCTCTTTATCCTGCTCCCCTGGAGGTGGGACATCCAGCAGCATGAAGTCTGGCAAATATTTAGGGATGTGTCTTGCTCAGTGCACCAAGGATATTGATGAATTGAAATAACCCTGTTCACGTGTGAGTTCATTTATATAATCCCATTTCAGTCTCACATCTCAGCTGGGTAAACAGGATAACTTTATTATTATTATTATTTTTTGCGGTACGCGGGCCTCTCACTGTTGTGGCCTCTCCCGTTGCAGAGCACAGGCTCCGGATGCGCAGGCTCAGCGGCCATGGCTCACGGGCCCAGCCGCTCCGCGGCGTGTGGGATCTTCCCGGACCGGGGCACAAACCCGCGTCCCCTGCATCGGCAGGTGGACTCTCAACCACTGCGCCACCAGGGAAGCCCAACAGGATAACTTTTATTGTCCCCATTTTACAGATGATAAAACAGTGGCTTAGAGAGGTCCAGTGCCACACAGCAGTGAAATGGCAGACTCAGATCCTCTGACTGTAGCCCGTTTTTCTCTTCATTCTCAATCTCACATCCCGCTGCTTGGCAGGTTGCATTTATGGACAGGATACGTTGATTTAGACCAGCTCTGTCCTAGTAAACCATCTCTGTGATGATGGAACTGTTCTGTACTTGCACTGTCCAATTCAAAGGCCACCAGCCACATGCGACTATTGAGCACTTGAAATGTGGCTACTATGAGTGAGGAATTAAAGTTTTAATTTAATTTTAATTAGTTTAGATTTAAATAGCCACACGTAGACAGTGCAGATCTAGTGACAGAGTCTGGAGAATAATGGGAAACTGAAAAATTGTTCAGTGGTTTCTACTCACAAATCAAAGTAAACCTCAGCCACTTGTTTGCCTTTGTCTTAAAAGATCTTCTTAACTCTTTTTCAATAGAGTGTTAAAGCTGGCTCACTTTCTTGACAAGGGCACCATCACCATGCAATATATAATTCAAATGATGCCTTGAAACCAGTGATTGGCCAGCAGAAACAAAATGTGTTGTAGAGCAGGCTTCTCAAACTTCAACATGTATAGGAATCACCTGGGATCTTGTTGAAATACAGATTCTGATTTAGTAGGTCTGGGGTGGGGCCTGGGATTCTGCCTTTCTATTAAGTGCCCAGGTGATGCTGCCGCTGCTGCCCTGTGAACCACACCTTGACTAGCAAAGCTGTAGAGCAGCAGTTGGGTTAATATTGTCTCCCTTCACTCCTGGGGGCGTTTGGCAATGTCTGGAGATATTTTTGGTTGTCATGGCTTGGTGGGAGAGTGCTGTTGGCATCTACTGGGTCCTGAGATGCTGCTAAATACTCTACAATATATAGGACATGATAATTATCCTGCTCAAAATGGCAGTAGGGCCAAGTATGAGAACCCCTGCTGTACAGCCAAGTCTGCTCTCCAGGAAGAGGGGGTGGATGGGAGAGCGATGGAGTGGGTCTTCTTGGTATAATAACTGAGTGCTGTTTTCTCTCTCTCATTCTTCTCTCCTACTTATCTACACACAGGAGCCAATGCCTCGGCCCCAGACCAACTGAGCTTAGCTTTAGCCTGGAACAGAGTCGACATCGCCCGCAGCCAGATCTTTATTTATGGGCAACAGTGGCCGGTAGAGTATATGTTGTCACCCCTGAAAAGCCCACTTGCTTGGGCAAGGGTATTTGTTTAAGGAATCTCTGAGAGCGGCTCAGGAAACCGCTGCTTTTTCTTTAGGGTGGAAATGTTCCTTTGTAGCTGTCCTCATTCTCAGCTTCCTTTCTTATATTTAGGAAAACACTGTCATCTGGTGGAAGATACGACAAAGCACAGCTCCAAATGTTCCAAACATTTCCATCTCTCTGAGTGGCCTTTGATAGCTATGTTTAGCTGCAACTAATGCCATTTCTTTTATATGCCTGAAAATATATATATAAGACAAAATTGTGTTCATTAAAACTAAGTAAGGAGCAGAGTTAGCAGTTTGTTTCTGGTTGTCCCGGAGGTTTCTGCTGCCATGTGGCGGCACCCCATGCTGGTGTGGGGCTGGGTCGCACCTTAGGATACAGAATTAGCAGGCTTCCACGTGCCGGTGCCATCTGGTCCTGGAGGCTGAGCACAGGTCCTCCCTGAACCCAAGAACAATACAGAGTCAACGAAAGCTTTATATAACTGTTCTTGGTTTGTTTCCGTCAACTGGCTCTACCAAAAATAAAAACTTGGAAAATTGGCCATTGGGTGGTGTATGCTTGTATGCCCAGGAGGCAGCCAACAGTCTGGGATTTGATTTCTGTGCCTGGAATCACTGCAGGGCAACACCTTCATGTACAGATCTTTTTTAACCCTTCCTCTGCCCCAGAGAGCTTCTGCCTAGGATTGAAACCCTGGCTTCATTTAGTGCAAATGAATTGCTAGTGTGGAAAGATTTGTCAAGGAATCTGGACACTGGGAAGTTTTTGTGAAAGAAGTTAAATAAAACCCTAGTAAACAGACCAAATGACCTAAATAGTTACTGGGCCTCTGTGTAGAAATGGGCGAGGTGGAGACAAGGTAGTATCACTTAACTAAAAAAAAAAAAAGAGCAGCCTTCTTTCTGGTCTGTTTACTAGGATCCCTCCTCTCAGGTCAGCCAGGAGTCCAATTTAGAACCTAAGGAAGATGACAGTGAAGACAGTAAAGTACTCACTTTGGCACTTCACTGGTTTTGTAGAAGTTTGGTCAGAGAGTTGGAAGAGGGAAAGCCTTGTAAACCCTTGCACCTTCTCAGAATCTAGAACAAAAAAAGAGATTCAAGGAAGAATTAGCTTTTGGAACTAGAGATCCTTGTGTTCTGTTTGCAAAGACAAGCCCCAAAACATAGGAGAGAGTGTGACTGTCCCAGAAGTGGGTTTGGGAAACTTGCTAGCATGTTCTTGGGGGTGCTGAAGGTTTACCAGATGTCAAAGGCATCCATTTCTAAACTATTCAGGAGAATGCCAGAGAACTACATCCTTAGACCCTGGGTCAGACTAACTCTGACTTGATTTGCAGGTGGGGTCTCTGGAGCAAGCCATGTTGGATGCCCTAGTTCTGGACAGAGTGGATTTTGTGAAATTACTCATAGAGAATGGAGTAAGCATGCACCGTTTTCTCACCATCTCCAGACTAGAGGAATTGTACAATACGGTAGGACCAAGCTAAGGCACATTTTATTTTCTCTACTTTTTGTGTGTGTTTGTTTTACCTTCTCCTGCCCCCCACATGTCTGTGAGTCCCTGCCCTCCCCTCCAAATGCATGGATCATTTTCCACAAATGCTCCCTTAGACCTGTATAGACAACAAACACCAAGTCACCAAGAATCCACTTGTTTTAACTGCTCAGTTGTCAGCATCTAAGAAGCAGAAAGTTACGTGATCACCAAAAGGTAATGTTCTCAGGTTCTTACACAAAAGCATACGGCTCTGGAAATTAGAACACACTTTATTCTGTAAGCCCAGAGGGTGTTTGAGGCAATCAGCAGAGGAGGATTGATTTAACTCCAAGCATCAAAGGAGGCTGATTAACTATCCTGCACCATCTTGTTATCCTCAGAGCTATGAAGTTCATTCATTCCACTATAATAGGATAAAATGTAAAAACCTCTTGTTTGGAGTTACCCAGAAAGATTTTTTTTGTTTTGTTTTATAATGATTTGTTAATTCATTCACTAGGGATACCAAGAAGTAATCAAAAGAAAACCTACTCTTTATGAAGTTGTTGAGAGTATCCAGTGAGTTAAGTACATCAGCTCTGAGCTGATACTCACTAACATACAATGAAGTTTAAAGAGTAGATATTGTTTTCCCCCATTTTACAGATGAGGAAACTGAGGCCAAGAAGAGAATTGGCTTATTCAAGATAACAGAATTTCTAAGTAAAGAAAGAAGCCAGTACTGAACCAAAGCTTCTTTCTCAGAAACTGTTTTCCCCTCATTTGTCACAGTGCCTCTTTGTCCCACCACCCACAGCACTAATGAGATGGAGCTTGTTGGCCTGTCCCCAGCCAGTGATAGGTATTAGCTGGTGCCACCCTGGCTCTGTAACATTCCCACTGCTGGAAGTAGAAAACAAGTTAGTGGAATGACCCCACGTTTCTGTTTTCTCTGCAGATTTTTCTCAGTTCCGGATACTAAGACTTTCAGTAATAATAGGCCAGAATGGCAGAGTGGTAGACCCAGCCTCTATCCCCGCCCCCCCCACCCCCGACAAAGATCCACAATTAGACAGCTATCCACAGACAAAGACAGCTCTAGGAGAGCTCAGGAGTTCAATTAAGAAACTTCAGCAAAACAGTGGAACAAAAAATATCTGAAAATAACCACACAAAAAGGAGAGGAAGAACAGCTTCATTGTGTCTGTATCACCCTGTCCCCTGAGGCCAGCACAGCTCTGTGCCAAGAGGAAGCTCCTCAGCTAGAAATAGTTCCCCTCACTGGAAAAGAGAGCCAGTGAGCCTTTCAGGGCACTGCACAAAGGACACACTTCGGTTTCACCCCGCCCAGAGACCTGCAAAGCTGAGACGTACTGTGATAGCTAGCAACACAGTATGAGCCAGGCTGAAGGCTGAGTAACCACGGTTCCCAGGGACCTGCTCTGCAGAGGACCCCGGCATTTTTCACCAGTGAAGAAACCAATAGCCAGCACAGCTGCCACAGAGCCCTGCAGATTTCACTGGCTTTTGCTCTACAGATACTTGCGCTCATAGACACCAGTCACACAAGCCCCTCACCACTCCCTCTCCCCTCACCCCTGCTGGCGCCTGGGGTCCACACCAGCAGCCAGCCCAGGCCTCTGTGGCTACACGATTGCAAGAACCCAGCCTAGACCCCCATGGCTGACCTCCACTGCTGTGCACACTCTGAAAGCTAGCACCTCTGGCTGTGCACCTGTACACTGCTGGCCTGACACACACCGCCACGGCTGTGGAAATGCAAGACCCTAGAACTGCAAGACCCTGCAGCTACATGAGTACACTCCATCAGCCAAGGCTGCATGTGGACCAATAGCAAGTAAGGAGATTGAATCAGGAATCAAAAACCTCCCAACAAAGAAAAGCCCAGGACCAGATGGCTTCACAGGTGAATTCTACCAAACATTTAAAGAATTAACTCCAATTCTTTTCCAATTCTTCAAAAAAAATTGAAGAGGAGGGAATGTTCCCAAACTTATTTTAGGAGGCCAGAATTACCATAATAGCAAAGCCAGATAAGGACACTGCAAGAAAAGAAAACTACAGGTCAATATTCCTGATGAATATAGATGCAAAAATTCTCAACAACATACTAGCAAACCAAATTGAAGCACATTAAAAAGATGGTATACCATGATCAAGTGGGAGTCTTCCTAGATGCAAGGATGGTTCAACATATACAAATTAATAAATGTGATACATCACATTAGTAGAATGAAAGACAAAAATCATGATCATCTCAGTGGATGCAGAAAATATATTTGACAAAATTCAACATCCTTTCATGGTAAAAACTCTCAACAAATTGAGTATAAAAGTAACACACCTCAATGTAATAAAGGCCATATATGACAAACCCATAGCTAACATCATACTCAATGGTGACAGATTGAAAGCTTTCCTTCTGAGATCAGGAACAAGAAAATTGTGCCCACTCTTACCACTCCTATTCAACATGGTACTGGAAGTCGTAGCCAGAGAAATTAGGCCAAAATAAAAGGAGAAAAAGCAATAAAAAATTTTTATCCAAATTGAAAAGGAAGAAAGAAGATTGTCTCTGTTTGCTGATAACAGCATCTTGTATACAGAAAATCCTAAAGACTCCACCAAAAAATCTATTAGAACTAATAAATTCAGTAAGTTTCAGTATACAGAAGCAGCATACAAAAATCAATTGCATTTATGTATGCTAACAATGAACTATCTGAAAAAGAAATAAAACAATTCCATTTACAACAGCACCAAAAACAATAAAATACTTAGGAATAAACTTAACCAAAGAAGTGAAAGATCTATATATCAAAAACTATGACATTGATAAAAGAAATTGAAGAAGGCACAAATAAATGGAAAGATATCTCATGTTCATGAACTGGAAGTGTTAATATTGTTAAAATGTTCATGCTACCCAAAACCATCTATAGATTCAATGCAATTCTGGTGGCATTTTTCACAGAAATAGAAAAAAAATTCCTAAAATTTGCACTGAAACACCAAAGACCCTGAATAGCCAAAGAAATCATGAGAAAGAAGAACAAAGGTGGAGACATCACACTTCTTGATTTCAAACTATATCACAAAGATACAGTAATCGAAATAGTATGGTATCAGCATAAAAACAGACACATAGACCAATGGAACAGAATCAAGAGCCCAGCAATAAACTCATGCATATACAGTTAACTAATATTAGACAAGGGAACAAAATATAGGAAACAATATGGAGGTTCCTCAAAAAAATTGGGGCCGAGGGGCGGGGGAAATGGGGAGATGTTGGCCAAAGGGTACAAACTTTCAGTTATAAGATGAATATGTTTCAGGGATCTAATATACAGCATTGTGACTGTAGTTAACAGTACTATATTGTATACTTGCAAGTTAATATGAGATCAGAGCTTTAATGTTCTCACCATAACAACAGCAAAATGATTATTAAGTGAGGTGAAGGATATGTTAACTAACCTTATTGTGGTAGACATTTCACAATATAGACGAGCATCAAATCATCACATTGTACACCTTAAACTTACACAATGTTACATGTCAATTTTATCTCAATAAAACTGGGGAAAAATAATAATGGGGTTTTCAGTAAAATAAATAAATGAAAACACAGAGTTGAATGACCTTCATATAAATTAGAGAATCAAGGGAGTAGAGTGATTTATTCCAATGATTGGAAAGAAGTAAGTAGGAAAGTTATAGATCAAGAAAGGCCAATAGATTTCATCACTCCAGTCAAGTCTAATCAGCATTCCCTAGAGTACTCTGTTGAAAAGGATTATGGAACAGTGAATGGCCTCAGTGATAAGAATAGCTAGCATTTTCTAAGCACTATTTTAATAGTTTTATAAACATTTCATCATTTAATCCTCACAACAGCCCTACCAGATAAGTGGTAGTATTATCCTCATTTTATAGATAGTAAGACTGAGTCACAGTTAAGCAGCTTGCCCATGGTCACAGCTGGTAAGCAGCAGGGTCAGGTTTGGAGCCAGGCATTCTGACTCCAGAGTTTGCATGTTTAATCCCTACACAATACTGCATCCCTCAGTGGAAAAAGAGTTCTGATGAGTATGTCCGCCTGAAGGGACCAGTAGTTGAGGCGGTACACAGGGATTGTCTTGAATACTTGAATGTGTTCCAACAGTGCTTAAGGATTTGCCATCACTGTTCAAGATCTTCCAATACGGTCACCAGATTCAGCAAACAAAAATACAGAATTCCCAGTTAGGTTTGAATTTCAGATAAAGAACAAATAAGTTTTAGTATGTCTCACATATTGCACAAGACATACTCAAAATTATTCATTGTTATTGGTCAAAATGTACAAAATTCCAAATTTATTTATAAAATAAATGTCATGAGGATGTAATATACAGCACAGTGACTATAGTTAATAATATTGTATTGCATATTTGAAAGTTGCTGAGAGAGTAGATCTTTAAGGTCCTTATCACAAGAAAAAAATCTAAGAACTATGTATGGTGAGAGATATTAAATAGACTTATTGTAATGATCATTTTGCCTCATATACAAATATCGAATCACTATGTTGTACACCTGGAACTAATATATGTCAATTATACCTCAATTTAAAAAAGATGAGGAAACATAAAAGCAAAAGAAGCTGTAAATCAAAAGATTAAGAGAGATAGTTACATTTAAAACTTTTAATTTGATACATAAAAAATGCATGAATACTAAAAAGAAATACAAAATAGGCCATCAGGGCTTCCCTGGTGGCGCAGTGGTTAAGAATCCACCTTCCAATGCAGGGGACAGGGGTTCGATCCCTGGCCCAGGAAGATCCCATATGCTGCGGAGCAACTAAGCCCGTGCACCACAACTACTGAGCCTGCGCTCTAGAGCCCGCGTGCCACAAGTACTGAAGCCAGTGTGCCTAGAGCCCATGCTCTGCAGCAAAAGAAGCCATGACAGTGAGAAGCCCATGCACCGCAACAAAGAGTAGCCACCACTTGCTGCAACTAGAGAAAGCCTGCACACAGCAACAAAGACCCAACACAGCCAAAAATAAAAACAGATTAAAAAAAAAAAAAAGGCCATCAATATGACAAATAAAAGTTCAACATTAAGAATTAATAAAATGAATGAAAATTAAAACAAAAAAAGAAGTTATTCATTGGCTGTCTGGAATTCAGATTTAACTAGGCATCCTGTGTTTCATCTGATATTCCTGTTCCTGAAAGACAAGAGAATGGCAAACCACTTCACTTTATTCTTACCTTAAGCAACGGTAAGGATCTTTTGCACAATGGCAGAGTTGAACAGTTGCGATGAAGACTGTATGGCCCATGAAGTCTAAGATACTAACCATTTACAGAAAAAGTCTGCCAAACCCTGCTTTAGCCAGTTTCTCATTCATTATGGGTAATAAACAAGTTGTGATTGGCAGTGTGCCAAATTATACTTCTGATGCAGTAAACTGGCCCTTTTGTCTCCCCCTGCTGCACAGCTAGCCTCTTGAATGATGTTTTGGCCCAGCTGTCAACAGAGTTGATGGCCTCCTTTGCAAAGTTTGAATCTAGAACCTCAAATGCTTTTTCTTGAGGAGCCACAATCCAAAAACCTGCCACTGTGTTTGTTTAGAAAAGACAGGTACAACTGAGCAACTAGAACAAGGTTCATCTTAATGAACTTCCCCTCCGCCAGCCAGAACCCTTCCTTCCAGATCCTTGTTGCCTTGCCAATGAGAGCCCCTGACTAGCAAAACCATTTGATTCTTCTTTATTGTTTTCAGAGACATGGGCCCTCAAACACATTGTACCACTTGGTCAGGGATGTCAAAAAGGTAAGAACCCTCGCGACTGCAGGTCGGAGGCCCTGTCTTGACTGCTTCCTGTGATTAGAAAGTGCCTGTTTTGCATGAGCTGCCAGAGTATTCCTGTCCCTGCCAGACCCCCTCATTTCAGGACACAGTGTGCGTGTATGTCTTTTAACTTTGACATCTCTGCTTATGATGCAGCTGCAGTATTATCGCCAGTCTCCATGGTTTTAGATGCTTTCATTGGACATAATGCTTTCGGGTAGTGGAACCCTAGGCTTTCCCCCCATGCCTTGTGGATTTATGCCATTACCTGTATTTTTTCATGTGCTCCTCACTATTTGGGGAACTCGTTTCCATGCTATCCAACTGACCATGAAAGGTATATTTATTTACTAGCTCCTGATACAGTGTATCACCGCCACATCTAGCATGACACAGAGCATATAGTAAGCGTAGCTCAAAAAGTCTCAGAGAAACAGAGACTACAACATATATATACATTCCATTCTGCTAACACTTTATTTTCTCCAATATATTTTTTCACATTCATCATCAAATTTGATGGGGGAAAAAGCCAGTTGGTTTGGATCTAGTAGATTTATGCCCAATTTAAAAATGAGGAGGTTGAAACACAAGGAGGTGAGATCTGTACTGAGTGGTTGGTAAGGAGCTAGAATTAGAACTCAAATCCTTTAATAATCATAATCATAAGTAATGGTACCTAGGATTTAGTGATGACTAGGTATGTGACACTAATCCTTCTATGTCTTAGCTCATTTCATCTTCACAACAAATATATGAAGTAGAGTTATTATTTTATTTTTTTTTACTATATAGTGTTACTCCCATTTATAGATGAGAAAAATGAGGCAAAGGGAGGTTACATCTCATCTTAACCAAGTGCTTGTTCTGCCCCATAAAATCTCTTTCCGAGGTAGCTTCAGTTCTGAACGCTTGGCAGGGTTCCCAGAAAGTGATGTTTTAACACCAAAGGATAAAATAAATGGTGACGCTTCCCCTACCACATACACATGTACACACGCACACACATACACAGGTATATCCACCTACCAGTTGTTAGCAATTCTTTGCCAAATTCCATAGGACATACTCGGAGAAAGCTACAAAGTGAGGTAAAAAGTAGAGTGCCATTCCTTCATCTCATAGGAAGTCATAGGCTAGAACTACCCTTTAGGTGTCCTGTAGCCGCTTACTAATTTTTCCTTCGAAAGGCCCTGGGGCTGATTATAATGTACCTATTAACCAGCTGGACCTTTGCTAATAATGAGTAAAGAGTACTAAGAAACCTCCTTCTGTAGGGCCTTGGGAACTTTACTCCCACCTCTGCACAACCTTACTGAAAAATTTCTCATCCGTGTGAGTGAGTGAAGCCTGTAGTTCTTTCAAAGCAAGGGAAATAGATGCTATGCCATCTGTATATTTTACCAAGATCACACCTTTGCATGGTCTGCCTCATTTCAAGCCATAAACATACCTGCCCTCAACAAACCCACTTCTCTTTTCCTCAAGTCTTCCTATTTTGTTTAATTTATCTTGGCGTAAAATTTCCTGGTAACTAAACAGAAGTATCTCAGAAGATTAGATGTACACACCAAGCATGTATTCTTTGCCAAGGTACTTGTTGCTCATGTTCAAAACTCAAAATGTTTTGAGGTTTTCTAAAATAATAAGTAAAATATCCCCCTCACCTTAATCTAGTCTGTGTCACTGAAGGAATTATGAGGCTTTCTGAAGAGACAGCTGTGTGCCTTTGTCCCTTAGTCCCAGCCACTGGGCAGGCCAAGCCTTCATATAAAGTCACTCATCTACCTCCATCACCAAGCTTCTCAATGTCTTGCCTGATTTTCAAAGAGATTTTTGCAGTTAGATTTTAATGAATATAAATGATTGAAATCCCTCCTAATAGGTTCTCTTCCTCGTAGGACTTTGCTTTGCATATCATTTTCTTTTTTCTGAAGTTCCATTAGCTGCCTCTTACATTTGCTTACATTTAGTGGAAGGCATGTAGAGTATTTTTAAGGTAGGGTTTTCTTTAACTTCTTAGCTAAAGGTATACCTCAAAAATAATATAGACTAACAAGACAGGACAGGATGGTAAGAATTTGGGAGGACTATCAGTTAGGAGCAGTTTTATTTTTCTTTCAAGTGTGATCCAAATACTAGAGCAAGAATATAGTTATATGAGGATTCATCTACTTACTAACTTAGTAGCGGGGAAAAAATAACAAATCATTCAGGATAGTACTGAAATGGCTTAGGAAAAATTTATCCTTTTTCTTGAGAAAAGAGACTGCCAATATGGTTGGGAGAAACAAAAGCCTATGTTTAGTTTCTTCCCTTGGGAAGAAATAGGGGCAGGAAATGCAGACTCCATTTATTTCTATGATAAAGGTGAGTGTCTGACTATTGGAGAGCAAGAAAGAATAACAATGGTAGCCAAAGGAGCTGTAAGTGTCTATGTTTTATGGATGAAAGTAGCTAAAAATGAGGTTTTTTTGTTTGTGTTTTTTTTAAGAAGTGAATGAGAGAGAAATTAATATTGGTAAACATCTTCCTCACAGTTTATGCCAATAAGATATGCAAAATCTACAAATCTAGGTTTAAAATGCTAAGAAAATCTTGGGCAGTTTAAACAGTTTTCAAAATTAAGGAACATAATAATTAGCATGTGCTTTGTGCTTTATGGTTATAGGACTTTATGTACATGTTAATTGATTTAATCTATGACAAAAATTAATCAGTAAGTGATAAGCCCTAGTATGAAATGAATGCTGTTCAAAAATTAGAAACACAGTTCGGGACCTTAAACGTAGTGTTTGATAATATGTCTGTAAAATAAAATGTAAATAACTAATGAACCCAGAGAATGCATTTAGGAGTTATCAGACCATCATTAAGTTAACCAGCGTATCTCCAAGTCCAACTATCCTTTGAAACCAACAGAACTGAACGTGGAGAATTACTCCCAAGCTAGTTTCAAAACCTTAAATAACTTATATGAAGGGAGCAATCTAGGAGCAATGAGGTAGAGTTAGTATCAATCAGAAATTTAAAATATCAGCCAACCCAGTTCCCTGAACCTTTCTTGTGCATAAATCCATTGGATGTACCAATGCTCTCATATTAAACCAGAGTGGCCTGAGTCTGTCCGCTTTTCCATGAAATCTAACTTGCCATTTTAGTAGCTAACTGTCTGCTCAATTTGTGCCTCTGTATGTTTTAAAGTAGTAGTTTTTCTTTCTTAAATGTACTAATACTTCAGATTGCCTCAATTATCCCTCCCCACCAAAGAAGGGTGATATTTGAGTATTATGTAAGAGTAGTGGTGAAATTATGATAACTTAAAATTCAGTTATATGGGAATCAAGACCCAGAGCTTTGCCGAATTTTAAAGAAAAAGCATGTCGGACACACTTTGGGGAAAAAAAGGACATTTTCATAACTCCATCTGCTGAATTCATGCAAATTTTCAAAATTCTTAATTTTTAAAAGATTTTGCCCAGTCTACTGCCATGCCAAACACTGAGGGAATGTCCTCTTTTCCCATGAATTTTCACCAGGTTGGTCTTTTCCCCACTCTCCCTTGGTAAATCTTACAACCAGCTATCATTTTATACCTTGCATACATCAGAAGGAAACAGTATTCTTTGAAGGCTTGTTATGAGTTTCAAAGAAAAAAAAAGTTTCCTAAACAGCTGAAATCTGATAGTGATATCATGAGCTGACATCTGAAAAACAGAGTGCATTTAGAAGAGCAGATCTAATAAGTGAATTTAAGTTATTCTTTTAATTAAAAGACATCCTTAGGCATGGCATGGATTAAAATTTAGCCTCAGAGTAGTATCTCATGGCATGAAAAAAAAGGAGACAATGTTTTCAAGTTGTAAAATTTACTTACCCATAGATCCAAGCCTCTCTATTTTACTCTGTGGATCAAATTATTTGAATCCTGTGGCTTGCTATGTGTTGTTAAGGCATGAAATGGGAAATAAGTGTCCAGATTTTACCAGTTACCAAAGTAATTACCAAAAACGGGGAGCAGGGAATAACAGAAACAGCAGGCAGAATGAATATTACTGCAGTATATTGACTTCCTATTCGAAAAGGAGACAAGCAAAGGAAGACTCCTCCAGAGGCTTTTGGACATTACTTGTGGAATATGAGGAGGCATTTTTCTCTGCTTTTTTTTAAAGGAGGTGGATGTTACGAGCACAAGCCCATCCCTGTCTAACCCTTTACCCTCTCTTTTCTCTAAGCCTCCATCTCTACTAACCAAATTCCAGCAGATTATTAGAAACTGCATCAACTCTGGAAGCTCTGGACAGGGGTCTTTGGCCAGTGACCTGGCAGCATAGAAATAAGAGCAGCCTTCCATGTAGTGATCAAACAACTGGACCTTTAGAAACAGACAGGACCTTAGAAGTAACTATGTCCACATTGCCTGTTTTCAGAGCATGAATTGAAGTACAGAGAGAGAACCCTCATTGCCTTGTATTAGGTGACCATTGCCCCCTTGTAGTCAAACAGAAATCAGGCCAGTTCCTTTCAGGCCATCACTCAAAGCTCAGTAACCCAGAATGGTCACAGAATCTTTTCTCCTACTTCAGACCAGATAATACAAAAATCACTCCAAAATAATCAAGCTTTATATAAGAAATTTCTAGGAAAAGAAGATTCTAACACCTTCTTTGGTAGTATGTAAGCCTATCAGCCCTTTATGAATTTGCATAAAATTTTGCAAAACAATGTTGCCAGTGTTTGCAGAACATTTGTAAAAAGTGTTGCCCCTCTAAAATTTTTGTTTATTTTGGATTTTACTATTACCACTTTCCTGACAACCCACGCTTACAGAGACCTCAAAAGCATAAATATTGCCATTCACTATTGGTCTTCAGGCAATATTGGTTCTTGTTCTTAGAATTCAAACTGATGTTCACACATACGTTTCTCAAAAGGAAATATACAGGTGTTAGGCTCACTATTACCCACGTTTTAAATTTGGAAAATTGTTACAAGACTAAAAATAGGCAGAAATTCATAGACCCACTATGATTGTTGTTCAGTAGCATCACAATAAACCTTTTGGGGATTTTTCTGAAACCTGGTACTTGAGCAATACAAACCGTAAAGGGCATGGAGTTTAGCCCCTTTTACTGGGAAGAAAACTGAGGCCTTGAGGGAAAGTGGATGATTTGTGAAGGATGGACAGAGTCCAGAGCAACTGACTCGCAGCCAGTACTCTTCCCCCTGCCAGCTTCACAGTGCCAAGGAAAATAGCACCGATCGGGTGAGCCTCCTCTGGAGGTCATCCGTGTAGGAGCCAAATGCACAGGAGATGAGGCTGACCGAGATGTGCCCAGAGAAGCTCTGGGGCTCTTCTACTCGTGAAATAATAGCCTCGCCTAACCGTCCAGTAAGAGCCAGACAATACAGAAAGCGCAGTCTTGTTAACCTGCCCAAAATAATGGAGAAAAAGTGTTGCACAGGTAATATTTTTAGATTCAGTTTAATGTTTATGGAAAGGACAATACATAAAAAGTTACTACCTTAAAATAAATCTTTCTCTAAGTTCCCTTTTAAAGAAGTCAGACAATTGGTCTTTCTTGATAACCAGAGGATAGCTGGGGCTTTCCCACCCAGGAGTGACTCATAAACTGTAACTAGTTAGTTGTTACTGAGAACATAATACTGAAGAACCCCAAACTGAGGCTTGATCCCAAATACATTGATTAATTTCAGTGTTTTACTTATTCACATTTTTGACCAAAAAAAAAAAAAAAAATTGAATACCTACCATACACCAGGCATTGGGAATACAAAGATAAATAAAACAATTAAAAATATGAAGTTATAGGTTTGATGGCAGGATACAGTGGGCCACCTGTAATCCTGAATCCCTTTCAAGTGATTGCTGTTGACCATAGGAAAGCTGATAAGGATAACTGAAAACCTACCTTCAGTTAATAAAACTACATAAGCTAATTTCCTAGAGATAATGATATCTTCATATACTATGAATTTCCCAATTCTGCTGTGTAATCCCACCTGAACTTTACTTAGTAGACCTCAGAATCACCTGGACAGCTCATAAAGTGCATAGAGTCTCATACTCGAAGCAGGATAGGGTCCAGACCTTTGCATTGTCACCAAGTTCCTCAGATGGTTCAGATGCCACAAAGTTGGAAAACCACCACTATTATGAGCCACTTCTGTGAAGTGGCAGGAATCTCACACAGCATCCTGGATGGATCCTCCATTAAAGACAAACCCCAAAGTGGACAAAGCCCTCAGGCCCATCCAAAATGTATCTAAGAATGCAGTGTGCCAGGCTTCCAACACGGTGTGGTACCCCTGCCATTCATGGTATAGAGCACACTTCTGCATCAGGGAACTAAACCAGACAGTGAGACTTGATCATTTGTACCCCTTGGAACTCACTGTGAGCTCAGAATTTCCCACAAACAGAACTAATTCTTCCTTGACCTAACAAAATAAGGATTTTCTCAGACCCTATAGAGTTCCCTTTTGAAGTAGAAACCAGTAATGAGCAGATAATAATAAAAACGCTTGTTTTTGCATCTATATGTACAACATTAAACTTATACCATAGCTCTAGGTCCTTAAGAAGCACTGTTCTCTAAAAGAAAATATGAAAAACCTCTTTAATTCTGAGAAAATAAATATTCTGTTGATAAAACTTCTCTTATTTCACCCCTCTTTCTCTTTAAACACAGGGGATGTTCATAAAGGACTTTGTCATGACATCCATCTTGCTGTCCTTTTATTAAAAGGGTGCCAATTTTTTAAAAAGTTTAATAGAAGTTTTGTATAAAAGATATTTGAGCTCTCAGCATATTTCACCTGATGCAGTCCCTGGTAATCACAATTGTCTTCTGGAAGGAGTCTTCATTCAGTGAGTGTGAAGAAATAAATGATCAGCAAGAGGACAGTAACAGGCCTGGGTCAGAGGCAGAGCAGCGAGGGGGTCCAGGGAGAATATCTGGGGGACATAGTTCCTAGTGGCTGGGAGTGGTAGAATTTGCCATATCTAGCCTTGTGTTTCTTTCTACTACACTGGTGTTTTTTTCTCCCCAGCTGAAGACTTGAATAAATATTTTGATTTTCTGTTATTGCCGACGATTACTGCATCTTCTTATTTAACTTATGTCTTCTTTCCAAGCGAGAATATCCAGGTTTCGGTTGGATCTATTTTAAGGTGAATTGATTAACCAGAATAATAATACATTCATATGTTTCTTTTTTAATTATTATTATTATTTTACTCTAAAATAGTTACAGAACACATGGAATAGAATCCCTAGTAAACCATGCTGTCTTTTGGATGTGTCTGTTTGTTCCATTCTTCCGTGATAGGGGAACCTGCCCCCAGACTACAGAATCAGCCTGATAGACATCGGCCTGGTGATCGAGTACCTGATGGGAGGGGCTTATCGCTGCAACTACACGCGAAAGCGCTTCCGGACGCTCTACCACAATCTCTTTGGCCCCAAGAGGGTGAGGCTGGCAGCAAATCCCATTTCCTGGACTCTGGGGAGGACTAGTGTGCAGTAGATTTGGAGTGCGGCTGCTTTGTCATCTCCAACGGGGAGATCAGATGACAAGGCAATTGCCCTGCCTCTTCTTCCCTCTGCCGTCAAATCTGTTGAAAAAAGAAAAAAAGGAATATGCTGGGTGTTACACTTCTTTCTTTTCCTCACTAGATCCAATTCAAACCAGAAACTGGCATTGAAAGTGAACCTTTTTTAGCTTTTCTACATGCTATGAATTGAGATGACATGCTCAACTTCTAAATAAGTCATTTTGTATATTAAAAAAGTAATTTTTCTCATTTAAAAAAAGTGAACCTTGGGCTTCCCTGGTGGTGCAGTGGTTGAGAGTCTGCCTGCCGATGCAGGGGACACGAGTTCGTGCCCCGGTCCGGGAAGATCCCACATGCCACGGAGCGGCTGCGCCCATGAGCCATGGCCGCTGAGCCTGTGCGTCCAAAGCCTGTGCTCTGCAACGGGAGAGGCCACAACAGAGAGAGGCCCGCGTACCGCAAAAAAAAAAAAAAAAAAAAAGGTGAACCTTAATGATCAGAGAATAGTAATTATATTCAAATAATCTTATTATCTACCACATCACTTTTCAAGGTTTTTGCTCTTGGGATCTATTTATAAAAAATTATTGAGGACCCCCCCAAAGATTTTTATCTGTATGAGTTCCATCTTGTTCTATAATTTGCTGAGTTGCCTTCTCTTCCGTCTTGGTCTGTGCCTGTTTTGCACATCCCCAGCATCACCGGTGGTGCTACTGTGTGTGCTTACACTTTCCATGCCATGAGTGCCTTTTGCCGTCAGCACATGCCCCTCTGGTCCCACTCACCCTTGCTCTACTGGACAGCAGCAAAGAGAGATAACCAGCGTGAAGCATCTCAACATATAATATTTCTGAATAATATCCCAAGTCTCCAGATAATAGAGGTCTTTCAGAGGTTTGGGAAACATCTCATAGTTTGACTGACTGTCTCATTGTTCACTCAAGTGCTTGATGTCATGGAGAGGTCGGCCTAGCGGGATGGTTTTAGGATGATGGAAGAAATCTTGGTCCACAAAAGAGATTATAAACCTGCAGGCTCTACCCTCGGGCAATCTCATTATGCCTCTCCAGTTTCCTAATTTTCTGTAATTTACCAAAATCACTAAATCCCTAATTCTCTTAGAATTTCTATAAAGAGTTTCCCCTGTGGTGTTTTATTTAGTGAAATGAATACATGCTGTGTGGTACAATAGATTTGTTCCATTACCTGTTTAAGATACATTAGGATCCTTTTCTTACCTCTATAAAGAAATCTAACTTTGTGCATAACATTTTTTTTAACAGCCCAAAGCCTTGAAACTGCTGGGAATGGAGGTAAGTGTTTGCTCAAATTATTAGTGTCAATTGTTTATTCTCTTTATTACACATTTCAAAATATATATATATATATAAGGTCATTCCAGTGGTAGAGCTTAGTACATGATTCTAAAATAAGGAGGTGAAATTTTTTCCAGTGTCGAGGGGGCAGGTCACAGTAGCTTTGAAAATTCTATCATGGGGTTATATTAGCATTGCAAACAAACAAAAAAAATCCTATTTGAAATACTGACTTGAAAACCAAGAAAGCATATAAATTCCAGTAAGTGAAATCTATTCATGGAAGTTTACAAATGGCAACAGATCCAAAGACCAGAAATTCTTCACAAATGCATCTAATGAAGTATTCAGAAACTCAAGAAAGATTATCTGTCTCCCATCTTCTGTTCATGTGGTTATTATCGTATATCCAATTGCAAGTATAGGATGTCCTTGTCTTTTCAGTGGAAAGGGTAGTGCTGTCCATCATGAGGTACAAATAACCCTACTTGTAGAGGAAAAGAATGGACAAAAGTTAAAAAAAAAAAGCTCATTAAAAAATACTGTTCTAAAATTAAAGTATAACACTGACATGTTCCCATAGGACTGTGCTTATTCATTTATTATAACTTGTTTTAAAGTTAGGCATTCAGGGGCTTGTGAGTTCTTTTAGAATAGAAGCTAGGAAAAGACAGTTCATTTTTTCTGTATCTATTCCAGAGCTGGGCCAGTAGTAGACATACAAGAACTATTTACTGAATTGAGTGGATTCATTTCTAACTCCATCTCTGTGTTTTTTCCCTAAAATTACAGGATGATGTTCCCTTGAGGCGAGGAAGAAAGACAACCAAGAAGCGTGAAGAAGAGGTGGACATTGACTTGGATGACCCTGAGATCAACCACTTCCCTTTCCCTTTTCATGAGCTGATGGTGTGGGCCGTCCTGATGAAGCGGCAGAAGATGGCCCTGTTCTTCTGGCAGCACGGCGAGGAGGCCATGGCCAAGGCCTTGGTGGCCTGTAAGCTCTGCAAAGCCATGGCCCACGAGGCTTCCGAGAACGACATGGTTGATGACATCTCCCAGGAGCTGAACCACAACTCCAGGTTGGACGGCCTAGCAAATGGCGTGGTCAGGGGAGAAGAAGGGAAGGTGGTCCCCAGATACAGGTTTTTTGAGCTATCCAATACTTCAAGGGGAGACAGAATCAACCCAATGGTGCACACAGAGGGCGGACACAAACAGTTAACATTTACAGTGCACAGTGCTAGATACAGAGGTGCATACAGATACATAGATTTCATTTCATCCTCTCAACTGCCTCAAGAGGTAGGTCCCTTATGATGCATACTTTACACCTGAAGAAAATGAGACTCAGAGAATTTAAGTAACCTGTCCAAGATCACACATTTGTGGTTGACAAGGCCCAGCTCTGAACTGAGGTCTGTCACATTTAAGAAGACATACTGCACTCTGAGTTTTGGGTCTGCCTTCCACATCCATATGCCTTGAACTGGGGGCCTTGAGTGCAGGGATTGTGCTTCATTTGACTTACACCCCCAGTTCTAAACATAGTATCTGGCACACAGTAGATGCTTAATGGGTGTTGGCTGAATGAATGAATGAACAGACTAGACCCCATAAGGAACAACTAGACCACTCAGCAACCACCCTTTGTGGCTTGGCCAGTGGGTCCCCACTTTCATCATCTAAGTCTCCAAGATGGCCAAAAGACAGTTCCTCACATTCTCTCATTCAGGGACTTTGGCCAACTGGCCGTGGAGCTCCTGGACCAGTCCTACAAGCAGGATGAGCAGCTGGCCATGAAACTGCTGACGTATGAGCTGAAGAACTGGAGCAACGCCACATGCCTGCAGCTCGCAGTAGCTGCCAAGCACCGTGACTTCATCGCACACACATGCAGCCAGATGTTGCTCACGGACATGTGGATGGGTCGGCTCCGGATGCGCAAGAACTCAGGCCTCAAGGTCAGTGAGTCCAGAAGGCCCTGTTGGCTATGAGGGCCAGAGGGCTGGTGGGAGCTTTCCAAGCCAAATCTGCAGTGGTAGTGGGCATTCTCTTAACTCGGGAGGGTGGTTCTGAGCCCCAACTGTGCATCAGAATCTTCTGTATAATGGGTTGTTTTTTTGAATACAGAGACGAGGGCCTACCCCAAGTTCTGCTAAATCAGAACCTTTAGAGATGGCATGCCTAGACAGTAATATTCTCAGAAGATCCAAGGTGGTGGTCACACAGGGGTACCATAGGAGGTATCATTTGCTCTGTCACAAGCCATGCTGCACCAGGAGACACTTACTTAGGCAACCTTTCACCTCCATGTGAGCCTGAACGCCTTGGCCCCTCCTTGGCACCATAAAGAGACATTGGCTCTTATCAGCTGTACTTTAGAAATTTTTTAAATGAAATAAAAATGAGATAGATTTATATGTAAAGATGTTGCTAAATAATCCTGATCTATTTTTCATTGAAGGAAAACAAGTTGCAGACCAACAGGTAGAGCCTGAGTCCATTTCTTTGGTTTTTTTAAAGCATGTACATGTATAGTTCTATTTGTACAACTTCATTTTTTTATTAAAAAAAATAGAAAGGATACACAGTAAATTGTTTGTAGTGGTTACCCCTGGGGTTGAAAGTATAAGAAATAGGATAATAAGTGGCTTTTGATTTTTTGTTTTCTTCAGTGTTTTACAAGCAAAACATTAAACTGAGAGAATTTTTTAAAAGACCAAAAAAATGGGAAGGGAAGATGGAAAGAATGTTTTAAAATGCTTTATCTGTTTAGAGTCTGTGGCTGTTACAACTGAAGCCAGCCAGGCTTATACTTACCTAGAACTACCTGCTCTAGGTAACTCTGAGGTCAGCCCAAAATAAAAGGGCCACCAGACCAGAGCAGTCTGCTGAGGCCACCCTGATTGAACCAGCAACCCTCCCCAACTCCACCCTTTCTGTGGGCTCTTGGCCCAGAGTCACAGAAGGGTTCCATGAAGTGGGTCATGGGCATTCCATCACTACACTGCAAACAATGCCAAGCCTGGCTCTCAGCTCTGAGGACAGGGTGTCATGTCCCCTGAAGACTGCCAGGCATGCCACCTGAGCGTTCCCAGGCCTGCCAGGCACCCTTAGTCAGGGTCACCACTCTCCCCTTTCCCTTAGCTGCTCTCAAGTCCCTGGGCACTCGAGCACAGACTGTCCCTGCCTCATTACTTGAGAATCATTTTTACTTACCCTTCATGGCCTCTCTTAGCCCCTCACCTTGGTATACTTTCTTCAGGGAGGGTTGTATTCAGAAGCCTTGTACACAGAACCATTTTAGGACTGAGGGAAGAGGTGAGAGAAGATTTAGGAAACACAAATCAGATGTCAGTATTATCATTCAGAAACGTGGTCCCTGGAAATAGAGAATGAAATTATTGCCCTCTCATGAGAAAAGCCAATGAATTTAGTGTCATCACGTGGAGATTTAAGCATGTGGTTTATAATGAGAGAAATACAGTGCTGAGCCTCCTGGGGCATTTGTGCAGAGGGACTCTCATAGTGATACAGAGCCCACGTGTGTGTGGGGGGTTTCTGTCGGATAGTAGCAAATGCTGGGGGATGCTCTAAAATGAATACAGTTTTCCTACATGGACTTTCTCAAGGTCAACTTAGGACAGTATTTTTTACAGAGATAACCAGGTGACACATAATCAGTTCCACTTGGCATATTAATAAATAAATGCCAGTGGACGTAAGTATGAACTGACTTCACAAAGTGCCATCAAGTGACTCAATGGGAATCTGGATTTTTTCCCATTTTTGCCTTGGGTAGAATCTTTTTCCTCTGTTTCCCTCATGCAAAGTAGGTGTTAATTGGATAAGATGTATTTGGATAAGATGCTTTGTTTCTCCAAGATCAGACTGAGCTACTGTGAGTTAACAGTTAACAGTTCCCAGTCATGTGGGCAGAAGTGACCCTCTTAGCATGGATGTTCTTAGTTATTCAGATATGCAGGTCCCCACTGTGGGCACACCCAACACTCATACACCCTCACATCACACACACACAGACCCCACCCCCCAGGCTCTCTGATTCTAAGCAACCACCCTTATCTGAATCCTTTAAATGTGATTATTATTATTATCATTATTATTACTTTAGGTAATTCTGGGAATTCTACTTCCTCCTTCAATTCTCAGCTTGGAGTTCAAGAACAAAGATGACATGCCCTATATGACTCAGGCCCAGGAAATTCACCTCCAAGAGAAGGAGCAAGAAGAACCGGAGAAGCCCACGAAGGAAAAAGACGAAGAGGACATGGAACTGACAGTAAGAAAAAAACTATTCAGTTATTGTCAGAGGGGAGAACCCCTAATCCACCTCTCCCATGGATATGGCTTAAGATTTAATAACTCTTGAGGTCAGCTTCCCACCAGGTACTTTCATTTAAGTATTGAGACCAGGTTATTACAAAAGTGTCCTCTCGGGGACTTCCCTGGCGGTCCAGTGGTTAAGACTCTGTGCTTCCAATGCAGGGGGCACAGGTTTGATCCCTGGTCGGGGAACTAATAAGGTCCCACATGCCTCATGGTGCAGCCAAGAAAAAATAAGTGTCCTCTCTGTGCACAAATAACATAACTAAAGGGACTGATTCGAATCCTTCAGCCAGGTAAGCGGCACTCAACAACCCAATGAAATTCAGAAGCAAGACACCCTGAATTTTCCAAACAGGCGACACTTTATAAACAACAGGTGATGTGGCAGTCTTAGCACACGAAGAAGGAAAGGGAATCTGATTTGGGAGCAGCTGGCTCCACTGAGCTGGAGCCGTTGTGCTGATCAGAAGCTAAGCCTTTATCTGTCTTCGAGGTCAGGCTCACAAATACAGCACTAATTGAATTTTGGGGTTTGTATGGAAGGCTTTTATTAGCTCTTCCTGGTATAATTATAGAGCATGGATGGTTTGTTCTGTAGGGGGAATGGGGCAGCTGGGCATGGGACAGCTTCCTGCAACCCCTGCTGGAGCAGCATGACTACCACTGGATTGTATCCAAAGTCTAAAAACATCACATGCTATTAAAGGGACAAACAAGGCTTCAGAGCTTTGGAGACATAAGGCAACAGCTCCACAGGACTTCCTGGATACCCCCCACCCTCCCCACCACCCTGACCAATTACTGTGACGAGCCAGAAGAAGCTGTTTGGGGAAAAAACAAAAATTGGTTTTGCTCAGGTGACAAAAGGCCTTGGCATTATTATCCTAAGTGGGACCACCCTGCGAATTGATTTTCCTCCAGATAAACACTATTTCCTTCAGTAGGTCCTTCCTAAAGATCTATTTGCAGGCACATTCCCAGACCCAAGTACAACAGGGGCTATGCATCGGGCCACTCTTTGGATTGATTAATCATTCACTGCTTTTGACTCACTGAGTTCAAGTCCTATGTTTGCTTTCAGTTTCAGGATCCTTATATAAATTAGTGGAGGAGTCTGCTTTCCTCTATGACAGGATCAAATGACTGTCTTGCCTAAAGAACTTACCATAATTTTGGCCTCTGAACCCCTTCAAGGATAGGAAATGATATTTTGATCATTAGCAGAAACATTGGTAGTAGTAATACCAAATCTTCATTGAATGCTTCAGCAGAGGGGTAAAGAGTGTGCACTCTGGAGCCAGAATCCTGCCCTGTCACCTACTCACTGTGGGACCTTGGGCACAGTTTCTTAACCTCTAACATGGGAATAATGACATTATTATTATTACTAGCTCACAGGTACATGTAAACTATGTAACAAGTGTGCATGTAACTAACGTAGACTGGTGCCTAGCACATGGTAGATGTTTGCTAATGTTGCTATAATGGTGCTAAATGCTTAACCATACACGTACGCATGGAATCCTCACAACAAGCCCACAAGGTAGGTACTATTGTTATACCACTTTATAGATGAGGAAGCTGAGGCTCAAGAGAGGTTAAATGGTCCAAGGTTACCCACCTAATTAGTTGCAAAGCCAGGATTAGAACCCAGGCATGCAGACTCCACTGGCCATGCTTTTACCTGATAAAGCTAAGGGATGCAAAGAATTTCTTCCTAGTCTCAAATGTAGGAGCTCAGCTGGTTTGGTCCACCACGTAGTAGAAAGAATCCAGTAGGGACGCATGGGCCTCCTGTGTCAAGTATGACATGGCCTTGACATTGGTGTACATCCTAGGAAGGCTCAAAGAAGGAACCTAGGAAGGTAGCCAGAAGCTAAAGCAGTATCTTTCTGGTGGGTCTGAAGGAAGATAACAAAAGAGGCAGCTGCCTCTCCTGCTCAGTCCAGAGTTTTGAGGATCTGATCTTTCAAGAAGCCACAATAAAAGATGCATCTCTGGACTAAGAGCAGTCTGCTTCCCAAATAGCCCCCGCCGTTGTCTACTGAGAACCCAAGTAGAAGACACCACAACAGCGTTACTGCCTGAGCTGATTCTCCACAGGCTGAAACAGCAGGGAGAAGGAAAGGAAGGAAAGGACTTATGGGCTGGCAAAGTCAGGGTTGGACAGCACTTGTTTTTAAGGTGGCACTTTCTTTCACCCTAATGACAAATTCTGTTACTGCTGGACCACTGGTCTCAGCTCACCCCAGACAGGATTGGAGAATACAGCTTGTTGACAACTCCACTCCCTTCATAGCATTGATATTTGAGCTTCTGTGTTAAACCAATATATCCTCTCTTGGAATGGAACATTTTCCCTTGGCCCTTCCAAAATTATACATGGAATATCAGCTTCAGTTTGCTTCACTTTAGTAGCCTTTAATAGCTTAGTTCACCTCAAAGGATCTTTCCCAGACTTGACATCTGTGTCTAGCCAGCAAAGATTCTGAAATCCATATCGTGCAGTCATGTCTGTATTTGACCCTGTTACAATCTGCTTTAAGAAATGTAGGCTAAGGAAATGTTTGACTACTGGGAAAAGAAATCAACAAAATCAGCAAGTTACGCTGCTTAAGCTGGAATTAATGAAATGTCGAAAATGCTTTACTTAAACCATGAAAGACAAGCCTCTTAAAAATGCACTCACTTTGAAATATTTTTGAACAATAAAGGCAAAATAGATTGTTCTGTTTTTCACTTTGTTTTACCTGCCTTGCTAGGTAAGTGTCTTGAATTTTTCCTAATAAAGCCTCAACACATCCACGGACCCAGGGCATTGTTACAACTCTGTTGGGAAAGCCACCGTCCCTAGAGGTTACCCCAAGATGCCATTCTCCAAGATGCCTAAAACCCTCCAAGCTGCCTTTACTCTCATCTAATTGTGTACCCAAATGGTCTTGTATTATTGAGCATATAAATAAGCAGAATAGAAGTAGGATAATTATGTTACATATATTATAAATTATAGAAGAGAAATATCATGTAACTTCAGAGTTTCCTGAGGTCGATGATCGATATTTATAGAACCCTATTGCTGTCTAGTGTGCTATATCCATCACAAAGATTGACTCAGCTCACTGATCAAAATAAATTCTTAGATGGGCCATAGTATGGAATCTTACCTATTCATTAGTTCAAGGTACTTTTCCAGCCAGAGAGTCCATAAAGGAATGGAAGTTACCCTTTCCCGAAATCCTATGGTTACAGGTAAATCATTTGTTGATTGTTACATATTTGAGTAAAGTGGATATTTGAGGCAATGACAAAAATAGTTGAAACTAATATATCTATATTGTGGGTAAGGTAGTTTGAAACCAGAATTATCTAGTTGTTGTCTCTGTTATCAACTTCAAGGTAAATTATTTTGGTAATTAGATCTGCAACTTTAAACCCATATTCCTATACTTTTTCTTCTCCCAAATTCTTATCTGTCTTCAGTAGTTATAAGGTTTTACCCTGTTCTCACACTTAATAAAAATTTCATTTCCCAAACATTGTAGAACGAACCTTGCTTAGAACAATATGGAAAGAATTAAAGCCAAGAAATTGTGCTGTAATAGGTGCCTAATATCATACTTTTTTTTTCTTGTGAGAGATCCCAACTAGATCATTTCAGTCACGAGTACCCGAGAAGGTCTTAGTTCACTTTAAAGACCAGCTAATCTTTACCGAGCACTTATTACGTTCCAGATGCCGATTGATTTGTAAACCTACCCTCTATCAGGTGCTATTACTACCCTTATTTTACAGTTAAAGAAACTAAGTCTCAGAGAGGTTAAAAGAGTTGCCCAAGGTGCCACAGATTCTAAGTGTCCAGGGTAGGACCCAGTCCCTTTCTGTGTCCGCTTTTTCTCAAGTTCTGCTTTTTTAGTGATGTTTAATTGTTGTTGCCGCTTCTCCTGTCAGAAATGAGGAGGAAATAGTGAATTCTTAAGGAGACCTGTAATAACTTGGGAGATTAGGGCCTTTTCTGGTCAGCCCTGACTTCCAGTCCCATCTGGTTGACTCTGCCACGCAGAGGAAGGCAGTGTGCCCAGGAATCACCAAACTAGCACCAGCAGTAATTCAGGCTTTACAGGGTTTGAAATCAGGGAACCGAGGCATATGCCTAGGAGTTGGGTAGACATTCCTAAGTTCAGGCACTACAGATAACTTAACCTCTTGAATATTCAACACCTTCGGATAAATAAGGTATTACTAGTCCAATTTACCCTTGACTTAGGAGTCGTTAGCATGAGTAGAGAACCCAGACCTGCCTGTTTCATGATACATAAAGGGAGAGAGGGGTTGGGAGGAATGATAGATTCCTGGCCTTTCCAGGTTACGCTCTTTCTGTCTCTCAGAACTCTGGGTATCTTCCAACAGCTCATCTTCCAGACGTTCCAGGCTGGAAGAGAAGAGAATGGTCAAGAAGTATCCCTAAGGCCTTCCATCCCAGGGAAAGGATACATAGATTCTATGTATAATGCAAATGCACACTTAGGGAAGGCACAATCTCTAAATCTCTGGGGGCCCTGAACAAAGCTGTTAGGTTCTATGAACACACTTTCCCCATCTATAAAATGAGATACATGTTGAAACATGTTCTGCAGAACCCTGCTGTGATGGTATTGGTTCTCTTCCACTGTAGGCAATGTTGGGACGAAACAACGGGGAGTCCTCCAGGAAGAAGGATGAAGAGGAAGTTCAGAGCAGACACCGGTTAATCCCCCTGGGCAGAAAAATCTATGAATTCTACAATGCACCCATTGTGAAGTTCTGGTTCTACACTGTAAGCATCTTTCCTTTTCTCCTTTTATTAAAGGAGAAAAGGCCACAAAGAGTCAATGTCAGTTTCTCACACACCTGGGTGGTTTCTTCTACAAGTCATTATATAAAGACCATACAGGCAGGAATAATGGCTCTGTGACCTTGCTTTTTCCTGTAGCTTTGCAAGATTTGTGGAGTCTGTGAGGCAGCTTCCACAGCTTCTACATTTCTCCTCCTTGCAGAAAAGAAAGGAAATGGTAAACGTGAGAACTAGCAGAATAGAGGTGAGATGAATATGAGTCTAGTCTAGAAGGGAAGTAGAGGTCCTTCTACAAAACGCTTCCCTTTTCTGGATGGATGAGCAATGGATCAGAGTTGCCCATTTTAGACACCAGCCCTGGGTTTGGGGGGACATTTGGTGGGTAAGGGCTGAGCAGAGTGTTAAAAGGAAAACCACTAAAGATGGGGATCAGAAGTGTGTAATTACTCCCAATCCGGTATGTCATCAAACAACCTTTCTTGCTCTGACACCGTTAAACAACATGCAAACCAAAGCAGCAAAAAACATGCAAAGCAACCTACAATCACAGCAAATACTGTCCAGTAAGCACACCCTGCAAATATTTTCTGCCCACAAGATAAAAGATTATCCCTGAAATAGCCTCCTCATATGGGAGAAATGGCCCGTCTGCCCCTGTTTTTCATGATGTTTTAAGCTTAAGGTGAGCTTTGACCCAGGTCGTCTCTGCTGCTCTCCAGCCAACGGTGGAGCTGTGCCAGATGAAAGATAGTGCATCTGTATTTTTGGCCTTTTTCACAACCAGCTCCACACCAGTCACTTGAGTCAGCAACAGGATAATCTGAGTCTGAGGCCGAGATGACGCAAATGACCAGATGAGGTCCTTTTTGTGTGGTCCTGTATGCTAACACTCAACGCTGGCTTTAAGCCAGGCTTTCCCAGCCTCTGCACGATTGACATGTGGGGCGGAATAATTCTTTGTTGAGGAGGGCTGTCCATGCGCAGCAGCATCCCCGGCCTCTGTCCACTAGATGCCAGTAGCAGTCTCCAGCCCCCAAGTAGGAAACCAAAATGTCTCCAGACATTGCCAAATGTCTCCTTGTGGGGTAAAACTGCCACAAGTTGAAAACCAATACTTTAAAGTTTGGTCTTCAAAGAGGATGGGAAATTATTAAAATACAAATATGATCTTTTTAGTGAAGTAAAAATTTAAAGTTTAAATTTATTAGCATTAAAAAAAATCCTTCCCCCCTCCCCAAAAAAATAACTAAGGCATGCAGAAATCATTTCTATTTATCTATTGCATGCAGATATACACTATTTTTACCTTGCAGAAAACAACAGAGTGGTGGCAAGCATGGACTTTGCAGTCAGACAGCCTAAGTAGAAATCCTGTCTGGGCCTCTTTATTATTGTGTCATCTTAAGCAAGTTACTTTAGCACTACGTTCCCAGTTTTCTTAAGATGGGGATAGTAATAGTACCTACTTTATAAGGTTTGGTAAAGATTAACTGTGTTAAAATATGTAAAGCACTTAGAACAGGGCCTGGAACACGTAAGCACAATATAAATGTAACTTGTTATTCCTAGGCTGGTCCCATTGCAGAGCAAAGGTCAGTGTTTTATTCATCCACCCAGGCAACAATGATAAACTATCATTTATTGAATACCTACCTTTCTCTTATATTAGACTGCTTTAATTGTCTAGGACAGAGCGTGGCAAACTACAGCTAACAGGCCAGACCCAGCCCACTGCCCATTATTGTGGCCCGTGAGCCAAGAATGTTTTTTACATTTTTAAAGAGTTGAAATAAAATCTACTGAAGACTAATTTGTGACACATGAAAATTACATGAAATTCACATGTAATTCATGTGTCCATAAAAAAGTTTTCCTGGAATACAGCCAAACTCATTCATTTACCTATAGTGTGGGTGCTTTTGTGCTACAACTGTTGAGTTGATTACTTGCGATAGAGACCATCTGGCCCACAAAGCCTTAAAAATTATCTGGTCCTTTACAGAAAATGTTTACAGACTCCTGATCTAGAGCATGAAAGAAACCAGTAGTAGTATCAAGAATTATCTATCACCTTTACAAATAGAATACTAGCATCTCTTACCCTTCCAAGGCATCTCTTTTTTTCTTTGTCTGAGTTCAGTATTAATTTTACTTCCTTGATTCCTCTAGTCCCCATTTACTCAGCTGAGGCAATTTGTTAGCCCAGAATGTTTTTAAATCACAGATGCCTTGCCAGTGGTTCTGAGCCTTGGCTACGCATTAGAATCACCTGGAGTGCTTAAAAAAAAACAAACCTGAGTTCTATTTAATCGATACGTTTATCTACTTAAAAAGATGCCTGGGTTCTTTTCCTGGAGATTCTGTTGACATTGTTCTGGGGCACAGCCAGGACATCAGGATATTTCAAAGCTCCCAAGTGGTTGTAATGAGTAGCCAGGGACGAGAACCACTGCCCTAGACAAAGGGCTGAGTTTTCAGCCTGGTATTTCCAAAACTTCCATGATGATAAGGGATTGTGTTAGAAATGCAAATTCCTGGCCCTATCACAGACCCACTAAATGAAATCTCCAGGGAGGAGCCCGAGCGGTTGTGTTTAACAAGCTTCCCAGGTGAGTCCTGTGGTCTGGGAAGCTTGGGGCATACTGCTTTTCTTGTACCATATACTGCAGGTTGTAAGGCTGTCCCTTTGAGAAGTGGGGCCCACGTGTCCAGCTCCCTTCTGTATGGCTGACTGGTTACCCTCCACAAACCCATCAGACTGGATGCTCCAGTCATGTCTGATTGTGTTTCCACAATGATTTTCAGAAATCCATATGTATTGACAAAGCCTCAAAGAAGTAAATGGAGATGTGGAGTGTCAATCTTTAAAGTCCCCAGAGATGCTTAACAGTAAAATGCAGCTTTAGATCAAAGGGCCCATTTGCTTTTGGTTGTGTTTTTTTCTGTAAGAGTAGTTCCCAACTTGATTTCCCAAAGTGTCCCCTTCTACACTCCCAAGGTTCTGAAAGGTAGGACACACCTCACTTCCACATAACCTCACTTCCATGTCTTAGCAAGTTTCCAGAGGAGCAGGTTGAGTCCTCTTCTGTTCCAAGAATAAAGGAGGCAGGGATCCAACTGGCTCCCAGACCAGTTTGTGGTGAGGGCCTGTTTCAAGTGCCCAGCTGGAGAGGATGCCAGTTCAAGGTGCAAAGTGGTGCCAGGTCAGAGGGCACCGGGTGTGCTCTGGGCTTCTCCAGCAGGAACAGACTCCTTCCTCTGCTAACACGATGGGCCCCTCCACGCTCTAGTGGCAGTAGGAAAAGGCCTGGGAAGAAGCGGGGATGGCCAGGCCCCACCAGGGATCCCCAGGCAGCTTCAGCAGGCTTTGGTGCTCGCATTTCATACTTTAGGAGTCAGGCACCTTGGTTAATGGTAAATTTATAAAAATATATAAGCAAATAAAATACAAATTCTTATAGGATTCCCACTAACTTAAGAATCACAAGGTTCTGTTTCTTTTCGAAGCTATGGCATTCTACACACAGCTTGTTAAAGCTTACAGAATATATATGTGTGTGTGTGTGTGAATATATATTCACACACACACACACACACATTAAAGCATGTCATGTTAGGGTTATCTGCAGCAAGGCCCCATGAATGTTAGCGAGTTCTAAGATAGGTTTCTTCCAAGGCAGCATCCAGTCCTCTGTTGTACCACTGAAACATGTTTAAAGCCCTATTTTTGGAAGTCCGTATTTTGAGAGTTGTCCCAAAATATTATATTGTAGCTTGTTTATGGAAAGAAAAGCATTGTAGAGTAACTGATTTAAAAAATAGGCAGGAGCTAAAAAGGATGTTCGTGGAGGAGGCATAAGCAATGAGGTCAATTTAAAAAAGAAAAAAGAAGAAGAGAGGTATGAGTAGTTAAGGGGGGTAAAAAAGGAAGGAAGGACTGAGGTAAGAGGAGGCGAGAGGCATAGAAGTTTCTTGAAAAAAGAGGTGTATAATAATATCAGTCACCATTCATTGGGCCTCTATACTGTATCAGGAGGTAGATGCATATTCCCCTCCCCCATCCTTCTGAAAGCTCTACAGGGTCGGTAGCAAACATCTCCATTTCACAGAAGGGAGGCCCAGGCAGGCGAAGTGATTTTACACAAAAAGATACAGCTGGGATGTACTTGAGCCAGGATTTAAATCCAAGTTTCACTGACTTTGCGTCTACATTCCTTCCACCAACACTAGTCCTTCTGCCAAACAAGTACATTAGACCTGTGTTCAGAGGAGAGAGGCAGATTGAAGGGGTTATTTAAGTACTGAAATGAAGAGGTTCTGGAAGAGTTGTGTGTGTGTCACTGGGCCTACCTGTGACAAGAGAAGATAACGCTTTGGAATGTTTTGTAATGAACTGAGTAAAATGACAAAACCTGGGCAGTTAACAAGGCCCACTGGAAGCAGTGGAATTTGGTCCAACAAAGAGAAGGAAGCAACTAGAAAGAGAGAAGGATTTCAGGTCAGAAGGAGGCTAAGAGCATATTTCACCGTTTATCCACTGAAGTCCTTTCCTTGTGTTTTGTAAAATACAGAACTCACAGGGACTAGAGAGTGGATGCCAGTGTATAATGGTAAACAGGAACCATATGAAACGATTTACACTCTAAACACCATCCTACACGCTTTCACATTGAGTAGACTCTTTTCAGGTGAGGTTTTACACAACATGCTAATGATCCCGAAGAGGGTGGGGTAGGAACTGAGGCATGGTTATAAATGGTGGTCCTTGGGCGGGGCGTATACCAAAGTGAATCTCCCAGGATGGGGAGGAGGTCTGCTGATCCTCCGGCATCTATGCAGCTGCCGTCTCACTTTCATACGTGATCTCAAGTCAACTCTGATATATGCCCACCCTTCAAGAGATGAAAAGTTATATCTCTGTGTCTATAAATCCATCAGTGTAATAGTGTTTCAGAAAGTACCTTTGACTCATATTAAGGACCTATGTATTCATTTATTTTTTAAATGAGAAGGGGAAAAAAGGAAAAGGGAAGAAATAAGAAAAAGAAGAAAAAAAGAAAAGGGGGGAGGATAAAAAGGAAAAGGGGGGAGAAAAAAGAAAAGGGGGATAAAAAAGAAGGAAAGGGAGGAAAAAAGAAAAGGGGGGAGAAAAGGAAGAAAAAAGGAAAGGGAGGAAAAAAGGAAAAGGGGAGGGTAAAAAGAAAGGGGGAGGATAAAAAAAGGAAAAGGGAATAAAACAGGAAGAAAAAGAGAAGAAAAGAAAAAGGGATTTAAAAAACAGGAAGAAAAAGAAAAGGGGAGAGAAAAAGAAAAGAAGGGGAAAAAGGAAAAAAAGCAGAAGAAAAAAGAAAAAGGGAAGGAAAGAGGTCCGTTAGTAGAGAAAGCAGTGTTTCTCTAGCTCTGCAGGGCCACCCGTTCCCCTGTCTCCCAGCCAGGCTGCATCTTTCTCCACCTTCTAAGCTGCCTCCAGGGCTCCAGAATCATGCTGTATCTCCAAAATTCTCAAGGTCTCAATCCTTTTGCCCACACCATATCCTGTTCTTTGCTACCTAAGCTCCAAAGAGTGCCGATTTCAATAAATTCACTCTTAGCTCCTACTCACAGCCCCTGAGGCCCCTAAAGGCAGCAAGTACCTTACTCGGCCTGAAGCCTTGCCTAGAAAAGGCTTAACTTCTATGCCATTGCCCCTAGGATGAGTTTTTTTCTCCAGAGGCTCCTCAGCCCCTTATGTAAGAACCTCACTAGCCCTCCTATACTCCACTCATCTAGACGTACCTGAGTTGTCCAGTGGCATTCACCAAACCTGAACCCTGAGGCGTTTTCCTGGGACATCCAGCAACTCAGCTAGTTCCATCAGGGCTCAACCTGCAGTGCTAGTGCCTCCTGAGGATTAAACCTTACTCCAAGCCACAGTCGGCCTTACAGACTCATTCTTTCCTATAAATTGCTTGTCTTCTCTTGTTTTGTTCAAAGAAGCAGAAACCAGGAAGGAATATCCCAGCTTGGATAGGGCAGGAAAGTAGTGCCTGGGATAAGAGGTAAAACCTTCCCAGGGTACCGCCAAACCAAGCACATTAAGATAGGAGAAAAAGGAAGACATTAACATAGAAGAGAATTAAAGTGGGGCTCCAAGAAATTCCGGGCTATTATTTATGTCGGTTTGACCAATTTACACGTATAGCATGTGTCTGCCTTTCCTTCTTACAGACATTTAATCTATCTAGCATTCATTAGGCAAAAATTCACTGTGCTGTCCTAGTTCAAGGACCCAAGGCTCATGCATGAGCAAGAGCAGCCCCTGAGAAAAGAGGTTCCATTTTTAGCCAAGAAAATACGAGAAACAGGGAATTGCAAAACAAAATGGTGCATCATGACACATAGGTACGAGCAAAGTACTGGGACGCAGAGACACGCAAGGATCAAAAGGAAGATTGTATATCAAATTATTTCAAAATCACAGTCTTTTAAACTTCTTTTGATCGTTTAGAGCCTAGAAGTTCATTTCGTCGTGAATTCCTAGTCCTGCTTGCTGACCTTGTTGTGTCCTGACTCACAGTGGCCTGGCGCAAGGGCAGGGCTCCCAGGTCTTCGCAGCCAGAGCACTGTATTGTGTTTCCTTACAGCTGGCGTACATCGGATACTTGATGCTCTTCAACTATATCGTGTTAGTGAAGATGGAGCGCTGGCCTTCCACCCAGGAATGGATCGTCATTTCCTATATTTTCACCCTGGGAATAGAAAAGATGAGAGAGGTAACTGCTTTCATAAAAGAGAACAGAGGAGAAAGACAGTGGTTAGTTACATCTGTGGATAGAGGGGATCATGGAACACTCGGGATCCAAGTTAAGCCAGAAACTATTTCTCTAACACTGCCACAGAAATAAAGGACTTGGCTTCCACAGCTGCTGACAGACCTGGGAGGCTTCAGTGTGTGTTTATAGGTTGTCAGTCCATGCATGTTTGGGATCTAGTCTGTTTTCTGCTAGAGTTATCTCTTACCCCAAGAAACCCTCCAGTTGTCTTCAACACTGTTTACACCTCTCTTTCCTCGTCCTGATAAACATGACTTTAAAATTTTTTCTACTTTAAGAAAGTTTTTTTTAATCTTTAAATTTTCCACTTTTAACTCCCATTGCAACCCCTTACTCTGTGTCTCTTTGGACACAGTCCACCAATACCTATGATTCTGCAAATGCATTTCAGCAGCTCTAGGAGGAACTATGCTTTCATTCATTAATTTATTCCCTGGTTTATTCCTTCTCAACATTTATTATGTCCCTGCTGGGCACCAGCCTCTCTACCAGCCCTAAGTGAATTGAGCATATTTCTTGTCCTTCAGGTTGAGGATGTGGGTCCCTCTCTTCTCCCCCCAACGCCATCGCATAAAAGGAGCCATCAAAATGCCACCCTCCTGTGACTTGAAGTCAAAGCTAGCCTCGGGTCATCAGATTCAGAGCCATTAGAATAAATGTAGTCAAGCAATAATCCACCAGAGGGCTCTGCAACCCTGCCCAACAAGCTCCCAAAGCCCATTCCCAAGCCCACAGGGGAGGCAGGCTTGTAAGTTACAATGATTCCTCTGCATTTCTTACTCCCTGTCAAGTCCACTGCATTCTCGAGAGCTCTGGAACAACCCTACTTGCTGTGCTACAGTGAGTAGGAAAATATATTGAGCTCCATAGAAAAAAGGATTCCTACAAACCCACAAATTCACCCTTGCCTTCATTACTAAGGTTAAAAGGGCCTTACTCTCTTAGGGCTTAGCTCTAGAATGTTCTCCTCCAGAGAAAAAGTGGGATCATTTTTTTAAAAAAAGCAAACATGTATAAATATTTAGAGCCCTTCCTTGGGTTTTTTAACTGCTTTGGGGATATTTAAATTCTAACCAGCATGCCCCTATCCTGAGAGTACCATTTTATAAGGGACTGGATTTTTTTTTTTTTTTTTAAGTGGCTGCCTTTGCCTCATTCCAACTAGTTGTCTACTCTTAGGCTTTCCCATTCATAATGTCTTCCACTTCCTGACCACTGTTGTGCATTTCCCATTTGTAAACTGAAAACAGTAATAAATTCGCTTTGGTCTTTGTGTAGCTCTCTGAGAACTGAGGCCGCAACTGCTGAGGGCTCTGTTGCTGTGCAGCGCTAGCTCACTGGCTTTGTGATTTAAAGCCCAGATGCCTATTCCTTCCCCAGGACAAGCAGAAAAGGGAGAGACTTGAGCAGGGAGACTGGAATCTCTCCAGGGACTAGACTGGAAGAAGACAGGGAGCAGTCTGTACTCCACGGACTGTTCTGGAAGAGGCTGCCAAGCCGGCGGGCTGCCAGGAATCTCCAGGCTGGCTATCCATTTCTCCTGAGGCGGCATATAACAGCGGGGAGAGCAGGCTTTGGAGCCTGGGGTCAGCGGGGGGTCAACCAAGAGTCCTTGTTTCCGAGGAAGTAGTGGGGCGGGAGGCACTGACCACCTAAGTATCTGACCTTCCCTTCGGCCCAATGAGGTTGCGCCCTGGCCCCTCACCCCACGTCCCTGAACCCAGTAAGGACATGCTCAGGCGCCGAGCGTCCCGCCTGGTGCCTCCTCACAGCACGCGGGCCCTCCAGACCTCAGACGCAGGAGCCTGAAAACAGGGGAAAGTCTGTAGGCTTCCGCGCCTCCGGGGACATAGGCGGGCGCTGTGGTTTCTCCCGGGGCCCGCCCCTTCCGGCATACGTACTTCTGCGCGCAGTCAGCCAAACAAGCCCGGTCATCACGTGATAGCGCGTAACTGCCCCCGGCTGCGGGTAGGCAGCTTCTCACGTGGGGCCTCCTCCCCGCGACTCGTGAGGGAGGTGGCGCGCTGTGAAGACATCTCCACTGCACAGGTATGGGAACCAAGACCCAGGAGGGATTGAGCAATTTTTCTGCGTCCCACAGCTAGAGAGGAGAGCTGGGTCTTAAACCCGACTGACCCGGCCCTAGGCCCACGGCTCTTTCCACTCCCCGCGAGGTTGCAAACTGAGACGCTCCCCGGATCCTTGGGATCCTAAGAGAGACCTCACCCCAGCCACTCTGCTTTTATCTCTTTTTACGTTGAGATTTCAGAAAAATACTTTAACTATTTAAAATACATATACATATATACTATAAACCTTAGGCGAGTGTGGGCAAAGGGTTAGAGAAACTCTAAGGCATTCCCCACCTCAGCACATACGCTTGTGCACAGACAGGTTTTTTCCTCTAGTTAAGGTGGAGCCTGGGTGGGAAGCCATCAGGACAATAGCTGCTGCAGGAATTCTTCATGGGTAGGACAGTGGCTCCCAACCTGTGGTCACCAGCATGACCTGGGAGCTTTTAGAAATGTAAATCCTCAAGCCCCACACAGGCATACTGAAGCAGAAACTCCAGGGGTGGGGCCCAGGCAACTGTGTTTTCACCAGCCCTCCAGGTGATTCCGATGCATGCTAAGGGCTAGGGTTTAGGAATGAGGCACTAGAGGATGAAGAATGAGGCTGCCACGTGGCTCCTGGTATCTTGCTCAGCCTTCCAAGCCCCAGTCCTGACTCACTAAAACCTCCCTTCCTTAATGTTTCAGGCCAAGGCAAGCTATTAAAGGCACCGTGAGGATTCAAATAAATAGCTGTAGATTAGACCTGGCCCCAGTCTTTGCACTCCTCTCCTTTGAGAGGTCCTGAGTCGGGAAAGGGGTGTGTCATGGCTTGAAGAGGTGGAAGTCTCAGAGGCAAACACAAGTGATTCGTGAAGGTAGCCCTACTGTATAGCCTCACCAGGTTCCTCACATCCTGTGGTGCAGAATGGGTGTCAACTCCTGCTATCCAACTGTTCATTTCACAGAGTGTGGAGCAGCAAAAAGCCCCTCTAGATTTAAGATAATTCAGGGTACCACCCAGCAGTTAAGATATACAAGGGAGTGGGGAATTGCTATGAGGTGTCTCTGCAACAATCAGTCAACACATTTTCTTGAGTGTCTGTTATGTAGCAGGGCCTGGGAAACAAAGGGTCTGTCCTCAAAGTTTACAGTTATAGATGAGAGGAGAGAGGGATGGATGTTGAGAGGGATGCATGGATAGAAGATAGCTAGCTAGCTAGACTGGCATGCGTACGTGTACGCACACGTATACATGCATGCAGGAGATTCCGTATAGTGATAAAAATCTTCAAAAAATAGAGTAGGATAATGTATTAGTGGCTTGGGCGTGTGGAGACCACTGCAGGGAGGTGGTCAAAGAAGTTCTTCCTAAGAAGGGGAAATTTGAGTGGAGACCTTGAGTATAAGGAGAACCCAGACATGTAAAAATCTGGGAGAAGAAAATGCCCAACAAAAGGAACAAGTGCAAATGTCCTGAGTATGGAATGGATTTGTTATGCTTAAGAGCAAACCACTATGGCCTCAGGGTAGTGAACGGGGAGGATATGGTGGGACATGAAATGAGGCCACTGTAAGGAGTTTGGATCTTTCTGTATTCGTAATGGAAGCCATCAGAAGGCTTAAATATTCAGTTATCACAATTTGCTTTAGTTTTGCTGTTGTTCATATGTCTCTCAAGTCTCTCTCTTTTTTAAATTGAGGTATAATTCACCAGTAAGAAAACGAACAACTCATAAGGGTACAGCTTGATGAGTTTTTACCTACCCATACAACTGTGTAATCACCACCCAGCTCACGGCTTAGGCTTTTAAAGGTCTTTCTGTGTGCTGCTCAGAGAATACATTGAGGCTGGTCAGGCAACAGTGGTGGCAGGGATACCAGTTAGAAGGCTGTTGCAATCATCTGGGCAATATAATGGGGCTTAGGATAGAGTGGCAACAGTGAAGGTGGTGAGAAGTGGTTGGACTAGGTCGTATTTGGAAATATAGGTAATAGGACATGTTGATGCAGAGGATATGGGTATGAAAGAGGAATGAAGGAGTCCTCCTAAGTTAGTGGCCTGAGTAGCTCAATATGGTGGTACCATTTACTGAGATGAAGGAGGATTTTGGAGATTTGCAGGGTATTAGGAATCAATAATTTTATAGCAAAACCCTAATGCGTGTCTTAGAATTGTAAGCATCCCAAAGGAACAAACTTAATTGCTTATATACAACTGAGCTAAGCTTAGGCCATCCAGATGAGTAGATACAGGTAGACAAAACAAGCTACTGATATCAGCTAACAGACCAAGCACTTTGCAACTGGGCTGAAAATATAGACAGAAATCAAACCTAACCCCACTCTCTTTCCTGACTTTTAGATTTTGATGTCAGAGCCAGGGAAATTGCTACAAAAAGTAAAGGTGTGGCTGCAAGAGTACTGGAATGTCACAGACCTCATAGCCATCCTTCTGTTCTCTGTTGGAATGATCCTTCGTCTCCAAGACCAGCCCTTCAGGAGTGACGGGAGGGTCATCTATTGTGTGAACATCATTTATTGGTACATTCGTCTATTAGACATCTTCGGCGTGAACAAGTATTTGGGCCCATATGTAATGATGATTGGAAAAATGGTAAGCAGGGTCCTCTGATTCCATGTTATAAGTTCTCAGAGAAGGAGTGGTTATCATAGGAAGAGAGAAATAATTCATTTGGGTCTGCTGTCAATGTCTGAGATGGCCCTGGGGGTGTTTTATATTTTAATTCCTTTTGAGTGTTGAGAAGTTTGATTACATCTATATATTATTAATACATAACTGGAGGATTAACTATCACTTACTCATTCACTTACTGACAAATATTTATAAACATCATCTATTTTGCGCCAGGCACCTGGGTAGGAGTTGGGTATATAAGGACACTCATTTAATAAGGTAGATGATGAGAGAAAGAGAGAAGTGATTACCATACAGTGTGAGAATGCTGTAACACAGTTGTGTATAAAATACCTCAGGAGCATGGAAAAGAGACGGTTGGTCAGGGAAGCCTTCACACAGAAGTTGCATTTTATATCGGAGAAGGTATGGATCTCCACTGTAAATTTTTAACAGATTCCTTTTTTCTTAATGAAGTTCTGGAAAAACATCTTTCCCTACACAGAGGGGAAAAAAACATAGTTTATTTGAGTTGAGTTAGGTTGAGTTTGAGTTGAACATTAAGTTCTGTCAATATTTTGTGTTTTGTTACATTACTGGAGAAAGATATCTGTTGAAAACTAGGTTCCAGAATGATGCTCCTACTTATCTTATTCTTTTAAAAAAAGAATCCCAAGTGCCAAGTTAATACGCTTCACACATATGGCTGTGGACTTGTTCCGGTATTCCTGGACCATACACTAGTTTCCAGACTTTCTCCATAAAGACTGAGCCCTCACGGGACAGCATCGGTGTAACCCTGGGAAATGCACAAGTAAATCAGCCCCCTCTCCAAACTTACTAGAGGAAGAATCAGAGTCTGATGCTCAGTGCTTTTTATCAGTTACCCCACTTTTCTAAGTGTGTCCCCTTACTTAACCTTTACAGGGCATATATGGAAAAGCCAAGTACATCCATTTTACTATGGCAAACAGCTCTTACTGAAAAATCTCATTCCTAATGTCCTCCACTCCACTCCCATTGTATCAGCTCTTGAAACAGTTGAACAGTTGGTCCACAGATATCCTTCATCATTCTCACTCAGGTTTTACTATTTACATCATTACTGCTTACCTTTCAGTCAGCAAATCAATATTTATTATTATTTTTTGTGTGTGTATATATGTAACTCTACTAAAATGAGTCTTAAATAACAAAAACTGTTCCTACAAAAGCACTGGCAAACTCATACGAAGAGAGGGAGACTTTGAATCTAAAAGGAAAGGGTTATAATACCTTGAGCAATTTATTAACCTCTTTGAGATGCAGTTTACTCATTTCCAAGTAGTAATAATAAATGCATATCTCTTCAGGTTGTGGTGATAGTTAGAAATAACACAGGTTAAGTGGTCAACAGTGTCTGGCTCACAGTAGGTAGTTGATAAATTATATCTGTTACCGTTGTTAAAGTACAATGGAAAAAGGAAAAATCGGTGAGCATACTTACTTGCTCTATTCCTAATCCTTTTGTACAAAAGCTTGGTGTTTATAAAACCAGCACTGTTTAGGGAAAATATTACAAAGCCCACTCTAGAGTGGAAAAACTTGAATTCAATAAGCTTGAGTTACTTACCCAAAGCTGAATCCCAGTTCATTTGGGGGGTTTTTGAGTAGGAAACAAATGTGTATCTTACTGTATAACACTCTTACATCATCTTTGTACTTTAGTAATGAATTTGAGATGGTGGTGAAAATTTCCACATCTAAAAGCAGAGTCTCCACTTAGTCTATAGAAGAGGTTTAGGAGAGAGGATCTGTTGGCTTTCCACACAATTTATGTATAAAAATGTGTAGGTGTATGAATTTTCTGGACAGAGGGGACAGACATCTATGAGATTCTCAAATGTGAAATTCTCAAATATATTCTCAAATGGACCCAATGAAAGTGAAGAACTATAACAGCTGCAAAATTAAGCCAAGTTTTCTCATTCTTGACACTATTGCTATCTTGGACTAGATAATTCTTCGTTGGGGGGCGGGGGACTGTCCTGTGCATCATAGGATGTTTAGCAGCATCCCTGGCCTCTACCCACTGGGTGCCAGTAACGTGTGTGCATGAGCGCGCGTGCACACACACACACACACACACACACACACACACAAACACTCACAACAACAAAAACATCTCCAGCTATTGCTGTATGTCCCCTGTGGAGCAAATTGCCCTCTGTAGAGAACCAGTACATTAGGTGAATACATTATCTGATTGGTTGTTTTTCTTAATTGATCATTACCTTATCTTATTTCAATAAATAAAATTGGGAAAGACCCAAACAAGCCAGATATATTAGTTTTAAGAGGTTGAGTCACATTTAAATCCTTGAAATAACTAGTCACACTAATGCAGTAAGATTATTTTCAAATTCATATCTATCTTTTTAATAATGGCATAATTATCCCCAGTTTTGATGAGAATGAAACCTTACCGTGGAGTGAGCAAAAGAGATTGTACTGCAGTTTTTCTACATTCTAACTTATTCTTGACTGATTAGTGAAGTCATTCATAAGTAGAAAATGAGTATATTTGGGGGCTTTGTTTGCTTTCATGGGGCTTTTAAGATAATTAGTTCAGTAATAGAGTCACCGATCCAGAAGGTAGGTAAACTATGCCTATGGAAATTATCAGTGAGCTGGATGGACTGCCAGGATGGAGGCTTAACAAAATATGCCCAGATGTGGTTATACCGAAAGCCCCCAACATTAGAGAGCCCCTGTTAAGTACTAAACAGCCAAGTAACTCACTGTGCCCTGTGGTCTAGGGACTGCAGGCTGCTAAAGTACCTCGACTCATACTGATCAAGTATGATTCCAATTAATCTTCAGATGCAGAATCACTTAATGGAATTCCAACCCCTTTTCTTCATATCCCACTTCTCAATGGGTCTCTAAGCCTAGCACTAAGCTCACTTATATAATGTGGAATAAAAACAACAATAATAGGTTTCATTTACTATGTGCCAAATACCATGTCAGACTTGTCAGTCATCATTACAACCCCATGAAATAGGTTTTAGTATCTTCATTTCATAATTGAACAAACAAACTAGGCAAGGAACAAAGGAAGGATTCAGACTCCTATCTATCTGACTCCACAGCCTGACCTCCTTTCAATTCTAATAATAAACTTTTACTGAGAACTACCCACATTAAGTGTTTCACACATTATCTCATTTAATTCTTACAAAAATAATATGCATTATTATTATTTTCCCCACTTTATAAATAAACAAGACCAAGCAACGTGCCCAAGATCACCTAGTTGTTTTTACTACCAGAGTCAAGGTGAAAACTCAGGTATTCTGACACCTGAGGACACATACTTAACCGCTACAGTATATACTCTCCTCTATAGAAACCAACCAAAGGATATTTGAAAGAATGAGACACAATCAGCTCTCTTCATATTGAACCAATTGGACAATTTAGCTTTAAAAACAGAGGTAGCCAGGGCTTCCCTGGTGGCGCAGTGGTTGAGAATCCGCCTGCCAATGCAGGGGACACGGGTTTGATCCCTGGTCCAGGAAGATCCCACATGCCGCGGAGCAACTAAGCCTGTGCACAACAACTACTGAGCCCGTGTGCTGCAACTACTGAAGCTCGCACACCTAGAGCCTGTGCTCCACGACAAGAGAAGCCACCGCAATGAGAAGCCCACGCATTGCAACGAAGAGTAGCCCCCGCTCACTGCAACTAGAAAAAGCCTGCACACAGCAATGAAGACCCAACACAGCCAAAAATAAATAAATTAAATAAGTAAATTAAAAAAATAAGTAAAAAATAAAAATAGAGGTAGCCAGACCCAGTTCTCGCTAATAATAATGTCCTGTTTCTGCAGTTCACTCCAACAGATACCAGTTTTTGTATGGAAGCTAAGACTCTTTTGAAATGTATAAAGTTGAGTGTTTGGGAACAATGTTTCTTTGGTTGTTTTGACCCTTTGAATAGATATTACAATCAAGCTGAATGAAAACAGTCCTGAGAAATTAGAACAGTTGCTGTATTTACTGGCTGAGTTTTCTTGGGTCAGGCTAGTTCCTAAGTCTCATAAGTATACACCTTCCTCTCCCCACCCACCTTTTCATCAGTCTAAATAAATATAACATGAAGGACCCATTTGTGTTTTCTCACTAATAGAACTTTTTGTAAATAAATGATGAAAGAATTTTATAAGAGAGAGAGAGGTTGAGAAATAGACCCACATTCCCTATAAAACTGTTTCAGCACAGCTGGCTTGTTTACTTTTAAGAGAGTTCTGAGGCCACTAAGTTGTGAAAAGAATAATTAACCAGCATATATTTTTAAGGACAGTGAACAAATACAAATGAACATCAAATTTTGAGAGATTCTTATTTAGTTTCAAAGTCAGACAATACTTGAGAGATTTTTAAGTTGCCTTGGAAGTTGATTAATTGGCCTAAAATGTATTGAGCCCCCAGTGTCCTAAGGCATACAGGAAGGCTGTAATGTTTTAATTCCAATAACTGGCACCATGACACGTATTCTTGCAAAATAAAATTTTAAAACTAATTTAAAGCCTTCATTACTATTGATAAAATTATCATCAGTCTTTCTTTGTGGATGGACATTCCTTCAGGAAATTTGGTATCCAAGGGAAGATAGTGTTTTGTATTAGGTGGTTTTATGTAAGGGATAGAAACCAATCTCCAACTAGCTTAAGCCCAGGAGGGGTAGGTTGATTTACAGCAGGGCATGATGGAACTGGGCTTAAAAGCTACTGCAGCCAGGCCCCCAACTACCATCACAGCACACTCTTTCTCTCTGGAATAGCTGCTTCATTCACTCTGGTCAGTTTCTCTAGTGGGAGACTCAGCCTCAGACACTCTGAATTCACGTCATTACAGAGAGAGTAAGGGAGCTTCTCTCTCCTGCTTCAGTTAAAAAAAAAAAAAATCTGAAGAAGGAATTCTGGTTGGCATGTCTGTGTCACATGCCTACCTCCTGTCACTGTTGCCAGAGGGCAAGGTACCATGATTAACCCAGCCTGGAAAAGACACCTGCCTTTAGGGCCAAAGTGGGTGGGAACTGTTTCTGAAAGAAGGAGGCAGTGGGTTCTGGCCAGGCAAAATAATAGTACATCCTCATCTACTTTCGGTGATAAAAGGAAAGTAATTTGGCATGTGAGAAACAGATCCCAGATAACATGTATCATGAAAACAAGCAAAAAAGAAAGGAATAAAGAGGAACAAGAGATAACATTGTACTTGAATGGAGTGGAGAATTTTATAAACATGTCGAGATGAAAATCCAACATTTCAGCAGCAAACACAGGAATGGGCCATTAGGCTACCTGATTCTAATGCCTACAAAAACACCCTCCATAACTGATAGGATGCACTGCAGAAGAAAGCACAGAAGAAGTGGTTCTCTGAGAGACTGGTTTGTGATAGAATAGCATGCAGTGAGGGAGGGGCCACAAGAATAAGATGGTATAAGGTAGATATCTGGGTTGTCCTAGCCTTGTTAACAAATGATTATTTTCTTGAGCTTTTCAGCTCTCCATAAGCCTTTCAGAATTTAGGGAATTTACAGCATTGCAATAGTTGTTGAAATAGTTCAACTATCTCAATTCCAGTTTTGCTAAGAAGAAAGAGACCCAGCAAGGGCATTTGCCTTTCCCAGGAGCAGAAAAAAAGTTAGTACTGCATTAATATAAAGACTCAAGCCTCTGTGTTACATGACTCTCATGCCTAGTCTTGACTAGGTCCCACAGAAAACAATGGAAGATGGAGGGGTTCCACTGTGCATGTGCTTTCTTTTTTTTAAAAATGATTTTTAAGTTACTGACAAGCTTGTATAGACATTGGCTTCAATAGACCAAGTGTTCTCTTACCTGAACACAGCTCCCTATGTCAACATCCCTTATCAGCAGTCTCAAAAGTGTACCTCCTTCAAAGGTTTCCTTCAATGTCAGCACCACAGGAATACTCGGTCATTCTGGTTTTCTTTTGTTTCTCCCTCTGCTTTCCCACCCTTCCAGATGATAGACATGATGTACTTTGTCATCATTATGCTGGTGGTGCTGATGAGTTTTGGGGTCGCCAGGCAAGCCATCCTGTTTCCCAACGAGGAGCCATCATGGAAATTGGCCAAGAACATCTTCTACATGCCCTATTGGATGATTTATGGGGAAGTGTTTGCAGACCAGATAGACCGTAAGCAAGTTTATGATTCTCATACACCAAAGTCAGGTATTTAACTTCATTTGGGTCATATCTTTTCCAAGTTTATTTGTTTTCAATAAATGGCTCAAGATAGAGGACTGATTCCTAGCTTGCTATCTTGGAGGAAAAAAAACAATTACAGAAGGTGAATATACAATTTTAGCAAAGTAGTCCTCGGGTGTTTTTTTCAGGTATGTCCTTTCTGTGACATCTGTTGTGCCAAATTTGATCAAGAATGAACCATTTAAAAAGGTCTAAATTCTTTGGGGATTCAAAATCCTAGGGCCATGTGTTGAATATTTCAATATTAGGAGTATATTATGTCACTACTCCCCACCCTACCCCAGCCTTTAAAAAATAAATTCCTTGGGTTTGACTTCAGAACAAATAAACAATTCTCAATTTCGCCATCAGAATTCAAGAGGGCAAACATCTGCATGGTGTTTTCCTTGCACTGGAAACTATTCTCCAGCTCCTTTTCCCACTGTCTTAAATTATGTGCTATTGAGACTCAAAAGAAGCTAGTATTCATTGCCTGAAAGTATGGAAAATGCCTTAGGTTATAAAATGAGTTGCTTGCTTGTAAATGCCAGAAAAAAAAATAGTATCTATATCATGAAGTGATTCATTGTGAGGAGCGAGTGCCAGCAGGCCCCCGATGTTTCATGCCCTAATAGATGCTGATTCTCTGTAATAAACACCCTTCTTGTATAGAGTTTGAAGATAGTTGTGTCCTAGGAGTCTGTTCCAGCATTTTATTTGGATCAAATGTCAGGGCACACCAGGCACTGGGAAATTATTTGGGAAGAAAGCATCAGGAAAGAAATATCTTTCAGTGTGGAGGAGTTGAATCCCAGGAGCAACCATTTCTCATTTTCCCTGAGGAGTTTAGCTCTAGAAATAACATCCTTCCAACATTGTTGAATTAACATTTTTCTAACATTTTTTGCTGACAGGCCAGCCATCTGAGCTCTGGACTATGGACATGGATTAGGATTATATAACTAGGTAGTATAGCTTATTAAAAACAGGAACAGAAACTAGTCAGCATCTCCCCCGCCCCACCCCCTCCCCGCCAGTCCCAGGTAGGACTGAGACCAGGAAAGTAAGGACAAAGCACCAAAAAGTGTGAGTCCTACAGGCCTGTGAAGAGCATGTGTACACTGGCCACAGAACACACCAGTCTCTCATTTTCCCTTCCATGACGGGTTTTGAACAAATACTCTTTCCTTCTCACAGTGAGTTATCTGAGGCAAGAAGGTTTTTTGGAACACCTAATTGGAACAAATACTCATTTCATGAGACTTAGCCATCTCACTGAGCAAGAATTTTAACTCCATCTCCCAGTTGGAATATCTTTGACAATGTGCAGCCTTCACCAAGACAGCTTTCCAGGGACTGGGGAAAACTCTTTTGAATTCCTTTTTTCAAATGGTCCCTAAAGGCAAAGCAACACTTAAAAAGCCCACCTATGATCATTCTCCTCAGAGATTAAATGTACTATTTTTCCCCAAGAAATTGCTTTTCCACTTACATTATTTTACTCTTTCTATCTTTCCTTTCTTTCCCCAAATGAAATTAAGCCCCTATGGGTCTTTTGACAGTGCAACATTTTGGGATGGGAGAAGGAGGGAGGTGTAGGTGTACTTTATGAGTGGGATTCTGTCCGTCCGTCTACAAGTGGCCATTTATTGATGTTGTACTGTGAACCCAGCCTAGTGCAACAAACACCACCATCTGGCTGAATCAGAGGTTCTATTATTGTTATTTTAAAAGAAGGGCTGATTGTAGTTTAGAACTTGAAAAAACCCTGGAGATGGAAGTGCAGTGTTCTGTGTGAGTGAAGTATGAATAGAGATTTCCCACATTGTTAATTAGATCTGTGGTGCTCTTTGTGTGTGAGAATAAATTTCTACCCCATATCTCACATATCCCAGTATGTAGCCAACTCAGCCTTGGATGGATGTAACCTTCATGACACCCTTCCCCCCGACCACTTACGTTCCTTTTTGATATTCTGAAATTGGCTGCAATGGTGGCCACTGTTCTAAGCTAAATCAGCCAGTTTTCTGTCTAGAGTGTTAAAGAGTATTTGTCCTTTCTCAAATGGGTATAGGGCGCTGCCCCCAAACCTGTCATTACACTTGGCCAAAGTCATTGAACATCCCTGTCCTCTAAATGATTTGGTCTTCATGTCATGGCACTGAGTGGGCCAAAGGGGGATTGGGTGATGGCCCTGCCCAGACGTTCAGAACTGCCCCGGAGACCCAAGTACCGAGCTATTTGAGAAAGGTACAAATCGTTTATGCTGCCCTGCGGTGTCTTGCCTCCTTTCTGTGCCGTGTGCAGGTTGGTTTGTGAAGCATGTGTTCAGGCTGATTGGATCTCATATCCCCCTGGACGCACAGCCCTGCCCAGGGTCCACCAGCCCCATCGTGTGGATGTGCCCAGTGGGGACTTCTCCAAGTGCTGCCCATCCTCGCACACCTTCTCAGAGCAGCTCATTGCTAACGTAACGCACGCGCTCCATGTCTAACTCTTCTTGTTTTTAGCTGCAAAATTGTCAAACCCATTTCATGTTTGCAGAAATAATGTTTCTTAATTAAGATGAGTGTATATGGCTGTATAATGGGGCCCTCGGGGTGGGTTATTAACATCTGTCTCACACCTCAGAAGGGAGGACAGCTTTAATGCCCAACTACAGATTTTTAATATACATTCCATTTTTTTCTTGTAGTTAGTCCTAAACCCAGAGACTATCAATAAGGCCAAAAAAGCTAGAATGAGACTTCTAAGGTTACTTTCCAAATGTGCTTAAAGACTAAAAGCAAAAGGAAAAAAGAAAAAAAAAAAGAATGTAAATTTACAAAATGACATATACTTTGACCTCTAAGCCAAGTTGGGTTAACACAAACGATAGTCCAGCCTTAATCTTAATTATCTGTAGAGGCTAAAACATTTGCGTTGGTGTTGGGAGCAGAAGTGAGTGCAAGAATGTGTTTGGAAACAGCAGATAATGAAACTCAGGAAGGAACAGTGATGATCTGCTCTTCTAGACACTTTGCCTAACACCCTGATTAATGGATGGGAATTGAACCTGCTGTCATTGTCTGATTGGTGGGTTTCTGGTTTTTGTTTTTTTCACATAGCCCAAAATAATCTCAGGTATTTATGTTATATATACTAGCTCTCTAAGACCCAATCTCTGGGCTACCGTGAGGGGACTTGGGCTCCAGGTTGCTAAAAGCATTGCTACCGAATGATGATATCCTTCTGGGCATCTCATTAAATGACCCATGTTGCATGGCTTCTGAGAGCTGGTCAGGATCCCACTGGAGCCTGAGGGGAAAAAAGCCACTTCAGAGTAGAGGAACAGCAGAATAAATTTCCAGCACATTCATGCCAAGGCGGGGGCAAAGCTAAAATTAGATGGATTTTCGCCAGCTGAGAAATCTGGTTCTACGTTTTTGTGTGTGAGGTGCTTGGAAGTTCACCTCTGTTGGCAGAGAAAACGGGGTCTCTAGCTTCCTCGAGCCTCTGAATGAATGAGACATCCCTTTATTTACAGGGCATCTTTGCGTTGCCTGCCATACACACAGATGCCCCAGGCTGTACCAGGGCAGGGGGAAAATGAATCATGCTCTTGAATACATTAAATCAGCATCTAAATTTAGTCCTTTTTTCTGTCTCTCTTGAGTATTTTCACAAGTTTGGTTAGTAATGTGGAAGCAGAATGTCCAAAACTTACTTTCTACCATGACAACTTATTATTTAGCCGTTTCTATTCTCCCTAAATTAACTATCCAACCTACCTAATGCATGGATCACATTTTATTTCCCTTATTGCCTAGGGCCTTTCCGTCTGAAATTAATAGGTTATCTGGAGTAAGAGGGATATTTGTGTTGTTGTTTGGTTTGATTTGGTTTTGCTCATTTGTTTATTTAGTACTGAAGTTTTGCGGTTCAAAAACTCTGTAGGCTTGTTGTCTCTGTGATGTTGACTGGATTTAAAGTGTTGTTTTTGTCAGGAAACAAGGAGCATGCATGGGCATGTAAAGCTCAGACATTCTCCTGTATTACTTTTCTGTCTCAAATCATTTGTTGCTCACTTCAGGTGTGGAAATTAGGATAGCTCAAGGCCGGTCTCTAAAATATGCCTACTTATGGTGAAGCTTAGAACAGCAAGAACACAGAAGATGACTGTTGTTATGCATTTCAAGCCATAGACTCCAGTTCTGGAAACTCAGGGCTCTGCATCTGTTTGGTATTCAGGACTGACCTTCTCTAATGGATTCAGAGCACACTATGCCTGACAGCTGTGGCGTGGGGAGTGTTCCCTGACGAAGGAAAGTATTTTGGAAAAGACAAACTCGAGCCTGTGCCAACTTTTGGGAAAGGGGGAATTGTTTTGCTGGGTTTTGTTTTTGCAAATTGCTAAGGAAGTAAGCCAATATGAGGCACCACCCCCATTTACTGTCCCTGAAAGTCAGCTTACGCTCTAGAGAATCCCCACCCAACTTGTTTACTAATGCAACCTGAGGGTTAGCGGGCTTACAAACAGCAGAACTATCTGCAGACAGGCCATTGTGATGATTCATTTCACTGTTGTAACCAACATTTGTTCCACTGTCATCATGCTGATTTTAGTCTTTGCTCACAGGTTAGGCTCCATTTTTAATTTGTTCATTTCTCAGTCAATGAATATTTATTTTGTTCCTACTATGAGCTGAACATCGAGGTACAGAGATGCATGTGACAGAGACATTGTCTTCAAGGAATTTACAGTCCAGGAGAGACAGACTGACGTGGTCCATACATGTGGAGATGGAGCCCCAGAAAGAAAGTAGTCAGTTCTTCCTGGGGTGAAAGGAGGAGCACAGTAGATGAAGCCTTGCAAAGAGTGGGAAGGTTGAGCTGAGCCCTGAAATTTAAGTAGATATTTGCTAGACAGATGGGAGCAGGGGGGGTGTGAAGGAGAAGAATGACATTCCAAACCGAGACTTAGCATGGAAAGTTCCAGGCACAGCAGGTAGTTTAATATGGCTGACTGCAGGGTGAGAGGCAGGAGGCAGGAAGCAGGACAGATGGGTCTGAAGAGAGACAGGAGTATAGATCTTAGCGGAGTTATACTCCCTGCTCAGGGTAGTACCATGATATGATATATGTTTTAGTTGGAGCTATCAAGCAAAATGTAAAGGGTCCATAAAAGGGATGGAGGTGGAAGGTGGGAGGACATTAGCTAATGCGGTAGCAGTTGGGATGGAGAAGATAGGCAGCATAAAACTTCAGGAAGGTAAAGTCAGAAGGACCTGGATGGAAGTCATATGGTGCAGAAGGTGGGAGTGCGGGAAGTGGAAGAGGATTTAAGATGGAGGAGATGAAGTTCACTCCAAGGTTTCTGGCTCAGTCTAAACAGTGCTGTCATCTACTGAGATAGAGGAGCAGGAAGGATGAACTGTGGGGGGAAGGGGACTTGTTCACTTGGGCTTGGATGGAGCTTGAAGGTTCCATTGGAATTCCAAAAAAATTATGAAGAAGACTATTTTGTATATAGAACTCTGGAGCTAAGTAGAAAAAGCTGGACTGGAGATACAGATTTGGGGTTCAAGAATATTACCACCAGTCAAAGCCATGGGAGTGGGTGAGCTTCCCAGAGAGCACAAGTAGAGAGAGAAGAGAAGGCCAGAGCAGAATACTGAGAATGGAGGAGTCAGCAGTATCAAATGCAAGAGAAGAGTGCAACTAGGTGAATATTTGAAAGAGTCCATTCAGTTTGACCTTTAGAAAGTCACTGGTGACTTTGGCCAGAGAATTTGCATTTCAGTGGGGAGTGCAAAAATCAATTACAGTGATTTAAGAGTAACTGAGTAGCAAGGCAAAGCATTTACCAGGGAAAAGGGAGGGAGAGAAGTGTTGTATATGTATGGCCTGGGGGTGTCCATGCAGTGAGGCTTGGAAAAGAAGAGTATTGTTTTGTAATCACCCCTCAGGAAAGTCACTGACCCAAACATATCAAAGAATTGCTTAGGGCTGCCTCTTTGCATAGTTAGGTTGTCTGTTTTCTCAGTCAAGACTCAGCAGCCCAGATCAGGAAAGACAAATAGTTGGATTAAGTCAAGATTGAAGATTTGTTGTGCCATTACGGCAGAAAGAAAGGGGCCTAGGGATTTTGAAGAGGCTTGCAAGGGTTCTTAAAGTTATGCATTATAAGGTCTAGGATGGAGGATGAAGAAAATAAAGGTACAATGTTGGTAAGTACCTAGGAGGAAAAAAGAATAATCAAAGGACTAGAATTCTAACCTGAACACCAAGGGCACTGGGGACTAAGGATCCTGAGAGTAGTGATGATAACATGCTGTGGTCAGAGAATGGTAGACGGGCATTCAAAATGGAGAGGTGGAACAATTTAGGATAATGATAAGGTCCAGGAGTGGCTATAAGAATGGGTTCTAGGATATGCTGGAATCAGGGTCCCACATCGTGAAGCTAGGTTCTTCTGTGTTTGTCACTTACAGATATTGAAGTGTCCATGGTAATGACAAGAGAGGGGGTGGACGGGAAGACTGAGCGGGATGATCTGAAACCCAAAGGAGAAGGGCTTTTTGCACAGCAGTGAACAACAGTGGTCTAGAAGAGGCAAAGAGTGTCAGCGAGAATGCACACGTTACTTATGGGAACCACACTGGCAGATGAGCGGAAATGTGGGATTTCCATTTGAGAAGGTTACAGGGAGGTGGTGTCTTCCTACAAAATGGGTTTAGCTAAGCCAAGAATATGGGGTATTGCTCTTACGATAAGTGTAAGAAAGCAGAGGAGTTTGTGTTCAGTGGTAAGCGTTTTCCAGAAGGCTCTGGGGAAAGGGAGGAAAGGGAGAAATGGGAAAATTCAGTGGGCAGAAAGCACAACATCACATGAGGACAGTAGCATAAGGCAGGATAGTTAACCAGGGGAGTTTGCATTGCAGATATAGAGGATCATAGGTAAGAAAGGTATGGTGGGAATAACTTTTCCTTAGTTTTGAGGCAGCTGGAGACTGGAGCCCTAGTAGCATAAGAGGCCAGATGAGGCTGATGAGATCTAGGTCTCAGAGGCAGACTAGAGTGGCCATTGCTCAGGCTTCCAAGATTGTGTTGGGGACAGATTGCTCTGGTGCCTGAGGAATGGGTGTGGCTCCCAGATCACAGATGGAGAGGCTGCCAGAAAATCAACTTTATTTTTTATTATAATTCTGCTTATTTCTCTTTTGAACACCTACCCCTTATGCTGGGGGAGAATCATGACCTCAGGCTCAGCCCTCTCTACCTTCCCTGAGGTGGGTTAATGTTGGGGGTGGGAGCACGTTATAGTTTTGAGTAATCTGTCCACACAGTTTGCTGCTAAAATGTCCATTATGCCTGTCAGTGTGACCCTCCAAGTGTAGCTGACTTATGAGGTCTCCCCACAGTCCCAAATCCTAGACAGTTGCTCCCTCTGGGGTCCTGCTACCCACAAAAGAACTGCCAGGAAAACCACGCAGCCTGCGCCCACAAAGCACATGCAAGCTGGCGTTCACTCCCAGACACCCTCACACATACACACAGACACACATTTCTTTCCTCTCCCCTCCAGTCTTGCTCCCGCCAGCGTAATTTCATCTATTCCCCAAATTCCTCTCTCTGTTACCCCTTCTACAAATGCTTGAAAGTCCTGAGAGCTGGTACATCCGGACCACAGAAGCAGCCAGAGACTCAAAGGCTGTCTCTGGGTTGTGCCTTGCAACCCCTCCTTCCCTGATACAGAGCCATTACCTGCTTGCAAAACAAGCGGGAAATGTGAATGAGTATTTCATAATGCTATCCCACCACACTGATTTAACCATCTTGTAAGTAAAAACAGGATGCCCCAAATAAAAATAAACTTATTGGCGCCAGGCATGCTAGATGTAATCTCAGTGTTTCAAAGGAAATGTGTAGGAATCATAATAAATCGTCTCATGGTGTTGCTGCAGGGATTTCCTAAAGTCTCAGAATGGTAGTAGGTCTTGCAAGTTCTTCTAGAATAGCCCTGTCCAGTAGAATCTTCTGTGATGGTGGAACTGATCTAGTCCTGCACTTTTAGTCACATGTGGCTAGCGGGCCCTTGAAATGTGGCCGGTGTGAATGAGAAACTGAATTTTTGTTTAATTTTAATTAATTGAAGTTTTAATTTAAAGGGCTGCACATTGCTAATTGCTACCCTATGGGACAGCTCAGTTCTAGTATATAAAAATCCTTCAGAACAGCAGCTCTGTGAGAGCTGGAAACACATCTGCCTTGTTCCCTACTGTAGCCTCAGCATCTCAAACTGTCTGGCACAAAGTAGATGCTCAGAAAATAGTTGGTGCATGAAATAAACCCCTTGACATAAGGAATAGAAAGAAAGTAAGGTTGTTACCTGCTTTACATAATATAAAAAAAGATTTCAATGATACATATAAAGGAATTTGAAAATTTTCAATTGAGAGGATGAAAAGTTTATTATAAAGGAATTTAAAATTTGGGTTAAGTTAAATGTAGTGATCATGGATTCATACTTCAAACACACACACACAGAGAAAAGTGAACTCAAATGGGATCCTAGAGTTGATAACTTCCTGCAGTTTAGCTGAATTTGTATTCAAGAAGAGAATTACAGCCACATTCAAGAAATATTTATTGAACAAGTCATCATTCTAGACTGTGCAGAGATTGATTGTTGGGTAGCTAGAAGAGAGGAAGGAAGAGAGGGAGAGAAGGGAGGAGGGATGGAGGGAGGGAGGGAGGAAGGAAAGAAGGGAAGGAGGGAGGGTAGGCATTTGGTTGTTGAGGGCAGCTGAGGAAGGAAGAGAGAGCTGTGTGAGCCCAGCAGTGGGGCTGGATGAGACCCAGAGAGCCCTGCCAGCTCCACATTGTGCCACACTGGAGGTGGTTGCCATGCATCCTGTAACTACGGGCCTTTCCACAGGCACAGTGTCCTGACCAAATGCAACGAGGCAGATGGCTGATTTCCACTCAAAGCAGAGCAGAGTACATCCCTTCTGATAACGTGGCAAGATTTTAACTGATCTGTATCAACAACAACCAAAAAATAGACTGACCTCCACACAGGTTAACTATTAACAGACAGGGCCAGCAAGATTACATGTTAATTGTTTTTTCTCAAATGTGACGAGAATCCAAATAAGCCTGCAGCCTCAGTGAGGAGGGGAAGTTAGGTGCTCAGGATCTTTTACAAGATACTGTCCAGTGGAGTGAAGAGCTTCCTGCTGCTAGATTTCAGACTCTGTCTGGCAAGTGACATTTGACTGAATCGCTTGGCCTTCAGCCAGATATTTGGTGTCTAGAGTATCAGGCCTGAGGTTCAAGATGAGGGCATGCTTGGCAGAAGACCCCAATAACTTCAGCTTGGGTATAGAATTTTGAGTCCTTGCCATGGTGACACACCCAGTTCAAGTAGATGACATCCACTGATGGGTTAAAACCTGAGGGGCTATTTCTTTCTGTTGTTGGTTTTTTTTGTTTTTTTTTTTTTTTTGCGGTACGCGGGCCTCTCACTGTTGTGGCCTCTCCCGTTGCAGAGCACAGGCTCCCGATGCGCAGGCTCAGCGGCCATGGCTCACGGGCCCAGCCGCTCCGCGGTATGTGCGATCTTCCCGGACTGGGGCACGAACCCGTGTTCCCTGCATCGGCAGGCGGACTCTCAACCACTGCGCCACCAGGGAAGCCCTGAGGGGCTATTTCTTGACCTGGGTTGTCGTTACATGGGTTTTCATTTTACACTGGGCATATATATTTTATGGACTCTTCTGTATATATGATATATCTCACAATGTAATATAAAAAGGAATAAAACAGACAGGCTGCTATCACATTTTCTAGATTCTAGTTAGAATGGATTCATTCATTCAGTGACATTTACTGAGCGCTTCTGTGTGCCAGGCACTGTGCGAGGAGCTGGGGATTAAAAAGAAACATACATTATTGCCTTGGCTTCGAAAAATGTTTAATAGGGATGATTGACAAGTAAACAAATCAGTATGATATATATTTCCATAGATGTGATGTATAAGGACTTAACTCAAAGTAAAGAACATACTTTTATTTGAGGGGGGGTGGGGTGAGGGGGACGTGTTGAAGCAGAAAAACAAGAGAAGGCAAAGTACAGCCAGAAAAATTCTCCTGGAGGTAACAGTTAAGCTGGATCATAAAGGGTATTAAGAGTTTCCCAGACAGATCATAAGAGGGCATTCTAGACAGAGGGACCATCATGCACAAAGCTAGAGAGAGGTGACAAGGTATGCCAGGTGTAGGCATGTGGAGACAGCAGAGAAGTGAGACTCCCTCCCTGGACCGGTCAGTTAGGGTTAGTCCCCGTTACAAGGTGCTCCCAAGCCTCCTTTACCTACCCTGGGTTAACACATGGCACCATATTGTTTTTTTTCTGGTTTCTTATGTGTATCCCCCACTGGACTATATGCATTTTGGGAGGGTGAAGGCCGGGGTTCGTGTCCATCTTTTTCACCATATTTGAGTGAATGAATGGAGAAGAGGTTAGAAAGGTAGATTGTAAAGCCTTTGTATGACAGGCTAAGGAATTTGAATCTTTTCTTATGGGAAATGCACAGCTTACCTTGTATGGAGCTCATTTCTAAGTTAAGGCTGTAGTTTATGGAATTCACAGGTTGTGAATGCCAGTGGGGATATTGTGGCTGGAAAGTATACAACCATGATGCTCATTTCAGGGAAGCTCGGTGAGCCGTAGAAAAGCCCTTTGTTCCAAAATGTCTTTTAAAAGAGAAATAGCAAGTTTCGAAGAGTCAGAACATCCCCTGAATGGGTTAAACGTACTGACTCTTCTCCCCTTAGTGTGAAGTATTTGAATCTTTCATCTTAACCCCCCAAAAAAGCTGAAATCAGCATTCAGGGAAGGAAAGTTAAAATGGGGGCAGGTAAGGAAGGAAGCAGATGGCTCCAACGGAGGGCGAGGCAGACTTTGAGCACCCAGAGGGCACCATGAGGCGACTGTGTGCCTGGAGGGCAGGGAAAGTGAGGCGGGGTGTGTGGAAGGCTCGGAAAGAGAGCTGGTGGCAGAAACAACTATGCCTACCTTGCAGTTTTGCCAAGGGCCCTGGCAGATGCCCCGCTTACCTCCAAAAACCATCTTCTCTGCTGTCTGCAATAAATTGCTGATACCTGAATTTAAATATCAGGACTACTTGAAGTTCTAAAAGCCTCAGGCTCCCCCCAGTTCAGGCTGCAGGTGCTGGAGTTCCCAACTCCTGCTTCTCCAGTTCAGCCAGGTTTCTCCTCACCTACACCCCACCTCTCCCTGCTAGGAGACTAACAGATGCAAAAGAGAGAGAGGAAGACAGAGGAGAGGAGTCAAGAGAGAGAGGAAGACAGAGGAGAGGAGTCACATGCATTCAGGTACCACCCTCTCTCACCTTTTCCTTTAGTTCATCCTTTATTTATCTTCAGGTCCATTAAAAATCTATTTCCCAGGAAACTCAAATGTCTAAAAAAGCCCCGGGAATGCCAACAGAAGCTGGAATACCTTCAAAGAAGTTTTCTTGTGACCGCAGGATCTCCCACAGTTAGGTCTGCCTCACTGGTTCTCAACCGGGGGCAATTTTGCCCCCCAGCCCCACCCCCAGGGGACATTTAGCACTGCTTAGAAGTATTTTTGTTTGCCACAACTCGAAAGATGCTACTGGCATCTAGTGGTAGAGGCCAGGGATGCTACTACACAGGACAACTTCCCAAGCAAAAAAATCTTCCAACCCAAATGTCAGTAGTGCTGAGGTTGAGAAAACCTGGTCTATTAGAATCCAAAATTCAACTTATTGTTGCTTCTCAAAAAAAAATGGCACAAGGTAGTTGCCGTCAACATCTGCAAAGTCCTAAAGGACAGATCTGAAAAGATCCCAAGTTCTCACAACCTGATGCCAGGAACAGTGTTCTAGGCCCCCATCTGCCATTGCTTACAGAGTTTCACATCTCTCTCCACTCTGCTCACTCATTTGATCTTCAGACCAAAGACCAAGTTAGGACATCATGCAATTATGGTGTCAGAATGGTCAACATGACAAGCCACTTTTAGCAAACACCAGTAGGTCCCATCACCTGTTCTTGGGGACCAGTTTTGGATGGAATAAATCCAGCTACCATTGCAGTGAAGAATGAGGAGAACCCAGAGTTCTTATCATTCAGAATTCACCACGTGTTTTGCTGATCCAGGTAAAATCTAGCAAACTTCAACACTTCCCAAGTTTTTATCTGAGAGATGTCAGTGATTTTTTAATAGGAAAGGATCATCCTGCATGACCAGAGAAAGTGGCTTCAGTGACCTCAGAAGTCCTGTGAAATTGTCCAGTTCAATCAGTCTAGCTCATCATCTGAGATGAAGCAGGAAGGAGAACCACACTCCCCATAAGCAGACTCAATAGTTACAGTTACTGACCAACTTAACGCCACTGGACCAAACCCAAAACCATTTTTAAACATTGTGCTGGAGCCAGTGACTCTCTCCTGAGTAGACCACAGGATCCAGCTTTACAAAATCACAGTCCTTGAAGCAAAGGAATAGTGTGTGGCATGCCCTTTTTAATATTCTGAACAAGGGCTTTAGAAGTAAAACGCCACTGGGAACTAAGTGGTTGCAGTACAGTTGCAGGAAAGCCAGTTGCTGACAAGTACTTCAAAGTCACGGATGCCACCTGAGGAACATAGTGTTCAATGACCAGAGGAACTGTGTATGGCGCATGGGTTCTATTATACAGCGAGTAATTGAATATACAGGGTGGGGGACGTCTCCATCAAACAGGTCACGCACTAAAAGACTAGATTCTTTTCAGTGGATTTAAGATTATACAACCTGTCAGGAGTCTACATAAGATAACCAAATGTCGAAAATGTCACTGCTTTTTGAAAAATGTACGGCAGTTGCACTTAAGCAGATTGTACTAAATGTAAGGATGCCTGAGTGCTTTATTAGCTGTCAGGTGTGTTACAAAGGCTGTGTCATGAGTTTCATGGGTTTCTTCTGGCATTTCTAGGTGAAGGGAAGTCAATTAACATTTGTTGAGATCCTATTACAGTGGCTGGCACCAGACCAGGCACAGGATATACTGCAACCCACTTAATCCTGATTTACTGTTGATGTACAGAAAGAGCAGAGATTAAATAACTTCCTTACGGCACACAGCCAGGGTTGCAGAGGCGGAATTGGAACCCAGACCTGTCTAACTGCTAAGTCAGTGCCCTCATTTCTACATTGTAACAGAAGGCTGCTTCCATCTGATTCCACAGGCCTCCTTTCTCCCCTGCACCTTGCTCCAGTGACTGGACCACAGTTATGCATTCATTTACTTAGCAACCACTTATCAGGTGCTCTACTTGGCCCTGGAGAGAAAGTGGTACACAGGAGAGACCTCATCTTTCCCTTAGTGGGAGTTACAGTCTATTGGGGGCAGGAGGGTGGTAGACAATTAGTAAACAAATAAGATACTTTGGGATAGTAATAGGTTCCATAAAGAGAATAAAGCCAAGTAGTAGGCTAGGGAGTCATCGGGGCGAGGAATTAGGGTACAATTTTACATAGAATGGTCAGGGGAAGACCTTGAAGTGATAAGGTTGTATTGAAATATGAATGATGAAAACAAGTGTGGCAAGAACTGGAGAAAGAACATTCCAGACAGAGGGAACAGCAAGGACAAAAGCCATGTGGTAAAAATGATCTATTAGTTGTGCTTAACTAGGATCAGAAAGAATGCCAGCGTGACTGGAGTTTAAGGTCTAAAGCAGCTCAGTTTGGTATAACATGCCATACTGGAAATCCTGGGTTCAAATGTGTGGCTTAATTCTAAGTTAGGGACTGGATTTAAGAACAGATCAGCAACTCTGCAGTCATTCAGGAAACAGCACTCCACCATGTGCTGATAGGAGGGTAGGGAATCTTCCAGAAGCTGGTGGCTTCCAGGATCAGGAAGGGAGCTGCCTCCACTGTTGGAGCCATCCTTTGGCCTCACTGAAGGGTTGCTTCGACACTGGGATGGTGATACTTTGGACGCTCTCAGAAGCACCCATCATGGATGAATTAGACACCCACATGAATAACACATTGTACCTCCACAGAGGATATTGACCTGTCACTATGAGCACCTCAGCATCCATCATCAGAACTGTGAACATCTTAGTAATGTAAACAAGAATACAGCACTTGTAAATGAGACGTGTTCACAGATGGGTCAGAAGATTACAGACTGGGAAGAGGCAGCTAAAAGTGTTAGCCCTGAGATACCAGCACTGTGCACTGGGTATAACATACTCAGTGAAAAAAATCTTACAGAAAAGTTTGCTTTGGGGAGTGATCATTAGTCCCATAGCAGTTCACATTTACACATGAGTGCCTGGTATGCGTGTAGCACTCAGTTAAGAATGGTGTGAGTTACTGTAGCAGGGACAGCCCATGATGGAACCAAGAACCAGGCACTCTGAATCCCAGTTCTGTCACCTCTGATAACTCTGTGACCTTGAGCAAGTTAGTGAACCTCTCTATGCTTCAGTATTCCTAACAAACTAAGGACAGTAAGGAGGTCTGGCTTGGTAAACCTCCCTCCAGGAACACTGTTAAGAAAAAGAGCAGTCTTTCCCCAATGAGTATAATAAGCCCAAGAAATACAGGAGTTCATGCATATTAATGTTTATGATGAAGCTGAAATCTGCATCAATGTCAAGGTGTGGTGTGTTCAAAGAAAACATTAATGAATAATAACCCTGGTGATGTGCAGATGTGCCAAATTAATGAAAGTGATACCCAAAGGACTGAAAGTTTGGGAAAGAATGAAACAAAATTTGCACTTTATTTATTTATTTACTTATTTATTTTTGGCTGCGTTGGGTCTTTGTTGCTGCTCACGGCTTTCTCTAGTTGAAGCGAGCGGGGGCTACTCTTCGTTGCGGTGCGTGGGCTTCTCATTGCGGTGGCTTCTCTTTGTTGCAGAGCATGAGCTCTAGGTGCACGGGCTTCAGTAGTTGTGGCCTGCGGGCTCTAGAGTGCAGGCTCAGTAGTTGTGGCGCATGGGCTTAATTGCTCCGCGGCATGTGGGATCTTCCTGGACCAGGGCTCGAACCCATGTCCCCTGCATTGGCAGGTGGATTCTTAACCACTGTGCCACCAGGGAAGTCCCAAAATTTGTACTTTAAAAGGCACAATACCAAGGACTAATCAGAGATAAGGTGTTATTGGTAGTAAACAGGGAAAGGATGAAGTGTGGTTGCTTGTAGGGTTGAGTCCTATAAAGCCAAAGTTTGCAAATCTGTTCCCTTCCAGCAGGGAAGCCAGCTCTAAATAGGTGCAGGAGCCTTGAGTCATCCAAACAACAGGGTGCTTTCCAGCATCCTCTATTCCACTGTGTGCTTTTCAAACAAAGCCCATTGAAACAGTTAAGCCAAAACAATCTGTCTCAAATAATAGTATGCCTCTCTCTCTTAACAGCAAAATAGAACCAAGGTTCTGTTGTTACTGATCATAATGAAAAACCACGATCTTGTTTGCCCTATTGTGTCTGCCTTCTAGCCAACCCAAAAGTCATTTTGGACAGCTAATACAATTTCTCATCCATTCGTGGATTCAGCAAATGTTTAGAACCTACTCTGTTCCAGGCGTTATGATGGGTGCTGGGGGCACAGTAATGAGTAAAATCTGAGTGGGGCCATCAGATAACAAACATAGAATCACACAGATACTTAATCATAAGCTCTGTTAAGTGTGTTTTCAAGAAATAGAGGTAATATGAGAACATCAGACACGGAGACTCAGGGAAAGGCTTTCTGAGGAAGTGACTTTTTGAGCTAAGCTATGCAGAATAAGTAGGAGTTTGCCAAGCAACGAGTAGGAGAAGAACCCAGGGAGGGGGAATAGTCTGTGCCAAGGCCCTGAGGTAGGAAGGAGGTCATTCTTGTCAGTAACTGGGAGAAGACCAGCATGGTAGAAGCATAACATTCAAGGGAAAATATAGTTTGAAAAAAAACTGAAGAGCAAATGAAGGTCAAGTTGTCCAGGGCCTTCTAGGCCAGTGTAAGGATATGAGTTTTCTCTTGCATTTAATGGAAAATCTTTGAAGGGTTTGGTACAGGAATTTAGCTATAGTGTAATGATAGTGGTGGTTGTGGTGGTGTATATATGTGTGCATGCTTATGTAAGTGTGTATTTGTGTATGTGATGTGAATTGCATGATTTGATCAATCAGCATCAATCCAGCGGTTACCATGGGTACTGTTGAGGGCTCAGCAAGCACCAGATCATGCAGAACAGGAGCACAGACCTGAATTTCAGGCTAAGTTTTGCCCTCGTATGCTGGCTACGTGGACCTAAACCCAGCCCCTTGCTGTGGACTGAATTGATTGGACTTAAACTAGTTGAGTGGTGGTCTTGACAGGGCAGCATGGCCTCCATATTTTCCTTTTGTTGTTGTTGTTTTTTTTGGCGGGGTACGCGGGCCTCTCACTGTTGTGGCCTCTCCCATTGTGGACCACAGGCTCTGGACACGCAGGCTCAGCGGCCATGGCTCACGGGCCCAGCCGCTCCGCGGCATGTGGGATCTTCCCGGACTGGGGCACGAACCTGTGTCCTCTGCATTGGCAGGCGGACTCTCAATCACTGTGCCACCAGGGAAGCCCTTGAGGAGCGTTTTTGTTTGCCCTCCCTGATTGGGAGGGACCACTGGCATTCAGTAGGTGGAGTCCAGGGAGGGCCCCTGTCCTGCAATATACAGGACACTCCCACAATCAAGCATTGTTCTCTGTCCCACACAGTTTTCCAGAGTTCCTGCAGGCATTCATGTAGGTGAAAAACCTGGTTATGATTATCTGAGCCTAGCTCTGTTTTACATTTAAAGATACAATATTTTTGCATGTTTTTAATAAGCAGTAAATTTTTCCAGGAATGAAACTACCATGAAGATTGATGGCAGTGGTATTTTGTTTGCTTTGGAACTTTCCCAAGGGTTGTTCACCCTTTTAGAAAATCAACTCACCAGTGACAATCCTGCCCATTATACTTGAGTCATCTGTCAGTCTACATTTGTGTCTGTCTCATACGTGGAGATTCTTCATGTAGGTGTAAGCACCTGACCACTTCACTGTGGCTTGTGGAATAGTCAGACCTGAGCATTTATATATTGAAATATTTATTATTATATTATAACTCACTTGCCTTTTTAGTTTCCCTTTATTTTAAAATTAGGACATTATATTGATTTTTCTGGTTTTTCTGATTTTGCATACAGGTAAATTATGCCATCAATAAATTTCATTTCAGAGCAGTAAAGGAGGCAGTAGAAAATACTTATTATAAAAAAGAGGTGTTGGGTCTGATAAGATTGATAACAACTGAACAAGCATGTTTGGTAATTCAAAATACTATGATTTTAGGAATTTTGCTACTTACTATCTTTGAAGAGTCTCTTGGGAACTTTAATATGTCGAGAGTTCTATGTAAAAATTTTACTTTGTTAAATAACCCAGAGAGGTATCAAGATTGACATCACCAGTGAGAAGTCATGTGGGTGTCATTTACCCTCAGTAGAATATGATGAGACAGACATTTGACCTTTGTGGTATTCTTCCCTAAATTTCATAACCCCAGTCTAATCATGAGGGGAAAGAAATACAACAAACACAAATTGAGTGATATTCTTCAAAACACCTGACCAGTACTCCTCAAAACTTTGTCAAGATCATGAAAAACAAGGAAGACTGAGAAATTGTCACAAACCAGGAGACTAAGGAGACTTGATGACCAGATGCAACGTAGCATCCTGGATGGGGTCCTGGAAGAGAAAAAGGACATTAGTGGAAAACTGATAAAGTATTGACTCAAGTCTGGAGTTTAGTTAACAGTAATATACCAATGTATATAAATTTCTTCATTTCAGCAAATGCACAATAGTAGTGTAAGACCTTAACATTAAAGGAGACTGAGTAAAGGGTACACAGGAATTTTCTGTACTACCTTTGCAACTTTTCTATAAACCTAAGATTATTCAAGTTTTTTTTTTTTTCAGGTTTCTGCTTTATTGACCAAGGTAGATCTAGGGATCAAAATAAGCAAGGAGCTATATTTTTTTAATCTGCCTATAATAAATAAAATTTGCTTTTGGTAGTGGTGATTGTATACAGGTCTGTGGGTCTTAATACATGCATAGATTTCTGTAACCAGCACCACAATGAGGATACAGAGTCATTCCATTACCCCCAAAAAACTCCTTTGTATCAGACTCCCCCTGACCCCAATCCCTGACAACTATATTCCAGAATATCACATAAATGGAGTCGTATAGTGTGTAACCTTTTGAGACTGGCTGTTTTCACTCAGCAAAATGCCCTTGGAAGTAAAACCATGGTGTTGCATATCAATAATTTGTATTATTAGTTCATTCCTTTTTATTGCTGAATAGGATTCCATTGTATAGATGTATCACAGTTTGCTTATTCACCTGTTGATGGATATTCTGGTGGCTTCCAGTTTGGGGCAGTTATGAATAGCGCTGCTGTAAACATTCATGTGTAAGTTTTTGTGTGAACATAAATTTTTATTTCTCTGGGATAAATGCCTAGGACTGAGATTTCTGGGTCATGTGGTAATTCTATGTTTAACTTTTTGAGTAACTGCCAAACTGTTTTCCCAGTGATCGTACCATTTTACATTCCCACCAGCAATGTATGAGAGTTCTGATTGTTCTACATCCTCTTTGGTATTGTCACTTTTGTTGTTCTTCTTCCTCTTTGTTTCATTTTTATTTTGGCCATTCTGATAGGCTTGTGGTGATATCTCGTTATAGTCTTAATTTGCATTTTTCTAGTGTCTAGTGATGTTGAGCATCTTTGCATGTGCTTATTTGCCACCCATAGGTCTTCTTTGGTGAAGTGACTGCAAATCTTTTGCCCATTTTAAATTGACTTGTTTGCTCTCTTGTTGTTGAGTAGTAAGAGTTCTTTATATATTCTGGACACAGGTCCTTTGTCAGATCTATCTCTGCAAATATTTTCTCCCAGTCTGTGGGTAGTCTTTCCATTCTCCTACCCATGTCTTTCTTAGAGAAGAGTTCTACATTTTATGAAGTTTAGTTTAACAGTTTTTTTTTCTTTTATGGGTTGTGCTTTTGGTGTCATTTCTAAGAAATCTTTGCCCAATCCAAAGTCACAGAGATTTTCTCCTGTGTTTTCTTCTAAAAGTTTTATGGTTTTACATTTTACATTTAGATCTGTGACCCATTTTGAATTAATTTTTCATAAGGTGAGATTTAGGTCAATGTTTATTTCTTTTGGCATGTGGATGTCCATTATTCAAGGTTTTTTTTTTAGTCTTTTTTAAAAAACATAGGAAGACATTATGTCACTTAATTTTTCTAAAGATATAAAATAATTATCACATGAAAAGGTACAATTAAAACAGCAGAAATGTCATAACCTTCCTGGACCCTCACACTCCAGGGTCAATATATGAAGAAGACAAAGACAACATGGGAACCACTGTCAGCTGATGTAAAATAACTTGTCCTTAGTGAATAAACAAATGCGAAGAGACATGGCAGAAATGGAATAGAGTGGGGGGGTCGATCACATGAATTGAGACCAAGCTTTGAAGGAGGGAGAGGGGCATTGCAGGCAAGACAGAAAGGCTGATCGACAGAAGCAGGCTATTCTTGGGAAAAGTTTGTGTCAAGCAGTAATGAGATGTGAGGGTAATAAAAATAATAATAGTAAATACTTAAATAGCACTTTCTGTAATCAGGCATTGTCCCACGTGTTTTATGAATGCTTACTCATGTATTCCCCATAACAATCCTATGAAGTAGGGTTATTGCCTCTTTTTAAAATTAATTAATTAATTAATTAATTTATGGCTGCATTGGGTCTTCGTTGCTATGCACGGGCTTTCTCTAGTTGCGGCGAGCGGGGGCTACTCTTCGTTGCGGTGCACGGGCTTCTCATTGCGGTGGCTTCTCTTGTTGCAGAGCATGGGCTCTAGGCATGCGGGCTTCAGTAGTTGGGACATGTGGGCCTTCAGTAGCTGTGGCTTGGAGGCTCTAGAGTGCAGCCTCAGTAGTTGTGGCACACGGGATTAGTTGCTCCGTGGCATGTGGGATCTTTCCAGACCAGGGATTGAACCCATGTCCCCTGCATTGGCAGGTGGATTCTTAACCACTGCGCCACCAGGGAAGCCCATTGCCTCTGTTTTTAATGGGTAAGGAAACTGAGGCACAGAGAATATTATGTTCATGTTAGGTTCAGCCCTGTGAAGCTGCCATTTTTGTAGGTCAAAACTGATCTACTCTCAGAAAGTTCATATGGTCTGACCTAATAAGTAACTTGCCTAAAGTGTATGGCTATTTTGAGAGGCAGAGCTGAACTTTGAACCCTGGCAGCTGGGTCAGGAGTCTAGACTGGAAGACTACCAGCTAGAGGGCCTCTTATAGACATGACCAGAACTTACTGAACGCACACTGTGTACCTGGCACTGTCTAAAGTCTTACATGTATCAACAACTCATTTATCTTTGCATCAATACTCTTGAGGGTAGGTATGATAATCACCCAATAATCTGGATAGGAGAGTCTTTTCCTGTCAAACCTTGGTAGAGCTGCTAGGGGCTTTGCATTGGAAGGACACACAAGAAGGGGACATTGTATTTTCTGGCCAGCTCAAAATGAATGACATTGTTATTCTGATGGAATAGAAAATTGACCTCATAATCTCTTCAAAAATAAGGAAGTAAAAGAGAGAATGAATGATAATGGAACAGAAGGAGAGAAACATAATGTGAAGGACTGGAAGATGGACTACAGAAGGTATTTCAGATGTTTCTATGCTGGAGATATTTGGAATCAAGTATTTTATTTGCAAGTGGCTAGCTTCTTCCTACTCTTAAATGATTGGCTGGCCATTCAGTGGACATTTGGTGCTTGGATCTACTCTATCGAACAGTTAGTAGTCATGTCATAATGGCCCGATGTTCAGTCTACTTAATTTACACCCAGATTCTCTTAGGCAGAGAAGAAAAAAGTACCCAAATGTTTCTCTTCAGCAAATTAACTTTTTTTTTTTTTTTTTTTTTTTTTTGTGGTACACGGGCCTCTCACTGTTGTGGTCTCTCCCGTTGCGGAGCACAGGCTCCGGACGCACAGGCTCAGCGGCCATGGCTCACGGGCCTAGCCGCTCCGCGGCATGTGGGATCTTCCCGGACCGGGGCACGAACCCGTGTCCCCTGCATCGGCAGGCGGACTCTCAACCACTGCGCCACCAGGGAAGCCCCAGCAAGTTAACTTTTTAAAGTATCGTTTAATAATATGACCTACAACTCTACTAAGTTTAACTATCAGATGAATCAAATTAGCAAAAAAAAAAAAAAACAACAACAAATCTGAATTACAGAATATTTTAAAATGCAGTTTTATTATTTTTACATGTACAATATCTTAAGTTAGGCTAGCTATGGATTGCCTAGCAAGACGATTCCACACGAATAAAGAGTCTAAGAATCTAAAGTAATTTAAATCTTGAGCATTAAATAATTCAGATCACCAAATCTACAAAAATATGGAAACATCCTTAACTTTATCTCTTTAAATCTCAAAATAGAGTAAATTAAGTCCCATGAACGATTGTTTGTGGGTCAATATTCTGGGTCAGTTCTGCAGAAATATAACGTAGACTAGAGCCAGGCCTAAACAAGGCATAAGTATAAAAAAATTATTAACTAATTCATATGAACATTTAATTAATTAAATGAAAGAGACTGCAAGGACTGTATTATTGGCACCACTCTGCCCACTTGGCCCTGTGTACCTGCCATAACAGTGGCAATTCTCTTGCATTTTGAAGCACATAAACATGACTGTGAACATCTCTGTTGGTCTCAGATGCTGACACACAGACTTCTACCAGTTAGTAAAGCCAAATCCCTTCATTTGATAGTCCTCGACTCGACATCACTGATTCCTGTTGTAATGTGGGACCAGCTGGAGCAGTGTATATCCATGGCAACCATCAGTATAGCCAATTCCTTCACTCACCTAGTAATATGAAATAATAGTCTATTCTTTATAACACATAGCAAAACAAGATTTGGTTTTGTTCCTTGATTGTACACTATTTTGGTCCTCAGCCTCTTCTCAACAGAGATCCTACTGCAAACCCAACGCTACTATGTTAAATGAAGCTATCAGTCATGGTGGGTGTAAACAGCTATGCCTAAGCAAACAGCTTATTCTTGGGCCCATCTACACACTCTAGTGAAATGGAGAAATCTCTGTTTCCATGGGTTAAAAACAGACTGTTTACACAGTTAACTGGGATAAATGAGGCCCAAGAAGGGCTTAAATCGAGTCTTCAAGCCTGTGGGATGAAGCGCCTTGCCCAGGGCACTCAAAATGATATTTCCTGGCCTTGAATTATTCATACCCCTTCCAAAGAATATTAGTTTACTCATTTTCAAAGGCACCACTGGACAACAAATAAAATAAAAACTGGGCTTTTAAATTTCTTTCATTATGTTTGTGGTGATAAATATACATTTTCCATTTACACTGAATGTATTATCCACACAGATGTGGTTCTAAAGTAAGCATGTTGGCCAAAAGTCACTTCTGGTCCAACTTACTCTCAAAAGTCTTTATAACATGGAAAGAGTATTACTTATGGACATCACCACTTGAGAGCCACTGACCCAGACAAAAGAATGAAACACAAGGATAGACTAAATACAGATGTCTGGACATTCAAACCTTCATGACTCTAATGTAACTTTCAACTCCCTGACCGTGAGAAATAGCACAATGCGGTAGTTAAGATGATGGAATCTTAGGTTTGAATCCAGGCTCTGAGGTCTCTTTCTCTTACTAGCTGTGTGTCATTGGGCAAGTTACTTGCCTATTTGCGCCTCAGTTTACTCACCTATAAAATGGACATAATAGAATCCACCTGTTATGGACTAAATTGTGTCCCCCCAAAATTCTTGTGTTGAATCCCTAACCTGCAATGTGACTGTGATGGGGCCTTTGGAAGGTAATAAGATGAAATCACAAGGGTGGGACCCTTATAAGAAGAGACAGCAGAGAGCTTTCTTCCTCTCTCTCTGCCTTATGAGGACACAGTGAGAAGGTAGCCATCTGAAGCCAAGCTGAGGACTCTCACTGGGGATCACTGAGAGATCAGCTGGCTGTTTGATCTTGGACTTCCTAGCCTCCAGAATTGTGAGAAATGTCTGTTATATAAACCACCCAGTTTATGGTATTTTGTTTTATGGCTGTTTGAGCTAAGACACCACCTTATTTTTTGTCTCATATTTTTGTGAGCTGCAAGTTATAAAGTATGCAGAATAATGCCTAAAATATAGCAAGTGTCTTATTCATTGATTGTCAAATGAAATTTCTAAAAAATGAATGAATGGGCGGGAAATTCTAATGTGTTTCTTGCAGGGTTTCCACCACTTTGTCTTATGATCAGCCTCCATAATCTTAATAATCTTTTAAAAAATGTGTTTGTTATCATGACAAATGAGCTAATATATATGAAGGCATCTGGCATAGAATCTGATACACCCATCTCTAGGGTGTTTGTAACCACAGTTGTTTGCTGTATAATTATAAATGCTTGTTGTACTTGAGTTTGAAACTTGTTTCATCAGATCCATATCAACCCTGTTCTTTGCAAAGTTGTAGTGAAAAACCTGGCCATCTGCCTTATGTCTGTCCAAGTCCACATGTTCTGTTGTGGCCCCAAGGAACAATGATCACACTCAATCCACCGGACATTGGTTTTACGTCGTCTTAAGTAGAATTGCATCTTGCACTGGGACTTGATTGTAGCCAGGTCATACATTAAATGCATGTAGGAGACTGTTCCTTTACATCTTGTTAGCTAACTTAGCAATCAAGCTGGATTTTACCCCATAACTTTCTTTTAGCTTTTCTTCCTTTTCTCTCCACTCTCTCTCCTGCTGTCAACATTGAGCATGCAGCCCAGAGCCTGCATGTTAACCATCCTCTTTTTACTAAATAGTTGTATAAGATACAGAGAAAGAAAGACAGAACATTCACTTACAAACTCCCCAAGTTTGCAACCCACAAGCTGGTCCACCAGAGCCCAGAGAACAGCCTTTGTTTCACAATTAGGCAAGGGATACAGTGGAAAAAGCCCAACTTGTTTCCTTTCTGTGTAGGACCCAGAAACTAGCCAATTTTATACTGCTTTTTGGTTTAGTTTTCAGATTTTCCCACAGGTCTATTGAGACCAACTTGGCCAAAGGAAATGCCACTGCACAGCATTGCTTAGAGTAGAGCTGCGTGAGGCATAAGCTTATGAAAATTGGGAAAGACTTTTAAAAAATGTGTGTGTGTGTGTGTGTTTGTGTGTGTATGTCGGCTCTCACATGTCACTAGTTTGTACTTTGTGCAGTGACAAAGTGAAGCCATCCAATTTTCAAATACATGAATCAACACGGTCAACTCAGTTGATCATTTGTGGAAAAAAGCAACATCTTTGTATGTGTGAGTTTTGTCCAGGTACAGGAGAAAAATACAGATTTTATATAAACCATCTATTTCACTTTAAAAAGAAGTAACAACCTTCGTATCTTCACGAAGAAAAGAAATGAGAATTTAAATCCACCCTTTCTCTGCATATACTTTGTGGTGGGTAGGCACACTGTTGAATAAAACTGCCTACAAGTTTTTCAGACTAACTGTTGACTACAGCCTTTGGTTAGGTTTCCTGCCTCGGGGAAAGGTTAGGATACTTAAGGAACAAAGGGGCTTTGCCTGTCCCTAAGCTTATTGTTCTTTGACACACCAGGTACAGCAAATAGTTTGCACTAAGCAGCAACCACTGAGGAGTTTAGCAGCAATGAGAAACGCTGGATTGTGCTCTGAAGTCATTAGTGAGAACCTTGTTCCCTCTCCCAAGCCTCATACTGTGAGGACTTCTCCTATTTATAAAAGTTGATTTTGCTCAAATTAGATTAGAAATCAGCTTTCCCTCAGCAGGCTGCTTGTTTGGCCGATAAAGGGAGGATAGCTGTTGACGTGGGTAGGACTGAGAGAAAGGGTGAGCCCAGGCACCTGTTCGCATTAGCCTTCCATCCCTTTATGGTAGGTGGACGCAGAGGGAGTCTGAGAGCTACTGTTCATTGCAGATTGTGGAGGGCCAGGATTCAGCTGCCTTCAGTTCACCACCTGGGGACAGAGGGTTGGTCCCTATTTCATTTAAGGGCATCGGGGGTCTATAGGGAAAAACAGAAATAACGAAGAGAGGGCTTACTAAGTAAATCAAAAAACCATCCAGCAGGAGCCGGAATGGATGAAGGGGAATTACTCAGCTTCTTTAATACAGCCAATAAGGATTACAATAAATAGCAATGCCTTATTATCTGACTGGATCCTGGGAGGTCCTTCCATAGGCCCCACATGAAGTTCGACTTCCCTCCACCCCTCAGCACTCTTTTTTCTTCTCTGCTCTCCTCCGCATTAGGGCAGACACAGAACACAGCAGGAGCACTTCTGCCCCAGGGCCTTTGCCTTAGCCCTGCCTGCAGCTTCAAACACCCTTTCCCCAGATTGCTGCTTGGTTAACTCCCTCATCCAAGACTGGAGGCTGTTCCCGTCTCACCTTCTCATGGCTGTTCCCAGGCACCCACACGCCCGCCTGATCCTTTTTGCCCTGCCTTACTTTTCTTTTCTTCTACAGCACTTATCACCTTCTAACACACCACTTAGTTTACTTATTTTTGATGCTGCTGTTTATTTTCTGTCCACCTACCTCTCCCAATGCAGGCTGAAGAAGACCAGGAATCTCTGATGCATCATTCACTGGTGTATCCCAAACACTTAGAACAGTGTCTGGCACATCGTAGGGGGTTCATAAATACTTGTTGAATGAATGATGAGGGAGTCTGGGCATGTATCATCATCATTATTAATATTATTTCTATTACTACTATATTCTATTAACATTACTGTTATTTTATCCGGCTTAGACATTTTAATTGACGTACTCTATGACGTGCATAGATGGCAAATGTCAGGTCTAGGACTCAAACTGAGCTCACTAAGATTAGTAGCTTGTGTCTAGTGACTTCAAAGAGTGATTTAATAAGATGGGTCACTTATGGATAGATCCCAAAACAGGAAATGTACAACAAGGAGATTATTTAAAATATTCAAACCACAATTAACAGCGAAGTGCCTTTCCCATCTTGCTCCTTTCTATTCCTCCCATCCTGCTTCTCCACTTAATTGGCATCTGAGTTTCTTATTTTTAACAGATAAATCTTTCAAGATAAAAGTGTTTATTTTATTTTCACTGATGTGTGCTAGCGTTGCTCTGGGAAAGAAAAAAGTTGGTAGTCCACACTGTACGAGGGTGTACTGTCACCCAATCTTTTGTTATAATAATAATAATGTTTATATTCTGCATACAGTTGGACTCCTATTCACAGCATGACAGCAAGTGATGGACCCTGGAATCTGAGCCCGCCCATAGCAGTTGAGGTTTAAGTAGAACACAAACTGACTATGGTCCGGATTCTTTGCTGTTTGAAGAGCAGGAGTTGAAGTGTGAAAAGCTCACATTTTAGCAGTAAACAGAGACAAGTGGGCAGAGGGGCCTTAAAGTAAAAAGAGAGGGCGGGGAGAACAGAGCCTGGGGTCTGGAGAGGGCAGTAAAGGGAGCCCAAGAGGGCTGTGTGCCGGGAGGCTGAGCCAGGAGCGTGAGTTCTGAGTACACATGGATTTCCTGCATTATCTGTCACTTACCAGGGGATTTGTAAATAATGTCAGCAGGAGCTTGTGTTTGCTTACAAGCACATTCCTGAATATTAGGGGCCACATTGATTGTTTCCCTTTATGTCCTGTAATCCCGGGGGCGCAATCCGATGGGAGCTGGCAGGAGCTGTGGATCATTTCCGTGGAGCTGGTCCAGCCTAGTTTCCCTGATGTACATCCGCACAGAGATCTGCATAGCCTGGCTCGCTAGACTGATCCTTCTCAGCACAAAGAGCCTGAGGTCAGCTTGCTAGTTTCTTTTCATAAGACACTCCCTCTCGAAGAAGGCCCTGGCTCCTCCCTCTTCATACAGCCAGCAGGACAGATATATGGGTTTCTGAAAAATTATGCAGTCCCTTTTTAAACAAAAACAAGAAGAGTGTTCCTTAACGTGAGGCGTGGTGGCTCAGGTAGAATGGACCCACAGGGGAAGCCTTTCCCGGTTAAGGCAATGAGAAGGGAATCACGCTCCCTGCACCTGGGATGGAAGGGACACCTGTTTCTGCCCTTGTAGCTCTGGAGAGTGTATTCTTCCAACATGAGGAGTTGGTACAAGAGCGTCACAGTCAGGAGTTACAGTGGAAGTGGACATAGCACAAAATCTGGGAGAGTAAATCATTTATTTGACTTCTTCTCTGAATGTTTTTGTTTTTGGTTTGAAGCAGAAAAAAGCTTATCTAATCCTATTTTTGCTTAGGCAAATATCAAAAGGAATGAGATGAGCCCTCTGTAAAATTGTAAGTTAAATGCTTTTTATTCCCACCTTTCCGACCCTTCCCTGGGCCTCTTTCCCGCCCCCCCGCCCCGTCCCCGGCCCCCTCCCTAATTGCCATAAGTTCCCAGCCTGCTGGATCTTGGCCTGCTCTGATGAAACTACCAGCCTGAGAAGCTGATTCTCTCTAAGGTGTTAATGGCTGTGCCCTCAACTAGAGAAACATTGCTTGCAAGAAAACAAAACCCACTCAAACTAGATTAAATAAAGAAAGATTGACTGTAAGTGTCTAAGAGGAAACCTCAAAAACATTCAAAGACAGGAAACAAAGCATGACATAAACTGACTGGAAATGAAGCTGGAAGTTGTTTTGGGAAGCCAGAATCTGAAGACATGACCACTCGTCTGCTCTTCTTTCCACTTCTTTCCACTTCTTTCCAGGCTCAATCAATCAATCATCTCTCTCATTCTCTCTTGCTCTCTAGCTCTCTGTCTGCTTTCCTTCCGTTCCTTCCCCTCTCCTCTCTCAGATGGCTTGCTTTCCTTTTTTTTTTTTTTTTTTTTTTTGGCGGTGTTGGATCTTCGTTGCTGCCTGCAGGCTTTCTCTAGTTGCAGCAAGTGGGGGCTACTCTTCGTTGTGGTGCGTGGGCTTCTCCTTGCGGTGGCTTCTCTTGTTGTGGAGCACAGGCTCCAGGCGTGCAGGCTTCAGTAGTTGCAGCATGCGGGCTCAATAGTTGCGGCACGCAGGCCCTAGAGCAAGCGGGCTTTAGTAGTTGCAGCATGTGGGCTCAGTAGTTTCAGCGCATGGGCTCTAGGACGTGCGAGCTTCAGTAGTTGTGGCACGTGGGCTCAGTAGTTGTGGTTTGCAGGCTCTAGAGTGCAGGCTCAGTAGTTGTGGCGCATGGGCTTAGTTGTTCCATGGCATGTGGGATCTTCCTAGACCAGGGATTGAACCCGTGTCCCCTGCATTGGCAGGCGGACTCCTAGGCACTGCGCCACCAAGGAAGTCCCTGGCTTTACTTTTAAATGACCTAACTTGGTCTGATTCTATATGATCTTCAATTAAGTACCTGCCATCACCTAACTAAAGTCTCTGCATCTCAGTTTAATTTCTAAAAACCAAGTCTGATTCGCCGTTGGTCATTCAATGGATTTGCTCCTCGCTCCTTGGGTAATGATGGGATTTGATCTGAATTGAGGGGGGAGGATGAAGAAATTAGGAACGGGTTTGTTAACCTGTGTGACCTAGGGCTACCTCTTCTAGCTGTGAGCAGGTCAAGGGAAGTGGAGCATGTATATCAGATATCTTTGACACACCCCCCAGAAGGCAGTGGCTTAACGCTGTAAGCATTTATTGAGCTCAGGAGCCTGTGGGTTGCCTGGATGGTTCTGCTGTCTTGGCTGGGCTTGGGCATATGCCAGGGAGTCAGCTGGCTGTCAGCTGATCCAAAACAACCTTAGCTCCCACAGCAGAAATGACTGGGAGCAGAGGTTCCCGTGTTTCATCCTCCAGAAGACTAGCTCAAGCATGTTCCTCGTGGTGATGGCTGAAGTGGAAGAGTGGAAACAAAAACACCCAAGGTTTTTTCCAGGCTTCTATATGGGTCACATTTGCTAACATCCCCATTGCCAAAGAAACTCACATGGCTAAACTCAGAACCAAGGGGCAAGGAAATAGATCCTATCTGTTTATTGAAAGAAATGAAACTCTCAACTCACATGGCAAAGGAGGTTGGATACAGAGAGAGAAATTGGAGCTATTAATGCAATCAATCTGCTGCATCATGGCAACAAATTCACTGACACGTACAACAGGCTAGTATAGATACACATCCTTCGCCGGCAAAATTTGTATAGGATCTTACTGATACTAACTCCTGATCCCAAATAATGAACTACCAAGGTTGGAATTTTGAATCCTTCTCAAATAACAGCAAGTAAATGACATGTTTGTCTCTAGGTAAAGCTAGAAGTTAAGAATAACTAAAATACAGAACCAAGATAACAGAGGGAATTGGATGTTCTCCCCTTCCCCCCTCCCCCGCCCACAATTCACACACAACATACCTAGGCTTATAACATCCTGCTTCATATATATATAATATATATATATATAATATATATATATATGTATTTCTTTTTAGGGGGTGGGGAGCGGCTGCATTGGGTCTTTGTTACCGCGTGCGGGCTTTCTCTAGTTGTGGTGAGCAGGGGCTTCTCTTTGTTGCGATGCCAGGCTTCTCCTTGTGGTGGCTTCTCTCGTTGCAGAGCACGGGCTCTAGGCATGCAGGCTTCCGTAGTTGCACATCCTGCTTTCTGATTCACCAGATTAAAAAACAAAGCTTATTAATTTAATTGTGTTTCCTAAATAGCTGAAAGCTGAGCATGTGTAACCCTAACCCTGTGAAGAGTTAAAGGCTCTGTCATTGGTGAGTTTTTTCCCCCTTGGTGGTGGCTGGGTTCTCTGTTGTGCAGTGGGGGCTAGGTATTTGTTTGCTTTTCTGACAGGAATAAAAAGAATACAGCTTTTATAGGTGCCCTACAGTAAATTCCTGGGATAGATAATCCAGCCTGGGGCTTATTCTGGTCTTCTGCTCCTCTTCTTAGATTCATAGAGTAATAAAATGTCTGGACTAGATGGGGCTTAGAGATCATCTAGCGTTTCCCAACCTTTAGTTAGTCACATAAACCATTCACTGTTTTGTAACATCTGTCCACTCTTTAATGTTTTTAGTTCAATTGGCTCAATTTTAAAACCTAAATTAATTTATTTTTAAAAATTTACATCATTGGGCTTCCCTGGTGGCTCAGTGGTTGAGAGTCCACCTGCTGATGCAGGGGACATGGGTTCGTGCTCCGGTCCGGGAAGATCCCACATGCCACCGAGCAGCTGGGCCCGTGAGCCATGGCCACTGAGACTGCGCGTCCGGAGCCTCTGCCCCGCAATGGGAGAGGCCACAACAGTGAGAGGCCTGTGTACCGCAAAAAAAAAAAAAAGAAAAGAAAAATATTTACATCATGGCCGTAAGTTGAAAAATCAGTGTGATTTGATGTAATAGAAAATGAGCATAAAATAAACAGAATGAAAACACCGCATTGTTAGGAAATTCTGTCCAGATGCTTGAGCCTTCAGCCTGCCCAGTCTCTACTAAAAAGGAAGTTTAGCAGATGTGAAGGAAGTGTTAAAGAAATATTATCCTCAAACTGACGCATTCTCTCTGATGGAGTCAGGAAGATGGAAAGAGGCTTGAAAAGGTCATCACTTTCTCACTATCCAATTCAGTGCTACTTAGTGAGCTGTTCCTGTATCCCACAATCATCTTGGACTTCCTGAGTTGTGTGGGCAGTGCACTGTAGGGGATATCAATAGTCCAAGTCCCTCCATTCACAGATGGAGGAACTGAGACCTCTTACTCCTTTCTCATGGTTGCCTTTGTACCATGTCACTACCAACTTGCATCTTGCCCAACACTTAGGGCAGGGGAAGGGAAAAGAAATGAACCACAAAAGAAGTAAAAGAGCTGGTGGGTGGTGCTTTTGACTCTACAAAGTTGGAGCTTACCTGGTATTCAATTACCTCTGTTCTTCCTGACCTCCATTTCTAGAGGACATTGACTATAGCCTATTAAAAGAAACAGAAAGAGCCCCTTACTTACATAAAGAAGACTTCTGCCTGGATGTACTGTTATCCAGGACTCTTAGATCAGGAGCTTCTAAATAGATACAGCCATACAAGAGGAGGCATCTCCAGTTCTCTTGCCAAGGAAAGCAGTGTGTCAGGAAAAAGGCCAAAAAGGCAGAGCTATCTGGTTCCTTGGAGTAAGCCATAGGAGCTGTGTAATGGCATTCTAAATCCTCCATGGCAAACTGTATGGATTTTCAAAATGAGGTGGGGAAATCCTCTTTGTCTCCTTAGCTTTTCAGGATGGATTTTTAGTTGAAAATCCTTCGTTTAAAAAAAATAGGATAAATGTAGTCATATGTTTAACTAAGCTCTTTATTCCATTGCCTGTGATTTGGAATAAGCTATTGAGACGTTTCTTCAGCCAGGTGAGGAAGAGATGATCTTCTGGAAATATCCTTCTTCTTCATATTTTTAAAGATGATGCTCGTTATATCACATATTGGTGTTTCGTTTTTAATCTCTCATGCTTTTTGGAAACAGTGTGGTATGTGTATTAAGTAAACAAATGTTTCTTTTCCCCATGGCTTATAGGATAAAATCAAAAGGGCAAGTGTCTTAATCTTTGGGATGTGGGTGCCTACAGCTGGTACCTATTATATGAATCAAATTTCTTTCTCCACACTTCGAATTTTAGTGTTCTATACATTTGTACATGATCTGAACAGCTCAGGCTTTATTCGTGTTGATGGAAACAAGAAAAATGCAGATGTCTATCAATCTGTCTTTACATTTGTTCATAGTTGAGATTCCTCTCAACCCCATGTTGGCTCTTCCTTCAGAGGCACAGAGAGAAAAGATACTTTACAGTTGAACAGGTTTGCGTGGACATCCTGATTCTGTTCTTACTGTCTCTGAAATAACCGACAGAGATACTAAAATTTTCTGAGCCTCACTTCTTCACCTTTAAATGGGGCAATAAAATCCACCATGTCAAAGTATTATAAAGATTAAAATAAGGTGATATAGGTAAGGCTCATAGCACAGGGCCTTACACTGAAGCTTGCATAGGTAGTCAGTAGCAATATTACATTGGAAAGGCTGTATGAGATAGAGAGGCATACATACAGGCTTTGGGGTCAGAGGGGAGGAGGACCCATTTCTGCTTCATTCATAAGTGCATCTCCAGAGCCAATTCCCACTGGCATGTAGCAGGAACTCATTATTTTTTGGATGGATGAATGAATGGTTCTGGCATATTCCCTTATTAGTTGTGTGATCTTAGATAAGGCATTGCACCCCTCAGTGCATGTTTCTACAACTATGTAGCAAGGATAATACATTTGTTATGGAGTTGCAAGGAAGCTTAAGTGCAATGGCTGATGTGAAGTACACAGCACAGAGACTGCCGCACGCTATGCTTTCCACAGTTATTTATTTCAAATCTCTATTGTCCTTCACTTTAGTGGATCCCAAATAACAAACTAGGATTAGCAGTTCCACTAGAAGTATCCATTTTAATTTAGTTTTGTTTTTTTGTTTTTTTGGCTGTGTTGGGTCTCTGTTGCTGCACGTGGGCTTTCTCTAGTTGCAGCAAGCGGGGGCTACTCTTCATTGCGGTGCGTTGGCTCTAGGCACACGGGCTTCAGTAGTTGTGGCCCACAGGCTCAATTGTTGTGTCTCGTGGGCTCTAGAGTGCAGGCTCAGTGGTTGTGGTGCATGGGCTTAGTTGCCCCACAGCATGTGGGATCTTCCCAGACCAGGGATTGAATCCATGTCCCCTGCATTGGCAGGAGGATTCTTCTCGAGCCTTTTTTTTTTTTTTTTTGCGGTACGCGGGCCTCTCACCGCTGTGGCCCCTCCCGCTACGGAGCACAGGCTCTGGACGCGCAGGCCCAGCGGCCACGGCTCACGGGCTCAGCCGCTCCGCGGCATGTGGGATCTTCCTGGAGTGGGGCACAAACCCGCGTCCCCCGCATCGGCAGGCAGACTCCCAACCACTGCGCCACCAGGGAATCCCTGGCAGGAGGATTCTTAACCACTGCACCACCAGGGAAGTCCCAGAAGTATCCATTTTAAAAGGTAACTTTTAAAATGGGCAGTGGGCAGTGTCCAGGAGCCCAGGACTTATGTAGGTGGCCCTTCATCAAAAGTGTCAGGGTCTAAGAAAAGCAGGATGTCTAATTTGACCCATTTTTGTTCCTGGGCAACTTCAAGGTAGTATAGGTTGGGCAAAGGCCAGGCCATGCGGGCATAAGGAGGATCCTGAAAAGAGGTATAGAAATTATCTTTCACCGAGACCTCATGTTCTCATTTTTGAAAGAACTAAGAGAAAGTTTCCATCTCTTGTGTCAACTTCAGTTGATTAGTCGTGCTTTGGGGAGTTTTGTTGTAAAAAGGATTCCAAGGCTACAACCTGACAGAAGAGTGTAATGATTGATTACCAAATGTCTGCCGTGAGTTTAAGATGGGGTGTTATGTCTGGTGTGCCGTGGAGATTTATGCCACAGCATTCAGAAGGGAGATTTTCTATAGCCTTTACCGAAGTCAGGCATGTTCCTTTGCAAGTTAATTGCAAAAACAAATAATCAAGAATCTATTTTTTCCCCTCTTTGAGATTTTTGCTCTTACAGGAACCATCTCATGTTAGCAGGTCATGGTGGCACTTAAGATCTTGAAGTAAATAGGAAAACAACCACTGACCCAGTGAAATTGATCGAATGTAACCCTTACAGAAATGCCTGACATTGCAGGTCAAATGTACAGTATGTGATATTCCTGCCTGCATTCATTTGGCAAATATTTATTGAGCATCTGCTATGTGCCAGGCAGTGTTATAGCTGTTGTTTCTTTAGTGAACAAAACACACAAAAATGCTTTTCCACATGAAGCTTACATTCTAGTGAGGGACTCTGTTGACCCTTATTTTAGTTATTATAAAAATTTATGATAAAAAAAATTTTAGCCATTGGAAGGCTGCTCTCCAGAACATGTACAGAAAGGGGAGGATGTTCTTACTCTGACCTGCGTAACCTGGCTGGATTATAACTGCACAACCTATCATTGTTCTAGAGCCCAGTCATCCATTTCACTTCTACTCGTTAATGCACTTCCAACTTTCTGCCTTGTGATGTGTCATTGTGACCCACGTAGATAAACTGTAGAGAATCTGCATTTCCAAATGTTTGATCCCTTCTCATTTGGCCATAATTGCATAGATGTAGGCTTTACACTCTGTACCCGCACCCCCCCCACACACTGGGGCTTCTTTGGCCTAATCTATCTATGATCAGCTTCTAGAGCAAGGTTTTCTTCACTTTGGGAGTAGCTGGAAACTTTGGCCAGTTTCTCAAGTGTGTTTACCCTACTGACTTGATAATAAGTGAAATCTGTATCATTAGTTTCTGAGTCAGAGGACAATTGAGCTTTGAGCAGTGTAGACCCCTTAAGTTCTTCTATGTTTGGGGAAGAAAAAGAGCAACAGAGCCTCTGGCTCCTGAAAGCCTGAAACTGTGATTCAACCTTGATGTCAGGTCAGATTTGACATTGCCAGTTGCCTCTTCCAATCTCTTCATGCTACTCCAAGGCTCCAGATGTTGCCTCCCAGGAGTGGTATAAACAAAATATCAACATCCTTAATGACCGTGGACAGGGGACAGGGAGGCAAGGGTGACTGTATTAGCCAGGACTCACTGCAAGTGATAGAAACCCAATTCAAATTGACTTAAGGAAAAAAGGAATTTTATGGTTCATATAACTGAAGAATTCTGGTTTTAGGCATGGCTGAATCAGGAATCTGTTTCTCTTCTCTGTGATGTAGTCACTCCTGGGCAGGCTCTCTTTGCTTGGTAGACTTATATCGCATTGTAAAAAGAGCTTCTCTTTAATACAAGTTCTAGCAAAAGTCCCAAGGTTTATGCTCATTGGCTCTGATTGGTCAGGCTAGGATCACATGTCCATCCCTGAACTAATCACTGCAATCAGGAGATAAAATACACTGATTAATTTCCTCAATATGGAACTGCATGCAGCTCATTTCACCCACACTTCATGGACTGAGAGTAGGGAGGAATAGCTCCACAAAGGGAAACCAGGATGCTCTTAGCAGAGGAAGGGGAAATGTATATACTAGGCAGGTGGAACCACCAAACATCCACCAGAGGCGCCCTGCACTGACTGTCATCAACAAAGAGGGAGGTGACAACATGTCACTTGGTATGAGGGTGGTAGTGACTGTGCATTTACTTCTTGCAAGAGGGTTGGGAGAAAAACCACTCGTGTCAGGTTCCAAAGCAGGGAAGGAGGAGGCGCAATGGCAGCCACCAGCCCACACGTTCCTAAACATCCACCCGTGGGCCATCTTGGGTTTGTGTGCCCTGGAGTATTTCCCTGGGAATATGAACCCCCAGATACTGGTTGGTACTATAACTTATATAAGTTATAACAGATAACTTATCCCCAAATCTGCTTGTCAGGGCTTTAAGGCACCCAGTTCATCTTCATCAGGGGTAGACATCTGTAAGTTTGAGTCATCGCACTTTCTAGTGCAGATAAATGCTCTGAGCAAGGACACGACTAGGAGCCATTACAAAGCAATGTTTTGCACTAACTGCTGCATATAATGTTCACTGCCTCTTTGCTGATATTACCAAATGAAGGCTGTTTCTTACTGGTTCATTTTTATTTTCATTATCACAAGGGTCATCTAATTCACTTATACTGCACGTGTTGCTGTAGAGTCTAGATGGTAGTCCTCAAGGCTAATCCTGAGTACCAGCCTGCTCAGTGTGACCGAGGCTAGAAGGACTGCAGCAGTTCTGCTGTGCTTCTTCAGAGCCCCCAGCAGAGCTCACGTCACCCGTTAAATGCAATGTTCTATTCCCTTTCTGTGCCCCCTACTAAACTGTGAGTTCCTTAGCAACAGGGACTGTCTCTTTAATCCCCAGCATCTCCCGTACCCAGCATATTATAACCACTCAATGAATGTTTGTAGAATAAGTGCTCTGCTTAGTGATTGTAAAGTAAAGAGGAATAAGACATAGTCCCTAACCTTGAGACGCTTCAAGTCTATTAATTACAAAATAACAATACCAGTCATGACATCAACTAATGTTAATTAAGTGCTGTATGCTAGATACTGAGCCAAGTGCTTTCCATGCATTCTCATTTAATGATTTTGACATTCTCCCCCCCATATATACTATTACTACCCCATTTTACAGATGAGGAGGCTGAAATTCATGGAGTAAGCTAATGTCGCATCATTTGAAAATGGTGGCATTGGGATTTGAACCCAGGTCTGCTGGATTATAATGCATGTTCCTAACCACTAAAGTAATACTACTTCTATAAAGGCAGGATGAAAAAAAGGTGGGGGAAGGTGGAATAAATTAATACCCAAAGAATTGGCAGAGAGTTCCCAGAGCCAATCATGATGACATTAAATCTTGTATAAAGGTAATGAGTTGGTCCAATTTTCCAACTAGTAGGGGAATAAAGCAGAGATCTAGAGACATGTTAATGACACTATCTGAAGACCCATGGAAATGCGCACCGGCCACTTGAAACTAGCGAGCACCTACTATTCTCCCTGGGTTTTTCTCTAGGCTAGAAGAAGGTTTCTTCTCTAGTGGAGGAAGTGTCTGCATCTTCACTAAATACGGGGTCAAAAGCTGGATGAGCTGTGCGCCACACAAGTTTATTTTACGTTCTCCCAGAATGTAAAGAGAAATCTCAGAAGGACATCATTAAATGGAAATCAGGGATCACACCTGTAAGAACTGTGTGTGCTTTGTACCCTACCCCAAGCAGTTCTTTCTCCTGCTCTTTGTCGGCTTCCCCATAGAGATCTGAGCAGGAACCAAAGAAAAGGGCAGCACAGGAGTGACAACCCCAAGGGAGGTCAAGTCAGGAGGAAGTGAGTAGGGTGGCCGGGCAAGCTTCATGAGGAGAGAAAAGCAAAGTGAGCCATTCCATGAGGCCTGCAGCCAAGTGGGTGTCAGAGACCCAGGTATCTGGTTGAGAAGCCTTCTTGCCAGACCAAGGGCAGGATTTCTGGGAAGAACCTAAGGAAGGAGCCAGCAACTGCTTAGAGCTAGAACTGTCCATCATGAGTAGGCTTGCAGAGCTGTGGGGAATGTTAGTGCTCAACAACCAAACTGTGTTTAGTGACCTTTATTCACTCAACAGTTTTCATGTGTGGATATGTGTGGATGTGCTGTGTGTATGCACTGAGCCAGGTAATTGGAAACCATGAAGAGATATGTTACCACTGGAAATCTTACGTAGGACACAGAGCCCAGTAAATTGGCAGCAGTGATACAGTGCTGAGAAACCCCCCAAAGGGGCAAGCAAACGGAGTTCTGGGATTATATGGAAGACAAAATTACTAAAGAAAAGATTATTTGTTAAAGAAAAAATTATTCATGACATTTGGTAAAAATGGTAAGGAAGACTTTGTTCAAGGGGGGCTACTGCAGTGGTGTTCTGTAATAGGAGAGAGAGATTGGGCTCGACTCTGAGTGAAGAAATAAAAAAAAAAAGGAAACTTACAGCCATGAGCTGGGTGTGGGTCAGTGGATGGAAGTTCACTAAGAGGAAACATCAGGAGTAAGGGGGGTTCTGGCTTACCTGACGTAATGGATTCTTACTGAAGACAGACCAGTGTGATCAGACTTCAGATGGAGGATGGTGGAGAATGAGGAAACTGATTAGATATCGATGGTGATTAGAAATTGAGGATGGGGATTCTGGCTAAACGTACTTAGCAGGATTCTTGCTAAAATTGGACAAATGCAGAGACAAGCATGGAAGTCCACAAGTTGAGGCCACAAAAGAGCTCAGAAGAGCCTGCCTGAGTGGAGTTTGGTCAAGCAGAGGATCTTTGTTAATACCTATCCCAGTCCCAGCTGGAAAGGAGCAGAAATTTAGCTGAAAGCTAAGTAAGCACTGAAAAGTGAATAGGATTCATCCAGGTGAAGCATGGGAGTGGGGGGAGCAAGGTGTCAGGGGGCCTTTGGGAAGGGAAAGAAGAAGCATGGCTCAAAATCAGGAAATAGGGCTTCCCTATAGGGCTCAGTAAATGTCACTGAATGAATGAATCCATTCTAACTAGAATCTAGAAAATGTGATAGCAGCCTGTCTGTTTTATTCCTTTTTATATTACATTGTGAGATATATCATATATACAGAAGAGTCCATAAAACATATATGCCCAGTGTAAAATGAAAACCCATGTAACGACAACCCAGGTCAAGAAATAGCCCCTCAGGGCTTCCCTGGTGGCGCAGTGGTTGAGAGTCCGCCTGCCGATGCAGGGGACACGAGTTGTGCCCCGGTCCGGGAAGATCCCACATGCCGCGGAGCGGCTGGGCCCGTGAGCCATGACCACTGAGCCTGCGCGTCCGGAGCCCGTGCTCCGCAACGGGAGAGGCCACAGCAGTGAGAGGCCCGTGTACCGCAAAAAAAAAAAAAAAAAAAAAAAAAAAAAAAAAAATCAGGAAGTAAGAGAGGGCGTGACAGTTCTAGGAACTGCAAGAAACTTGGTCCAGTTTGTGCTCAGAGGGAGAGGTGGGAAGTAGCAAGAGGTGGCACCAGGCTAGCTACCCTCAGAGCTTGGACTTCATCCTGGAGCCAATGCGGGCTCTATCATTGGGTTTTCCTTCCAAAGGAGGAAATGATCAGAACCTCTCACAGGGCTGTCTTGGGTGCATAGTGCCACAGCTGCCAACAACAAAAAAGATGCTGGCTCCTTGAGAACATCTGAGTCCATCAACACCTGATCATCTTACAGGCTGGTCCAAAGGAAGCACTTTGGCCATCTTTTTCTGGCTATAAAAACAGAGTCTTGGTGTCCTGATATTACTAAAACCCTCATAAATTGAGATGTATTTTGGACTTCAGAGCATGTCAAACATCATATAATGTTTCTAGACTAATTCTAGTTCAGTAGACTCATGTTAGTGGCACCTGAGAATTACCTGGGAAATTTTGAAAGAAATGTTGATGCCGGGGCCACCCTCAAAGATTCTGGTTCAATTGACTGGGGTGGAGCTGGGCATTGGCAGTTTTTAAAGATCCCCACATGGTCCCCTGTGCAGTCAGATGTTTTATTTTTCTCTATTTGCCCATTTATTCAATGCAGTTGGGTTTTGTTCCCTGTGCACTGGAAGCACATTTTTGGAATGGAAATGCTGCAGGAAAAACAGGTGGCTACAGGCTCCAGGGTCCTGGCCCATCTCCCCTCACTGCCCCTCCCCATGAAATGCCATCCATCAGGAGCACTGAGCAACAGTCCCCCTAAATACTTCCCAAGGTGCTGCCCTGTTTCGTTCCTTCCACACTGAGACAGCAAATCGTTAACTCAGAGTCCCTGGGTTGTTTCTTGAAGCAATTAACAGCTGCCCCGGTGTTAATTCCGAGTCAATAGCCCCTCGAGGCTGCTGCTCTTACAGCTGTCGGCTTCTGGCCTCCACAGCACATTTTGAAAGTAACTTGACGGGGCAGTGAGACTCTGCCCCTTCTGCGCTCCCTGGGAAAGCCTTCACCAGGCTTCCTGGGGGGGACACCAAGTGCCCCCAGGGACTCGGCAAGCCAGCAGGGGGCTCCACCCACCTCTTTCGTGTCAGATGACAACTTGGGAGACTGGCAGAACCAACTCCCCTCTGCAGAGACAGCCCCTAGAGATATTCATGAAGCTTTCGTTTGTTTGTTTTGGCTTTTCTGGAATTCCTTTTTCTGTTTGTTTTGAGATGGCTGTATTTTTCCTTCATGTAAAAACCCCTCCTTCAACTCAGTCTGTGGTTTCTATCACAGAGCCACACGATTTCTGACATCTTGCCTGTGCTGCTTCCTCCAGCTCCCTGTGGACAGAATGAGACTCGAGAGGATGGTAAAATAATCCAACTGCCTCCCTGCAAGACAGGAGCCTGGATCGTGCCGGCCATCATGGCCTGCTACCTCCTAGTGGCAAACATCCTGCTGGTCAACCTCCTCATCGCTGTCTTTAAGTAAGAGGGTCCTTCTTCAGAGCCCTTGAAATGGAGTAGGGAGACTGAGGCAGGAGCGGGGCATGACGCTCCAGAAAGCAGGGGTTTTCCTCACTTGATTCTCTCTGGTCTCTATTTCAGCAATACATTTTTTGAGGTAAAATCAATATCCAACCAAGTGTGGAAGTTTCAGAGGTATCAGCTCATCATGACTTTCCATGAAAGGCCCGTTCTGCCCCCACCTCTGATCATATTCAGCCACATGACCATGATATTCCAGCACCTGTGTTGCCGATGGAGAAAACACGAGAGTGACCCAGATGAAAGGGACTATGGCCTGAGTAAGCTTTGAGTGACAACCCCCCGCAACTACAGAGCAGAAATCCCCACCACGTCTATACGCGGTCGTGCAGGACCACTGGGCACCTGGGTCCTCCTGCTTCCTGCCCACAGCTCCGAAGACTTGGGAGGGATGGGAGGGTATGCATGATGAGAAATGGTGCTGGAAGGGAGACAGGAGAGGCTTAAAGCGAGCACTCTTAGCCTCACACCTTTCTTAGTGAGATAAAACCAGGCTCCAGCAGGGCTGTTTTAACACCTTCATAGGTTCTAAGCTTCTTACTTTACAGACATCCCACCACAAGATATATCAACCATGTTAATATGCTCCCAATGCTGCAGTATATATAATTTAAGCATCCTGACATGAGTTGAGTTGTAGGTGACTAAGTTTGATGTTCCATGGTCATTTTTGGATCTATCATGTTTTTAGGTCTTAAACATTTCCCAAGCCTTAAGGGTTGTGCCTATATGGCTTCATGAGGAAACCAGTCCTGCTTTCCATGATTCCAAGGACAAAAAAAAAAAAGACCCTCCACCAACCACCTTCTAGCCCAGTGTTTCTGGAAGGAAATTAGATTGACATTGGGGTGGAATAATTCTTCATTATATAGGATTGTTCCACATATTGCAGGAGATTTAGCACATCAGGCCTCCACACATTGAATACTAATAGCTCCTGCAGATTCCTAAATATCCCCTGGGTACCACCCACAGTTAAGAACCATTGGGAATCCAGCCCCCATACAAGCAACCTACCGTGGTTTCTCAAAGTGTGTCAGATAGACCACCTACACTAAATCTACTGAACCAGAGCCTCTAGGATTGTGGCCCAAGAATGACCTCCGGGTGATCACTAGTGCAACTAAAGTTTGAAACCAAAGCCACTTAATAATCAACTGCTTCTCTAAGTCTGAAGCTTTTAACAACTTCTCTGACACAGCAATGCCTGACTTCTTTCGAGACATTAAAATTGGAAAGTTGGAGAGGGGTTAAGAATTCCAAAATCCACTATTTCCATTTGAAACACCCATTTAGGCAAGTAGAAAGCTCAGGGGGAGAAAAGGTTCAGATTTCCACTGGGCTCTTTCTACCACTGAATCAGTTATGAATTTGTTTACCAGCTATAAATAGAAAACCAGACTAACAGTAACACAAATATGTAAGGTTTTACTTTTCTCACACAACAAAAAGTGAAAAGGTAAATAAATAGCCCAGAGCTCAACAATGACTCACTGAAGTCAAAGACCCCAAGTCAGCTATTCCTTGTCACACTGTCTTGTCTCATGGTAGCGAAATAGCTGCTGCACTTCCAGTCATCACATTCATGTTCAGGGCAGAAAGAAGCATGAAGGGGAAAAAAGGTAGAAAGAAGCAGCCACATACGTACAGTTTATCAGGAAAGCAAAATCTCTTCTCAATACACAACCCTTTCCTGCAGCAGATTTTTTTTGTTCCTTGAGCCAAACTGGGTCTCATGGTTGTTGCTAGCTTGAACGGACACTGGAAATGTGTATTTGGCTTTCCAGTCTCAGTAGTGGGAAGAGGGAAGAGGGAACTTGGGTTGCAAAGGGCTTTTAGTAAGGTGAATGAACAATGTCTGTCTGCCACACTCCTCAGCCCAGAAGTTGAGTTTTTAAGAAACCTCCGTTCTCTGCATAGCTTCCCTTTCCTTTATTTAGCTACATTTTTGTCCTTATGATATATATAGTTCTAACCGGTCTCTGCAGTAAACCAGGTGTACTCAGGTGAGCTTCAGAGACCCATAATGAATCTAACACAGAGAAAGAGGACAGTGACACAAGTTGCCTGACCAGATTTGGATTTAGTTTGAGACTCAGTGAAGAATCTGGGCCCCATTCCCTAACCTTGAGTTAGATTAGGAATGTCATTCGACCCACAAGTCAGGTGCCATCGCTTTTACTTCTCTGCCTCATATCTCTCATTTCTTTTCCACAGAGCTCTTCATAACTGATGATGAGCTCAAGAAAGTACATGATTTTGAAGAGCAGTGCATAGAGGAATATTTCAGAGAAAAGGATGACCGATTCAACTCGTCCAATGATGAGAGGATACGAGTGACTTCAGAAAGGTGTGTTCCCATGGGTACATGCCTCCTGGGGTTGTTTTATACCATGGCATGCCTTATCAATTGATTTTGTTTGCAGGGCCACAAAAAAACAGAGACCCCGTTGTGCTTATTTTTATTGTCCAAGAAATCATCGAGCTTATGAGAGAACAGAATGTTGTCTGAAATGTCTATAGATCAAAGTCCCAGACTTATACACCCTAGACTTCTCCAGCAGGCAGTAGCAGCCGCCTTCCTGGACACTAGAGATTGTTGAGTCCAGGACAGGGCAAGAGTTGCTGGCTCAGACCAGAAATTGGAAAGTTCTGACCCAGACATAAACCAAGAGAGACCCAGCCCAACTCAAGGCTCTCCATCAAGTTTGTGTTTCATGTAGATCACTGAGCATCTTCTCCAAAGGTGAGGATGGTCCTAGTGCCTGGCTTATGTGGGTGCCCAACACCTTCTGAATAAACAATAGCAAGAGACTTGTGAATTAGATAGAATAATGGTTGAGGGTTTTTTTTTTCAATTGTTTTGTTTTTTCTTCTTATAGAACAAGATAAAAGCAAAGAAATAAGGGCAGATTTTTTACTTACTTACTATATAATTTTAGATCTCATTGGCCAAATAGTTTTGTAGACCAGTAGGGCTGTAAGAAAAAAATCTCAAAATGAAGAGAAGAGAATCCTTTAAGGTTAATAAATCTAAGTTTATGTAAATGAACTTACATTTTCTTATTTTCCCCATTTTGCTGTAGACTAATACAAACTTCATTCCAGGCTGGCGCTCAAAACCCAGCATTTAGGAACTACTCTTCTAAAGAACACCCCAAGTGTTACAAAGCAGTGTAACTTTAAATTTTAAGCACTTTCAATATAAAGGTGGCAGAAGCAAATTATAAATAATGGGAAAAGGATGATATACTGATGACTTCAGATGATATATGACTCAGACTTCTAAGATTTGAGTCAGTTGCCTCTAGTTTTCATGAAATGACATTTTGTCTGCTTACCCATGTCATACATTTTCTCTAGTGGCTCTGTAGAAATTACACAAATGGCATTTTTCTGTCCCTGGCCCTTTATTTCTTGAAAGAATGCAGTCTAGATAAGTGAGTATATACACATATGCTATTGAGTGATTGTATCCATAGGTACTCAGCCAATATTAATAAAGTTTAAAGCCATGCACAGATTTTATACACATCTGTCATTGCAAAATAGAGCATTTTATGATGATATGGTGTGAAGCAATTTTCCAGCAAACAGAGGAAGGAGCTGCAAATCTAAAGATCTCTCTCATGCTGAGGCCTTGAAAAAGCTATTTATTAATGGACATATAGCCATGTGGTTCCCAGAAAATTGTGCCCTGTGGACACATTGTCCATTGCTCAGACATATTTCCAAAGCATATGTTTGAAATGCTTTTTGGATTCAGAAAACCACAGACCTGGGAGGAAAGAAAAGTAGGGGAAGGAGTGTTAAGATGCAAGGAAGTCTTTGTCTTTCTTTCTGGGGAACTAGAATGAGAGTTACAGACACCAGGGCATGTAAACTGTGACCTTGTCACCAATTCCTTTTGGATGGAAACATAAAGGAACTATAGCACCTCCAACTGAGGCTCTCACCCCACACCTACAAACGCTTCCAGGAGACTTCTTCCCCAAGGCCCTATTCTTCTGTGGGTGGTTACAGAGCCCCACCCTTCAGAGCATGACCAAGAGGAACAATTCCCAGAAATCAGGACAGCGTGCAGGCGCACCCTCCCTGTGTCCCAGGCGTTAGCTGACCTCCTGGAGTAACACTGGCCTAGAGGACCAGGACGAGTTCTCGGCCAAGCCCAGGTGCCAGAGAAGTGAACTTAAACCCGGGCCTCATTCTGCTTCTGTTGCTTCTGTCTGTGTTTATTTGAGGTTTTGCTTTTGTTGTTGGTGGTGGTAGTTTTGGTTTGTTTTGCATTTGTAATTGTACCCGAAAATAACATCTTTAAACACTAGGATTATACTCAGCACAATAGAAGCACCACGAGGTGCATAAGGGAATCAACCAAGGGAAGAGTGGGTCCATGTTACCAATCTCACACATTCTCTAGGCCATGTCCTTAAGTGGAGTGGCATGTGAAATCACCTGTCCTGTTGTACATTAGCTAGCTAGCTAGATGGATAGATAGATGCATAGAGAGTGATAAATAGATAAGTATGTATAAACACACATTTGAATACATATGTTAAATTTACATAAGTTAACTGTGCACATTCTATATGGTATATAAAATATTTTATAATTTTCTCTTCATATTAGATAACCTCAATACAGAGATTTGAAATCAGAAAAATTAAGAGCTGGTTCTTTGCTCTACTAAAAACTTGGGAAAAGGGTTTTTTCACATAGTGAGCCCCATGCTTCTCCCCCTGCTACTACCTTTAAAATACAATTTATTTATACATGTTCTATTTGCATGAATCTTTTTAGAAATACAAATATACTTCCATAATTGTCTATTTAAATGGATCATTATTAAATCATATTTTTGTCACCAAATGGTATGTATAGGGCTCAATACAATATTTAGGAGATCATTAACACCTTGGAGGAACTTGATCCTGAAAAATCCTTGACTTTCCCTTTTTTTTTTTTTTTTTTTTTTGGTGGTACGCGGGCCTCTCACTGTTATGGCCTCTCCTGTTGCGGAGCACAGGCTCTGGACACGCAGGCTCAGCGGCCATGGCTCACGGGCCCAGCTGCTCCACAGCGTGTGGGATCTTCCAGGACTGGGACACAAACCTGTGTCCCCTGCATCGGCAGGTGGACTCTCAACCACTGTGCCACCAAGGAAGCCCGACTTTCCCATTTTTATATAGCAATGACCATGATGTATCTAAAGCAATACAGTTCCAGAATGTAATGAGCTAATTGATTGTAACCAGTGCCCTCACTTATTTGGGACAATATCTATCTGGTGATAATTATATTAAAATAACCAAATTTCTAAACTATTAAGCAACATTGGTGACTGGCTTCTTTTCTGAGGATTTTTTGACTATTGGCTGAAGATAACCAATCCTTGGAGTTTGTTCCATCAAATTCTGTGCTCATCATCCTTTAACTAGTTCAGTTCTGTTTCAGTACATGCATACTGGATCTTTACTGTATACCAGACAATAAGGCAGGGCCCTGTCCTCAAAAACCACAGTCTCATTGAGTTCCAGTGTACACCCAAGGCAGGAACAACCAGAAACATCTAACTCAGTGTTGTCAAACTTTAGAAGGCCTGAAAATCATCTGGAAGGCTTGTTACTACATAGGTTGCTGGGCATCCGTCCCCACTCCGGGTTTCTGATTCACTATGTCTAAGGTGGGGCCTGAGAATTTGCATTTCTAACAAGTTCCCAGGTGATGCTGATGCTGGTTCTGGACCACACTTTGGGGACCACGAATAGAATACGATGGACAAGATAAAGGTTAAAGTAGGAGAGGACGGTGCAAAATTATTCACTGTGGAACATACAAAATTCGGCACCTTACATTCAGAATAAGTTCGGGAGGTCAGTGAATACAGATTACTTGTACCCAAAGCAGTGTTTCTCCCCCACACCTGACCAACAGCACTTTGACAAGCAGGTACTGAGCAGAGCCTGGGTTGGGGTGGGGATATAAGGACTTTGCTTTGAAAGAATGCATAGTCGTTACACTCAGCCTCTATTTGAGCACCTCCTAGAAAGAGGAGAAATTGCCTTAGATACCAGCCTTATGAATAAATACAGAAAAAAATTAAATTCATTTCTCTCTGAGAAAGTATTTTACATAGGTGAAGATCACTATCATCTCCCCACTTTGCTTTGTCTTTTCTAAACTAAATATCCCAAGATCTTTTAACCACTTACCATGCATACAGCAGGTCTCCCACTACCCTGCTCACTTTCTCAGTATGCACTTTAAATTGTCAACGTCACCCTTTAAATGTGGTCTCTAAATGGAACTTAATTCTGTGTTTTAGTTAGAGCCTAGATTCAATTCCTTTATTCATTCATTTACTGTTTTTGTCATCTACTATATGCTAGGCTAATAATCATAGAGTACAATAGAACAAGCAGTTCTTTTCATGTTACAAGAGAAAGAACACAGTATAATGGAAAGATTTTAATACTAATTCTGCAGTAACTAGCTGTGTGACCTTGAACAAGTTACTTAACTCCTCTGAACCTATGTCCCCATCTGTAAAATGAAGTATTAATACCTAACTGTAGAATCTTAAAAGTTATTGAGATAACATATATGAGATATTATGCTTTCAGTAACTGGTAGTTATTGTTTGATCCATACATTTTATTTGCTGTGAGATTGCATTACAATCATAGCAGCCAAGTCACGTCTTTGGTTCAGAGTGAGACTACAGTTAATTAAAACCAGGGCTTTTTCACGTGAGCTAATTCAAATATCCTCAAACCTCTTCTTGTGAAATGTTTGTTTTTAACCTAAAATCAAGACTTAACATTCATCGCTGTGAAATTTTTCTTTAAGTTGTTCCCCCTTTGGCTGATTATTCTCGCATTTTAAGGACAATTTTGGATCCTGATTTTATCATCAGTCTATTAATTTTTCATCCTATTCTTTTTATATCATTGTTTGCTTGATAAGCATACCTACTATGCCTTCAACATAATCCACCAAAATGTCACCAGCACAGATCAGGTGAACCAAGACAGAACTAAGATATTGCATGACTCCAAAAACTACCTCTCTTCATGACATCGGCCCATCGGTTAATCAGCCAGCCAGGTGTCCATATTTCTCTAGTCACTCCAGTGTGTCAACCTCCCTGCCAAAATCACAATGTACTTCGTCAAAAGTATTATACATCTGTGTCTCTCTATTAGTCTAGACTATCAAAAGAGAGACAAGATTAACATTGAGCCCATGTAGTTGCGTGTTAACTAATCCTGTCTCTTTAAAGTACTCAAAAGATACCATCTGCTTAATTACCTACGACTAAGCCATTCAGTAATGCTGCCTACAATTGATGTCAAACTCCCATAATTCCTAGAATCCAGGAATGTTGAATGTCAGGAAAAAACATTTCCTATCTGCAGTCTCCTGGAATTTCTTTTCTTTTTTTTAATTAATTTGTTTATTTTGGCTACGTTGGGTCTTCGTTGCTGCACGCGGGCTTTCTCTAGTTGCTATGAGCAGGGGTCTACTCTTCGTTGCAGTTTGCAGGTTTCTCATTGCAGTGGCTTCTCTTGTTATGGAGCATGGGCTCTAGGCGCACAGGCTTCAGTAGTTGTAGCACACGGTCTCAGTAGTTGTGGCTTGTGGGCTCTAGAGTGCAGGCTCAGTAGTTGTGGCCCACGGGCTTAGTTGCTCCACGGCATGTGGGATCTTCCCAGACCAGGGCTCGAACCCATGTCCCCTGAATTGGCAGGTGGATTCTTAACCACTGCACCACCAGGGAAGTCCCTGGCATTTCTTTTTACTTCCCTTTGGTTTTTAAGGGTCACGTACATTTTCTGTTGATCAGAGATGGAAGTTCTTTTCTGGTTCCTTTAACTCATTTAAAGCAGAATTTGCAAACTGGTTGCTCATGGGCAGCATCTGCCCACAGAGGGCTGTTGTGTTGAGCTTGCAATGATTGTTAAAATTCACTCCAAATGCCTTTGGACTGTGTGTGCTCTCTGCTGACACAGACTCCTTGCCTCTGTTCTCTTACGCCTTGCCTGCTTCACCTACTCAGTTGATCTACCCTTCTATAGGCATTTGATTCTCAGACCCCTAACTTAGAGCTTCCAGTTTATCCTCACCATCACCCACCCGCAGGGCCGCACCTGTCAGAAGTTTCAGTTTGAATTTTCTCCTTGACAGTAACAATTGGAGCAACTGGGATATACATTATTCCTTGCTGTCATCTTTTAATCTAACATTATCTTTCCCAAACCAATGGGCTCTATGCCCTTTTTTCACTTCACCTGGATCTAAAACGTATTAGACAATGACTATTAATAGCATATACAACTTATAATTTTTCATAACAAAGAGAGAGGAATAACTTAGGATATATGAAATTTATAAATAATCCAAAAAATAATGTAAACCAAAAAAAATGAACTTCACCTACTTGCCACCATGACCTTTTCTAAAACTCATCTTTGATATCTCCATTGATAGAACCAAGTTTAAACTTTTCTCCCTTTTTTTGGTTCCAGAGTTAGTGAGAAGGATAACTGGCCCAAAGGGAAGGGTAGGTGACCCTAAAGGACTTAAATAATTCACAAATTAGGTGGATAAGCCTAAAGCACTTAAATAATTCACAAATTAGGTGGATAAGCCTGTGGATAAGCAAGAGTTCGCTTTAGCTGCTCTGCATCGTTGCCTTTGATCTGAAAACCTGTGTCAGTATACCCTCCCTGCCCACCCCCCCCACCCCCCCACCCCCCCCCCCCCCCCGCAAGAGTCCCCACAATTGGGCTCATGCGTTCTGGGATTGTTTTTGCTCTTCATCCTACACCCATTCTACTGCTGGCACTCCAGGGAATATTTGAAATTTAGAGCAGGCATGGTCTGCCAGTTCTCTTTTTCCTTTTACCATATTTCCTTTAACTACATTTTGAGGTTATCAGAAAAGAAGATGAATTTCTGGAAGGTAATACAATAATCCTTAAGAAATTACATATTGAAGTTGATATTTTCTGTGCCACCAGAATCTTCTTTTGAATGCCCTTTTCCTTATCACATTGGCTGTTAGAGGCTGGTTGTTTTACTACCTGGTTTTTGTTTGTTTGTTTGTTTCACCAGCCTATTGTGTCCTCTCTAATGGGCTTCTGGCTGTCACTTTCTTGGCCTCCCGGGAACAGGAGCCACCTCACATCTTTCCAGGGTTCTGCTGGGTCCCTATTGTGATTGCCTTGTGAGTTATTCTGAAATAAGCCATGCAAGGTCTGGAGATTTGAAAGAAAGAAAGAAAAATAAAGTGTTCCTTCATACAACATTTTCCTTTCCACAGTTCCTTTTTCTTTTCTTACTTAGTCACTTCCCATATCTATCTCCTTAAGAATTCTTATTGATCCTTAAGTTCTTATAATTCTTATCTCCATTTTATCTCCTGATTTATTTGACCAGAGTCAGCTCCTAGAAACTGCAATCATGACTCGAAACTCTTGGTTTGTTCCTCAGACCTATTTTTATCTGTGATGCGTGCCCATTTGCAAATAACTTTTCAAGAATTCTTTTTTAAAGATTAAGAGAAGTACTCTATTTATGGAACAAGCATATGTAAACTTGACTCTGGGAACGTTTATTCTTTTATAACTCCTACATTAAACCCCTATCAGTTATATCCGTGCTCTAATTGATGATATAATTAGGTGGTTAAACACATCTAGAATTCTGAAAGGAAATGGATCAAACAGTCCTTTTTTTTTTTTCTTTTTTTAAATTCAAATCTTACATTCCAAAGCACCTCAGAGCCCACAGGAGAATTAAGATTTGGTGAAGAATAGCTCCTTGGCCCTGTTCTAGCAGGCTTTCCTCCCCTACTTCCATCCCCTGGAGCCATGCTTCTTTATCTTTGCTCTTGAGGCTCCACTGGGCACCTCCTTGCTTTCCTGGACGACCCTCTTCCTCCTTGTACCTCCCCTCTCTTCCTCCCATCCTCTTGGGCTCCTTAGTTTCTGGGTTCCGTTTATTCCCCACAACCAAGGCCTTAGTCTTCAATTGCCTCTTGGTGCCTTAGCTTGGCCTCTCACCTGCTAGTTTTCTCTGCAGTATTGGATTTTGGGGCTAAAGCGAGGTGGGATGCAGGGAGGGGAGGGTCCCCACAGTGCAGGGAGATAGCTCACCATGCTCAGACTAGTGATCGCATGCATTTATGCTCAGAGAGCATCTTTATCTCTTTCCATACCGATCTTGTATACACCAGGCTCCAGGAAAGGGCAGGAGAGGGAGGAAGAAAACTATACTGCCTTTTGTTACTCTGCCAACACTAAAAAGCTAGGTGGACCCAGTACCTAGGGTATGCCAAACAAAACTCCTCATTCTATAGAAATGTACCATCTGTCCTTCTCCTGACTTTAATGAAGAAGTATTTTTGTCCACTTACGCAAAGCTTATTGAATTACCAAAAAAAATGAAATTGTAATACTTGAAAACTCCATAGGCTAGATGGTGAAGAAGTGAATTGTAAGTCTGTAAGACACACAAACTTATTATTGTAAGTAATTTGTTTCTCAGGCTATGTTTATACCACAAAACAAAGTGAAACAGAGGAAAGTTGAATTTTCCTTCTGAATCATCTGTGTCAGCTGGATGAATAGCATTGTGTTTGCCAGACACAGAATTGCTCGATTTATAAGTCTGCTGGAAATACACCTGGACATGATGGCAGAGTGTGCCTGGACCCCGGGAGGCTCTGGATTGGCTGTGGAGCAGCAGGAAGGAGCAAAAGAAAAAAATGTTCCCAAAGCAGGGCTCTCGAGAGCAGTCCAGAACCTTGGACCAGTGAAGGGAAGCTGAGAGGTAAAAGAGCAGAGTAGGTAGAGTGAGTTGGGAGGTTGTTGCTAAGAGAGGCAGAAATGGGCCCCAAGGCTGCAGCAGCAGAGGAGGAGGCTTTTAAAAGGCCTCAGGTTCCTCAGCGAGGGGGACCACATGCCTCACATTTCATTCTGGCACTGAAATGTACAGTCTTCTCTGATAGAGGCACTGCTACTGTCAACCCACCATCGCCATCACTACCACCACTACACCAGCTGGAGGGACCCAGCTCTGATGCCCACCGCTCTTCGTAAAGCATGCAGCCATGTTCCTTTTAAGGGTCAGCAGTCAGTGATTAGCTGTGCATATTGGAAGTATTGGAAAAGTATCTTTATGCTCCCCAAAAAAGTTGTGAATGGATCTTATTTAGATTCTCTAAAAGATTTGCCTTTGGGCATCTAAAAGTGAAAGTTTGAGCTCAAACCAAAACTTGGCTTTGGTTTGTCCCTTCCAAGTTAATCTGAGCAGGTGAAAATATGGTACAATTTTATTTTAAATGTGTGGTCTCTGTCTTTATAAATAAATGGCCAGGCAACCTATTGGACAGTTGAAATCAAGTTCATCACGGTGATTGACTCAGTGAACCTTTATTGACACCTGGCATGTATTGGGCTGGCAACACAGAAATGGGAACAGGAATATGAGACAGGTCACACACCTAAGAATTTCCAGTGGGGAGGGTCAAGACCTGGAGAAATAACTGTAATATAAAGCATCTGTGATCAGCTACCCAGAGATACAGAGACAGAGGAGTAGGACTATTTATTTATTGATAGCCACTCCAGAGTAATTTACCATAAATTACTCTATGTAATCTTGGCTGAATTTCTTGATATTTGATTTTCCTTTATTAATGAAAGGATTCGGTTAAATTAGATCAGCTCCAGGTGACCCAGTGACAGTACTATATCAGTTCCTTTGGAGGCACTACATTCTAAAAGGATTGTTTTGAATAACAACAACAACAAAAGATTATTATATAAACGCAAAATAAACATAATCCCAGTCCATAGAATACAAATTTAAATGTACACTGCAGTAAGAATAGCTACATTCTGCAATTCTACTACAAAAGTCTGGGTAAAGTTATCCAAATGTAACATTCTCATTTTGTTGGTGACTGATAAGCCAACACCCTAATACTTATTTAGGTCATTGAACCCTGCCCCAAGCCACAGCGAAGCCAGGAGGGTGGGAAAAGGTGGGGCTTCGGCCCACTTTACTTGAAGAAGAACTACTCAACTTTGGTGTTTATTTATCAGGATTGAGCATTAATTTTCACTGAGGGAAAAGGGGTTTAGTAGCTAAAAACAGCTGGATTCAATAATCTCTAAAGCCTCTTCCAGCTCTAGAAGGTGGAGATTCTGTGATTCTCAGTGACAGGGTCACTGCCATCCTCTCGTCCCCACCCCCTTAGTTTCCCTCCAGTGAGACAGCGAGGGCACCGAGTCTGGGTGTAACTCTGATCCCCTCTGTGCTCTCCAGCCTCCTGCAGAGAAACCAGCCCCAACTGACTCTGGCTCTCTTTTCCCTCCCAGGGTGGAGAACATGTCCATGCGGCTGGAGGAAGTCAACGAGAGGGAACACTGCATGAGGGCCTCGCTCCAGACCGTGGACATCCGGCTGGCGCAGCTCGAGGACCTCATCGGGCGCATGGCTACAGCCCTGGAGCGCCTGACGGGTCTGGAGCGGGCCGAGTCCAACAAAATCCGCTCGCGGACCTCCTCAGACTGCACAGACGCAGCCTACATTGTCCGCCAGAGCAGCTTCAACAGCCAGGAGGGGAACACCTTCAAGCTCCAAGAGAGTATAGATCCTGCAGGTGAGGAGACCTTGTCCCCAACTTCTCCAACCCTAATGCCCCGTGTGCGAAGCCATTCTTTCTATTCAGTCAGTATGAAAGACAAAGGTGGGATAGAAAAGTTGGAGAGTCTTTTTAAAGAAAGGTCCCTGAGCCTACACCGGGCCACTAGTTCCCACTCTGTAGCAAAAGAATCCAAAGTTCCTGCAGCCCCTGCAAACACCTTGGCCATTGTTCCTGATTCCAGGAGACCGTCTTCATGTATAGACATCTATGTCTCTGCCATGGATGAGCTCCACTGTGATATAGACCCTCTGGACAATTCCATGAACATCCTTGGGCTGGGAGAGCCAAGCTTTTCAGCTCCAGTATCTTCCACAGCTCCTTCAAGTAGTGCCTATGCAACTCTTGCACCCACAGACGGACCTCCAAGCCGGAACACTGATTTCGAGGACATCACCTCCATGGACACTAAATCTTTTTCTTCAGACTATACCCACCACCCGGAATGCCAAAACCTGTGGGACACTGACCCTCCAATGTACCACACCATCGAGCGTTCCAAAAGTAGCCGCTACCTAGCCACCACCCCCTTCTTTCTAGAAGAGGCCCCCATCGTGAAATCTCACAGCTTTATGTTTTCTCCTTTGAGGAGCTATTATGCCAACATTGGGGTGCCTGTGAAAACAGCAGAATACACAAGTATTACAGACTGTATTGACACAAGGTGTGTCAATGCCCCTCAAGTGATTGCTGACAGAGCCACCTTCCCAGGAGATCTCGGAGGAAAAGTGGAGGACTCATCATGCTGCCATCCCGAACGAGAAGCAGAACTGAGTCACCCCAGCTCTGACAGTGAGGAGAATGAGGCCAAGGGCCGGAGAGCCGCCATTGCAATACGCCCCCAGGAGGGTGATAATTCAGACAGAACCCTGTCCAACAACATCACAGTTCCCAAGCTAGAGCGTGCCAGCAGCTACTCAGCAGAGGAGCCAAGTGTGCCATATGCACACACCAGGAAGAGCTTCTCCATCAGTGACAAGCTCGACAGGCAGCGGAACGCAGCAAGCCTGAGAAATCCCTTCCAGAGGAGTAAGTCCTCCAAGCCAGAGGGCCGAGGGGACAGTCTGTCCATGAGGAGACTCTCCAGAACCTCCGCTTTCCACAGCTTTGAAAGCAAACACAACTAAACCTCCCAGTAAGCTTTGCAGGAGGCTCAAGAATCCAGCCCTAAAAGTCTCCCCCAAATTCACCTGTTCCCGTTTCTTGAAACTTATCTGCTTTATTCTTAGCTGAGCAAAACAAATGTTGCTTTGGGAGGTGTTAATTCAAAGGTGACTTCTGGGCAGAGATCAAGAAAGCATTTGTTCTGGCCCAGTGCCAAACATGGGATTTAAGTCATGTTCACACTTGATGGGCAGGGAGGGGAAAGAGGGAGAAGAAGGGTTGAGATGAATGTGTATCACTAGTCACTTCAGAAAGCCATGAGTTCTGGGAATGAATGGGGCTTCAAGCACTGTCCGTGCCAGGAGTCATCTTGCCATTTCTGACCGTTATCGAGAGTTTTAGGATGCAGGGCTAAATTGCAAAAATAAAATAGAACAGCCAGCATACAAATGAGATATTCTAAACTTTCAATTCTGTTTTCTTTTCACATTGGCTCCATCACTGGTGACTGATGAAGAGCATCCTTTTTATTCAGTATAAGCCGGCAGCAAGCAGTTCTACCTAACGTCCCACATCCTTCTCATGCCAACACTTCTGTAATTGATCATTATAAAGAAAAAACAAGGTAACAGTCATAGTTCACCTGTCTCTTATATATTCGTTTCTGGTGCCACAACTTTTATCTTTTTTGAAGAAAATAAAGGGAAAAGAAATGCCTTTTTGTATTGCAATCAAAATGAAAGAAGAATTGATGTTAAAAACAGATGTCAAGTGGTTTATTATAAACAGTGGGCATTCAAGTATAGTCAAGCAAGCTCAGGATGAATGTAATTAAATAATTTTATATTTTTTAATTTATTTTGTATCTCACCTGTCATCAGTGAAGCCACTCACTGAATATGTAATAGTGAACTTAAAAAAATAGTAGGCAGAACTCACCTAAAACTGCCATATGGGATACTGTTATCTTCTCACCATCCATGTCATGTGTGATGCTGCTGTGTGACCTTCATCATTTGTATGAGTCTACCATGTCTTCTGAACGTCTCCAGGATGTAACTGCCAATTTTCCGCACCACTCATCACGCGAGCATTTTGTATATGAATATCTGGTTACATGTAGATATTTTCATACCTAGAGTTTTGCCATTTAATCTGAGCTCAGCGTAAATTTAATTGGAGTTTTTCAAGGGCTGGTATCTTTTTTATGGGATGTTCCAAAGCACTTTTTAAGGAAGTTTCAAAACCATAAATAACCTTAGAATTGACTGGGAGTTTGGTATCAACCCAAGCCATCAGTTGCACGCATACCATGAATATTTTTCTTATACACAGAGTTATAAAAAAGATACAGTAGACTAAAATAGAAAACAAATAAACATGTAAAGAGTTCTGTAGTATATGCTGCTTATATACATATATATGCATTTACCCAGGGAGACATGTTAATATATAGTATATAAACAGACATATAGAGCTTTCTTAAAAGGCTTGGACTTTTCTATCACCTTGAGATATAACCAGGATTTTTTAATATCCAAGGAGTTCCATTGAAAGAGTTCATTATGTTAAATTTTGACAGATGTTGAAATTATGAATTTTTTAAATCCCTATGACCTCAGCTTTTCCTTGTACCAAACTAGAACATGACTCACTACCTTCCCTCTGCCCCTTTTTGTGCGGAAGCACTTGCTGTCATGACGTCTCATTTAGTCTGGTTTCTCCTACACAAAGCGATTATGCCAAGTACAATCAGAATAGACAAGCCAGTCTAAGCCAGATAGTATTATGGACTCGAGAATATAGGCATACGTTTCTAGATCCGAATCTGGATTTAAAGTGGGATAAAGAAATCTTCGGATTCCTATTTGGATCACTGATTTCAAAGCGAACAAAGATCTTTAAGGAGGGGCTCCCCTGGTGGCGCAGTGGTTGGGAGTCTGCCTGCCGATGCAGGGGACGCGGGCTCGTGCCCCGGTCCGGGAGGATCCCGCATGCCGCGGAGCGGCTGGGCCCGTGAGCCATGGCCGCTGAGCCTGCGCGTCTGGAGCCTGTGCTCCGCAACGGGAGAGGCCGCAGCAGTGGGAGGCCCACGTACCGCAAAAAAAAAAAAAAAGATCTTTAAGGAAAAGGACTTAATGTCTCTGACCCCAAATACTACCTGGCTCTTTTGTTTCTCTGTAGTTATGAACTCCAAATTGTCTCATTATGTGAAATCAAGTAAGTACATGGACAAAATCTCTAGCCTTTAAATATTTAAACAAAACCCAAAACCTTCTGAACAAGCTTTTCAGTTGTAGAGATAATGATGTGGCCACATATAAAGAATTAAAGAATTCCTTCTTCACTCCTTGGATTTAAGTGAATAAGAAATAAGTCACCAGAGTCCCTCATATATAATTGCTCTAGAAACACTTAAATTTTTATTGAACTCCATATTGGCTATTTCCCCCTCAGCGAACACACATTTGAGAATAGATCAGTTGCCCTTAAACTTCCTTGAGTCACGAATCTCTATGAGGATCTAATGAAACCTCTGGGCCCGCTTCCCAGAAAAAAATGTACATACATGCAAAGTTGCAATATACCTTAAAGGGTTCATGCACCCCTGGTTCCATATTGATTGATAATGAGGAGGAGGAACCATGTTTGTTCATAATCAACGCAGTTGTAATAGGCACTTGACCTTTCAAGACCATTCCTCGGTGACTCTCGGGAAGGCCAAGTCTCAGCACCAGAGTTTGAACCAAGATTTTGTTATTTTTGTTCCTTAGATTAGCTTTTGCTAGTTTGATGTACTTACATCCTAACACTTTGATGGTTTTACGTATGGAGCACATTTACAAAGCCAGAAGCCTCTCTAAATCTGTAGAGGAATCTAAGAAGGAGGTGAAATCGTTATTCTTTGACCACAGAGCAGGATATCACAGCACCTCCAGGGCCTCATTCTGGACCAGATTGAAAGTAGGGGAAAGAAATTATGAGCATGAGTGTTTCCATTCATCGTGATTTCTGGAGAGAACCGAGCAGAACCTGGGAAACAAAGTATTTAACAGCCCTGACCTTGTGACTACCTGGTCCTTTTGTTGTGCATGAAAATGAAGTTCTTACATCTTTTGTGAAGTGTGTGAAATATATAAGCCAAATTTAAGTGACTTTAAACACAACCTGTGTAACTTTCATGAGCCATTTCTTTCCTGTGCACTTACATGTGTATTATGTTTCCATCCATTTCTTTCCATTTCTGGGTGTTCTGCACACCGATGTGGCATTGATTCTGTGGCCTTGTACAGTCAGCTTGTGTCCAGCTCATTTATTTCACCATGTCCCTGATCGAGGGGACGTTAATTACCTGTCTCTGTGAATTAAGCAGCCCGTGAGCAGCAAGTTTTGAGGAATGTAAATAAAGTCATAGAGCGCTCAAGGAAGTAAATAGCTTTGGTTTAATCATGTGCTTCTAAGGTGCCAATTTTTGTATACTACTATATGTCATGATTTGTTCTAAATTACTCAGTCCTTTTGAAAAAGAAAAGAAGTAAGGATGTTTAATGAAAATGACCGTGGAAATTCCTGATTAACCAACATACTTTATACTTATACTTAGAAACCTCCTGCTTAATGGATTTCAGTGAAGCTGGAAAGCTTGAGTGTAATTGCCGTGACTAGTTTGAGTATTTCTCCAGCCAGAAGGTGTATTAGGGGTCAGAATGCAGCACTTTACAGAACTGGATTTTTTTTTTAAGTCTAAGCTTCCAGGTCTAGGATATTATATAGCACTTTGAAAGTTCCCCCTTTAAAAAATATATATCAGAATAATCGAATGAGAAAAATGTACTTGCAAGAACACAAAATGTGTTTCTTCTGAATGTTTCAAATGTATTCTAAAAGATGGTTTCTATAGATAATATTATGGTAGATAACTGGATAGCACATTTATTCTAGTTTCTGAGGCTGTACAGTCTAATCTTTCTGAATGTTTAGGCTGTTTAACTTCTGTAATGATAATAAATATTATCCAGTCATCGATCATGCTATATCTATAGGCTATACCATTCAGTGTGTGTGGGGCAATGCTGTATTATAAAACACATGTAAACATATATGTAACCCGTGTTTAACTCAGCATAGTTGTAGCATGTGGTTGTATTAATGAACGTTACAGGACAGCTTTATAATCATTTACAAATCTGTAACATTCAATAAAGAAGCACATGTTGCAAGGATTAATGATGTTCCCAATTCCATGTTATTTAGCATCCTCGTGAAATGGGCACTTTTGTTCCTGATCTGCTTTATGTTTTCCACATTCCCGTAGACCACTGTAAAATATTTGTATAAGCTGATGTGCATCTTCTAACCAGCCCTGTGAGCTGTGGTAGGCAAGTTGTGATTCTGTGAAAGACAAACTGGCATGTTATACAAAAGACTATATGACAAATGAACTGAAAATAGTATTTTAAGCTCCAGTTGAATTAGGTGTTTGTTTACATCTGCTAACCCAACGTGGAAGCAGTGTACAGTATTTTATAAATATGTTCATGTAGTCACACTGATATGTTTGTTTCTAGATAAAGTGATGCTAGTGTGTAGGTGGTTATATCCTTGTTCTAGATATTGCATTATAGCTCACTATTCTTTAATAATAGTAATGTGACTTAAATGAAATAATCCCGCTCCAAATCCAGTCTTAATTTTGTGGCAACAAAATGCATGCACTGCTTTATGCATTTCTTTTGACTTTTTAAAGGCACTTAACATTTTACTGTTGCCTGCTGTGACACTTAAACCACTTAGGAACTCACTCAAAATGTCGGGCTTCTTACACTGTTTGGGGATTATGTCCAGTTTTTTTAATTAAAAACAAAAAAGCAACCAAGGATTTTTTATTATTTTTTTAAGCTCTGAACAAATAATATGGACTTAAGTATTAACCACAGGGCCTATAGCTATGCGAGACCTGGATATAGCTAGCCAATACCACTTGGGTTTACCAAGGTCTAGGTGTTGGTGCATCTGTGATATATGAAAGGCATGTTTCTGATTCTTTAGGGCCATTAGGTGCAAATTGCTAAAACAGAGATGAGAGGGAGAAGTCCATTCGCGACAGTGTAGAAATCCACATATCAGTATGAATGAATCCAGTGGACAACATATGACCACGCTCCTACCTTGGGGCTTTTTTCACCTTCTATGTGAGCCTGGCCCAGGGGAGGGTGAGAGATGGGTGACTGGGTGTGTGGTTGAGCACTGGGTGACTCTGAAGAGTTTGCCTTGTAAGGAAATCACCATTTCATTGTTAGAAGCCATTCAACATCTGGACAAGAGAGGGACCAATTTGCACAATTTACACATCTTATAAATGATGGCTTCTCAACGAGTAGAGAGAACTTTTCTCTCAGCCTGCACTGGCCTAAGCTTTCGCTTCTTTTTACCTGTCAAACAGTCTCTTTCTCAGATTAGAGTCAACCAAAGGAGGGGTTGGTTCTGATTTAAGGAAAACAAGATTTTTTTTCCTTTTCTTTTGTAATTCGTTTGAGAATGTAGTTGTGTTACCTTTTCTCTGATGAATTCCTTGCACTGATCGCTGATAATGAAATCAACACATGACCGTTTCTACATGTCATCTAAGAGAGGAATTCGGTGGCCAAGTAATCCCGACGGCGGTAAGAGTGAGGTGAATTTTCCCTCCCCTAACTTACCTAGTCTGCTGGCCCCATTAAACCTTCAGGCCATTGCCTATTTACACAGTGTTGTGTGCTGGGAAGTGAAAAGGACATGTGTGGCCAGAAGGCCATAGGCTTTCTGATGAGCATCAATGCCAACCTTGACCCAGGCCTTCCTCTGGAGCAGGCAGGCTGCTGAGAGCTGTGGGACACAGAGGGGTGTTCAGCCTTGTGCCTGGATGCATAGCCTTCTTCACCCCCTTAACTTTCTTCCTTTCTCTTGGCCCAGCACAAGGTGTTTTTTGCCAGACCAGTTGACTCTTGCTTCTATTACCTCAATACCCTCTGGACACCGGCACAGTAAACTGAAACAGTGGTTACAAACATTCAGACTTTGTCCAGCCCTCACCGTCCCACTGACTTTTCATCCACCGCGCAACTCTACCCCACATGCTCCTAACTTGGCTGGTGTTTGCATCAGCCTCATCAGTTCTTTGCCTGTCTGAATCCCAACCCTCACATCTTCACCCCAGCTTCTCACATGTCATCAGCACCGGCCATCTGCATCTAGATTGTGGGGTTGCAAACTCAAATATGTGGAGGGACTGGATCCAGAACACAAATGTGTCAACTGGGCTGGCGAAAGACAACAGGAAGGAGTTGGGTTTGTAGGGCACGAGAGAACATGTGTCCTGCTGCAAAGACATTCACTTTCAGATGTGCAAACACTGTGGTAGCCAAACAAACGTGTCTGCCAGCAGCTTTCAGTCCCAGAGGCAATAGTTTGGGACCTCTGAATCAGAGCCAACCAGGATCATATTCTTGATTCCAACTTAGTGAGTATATACACAAAATACACTGAGAATGGAGGCGGGAGGGAAAGAAACTCACCCTACTCAGGGTTCTTTCTGTTCTCCCAAATGATATGTGCATGTATATTTCCTAGCTGCATCATTCTGTACCTAAACTCAGGATCTTTGTGAGGGAGATTCAGAAGAAGAGTACCGTAGCATTGTATCGAGGCCTGTCCGCTTCCTGTCACTACAGTGTCTGACCTGAGTTTTTATTGCTGCTCCTCCTGTGCAGAACAGTCCATGCAGTGTACTGTACTCACAGCCGTTTCATAACACAGAGGTTAGACTCTCATTTGTAAACGTTCTAACCATAGTTTATAATGGGGAAAATTATTCAAATATCATTTTTAAATGAACTCCTATAAACAATTTTGCAGTTGGGTTTCTTAAAGACATATACATCTTTTCGTTCTTTGTGTATAGATAGACAGTGGTTTGCATATCTATCGACATTATAAATATATATAAATCCTTAGAGGAATTGTTCTTTTTTAAAGGTCTCTTATTGGATTCACAGTGCACTTTGAGCTTGTTCATTTAGATATATAATTCAAAGCAAAGGTTGGCAGATACTATGGGAGAAACTTTCTGAAATTTCTGTAACAAATGTTTTGCAATAAAAAAAAAAAACTCAGTAGTTCAAAACATGACTTGGACTTCCTTGTGCATTTATTTGCCACCATGTGATCTCTACCGTTCTCATGCCAAGAATTGTTGGGGTACAGAGAGACAATTGCCTTGGGCTTTTTACTTTTTACTTGTAGAGCAGAGGCTGCAACTGGTGGTCTGTGGGTCATATCTAGCCAGCAGAGAAGGGGTGTTGTTGTCCAGCACAAATATTTTCACTTCAAATAATAGTGGGAAAAGAAATTGCAGAACACATATATGTACCGTCTTTTATTTTAAAAAATATTTGCTGAGCACCTACTCTGTGCCCAGTAGTGTGCCAAGGTGAATAAAGCAGGCAAAGGCCCTGCCCCTGTGGAGTTTTACATCTAACTGTAATAAAGTGTAATCATATATTGTTTTGTAATTACCATTTCGCCGCCTAAGAAATAGAGCATGAAAAGTAAGAATCTATAGGTTCAGAGTAGTGACAGTGCTCTGTGGCTCAGGGCAAGGAAGGCCCTATGGGGTAGGCTACACCAGAATGTGCCCTGAAAAACAAGGGGAGTTTAACTAGTCGATAGGAGGAGGACATTCCACGTAAGGGGGACATTATTTTTTTTTAATTGAAGCATAGTTACTGTACAATATTGTACAGGTGTACAATATAGTGATTCACAATTTTTAAAGGTGAGGGGAACGTTAATTTGATAAGCACCCAAATGTTACAGTGCTTCACCCTGGTTAGAACCTCTAAGCAGCCCCAGCTTCACGGGCTGCATCTCCAGCGTGGACCCTGATGTTGAGAATGAGGCTTTGTTCCAGTGAGCACCTTTATCTTTACATTTCCCACTGGCTCTGTCTGGTCAATTTTTTGAAAATGGAATGGCTGGCATAGCTTTCTGCACATTTATGTAACACATACAATATTCAATCATGTGCCCTCAGATTTCCTGTAAAATCAGGTCAACCATCATTTGCTGCCAAAATCTCAAATTTAGACCAACATGGGGCTTCCTTGAAGGATGTGTTAATGGAGGTAGAGAAAGACTAAATTCTCTAGAGATAATATATCATCATTTCCTTTTTTACATTACCCAATTTGATTAAAAGCCGGAAGACAGCTTACCATAGAAAGGCCTGGATTACCACACCCTTGTCTGTGGAAAGTTCTCAGTAATTATTTCCTTTTCACCATGGCTGATCCCTGGTCGTTAACTTGGCCTCTGCCCTAACGTACAGCACATTACTTTTTTATAGTATGCCGTTTCCCAGAAGCCTTGGGCTGTGTCACAGTCATTATCTTACAATATATCATCGGATAGACATGATGACACAATGCAGACACCCTAGAAAGGCCTTCACTCAAATTCATGAACTGTTGCCCCAATATTCTTTACCTCAGGCACTAAACAATTTTTTTTTTTACAGACTGTATTAATCTGCTAGGACTGCCCTAACAGAACAGCACAAACTGGGTGGCTTAAACAACCGAAATGTATTGACTCTAGACCTGGAGGCTGGAAGTCCAAGATCTGGTATTGGCAGAATAGGTTCCTTCTGAGGGCTGTGAGGGAGAATCTGTTCCAGGCCTCTCTCCTGCTTCTGGTGAGTTTCTGGCAATCTTTGGCATATTCCTCGGCTGATAGAAGCATCACCCTGACCTTTACCTTCATCCTCACAGAATGTTCTCCCTGTGGTCTGTATTCAAATATTCCCTTTCTAGAAGGACACCAGTATGGGGCCCATCCCGCCCCAGTATGGCCTTATCTCAACTAATTGTGTCCACAATGACCCTATTCCCTAATAAGGTCAAATTCTGAGGTGCTAGAGGCTAAGATTTCAACGTATAAATTTGGGGGTGGCAAAATTTAACCCGAATTTGTGAATAGGAGTGTGATGGTCATACTATCACACACACCTATCTTTTTAAATATCTTTTAAGGTAAAGAGATCAGAATTCAAGAATCAATTGGAAATATGTTGATCAATAGGAGAAAAATATAGATCAATTGTGCCACCGCATGGAGCCATTAAAAATAATTAAATCTTCGTACATTGACATGAAAAAGTGTCATTGGTATATTGTTAAGTCTTTTTAAAAGGAAATACAAAGCAGCATATAGAGTGTAATCCCAATTTTTATAAAAACTAAACCAAGTGTATAGGTATGGATATATTTGTATATAAATAGTAAAAAGACTGGAAGAATACACCAAAAGGGAGAGAAAGGAGTAAAAGTTTTGCAGTAGAATTTTTCTTTTCAAAAATTCAAATACTGTTTAATCTAAAGTGGCCTAAGTGAAGTTGGTTTAAGTATCAATAGACATCAACCAGGGACTTCCCTGGTGGTCCAGTGGTTAAGACTCCACGCTTCCAATGCAGGGGGAGTGGGATCGATCCCTGGTCAGGGAAGTAAGATTCCACATGCCGTGCACTGTGGCCAAAAAAAAAAGACATCAATCAAGAGGGTTTTCTTTGCCTTATTTCTGCTCTAGGCATGGTCACAATAATCACAAGCCCTGTAATGGCAAGTCCTCTCCCCCCAAGAAATGGTGAAGGTGAAAGAAAAGAAAAAGTGGTAGCAATGGTTTAACTACTAATGTCATGAAATTGTAGGCACAAGTACAATCAATGCCTTTCCAGCTGGTACTTTGTTCCTCTGGAAGAACTGAAAATTTTATTAAAAAGGCAAGACTGTCGTGACTAAAAAGATAATTACACATTGCAGTTATTTAATTAGAGCTGCTGAAAAAACGGGATGAGCAGCCCAAGTTTAGCTCATCAACACTAAAAGTGTTCATGTAGAAGCACCGTGGCCACCAGGAAGGCAACGTGTGGATGTTTTTCACATTAGGGCAGGAAATTGGGCTATTGGGCTACGTAATGTACTCTGACACTCTGCACAGAATAGAGGAGAGATGCCCTTAGAAGTAAGAGGTAAGAATGAGTATTTGTAGCCTAGCAGGGCCCAAAGTAATATGCAGGACTGAAAAGATAGGAGGTGAGGGTCAGATATTTCCAGGGCTGGAGTCCCAGGCAAAACAAATGCATAGCCATGAGAACACATAAGACTCACTGGGAGAGCCCTGGGCAGCCAACCTGAAAGGGCAGAGGGTTCACGCTGGAGACTTGTGGGAAAGGATAACAATCCCTAATATTCACTTAATCTTCTCAGTACATCAGTGAATCTGGCATTATTATTCTCCTGTCCCGAATGGGGAAAAGGTGACTCGGCACTTTATACATAAATGCCAGGTTAGAGTTTGGACTTTATTCTGAGATAAAAAAGAAAGTGACTGAAGAATTCTGGGCGAAAATGTGACATGTAAAGATATGGCATGGCCGAGGAAGGAGAGGTACAGTCAGAAGAACTGCAGGATTCCAGGCAAAAGGAGATAAAACCCCCTGGATAAAAAGACACTTTGAAGAAATTTCACAACTCTTCCTAATTCCAGAAACATTTCATGGATACTCACTGTTTGAAAAACACTTGACCAAGTGCTGGCACATTCTGTTTGAAATGTCAACCTCTAACTTAATTCCCCGGTGAGTAACCAGTCATCCTTTCCAGAGGATTCTTTTTCACTGTGTGCCCAGCTGAGCATCCTTTGAGATGCCTCCCTGCTGGCAGTTGTTTTATACAATGTGGAAGAGCTGTACCCTTTCCCTCAGCCACAGTTTTGGCTACATCTTTGGCGAAAGGTGACATTGACCCAAGAGTGCCAATCAGAGCTTTTTCCTTGGGAACTTGGAATAGAGGTAGGGGTGGGGACAGTCTCTGGCTAGTGAAACCATAACTTACAGACTCAGGAATTGTCTACCATCATGTTCCAACATATGGCTGAGCTGCAGAGGAAGTCAGTCTGAGGAGAAAGACAGAAACAAGGAATACAGAGACAGAAGCAATTATGGAAAACAGAAAAATTCTAGACTCTTCCTGGGACATGACTGTAGTTCACCTTTGGGGTCTAGAAACATCAGTGTCTTTAAATTCCTCGTGTGGTAGGCTAAATAGTGGTCTCTCCAAGATGCTCACGTCCTAATCCCCAGAACCTATGCATATTACCTAATATGGCAAAAGAGGCTTTGCAGATGTGATTAAGTTAAGGATCTTGAGATGGGGAGATGAGGCAGCCTCAGGACCCACCAGGCCCTTCTATCCAGGACCCAGATGCTTGAAGCCTTTCAAAAATTACTTAAATGACATTGCTCTTAGTTATAATTATTCTCCAATAATTCCCCCCCAACACACACACCCCTATCCTTCTCAGTGTTCAATTAAGAAACTTTCTGTCTTATTTGGTAAGCACAGCAGTGCTTCATCAAATAGAGTGCTGTCTCTGTTTCAGAAAGAAAACTGAGGGACTTCCCTGGCGGTCCAGTGGTTAGGGCTCTGCCCTTCCACTGCAAGGGGCACAGGTTCAATCCCTGGTCAGGGAACTAAGATCCCACATGCCACGTGGCAGTGCAGCCAAAAAAAGAAAAGGAAAATCAAGCCTTCTTTTGCCTCTTTTGTGTCAATCCTGCCAAGGGACCCACATTTTTTTAAGACAGTGGGTGGAGGGGTCATGTGGGAAAGGAGGTGGGTGGAGGGATGGAATTTGTTGACAGAGATCTTTCTTAATGATAGTTTCTCTCAGAGATCAAATGTAATCCACACAAAAGAACCTAACTGGTCTCCCCCCATGACTCTGACTTCCAGAGACTGCAGGAGCTGCTCCTAAATTATGTTGCCTTCTTAAGGTTTTCGACCAGACTTGTCTCTGCTATTTGGGGTTTCTATGCTGACAGCAAAAGCTCCCTAGTGGCTCTGTTTCATTCAACCAATTTTACCGGGCCATTAGCTCAGTCTGCAGTGGGAGAAAACCAGGTCAGTCCTAAAGTATACAGACATTCCAAAAATTTTAATAACTGCTTCTTTTCCTAATTTGTTCTCTCGGTTTCTCTGTCTGTTATGTGGAGCTTAGAAGTTGGACCAGATCAGTGGCTCTTAAATTTCTTGAATTATAACCACTTATGGGATCTATTGAAAGCTAGGAACCCTTCTTAGGGAAAAAAGCTTAGATTTGGGATACTGTTTAAAGGGGCTCCTGGAAGCCCTGAAAGCCACCCAGAGTCACCAAGGGAAGACTCTCTGAAACCCAGGTTAAGAACCAAATGTCTCTCCAGCTCTAGAGTTCTGAGACTCCATGGAGCCTGGCAAAGCAGAGAGCACAGGGTCATTTTGAAACATCTGTCTGCAGAAGAAATCAGGCTGACAGCTGGGTGAGCCATCATGCAAGCGTCAGGCGCTCACCCGTCCTCCCCCACAGCTGCTGAACAAATGCACTGAAGTCGATACAGAAAGATCCCGAATTAAGTCAGTCAATCTATTCCCGATGAAGGCAGTGCGAGCCATCTGTGCACTTTCAAGTCTCCGGCAAACCACAGATTCCCCAGCCCTCCAACTGGAAGCTCTGCCTGCAAATGAGGGTTCACCAATGGTCTCCTCAATTACCTCAGTATGTCTTGAGATCAGGCTTCCTGCCTCCACCTCATGAAGAACTGTCTGCTGATGAGAAAGCCACCCCTATCTAAGCACCCAGCCTTTCTCATCGTGACTTTATGGAGTTGACACGTAACTAGATTTCCTCTCTGTCGGGTATTCTAAGTGAACAGGCTTCGTCTGCTATTTTTTTTAAAGCGGTATGAGGTGCTGTCCCACAAACATGCAGTACAACTATTGTCATATCTCTTTGAACCCTCAGATCTTGTTAGCTGAGACAAGTTACAACTCTTGAGTCTCCCACTCCCTCTTTTTTCCCTCTAACTCTTAACTATGAAAATTTTCAAACATACAGAAACGTTGAAAGTACAGGACAGTGAAGACTTTCATACCCTCTACCTATGTTCAATGATTATTGACCTTTTGCTCTATGTGCTTTCTCTCTGTATATATTATTTTCCAAAACTGTATGAAAGTAAGTTGCAATAATTGAAACACTTTACTTACACACACTTCAAAATTTATGTCCTAAGAATACTGATATTCTCCTCCATAACCACAATGCCATTATCATGCCTAAGAAAATAAGCAATAATCCTTAATGCCATCTAATATCTGGTCCATATTCAAATTTCCCCAATTGTTTCCAAATTACTTCTGTGGCTAATTTTTATTCCCCAAATCATAACATTTGGTTGACATATCTCTTTAGCCTTTTAGCCTAGAGCAAGGCCCCAGCAAACACTACTTTTTCACAACAATGACTTTTCAAAGAGTCCCGGCCAATTGTCTTACAGAACGCCCCACACTCTAAATTTGTATGATTATTTCCTTTTGTCCTGTTCACGCTCCTCTGTCCCCTTTATTTCCTGGAAACTGAAAACTTGGTCTAAAGACTTTATCAGATTCAGGTTAAACATTTATGGCAGGAATACTTCACAAGTATCTTACATACTTTCACACCACACCAGGAAACGCATAATGCCAGGTGTTTCTGCTAGGAATAGTAGTGCTAAGTTTGACCACCAGATCTCTCCAATGTAAAGATATATTTTACCTCCACAATTCGTGAGCAACCTGTGGGGTGATACTTAGCTAACACGTGAATGTGCTGTTCCCCCACCGACCTTTCACCTAATGGTTTTAGTAACCATTGATACAGCCCTTGACTGAATCAATTATTACATAGCGGATTGCAAAATGCACCCTCCCTCCCTCCAGAATTACTCAATCCAAAGGATCAGTCCTACTTTCACATTCAAGTGAGGTGAGAATTAGGTCTGATCAGTCTGCCGCTGCCATGACTTCTTGTTGTCACAGGGTGTCACTGTTGAACACTGGCCCTGCACAGCCTCAAATGTCTGGCCCAGATCAGACCACTTCTCAGATCGCTGCCTACCATATTTATTTAAATAAAGTACTGTAAAATGATGTTTAGTTTTAGTCAGTGTTTATCTTCTCCAAATACTTTTGTGCCAAGCAAGTCGTTCTTTTAAAACACCTGAATAAGGCACTTTTTGTGTTAAAGTCAATAAGTAAAATGGGAGAGAGGCCTGGAGTCATGAATATCTATTTCCTGAGCTTGCTGTGAAGCTAAGGTGAAATGCTTAAATGTTTCCCACTTCCACATCACGAAAGAATGACCACAACATCTCATTGCTTTCTATTTTGACAATATGTAATCCATTTCATCCAACTCACCTGTTGGAAAGCAAATGGCTCCACTAAGCAAGCCAGAGATGATAAATGGGGAGCAGAGTCTTTGCTGGCTGTGGTTCATCCCTGATGTCTCCCAGGAAGTGAGACTCAGGGGAGCAGATATGAGTGAGGAGACCTCCCACGTGGCCGCCAGGAAGGAAGCGGCCACCAACTGGCATCTCCGTACCTGCGCAGCTTCAGGATACAGCATTGCCAGATTGCTTCCCCTCTTACTCAGCATCTGAGTCCTCTAATCTCACTCCTCTGAGGCAGCACCCCCTCTCATCAAGAGACACCGAAAAAAGACAAACTTTCCATGTGCTGTCTTTCAGTTCTCTATTTGCCCACTTCGATTAAAGAGAAGAGGGCCGGTGTTTACTGAGTGCTGGCTCTGAGCCAGCCAGTTTGACACATGTTCACATTGAACAGCTACCACAGCCCTAGGAGGTGGGCATTATTATCCCCCTTTTAGAGAGATTATATCTCTTGCTCAAGGACACGCAGATATCACATAACAGAGTTGAGAAATAATCCCAGGTCTGTGTGGCTGGTTAGTCTGATAACTCCTGACCCTCCTTCTAAGTATGTCCCTCTTCTGTTCTTTAAGAACATGTGTCAACAGGATGGGCATCAAACACTGTTTTAGTCTCTGGAGACTTTGAGCTGAAAGAGAAACTTACTAAGCTATCCTCTTTCGATGGCTCTTTGCCTCTCTTCTCTGCTATGATGACTTCTGCTCCCTGGGCTAAGCCATTCTGTGCCAGCAGTAGTCTCATTCAAGAGAGCACATCTGAACTCCAGTGAGTTGAGTGACATTATGATAGGAGACAGTGCTAAATCTGCTTTCATTTTTTTATTAAGTAAATGTGTACAAACTTTGCAACTTTATTATTTTATCTTTAATTACTGCTATACATATTATTATCTATTATTCTATAGTAATCCTGGGTTGAAAATCCTGATTTAGTTCAACCAACAGCCAAGCAAATTAAAGCCCCAGTGAAGATAAGTGATTTGCCCAGGTCACACCACTTCTAAGTGGCTTTGCTCCAGCAAGTCTTCTGAACCAGGTCTTGATTCCTGCCACTACATCACAATAACCAACGATCAGTCCCACGCAAGGACAAAGTCTCGTTCCTAGCTCTTCCCGACTCCCCTCTCTGCGCCCGCTCCTTCTCCTGAAGACCTTCATGCTATCTTCTCATTTCTAAGTCTGCATCCTCCATGGACAAAGGCCATCCTTCTCCCCACCCCACTCCCACACCCAGTGCCTTTCTTACTGACCTAATTTGGGTCCTCTCTCTTTTCTTCTTGGTGAAAAAGGAATTCAGCCGACACTCTGATGAAGATGGCTAGGCACCACACCAGCTATGCCACAGAGCAGTGGTTCTCAGATAGTTTGATCTCAGGATGCTTTATGCTCTTCAAAATTACTGAGGACTCCAAAAAGCTCCAAAGTGAAAAAAAACAAAAAAAAAAGAAAAGAAAAACAGCATTGTTTTATGTTTGCAAACCTCTTTCATGTCTGGCTTAAGAGAAGGCAACTGGATTCTCAAATCTGCTTCTGCATTTGATTCACTGTGATATCACCTATCATGTAGCCTCTGGAAAACTCCACCATACAATCATGAGAGAATGAGAGTAAAAAAGGCAAATACTGTCTTAATATTACTATGAAAATAGTTCTGGGACTTCCCTGGTGGCGCAGTGGTTAAGAATCCGCCTGCCAATGCAGGGGACACGGGTTCTAGCCCTGGTCCAGGAAGATCCCACATGCTGCAGAGCAACTAAGCCCGTGAGCCACAACTACTGAGTCTGTGCTCTAGAGCCTGCGAGCCACAACTACTGAGCCTGCGTGCCACAACTACTGAAGCCCACGCGCCTAGAGCCCGTGCTCCACAACAAGAGAAGGCACCACAAGGAGAAGCCCGTGCACCACAGCGAAGAGTAGCCCCCGCCCTCCACGACTAGAGAAAGCCCGTGCACAGTAACAAAGACCCAACACAGCCAAAAAATAAATTAATTAAATAAAAATTTTAAAAAGTATAATTTAAAAAGAGAAAATAGTTCTGATTACACAGATCAACAGAAATAGTCTCTAAGACCCTAGATGTCCCAGGATCATACACTGAAAATCACTGCATGGAGCAATGAACTTGGAGTTAGAGGAGCTCCAATCCTGGTGACCGCTTACTAGCTATGTAACCTTGAGCATGAATTTATGCATAAGAAACAGCCTGGCACATGCAGTAATTTTTTTTAAGCTTTTTAAATGCCTCTCCAAAAGATATTTATATAAGAAGAGATATGCCTGGGGATAGTGCCTGAATACAAAGAATGGCTCTAATGATGGGATGTCGGGCAGGCAAGGAAGCAGAGATAGAAAGTGAAATTTGAAACCTGGTGGTGGTGGTGGATATTCCTTGGATCATCTCTTCCCGACATCCTTAGGTTCACATAATGCATGCGACCACTTTTTGGAAAAAGTCTAGCTATAGTTACATGCCACATCTGGGTCTTTCAATCTGCACTGACTCGTCTGAACCCACCTCCGCCCACAGCATAGAATAGGAAATCTTCTGAGAGATTGCCCTGCAGAAATGAGTCCCTTGGTTGAATGACCTATCTGAGCCTATTGTTGGGCCTCCCTTTCTCCTGACAGAGACCACCTGGGGAGCCCTCACCCTCCCACCACCCCATCCCCATGCCATAGGCATGGACGGAGTCTGGGACGCATTCTAATCTATTTTCTCGCTAGATGAGCAGGAATCCTTAATTTGACTTAGTTCGTTGGGAATTGTTTCTGTGGGTGTTATAAATATTAGAGAGTGGTCTGCATTCTGAATTGTGAAAATTATTTTTGGCGGCCTGGTGCACTCTGCTATTCCTACTCATCTTTCACAGCCACATAGGACCAAGAATGAGCTCTAAGGTCATATTCCTGCCACTGAGGAAGCAGGGTTTCTAGGACCTTCTGATCGTAATTTTAATTGAATCACACTGTCCAACGCCCCCTCCCCAAAACACAAAGACCTAAGGAAGGATGGTGAGGTCCTAGGTGCCCTGTCTTGCACACCCTTTGAGTTTCAATTTGAATTTAGTTTAGAAACACATGACTAAAATGTTAAGAGGGAGGAAAAGGTGTTAGGGGGAAAATACAAATGCCACTGTCTACTGCCCTAAACCAGGCATTACCAATCTGATAATCAGGCAGGTAATGTAAATAAGTGGCACTGTCAGGTGGGGACTGTGGTTAGCAGGAGAGCACATGTTCCACCTAAAGGGGGCAGCACCTCCAGGCAACGGCTCTCCGTTTCACTATACCGTGGGCCCCGTGGTATCAAAGCTTTTCTCTTAAATCTCTCTTTTCAATAAATTCTAGAAATCTGGATTTTTTTTTTATGTGAAATCTTCCGAAACAGATGTTTATACATTTTCGAATAATACATTTTTTCTTTCAGTTTTATTGAGATATAATTGCCGTACAGCACTGTGTAAGTTTAAGGTGTATGGCATAATGATATGAATTACATACATCATGAAATGATGACCACAGTAAGTTTAGTGAACACCCATCATCTCATATAGATACAAAATTAAAGAAATAGAAAAAAAATATTTTTCCTTGTGATGATTTTTTCCTCTTAGGATTTATACTCAACAACTTTCATATATAACATACGACAGTATTAATTATGTTTATCATATTGTACATTACATTCCTAGTACTTAGTTATCCTATAACTGTAAGTTTGTACCTTTTGACCACCTTCATCCAATTCCCCCTTTCCTCTTTCACCCCCTACCTCTTGTAACCACAAATTTGATCTCTTTTTCTATGAGCTTGTTTCTTTGTTTTTGAAGTATGATTGACCTACAACATTGTGTTAGTTCCTGGTACACAACATAGTGATTTGATATTTCTATATAATATTTCAAAATGATCACCATGATAAGTCTAGTTACCATCTGTCACCATACAAAGGTACTATATACTTATTGACGATATTCCCCACCCTGTACATTTCATCCCCATGACTCATTTATTTTGCAACTGGAAGTTTGTACCTCTTAATCTCCCTCACCTACTTCTCTAATACTTAAATGTTCACAAATTTTTCAATAATACATTTTTTTATATTTTTCAGTAAAATTCAACAAATTATTTTTTCGAAATCAGTTTCAACAAAAAATGTCTGTGGGCTGCCAGTTTGTGTCCTGTAGCTCTGAATCTCATTTCTCATGGTGTAAGAATGTTTCCCCCAACCCAAAACACTGTGGCTCCTGCCTAACATTGCCCAGGGCTCAGTTTTTGTTTCTGTCTTCTACGATGATGAAAATTTGCACTTTACACTGTCATAGAACACATAACACTGTAACTGATATTTCACAATTTCAGGAGCTGATTTGGTGTACTTTTGACAGATCTGACATGTTGATACAAGAATATTCTTCCTTCTGGAAAGTTGCAGAGGTAACCAAGTAATTATGGCCTTGGGGTTCTGTCTTACTTTAGCTACCACTGTTTCCTCCCCCTGGTCCCCCAGGATGCATTGCTGCCCAGCATGGTCAATACTTTTTTCTTGGTACCCATTGGCACAGATGAGTCGAAGTGAAAATATCAATCAATCAATCCTAAATCATCAGGGAAAGCTGAAAGGCAAGGCAGAGCAATAAGCAGAGGAACAGAGAGAAAAACACTATAAAACCACTTCAATTTACAAAGTACAACTCTCTGTTCCCTTCTTTCATGGAAAAAAAAGATGTTTATTCATGTTTTAATACTGTTACTATCTATGTAGCCATACATGACATACAGTACTATTTCATAGATTTTAATTTTTCATAACTGATGTTACTGGATTGACTCTATAATGTTTTTTTTTAATTTAATATTGTGTTTTTGAAATCTTTGTTGTTATATATTGACCTAATTTGGGTCCTCTCTCTTTTCTTCTTGGTGAGCCTGGCCAGAGGATTGTCAATTTTGTTTACCCTTTCAAAGAACTAGCTCTTGGTTTTATTGATTTTTTCTATTGTTTTCTTAACCTCTATTTTATTTATTTCCTCTCTGATCTTTATTATTTCGTTCCTTTTTCTGACTTTAGGTTTTGCTTGTTGTTCTTTTTCTAATTCTTTTAGGTGGTAGTTTAGGTTGTTTATTTGAGGTTTTTCTTGTTTTTTGAGGAAGGCCTGTATCACTATGAACTTCCCTCTAAGAACTACTTTTGCTGCATCCCATAGATTTTGTATGGTTGTTATTGAACTAATTCATTCATTTTCATTGCTATATAGTTTTCTTTTTTTTATAAGTTTATTTATTTATTTATTTATTTTTGCGGTACGCGGGCCTCTCACTGTTGTGGCCTCTCCCGTTGCGGAGCACAGGCTCCAGACACGCAGTCTCAGCGGCCATGGCTCACAGGCCCAGCCGCTCCGCGGCATGTGGGATCTTCCCGGACCGGGGCACGAACCCGTGTCCCCTGCATCGGCAGGCAGACTCTCAACCACTGCGCCACCAGGGAAGCCCTGCTATATAGTTTTCTATCACTTAAACATATCATGATTTAATTTAGCCATTCTCCTTTTGATGGACATTTAGGGTTTTCTTTTTTTTTTTTTGCGGTACGTGGGCCTCTCACTGCTGTGGCCTCTCCCGCCGCGGAGCACAGGCTCCGGACGCGCAGGCTCAGCGGCCACAGCTCACAGGCCCAGACGCTCCGCGGCACACAGGATCCTCCCGGACTAGGGCACGAACCCGCGTTCCCCGCATCGGCAGGCGGGCTCCCAACCACTGCACCACCAGGGAAGCCCAGGGTTTTCTTTTTTTATTCACACTAGTATGAACGATGTTGTACACCTTCAACACTAAGTTTCTCTAGAAAGAGAATTGCTGAGTTATAGCCAGAACACTTTTGTCTGTTCCGGATTTTGTCAAATTGTCTTTCAAAGTGGTTGCAACAATTGACAGTTCCAGCAATTGTGTATGGAAGGTTCTTCTAATAGGGTCTTGTTTTTTCCTTTGTGGTCCTGAAGACTGTTAAGATTTGGTTAGTACATGAATACAGTGAAAAATATGCCCTTTTACGAATGTGGAATATCTCTATATGCTACTCAGGATAATCTTCAAGATAGATTGTTAAATACAAAAAAAAAAAAAACAAGAAGGGGAAAAAGTGTGTATGGTAGACTTCATTTATCTAAGAAGTAGGAGGATATAAGTAGATATATGCACATTGCTTATAATTTTTAATGGAATAATAAAACAATTTTTTAATGTTACCTATAGACAGAGGAAGAAATAGGTAGAGGGAACAGGAAAAAGGCTAGACTTCCTTGAATATACCTTTGTTTTGTAGATTTAACTTTGGAACTATTTACTATTTTGCATAATTACAACAAAGTTAATATAATGCAAAAACAACCTGAGAAGTAAGAAGCAGAATAAAGCAAATAAACCTAACCATATGTCTAGTTGGTGGCAGAACCTCATAGAGATGAACTAATCTAAATCATTTCATGACATAGAACTGCAAAAAAAAGAAAGACCCTATTTTAGTCATTAAATTATTGGTTGTGGTGTTGGTATTTTTATTTTTAGACTGAGAGGGGCAAGAATAAAGCAATTTAGCAGTTATATTGTATCATTAGAAATCATAATTTTTAACATGAGAGAAAGGAGATACAGACATAAGGCTGATAAATTAAAACCCTGTAGAACTGAATTTAAATTTGAAATTTCACTTTGAATTTATAATGTGTCTTTAAAACAGAAATTAAAATTCCCTATCTCTGTCCCTTAAAAAACTTTGAAACAATGACCAGGCCAGTGTTAACGAACTCCTCTGGCACCCCTGACAGTAAAGTCTAAAGATCATTTTCCACTATAAGGAACCAGGCTGACTTAGAGAAATTGCTGATTCTGGTCTGAAGCCAAAAGTGTACAAGATGAACCTAGAACATTTTGTCATACCTGAAAGCAAGGAATTTCCCAAAGATCACTGGGATCATACCAAAGACTCAGGACCAGCCTATTGGTCAAAAATGGGAGAACTTGGCAATCAATAAAGATAAAGATACTAAGAGATTGAAAACACAACAAATATGTTTATATCTATATTTTCATAGTGACTTTTTTTAAAACATCATCATTGATTACTTTTGGAAGATGCTAATGAGCCAACTCATTATCTTGAAAAATAACAAATAGAAGGAAAGAATCAAGCATTTATTCTGCTTTCCAAAGGAGCTGTATGTCAAGGCAACCAAATAGTTGACGTGGGAAAGTTTCTCTTCATAGATGTGTTCCAGCCAGTAAAGAAGGATAAAATTAGACTGCTACCATCTTGCAACCCCAATGAATTGATGCATCCAGGCAATCAATATCAATGGCTCAAACCCTAAGGGAGAGATAACCAAACAGAAATACAAGAACAATTCTGAAGTCTTAGCCAAGAAAAGGAAGAGGAGGAAGAGTGGGGGCCGTGGGGGAGGGGGCAGGAGGAGTATCTACTCAAATGTCTGTGTCTAACTATAAATTTGCATGCACCATGCACCACAAGGGATAGGGAAATGCATTAAATGGCACCAGGGGAAGATGTGAAACAGGAGTATTGCAGGTTACTAGGTTGCTCTTGGATTGACATCTCTGTCAAACTGCTAAAACTCTTAATGAGTCCTAAGGATTATTGACAATGTGTCCATTTTCAGTGAAGCTGAGCCACCTAACTGCTCACATTGCTCCACCTCTTCTTGACTTCCACAGTCATATCCTCAAAATAAACCCTGAAGTTTCTGATCATGTCTTTCTTTCATAAGGAAGCATTTTACACAAGCATGAGGAAGGACAAAATTCCCTCCCTAGCCCTTATACACAAGTGTGTATATATATATATATATATATATATATATGTATATATATATATATATATATATATATATGTATATATATATATATATATATACTTTCCACCATATTTCCACTGATGCACCCCCTGAATTTGGATAATACTTTGAACCTGTGTTGAATGGGAGACAGAGGAGATTATGTCTAAAGGGGCCTGATTCCTTAAAGATGAAAGATGCTGTGAAATGTCCATTTCTGTCATTTCCAGACCATTAGAAAATATAAATTATAATTCATATATATTCTTTATATAAAAGTATATAAATCCTTTGTATAAAATATATATAAAAATATATACTCTTTATATAAAAATGGAAGCTCAGGGCTTCCCTAGTGGCGCAGTGGTTGAGAGTCTGCCTGCCAATGCAGGGGACACGGGTTCGTGCCTCGGTCCGGGAAGATCCCACATGCCGTGGAGCGGCTGGGCCCGTGAGCCATGGCCGCTGAGCCTGCATGTCCGGAGCCTGTGCTCCGCAACGGGAGAGGCCACAACAGTGAGAGGCCCGCGTACCGCAAAAAAAAAAAAAAAAAGGAAGCTCAGAGAGCATCTCCAGAAACTGTGACCATGCCAAGGGCTGTGACTTTTGTACAGGGACGGAATTTCTGATATATTGTGAACACAGCGTTAAAGGGATGAAATGATTTCTTAAAAGAAGGACTAAAAAAAGCAGAACAGCTCCCCTGCTTCTCATGGTGTCTCAATGTTTTCCATATTTAGTGAGTAAGAGTCAAAAATATCAAAACTCCTGGGAAATTCTCAGTAAAAGAAGTTATTTTTGCTCAGCATAATTTAGTTCCATTTGTGACTTTATCGTGCAAGGCTCAGGATCCCTTATACTTAGAGGGAGAGAGAGAGAGAGAGAGAAAAAGGTTGGAAACAGGATGATCCATGATTGTCAATCAATGGTCCAAAGATTCCTTTTTCATTTGGTCATTTTCTAGCACATGTATATGAAATTAAGAAAATGGGATCAAAAAGAACAAGAACGTGGCCTTAAATAACAATCCTTAGATGAAGAACACTAGGCTGTGATTTCATCAATGATAATAGAGATCTTATATCATCTATGACCAGAGTAAAGGAAGCAAATTTATGATGAACAATACAGTGCAATGAGGAGGATGTTGATTTTAATCGCTCTTAATTTATTCTGCAAGTCAGACACAAGGCAAGGCTTTGGAGAAATGAATGGTTTGTTTTTAAACCAAAACCCTGACATTGTGGAGTACATGAGGACAGAGAACTGGGTTCTGCTTGAGTCATCCTGTAAGAAGACATTCTTCCTTCTTCCCAAACAGCTTCTATAGCTACTATCCTGTAATATTGGCCTATGTCACAATCTTGGACCCGGAGCGAGACTTGCAGTTACTGTGAGTGTAGGATTCCAAGTCTCAGCTAAGAAGGGAATTCAGTGCCATGTAGCTGAAGCAACCAGATTTTTTTTAAGGTATAATACTTGCTCTAGGTGTTTGGCTATGCTATTTTTAGTCCATTAGTAATGGCTGATTTAAAAGTTAGCACATCCAGACTGGAATGAACCTTGGGCATAAAAATTACTCCTAAATGAGATATCTGCTTGCTATGGACTAAACTGTCTGCCTATGTTCGTATGTTGAAGCCGTAACCCCCAATGTGACTGTGCTTGGAGATTGGGCTTTTAGGAGGTGATAAGTTTAAAAGAGGTGATAAAGTTAGGGTCCTAATCCAATAGGACTGTGGAGTTATAAGAAGAGGAAAAGGGAAATCTCTCTCTCTCTGTCTCTCCATGCCCACACACTAAGGAAAGGCCACGTGAGAACAGCGAGAATCTGGGCTGTCTGCCAGTCAGGAAGAGGGCCCTTACCAGAAAACAAGTTGGCCAACACCCAGAGTTTGACCTTCTAGTCTCCAGAACTGTGAGAGGTAAATTTCTGTTGTTTAAACCACCCAGTCTATGGTATCTTGTTATGGCAGCCCAAGCAGGCTAACACACTGCTACTTTTAAAGTTGCCATGCAGATGCTACAGATAAATCCATCATGTTTGATGATCTTGGGTTTCTAATCTAGTATACAATCATACAATTGGAGAATTTTTTGAGTTTAACAAAATTCTAAAAAGATGTCTAGTCCTGGGATGTATTGTATCATGTCACTGGTGGTATGTTTGGGGCACTGTGTTGAGGACTCTGGTTAGGGTTGAGCTCAATGGGGAAAGAGAGCTGAGATCAATTGGGGCTGCAACTGCCACCTCTCGGCCCCTGGAGTGTGTCTGGGCGGGGACAGAGGGAAGGGAGGGATGTGTGGATTACACATAACACAGATTTGCCACCCCTGCTCAAGACCAACAGCCCATTTGGAGGCAAAAGACCCAGATCTACTCCTAAACTCTTCCACTAGCTGGTCCAGGCCAGTACCATTAGAAAGCAAAAATAAGTCACCTAAAATATTTGAGCCAGGGTTTATTCATCAGCAGTCAAATGAGAGTAGTCATTAATGGTGCTGCTGCAGCTCTCGGAGAAGCCAGGTGATGAGATCAAATAAGAGAATGTCTATGCAAAGGCTTTGTACACCCAGAACACTATGCAAATATCAGTTTGATTTTTTTAAAAAAAACTAATCATCCCATATAGATGGCTACTTATCTTTCACTCAAGTGTAACTGCTCCTAGCTGCAATCCACACATGGGCTTTCCAATATAATAGGAAAATAAAATCAGGTGGAACCATTTTTAAAGAATGTGGGGTTTTTTTTAAGGGGTGGATATTTTGAAAAGTTTCCATTTATTAATTATATGTATTACTATATCCCTTCTTATCCACAAAGCCTTTGAGTCAGTGTTCATACCATATAAAAGTACATACAGGGGCTTCCCTGGTGGCGCAGTGGTTGAGAGTTTGCCTGCCGATGCAGGGGACACGGGTTCGAGCCCTGGTCTGGGAGGATCCCACATGCCGCGGAGCAACTGGGCCCGTGAGCCACAACTACTGAGCCTGCGCGTCTGGAGCTTGTGCTCCGCAACAAGAGAGGCGGCGACAGTGAGAGGCCCGCGCACCACGATGAAGAGTGGCCCCCGCTCACCGCAATTAGAGGAAGCCCACGCACAGAAACGAAGACCCAACACAGCCAAAAAAAAAAAAAAAAAAAGTACATACAATACATGATTAATAGAAGCAAAGGCAAAGGGCACAAGACTGTCAGACAAGATGGAAAGTTTGAATCTGAGCTTCCTGGCAACCAAGGGAAAATAAAACAACATAGTTATATAATTCTCATTTTCAGAAAGGAGAAAAAAGTTCTACATAGGAATTGTAATGAAAAGAAACTTTCTTCACCGTACAGATAAGCCAGTATTTTTCCATCAAGCCCCTGTTTGCCCGCATAAATGTGGATGCAGCTAACAGTGTCTCTCAGGAGAACTGTAAATATGAAGGAGTCCATGTCCCCAAGAGTGAGGATGTGCTTTGACCCTGGCTAAACATTCATTTCAGGAACGCAGGGCCGTGCCCCTGAGGCCGCACAGAGCCCTGTTGAGAATATGGAACTGAGAATCTAAATCTGTTCCAGCCCCAGTCTCCCCATCTCTTGGCTGGGTGGCCATGGGCAAGTACTTTAATCGAGAGAGTCCCGATTCTCTCTCCTCTGAGAAGGGATAACTATACCTACCTTGGAGAATTGTGATAAGGAAAATGCAAAATCTATTTGGCAAACACTTGTAAAGCACTAATGACACGTTTGTTGTTATTAACCCTTGTGTTTACAGCCCATGAACGTACCTAAATGCAATGCCCAGCATGTATTGAATGCACGCTAATGCCACATCTTCCCTCGTGGAGATTTAATGTATCCGACAGCATATTGCAGACCTGGGAAGCCCTACAAATAAAATGCTCTGTTTAGCTTGTTTTCATTCAGCATTTCCAGACTTACTGGACTATAGACCCCACTTTCTTTTTGTATGACCCCCTAGTCTATGCTGCATTTGAGGAGAACATTAAACTAATCCACTGGGGGCAATTTTGCACGTTAGGAGACATATGGTACTATCTGAACACATTCCTGGTTATCAGAACAGGGGTGGGTGGGGGAGGAGCTCCTGTCCTCTGATGGGCAGAGGCCAGATATGCTGCTGAACATCTTCCAATGCTCAGGACGAGAATCCCCACCCCGAACAAAGAATTCCCTGACTCAGAATGCCAATAATGCCAAGGTTGAGAAGCCCTAAATTAGCCCCTTCTTTAAAATATTTATATTTCCAACCTGCCTATTCTTACAGGGCTAACAGGCCCAGAAATATACTACCTTCTGTGAGCCATAAAATCTTTCCTTCCCTCCAATCTTATTTAGTCGGCCTGGTTTATATATCTACAGTGCTCCAGGAATTCACGAACAATCCATGGGGCCCTCATGGATTAAATCCTCACCTTGCCGACTCTGATTAAATCTCCTATCAGCGCCGTGCATTCCAGGCCACAGTCATAACTACACCGCTGTATTGGGAGTCAGCACTGTCCCCGCCAACTTTCCTGCTTCTCTCACCGCTGCCCATCCCTGCGTCTTCTCCAAGGCCGTACAGCCGTTCCTTCCTGGAGTGCAGGACCAGATCCACAGCCAGTACTACAGATACAGGGGAGCCTTGCCGTGAGCTGGACGCTTCCCACCAGAGACCACCGGTATGTTTCCCAGGCCACAGTCAAGAGCCAGAGAATGTTACCTCCTCCTCATTGTTTGAGGAGAGCCTTTCTATGTGTAACGCATACAGATAGCAGCTAAACTGTGCCCACAGTGTATAACTCTCCTTTCTGTGATTAAGTTCCCCTTTTCAGCTCCCACTCTGCTCAATGGCAGGACTTTAATCTCAGTAAGTTCAGGATTCCTGGAGATCCGCATTCCTTTAGGGCTCCCAGGATTTCAGGGGAAGGTGTCGCCAGGTCCTCCGTGTCGTCATCCACCATGCTGGCATCACAGAGGGGTCCCCACCCCCACCGTCTTCTGCCATATTGTTCTGGTCCCCCCTGCTCACTGGCTCCCTGAGCCTCGTCTGTGCTACTCTCAGAAGCACAGGGTCCAGGCTGCAGTTCTCACACTATCCTGGGCTTCAAGAAACTCAGAGGGTTTGTCTGAGGACCTTCATATTCCACACTCTGCTGGGCACTTCCTTGGGCTCAACCTTCATGCCCTGTGCCTCAGTTTCTCAAAACTACCTGGGGTGCCATCATTCCTCCCCCAGACTTGGCCCAAGGCCATACAGGGCACAGAAATTCTTCCCAAAGGCCCACCTCTCCCCATATTTCTTCTCCCCACTCTGACTTCCACGCTTGAAGAGCTTTTCGCTTTTTGCCTGTTTTCATTCTTTTTTCCTACTCATCATATATTCTCTGTGCTCTGAGTCCCCTTATGACACATGCTTTTGAAACTCCAAAACTTAAGCTTTTCTCTTTTTTTTTTCTCAAAGTACCATCTCTGCCAGGAGTTTCAAAAGTCTGTTTAGACTCTTAGCTCTCTCTCTGCCTTTTCAGAGTCATTCATTCACCAAGAGACTAGAAGCAGAATGTCATTAGCCTGAATTCAGGGAAGGACTAGGGGCATAATGAAATGAGCGGGAAAACTGTGGTTAACTCTCAAAATAATACAATTATCCCACAATAGTGAGCCCCTGGCCACTTGTGGGTCCACTTTAGCGGCCTGTCCGTGTCTTTTGTATCCATCTTGACAAGGTTTAAAGTTTCACTCCCTGGAAGAGCTGGGTGTAGGGGTAACAGATTTCATCTCACTTGCTGAGTTCAGTTGATTGGTAGGGGCTGCCTACAGTAGTATTGAAAAGGTTTTTTGAGGCCTCCATTGGGCTCACTGGGCAAATGTGGATTAGTCACATCTGCTATCGGGAGGGGAGGAGAAATGTGATCGCATGTGTGCCAAGAACTAGCCATCACCAGCTTACTCTTATCTCATCTAGAACTTCCCTTTTTTGGTACATATAAGTCATGTTGTTAGAGGGCCTGATGGAAAGTCTAGGATAAGAGGGGGTCCCAAATGTAAAGGGTGTTTGGCACCGGCAGGAGCATCCCAGAACCAGCACCCCAAGTGGCACCCCTCAGAACTGGGAGTGGGTTATGACATATTGTCCCTCCTTCTCCTCAGCTCCCAGGCCTGCACTCAGGGAGGGGTGGCAGAATTTATGGGGTCTGTACCCTCTGGAGTTAAGCACGGGATACCTTGATTACACAGACTAATTATTTATACCACAGGATATAAGAACCACTGATGGTTTTTGAGTGGAGGAATAACAAGATACGACAGGGCTTTAGCAAAATGAATCTAGCAGCCACAGAGAGAATGGATTGGAGGGGAGAATTTAGAGGAAGAGAGCTTCTTGGAGAGTTGCCATAGAGGTCTAGGTGAGAAGTCTTTGTGAAGGGGAATAATGTTTAGCATTATTGAAGTGAAGAGATAATGTTTAGACAACAGAGGGCAGTGGGCCTCCCTCACCTGGATGCAAGCCAAGTCATAGGCCTTACAGAAGCCTGGAGTGTGGCGAACTTTCTTGAAACACCTTGTGCCTCTAGCCTCTGCCTTCACTTTTAGGGGAGCAAGGGATTTGCAAAAGTCAGAGTGCCTCAACACAGAATGCTGCCAGCCTGGTCTGACGTAGGGAGACCTAGTTGGCTAGTTGGAACCCTAAAAGGAGACAGAGTGCACCCGGCCCCTGCAGGCTGTGGGGCAGCAGGCACCGGGCATGCCCACTTCCAAGTGCCTGCATGACCAAGGGCAATTTCTGGTCTAGGGTGGCTCTAGGCCATCCTGAGAAAGGTCAGACTGCACTGGGATGTGGCCATAGCTCTGGGCTAGGCATTTCTCCAGGGCTGGGAATAATTCCTCCAAGGCACAAGTCAGTCCCTCCCACTGAAACAAACTAAACCAGAAACACAAAAACAAAGCTGGGCACAGCACACAGAGGAGTTTGCCAAGGAGGAATACACTCTGGGCTGGGGCTGCTTTTTGACCTATCCTATTGAGGATAACTGGGGCAGAGGGGCAAGGGTGGGGGGGTAAAGAGAGCCTTGAATGCCAAGACAAGCCTTTGGAATTTCTCCATTCATAATAGTGAGATATGGAAGTTCGAGGAGCGAGAGGAACATTATCAAAATGATGTATAAGAAGATATCAAACTAGGGCCTTTCTTGTTGCAGCAGGATTGGCGCTCGGACCACAGCTGAAAACAACAGCAGTTAAGTAACACATATTGTGAAAAATAAAGGAAAAAGATGGGCCAGATACCACACTCTTCCGCAACTGATTAACTGTGGCTCCACTCTAATCCCCCCCACTTTGAAGAGCTGTATAAGCACTTCCACTGGGGAGGGGCTGGGGGTCAGGAGGGATGCGGACACAGTGGCTTTGCCTCCTCCGTGTAGCAGGGACACGCCTTCTTCCCCGCCCCACCTACCATCGGTGTCTGGGAGGGATTCCCATAGAGACTGAGGCACTTGGAAGACAGGGAGGCAGCCATCCTTTGCCTGCTTAGGCAGCAGGGTGCTGCTCTCCCTCTGAGCCAAGGAAAAGGAAATCTGAGTGACAGCAGGTGGAAAGAGAAGGCAGCTGTGGGGCACCTGCACAGCCACCATTTGGTACCACAGTTCTGCCTGGGCTTCCCGTGGTCACCAGGACACCTCAAAAAGTAGCTGTGCTTAAGACACAGAAGGTCACGTAGTGTATGGTTCCATGTATGTGAAATACCCAGAACAGGCAAATTCATAGAGAGCAGATTAGTGGTTACCAAGAACTAGAGGATATGAGAAATAGGGAGTTACTGCTTAATGGGTACAGGGTCTACTTTTGGGGTGATTAAAAGGTTCGGGAACCACGGCAAAAGAAATCATAAGCAAGATGAAAAGACAACACTCAGAATGGGAGGAAATATTTGTAAACGAAGCAACTGACAAAGGATTAATCTCCAAAATATACAGGCAGCTCATGCAGCTCAATATCAAAAAAAACAACCCAGAAATGGGCAGAAGACCAAAATAGACATTTCTCCAAAGAAGATATACAGATTGCCAACAAACACATGAAAGGATGCTCAACATCACTAGTCATTAGAGAAATGCAAATCAAAACTACAGTGAGGTATCACCTCACACTGGTCAGAATGACCATCATCAAAAAATCTACGAATAATAAATGCTGGAGAGGGTGTGGAGAAAAGGGAACCCTCTTGCACTGTTGGTGGGAATGTAAATTGACAGCCACTATGGAGAACAGTATGGAACTAAAAATCTAAAAATAGAACTACCATATGACCCAGCAATCCCACTACTGGGCATATAGCCTGAGAAAACCATAATTCAAAAAGAGTCATGGACCACAATGTTCACTGCACTATATACAATAGCCAAGACATGGAAGCAACCTAAGTGTCCATCAACAGATGAGTGGATAAAGAAGATGTGGCACATATATACAATGGAATATTACTCAGCCATAAAAATAAATGAAATTGAGTTATTTGTAGTGAGGTGGATGGAGCTAGAGTCTGTCATACAGAGTGAAGTAAGTCAGAAAGAGAGAAACAAATACTGTATGCTAACACATATATATGGAATCTAAAAAAAATGGTTCTGAAGAACCCAGGGGCAGGACAGGAATAAAGATGCAGATGTAGAGAATGGACTTGAGGACACAGGGGAGGAGGGAAGGGGAAGCTGGGACGAAGTGAGAGAGTGGCATGGACATATATATACCACCAAATGTGAAATAGATAGCTAGTGGGAAGCAGCTGCATAGCACAGGGAGATCAGCTCGGTGCTTTGTGACCACCTAGAGGGGTGGGATAGGGAAGGTGGGAGGGAGACGCAAGAGGGAGGGGATATGGGGATATATGTATACATATAGCTGATTTGCTTTGTTATACAGCAGAAACTAACACAACATTGTAAAGCAATTATACTCCAATAAAGATGCTTAAAAAAAAAGGTTTGGGAACTAGATAGTGGTGATGGTTGCACGACACTATGAATGTACTAAATACCACTCATTTGTATACTTTAAAATAAATTGGTATATTTCATGTTGTATATTTGACCACAATACTTTTCCTTAAAAAACAGTAGCTGGGCTTCAGCCATCTTGTCAGTCACCCAGGGCTGCCTGTGAGGGGGGGAGATCCAGAAGGAAGATGCCATGGAACGTAATCCTTCCAGTAATGTGAGGGGAGGGACAGTGGTCTTCAGCCAGGAGTTTGACCCTCCTTGCCAGAGAAGGAGGCCATGCTGAATCTTCTAGAGAACTCACACGGGTGCCCTGTTGTAATCATCAGTGCTGCTCCCAAATGTGCAAATGTTCAGGGCACTCCTTTTGGGCACGTGGTAAGATTGTACTTCCTGTTCCCATTCTGGTTGGGTGGGGCCACATGACCAGTCCTGGCCAATGAGATGCAAGTAGAAGTCATTCCAGGCCTCCGGATTCAGTCCTGGTGTCAGATCTTCTGCAAGCTCTTGTTCCCGCCGTAGGCTCTGACAGTGTTGGAGGTGAGGGCTGTCCCATGAGCCTGCGTCCGAGTGATCCGGTGAGCAGAGCTTCTCGTGGCCTGCAGTGGACATGTAGCAGGAAAGAGAAGTAAGCCATTAATGATGTAAGTTACTAAATTTGGGAATGATGTGTTACCACAGCATAACCTAGCCCAACCTGCAAGAATCAGCATGTGAACTCTTGCTCCATAGACAGCCTCCATTAGCCAGAGACACTGGCAGAAAGACCAAACTATCTCAGCAGCTGGTTATGAAAAGAGAGACCCGTACCTTTTCCTCATCCTTCCTCCAGCACCTGCATACAGGAGATGCCTGGTAGAGGCGGCAGGAAGGGAAAGAGTACACCATGCCTTCCCCCTCAGGTCCCTATTCCTGAGGGGAAGAGAAGAGATGAGAATTAAGTCAGAGATGAGATTAAATTTCTAACCAGACTGGACCTAAGTGGTGATAAATTGAAATGACCAGGATACAATGAGAGCTCCCTCAGTGATAGGAGAGGGAAAGTCTGCAGAGCTTGACTGACAGCAGTGACTGGGGCCTCAGGACCAGTCAGGGTCCCAGCAGGAAGCACATGGTACCTTCAAATGGAGGTAATTTAAGAGAGTTTAATAGGACAGGACTATTTACAAGTGGTGGGCAAGTTAAGCCTAGCAGTAGCAGGGAGATGCTAGCATCCCGAGGTCCAAAGGCGAGAAAGTAGGTGTGGCTGTAGAAAGGGCTACCCAGCAGGGGGCTGTGGTCTATGTGAGAGAAATGTAGCCACTGCCGACCCTCTGGCCATCTGGGAGGCAGCCTGGGAGATGAATACCGCAACCTTATCTTCCTCCTGCCCTTAGAGTCCTTGCCAGTGATTCTTAACTGGCTGAGCCCAGCGGAAGGCTAGAGGACAAGGGAGCCCTTTGCTACCTCCCTAAAGGTCTGTCTCCCAGGACTCAGAGCATGATGGAGAAGGAGGAATTGATCAAGAGGGGCAAATGGAAGCTCTCCAGAACGTCTCCATCCCGAGTGAGACTGCTCCATAAATTGTTTCCAGGGGTTTTGGGAATATTATTTTTTAATGGGTGATGTTCCAGATAGGGCAGGATGGAATGGAAATTAGAGGACCACTTAAGAAACAATTAAGAGTAGTTCTTGTCAGAGAATGAGTGGAAAGGTAGAAGAAAAGGAGGATAGGGTAGCATCTAGGAGAGGAGAGGATAAAGAGGAAGAAATAACCTAAGCACGAGGGGTTAAAAAGAAGAGCAGGGAGGTTTTCTTGGGTACCTGTTTTGAGCGTCCCTGGTGACCAGCCAGGAAGCTCTTCTGGAAGAGTGGCGAGGACGAAGGCTGTATAGTTAGTGTCCTGGCAGGAAACAGATGGACACTCAAAAAAGTTGGACTCTAAAGAATTTCACGAAGGGGCTTTATAAGGTGTAGGCAGGATTAAAGGAGCCAGAAAGAGATAATGAGTCACCCAGAGACTCATGATTGCTGGAAGCTGTTTCCATCCTTGTGCCTGAAGGAGCAGGAGAGGGGGTGGTGACACTGGAGCCGTGGAGGAAACCCTCCCACCAGGAACTGGGGCTGCAGAGGGACACAGCCTCTACCAGAGCCTTCATGAGGCTGCCATGGAGGGTCAGAGGCAGCCCTCACCTCATCCCACAGCCCTCACACCCTCCAGTTTCCTGCCATGCCTCCCATTGGGTGAACCAACCAGAAACCCCAGAGCAGAGGAGCCCAAGAGGGGCAGAGAATGGATCTGTGGAGAGAGGGAGACAAATGGAAAAACCATCTACTTGGAGGAAGGAGGAAGTAAAAGAGGCAAGGAGACAGTGAGAAAATGGCAGATAGCACACCAGGCTATTTTCTGGGTAAAGAAGAAGAGGGATGAGGGAAGAACAGCAGTGTCAAGCAAAGGTGTTTTCTAGGCAAAAGACACCTGAGCAGGCTTTAAACTGAGACCCAATTTACCTAAACCACACCACCGATGTCATGGTGACCAGTTACTCCTGGCTCACATCACGTTGGAAAGTTTCTGTAATTTCAGGTGCCCCAAAAGATACCAGGGATGAAGTGAAAGGGGCAACACGGTCACAACAACATTGCAAGCTCATGCTGGCTCTAACTATCCATCTTTCACACAAGAGAAAGATAATCTTTTAGAATAGGAAGACCTTCACTCATAGTAACACAAAGGCATTCCCCGGCTCCCTGGAGGCTGGCTGGATCTAGTTCAAATAATTTCTTTCCGGAGTTGCTGTTACCAGGAGGATTTAGAATAGCAAACAGGGGTGGTCAATCTAGGTGAAGCTGCCTGTGTTTGCATCCCGTCTTCCTGAGCAATTCGGAGAAATCAGCATCTGACTTTCCAGCAACAGACAACTGTGGGCAAAGAATGTGCTGTGCTCATTTTAAAGGCTTAGCTATCCTCTGCAACATCACTCATCAGGACGGTTTAAAAGGAAGGATTCTCTTCCTTGCAGTTGGAGTGGGATGCGATGAGCATCTGAAAAGCCAGCAGAATCTGGATTGCTAGTGGGTAGTTAACTAAAAGAGACAGCACAGACTGCTGCATTCAGCATGAAGTGAAAATGTGCAGAAAAGGGGAAATTGATAAATGGCCTTAGAAGGTTAGGTGAACTTTGCCAGGAAAATGAGGAGTTAGGCTTTCAGAGTTCAACGTCCTCAATGGTTCATCATCAAAGTCAGGTCCACAGGGTACAGTTGTGCAGGTTGTGCACTGCACAGAACAACCCTCCACCCTTGCCTGCCCGCCCTCCTGTCAACGGGGCAGGGACAGTTGAAATCCAGTGTGCTTTCCCCTCACCAAGCCATGCAACCTAGCATGCAGGTGTCTACCGAGGAAGGGGTGGCTTTTTCTCTGCATGAAGATCCTATTCCCCTGCCAAGCCATGTTCCTTGGAAACTGCACCACTCAGAGATGGAGGAAAGGGTCTATTTCTGATTCTCACAGAGATTGTATATATGCTTATAGCAACCCTGGCCAAATTCTTTCTAGTTGCTGATGATGCATTTACTTTCCACGCCTTGCCTGAAAGAGCATTGCATCATAATCAGAGCATGAGTGGGAAAAATTCAGAAAAGATAATAGTAATAACAACGACAATCCCTCATTTGGATTTAGCCCTTAACATTTATTATAAAAGTACTTTCCTATACAGGATCTCATTCAAGCCTCAGGACAACACAGGGATCAAATCGGGTAAAGGTATTCTCTTCCATTTAACAATTGTGGAGACCAGACAGACTCAGAGAGCCGGGACTGAAATCTCCATTTTTCTGATTTCAAATTCTCCGCTCTTTGCACAATATAAACCAAAAAAAATCTGCACATTTAGAAAAGCATCTAGGTATTGAGCTGTTCAGCGAGAACCTATTCGCATGTCTTCTGGGTAAACAGAACAGTAATTTCCCCCCAGGGTATCTGCTGCCATTCTCAGTCCACTTTCTTCAATCCAGGGAGAGACTTGTAATTTAGGGCCGGCTCTTCAGGGCACTGCCCTAGTGATTGGTTCAGGAAGGGCATGTGATCCAACCAGAGCCAATGAGAGTCAAGAATATATTTGCATAGGGGTTGGGTTTAAGATGGCGAAGCGGGAAGGCCTGAGCTCGTCTGGGACCCACCAAATTCGAAGGTTGGAAGGATTTCCTCTGAGAAAAACTTAAAAACTGGCGGAGCGACTCCTTCACATCGGGCAAATGAGAGGAAACTCGCCTGGAAGCAGGTAGGAAACGCTGAAACACAATCTCGCCATAAATCCCACCCCCACCCCCTAGCGCCGCGACCCGCCGCAGGACGGAACTCAAAACCCGGAGCTTCTCCTTGAGGAGCGAAGGGTTCCTTCCTCGCACTGGGCACTCCAACTTTTAAGACGTTTGCCTCACCTGAGACTGGAGAAAGACCCATCTCTTTTCTGTTGGTCCTGAGCAGGCGAGAAGGTGTGCCTGAGGGTTTTGGCTTCAGTCTTACCCCCGTGTGGAATGTGGGAATAAATAAAGACAGTGTGAGTGATAGGACAGCCAAAAAGTGACTAGAGGCAGGGTCCTAGTGGCAGCATTTGAGCCTGTAGGTGAGTCACACGCCCAAGATCCTTTTTACTTAAGCCCATGTATTTCTTTTATTATTTAGACAGCTTGAATTGCATTATCTGTCACTTGCAACTAAAATATCTTGCCTAGGTCAGGTAGTTTCTTCCTCTTTTGTCCCTTAGCCATATGCAAATGCGGACAGTGCCATTCACAGCACTGGGGACCAGCATAAGGTTTCAGTGGCCAAAGACTGAACTACAGAAATTCCCTCAGTGCCATTCTTTGGCTACTCACCACCTCTACTCAGCAGCCTGGAAAAGTTGGAAAAATTCCTTTTGCCCAGATGCCAGCTGAGTATTCTGAGCTACTAGTAATTGTGAGGCAATTGTGTGGTATAATGAACAGACTCACTTAGTAGAGGTTGAGCCGTGCTCTCATTGTGCTTGGACACCTGCAACAGATTGATCCCTGATGGTGAAAAGTTGCCTCTCAATGGTAATGGAGGCTCCATGCAGGAGAAGGAGTCTTCTCCCCCAAGCAAAGGACATAATTTCTCTCCTTCAGTCTTACTGGTGCACCATAGGTCATGGACTCCCCATTGGATTAGTAGTGGTTGCCAGGAGCATGCCATGCATTGATTGGTTTAGACTAACCAGGATCTACTCTGGATCTGGAAATGGTGTCACGTTGGTGATCCCTGAGTCACACTGGGGAAGGATAGATGCCAAAACTGGAATTCTGTTGAAAAGAAAGAAGTAGGGACTGGATGTTGGGTAAGACCAAGAGTGTCATTATAGCCACTACTTGATCATGTGACCCTGGGCGTATCTCTCTAACTCTTTGGGCCTCCGTGTCCTTGTCTGCAAGTTGAAGAGGACAGAATGAAGGATATCAACAGTCCCTTTCTACTCTAATGTGCTATGACTCTATTTGACTCCAAACACAAAATAGAAAACCCACATAGTATGGTGTCGAAAGGAAATTTGATGATGGTGGTAATTAATTACTCGTGTTCATTCATTTCAAAGTCACTTCACTTTGGGGGAGAGGTGTTGATAGGACACAGGTGTGTCCTACCTTAAGCAAACCCAAAATCAGATCCACAAAACACAAAAACTTAGGTGAGACTACACATGCTATTGATACATTTGCTTTACAAAGGGATTAACCACAGTAAATCCTCTTTCCTGATTTCTGTTTCTTTCTAGATATTATGATGATATGATGTCTTAAGCTTGAAGAAATTGCTTTTACAGCCTTTTGATATTTCTTTGGTTTTTGTTTGAGGAGTTCTGCTGTTTCTCCACACTCAAGAGGGCTTACAAGCGGTCTTGTGCAATGAGTATGGGAAAGAACTAAGGATACTTTCAAAGAAAATGTGGGAAAACAAGCTTCAGAAGGTGTGATTCAGTTCAGTATAAATCAGCTTAACATTTGTATGTTTTAGTAGCTTCTCATATCACTCCTGAACTCTATTAAGGACATTTATGTCCAAACAGTGGTTTTCTCCTTTCCCTCGGCATGCTCCAAAGTCATAAGAATGAGGGAGCATCATAGGTATATCAACTGGTCCCACAGGCAAAATTTCATCTCAAAATCTAGCAGCTTCTAAAAGCATGAAGACAAATGAGTCTCACTCAAATCTAACTCTCAGCACCTCCTTTTCCCGTGACAAAACTCCTGTCTCCTGTCAGTGACCTCCTACCTTTGACTTTAAATACTCTCTACCTGGTGCCTCTCCTTTTTTTTTTTTTTTTTGCGGTACGTGGGCCTCTGACTGCCGTGGCCCCTCCCGTTGTGGAGCACAGGCTCCGGACGCGCAGGCTCAGCGGCCATGGCTCACGGGCCCAGCCGCTCCGCGGCATGTGGGATCTTCCCGGACCGGGGCACGAACCCGTGTCCCCTGCATCGGCAGGCGGACTCTCAACCACTGCACCACCAGGGAAGCCCTCTTTTTTTAAATTAATTAATTAATTTATTTTTGGTTGCATTGTGTCTTCATTGCTGTGTGCGGGCTTTCTCTAGTTGTGGCGAGCGGGGTCCACTCTTCATTGCGGTTCGCGGCCTTCTCATTGTGGTGGCTTTTCTGGTTGCGGAGCACGGGCTCTAGGAGCGTGGGCTTCAGTAGTTGTGGTTCGCAGGTTCTAGAGCACAGGCTCAGTAGTTGTGGCGCACGGGCTTAGTTGCTCAGTGGCATGTGGGATCTTCCCCGACCAGGGATTGAACCCGTGTTCCCTGCATTGGCAGGCAGATTCTCAACAACTGTGCCACCAGGGAAGCCCCCTCGTGCCTCTCTTGATACTGTTTACTGGACACAAGCAGGGCCACTGTGAGCAGGACCCGTGTTCCTCCATGACACTCCCCTCCTCCCTTTTGCCTCAAGACCCATCCCAGGGACCCTGACCCTGGCCCAGCCAGCCTGGTTCAGAGGTTTGCCAGACTACTGAAAACCACTTAATACAGCAGGTATGATTCCTTCCAGCTCAGAGCTCTTGCCCAGGCCATCTTCCCCACCTAGCATGTCAACTCCTTAAAGCTTAGGAAACTCCCAAAGAACAAACTAATATGTTTTCTAGTGCCTGTGAAAATAGAGAATGCTTCTTCCCCTAGCAAAGCAGCCTATAGATGAGTCAATCCATAAAACGATGGGAATAAAAGTAAGTTGTAGAAATGGAGTGATTTACTAAAAAACGAGAAACCTGATTTTAAACAGATTCCCACCTCTGTACAGTTTCAGAGTTCATAAAATGATGATCTGGTCCTCAAATGTGCTTTTTGGCATTCAGTGTGCTTAACACTAAGAGATTCTGCATACAAATATTAATGTGTGTATTCTCCCCCAAAGTTGTGGCAACATTAAGACCAGATTCACTTGTCATTAATCAGCCAGAGTGGGGTCAGTGTTTCCCTTGAGAAAGGACTCCTGCCTCAGCCCAGGCCTGTGCTCCTGGCTGCCTGGTGTCCTGCGCTTCGCCGGCACTTACCTGCCTTTCCCCAGCCCCAGGCGGGTGTGTGAGGTTGCAAATCCCGGTTTACAGAGCACTGCTCCCCGCACCGCCCCTGCTTCATTATCTCATTTAGGCTACACAGCAGTCCTGTGGAATGGGCAAGGTGAAGATGTTCCCCCTCCCATGACAATTCAAAGAAACAAAGTTTTTCCAAATTTCTTTATTATAAAATCATATTCTATGGCATATAGAAAGTAAATTCTAAGCAATGATAACCTGTTTAAACAGACTGGATTTAGCTTTTTTTTTTTTTTTCCTGGACCTGGTCAGATCATACAAACTACAGCACATTATAAATACTTGGAAAGTTGTTTGGTTTTTTTTTTTTTTGCTTCTTAAAAATGGAAGTATAGTTGATTTACAGTATTATATTAGTTTCAGGTATACAGCATAGTGTTTAATTTTTTAAGATTATATTCCATTTAAAGTTATTACAAAATAATGGCTATCAATATATCCTTGTTGCTTATTTATTTTATACACAGCAGTTTGTATCTCTTAATCCCATATCCCAATCTTGTCCCTCCCCCATTCCCTCTCCCCGCTGGTAACTGCTAATTTGTTCTCTTTACCTGTAAGGCTGTTTCTGTTTTGTTATGTACATTTGTTTGTTTTATTTTTCAGATTCCACATATAAGTGATAACATAGAGTATTTGTCTTTATCTGACTTATTTTACGAAGCATATAACTTCTAGGTCCATCCACATTGTTGCAAATGGCAGAATTTCATTCTTTTTTATGGCTCAGTAATATTCCTGTGTATGTATGTGTGTATGTATGAGACATTTGTATAGTTTGCGTATTAACCACTTGTTGGTCATGTCGTTGGCAAATATTTTCTCCCATTCCATAGGTTGTTTTTTCATTTTGTTGATGGTTTCCTTTGCTGTGCAAAAGCTTCTACATTTGATTAGGTCCCATTTGCTTATTATTGCTTTTATTTCTTTTGCCTTGGGATGAGGGAAGGATTTATACAGGAAAAAAGACAGTGCTCCTCTATACCCATTTAGTCTTGCTAAATCAATAGATTCACTTTGATCTGACCCTCAACCCAACCTAAACTGGAATGGGAATCAGTCTAGGCTAATTAGGGAAACCTTTTTAGTTGTAGATTACAGAATCTTAACAGAAACCGACCTAAACGAGATAATTTATTATGTTAAGGTACAGTAGTGGCTGGATCTAAGCACCTCAGAGATGTCATCCAGAATCAGTCGCTTTCCATCCCTCCACTCTGATTTCCTCCATGTTGGCTTCATCTTCAGACAGGCCCTCTACAAGTGGTGACAGTAATAATTGCCTGAAGTTCCTGGCTCAGGTTCAACCAGCTTAGCATCCTCGAATAGTTCTAGCAAAAACATGGGGTTAATTTCCAGTGGCCTAGCCAGAGTAACATACCATCTCTGAACCAATAGCTATGACCAGGGAAATGCAGTTCTCTCACTGGTCTGGACTGGCCTCTGTCATATGCCTACTCCTCATTCAAGGTGGGGAGGTCAGCCCTGCTCATCCAACATGGACCAATACTTAAGCAGGTGCCCAAAAGATAATTGGAGTATTTTCCTAGAAGGTGAATGGAAGCTGAGTATCAAAAACAACAACTCTGGACTATACTCTGCTGGCCCTGTTTGTGGATGCTGGAGTTATGACACCTCTTCTGACCTTCATTGTCATTGAATTTCCTGTGTCTGAAACTTAATAGGCAATTCAATAATAAATAGTTTTAAAATGAATAAATGAATGAATCTGGATAACAGTATAAACATGAATCATTTAAATAGTCTACAGTATTTAGTGGTGTTCCTAAATGGATGATACAAAAGCAAAGATAAAAGAAGAGATCAGGGGTAGAGGCAAGATCTGAACTGGGTTGTGAAGGATGGATAGGTATAGAGAGGGGGAGGGGTAGAGGTGCATTCCAGGCAGGGGCACAATGGGGGCACAGCTACTGAGATCAGACAAGCCCCGTGCATCCAGGGACAGAGAGACAACTTGCCAGACTGAGCTTTGTGTGGGGAAATAGTGGGTGGGGCCAGGTGCAAGTCTGGAATAACCATCTGCAGAGTAGACACAGGGTGGGGTGAGAAGGGTTAGCATTGAAGGGTAGCACTGAAGGGAGGGAGGAAGCATTCAGTTTGGGACAGGATGAGTTGGCAGTGTCAGCAGGAAGCATGAAGCAGGATGACAGTGCTGCTTTGGAAAGATAAGCCTGGTGGAGATGGGGAGGGTGGAGGGATTGTCAGAGGTGAAGATGGAAGCGGGGAATTAGTCCAGACACTGTCACCAGGTAAAAGGTGATGAAGGTCTGGCCTCTACCCTTTCAGATAGCTGTTTGCAACCCAGCCTCAAAAGTCCATTCATCAACCTGCTCCACCCTTCCTCTTTCTCTCTTGCTACCTTTCCTGCCTCCACTTCCTGAATGCATGTCAGATATTTGATTATATTCAAGGAAGTTTTAAACGCATGGAGGCTCCACCGAGAGAAGGAGTAACAAGTGCCGTGAGAAAAGACCAAGCCCTGCCACACGAGGGACTGATGGCGATGACATGGAGGCCCAGGTAGACCAAAGAAGATATAGCTTACTGTCACTTGCTATTCTGCAAGCTGAGTTTGGATCTCAGCTTCACCATTCACTGGCTGGATGATCAGGGGCATATCTGGGGCATATCTCCCTTAGCCTCAGTATTTCTCATCTGTAAAATGGAGGTAACAATTGTACTTTCCTCAGAGGCTTATTATGAGAATTGTGTTAACAATGTTATGTAAAGTGCCTGACTCAATAAATGTCATTATTGGGCTTCCCTGGTGGCACAGTGGTTAAGAATCTGCCTGCCAACGCAAGGGACACAGGTTCGAGCCCTGGTCTGGGAAGATCCCACATGCCACAGAGCAACTAAGCCTGTGTGCCACAACTACTGAGCCTGCGCTCTAGAGCCCATGAGCCACAACTACTGAGCCCATGTGCCACAACTACGGGAGCCCACGTGCCTAGAGCCCATGCTCTGCAACAAGAGAAGCCCATGCACCACAAGGAAGAATAGCCCCCGCTCGCCACAACTAGAGAAAGTCTGCATGCAGCAACGAAGACCCAACACAGCCAAAAATAAATAAAATAAATAAATTTATTTTTTTTTAAATGTCATCATTATTATTAGCAACAGCAGCAGCAGCAGCAGTAGTAATAGTCGTATTTGCATCTGGGAACCAAACAAGCAACACTGCTGGTAGAATTCACCTAGGCTTCCTCCCAAAGTTAAAAATCCTTACAGGAAAGGGAGGCCTTTGGAGATGGAGTTAAGCTTTTCTCCAGGGGTCTTCAGGCTGAGCTGAGACTAGTAAGCTCTGTTCTCTCCTGAAAGATGCCAACCACTAGAGGGAGAGTGGATTTCTAGAAACCACAGCCCCTTAATCCCCATGTCTTTCACAGTGCAGTTAGCCATATATTAGCAGTTGTGATATCAACTTACTGGGACCCAACCAGCCTTTTTTTTTTTAATGGAATAGAATAAAATTAAAAATGGCATTAATTGCAGAAGATTCAGGCAGATATTGTTCCATAAAGCCCTTTGTTTTAGTTACATAATTATGTATGTGTAAAATGTATTTCTTATTGTGGGAAATGATCAGCCAACAGTAGCATAAGAAACACTGCCTTAAAGGATATGCAAGAGAAAACTACCTTTTTTCTTTAATTCTCAGACAGACACCAAACAAGTAACATCCAGGTGAGTCACTTTTCTATATTAAAGAAGAATCAGATACACGAGTAGAAGATTAAACGAATGGTGCCCCATATTGTTAAAAACCTGTGTTATAAAGCAGAAACTAAACACACCATTGTAAAGCAATTATACTCCAACAAAGATGTTTAAAATAAAAGACTAATGGAATAAAAAAAAAAAACTTGTGTTATTTCTTGGATGCTTTTCCGCTGGTGTAAGCATCTCTCAAGGTATAATCAGGCCCTCTTTTCCACAGGTCTGTAAGTGACCTGCATAGCTCTTTTTCTAGGTGATAACATCAATTCCCAAGGCTTTCAGTTGTTCCTTTAATGTGGCTGAATCCTGAATTACTTCTTTAGCTTTTAACTCCAGACATGTATTTCCAAATGATGGCTCGAGTTCTTTCCATAAGATGTCCCATATCCCTCAAATTCAGCCTATCTGAAGCATAGTGTATCATCTTCCCTTTATTTAAAAAAAAAAAGTAAAAAGCTCTTCCTGTATTCCTTCTCTTGGCCCCTGTCTTAGTCTTAGTCTGTTCAGGCTGCTATAACAAAATATCACAGGTTGAATAGTTTATAAATAACAGAAATATATTTCTCACAGCTCTGGAGGCTGGAAGTCCAAGGTCATGGTGCCAGCATGATTGGGTGAGGGCCCTCTTCCAAGTCTCAGACTCCTTGTATCCTCATACGATGGAAAGGGCTAGGGAGCCCTCTTGGTGGTGGTCACTTTTCTAAGGCACTAATCTCATTCATGAGGGCTCCACCCTCATGACTTTAAGACCCCATCTCCTAACACCATCATTTTTGAAAGCTAGTATTTCAACATATGGATCTTGGGGGACACATTCAGACCATAGCAGCCTCTTGCCTCTCAGTAACCCAAATGAGAAAACTCAGTATTGTCAAGTCTTCTTTACTTCCTGTATCATCACCAAGTCCTATCACTTCTACCTCCCCAGTGTTTCATCTGTCCAACCCACTTTTCCCTCCCACTCACACGATTCTAGATGATTTGTGTAGTCTTCTTACTGATCTCCCATGGTTTCTAGTCTCACCTTTCCCATGGATCCTTCCCATGGCCATCAGCTACCTTACAAAAACCCAGGTTGAGTCATGTCATTCACTCATATCATCTTGATTCTTAGAAACACGCAATAACTTCCCAAGAACAACAAAATAAAATGCAAATGTGTAAGGATAGGATTTAAGGCCCAAGCAAAGAATGACAGATGGTTTTATCTCAAGTGCCAACCCCAGCTGATTAGTGGTGGCTTTTTGGAGAATTGCATTGAGAAAGATTCTGAGGCTTCCTACAAACTCAGCAAAAAAGACTAGCATGAGATGAAAAAGTAGACATCCCCAATCTAGGCTCAATCTATTTTTTTTTTTTTTTGCTTCTTCATACATACTCTAGCAATAACTGCTCAGCCACAAGAACTACTCATTACTACCCAAATAGTGTACACAATTCTATTAACCACAAAGACCTTCCCTCTTCATGATTTGTTTCTTTTTAAAAATTAATTAATTTGTTTTTTTATACAGCAGAATCTTATTAGTTATCTATTTTATACATATTATTATGTATATGTCGATCCCAATCTCCCAGTTCCTCCTACCACCACCACCCCATGCCCCACTTTCCCCCTTTGGTGTCCATATGTTTGTTCTCTACATCTGTGTCTCTATTTCTGCCTTGAAAACCAGTTCATCTGTACCATTTTTCTAGATTCCACATATTTGCATTAATATACGATATTTGTTTTTCTCTTTCTGAATTACTTCACTCTGTATGACAGTCTCTAGGTCCATCCACGTCTCTACAAATGACACAATTTCATTCCTTTTTGCGGCTGAGTAATATTCCATTGTATATATGTACCACATCTTCTTTATCCATTCATCTGTCAGTGGGCATTTGGGTTGCTTCCATGACCTGGCTATTGTAAATAGTGCTGCAGTGAACATTGGGGTGCATGTGTCTTTTTGAATTATGGTTTTCTCTGGGTATATGCCAGTAGTGGAATTGCTGAGTCATATGGTAATTCTGTTTTTAGTTTTTTAAGGAAACTGTATGCTGTGCTCCATAGTGGCCATATCAATTTGCATTCCCACCAACAGTGCAAGAGGGTTCCCTTTTCTCCACACCCTCTCCAGCATTTATTGTTAGATTTTCTGATGATGCCCATTCTAACTGGTGTGAGGTGATACCTCATTGTAGTTTTGCTCTGCATTTCTCTAATAATTAGTGATGTTGAGCAGCTTTTCCTGTGCCTCTTGGCCATCTGTATGTCTTCTTTGGAGAAATGTCTGTTTAAGTCTTTTGCCCATTTTTGGATTGGGTTGTTTGTTTTTTTAATATTGAGCTGCATGAGCTGTTTATATATTTTGGAGATTAATCCTTTGTCCATTGATTCATTTGAAAATATTTTCTCCCATTCTGAGGGTTGTCTTTTTATTTTATTTATTTATTTTTTTGGCGGTACACGGGCCTCTCACTGTTGTGGCCTCTCCCGCCGCAGAGCACAGGCCCCGGACGCGCAGGCTCAGCGGCCATGGCCCACGGGCCCAGCCGCTCCGCGGCACGTGGGATCCTCCCAGACCGGGGCACGAACCCGTGTCCCCTGCATCGGCAGGCGGACTCTCAACCACTGCGCCACCAGGGAAGCCCTGTCTTTTTATTTTGTTTATAGTTTCCTTTGCTGTGCAAAAGCTTTTAAGTTTGATTAGGTCCCATTTGTTTATTTTTGTTTTTATTTCCATTACTCTAGGAGGTGGGTCAAAAAGATCTCGCTGTGATTTATGTCAGAGAGTGTTCTTCCTATGTTTTCCTCTAAGAGTTTTATAGTGTTCAGTCTTACGTTTAGGTCTTAATCCATTTGGAGTTAATTTTTGTGTATGGTGTTAGGGAGTGTTCTAATTTCATTCTTTTATGTGTAGCTGTCCAGTTTTCCCAGCACCATTTATTGAAGAGGCTGTCTTTTCTCCATTGTATATCCTTGCCTCCTTTGTCATAGATTACTTGACCATAGGTGTGTGGGTTTATCTCTGGGCTTTCAATCCTGTTCCATTGATCTATATTTCTTTTTTTGTGCCAGTACCATATTATCTTGATTACTGTAGCTTTGTAGTATAGTCTGAAGTTAGGGAGTCTGATTCCTCCAGCTCCGTTTTTTTCCCTCAAGACTGCTTTGGCTAGTCGGGGTCTTTTGTGTCTCCATACAAATTTTAAGATTCTTTGTTCTAGTTCTGTAAAAAATGCCCCTGGTAATTTGATAGGGATTGCATTGAATCTGTAGATTGCTTTGGGTAGTATAGTCATTTTCACAATATTGATTCTTCCAATCCGAGAACATGGTATATCTCTCCATCTGTTTGTGTCATCTTTGATTTCTTTCATCAGTGTCTTATAGTTTTCTGAGTACAGGTCTTTTACCTCCTGAGGTAGGTTTATTCCTAGGCATTTTATTCTTTTTGTTGCAGTGGTGAATGGGATTGTTTCCTTAATTTCTCTTTCTGATCTTTGGTTATTAGTGTAGAGGAATGCAAGAGATTTCTGTACATTAATTTTGTATCCTGAAACTTTACCACATTCACTGATTAGCTCTAATAGTTTTCTGGTGGCATCTTTAGGATTCTCTATATATAGTATCATGTCATCTGCAAACAGTGACAGTTTTACTTTTTCTTTTCCAATTTGTTTTCCTTTTATTTCTTTTCCTTCTCTGATTGCTGTGGCTAGGAGTTCCAAAACTATGTTGAATAATAGTGGCGACAGTGGACATCCTTATCTTGTTCCTGATCTTAGAGGAAATGCTTTCTGTTTTTCACCATTGAGAATGATGTTTGCTTTGGGTTTGTCGTATATGGCCTTTCTTATGTTGAGGTAGGTTCCCTCTGTGCCCACTTTCTGGAGAGTTTTTATCATAAATGGGTGTTGAATTTTGTCAAAAGCTTTTCCTGAATCTATTGAGATGATCATATGGTTTTTCTCCTTCAATTTGTCAATATGGTGTATCGCATTGATTGATTTGCGTATATTGAAGAATCTTTGCATCCCTGGGATAAATCCCACTTGATCATGGTGTATGATACGTTTAATGTGTTGTTGGATTCTGTTTGCTAGTATTTTGCTGAGGATTTTTGCATCTATTTCGTCAGTGATGTCGGTCTATATTTTCTTTTTTTGTAGTACCTTTGACTGCTTTTGGTATCAGGGCGATGGTGGCCTCCTAGAATGAGTTTGGGAGTGTTCCTTCCTCTGCAATTTTTTGGAAGAGTTTGAGAAGGATAGGTGTTAGTTCTTCCCTAAATGTTTGATATAATTCACCTGTGAAGCTATCTGGTCCTGGACTTCTGTTTGTTGGAAGATATTTAATCACAGTTTCAATTTCATTACTTGTGATTGGTATGTTCATATTTTCTATTTCTTCCTGGTTCAGTCTTGGAAGGTTATACCTCTCTAAGAATTTGTCCATTTCTTTCAGGTTGTCCATTTTATTGGCATAGAGTTGCTTGTAGTCGTCTCTTAGGATGCTTTGTATTTCTGTGGTGTCTGTTGTAACTTCTCCTTTTTCACTTCTAAGTTTATTGATCTGAGTTCTCTCCCTCTTTTTCTTTTTTTTTTTTTTTGAATCTCAGTTACCTTCACCACCCAGTGCCTATTTCAGCCTTACTCACCTTTCAGGTCTCAATTTAGACATCACTTCCCACCTCTCCTCTCTCCCTGTCTCCCTCTCCCTCCCCCCACCCCATTTCTCCCTCCCCTGTCCCTCTCCTTCTCTCTATATATATGTATATATACATATATACTTAGAGAGAGAGAGAAACAGTATATTCTCATAGCACCTCATTTGTCTGTAGCTTACCTGATTTTCCCCACTAGATGGTAAACTCCCAAAAGGGAGAAGTCATTCACTCTTGGGGTTTAAAACACAGAGGGGACGTGTTTAACACATTTTTTATTAGAGGATGCCTTTAGATGGGGCTTGCCTCTCATGTGCCACAGTTTCCCCAGCCCCGCCCCCGACTGCATCTTTTTGTCATAAGAATGCATCATTCGTTGACCTGCCTGACCCCCCAGCCCCCCACCTCCTGCATCCCAGACCAGAGTAGACCCTCAATAAGCATTTATCAGAGGGATGATTTTTTTCTTTTCAGGTTGGGTAAAGCACAGAACAAGATGGGAGTCAGTATTTCTTTAACGACCCCTGCCCCTCACTAGCCATGGCCCTCAAGACTGTCTTGACCTGCAGGAGTCCTGATACCAAAAGCTCAGCCTCTCTGTACACCTGTGCCAAACTGAATCTAAGAGACAGAGTTTTGGGCGAAGTAGAAAAGGATAGCTTTTCTGCTTTGCCAGGCAAAGGGGAACACAGAGGGATCCTGCCTCGAAAAACTGTGTCCCTCCCTCTTTTTCTTGATGAGTCTGGCTAAAGGTTTATCAATTTTGTTTATCTTATCAAAGAACCAGGTTTTAGTTTTATTGATCTTTGCTATTGTTTCCATTTATTTCTGGTCTGATCTTTATGATTTCTTTCCTTCTACTAACTTTGGGTTTTGTTTGTTCTTCTTTCTCTAGTTCCTTTAGATGTAAGGTTAGATGTTTATTTGAGATTTTTCTTGTTTCTTGAGGTAGGATTGTATTGCTATAAACTTCCCTCTTAGAACTGCTTTTGCTGCATCCCACAGGTTTTGGATCATTGTCTTTTGTCTCTAGGTATTTTTTTTTTTAACATCTGTATTGGAGTATAATTGCTTTACAATAGTATGTTAGTTTCAGCTTTATAACAAAGTGAATCAGCTATACATATACATATATCCCCATATTTCCTCCCTCTTGTGTTTCTCTCCCACCCTCCCTATCCACTGCTCTAAGTGGTCCCAAAGCACCAAGCTGATCTCCCTGTGCTATGTGGCTGCTTCCCACTAGCTATCTGTTTTACATTTGGTAGTGTATATATGTCCATGCCACTCTCTCACTTCGTCCCTGCTTACCCTTCTCCCTTCCCATGTCCTTAAGTCCATTCTGTACGTATGCGTCTTTATTCCTGTCCTGCCCCTAGGTTCTTCAGAACCATTTTTTTTTTTTTAGGTTCCATTTATATGTGTTAGCATACAGTAATTTTTTCTCTTTCTGACTTACTTCACTCTGTATGACAGACTCTAGGTATTTTTTGATTTCCTCTTTGATTTCTTCAGTGATCTCTTGGTTATTTAGTAATGTATTGTTTAGCTTCCATGTGTTTGTGTATTTTACATTTTTTTTTCCTGTAATTGATTTCTAATCTCATAACGTTGTGGTCAAAAGAAAGATGGTTGATATGATTTCAGTTTTCTTAAATTTACCACAGCTTGATTTGTGACCCAAGATGTGACCTATACTGGAAAATGTTCTGTGTGCACTTGAGAAGAAAGTATTATCTGTTTTCGGACGGAATGTCCTATAAATATCAATTAAATCTATCTGGTCTATTGTGTCATTTAAAGCTTGTGTTTCCTTATTAGTTTTCTGTCTGGATGATCTGTCCATTGGTGTAAGTGAGGTGTTAAAGTCCCCAACTATTATTGTGTTACTGTCGATTTCCTCTTTTATAGCTGTTAGCATTTGCCTTATGTAGTGAGGTGCTCCTATGCTGGGTGCATATATATTTATAATTGTTATATCTTTTTCTTGGAATGATCCCTTGATCATTATGTAGTGACCTTCCTTGTCTCTTGTGACATTCTTTATTTTAAAGTCCATTTTATCTGATAAGAGTATTGCTACTCCAGCTTTCTTTTGATTTCCATTTTCATGAATATCTTTTTCCATCCCCTCACTTTCAGTCTGTATGTGTCCCTAGGTCTGAAGTGGGTCTCTTGTAGACAGCGTATATATGGGTCTTGTTTTTGTATCCATTCAGCCAGCCTGTGTCTTTTGGTTGGAGCATTTAGTCCATTCACATTTAAGGTAATTATTAATAGGTATGTTCCTAGTACCATTTTCTTAACTGTTTTGGGTTTGTTCTTGTAGGTCCCTTTCTTCTCTTGTGTATCCCACTTAGAGAAGTTCCTTTAGCATTTGTCGTAGAGCTGGTTTGGTGGTGCTGAATTCTCTTAGCTTTAGCTTGTCTGTAAAGCTTTTTTTTTTATTTTGTGGTACATGGGCCTCTCACTGTTGTGGCCTCTCCCGCACAGTCTCCGGATGCGCAGGCTCAGCAGCCATGGCTCACGGGCCCAGCCACTCCTCGGCATGTGGGATCCTCCCGGACCGGGGCACGAACCCATGTCCCCTGGATCGGCAGACGGACTCTCAACCACTGCGCCACTAGGGAAGCCCTGTAAAGCTTTTGATTTCTCCGCTGAATCTGAATGAGATCCTTGCCAGGTAGAGTAATCTTGGTTCTAAGTTCTTCCCTTTCATCACTTTAAATATATCATGCCACTCCTTTCTGGCTTGTAGAGTTTCTACTGAGAAATCAGCTGTTAACCTTATGCAAGTTCCCTTGTATGTTATTTGTCATTTTTCCCTTGTTGCTTTTAATAATTTTTCTTTGTCTTTAATTTTTGTCAATTTGATTACTGTGTGTCTTGGCATATCTATCCTTGGGTTTATCTTGCCTGGGACTCTCTGTGCTTCCTGGACTTGCGTGGCTATTTCCTTTCCCACGTTAGGGAAGTTTTCAGCTATAATCTCTTCAAATATTTTCTCGGGTCCTTTCTTTCTTCTTCTTCTGGGACCCCTGTAATGTGAATGTTGTTGCGTTTCATGTTGTCCCAGAGGTCTCTTAGGCTGTCTTCATTTCTTTTCATTCTTTTTCTTTATTTTGTTCTGTGTCAGTGAATTCCACCATTCTGTCTTCAGGGTCACTTATCCGTTCTTCTGCCTCAGTTATTCTGCTATTGATTACTTCTTGTGTATTTTTCATTTCAGTTATTGTATTGTTCATCTCTGTTTGTTTGTTCTTAAATTCTTCTTGGTGTTTGTTCCGTAATTCTTCTAGGTCTTTGTTAAACATTGCTTGCATCTTCTCGATCTTTGCCTCCATTCTTTTTCCAAGGTCCTGGATCATCTTCACTATCATTATTCTGAATTCTTTTTCTGGAAGGTTGCCTAACTCCACTTCATTTAGTTGTTTTTCTGGGGCTTTATCTTGTTCCTTCATCTGGTACATAGCCCTCTGTCTTTTCATCTTGTCTATCTTTCTGTGAATGTGGTTTTTGTTCCACAGGTTGCAGGATTGTAGTTCTTCTTGCTTCTGCTGTCTGTCCTCTGGTGGATGAGGCTATCTGAGAGGCTTGTGCAAGCTTCCTGATGGGAGGGACTGGTAGTGGGTAGAGCTGGGTGTTACTCTGGTGGGCAGAGCCCAGTAAAACTTTAATCTGCTTGTCTGCTGATGGGGTGGGGCTGGGTTCCCTCTCTGTTGGTTGTTTGGCCTGAGGTGACCCAGCACTGGAAGCCTACAGGCTCTTTGGTGGGGCTAATGGCAGACTCCCGGAGGGCTTACACCAAGGAGTACTTCCCAGAACTTCTGCTGCCAGTGTCCTTGTCCCTGTGGTGACCACAGCCACCCCCCACCTCTGCAGGAGACCCTTCAACACTAGCATGTAGGTCTGGTTCAGTCTCCTATGGGGCCACTGCTCCTTCATCCTGGGTCCTCATTCACACACTACTTTGTGTATGCCCTCCAAGAGTGGAGTCTCTGTTACCCCCAGTCCTGTCGAAGTCCTGCAATCAAATCCCACTAGCCGTCAAAGTCTGATTCTCTGGGAATTCCTCCTCCTGTTGCCGGATCCCCAGGTTAGGAAGCCTGACATGGCGCTCAGAACCTTCCCTCCAGTGGGTGGATTTCTGTGGTATAATTGTTCTCCAAGTTTTGCGTTACCCACCCAGCGGTTATGGGATTTGATTTTACTGTGATTGCACCCCTCCTACCATCTCATTGTGGCTTCTCCTTTGTCTTTGGATGTGGGGTATCTTTTTTGATGTGTTCCAGTGTCTTCCTGTCGATGATTGTTCAGCAGTTAGTTGTGATTCTGGTGCTCTCGCAAGAGGGAGTGAGCACACATCCTACTCTGCCATCTTGAACTGTATCCTATCATCATTTCTTATTTGATAATCCATGATTTCATTCTTTTGCTGTCTAGACTGCACATGACCCAACTTCCACCTATTAGAATCCTCATCTTGTTCCTGTGATACTCTACATTCACAGTTTATAGCCTTGTCCTTCCATTGGACATAACATCAACCTCCTTTGTAGTACATATGTATACAGTATTGTGTGTGTGTGTGTGTGTGTGTGTGTGTGTGTGTGTGTATTTCTGCCTCTTCCAGTGGACAACAAACTCTCTGAAGGCAGTGAACATATCTTATCCATCTCCCAACCCCTGAGTCCCATCTAATAACTTAAACATACCAAGTATTCAATGGGAGTTTATAGAATGTATGAACTAATCAACCAAAATTCTGATGGCATGTTGACTTTAAAAAAAAAAAGATCACAGGGACCCTCCAGGAACTAGCATCATTTCAGAAATAAAGACACTCTTGTAGGAATCTCCCAGTTGCCAGCAGTGAGCAGTGAGTAAGATCTACAAGACAGCAGCCCCTCAGCTATGACGTAGGAGGTGGAGCTGTGAATGCAAGAGAACGTCTTTGATTGGCATAGCAGTGTAGCACTGGACACTTAGGAATGACTCTGTAAGTACACAAGACAAGCCCCTTTCACCAGCTGAGTTTTACAAGGCATGACTTGACCAGTATCACATGTGCACGCATAAGTAGAAGACTCAGACACGCAGCTCTCACAAAATTGTACTCTTCTGCTTTACCAGTGAGTTTTGGTTAATTATAGCATAAAGAAAGGCATCTACTGCTATTAAAAAATAGTAAGTTGGAAAACTACTGCTGCCTATCCTATAGAGGTCTCACATTCAGATCCTCCAAGCAGACCCCCTAAACCATTTATCAATGTGCCCCCAAATTTGAGGCTCGGCCCTAAGACCAGGCAAAGATTGTTTTCAAAGAGAAATTTCAGACCACCTTACCAAGCATTGGTTGTGTCTCAAGTTGGTGATTTATGTGGAGGCAAATGACTCAGAACCCTTACTATCAATTCTCTCAGGCCATACAGTAAATTGGGGACCACTGTTTGTAACATCATGATAGCCTGAACACCTGAAAGAAGTCACAGGCATAGGAGGCCTTTCCTTTCCCTACAGGAAAATATCTTCTATTGTTGTTGTCCCTTGAATGCCTAAGAGGAAAAAAAGAAAGAAAGAAAGAAATCTAGGAGAGGTGGTGACAGACTTGTTCCTTTCCAAAGTGGAAGCTGGAGTACTGACTCAGAGAAAGGACATCACAGGCATCTTGTTCTTCCGAGAACTGTAATGCTTGGGATTTTTCATTTCGAGCAGTGAAAAGCAAATGATCAGGGCCAAAATCAGAGAGAACACAATGATTTCAACAATTTGGGGGTTATCTTCCCTGTTTTTTCCCCTCTGTGTCTGTATGATTCCTCAAACAAAGTGGGTTGGAAAAGTTCAAGCTCAGTTCACAGAAGAGAACATTCTGTACTCTTCACAACAGGCTGGGCTGCTCTCTGTAAAACAAAATCAACAGCGTGATCTCAGCCACCGCGGCGGCAGGCACTGCGCCGCCAGCCTATGGCCCCAGCGTTTGAATAGACAGGCTGTCAAAGGCACCCCGTGGACAGGACATGCAGAAGGTGCAGCCACACGCGCATGCGCCCCCCGCCCCCCAAACACACACACACGACTTTCTGTCCAATTGTTATTTCTTCTCTCCAGAGGGTCAGGAAAGTTGTTTGGATATTTCTCTTTGGAGAGTTATTATAGCTGAAACATTTCCAAGGAAACAGCCCCCTGCGTGTGCACTTCTGCTCTGGCATTGATTGGAGCTTTTCAATCTGTTTGGATGTTACTGTAATCAAATGACAGCATTAACACTAAATAACGTGGCTGCTTCCCTACTAAGGGGGAGTGAGGCCATGAAAGGAAAGAGTCAAGCTGGTGTTTGCACCCCTGCCCCACCCCCTCAGCTTTTCAGTTTTCTTTCTGGATCTGCAGCCTTTTCTTCTTTTGTCTAGAATTTAGCATGCAATTCAGTAAATATTTATTGAGTGCATATTTGGTGCCAGGGCCTGTCTACAGAATTATACCTGTAGCAAGGTTGTTCTCGTGAAGTGAAAACCTGGCCTTGAAACCAGTCAGCGGAGGAAGGAAAGAGAAGCTGTATGTGTCAGCAGTGGAAGGTGGGAGGGGAGGAGAGGGGGTTCTCCAGGAGGGCTGAGGGACTGAGGTACTAGAAGGCTCTGAACGTGGGTGGGTGTTCTTCAGGATGACGAAACAGACATCTGGAATGGGACTGCTAACCCAGTGCTCCTTCCATGGTGGATTCAACCTATTTGCTAGAGGAAGAAACAGAGAATGCACAACTGCCCGCAGCAGGGGAGTAGAATCGCTGCCCCACGCCTCCTTTAAAGTCACCCTTTCCTGCAGACGCTGCAGGACCCAGAGATGGGGAACTGGGCAGGGGTAGGGGGGAGAAGCGTAGAGAAATGGCAAGTGGGAATGCAGGGGCTTCCGTGCATGTGAGGAATTTGGAATCCTGGCTTACTGTCTCTGTGGTCTCAGATGAGATTCTCAGACTTTGTGCCTGTGAGTCTCCTCCGCTGTGCCCTCCCTCAGGTGTTAACCGGGGAGAGAAATCCCTGTTTCGTAGCACTATTGACTATTGTAGAATTTAAGGAAACAATATATGCCTTTGCTTGGCATGGAGTAGGTATTTAATAAATAGTAACCATTGTTATTATTAATTTAAGTACTGTTCAGAGAAAGCTGTTAACTGGGCTGTCAGTTGAGAACTTCACCGATGTGTCCTCTCAAATGTTTTCTTGCCCACGTAGTTCACAATTTATTGACTTACTGGGAGTCTGTTGAGCACCTGTACCCAGCACTGTGCTCTGTGTTAGGCACTGCAGCAGGCACCGGGCCAAGAAAAGACTTGTCCTCAGGAAGCTTCCTCCCCTGACCAGGGATGGAGTTTACACAGGGCAGTGGCCGCCCTGGGGTTGATGGATGCTTCCTCACAGCCGACCTTCCTTCATGTTCAGGCTCATGTCTTCCATGTCCCAGACCACCTCTGTGGCTGTCACACAGAGAAAGCTGCTGGGGGGCAGGGATCGGTCGGGAATAGCCTTGATGTAAGACATTTCTCGAGACTGCTCTTCCAGAATGTAAACACCCTTTCTCACTTCAGGACCAGAGCTCCTGCCAAGGCTTTGAACAACAAGTTACACAAGCACCTTTGGGGTGGTTGGTCATGCCACATCACGGCTTCTACTTGGCGATGCGGGGGAGGGGGTGGCCTCAAGGACTCAGTCAGGTGCAGTGCATAAACCTGTAAACACAAGGCTCACTGAGCCAGGAGTTCAAGAAAACGCAAGCCCTTGGGCACCACGGCAAGCCCCGGCGTGGGGAAGCAGTCAGTCATGGCAGATCATTTCACAGACTTCCCTGCTGCCATCACTGAAACAATCCCGGGGCTCAGTAGAAGAATCATCTGACATTAGAGCCAGGCCCAGGCCAAGGTGGGGCTTCCCTGGAACTGCGTACCATGACGTCTTGAATTCTCTCTCCCCCACAGAGATCACCTCCCTGACTATACCCACCTCACCAAGGGTCCTGTTTAACATTTTTGCAGCAGACAGCCTGTCCCAAAAACACTTCCCCCCATTGGACCTCCTTTGCCAAGGGCTCCTGCCAACTCCAGCCAGTTGCAGATGGACTTTCTCAAAAGGGCAGAGTGTGCATGGGACAGCAAAAGCAAAACCCTGAGGATCTGAGGTAGACCAAGCTAAATCAATCCAGGGACTTAGGCAAGTAACCAAGATCTCAGAGAGAAGAAATGAAGGGAAGTGGTTCCAAGTTCATACCCACCCACACATACTTGATGGGAGGAGGGCCTAAGAGAGTGACATTAGTTGACCATTTATTATATGCCAGGTGCTTTACACACATTCTCTCATTTAATCCCCATAATAACCCTGTGTGGTAGTTAGTGATGTTATCCCAGAGTCAAAGAGCTTAAATAACTGGCCTAAGGTCATGCAGCCAAGTATATGGTAGAGCTCGCACTTGAACCCAGGTTTGTCCAGCTTGAAAGCCCAGGTTCCCTTCATTATACTAGTCTGCCTCCCTGTATGCAAGGATCTTTTTAGAACACTGTTGGAAGCATCGTGTACATTGATTTTGGTTTTTCAGAGACGGAAGTCTCCAAGTTCTGACGCCAAGTCCTACTGTCCAACCTCTGATATTTTACCTTATCTCAGTGTATGTAATCAGTCAGCAATAATTATTGAACATGCATCGGGCATTGTGCTGTGCGCTCTGGGGGATAGAAAGGTGAGTTATGCATGAGCGCTGCCTTCAAGGAACTCATAGTCTGGATAGGATAGATTGTGCTGCAGTAACACACAATTATTTAATTTTTATTTATGTTATTAATTATTCAAATAATCTCTGAATCTAAATGGCATAACACAGTTTAGTTCTTACACCACATACCCATTGTGAATCAGCTGGGTCCTCTATCAGACTTCCATGACAGTCCACTAGGTATCTCAGGCATTGCCAGCCACCAGTGTCGGGGGGAAGACCCGTCACCAGCTCTTACTGCTGCTTCCTCTGAGAGCTTCTTCCCTAAAGGGGCTTGTGTCAGTTTTGCTCATATTTCTTTAGCCAAAGCAAATTAAACAGCCACACATAACTTCAGAGGTTAGATAAGTACAAACCTACCACGAGTCTGGAAATGGAGAAAAACCTGAAAAATCTGGTATACAGACCTATTAATGACCACATTCTAGGAAGAGGAATGGCCTTAATGCTTCATGCCCCAAATTCCAAACAATGAAAGCCTGAAAGATGAAGTGCCATCGGCACGGATGCATTCAAGCCATGTCCTAAGGACTCAAGAGAGAATTATGCCTGGACCAGAGACCTCAGTGACATATCCTTAGGAAGTGAAGGCCTGCATTGAACCTTGAAGAGTGAAGGCCTTGGATGGACCCACAGGAGCAGACCAGTTGCATCCACCTTGGCCTTCAGTAGGGTGAGGGTAATGCACCACTAGTCACGCTCATGACCTGCATAGGTAATTCCAGGCCTGGAGAGACCACCGAATGAGTGCCTGAAGGTGAGAATGCGGGTGGGCTTGAGGGGAAAGGGCCCATCACAGCTGGGCAGAGTGCTCAAGTCAGGGAGAAATGGCAGTTGGCCAAAGCATTGCTTTGAGAAGCCATGAAAAAATCTTTAAACAGGAGAAAAACCATGATTACAGTGGAACTTTCTGGATTTTAATCTATGGCTATATTCTTTCATTTCACAAATATTTTGCATAGAAATTGCAAAGGTAGATAAGGCTTGATTCCCACCTGTAAGTCTTTAGTGGAAGAAGAAATGTGTTTGGTTTTTAACCATTGCCTTTTAAGAGAATTGATCTCAAAGAGATACTTTGTTTGATGAATAGGATCTAAAATTTCAAGGATGTGCATTTATGAAGCAGAAAGGGCTGAAATGGCTAGTCTGCTAACTGGAATTGGGATGGTGGTGAGGAACCCAGGGGTGGGAGGAGCATGGAAGTGGAGGAGATAGAGGGGATAAGGCAGCTGGCAACGCGAGAAAAGGCTTTGGGAATGACGGAGATTTTTAATGGGGATATTTATGAAGTTTCACCATACTGTGTTCAATGTAAGCCCTCCACTTTTCTCCCTTGTGAGCATTTCTGTAAAATATACATTACTCAAAATACTTTGGGAGGTGACTTGAGAGGTCACAAGGGGGCAATTGAGTAGCAATGAAGTGTTTATTATGGCCTCAAACCGTGCAGAGTGTGAGCCAGAACTTCTGAAGCGAGCCCAGTCGTGTTTGTGTTAAATAGATATGTGCAGTCACATTTGTACAGGATAAAATGGCAATTCTAGCTGTAGGAGAGTTTGTCAAGAAGAGCTTCATAAAGGAGATTAAAGGTGATCCTTTAATCTGGGGCCAGGTGTTGAAATATCAGAAAGTGTCCCCAGCCCACCTGGATTAATGAAAAGCGTTCCAGTCCAGTCACAGAGAGCAGCAGGTGCAAAGGTACTGGACAAGAACAGCCTGGTTTATTGGCACTAATCCGAGCAAACATTGATGGGTAGGATTTTGAGGGATAGGTTGAGAGGGGGCAAGTCCAGTAATCTAATCCAGTTGTCAGTGTTTGTGGAAATAAGGACATGTGTTTACCGTCAGAACTATTTCTTCAGCATTTATTGACTCTCAGATACTTTCCAGCTTTTATATTGTTGCAAAACTATTTTGTTTTAATTTGGCAAAAAAAACTGGGGAACTCATGATTTTCTATTTTCTTACCTATTGGTGAGACAGAAGGTGGATCCAGAGATGAACTTTTCCAAGGATATCCTGAGTTGTTTATATTCACTGCTCACGTACAGCATGTCAATATTTACCTGGCGGCTAAGCACCCCCTCCCCACGTGCAGTGCAGAGAAGTGCCAAGATCCTTCAGGTCCTGTGTCCCAGGAGGTGAAGGATTGCCTGAGACAGCAGCACACAGAAGCAGAGAGCTGGTGACTGTTAAAACACACTTCTTGATTTACAGTCACCTGTCAGGTAGGAGAATTTATCCCTGCCGATCAGAGCAGGAAGTACCCTGAGTGTGGGGTGTGAGTGTATGTGTGTGCCTGGGTATATTTTAAGTATCCACATGGGAAATCTCTAAATCAGCAATTATTTCAATAATCTCATACATTCATATGGCACCTTTCTCCATAAATGCTTCCAAAGCAGTTTGCAAATTTTATGTAGCAGGGGAATCATCACTGCTGGAGTAGAAGGAAATAGATGCTTATCGGCTTCCTAATGAGAACTCGGGACTAACTGTACTTTTGTTAAGAAGTACAGAGATCCAAGAATGTGTGTGTTTTTAAATGACATTGTGTTTCTTTAAAATAGTATTCAAATTTCCTCTGAATAATCCATTCAAATTCTACCTAGCCTTCCAGGCCCACCTCTGGATTCAGCTCTACAGTTGGTGCTAAATTTTGGTCCCCTAGAGCAAAGTACTCTCACCTTGCTCTGGATATGGCTCTTCCCTCAGTACCCAGAAGAACAGAATTGGGCAGGAGACCTTCGTCACTCTTAACGTTGTATGTTATGCTTTTCTGGCCCATTAGGAGGATGAGCAGTATCTGAGAGGCCAGGTAGCATCTGAAAGGAACTTCAGCTCATTCATTCATTCAGTAAATATTCATTGGACCATTATTATGTTCTAGAAACTCTGCTAGGGTGCTGGAGATAAAACTAAGAGCACCAGAGACAGGGCCCCTGACCTGGAGCCAGCAGTTTGGCAGGGGAGGTGGTCATTAGTGAAATAATCACACAGATCATTGTAAACTGAGAATCAAGATAAGTGCTACAAAGGATGGTTCTGAGAGCATAAGCAGGGAACTTCACCGAGACTGGGGAGCCAGGAAGGCTGCCTGAGAAAGTGAAGTTCAAGGCTTCAGCTCAAGGATAAGTAGGAGATAGCTACGAGAGAGAGAGAGAGAGAGAGAGAGAGAGAGAGAGAGAGAGAGAGAGAGAGAGAGAGAGAGAGAGAGAGAGAGAAAAAGAAGGGGGGGAAGGGCGGAGGGGAGGGAGAGGAAGGGAGGGAGGCAAGGAGGGAGAGCAGGAAAGGAGTGTGGATGGTGTGTGTGTATGTGACAGTCTCAGTTTCTTCATTCGTAAAACAGTGGTAGTAAGTTTTACAGTCTAAGTTTGGGGTCCCCAAAAGCAGATCCTGAGATAAGGACTCATGTGAACATGGTTTATTGGGAAGTGTCCCCAGGGGAAACTGCTAGAGAAGCTGAAGAAAGGGAACATGAAGGGAAGGAGGCCAAGCAAGGTTGAGACGAAGCAAAATGCCACGGAGGGGAGAACTGGAGACAAGATAGGTGCCACTGGGAGCTGGGGCACTTGTCCCCCTGCACTGTTTCGTTACCAGTAAAATCCTAGGCACTTCTGCTCTCCGGGCTGGGAAGCAATAGTGGCTCCAGTAGCTCAAGGACTGTCCCCCAACACAGAGCCAGGGTGCTGGCTGCTGGGAGCATAGCACATGGTGATAAGTGTACAGGAATACGGGGAAAGGCTGTGAAGGGATGTGTGCAGAGCACCGACAGCCTTTGCCACACAGGATACAGGGACAGGTTAAAGGAAGCAATGCATATAAGAGCTTAGTGCCTGACACGTAGTAAGTGCTCAGTAAATACTCTCCTTGTAAGTCTTGTTTATTGACTAGGCGTTGATGTGGCCTGGAACAGGCTTACTCTGCCCAGTCATCTCTGCCTGCTCCAATCCTGAAGGAAGCACTACCACCCACCACTCCCCGCCAGGTCTCCCGAGACAAACACATGTATAAATATAGCAGTATATATTTATATTTCCCAGGATTGTCACATTTCGCTGAGCTCATAATAGAACTGAACAAATAGCCCCGTCATCCTCTGTAATACGTCCCATCATTCACTGAGGCCGCATCTCTCCCTGTCCTTCTGGACTCCTGAAAATTTATGTGCCTGGCTACTTCTTAAATGAGATCTGTACCAGCCTGATGCAATTCTCAGGGCTGCGTTACCCGGACAAGTCGATAGAATTTTTATACCAGAGGGACTTCCTAGCTCTGCTCATCTTCCTAAGTGGTACACCGAACAATTGTTTGCTTCTTCAAAAAGCAGCATTTTAAATAAAAAGGAATGAACTATGGATACACTAACAAGAATGAATCTCAGAACTATTATCCTGGGTGAAAAAAGCAGACGCAAAAGAATGTGTATGGTATGATTTCGTATGTTGGAAATTCTGTAACAGGCAAAATTAATCTGTGGTGACAGAAAGCCGGTCAGCGATTGCCTGGGGCAGGGCCTGGGGCAGGGCCTGGGGCAGGGGCTGGGGCAGCTGCAGAAAGGCGTGAGGAAACTTTTGGGAGTTGAAAATGTCCCATGTCTTGATTACACCAGTGTATACATTTGTCAAAACTCACAGAGTGGTATACTTAAAATGGGTGTGTTTTACTGCATGTAAATTATACCTTAGTAAAGTTTATTCAAAATCAAATAGGCGTTTTATTGCCTGACCAGGGGATCAGAAGTAGATCCAAGACCAGTCTCAGGGACCTCCACGTGGCCAGACATGCAGATGCCTTTGTACTGTTCCCCATCCGCCACCCCCCCTATTTTTTTCTTTTGGCAAGAAGTTGGTCATTATTATTTGCACGAATGGAGGGGAACAATGGCCCAGAGAATCTAAAAAGGGAATAATCCACGAACCATTTACATCTGGTGGCTCTAGAATGTGTTTTGTTGCCTATCTGGTATTTGAATAGAGATGTGCCTGCTTGGCCTCCTGAAAATACAATTCAGGTGAAATAATGAAGTTCCCTATAAAGGCCTGAATTGTTGGAAGCTTGGGAAGCACTTCACTTTCCCCGCCTGACCTCCCTTCTCCCTTCTCATGCCAAGCAGGAAATGCAGTGTTTCACCTGGGCCCAAACCTTCCTTCAGACAAGTTCTCTCTCAGTGGGTGCCTCTACCTTGTGAGATTTGGTGCCTCTGTGTTAACATGCAGTGTACCTAGAGGGAGCTGAGACACTCAAGCCATTGAAGAGCAGGCTTGAAAAAAGTTTTCTTGCAAACCAAGTGGAATCATCTACTTGCATGCAGATAATTGCGAACAGATTCTATAAAAATTGATTTCTTATATTTAGGATACAGTTTAGCCAGCTCTGGCTCTGCGAAGCCTGTGGCACCCCCCCCCACCCCCCGCCCCTCCCAGCCCTGCCACTCCCAAGGCTGGGTTCGCAGCCCCTGCTATTTGCACCGCACCTCCCACCTCCAGCACCCTGGACTTTGTCCTTCATGGCACTCACCACGTGGAGGGCAAATGCCTGTTTACTAATCTGTGTCCTGGACCCGACTGAAAGCTCTTTGAAAGCAGGGTCTGCTGAGGTCACCAGTGTATCCCCAGCTGCTACAACAGTGGCAGGCTCATAGTAGGTGCTTAATAAATAGTTGATGAGTTGTTATGATTCTGAACACATCACAACAGAGTTTATTTAAGGCTTTCAAAATCAACTGCACAGACAGAAAAACTCTGGTGCTTCCAAAAAGAACTCCACCCAGACAGAGCTCCAGCAGGAAATACCAAAAAGTCAGTATCTAGCACAGAAATCACTGTGTGTGTTTCAGGGCAAACTCTTGTGATCTGATCTCTGAGAGGCTGTGGAACAGTCTGGAAAATCCAAAGCTTTAGGAACTCTACATAAGAATTCTCCTCCAGGGCTTCCCTGGTGGCGCTGGTTGAGAATCTGCCTGCCAGTGCAGGGGACACTGGTTCAAGCCCTGGTCTGGGAAGATCCTACATGCCGCGGAGCAACTGGGCCCGTGAGCCACAACTACTGAGCCTGCGCGTCTGGAGCCTGTGCTCTGCAACAAGAGAGGCCGCGACAATGAGAGACCCGCGCACCGCGATGAAGAGTGACCCCCGCTCGCCGCGACTAGAGAAAGCCCTCGCACAGAAACAAAGACCCAGCACAGCCAAAAATTAAAAAAAAAAAAAAGCTCCTCCAAAGCAAGTGACAGTCCCTAAGTGGGGGTGGAGGGAAGAAAGGAGAGGCTCCCAGGAGAACACCCTGCGACTCTAGAGAATCCCTGAACTTGGAGCCAGTGGACCAGACTGGGCACCGAGACTCTTAGAACCTCTGTAAATGACAGTAATGACACCTCCCACAGAGTTTCATCTGTAAGTCCTTAAGGATGATACACATTTTAGCTGCCTGTATTATCAGGAAAAACAACAAAGTACACCTAGGACTTTAAAATCGACAGAACAAGAAGAGGAAGAATGAGGAAATTCTAAATAAAAGTCATAAGTTACTCCTCATTTTTCAAACATTGACTTCCAAGATATAAACCACCCCAGTCCTTTTTTTCTTCCCCATGGCCTCCTGGGTGCTCACCTTGGGCTCATTTCATTCCACATGAGTGAGGAGAGAGCCCGGAGAGCTTAAATTTACTCAGTGCTGCTCCATATTATCCACGTTAGAATGGGGAAAGGAACAGTGAAAATGAGCATTTGAGAGTATCTGAATGCCAACTTTCCATAAATTCACCTTGGTGGGCACCTAGGTCTCAACATACAAAGAGTTAAATTTGTTCATTGATTGATGGTGCCTCTTTCACTAAAATGCTTAGTTAAGAAGCGACTTCATGAACTTACCAGAGTACCGTGGCTTAGACCCATCAGATAACTTACCTTGAATTTAGATAATGAATCATGCCAACATTTGGGGGAAACCAAAAGAATTGCAGAACATTAACAATCAGGTCAACTCCTAGTGAAAGTCCAGCTGGTGCATGTCGTGATATCACCAGTCATCCATTCATTAAATCATTCGTCCAACAAAGGAAAAGATCTTCGAGTCTGGTCTGAATACTGGCTCTGCCTTTTATTAGTGATAGAACCTTCATCAAATTGGGTGTCCCTTCCTTTGTAGATTACAGGTCACAATTCCTACCTTGGAGATTTGCCATGAACATTAAATGAGTAGTTTTAATTAGTAATAATAGCAGCAATAGCTATGGCTCAGAGCATAATATGTGCACCAGGAACCTAGAGCCATTTTGCTTCTCCCACTTTAAGAATGTTCTTTCCAGCCTTAAGGCCTAGACTCCTGTATCTGGGAAACAGTCAGTTTGCCACTGGTAAGACAGTAAAAGAAATTTTATACAAAGCAAGCTCTGCAAAGTTCTGTGTTTCTAGTAAGACAGTCACAGTTCCATCAGACTAAGCCATCTGAATGTTTTTGGAGAAAGAGAAAGCTTGGATGATTAGGAACTGGAAAACAGAAAGCACAAAAGATCAAGGTAAATACATAAGAAACGCAGTTTAAGCATCTCAAATCAGATCTTTCTAGCACAGAGTTGTGATGAGCACAAAAGCTTCTCTAAGGTCTTCCCTGGTGGCGCAGTGGTTGAGAGTCCGCCTGCCGATGCGGGGGATGCGGGTTCATGCCCCGGTCCGGGAAGATCCCACATGCCGTGGAGCGGCTGGGCCCGTGAGCCATGGCCGCTGGGCCTGCGCGTCCGGAGCCTGTGCTCCTCAACGGGAGAGGCCACAACAATGAGAGGCCCGCGTACCGCAAAAAAAAAAAAGTTCTCTAAGTATGTCCCTGCCTAACCACAATTCAAGTGCAATGTTTTGTAAGTAATGTGTGCTGCCAGTACATGCAGTAAATATTCATCATGCTTCTGTGGCATAAACAAGGTGAGAGAACCAAACATGAATTACATGGGGCCCTCCCCTGAAGGAATCTGACGGTAGATGCTTGTTGACTAAAAAAGGAAGTTTTATATTTCACTTCTAGTTTATCAAATTCCACAGCACTTTACCTGTCCCACTCTTAGGGAGCAGTTTCTCCTGAGCCTATAGCTGACCTCCCTTGCCAGAGACGGCAAGCAGTTGGGATGGGACCATGGCTGGTCCACCACTTTGTCCCTCACAGTATGCAAAAGACTGCCAAACACACACACACAGCATATTTTCTCCTCTCTCTCCCTCCCCCACACTTTCTCTCCCCCGCCCCGCTCCCTCCCTCCCTCCCTCCCGCCACCCCCCCCCCCCACTGTACTAAGTCTGTTTACAGCTGTCACACCTATAAAGGCCTTTCTTTTGAAGGGTGCAAAACTGACCATCGTTTCTTATATCATTCTTGTGCTGATTGATGAGATGGGCAGTGCATTCAGTTGGAATGTCTGAACCCCTGTCGTTTGCCAATTGTATAACACATAGCTCTCCAGTGAATGAGGACTGTCATATTTCCTATTTCTTTAAACCTCACCACCTTCTCCCTCCAATCATATCTTCCTCTGGCTACCTATAAATCACTGGCTATTTGGAGCTAAAGGAGCCAGTACAGCACAGCCTCCACCATGCTTACTATGCAGTGAAATTCAGGTAGTGAAGCAGGAGGGTGATGCTCCAGGTCATACAGCCAGTGATGTGGTCAGGAAAAGGACCTGGCTCCTAACTTCTTGTCTTCCATATACTCCCTTTCCAAGGAAATTAAATCCCAATTTGGGAGAGAGGCTTGATTCAGAGAGCTAACCTGGAGGGCAGCAGAAATATGGAAACAGTCCCTTCCTTACCTTTGTTGACTTTGAATTTTAAAGGCTATTGGGGAAGAGTTGTTCTATTATATGTAGCAAATGTATGTGTACACACATATTTCTTTGTGCATATGTATGTTCACCTGTAGTGTTAAATCCTAAGATATATGTGTATATATAGCATTATTGTATATTATTATATATAACATTATTGCATATATATGTCAGATTCAGACATGGCCCGTTCAGCTATTGAGATTGGCTCCGGAAGATTTTTATTTGCATGTAGAACCAAGATGCCTTATTGGAAAAATTTAACCTAATGAAACATGAGTCTCAGAGTATCTGCTTTGTTGAAGAAGAGTCAGTTTGCCTTAAAGAAGGATGCCTAGAGGGCTATTCCTTGGAGTGCTTTTGCCCATTCTTCCTGCTCTGTGTTCCTACAGTTCCCCCCTCTCTTTGATGATGTTATCATATGGTGGATGCTGGGGAAAAAATGTCTGCAGCAGCTGCATCAAAACAGCAACAGTGGAGTGTTACAGCTCATGTAGGGGAGGGAGTGACAACTATAGGAATGTGCTATAGCAGTCTTGGATGCAGGCATGCAAAGAAAGAAACTGGGATTTGTTCCATGCAAACTGGTTAAAGACTGAACCAAAGAAACATTGTCTGCTTGTCCCTGGTCCTTTCAACCACATCAGGACCCCTACACCCAAATACTAGACCTCAGCTGTTGTTATTTGAGGGAATCCCTTCCTCACCCAAGTTTGGAACCAATCAAGAAAAAGAGGAGTTAGGGAGATGGAGATGAAAATACCATCTTTATTGCTTGCTATAGGCTGACTGTGTGCCCCCCAAATTCACATGTTGAAACCCTAATCCCCAGTGTGATGGTATTTGAAGACGGGGCCTTATGAGGGTGGGATATAAGATGGGATTAGTGTCCTTATAAGAAGAGATATGGTAGAGCTTGCTTCCTCTCTCTGCCCTATGCCATGTGAGGACACAGAGAAAGGACAGCCACCTGCAAACCAGGAAGAGGGCCCTCACCAGAACCTGACCATGATCTTGGACCTTCCCAGCCGCCAGAACTGTGAGAAATAAATGTTGATATTTATGTCTATGATAATTGGTTATAGCAGCCGAAACTAAGACATTACTCAGAAAGGCTGGGTGGGAAGATGTGTCTGGGGTGTGCAGTAATAATGAGCTTTCTAATGCTGAATCCCAGAATTAGGCAGACTTAACTCACCCAGTCATAGGCAGCACTGAGTGATTACAAACCCCAACCGAGGCGAAGGCTGCTCTATGTAGACGATGCAGGAGCAGAGCAGAATGGGGGCTGCCTGCCGACCGGCCAGTCCCAAGGATAGGGAGAAACTGAGCCACAGGACTCAATTCGCTGTCTCAAGCTCATCATTCTCTTACGTCACCTAGCCTCTCCTGGGAGGGATGAATAAAAGGGTATGGAAAGGCCAGGAATGTTGCCGTAATAAAAGGCCGTCCACAGGGAAGGAACATCATGAGTAGGGAGTAAGCATTCCCCAGCATGAGCCAAGACACAAGCCAGGCTTCAGGTGACAGTGGAGGTCCCCAAGAATGGCTCAGAAATGGTGCTCTTCTTCCAGAGTCGTCTTCTGTCCTAACTTACTTTTTTTTTTTTTTTTATAAATTTATTTATTTATGCTGTGTTGGGTCTTTGTTTCTGTGCAAGGGCTTTCTCTAGTTGCGGCGAGCGGGAGCCACTCTTCATCGCGGTGCATGGGCCGCTTACTATTGCAGCCTCTCCACGGAGCACAGGCTCCAGACGCGCAGACTCAGTAGCTGTGGCTCACGGGCTCAGTTGCTCCGCGGCATGTGGGATCTTCCCATACCAGGGCTCGAACCCGTGTGCCCTGCATTGGCAGGCAGATTCTCAACCACTACGCCACCAGGGAAGCCCTGTCCTAACTTTCTAGTTTCACTTTGTTTACAGCCCCTTGGGCCACTCCTCTGGATTTTGAGTCATGACGCTCTTGCATGAGGGAAAGGAGTAACAATGAAACCTGGGGGGTTTTTTTTGTTTTTCTCTTCAGTGACTTGGCTGGAGTGGCACTTCCCGAGGATAGAGGATGGGCTGGCAGGTCAGATTGGTGGTTGGTAAACAGTGCCTCTGCCTGATAACCTTTTCCCCCTCTTCCCAAAAAGGATGCAGAACATAAGCAAAATTACCCTAAAGTCATAGCCTTGCTTTATTTTACTGCCCAGAGCTAGAAAGGAATCAAATGAGTCGACCTAAGAGCAGACTTTTGGATTTACAAAGCTCGTTAGTTTCCAGTAAGATTTACTCAGGTGTTCATTCAGCATTTTGGTTGAGCACCTAAAAGGTATGAGGCACTAGGTACGGGGGACACAGGCACAGTCCAAGCCGTAATGAGACTTATATCAATCCATTAGTCAAATAAGAATTTAGGAGCATTTATTATGCACCCCATTGTGCCAGATATTCAGCAAACCCCTGAGATTTGCCCCCGCCAACCTGCTGAATGCATCAGTGGAAAGCGCTTACATGAAGTGTCCAAAAGTACGGTTTCCTTTGGGGAGAGATTTCTTCAGATTGCCTGAGAGTGGTGGAGGGTTTAGAAAAACAAAGTAAATGGCTGATTCAGTTAACTAAAATTAAATGTCTCTCGTGGAAGACTGCACAACTTCTGAAGAAGGGCTAGTGAGCATTACTCTTGGGTAGGTAAAACCATTCTAAAAAATAATACGTGGTGGCTTTAAAAACGTTAAAGGGTTGAGAGTCTGCATCCCACCCTTGACGGAGGTGTGACTGCTGACCTGACCATGGCTCTTAGAGAGATGGATTTGTACATTTTTAGACACCATAGATATCTTTCTGTCTGGGTTTCTTCTGAGCATTGTACATTTGGTAAAATTTTAAAACAACACAGCAGGTAAAAGAATAAAGGCCTTTCTTTCCTTTAGTCTCAGTTTAACTGTGTATGAAGGGCAGAGAGCCAAAAAGTTCATGGCCAGAAACTCAGGTGTTATTTATAGCTTTCTAATAAGCAAAACTTTTGAGGCCATTTACTCATTCATTCATTTTGTTATTACAAAACCTAACATGAAGATAGGCACATAGTAGGTGTCCAGTGAGGGCTTATTGAATGAATGAATGTCCAGAGATCAAGCCACAGTCTGTCCAGGTTTCCACAAGCACAGAGTGACTTTGGGACTGGCCAGCGGTAACTAGCATGTTTATACCCCACCAGAGACTAGAAGCAGAGAAGTTCTTACATGCTGACCCCTGAAAGGAAAACAGGAAGTAGAGAAATAGGGTGGACTCATTCAGAAAGACTGCTGAACCCAAGAAGTAGAGCACTAGAACACTTGAGAGATGAGAGGACTGGGGGATTTATAGACCCAATCTTACCAGCCATTGCTTGAGCGCTGTTAGGGGACAAGAGCGTGTCTTCTGGGGCCCAGATTCCTGATTCCTCAGAAACTGTGAGATAATAGACGTTTGTGGCTTTCATCCACTAAACTTTGGTGGAATTTGTTACGTGACATGGGTAACTGATACAGTTGTGATAGCATTGGAAATCCACTACAAGGTACAAATTATTTTTGAGCCTAAGATATTGTGTTTCTTTAAAATGAGCTTTATTACACAAGCTGCAACTACTCTCCTGACCCACGTTTATATAAGTTCCCCAAAGCATAACATTCTGTTATTTCACATCTCCCCACCCCATCATGAATATTCAGACAAGGTCCCTGACTTCCTGTAAGTAAAAAACCAGCAGCTTCCCAGTGGGAAGTAATCCCTTCCTTTTCTGCCTCCACCAACCCTAGTGTGGAGCAACCACTGATGATGGCTGTGACCGGTGTAGCAGCTGATCACAATCTCACAGAATCGTATCATCAAAGAATCATAAGATTAGGAAGAGCCCCAATGAGATTTCTTTACTCTAAATTTAATAAAGGTAAAAATTGTATGCCCAATTACAGAGGAAATCCTTAATACCTTTTCCCTCCCCTACCAAAGAAAGCTAACAGGGCCAAGAGCCCACTGAGTTCTTTCACTTTTAACTTTGCATAATGGAAATGTTCAACATAGAGAAGTAGAGAGAATAATACAGTAAACCCAGAACTCTTGCATCCATCTTTCATCTTCAACAATTATCAACTCAAGGCCAACTGCATTTCATCGCTTGCCTCCCTTCCTTCACCATACACTTAACCCTCACCCTGACCCTTTGGGTTATCTTAAAACAAATTGCAGACATTGTATCATTTCATTTGTATACACTTCAATACATATCTCCAAAAGATGAGAAGTTGAGAACTCTTTTTGTTTAACATAATCATGATACCATTCTCATGCCTAAAATTTTTTTTAAAGAATTCCTTAATGTCATCAAGTATCCAGTCACTGTCTTATTTCCTCCAATTGTCTCATGTTTTGTTTTACACTTGGTTTGTCCAAATGAGGATCCACACAGGGTCTACACACGGCATTTGGTTGATATGTCTCCTAAATCTGTTCATTCTTCCTCCGTCTGTCACTACTCCCCACCTGCCACACCCTGCACTAGTGGTGCATTTTGAGGCAGTCTTTCTGACCTTAGTGAACATTCTATTTTCTGATTTCCACTAGTGACTCATCTCTCCTGATCCACAAATAACAGCACACTGGACCCCCTTCTTTAAGGTGTAACTTTAAGAGGTATGCTTGAACTTGGGTCCATTGTAAAGCATCAAAATTTATCAAGGAGAGGTAGTCTGATTACACATCGTACTGGAGGAGATAGAAGTCAATTTCACACTACAGTTGATGTAACACTTTTAAAAAATGCTACTATTGGGAGATATTTCACAAAAGTCAATAAATATTTTGGTCCATTGATGCTGCCCTTGCCATAACTTGTAAATAATATATATGAAATGAGAAAGTATTTCAACAGCAGTACACATCACTTACATCAGGTGGCCTTCCTTCTAAACCTCCTTAAGATTTTTCTTATTTTCTCTGAAGTGGGATAAAACGAATAGCTTCACAGGAAAAATCTCACTGAGGCCTCTTCCCAAGTTTTTCCCAAGTGGAGACGCATCTGTGGAGAGTTGGTGTGAAGTGAAAACACAGGGAGTAACTGATATCTGTGAGTTTATTTGGGACATCAAGATGCTATTAACTGCAGGGTTTTGACAGGAATGCTGTGAAATCTCCTCCCAAGCCTGGTGTCGCTTAGGACCCAGGAGGAAACACATTCTCAGGGCCTGTTTACTCTTCAAACCCATCACCCTGGGCTCGCATTTCACCCCTGCACTTAACACCTGACCAGACAGAGCTGGGCACTGCAAACTTGGAGGTGTGAGCCTCATTATGGCTTTTCCTACGGTGCATGCCTGGGATTTGTCCAGCCTTGGAACAGGCAAGAGTTCAAAGCAGATGGCACCTTTTCATGACTTGAGTCAATTAACAAGTCATTCCAAGCCAGCCTGGAAGGCCTGGTTGCCAGAAGGGCCCTGGAGCAACAGCTGGAATAAAACTAATAAAAACAACTACAGAGCAATTTGTGAAAATGTCCAGGCCAGCACAAACACACTGACCCTCGTAAACCTTGACATGAACTTGGAGAGGATGGCCCAGCCTGCCTTCAGGATGGCAGAGGGGGTAGGGGCTGCTTGCCTTCTTGCCAGTTCTGGGGTCTTTCCAAATCTTCCTAATGCCTCTTGCTCCACTGCCTGCCCCTCTCCTGATCTGGCTTGCTCCAGTGGACCAAAGATCTGCGCCGTCCACCCTTTCCCTCTAGGTAGACCCTCTCTCCATACAAAACTCCCTCTGCGATGAATGAAAGTGTCGGATGTATCAGTGGTGGCTGGAGCCGGTAATTCTAAGAGCCTGTTAAAAAACAAAACAAAACAAAGCAACAGCTCCTCAAGCCTATAAAGACACTCAGGACCTAAATAAGTAAATGTTAGGATTCCAGACTTCTTTTCTTTTCTCCTCCCTCCCTTTAAATGATTTGGTACTCACCACTGTTTACACAGAAGCAAATGCCTCTCTCAAGATAAATGGACTTTCTGTAAACTCACAGCTGTATCAGCTACAAAAAGTTACAGAGGTGATTAATTGATCAAGACCACAGCTTAGCTTACACAGACACAGGGCAACAGGCAGCCCAGATCACAATTTTGCAACTACTGTAGGTATTGAACCAAACAACTGTCTCAGGACCCCTAAAGTCAGACTAAGGTGAAGAAAAATTAACCTGTACTGGAAAAGGGAAAATAAGATTTGCTTTTATGTCATATTAATTTGCAAATGTGTGTTTTTTTTAAAGTACTTTCATGAGGAGAGTGGTTCTCTTTGCAGGGGAGGGTGGTAGGTGGCAGGACAAGAGGACATGAAAGGGGCTGCTGGGGTGCTGGCAGTGTTGCCCAGCATGATGGCCGCATCAAAATTTGCTTTGTGATCAGTCACAGAGTTTTCATTCCTATTTTGTATGCTTCTTAGTATGTGAGAGTGCTTCACAATTATTTATGTATTTTGTTTTCAAGATTAATAGACAGTCCATATAATGCACAGTCCCTAAAACCAGTTTACAAAAGTTTTTTTTTTTTTTTTTTTTGGCGGTACGTGGGCCTCTCACTGTTGTGGCCTCTCCCGTTGCGGAGCACAGGCTCCGGACGTGCAGGCTCAGCGGCCATGGCTCACGGGCCCAGCCGCTCCGCGACATGTGGGATCTTCCTGGACCGGGGCACGAACCCGTGTCCCCTGCATCGGCAGGTGGACTCTCAACCACTGCGCCACCAGGGAAGCCCCAAAAGTTTATTTTTAAGTACTTTCTTCTTATGGGCGCCTCTAAGAACTCCCTGTACCGTAAACTGTGTCCCTCGACTGCCTGCTTCTGAGTTATATGAGATGATTGTTATAAAAGCAGAAAGTGGGATCCCGCCCAGCCCAACAGATACAGACTTAGGGGAGGGAAGGAAGGAGGGAGAGAAGTGGTTTCTCCAGAGCCCATTATCCAAGCCAGAAAACCAAGAACGAGCCTTTGTGCACCCCTCTCATGCACCGCCCACATCCAGACAGCTACCAGATCCATTCTGTGGCCCAGGACAAAATTGACGCAGCCTCTCTACTGCTGCCTTTCTTCCCTGACCTCCTAATACGTGTTCAATTTCTGTTCTTGCCCTCCACCCCCTCATCCTCTGTACTGCTTCCAGAACAATATTTCTGAAACACAAACATGACTATGATAAGAGACCCCCTTTGCTAAAGTCCCCCTCCACACACACAGCCCAGCTCCTTAGCTGGGTCTACAGCTGTACCTCTCCACCCTCCTCTTTCCCGAGTGTACCTAGGGCCCCCGCACCTCCAACCTGCTCCCTGTACCTTCTTGCCTTTGCTAATTTTGTCTCCCCTGCCTAGAAGGCTGTCTACTCCCTTCTCCAAGCAAAGTCCTACTCAGATGTCACCTTATCTGCCTTCATTTCCTGCTGCCTGAGACCCTGTAAGCTCCTCCCTTGCCATGGCTTCACCACTAGAATGATATGTTGTGTCTGTTCTTATGGAGAACTTCTCTACAAAGTTATAAACACCTAAAGAAAGGGACCTTGCCTTGTTTCTCTTTGAATTCCTGAATCCTGGCACAGTTTGAGATACATAGTAGGTGCTCAACAAATGTTTTCTCCATTGAATTTAATTGACTCTAACAAAAACCCTATAAAACCTAGCACTTGCCTCCTCAGCCTTGGGCTCTCTTACCTAAACTGTTCTCTTTTGGTTCCTTTCCTCTCTTTTGGTTCCTTTCCAGTCAGGGTGAACACTTGATCATTTCTGGCCTACCAAGATGCTTCTCCTAATGCAAGTCTCTCTCTACTAAGCCTCCTCTCATTGGCCAAGCTTGGGCCTGAGCAGCTAACACTGGTGCCAGCAACTATAACCATTACACGCTTTTCCTGCCAAGAGCAGCCATGACCCAGGGGTAAGATGAGCATGGTCACTGGAAAGCATTCAGTCTTTGCCAGTTGATGGAACCTTCTCTGGTCACCTTCTGAATCAGCAAGCAGCAGATAGAATTACCCTCACCTGAGGCAGAGGTGTGTGGCAGGATACTTACCTTCCTCCAGACCAAACCACCTTTTCTTCCAAATGCCTTTGCAGTCTAGGCTTCTGCCTCCCTTCCCTGGAACTTGCCTTCTTGGAGGTTGATTTTCCAGCCTAAGGTGGCAGAAAGCCATCTTAGAATGCTTTGAGTTTTGTGGGCAATTGCACTGACTCAGAGGCTGAGCACAGCTTTCATTCAGCTGCTCGGGGACACCCAGGACTTGAAAACAGTGGGACAAGCACTGGGTCCACAAAGCATTATATTAAAAGATTAGGATACTGGGCAACATTTAGAATTAGCATGTTCACGTCGAAAAGGACATTAGGTAAATCTCAAAATGTCGTAGGAGCAACTTATAGATCAACAAGTCCATGGTCTCATTTTACATATAGGAAACTGAGGCACAGAGAGGGGGAATGGCTTGCCCATATCACACAGCCAGTCAACGCTGAGCCTCACTCCATTTGGGCTCTTTTCAGCATCCTTCCATACTTAAGTTGGAGGACTTACTGGCAAAAACAGACTCCAGGGTTTTCCACACCTCTGCCCAGTCCATCTTTTCATCTGCTCAGTTGCTTTTAAATGGGTTGCATTTCTGATCCCCTGCTTATTTATTTACAGTGCACATTGACCCCCAGCAGCTGCAGACCATGTCCCCTCTCCTGTGCACTTGGAGGGCTTCCACTTAAGCCATGGTTTCTAAACCTGCACCAGACTACCTGGAGTGATTTTTTAAATATAGAATTCTGGTCCTCATATTGGTATTTTCCATTTCAGTAGGATGGGCTCATGAATCTGTTTTGTTTGTTTGTTTTTAAACTCCTTCACTAATTCCCTTGTAAGGCAAAATTTCAGGGCCACCCTGACAGCTGCCCTTTCTAGGTCCTTTCCAACCTGGAGGTTCTGTGCTTAAATGTTTTATGGAATACCTTACCTGTGGTTTACTGGCAATCTGTCATTCCTAATTTTAAAAAAGAAAGATACAATCAGAAGTATGGGTTCATTGTCCAGACTTCTAGCAAGAAAGTGAGCATCCAGAGAGAATGAAAGTCACTCAAGGTCACCAACAGACTGCCTGCCTCCGTAGGAGAGCCCAGCAGTTTTAACTCACTGACCACGAGGTGATGCTGTCCTATAGAATAAGCAGCAAAAAGGAGACCTGTGACACTGGATGACTCAGCCATTGCCCTGCAAGGTGAAAGTCAATTAATGTCTGTGCACCATTTCTTCATCCATGACATGAGAATGGTAATGCTTGCCTCTATTTCAGGTGACAGAGATGCTTATAAAACACCAAAAGGATAAAAGTGTTAGGGGAAGACAGACTGTCTTTTTAAAATAACTCACATGCTATTCCCTCTTAAGTGGCTGTGTTGAGTAAAATTTCCATTAGATCCAGCATGGAAATATGAACTATGAGAATACTGACATCTTAAACCACTGTTCATAGAACTTGGGCTGCATGGATGGCCTACTTGTGGCTACTTCAATTTATAATTTATTGAAATCAGCCTAACACCAAGATAAAATTTTATCTGGTCAGTTGATTCTTTTAGTCTCCAGTCAAATCCAAAACCCCATTATAGATCTTGCAGTATGGAAGATGCCTCCAAGGCAAAAGTCATAAACCTTTCAACTGCAAACACTGGACTCAAGGAGCTAGAAGCTAAGAGCTGACTGAAGACCACTGCTTACTGATCCAAAGAAGATTGCTATAATCATTGTAGATCCCTGGGAGAACGTCTGTATTAGCCTTCTACTCCTTCTTTGTCCCAACTCTCACTAATCTAATGAACTGAAGGGAAACACTTAGGCCTGATCAGTAGAATGCCTTGGATAGAACTGAAAGCTTAAGAAAGCCTTGAGGGACTTCCCTGGCGGTCCAGGGGTTAAGACTCCGTGCTTCCGTTGCAGAGGGCATAGGTTCAATCCCTGGTCGGGGAACTAAGATCCCACATGTCACCTGGTGTGGCCAAAATAAAAAAAAAGAGAGAAAAGAAAGAAAGCCTTGAATAAAATTTCACTTAGATATATGGAATTTCAGTGGCTACTGTCTTGGGGGTTTTAAGACTCTACAATGCTGAAGTTGTTTTGCAATTTATTGTGATCTACTTCTGTCCATGTAATGCTCATACTCAGAGATTCCTATGGTTTTCCCATCGGTTTGTGGATAGGAAACTCTCACCAGTCTTCACATACATGTATTGGGAAATTGCAGAGGGAACAAATGGGCAGAAATACAGAGGAAACAGATCCAAAAAAATGGAGCACCAGGACAGACCAGAGAGAGCAAAGTGGACGCACAGTGAAACAATAAGGTCATGTGTGGAAACTAGAGAAGCAAATGCAAAAACAGAGAAGGGAGAAGAAGAAAAGGCAAAGAGGGGAGAATAAGATATCTACCTTTCAAGGAATCCACATGCCAGGTAGATGGTAGATGGAGAAGGAGACAGTTCTCTGTTCCAGATTGTTTTGAGCTGAGGCAGTAGGAATAGAGATGGGACGTGATAGCAGTTTTGTTGGCTGCAAGGAGAGGAAAGTCATGTCAGCCCGTGTGCTGACCATAGCAACACAGCCCTGGGCCAAGGAAGCTACAGGGAGATCACATGAAGGCCTTCTGGACTGGTGTGCAGAGCAGGTCCTCAGGATGTAAAATCAGACCACCTGCCAAGGTTCTCTGCAGAGCCTGCATCTCTGGGAGAAGTCAGGTCTAGGGGAATCACAGGTTGTCCACTTGTCTGAATCAGCTCGGGCTGCCATAACAAAATACCACTGACTGGGTGGCTTAAAGAACAGACATTTTGGACTTCCCTGGTTGCGCAGTGGTTAAGAATCTGCCTGCCAATGCAGAGAACACAGGTTCGATCCCTGGTCTGGGAAGATCCCACATGCCGCGGAGCAACTGAGCCTGTGCGCCACAACTACTGAGCCTGCGCTCTAGAACCTGCGAACCACAGCTACTGAAGCCCGCGCGCCTAGAGCCCATGCTTCGCAGCAAGAGAAGCCACAACAATGAGAAGCCCATGCACTGCAACAAAGATTAGCCCCTGTTCACTGCAACTAGAGAAAGCCTGCGTGCAGCAGCAAAGACCCAACACAGCCAAAAATAAACAAAATTTTAAAAATGGAAAAATAAAAATAAAATCTGTTTAAAAAAAAGAACACACATTTTTTTCCTCACAGTTCTAGAGGCTGGCAAGTCCAAGATCAAGTTGCCCTGCTGGCCAATTTGATTCCTGGTGAGAGCCCTCTTGCTGGTTCACAGATGGCTGCCTTCTCTGTATCCTTAACCTGACAGAGAAATAGATCATCTCTGTTGTTTCTCTTCTTGTAAGGGCACTAATCACATTCGTGAAGGCTCCACTCTCATGATCTAATTACCCCCCCAAGACTCCTAACTCCAAATACCATCACACTTGAGTATAAGGCTTCAACATATGAATTTTGGGGGGACACAAACATTCAGTCTGTAGCACCACTAGTATTTGTTTTTCTCTAATTATGAAAAATGTCACACCATAGGAAAGTATAATATAAGCCATAGTACCCACCACCCAGACTTAATAAAAGTTAATACTTTACTGTATTAGCTTTAAATCTTTATTCTAAATGTTACAGCTACACTTGGAAACTTATCTGGACCCTTCTCTGATCCTGTTTCCTGAGAAGTAACCACAATCAGGAAAATCGTGTTTACCCTTTAAATCTATCTTTTTATTTATTTTTTTTACTACATATATATGCTTCCATAAACAGTAGCTGGCATTGTTTGAGGGTGTTTTTAAATTTTGCATAAAAGATAGTGCATAGGATCCTGAAACTTGCTTTTTAAAATTTAAACATTATGCTTTGAGATTCATTTATATTGCTACTTACAGGTCTAATTTATTCAGTTAGTTGTATGCTATTCCCTTATCTGAATAGCCCTCAATTTTTTTATTCATTTTTCTTTTAATAGACTTTTGGTTTTCATTTTTTGCTGCTACAACACTGCAATAAAATCCTCGTGAGAGTTTCTCTAGGATATATGCTTGGTGGTAGAGTATGTATATCTCCAACTTTCATAGATATTACCAAATTATTCCTGTAACAGTCCTCCCAATTTATGTTCACCAACAGTGTGTGAGGTTTCCTTTTTCTCCACACCCTCACTATAATTGTTGACTTCTAATTTTCGTTGATGGGTATGAGATAATATTTAATTTTACTTTGTATTTCTGTGATGACTGGTGAGACTGAGCATCTTCCCCTTCAGGTCAGCATCTTCTATGAATTTCCTGTCTGTATTCTTTTCTTGTTTTCCGTTTTCTTTTGTTAGTAGGTTTTTTCTCAGGTATTTACGGGAGTTCTTTGTGTATTCTGGATGCTAATCCTTTGGGGATTTTTTTTTGTTTTGGGGTTGTTTTTTTTTTTTTTTTTTTTTTGCTTATCTTTTGTATATTGTGTGTAATGCAAAGTCTTCTCCCAAAATACAATTATATTTTAACTCTGTTTTTTTGGTGTCTTTTATCACTTAGACTAAGTTTCTTCTTTTTCTTAGTATAGTTAAGTTTATTAATTTTTCATTTATGGTTGTAATTTTTGCTTTGTTTAAGAAATTCTTCCTTATCCTAAATGATAGTCTGCTATAATTCTTTTTAAAGTTTTGCTTTTTATATTTAGAGCTTTAGATATTCTAGAATGTATTTTTTTAGTATGATGGAATGTAGAGATATATTTTAATTCTTTCTCATATAAGATATCCAAATGCCACAGCAGCAACGTTGAATAGTTCATTTTCCCTATTGATTTGTAATGCCCCTTTATCATATATTATGTTTTCATGTATGTTTGTGTGTCTTTAAGGTATCTCGGTTCTGTTCTATTAGTCTTTTTGCCTAGACTCCACCAGTATCATACTGTTTTGATTAAATAGCTGTATAATAAGTCTTGATATCTGCCAGAGCAAGTCTCCCCCAACCCACCTTCTTTAAGTTTTCAAAATTCTCTTAGCTTGTTCTTGGCCTCTTCATCTTCCAAATTAATTTTCAGATCAGCCTGTCAATTTCTATGAAATGCCTCTTTGGGACTGCATTAGTTAAGTGTTGCATTAATTAGGAATTGATCAGAAACACACAACCACTATGAATGATACAGAATAGGGATTTTTTTTAGGGCTGTGTCTGGTGTTGGACCTGAAGTCAACAAGGCCAGTAGTAGGGAAACAAGAAAAAAAGGACAGAGCAGAGACAAGTAGGAAACCACAAGGGCAAACCTGTGTCTCTCTCATTGCCCCCAACCTCCATGATACAGATGATTTTCAGGATAAGCTGGCACCCTTCACCATAGAATTGTCAACAGACTTGGTGCAGCTGCTACCTCATGAGTTGCAACAGGGCCTGGCCCTAGACAGAACTTCAGAGCATAAAAAATTACTACTGCTTTACCTCCACGTTCCAGTCTTCACGCAGACTTTTCCTATGGCTCATCCTAACCTAGGACCATTCAGTGAAGGTAAGTCTGGGTAACAAAGTTCCTGCCTAGCTAAATTGACACTGTTCAAAGCTACCTCAGGGATTTTATTTGGAATGGCTTAAAGTTATAGAATAATTTAGACTAATTGGCATCCTTAAAATATTTAGTCATTCCATCCATGAAACCAGTTTATCTCTCCTTTTATTCAGATCTTCCTTTATGTCTCTTGACACATTTTATATATTTCTCCAGAACAGTCTTGCGCATATATTGAACCTTAAGTACCTTACAATTTTGTTTGATATTTTGAATGGAATCTTTTAGTGTTACATATCTTAGCTGATTACTAATGATTTATAGGATTTGATTTCTGTACGTCTGTTGAAAGTATACCTGCTACTTACAGAATTTCACCACTAAGTATCATGTTTCTTACAGATTTTTGGAATGTACTTTATATTAATGTAAAAACTTTTCCTTCTATTCCTAATTTAAGTCTTTTATCATGAACATACTTTAAATTTTAACTGATGTTTTCGTTTCATTTATTAGAATAATATGAACATTTTCTCCTATATTCTGATTGCGATAGCCAGCCTCCAAGATGCCCCCAGTAATCCTCACCTCCTGGTATTCACACCTTTGTGTAATGCCTTCCGTTAGTGTGGGCTGGACCTAGTGATGTATCTCTAATGGTAATGTGGCAGATGGGATGGTATGTCATTTCTGAAATTAGGTTTAAAGATATTTTTTCTACTGACTACTATAAACGAAGTAGTCAGTTTTCTGTCTTTTGATGTTCTGTAAAACATTTGTACAGGAGGAATTATCTGTTTCTTAAAGATTTAGTAAAACCTGTTTGTAAAATTTTCTGGGTTTAGTGTCATTTAAGTGAAGATTTTTAAAATTACTAAGCCAATATCTTAAATAGTTACTGATAATTCTTCCTGATTCACTTTTTGGTGCATTATATTTTTCCAGCATATTGTCCATTCCATTTAAGTTTTAAAATACAGTGTCATAACCTAGCTCATATTCATCACCTGTGAATTTTTAAATCTGTGTCTATAGCTATGATCACAATACTGTTTATTTATACATTTCTCTTTTATCCCTTGATTAATCTTGCCAGTAATTTGACTATTTTATTAAACTCTTCAAAAAGTCAGTTTTGGGTTACTTCCCTGGCAGTCCAGTGGTTAAGACTCCACCTTCCAATGCAGGGGACATGGGTTCAATCCCTGGTCAGGGAACTAAGATCCTACATGCCATGCAGTGTGGCCAAAAAAAAAAAAAAAAAAAAAATCAGTTTTGGGCTTTGTTGAGACTCTATATTGTTTCTTAGTTTTCTGTTTTACTTAATTTCAGTTTTATAATTACTATTTTCTTGATTCTACTTTCTTTGGATTTACTCTGTTATTTTCTCTTTACCTTCTCAAGTACAATATTTAATTTGAGCCTTTCTTCACATCTAATTAAGTGTGCTGAATGCCCCACTTCAAGCAAAAACTTTCTTCACTGCTTCTGCCTGATTTGGACCCAGGGCCTGCTGCTTCAGGCCTACTCACTATTTGTCTTTCTGCTCCATTTCTGATCAACAAATGTTTATCTTGCCTTTGAGCATGGCTATGTAGTTTTACTTTCTCATTTTATTTTTTATCTATCATCAGTATCATTGGAGCAAAGATGCTGATTGGAGGATGAACTTACAATACAATCTTTACAGAATTCTCCAGCTAATTCTTATACCAAGCCTCAAAACACAAAAGCCTTTGTCTACATGGAAAAATTTAACCCTTATGGAAGGGACAGGGATGTTGTTCCAAATGTTGATTCAAAATCTGTGTTTGGAGGCCTGCAGCTTTCTTTTTGTGAATATTATTTTACTTTTCCCCATCCCATATGCTCTTTTTAAAAAATTTTTTTAAATCAAAGTATAGTTGATTTACAATGTTGTGCTAATTTCTGCTGTATAGCAAAGTGATTTGGTTATACATTTACATACATTCTTTTTTTTAGTATTCTTTTCCATTGTGGTTTATCATAGGATATTGAATATAGTTCTCTGTGCTATACGGTAGGACTTCGTTGTTTATCCGTCCTATATATGATGGTTTGTATCTGCTAACCCCAGTCCCCCATTGTGTCCCTCCCCCTTGGCAACCACAAGTCTGTTCTCTATGTCTGTGAATCTGTTTCTGTTTTGTAGATAGGTTCGTGTCATATTTTAGATTCCACATATAAGTGATATCATATGGTATTTGTCTTTCTCTTTCTGACTTATTTCACTTAGTATGATAATCTCTAGTTGCATCCATGTTGCTGCAAATGGCATTATTTCATTCCTTTTTATGTCTGAGTAGTATTCCATTGCATATATATACCACATATTCTTTATCCATTCATCTGTCGATGGACATTTAGGTTGTTTCCATGTCTTGGCTATTGTGAATAGTGCTGCCATGAACATAGAAGTGCATGTATCTTTTTGAATTAGAGTTTTGTCTGGATATATGCCCAGGAGTGGGATTGCTGGATCATATGGTAGTTCTATTTTCAGTTTTCTGAGGAACCTCATACTGTTTACCATAGTGGCTGCACCAGTTTACATTCCCACCAACAGTGTAGGAGGGTTCCCTTTTCTCCACATCCTCTCCAACATTTTTTATTTGTAGAGTTTTTAATGATTGGAGGCTCACAACTTTCGGTGTTGTCCCACATATTCTCCCTAAATTTGTGTGTGTGGGGAGTGCATTTGTTTAGCCTTGCCAGTAATTGTGTTCCTGATCAACATCAGAAGTGATAGTGGCCATCACAGGGTTTACCCCAGCTGTCCCACTGCTTAACGATCCCTTTGTTTGGTAGAGAGATCCTCTCTGAGGTTTCCAGTCAAAGAAAGAGTTTACATACTGTTGGTAAGTAAACACATGTTTAAATTATTAAAACGAAACTCCAAAGATCAATTTACCCTTGAACTCATAAGGATATGCACCCTAATTAGGAGTATGTGGTCATGTGGCAGTGATGGCGGTGGGAACTACACATAAAGCCACTGAATAAGTACTATACAACCAGTCTCTCTGGGGGGACAATTTTACCATTACATTTGGGTACGAAAAAAAAACTTTTATATTTTTATATTAAAATACATATAGATATGTAGCATCAATACAAAGTTCCTCAGTCGTTATAATAAAACACCAGTCTTCAAAGAAATGACAAGAAATTGCTGTTTTTCTTTGTGGCAAGCCCTTAGAATCTCAGTGGTTCACTCTTCTGGCCTATTAGGATATTTTGGTAGAAAAGTTGGAGAAGAATCATCATAAATGAATGAAGTAAAATATAAGGTGGAATGAACCCTCCATTCCTTACTCATTCATTCACCCCAGATTCCTGTTTTCCCAACTTTGTAACCAAGGAGGCCAGGACTTAAGGTAAGAGTCAGTGGTTAGGATGTTGTTTAAAGCCTGAGAGTTTAGTCTTCTTTACTTCAAATATTTCTAGTTAATTCTAAAACAGGCACAAAAACCTGTGTGCATAGAAGTAAGGACACCCCATAGTTAAATATTCTACCCCAAAGTATACCAGCCAACAGTTGTTTCCTTCCTTTCTTTCATTCACACCAAAAAATTATTTTGCCCTGTCCCGGGTCTTTATAGTCTCCCTGTGAGCACCATATTTTCCAAAGTATGAAACACATGATCTGACAATAGAACAAAATATTTGAAATTAGTACTATCCTAGAAAATATTTGATTCATTGGAATTATACTACTGAAAAAGGCCGATGATTGAACAGTATACAGCTTTCCACAAAATGACAAGATGGAAGAATGAAGTCTCAAATGAGATCATCTTGTCACTACACCTAACATGTACTAAATGGTCAATAAATGGTGTCTGGAATTCTCCATGTTCCTCTGGGCATACCTTCACCTCCTCCACCATCGTCTGCTCCCCAGTCTTCTCAGGCTTCTCTCATACAACAAGGGTTCCTACTGACAGAGAGCCTTACAGTTATTCGTTTATTGATTCAACTTCCATGTTTTCTTTTACATATTAACAACTTTTCACCATCCCAGCCTTTGAAAAGTTATACCACTTTATTATTTTTCCTTTTTTAAATGTATTTTTTATACAGCAGGTTCTCATTAGTTATCTATTTTATACATATTAGTGTATATATGTCAATCCCAGTCTCCCAATTCATCCCACCACCACCCCCCGCCATTTTACCCCTTGGTGTCCATACGTTTGTTCTGTATATCTGTGTCTCTATTTCTGCCCTGCAAACCAGTTCATCTGTACCATTTTTCTAGATTCCACATATATGCATTAATATATGATATTTGTTTTTCTCTTTCTGACTGACTTCACTCTGTATGACAATCTCAAGGTCCATCCACGTCTCTACAAATGGCCCAGTTTCGTTCCTTTTTATGGCTGTGTAATATTCCATTGTATATATGTACCATATCTTCTTTATCCATTCATCTGTCAGTGGGCATTTAGGTTGCTTCCATGACCTGGCTATTGTAAATAGTGCTGCAGTGAACATTGGAGTGCATGTGTCTTTTTGAATTATGGTTTTCTCTGGGTATATGCCCAGCTGTGGGATTGCTGGGTCATACCACTTTATTTTTGATATAACAACTTTTTCACTCAAAACCTTACTAAATAAATAATGAACAAGAAGTAATATTTCTTCACTGGGGTTTCAAGCAAAAAACGCACTCACCAATTTTCTTGACACAGGTTTATTGTAGGGAATATTATTTGGAACCAATTTAAATTGTGAGCCATGTTTATATAAACTCCAAACATTTTGTTTTGTGTACATGGGCCCAATGAGAGGAATGAAGAGGTCGCAGCATCTATGACTCTTTGACTTGTTGAGTGCATGCACTATTTCCACATATTTCGAAGCACTCTCATGTTTGACTTTTATTTTGCCATAGAGGTATTTTTCTATGCTATAATTTTATTTTTAACCCCGTGTAAGTGCAAAAGTCTCCAAAGTGTTGAAAAATTGAACAAGAAAGAAGATAAAGAAGTACAGTAAGCCTTTAATACATTGTTTTATGTATAAACTGTATTGATTTAGCTTTCAAATTGCTGTTTATTACTTAACTAAATTTATTTTCATTGTTCAACTGATACATTTTTCTTTATCTGTAAAGTTGTTTGGTATCTTGGGATGGGATACAACGCAATTTTTCCCGTTAAAATGAATAGAGATTTTTTTTCATGTAATAGCTTTTCACATAGTAGCAGAATTTTCAGTACAAATTAAAGTCATTGAGTGAGAGATGGGTATACCCTGTTCAGGGCACCCTATAAGGCATTGGAAATCCAAAGATGAATTGAACAGAGATCCTGCTTCAAACTCATAATCTGATAAAGGACACTGGTGAGTCAACAGACAACTTGGAAAGCAATGAGAGAGTGCTACACTAGAGATTCAAGGAGAAAGTTTAGGTCAGCCAGAGGTAGGAGGATGAACTCTAGGAGGGCATATGAATTTGAGGTAGGAGATAGTTCAGGGCTTTTACTTAGCCCTCTCTCCTTCAGCAAAACAAAAGTACTTGTATCCTGTTCCTTTAGAACTTTAAGTTAACTAGATTGTTAATCTGTAATAAAGTAATTTAAGGTGAGGAGTTAGTGGCTAATAATTAGCCAGCTGTCTACTAGGCTTGTCCACTGGACTGTCCCGCAGACACTGCAAAGTCAGCTCCCCCCAAACCTAATTCTTTATCCTCACCTACAAATCTGCTTTCCACAGTTGTTGAATCCGTTAACCTAGGAGACATCCTTACCCTCTCCTTTGCCCTTCTCCACCAAACCTGATTCCCAAGTCTTGTCAGTTTTTCATCCTAACTGTATCCAGAATCTGCTTACTTCTCTCCATTCCTTTGCCACAGTCCTATTCCACGCTACTTCCATCTGTTCCCTGGACTCTCATTTCCGTTCCTCTAATCTTGGCTCCTTTTGATTCATTCTTTAGACTGCAGGCAGAGTGGTATTTCTAAAATACAAGTCTATGTCTCTTTCCTGGATAGAGACCTGAATGGCTTGCCATTGCCCTTAGGATTAAAGCCATATGGGTATTCACAGCCATTTAAGATCTGACCCATGCCGTCCTTCCCAGCCTCACCTCTCTTCACCCCTGCCTTCTCAGGCTACACTACTTTCAGTTCCTTATATGTAGCCTGATCTCTCACTTCAGGACCTTCATACTTGCTATTCCTTCTTCCTAGAACGTTCTTCCACCCAGTTCCCCTCCTTGCTTGCCTAAATCCTACTCAGCTTAGCTCTCAGTCCTTCTCTGATGCTCTGACAAGGTGAAGGACCCCTATTATGTTTTATTTGTAGCACCCTTTAATCCTCTTGTCATAACATTAATTACACTGTATTGCAATTGATTATCCCCCTCTCCCACCCCCGCCACTTCTAGAACATAGGATTGGGAAGACAGTAGTCATGTGTGTTCTGTTCACCATTATATCCCTTGTGCCAATGCTGGCATATATGGAGGCCCAATCTATTGAAAAATGAATGAATGATGAGTGAATGACTTGCTTCCTTTATGAGTAACTGTAAAAACTTACTTACGGGCTCCATGCTCTAGCTCAGGAAATGGATTGTTAAGGAGGACATTTCAGACAACTGTAGCAGGTATGGTAGTCCCCCTTATCCAAGGTTTTGCTTTTCATGGTTTCAGTTACCCACGGTAAACTGGGGTCCAAAAATATTAAATGGAAAATTCCAGAAATAAACAATTCATAAGTTTTAAATTCTGTGCCATCTGAGTAGCGTGATGAAATCTTGTGCTGTCCCGCTCCATCCCACCTGATTCATGAATCATGCCTTTGTCCAGAGTATCCTGCCATCTTGGTTATCATACGTGGTATCTCAGTGCTTGTGTTCAAGTCACCCTTATTTTACTTAATAATGGCCCCAAAGCACAAGAGTAGTGATGCTGGCCATTCAGATATGCCAAAGAGAAGCCAGAAGTGCTTCCTTTAAGTGAAAAGGTGGAAGTTCGTGATTTAATAGTTAAATAAACGATTTTTAAAAATCGTTTGCTGACGTTGCTAAGGTCTATGGTTGAGAACGAATCTTGTATTCGTGATATTGTGAAGAAGGAAAAAGAAATTTGTACTAGTTTTGCTGTTGCACTTCAAACTGCAAAAGTTACGGCCACAGTGCATGTTAAGTGCTTAGTTCAGATAGAAAATGCATTAAATTTGTATAGTGAGATAGGTTGAGAGAGAGAGAGGCCACATTCACATATATTTTATTAGAGTATATTGTTATCATTTTTCTCTTGATTTGTTAGTTATTGTTAATCTCTTACTGTGCCTAATTTATAAATTAAACTTTATCATAGGTATGTATGTACCGGAAAATACAGTATATATAGTGTCTAGTACTATCCACAGTTTCAGGCATCCAGTGGGATCTTAGAATGTATCCCCTACAGACAAGGGGAGACTATAGGGGGCGTATATCTGAAAGTGTCTTATCCCAGAGTGGCCTCTTCTTGGTCCCTAAAGGGCTGGAGCATTGGTTCTGAGCTCCTTGTGAGGTCCCTCTACTTCCTCTCCACATCACCTGCCCACCTCCTTCAGTGACATGGCATGCTCTGGTCATTGCTGTAATGTAACCACCATACCAAAATCTCAAGGCCCTTCTCTGACCACCTCCCCCATTCCCATACTGTTGCTGGGTTATTCAGGGCCAATGTGCAGACTGCTGTCTGCATCCAGGAGCATGTCCAGAGGCTCTGCATCTGGAAGTCGGCCTGCTGAGCCTCACAAAACCCCAACTGCTGCTGAGTATCTGACTCACCCTTTTCTCTGCTCCAACAAGACATAGAGAGAAGAGCAATAAAAGGTAAATGTAATGATAGACCAGATATGCAAATACAAAAGCAATTACATAATGAATTTTATCACAGTCAGCATATTCCCCAGTCAGATCTGTTTCCTCCTTGAAGGGGTGAGGTAGGAAAATTACATACCAAATCTCAAAGAGGGTTACTAATCTGACTCTCTGAATTGAGAGGCCAGAGAACTAGTTCGACAACTTTTCTGCTTTCGGAACTGTTAGGAACTGCTTAGGGGAAACTTAGGAACTTGCCTATCAGTGCTGTAACTAATTTATGGTTGGTTTCCCAGACACCTCTTTACAGTACTAAGTTCAAATTGATATAAACTTGTGGAGAGCAATTTGGCAACACGTAGCAGTCCTGGCATTTTCCTCTTTGCTGTCAGCTCCATTTTTGCCCATCTGTGGCTCTGCAGAACCAAATCCATAATTTGCAGGGTCAGTGCAAAACAAAAATGCTAGACTGTTTGTTCAACACAAATTTCAAAAGAGTGACAGCATGGGGCTCTTCTAAGGATGAAGCCCTGTGCAGCTGCACAGATGGAATGGCCATGAAGCTGACCTTGCTTGGCCTTGTGTCTCTGTATCACATGGAGCTGGACTCTGTAAACTATTTTTCCAGACTTCTTTGCCATCTTGCTTCTGATTGGGTTCAGTCAATGGGAGGCATTGGTGGGGTGGGAGGGGCACCTGAAAGGGAGGAAGGAAGAAGGCATTTGTATCCCCCTCTGCTTCTGGCTCCATCTCCAGAAGCAGTGGAGCATCCCTTGGTTCCAGCAGCTGCAGTGGTGGTGACTGTGGTTCCTGCATCCTGCAGTGATTCTAGCAGTAGCGTGAGTGGTTTCAACAGTTAAGTACAAGTCTTCATCAGTGTCCGGTGTGAGAGTGTCCTGGGTTCTCGCAACACTACCTCCTCCTGTTTGCTCCTGTAATCCTGGTGTTGGTAGTGGCTTCTTGCAGTTACTAATGTAGCGGTTATCTCACCTTCCGCTTTTTGCTTCTTCAGTCCTTCCAACAATAATAATTATTCCTTAAATTAGGTACCCTGATTGAAACAATTACCATGGTTTTTATTTTCCTGATGGGACACTGGTTGAAAAGTAGCTAAATTCTTAAAATTATATCTACTCCTTGACCCAGCTATTCAACCTCTAAGGACTTATACTAAGTATATAATCATGGAGTGGGAAAAGATCTAGCCAAAATACTCTTTATTACAGCATTGTCTGTAGTAGCAGAACCCTGGAAAAAGCCAATTCCCAGATATCCAACAATGCATCCATTAATGATAATGAGGTAGGAAAGACAAATATTAATGAAACAAAATGTAACATAAAATCCAGAAATGGACTCAAACATTTATGGAAATTTAGTATATGACTAAAGTGGTATCTCAGATCAATACATAGCAAGGACATTACAAGGAAAGACCAGTAGGAGGGATACTGATCAATATCCCTCATGAAAATAATATGAAAATCCTTAACAAAGTACTAGCAAATAGAACCAAGCAGTATATGAAAAGATAATAAATTATAACCAACTGTGGTTTATTCCAGAAATGCTGTTGACTTAACATTCAAAAATAAATTAATATAATTCACCACATTAACAGAATAAAGGCCAAAAAAAAGCACACGATCACCATAGATGTAGAAAAAGCACTTTTCAAAATTCATGATAAAAACTCAACAAACTAGGAATAGAAGGGTACTTTCTCCATCTGATAAAGTGTATCTACAACCTACAGCTAACATCATACTTAATGGTTATGGTTTCCTAGGCAACTCCATATACTGCAAAGTACTTCAAATTGTCATAAACTTTGTGGAGAGCAGTTTGGCAACACAGAGCCAGCTCGTCCTTTACCTGTTTGCTCTCAGGTAAGATCAAGAACAAGGCAGAGATGCTCACTCCCCCTACTTCAGCCAACATTTTACTAGACTTTTTAGCAAGTACAATGAGGTAAGAGAAAGAAATAAAAGGTATGAAGCTCAAAAAGAGGAAGAAAAACTCTTTATTCAGAGATGACATGATTATATCTTTAAAAAAATAAAATCAAAACAGGATTGGAATAGCTAGATATCATTTGGAAAAATTTTAATCGGGTACATACTTCACAAAGTACACCAGAAAAAAAAAAAACAACATTTAAAATTGATCAATGAAATCATAAGGGCTCTAGAGGAAGCCATGGGACAATTATTTTGTAATATGAATGGGGAAGGACTTTAAAATTATGAAATAACATCTAGAAGTATAAGAAACTGATAAATATAATAACAAAAAAAAAACACTTCTGCATGGCAAAAACACAATAAGCAAAGATAAAAGGCAAATGACAAATTGGCCAAAAATATTTGTGATTCATACCAAAGACAAAGGGCTAATATCCTAAGATAAAAAGACTCTAGAGGGAAGAAGCCTACAGTCCAAAAGAAAATGGACAATAGCTATGGGTTAAAAAAGGAAACATCCAAAGCTCTCAAACATATGAAAAAGTTCTCAACCTCACCTCTAATGAGAGAATGAAAATTTAAAGGCTGAAATATCATTTTTATCAATCAGAATGGCAAAGGTCAAACAGCTTTTTAACCAACTCATTGATGAAGATGTGGAGAAACAGGCACTTTTATACATTGCTAGTTTATACTTTTATACATTGCTGTACGGAGTTTGTTCATGTACATGGTACAAACTCTAGGGAGAGCAGTTTGACATCTATCAAAATTACAAATGCACGTACGTAGCTTTTAACCCAGAATTACACTCTAAGAAATTTATCCTTCTAGTATATTGCTCGAAAGTGAAAAAAGGTTATTTAAAGTAGTCTTTTTTGAAATTCCAAAAGACCCAAAGTAACCTAAACGCTGAGCAGCAGGGGACTCGTTAAGGTACATTTGTATTAGAATTCTGTGGCAGTCCTTAGATGTGAGGAAACTGTATGTATTGATCTGTAGTGATCGTCAAGATATATTATTAAGTTTGTAAAGCAAGATGCAGAACACTGCTATGATATAACCATTTGTGTAAAAATGTGGGCAAGATATATGTATTTCTTGGATATATATAAAATATCGCCGGAGGGATTTAAAAAAAAAAAACTTCGTTGCTTCTGAAAAGGGTAACTAGTTAGCTGAAGGACAGGGTTGGGGAAGAGTTTTTTCATTTCATATCCCTTTAAACTTTTTAAATTGAACCATGTGAATGCTTACTTATTCAAAAGATAATTCTTTTAAATAATAAGGTAGAAGAATAAAATAATGTGGAAAACATTCATAGAATTGTTAGCTGAAATTGTTCAGCTGACTTGTTAGCTGAAAAACAGGTTATACAAAAATATGTATGGCCTGATCTCGCTTTTATTTTTTTTTAATGTATAGCTGTGCATAAAGAGGACAAAACCAATATATACTGAAATATTAACCACGGTTACCTCTGGGTTTGTGGGGTATGATTAATTTTTATTTCTTTTCTTTGAGTTTATCTGTATTTTTTAACTCTTTTACAACGAAAATACATTCATTGCGTAACAAGAAATAAAAGTTATTAAGAAAGCCCCACAAATGCATGGTTTACCATCTCAGCTGGGCAGCTGTTGCTGTTTAACGATCCTATTACTCATATTGAGTCAATTCATTCTTCCAGCAGACAGAACCTGCCATGTGCCAGGCACGGTGCAAGGAGATATAAGTAAGGTGGCTTATTCTGATGACAGGTGTTCCAAACCCTTGCTACTTTCCCCGTGGCCTCTGTCACATTCCCCATCATCTCCCGTGCATAGATTACCTTGTTTCTACTTCACAAAGAAAACAGGCATGAACTCCCCAGGGCTTTCCTCTTTCCACCTCCAAACTTCCGCATTTCAACCAGGCTCACAGTCTTCTTTCTGCCTCAAAGGAAGACAGAGCTTTACACTTTCCTTCTGGGCTCTCGAGACACTTTTCCCTCTGTACCTTGTTTGATCGGTGATCTCCTCCTTCATATATTTTAAATTTGTGCCTAACCACTCTCTCCTTCTCGATGAAACGTATTCAAGTATTTGCAATCTAGAAAAAATGTTCCGATGATCTTTCCTTCCCTCCATATACCCCTACATCTGCTTTTACCCTTAACCTTCCAACTTCTTGCAAAACCACACCATAGGCTCTGATGATATGTGTTTACCTATAGTTCACACCTCAGCTCATTTGAGTTTGATTCATGTGCCCCTAATCTATTGAAACATTTCTTGCTAAATGTGTCTGTTAGGCTGCAAATAACAGAGCATCCAACTGGCAGTGGCTTAAACACAAACACTATGATTTTCCTCATAAACAGGCCCAGAAGTAGGTCACTGCTAGCAGTTCAGCACTTAACCAATGACAGGGCTCTGGGTTGGTCTCAGATATCCTCTTGGCCTTCTTCTCATGGTCATAACAGATCTAAACATCCTACCCTCACACAGCTGTGTGAGGGGATCTGAATGGCTCAATGAACAGAATTTCTTCTCCTTACACCCAGTTGTCAGAACCGAGTCACATGCCCACCTCCAGAGCAGAGATAAGCCTACGTTTTCTGAGATCAAGGGATCTCTGCCAGAAAGGAGAGGGGAGGGGTAGTTTTTGTTTAGGAAGTGAACTGTGTGACTCACCAAACTGCCCCATCACCTCTTAATTTTTAAATCCAGTCCCCATCCTATTTAATCACGGGCAACAACTCCCTTTCTCTGGACCCTCTTTTCCTCTGTCTCTTTTTTTTAATTAATTTATTTTTATTTTTGGCTGCATTGGGTCTTCGTTGCTGTGCGCGGGCTTTCTCTCTAGTTGAGGCGAGCAGGGTCTACTCTTCGTTGCTTTGTGCGGGCCTCTCACTGCAGTGGCTTCTCTTGTTGCGGAGCATGGGCTCCAGGTGCGCGGGCTTCAGTAGTTGTGGCTCGCGGACTCTAGAGCGCAGGCTCCGTAGTTGTGGCGCAAGGGCTTAGTTACTCCGTGGCACGTGGAAGAGTCTTCCTGGACCAGGGATCAGACCCACGTCCCCTGCACCGGCAGGTGGATTCTCAACCACTGCGCCACCAGGGAAGTCCCCCTCTGGCTCTTGAGGCACACGTTTTCTCCTCTTCTCCACTTCAGCATGTACATCATCATTTTCTCTTTTCCCTTGACATTTGCTCCCTGGACAATCTCATCCACTACCGTAACTCCAGTCTCAACCTAGATGGATAATTGACTTCTCTAAACCCTAAGACTCTTCTGAGATCCAGTCCTATCTTTCCAAATGCCTACTGGCCATCTCTGTCTAAATAGATCATTTGGGCTCTTTGTGTTGCAAACACCATAACAAAACTGGCTTTATAAAATAGAGTACTTATTTGTTCATGTACCGTGAAAATACGCAGGTTGTATAAGCTTTAGAGTCAATTTGAGTAATTAACTCACTGGATCAAAGACCCCAGTTCCTTTCCAACTCTCTGATCTGACTTCTGTCTGTCCAACTCACCCTGTGGCTGGCTTCCCTAATGGCCACAGAATGCATGAAGATCTTCCAGACTCTGCCATCTCCCAAGAAATGGGAGAATTGATATTGGGTGGACACCCAATGGCCCTCAGGCTCATCACACTCAAAGTGTCAAAACTAAGTTAATTACTCCAGTCTCTGCCCCCATGTTCAAATTCACTCCTCCAGTGTTTTCTTTCTATCTCAGTTAATGGCACCAGTCCCCACATTCATAAGCCTGGGGCTTACTGTGGACTCCTCCTAATATTCAGTTGGTTACTAAGCTTGGACGATGCTATTTTGTGACCATCTCTCTTTGTAATCACCTCTCAGTTAGTTTCCTGCCTCCAGGTTCTCTCTGCCTCAGTTGATCCTCCATATTTACCCTACAGTTATCTTTCTCTTTTAGGCCCTTCTTGACAGGTTCATAGTTCCTGCCACTCCCAGAGGAAGAATTAGATGACTCTTGGTGCCCCAAACACATTCCGCACCATCTTGCCCTCACATCTATGCCAGGTGTGGGATGCCTTTCTTCCTCTTGTATTTTTTAATCATCCTTCACAACCCAGCTCAAATATAACTGCTACCATGAAGCCTTTACTTATCTACCCCCCAAGGAGGGCTAATTACTGATTCCTTGGAATCCCAGAGGTCTTTGTCTTTGTACAACCTGTTTTGTTTGCACATACCACACTATGTTGTAATTTTTTGGACATATATCTTCTTCCACCATACTGTGAACTCTTTGGGAAGGTATACCATGTAGTCATTAATTTCCTGTACATCAGTATATCTACTTAGAGTTAATATTATACCACTTCACATAAAATTTAAAAATCTTGTAATATAGAGCTTCACTTACCCTCCCCCATCTTTTATGCTATAATTATTATATGTAGTACACATACATTATGGTGAACTTCACAAGACAATGTTATAATTTTTGCCTTAAATAGTTAATATGTATTTTAAAGAAATGTTTTAAGTCTTTCATATTTACCCACGTATTTGCCATTTCTGATTTTCTTTATTCCTTCCTAAAGAGCTGAGTCTCTATCAGAGTTGATTTTCCTTCATCCCAAAGAACTTCCTTTAGCATTTCTTGTAGTGCTGACCTGCTGGTGGCAAATTCTCTTGGTTTTCTTTCATCTGAAATTATCTTTATTTTGCCTTCATTCTTGAAGGATATTTTCACTAGATGTAGAAATCTGGTTTGACTGGAGTTTTTTCTTTCAGTACCTCAAAGATGTCATTCATTGTACTCCAGTCTTTATTGCTTCTGATGAGAAGTCAGTGGCATTCAAATCATTATTCCTCTTTATACAATATGACTTTTTTCTGGCAGCTTTTATGATTTCCTCTTTGTGTTTATGTTTCAGGAGCTTGACTATGATGTGCTTAGGTGTGGTTTTCTTTGTATTAATGCTGCTTAGTGTTCACTGACCTTTTTGAATATGTCATTTTACGTCTATTATTTCTTCCAATACATTGCCTGTCCCATTCTCTCTCTCTCTTCTCCTGGGACTCTAATGACACATGTATTAGATATTCTGATATTGACCCACAGATCCATGAGGCTCTTTTTTTCCCCATTTTTTTCTCTCTGTCTTCTGATTGGGTAATTTCTATTGATATCATCAAGTTCACTGGCTCTTGTCATTTCTACCTGCTGTTTTTAAATTCTATAAATTTCCACTTGATTTTTTTTGTTTGTTTCAATTTCTCTACTGAGACCTCCTGTCCATTCATTACAAGCATATTTTTCTTTCTGCCCATGAGCATGAGTATAATGGCTGCTTTAAAATTCATATCTGCAATATGCAACATCTGAGTTATCCAGGGGTTGTTGTCCATTGACTGTCTTTTATGATGTGAGTGGGTCATATTTTTCTGTTTCTTGATATGTCAAGTAACTTTGGAATATGCCCTGGATACTGTGGATAACAGGTTGTAAACACTGTGGATTCTGTTATATTCCTCTAAAGAGTATTGATTTTTTTTCATTTAAGTGAACAGTTAACTTGGCTGAACTCAAACGGCAAAACTCCATTTCCCCTACAGTGAGTGGCTGCTCAGATTTCAGGTCACTTGTGTCTTTTTACCTGGGGTGCTTGTAGTCTGTCGCATGCATGTATGATTCAGCGATCAGCCAGAGATTTGGGCAGAGTTTATACCTAGAATTTGGGGCTCCTCCTCTCTAGCTCTCTCTTTTCTGGAGTTTCTTCCCTTACTTACCAGCATTTGTGGGTGCCCCAAAACTTATCCCCTGGCTCTTTAAGCCAGTAAGATTGTTGCCTTTCTGTCAGTATTTTAGCCACTGTAAATGGTACAATTTGGGACCTACACACAAGCTAAAAGCCATAATAAACAGGAAATTCTCCTCATGTCATTCCCTTCTTCCAAATGTAACTCCCTTCCACTATCTGCCTGCTTTTGTTCACTCTTCAGGAGCCTCAGGTAATTTTATCCAGTTATATTTTATCCAGAGTTATAGTTGGTATCTATTAAGAGGGTTGGTCCAACAAAAAGCATAGTCAGTAATACTGGACATGGGCCCAACAACTATTTCTAGCTCTCTGCCATCTGGGCACATGGAAGGATTATGGTTCTTCTTGTTCCCTTTATGGATGAGATGTGACAAATGAGATGTAATTAGAAACTATGACTTGAATGTTCCAAATAGTGGCTGTTCCAGCAACCTGGGTCCTGAATTAAGAGACTCCAGTCAGTCTTTGTTCAAAATACATGGTGAACAAGAAACAAATCTATTGCACCATGCTGCCTCTGTTCTACAAATACGCTCAGCATCTTCATAAGTAGCCAAAATATTGTAGTGCAAGCTGAATACATGGCCATGTCCTTGCCCATCACCCTCACCCTTTCTTCAGCACGAGTATCTAGAGTAAGGGAAGGAGCCTGTGTGACCCACCTGGCTGCCACACACTCAGGTGACATCTGCATACGTCACAATGTGCTTCGCCACAGCTGAAAGAACTCACTGTTGCCTTACAGCTTCTACATATACAGGGGCATGATAATAGAGTGCTAAAGAGCACGCGCTCTGGATTCAGAGTACTGAGTTAAAATCCTAGCTTCGGGCTTCCCTGGTGGCGCAGTGGTTGAGAGTCCGCCTGCTAATCCAGGGGACACGGGTTCGTGCCCCGGTCTGGGAAGATCCCACATGCTGCAGAGCAGCTAGGCCCATGAGCCATGGCCATTGAGCCTGTGCGTCCAGAGCCTGTGCTCCACAACAGGAGAGGCCACAACAGTGAGAGGCCTGCGTACCGCCAAAAAAAAAAAAAAAAAAATCCTAGCTTCACCACCGTGTGAGCCTGGATTTGTCATTGATTCTCTCCTAACCTTAATTTCCTCATCTATAAACCAGGGGTACTAAGACCACACAGAGTGTATTTTGGAGTGCCTGGTATATAGCAAGGTTCAAACAGAATTACAGCTGTTTATCCCCTGTTTACATTCAGCAGAATTTACTGAGAGCTTATTATCTGCCAGTCCCTGTTCTAGACACTAAGAATACATCAGTGAACAAACAGCTTGTATTTAGTAGGAGACTGATAATAAACAACAAATATAACAAATAAGCAAAGTATGTAGCATGTGGGAATGATAAGTGCCATGGGAAGACAATGTAGAAAAGGGCAACTGCAGGAGTTGCAACTACAAATAGGACAGCCAGGGCAGACCTTGCTTTGAAGGGGACATTGGCGCCAAGGCTTGGAGGACGTGAGGGAGTGAGGCAGGCAGAGATCTTGGAGAAGAGGGTCCAGGTGGATGGGAGCCATTGCGAATGTTTTAAGGCAGGAATGTGGCTGGAAAGTTCCCAGCTGAGCAAGGTGGGCAGGGTGGCTGGAGCGGAATGAGGCAGGGGGTGCAAGAAGGAGAGAAGGTCAGACAGCCACCTTTCAGGTGGATGGTATGGGCCCCGTCCCCATGGTGAGGACTTCGGCAGTCACCCTAAGACAGGAATCACTGTGGAGTTTTGAGCAGAGGAGAGATGTGACCTGTTGTGTGTTTTTAAAAGAGCTCTCTAGCAGTTGTGTTGAGAAAAGGAACCAGGACAGGGTTGGAAGCAGGAAGACCAGCCGAAGACCACTGAAGTTATCTATACAAGAGATGAAGGTGATAACAGTGCTAGATTCTGGCTGTATTTGGAAAATACAGCTAACAAGAGCTCCTGATGGATCTGCTGTGGGGTATAGATTAAAGAGAGGCATCCGAATAACTCCTTAGTTTTTGGCCTGAGCAATCAGAATCACAGGAGTACCTTTATCTAAGATGGGGGGGGGGTCTTTGAATTGAGCCTTTTGGGGGGGAAATAATCAGTAGTTCAATTTTATTTCTTTTTATTGAAGTATAGTTAACTTACAATGTTGTGTTTCAAGTGTACAGGAAAGTGATTCAGTTATACACATCTATATACTTTTTCAGATTATTTTCCATTATAGGTTATTATAAGCTATTCAGTATATAATTCCCTGTGTTATACTCAGTAGTTCAGTTTTAAAATGTTAAGTTTGAGATGCCTGTTAGATCTTCAAGTGGGGGTGAGGAATAGATGGTTAGTCAAGTGTGACGTTTGAGACAGGTCTGGACTGAAGATAAAGATTTGGCAGCCACTGGCATATAGAAGGTATTAACGTCTTCAGGGTGGATTAAGTCACCAAGAGAGAATATAGATGTAGAAAAGGGCAAAGGATAGGGCCCTGGGGCACCCCAGTTCTTAGAGAGCCAGGAGAAGAGCTGAAAGAGTCCCTCTAAGGAGACTAAGAAGGAATTAATTAAACTCTTTTCCTTGAAACAATTTCTCTTGGCTTCTAGGATTCCATATTTTCCTGTTTTCCTCTTACTTCGCAGCCCACTCTTCTTAGTCTTCTTTGATGAAGTGAAATAACTGTCCAATAGATTTCATAGGATGGAGGTCATTTGTGACCTTGACAAGAGTGGTCTTGGTGAACTGATGGGGGTGAAAGTCTGATTGCCATGAGATCAAGAGACAATAGGAGGTGTGGGCATACAGGCAACTTTGAGGTGTTTGCAGCCAAGGAAAAATGGCAAATTAGAGTAATATTAGAGGGGAATATGGGGCTAAAGGGACATATGTGTACATATAAAGACAGGAGGGTGTACACCATGTTTTTGTGCTGAAGTGAATTATTTAGGAGAGGACAATTGATGAGCAGGAGATGAGGAGATAATTTCAGGAGCAGTCATTAAATAGTCAAGAGGGGAAGGGATCATGGTGCCAAATGGAAGGGCTTGCCTTAGATAAGAGCAGGGACACTACATACATGAGACAGGAGGGAAGGCAGAGTCGAGCAGAGAGGCAGGTAGGATGGAAGCCATGGGGTGGGAAGATGAGGTAGTTCTTGTAAAATTGCTTTTATTTTTCTCAGTGAAATGAGAAGTAAATTTTTCAGCTCAGAGTGGGGAAGGGGAGAGGTGTTGATATTTGAGGATAGAGGTGCAATGCAGTCGTTTCAGAGTGTGGGAAAGTAAACTGACTAAGGAAATGCAGAAGGGCAGTGTTGAGAGCCCACTTGAGATTTATGGTCATAAATTTAGTGACAACAGTTAACACTGTTATTTTTGTCCAGCGTGTTAAGCTGGACAGAATCAGGGTTTTGCCTGGCAGGTAGTCCCAGGAACAAGGAAGTGAGGAGTGTATGCAAAGGGATGATATAGTGATGACTATGAAATCTAATGTGCGTAGGAGAGATATGAGAATATAAGGGCAATGAAGAACAGTGGGAAAGTAGATTAGAGGTCAAAATGGGGGCAAAGAATTGTTCAAATGGGGTTATTAGAGTAAATAAGCTGGAAGGGAAAGACGTGTTGATCAGGGAACAGGATGCTTGAAATGAACAGTTCAGCGGTGGTGCTGTTATTTGGTGATGCAAAGGTCCAGGGTACCCACATGACAGTAGGGTGGAAGGGGATATGGTTGCAGTTTAGATACTAGGGTTTCAGTTGGGTCATTATTCTACAAGGATGCTAAATTCACCGAAAATGTCAGCAGGAATGAGGTGGAGGTGCGGAACTCTGCTGTCAGATGCTAGAATCTCCGGGAATGGCAGATGGGGGGGGGGGTGCACAAGAGAGAGATGTGGCAGAACATAGCAACAAGCAGGGCCTGGTATGGTCTTGTGGCAGGTACTTCAGAGCAGCTGGGGGTTTACAGCTGGAGGGCAGAGGGGAGAACTAGTCTAACTTGGGTATTAATTCTCTGGGTGTAGGTGGACCTACTCTTCTGAATTCTACTCTCTAGTATCTCAGTAAGCTCCCTTCCCTCCTTTGGCTCTGAGAGGCCAGCCAGGGTGAGGGATTTATTCAGGGTTACAGGGTCAGAAGGAAACCAGGGAACTGTCAGGATTTTCACTCTCTCTTCTCTGCTACCAAAATACCAAGGCAGTGTTTTGGATATTTAAAAGAACATTTAAAATGCCGTCGTTTGTTTCTGCCTCTGTGCAACATTTGTGCTGCGGAAGGACAGGGAACTGGTAACCATGGTAGTGGAGCAGAGCAGTGGTGAAGCGGTGGTTTTTAAATGGGGTGAACTTCAGGCAGGCGGCACCCAGAGCTCAACCCTCATGGCCTCCTCAGAGCTCTTTGTTCATTCAGCTTCCTTAGGGAGAGAGCTTGAATTCTTCCCCGCTGGGAAGCAAGCTTTGAAAGGGAAGGTTTTGCCAGATTCCCTATGGGGAGGGTGTGTCCCTGGGAGCAGGTTTCGGGGATCTGCCTGAAACCTTGGTCAGCAGGGAACTTTGGGCACCCTGTCATGAACGGGAGAGCCTGTGATAACAAGTAAGCCAGCTCTGCGGCATCCTGGATGCCGAATTCCTACACACCGTCAGCTCTCTCACTACCTGTCCCTGGACAGGTGGCCACTCATGGCAGTGGCCCAGAGCCCTGGCCCAAAAGGCAGCCCGGCAGGGCCCCCACAGGACGATACCTGGTGCCAAGAGGGGAGAGGAAGAGGGAGGGAGGCCTCTGCCACATTCCTGGATGGGGAGCCCCAAGAGCCTTTCCAGGACAAAAACGTGCCCCAAGTGGACACAGGGCAAGGCAGGGCAGGGCAAACCCAGGCCGCAGCTCGAGTCGCAGCTCGAGTCTCATGACTGCAGTGTTTTGCTGCAGGTTTCCCAGCTGCTCGGGGCGGGAGGCGGCGTGGGGTGGTGGGGGCGAGGACGAGGGAGGGGGAGAGGAGGAGGGAAGTAAACAGAAGACCACAGAGAGAGCCAGTTCCCTGCGTTCAGAGAACACCAGCCGCCTCCGGTCCCCGGTGGGTGGCTGTATGTGTGGAAATGAAACTGGGAGGGGAAGGGAGAGAGGGAACAAACAGTAAGCAAGCGCTCCTCGGCTGTTACCCACCCACCTCGCCTTTCCTGACCCACCAGCCCACTCCCCCTCTGGGGTGACGGGGTGGGAGGGAGACGGTTCACGAAGCGCCCACCCCCAAGTACTCGTAGCTGGTTCAGCTGTCGGTGAATCAGATACTGTCTAAGCAGCTGTCACCTGCGCTCAGGAGGGGAACAGGGGGCGGCCTGGGGAAGGGGGAGGATGGGTAAGTGGAAGATCCAGTACTGGCCTGGGCGTGGGGTGCCGCCTGGGGCTGGGGAAAAGGGTGTCTCCCTTCCAACACATGCACATTTCTCAACCCGGTCCCCACGACACGGGGGTGTCGGGGGTCGGGGGTGGGACGAGGGCCTGGGGACACAACTTAAGTGGGAATTGGAAGCAAGGGAGGGGCTGGGAGGGAGGTTGGAGTGTACTGCGGCGGGAAGCGCTGGGGTGCAGGGCTGGCGGGGGCCGCGGGGCAGGCTGCTGCCGCCGCCTGCCCGCGCGGGGTTATGTGAGGTAACCGCGAGCCGGGAGGAGGAGGGAGGCGGCGGGGGCCGCGGGCCGGGGTGTCTAGCGCTCGTTGGACAAAGAGATGATGAAACGTGAGCGCTATATTTACCAAGGGGGTGGAGACCGAGCGCGGGGGGGGGGGAGGAGGGCGGGGGGTTAAAAAGGACAAACTGTTCCACAACAACTACAGGAAACACAGCCCATCTGACTCACCGGGATGGCCCGCCGACCCCCTCTCAGGCTTAGCCTGGAGGCCGGCGCGGGGCTGGAGGGCCCGGAGGGTCCCCGGACCGACCCAGCCCGGCGCTACGGCTACAGCTGGGGGATGGGTTGATTTATATAAACAAAGGCAGCTTAGCTCCAAGGGCTACGTGCGTGCGTGTGGCTTTTGTGGGGCAGGGGAGAGCGCGGAATGGCACGAATGTTTCCTAACCCCGTGGCCCCAGCATCCAGTGGCCCGACCACCGCGGGAAAGGCTTGCCTGCAAACTCCGTGAGCACGATTCCTGCAAAGTCATCTCCTCCCGCACAGCCTGGCTAGCCGGCCCGCCCCACCCCGCCGGCGGCCGGCAGCACACGCCTCCCCCGCTCTCCCCCCTCCCCCACGCTAGCCCAGCTCGCGGCGCTCAGAGTTGGGGTGCGGTGCGGGCTATGTTTAGAAGCTGATGTCATCCGACACCCTACCCCGCAGTGTTCCCAAGGGGACCGTAGGGCAGGTTTTCCTCTTCCTCGCGGGCGTGGGTGATGGAGAAGGTGCCTCCTCCCCCCAGTCCCCCCCCCCCCACACACACCTGTCTTCCCCCAGGGAATTTTTTTTTAATGCAACCCCGCCAGGGTTATGAAACGGGGACCATACGCACAGAGGGCGCAAACCCTAGGGCTTGGGCCGCGAGGGCCCAACGAGCAGCCTCCGCCCACTCCCACCCCTTCCCGACCGGGTGCAGGGGCTAATTTCAAGGTTAGCTCACGCGGGCGCGGGCGCCCAGAGCTTCTTGCACGAGTTTGGGGCGGGTTCCTCATCCCCTAATCTAGGGCAGTTTGTTCAACTGCAGTAAAGGGAGCTTGATGTTCCAGCAGGGAAGGGATTTCTGAGAACTGGGACTGTCCTCAGATGAACTCGCCTCCTCCGGCTGCTGCTGCGGCGGCCGCCCGCGGAAGACTTTTTAAAAGGGCGACGCCAGGCCGGGGCGCGCGGCCGGCGAGTGGCTGCGCCGCCCGCCAGTCTGCGGCCCCAGCCGAGCGCCCGCCCCCGAGCTCGGGTGATTCACCGTGCGCGCGGCGTGGGGCTCCTCCGAGCGCGCGGGGATGAGAGCTAAACTTATCCTCCTACATATGCATGAACGGGTGGCCTTTCGGCTCGGCAAAGGAGAGGCCTGGAGTTTTGCGGAAGGCTGCTAAGTGGAGCGAGAGCAAAGTAGGGCGTCGTGCAAGTTTTCGCGCGGGCCGGAGGCCCCCCTCCCTCTCCAGCACCTGCGTGTTAACTGTCGTTATGGCCACGGGCATTACAACAGATAGGGAGGGCTTTACCTGATTGCATTTCAAATCCAGGCACACCGCCATTGTTGGAAGCCCGATCCCTTCAGCCCCTCTTGCCTCCTCCCTTCTCCCCAAACTTGCCACCTTCCCCTAATTACCCAGGTTTCACTAAAATAAACACTGTTTCTCCTCCTGCACCCCCGCCCCCCAGTATGCCCTGTATGACTTGGTGGGATCAATGAAGCCGAAGGACCTGGGTCCTGAAAGAAGTCTGGAGCCAGCCCAGAGTGAGGTCCGACACGTGATCCCCTACCCCCAGCGGGCCATCTGTTCTTCTTCCTTCCAACCGGGAGGCTGGCAGCTCTGCCCAGCACCGTCCACGCCTCCCAGCAGGAAAGAGGGAGAAAAGCCAGCGTTGGAACCCACTACCTACAGAGTGCGATTTTAACCTAAAAGTCCCTGAGCCTTGAGCAAGGGGGAGACTGGGCAATGTGTATTTTAGATTAAGCTCCAGGTGATTAGCTCCCTCCATTTGAATTAAAACCTCCAGGGAAGGGGCCTGGGAATGGTCTGCGTGTGCCTGGAACTATCTCACTAAGAGCTGGGGTGGAAAACTGGCCTAGGAAGAAGGGTGGGATTCTGTGACCCCTCCTCCTCCCCACTCGCTTCCCACAAACTAGTTTGAAGAAAGAAGCAGCATTATAACAAGAAATTAAGGAATAAAGGATTTAAGGGATTTGGGACGAATTTATGTTTGTGTCTGCTAGCCAATTAAATTAAGACACCTTCACTGTCCTAAAGAGCTGCATTTGTAAATGCACAGCAGATGAGGTGGCGTTTAAAGAACCCAAGTCTTGCCTAGAATTTTTTGGTTGGAGGGAGGACCCCTGGAGTATCTGGAGTTTGGAAGGGACTACAGAGATGTATTCATCTAATCCCATTAATTCACAGATAAGGACGTAGCTCCAAGAGGTTGCCTAAGGTCACACAGCCACTCTCAGGCCCAGGAGGCCAGTTCCCTGCCCCTTGCTGGCCTAAACTGAAAATCAGCTCACTGTAGGCACTGTCTCTTAGGAGGGTGATAATGATAATAAAAACTTTAGGATGCACAGAAAATCAGACTTAGATGTTCTTGCTACAAGCCATTGTTCTTGAGAACTGGGAAAATAAAGCCAAGGTTTAGGCAGAAATTAGGGAGGAAAATGCATACTTACAAACTGTAAGCACAGTTGTAGTCTTCGAATGCCCGTGCTCCTCCCAGTTGGTTTGTGTGGATTTGAAATGTGTATTTACAAAGATTAACTTGGGGGAAAACAGACTTCTTATATTTATGTGGCATAATATATACTTTACTATAAATTATTCATTGCAATTTGGAATGATTCACATTGATCTGGGATAATTTGTTTTGCCAGAATTTTAATTGGGACAACCACATGCTGGCAAAACAGCATTAATTGGTTTAAATTATAATATGCACTCTAGTACAGAAAGGAAATCCTATTGTTGAAAACACAAGAAAAAATCCTGATGTAGGAATTATTACTTGTGAGATATCTATATCTATCTATATCTATAGTTGTTTTTAACATATAAGCCTCATTGAGGACAGACTGCCTTTTCATTTCTGTATTCCCCCATGCCTAACTCACTGACAGAAACATAAATATCTGGAGAGTGAATACGTGGAAGAGGAGAAAAAGGAGAAAGCAGTCTACAGTTCTAGAATTGTTGGGTTTAAAAAGATATTCTAAATCAAGTAGTAGTTATGTTTTTAAGTGTGTGAGAGAAATTCATGTAAATGAAATCTGAGTTGTATTTTATTACTTTCTTGTATAGCTCTGAAATGAATGAGTTGGAAGAGTTCAGGGTTTATGTCCATTCCAAACAAAATTAAATTAAAGGGAGTTAAAGAGAAGAGGGCAAGAAGTAAGTCTATATAGAAAAAAACACAAAAACCTATGATGACTGACTTATTCAAGTTCCTGGATTACAATCTTCAAGGAAAGATACAAACTTTCCTTCTTTTCTGGAATAACCCCGATGTTAACTCTAGGGCTTTCTGCTCTCTGAAGGTGCCCACTGCAATGCCAGTTACAATGCAAATCTGAGAGACTGTATAGGCTGTGCTCATGGGAGCCCTGGAGAGATCTTGCTGGTATTTGTGGTGGACCTTAAAGAGGCAAGCAAATGTGAAATTTCTAACTGATCTTGTATCCTTGGGGACAGAGTTTGTCCCAGAAAAATCATGAAGTAGGCAGACTCCCTTGGGCTTCAGTGAATTCTTTTCTAAAATTAAGGGGATTGGAATACAAGAACTCTAAGATGGCTTCACTTTACATGTACCTACCACCTACCTTAGTAGGATGGTGACGATGATATTCTTAGTTGACTAGCACCCCCTTTCTAAGCTTCCCTTTCCCGTGTAGTCACCTACTGCAGGATCTTTCTGTACCACTTTAAAAGCAAAGTCGAAATAAACTACTGTAGACTTCAAACTAGAAGGGTAAATTTGAGACCCTTCCTTTAGAGACCAAGAACCTGATGTAACTTTCCCAAACCTTAACAAAGGCTAATCCCCAGTGGGGGGTATGGTTAGACCTCACTGGATCTACATCACAGAGAAACAGGTATCCCTCACACCCACTTAGGAAAATAAATGTATTTTTAATCAATTCTGCGGATAGTACACCTCCTGGAAGAGACATTGGCCCTAGATAGATTCTTTTCTCAGCTATCAAGATGGAAAACAACCCCATCATTCCTACAGAGGGAGAGGCGAACATAGTTAATCAGACTCTAAGAGTCATACTAATTGTTAATCAAGTAATGCCACAATATTCAATGGCTAAGGGTCTCTGGCTGGTTCCAGTTCTTAAGAATCTGTTAAGCAGAGTTAAAATTTCACAAAACCAAAAGAGTTCAGTTGTGAAGCCCGAAGAGCTAGGAATCAGATTTATGTTTTCAATGGAGTTCTGTCACAAGTCACTTTCTTGCGTCTCAGTCTTCATATCTGTTAAGTGAGGGAAGGGATACACGCCCTAACATCCCACAGGAGTCTGTGGAAAGAAAATGAGCTAAGAATGTTGTTTTTAAAGTTTTAAAAGTTATGCAGGGATTTTTGTCTCCATTTATTTTAGGGAGGTTACAATAGCGTCAAAACAAAACAAAAACAGCTTCCTTAGAATAAATTGCACGAGGGAAGGAGAGGAATTGAGGTATCACAAAAGAAAAGATGAAGCGTTTCAAAGTAAGACTAGCCAGACAGAAGAAGGACTATGCTTTAAAACAGAACTTTTGTCAGCTCTGCATTTTTAAGATGAATTAGTCATAGTTAATGTATTGGGTGGAAGAATTATTAAAAATCTGCCCCAAAGTATGCTGCATCCCGAAACGGAAAAACGAATTGATGCTTTCTCATTTGTGTTTATTCTTGAGCAGCTTGGCCTGACATATTTAGTTGTTGTTTTTTTAAATTATTGACTCACTTTGCATTTATTTATCACCACTGCCCTCCCATACATATCTCGATTTTCCCATCAGCAACACAAAGTACAAGGATGTGTTCAGTTTCACTACAGCTCTTCGCGTTTACAAGTGTGCAGCGCTGGCCTTCGGAATGCCCTTCTGATTGGCTGAGCCAATGTCAGTGACATCAACCAACTTACTTTTGATTGGAAGACTGGTTGCTGGGACTGTAGCGTTTGCAGGAAGTCACTTAACTGTTTGCGAGCTGGAAAATGAAACTGAAGTTCTCTTTTGTCGTAAGAAGGAACGCAACCGAGTAGGGAAGGTGTATCCCACAGCTCCGCAAGCTGGAACGTGAGCCAAGAGGCCTGGACCGGCTAAGGGATTGAGAGACACTCCCAGAGATGCGCGGCTGCTCCTTTCCAGCCTCCCGGCTGTTACCCTTTTAAATGTCAGCGTTCGAGGCTGTAGAGGTAGCACGAGGCATCGAAACAGAACTGTCGGATTGGCCGCACGCCTCAGTTCTAGACGCACCTCTCCACCGAAAGACTGTTCTGACTGGCAGAGGAAGAAAGTAAACAGAGTTGAATCACCCTCCCCACTGGCCAATTGGAGGGGGTTTGGATTGTGACGTGATGGGATTCTGCGAAATTGTTACTGAGCGAGAGAATGCCGGAACGGTGCGGACCGGCAAGAGCAGGGGCTCAGAAGCCGTCAGTGGACTGGGGGAAAAGTGTCTCTTAGACCTGGCGCTTGGTCCGGCCCTTGCCACCCACGTCCGGGTGGTTGGGTGAATGTCCTAGGGCTTTGGCTGGACTGAAAAGGCGGCCGAGGGCGTGTACCTCTTTTGCAGTTTCCTCTCCCAGCGCCTCGGGGCGTTTTCGGTCGAATAAACTTGCGACGACCGCCACGTGTGGCATCTTTCCAGGGGAGCCGGCTCGGAGCAGACTGCGCGCCCGTCGGGCGGATTGCGCCCGGCTCTGGGCACCGGAGGCGGCGAGAGGCGGCAGCGCGGCGGAGCCCGGGGCCGTGGATGCTGCGTGCGGAGGCGCTGCCGGTTACGTAAAGATGAGGGGCTGAGGTCGCCTCGGCGCTCCTGCGAGTCGGAAGCGCCCCGCGCCCGCGCCCCCGCCCCCTTGGCCGCTGCGCCGTGCCGCGCCGCGCTCGTCGTCCGAGGCCAGGGCACGGCGAGCTGAACCTCCGCAGCCACCGCCAAGTTTGGCCGCGCCTCCGGGGCTGCTGTCGCCCGCACCATGTCCGCGGCCGCCTACATGGACTTCGTGGCTGCCCAGTGTCTGGTTTCCATTTCGAACCGCGCTGCGGTGCCGGAGCATGGGGGCGCTCCGGACGCCGAGCGGCTGCGACTACCTGAGCGCGAGGTGACCAAGGAGCATGGTGACCCGGGGGACACCTGGAAGGATTACTGCACGCTGGTCACCATCGCCAAGAGCTTGTTGGACCTGAACAAGTATCGACCTATCCAGACCCCCTCGGTGTGCAGCGACAGCCTGGAGAGTCCAGATGAGGATATGGGATCCGACAGCGACGTGACCACCGAATCTGGGTCGAGTCCTTCCCACAGCCCGGAGGAGAGACAGGATCCTGGCAGCGCGCCCAGCCCGCTCTCCCTCCTCCACCCTGGAGTGGCTGCGAAGGGGAAACACGCCTCCGAAAAGAGGCACAAGTGCCCCTACAGTGGCTGTGGGAAAGTCTATGGAAAATCCTCCCATCTCAAAGCCCATTACAGAGTGCATACAGGTTAGCGGCGTCTCCCTCTCCCACCCAACTCTCGGGTTAGTTAACCTTTGGCCGGGCAGCCTTCCTGGGCGTTAAAGGACACCACGCTCGGCCGAAAGGGTGCAAATACTTAGGATGAGATGCTGTTTAACTCTTTAAAATGATTGAACCGGTTAGAGACGGAAAGCTCACTCCTTAATCGTCCCCAGCCTCTAGAAGCCACGGAGAGCCTTAACCTGGCGGGCAGAGTGAGTGCCGAGTGCCAGCCGATGTGCGTGGCTTCATGGGGAGTGGTGCCGCCCCTCCCCTGTCCCGCCCCGCCCCCCCCAGGACTCCCGCACCCGGCGACTCTGGGGCCACCCCACTTGGACAGACGCTGGCGGGGGTTGGGGGGCACAGTCAAATGGCGTATCTTTTATTTTACTGTCTTGTGGGATTGCCGCGAAGTGGCCGAAACCTGGAGAAGCGGCGCACATTATATGGAACCTTTTAGGGATGACTAAGGGCTCGGTTAGCTGTATGCTTGCTACTTTTCAGGGCCTGCCAAGGTGGTTTTAAATTTGGCCAAGAGTCCCCAGAGAGGTTTAAAATAACACTGCTTCAGGCAGCAGAGAAGTTTGATCAAGTGATGGTTGGTTAACTTCACAACTAGTTAGCTTTTTTAATGAGATTTCAGAGTGGATTTTTTCCCACGTGATTTAGGTCGCACCCGCCACCCTGAATAGAGCAGTTAGTGAGGAGGTGTGGTTCTTGCCGGAGGTCAAGGCTGATGATAATGAACGTTGGGATGTTCTGGAGGCCCCGTGGAAGGGTCTCTCCCAGGGAGAGCCAAAGGCAGGGCTGATCAGATGCATGTGGCTGGTAAGACATCTGCAGTATAAAATGGGCTTTGGAGACTTATAGGAACCTTGGTCAGCCAATTCTGTTGGTTCTGTTTCACATATTCAGAAAAAGTTGGAAAGCATTCACACTTGACCATGCTGTCTCCCCATCTTTAATAAGGTTCCTTTACAGCTGCTGTTCTGATAAGGAAGCACAGTGCTTGGTCCTCTCATGAACTCCTTTCCCTCTGTCCTATAACACCATGTTTAAGAGGAGGTTGTTGGAGTTACTTGGAAAGTATTGTCGTTTTTTGGTGTAATTGTTGGTACTTTTAAGATGAGGCCCTGGGCCTGTGGTTTCAAAATGATCATTGGCTGGTTTGGTTTGGTTTTGCTTATTTAAAGAGAGGCCACGTAACTGCATCTCATATTTTATTTCCTTTGGAAAGTGCTTCTTGTGGAGGTGGCTGCTGGCACAGGAGTAAAGCTGAATTTCCTCCTCATGGTTAATGCAAAATCAGGTTCTCTTTGCGGTTGTCATCTAGGTTGCCGTAAAACAGCACATTTTAAAGTTTGTGTCTGTAAGGTTGATGTGCCTGGCTTGGGGGATGTGACCTTTAGCGAGGCTCCCAGGGTGAAGTAGGGGTATATTAACCAGAGGGTGTTACTCACCAACAGCTGTTGGGCGGGCCTGGCTGTGTCAGCCATGTTCCCAGAGTTCAGCTCACAGGGACACCCACTGCCACCTTGAGCAAAGGCACTTTCTCCTTCAGGGAGCTGCCCAGTTGTGCAGTTGGGGAGGCCTGCGGAGCTTCTCTGTTAGCTCCCTGAGTCTGTCCAACTCAGAAGAGCATTCTGGGCCGTTCTGCTGAGTGATTTTCTCAGGCATATAGAAATGGCTGCTAATGTGTGCGTGCACGCACGCTGCTCTTTAATTCTCCATGAGGCAAGTGAGCTCAGTTGTTTCAGGAGAACCTTTTACACAGTCCAGAGTGGAAAACGAAGTGAAGTGTTAATCCCATTTTATATGCTACAGTCAGTCTTTTGAAACTAGTGATGTGGTAATTGCAGGTGTCTTATTTATGTTTGGGGGCTCTGTAATGCTAGGACATGGTTGGACAAAAACCTCAGCCTCTGTAAAGACTGTCAGAAGTGTACTCCTGCTAGAGAAGGTGTGTGCAAGGGATACTCTAAATAAGAGACTCGTAGGAGGTCTCATGCATTTGGAAGTTTCCCATTCAGCTTCCAGTTAGATTGTCTTTAGGGTGGGGTAGCATCTTGATTGAAAATTTTTTTTTAAATTTTTCTATTTTTTGCTGGTATTAAACCCAGAAGATGGTCAAGAGATAGCAATTGGAATGTCTGTATTTTGTGAAGACTTTTTAAGAACTAAAATTCCAGCCACACCCCCCCTGCACAATGTGGCCCAACCAGAATCCCTCCTGCTGCTTGCTCCTGTCCTCCTAGAGTCTCATACAGATGCCACTTTTATAGAACCAGTGGCTTTATTTATATATTTATTTGTTTTGGCCACGCTGCATGGCATGCGGGATCTTACTTTCCTGACCAGGGATCGAAGCGCAGAGTCTTAACCGCTGGACCACCTGGGAAGTTCCAGAACCAGTGGCTTTAGAAGTTGAGACACTTAAAATTGTGTTTAGTTCAGTGCAGTTATTTCTAGAGTATCCTAAGAGAAAAGACCCCTTTGAGGTGGACTGAGGTGGGTTCTGATTTGTCCTTCTGTTTCCCAGTTGTGAGATGTTAACCTAGTTCAGAGTTTGTAAACTAGAGGTCTGCTGCGGAATTTGCTTTGCAAATTTGTTTGGCTTGACTAGCACAGGGTTTGTAAAGATTTTGTTACTAACATGGAAAAATCAGGATTTCCACACAAATCCAGATTTCTGGCTTCTCTGGAAAAATCGAATGAACTGGCAATACTGCGTCTGAATTCCTGCCCAGCAACAATTGGCTTGAACTGACGGTTCTTTATATGAGGCAGTGTCCCTTATTTTAATCATTTACATGGTCTCTGTTGGCATTTAAGTTTGCAGTCTCTTCTCTATTTGAGCCTCAGTTTCTCAATCCACAAGATAGGGTACTATCTCTGAACTTGGATTCTTGTGCAAAGATAATAGTTTGTGTGTACTGGGCAGAGCTTAAAATCAGGAAACATAGAAGAAACTTATTTTTAAGTAGTACAGTACTTTACATTTTCTAATACTGTGTTCAGTTTGTTTTTCTTCACCCTCTAGATCAGATGTCTTCTCAGGTGATGTACCTCTAAAATTTAAGCAGTGGATCCATGGTTAATCTGAGAAAAAGTACAAGGAATATGAACTTTTCTGTCTCCAGACCTTTTGGACACTTTAGAGTGTATTTATTGTTTCTGATTAAGTATTAGACCCATTGGAGTACTTTTCCTGAAAACATACTGAGCTTATTATTTGAAAATGCAACCCACTTTAAGTTTATCTTGGCACACCTCACATCCACACGCCACCCCCCACCTCTGAGCACACACCCCAAATTGGCCTCCACAAACCCACACCCAAACCCACTGACTCCCCAGACCCTCTCCCACGTCCCCTCAGCCTCTCTAGGACCGCGAAAAGAAAAAAGAAAAAAGGATTATCCCAAGTTTCCTAACTTTGTGGTCACCCTGCGCATGCACACAGGCACACCCACGCACACATAGACACATGGGGGAATCTTTTGGAGAGGTAAACAACTGCATCCAAATTCCAGCTCAAAAGTCATCAGAACCAGCTGATGTAGAGTCATGCTAGGTTGCCATCGCAGTGATAGAAACCTTAGGCCTTACTTCCATGCCGGGTACAATTTTACTATCTTTTTGGAGGGACTTAAATCAGCTGTCCCCAAATGGTGACAGTGGGTTGAGCTTAAGGGCACTGCTTACAGGATTCTGCAAACCAGAAAGCCCTAAATCCCAATCAGCACACCCCAGTTTTGTGGGAAAAATTTTAAAACAACGTACTTTTTTAATAGGGCAGAAGGAAGTTCATGAAAAACAAGGAAAGACAAGAGCTGCAAAAGCAGCCAGCAGTGGCTGCTTCTGTTTCTCTTTATCCTGTTTGAACATTTCTCTGGGCTACCTATAATATCTGGTGGAGGGGACCTGGGTAGCTCCCACCATGGAAGTTATCCTCCAAACAGGAAATAGATTTTCTGGCCCCTCTAGCAACGTCCATCACTGGCTAGCTCTAACTCAGGCGGATTTCCTTCCCTGAGACTAAAGTTTTAAAAGTTTGCTTATACAGGAGCCAGGCCTGCTCTGTGCCTCGTGAACTCTTCTTCCTTAATTGCTACAAAAAGCTTTAGAGTCAACTTTTTGGTTCGGGAGAGTCTAGTACCATCAGAGGTATGAGAAGAACCCACTTCCGTTACCCAGGAGGCAGGGGTTGAGGGACAGGGCAGGGTGTTGAAATGGCCTCTGGGCAGCCCATTAATTCGCCCCTGCCCAGTCTTTCCCACTTGCTCTTCTCTTCCTGAGTAGAAGGGAGGCCCTGTGCCTTGGTCCTGAAGGAAACCACCTCTCTGCCCCCTTCTTCTTTCCATAATGCTCCCCAAAGTGATGTAGAGTGGTATTTCATAGCCTGACATGCTTCATCCAAGATGTATTTACAATTAAGTCTGAGTGGGGCCTGCATAGATCATCGTTTTGCCACCTTTTCTTCCACTTTCTCTCCCCTAAGGAGATTAGCCATTTTTTCCCCTATAATTGTCCTCCCCCTGACATTTTAGTACCACAGACATACCGTAGAGCTGCTTATGTACTGTGCCCCTTTATAAGGCCACAAACCATTGTAATAGCTAAGACTTTTATAACCTGCCAAAGAGACAATCTTTGCCCTGTGGGGGCGATTTCACCCCCATCCCCATCCCCAGTGAGACTGTCTAGACCCAGGCTCATGTAACCTGTCGGGAAAAAATGAGAGCAAAGGACTGCAAACAGGCTCTAGCTGTGGAGGATGATAGGAGTCTAAGAATTGCAAAGATGTCCTGCAGGGTTTGCTTCTGGGTTTCAGACAAGAGGCTAGAGGCTCCCTTGCTTCCAAGGAAAGATGGCCCACAGCTGCTTGAGCCCCAGCTCACTGCTGTAATCTCACCCTGGGGACTGAGGCCTGTGAGGGGGCCTAACAGCTCGTTATTCCTGGTCCTGGAGGTAGGAAGGACCAGTTGCTCCCTCCTCACTTCCCTCCCCCCCCACCCCATCCTTCATCATCCTGCACCTAGCTGCCCTAGCAAGACAAAGCGGGGTTGCCTTAGAAGAACTGCTGCTGCTGGCGGGATTACTGTCTCACAACAGAAAATACAAGTGGGGTAGAATTACAGATTGAAACCATTGTTTCCCGTGATTTTCCTCTCAAATCTGTGAGTGGTGAGAAGAGAGAGGGGAGGAATGCAAGTGGAGCCTGGGTCAGGGAGGGAGGTACCAGAGTCCACAGCGTGCTGTTTTGACGGTAACACCCCATTACCTTCAGACGCAAAGATGTAACCTGAGGGAAATCAATTCTTGAGACTCTGAACATAAGGGTCAGATATACATTCCTGGCTCAACTGTTGACGCTTATCCTAGGAACTAGTCATTCTGCAATGTCTGTGGGAAATTCCCCGATTTAACTTCCCAGGGAGAAACATCATGTGACATATTGGGAAAGTGGCTGACAATGGTCTTCCTTAAAAAGCTCATTGAGAAAAAAAGTGGGTGGGTGATTTCCCAGTATTCACTCGTTCAGGAGCCCCTAAAGCAACCTGACGTGGTGCCCTGGTTAGAGTCGGATTTCTTGACCATCATTTTGATTTCAGAATGCCTTATGATCGTGAGCATACTTGATTTAAAAAAAAGAAAAGAAAAGCCAGCTTTGTCAATTTTGTTAGTCTTCCAAAAATTTTTTCCAGTTACTTTTTAAATTTTCTTTCCTCCTCTTGTCTGTTCTCAGGCTTGGAGAAAGAGCTTGCAGCATTCCAGGCCTCTGCTGCTAGAATCCTCCCCCACGTCCGACCCTCCCACCTTTTCCTAATGTTTCTCCAGCAAGCCCCGCCCCCACTGAAGAGCGTAAATTAGTGCCTAGTAATTGCTACAAAGGCAGTTTCTGTTTCTATGCAACACATGCAAAAAGGAGGGGCAAAGGAAGGAGAAAAGCCCACAGACAGTTAAAAAGGGAAAGAAATGGGATCCTCTGCTGTGGTCTTTGAGCAGTCCTGTCTCTTGCTCTGCCCCACTTTTTGTTGGGAAGTTAGTCACAGGCCTAAGCCCAACTCAGAGCATTTGGTGTAAGCAGTTGTTAGTATCAAAAGAATAGAATTTGGATGTTGGAAGTGACCTTGAGAGGTCATCACATCCATCATTTTGTCTGTAAAAAAGTGAATGCTTTTTTTTTTTAACCCTCTCAGATAGATGAGGATTGTTCCATTGAAGCATTGGGGGTGCTCTGGAGGGTTTGGAAGCACACCACCAGGGTTCAAAGTCTGGCTCTCTGCCTTGGCAGGCACGTAACGTTGGGCAGAGCGTAGAAGCTACCAGAGCCTCAGTTTCCTCAGCAGCACAATGAGGACATGGGGTCCTTGGAAGTTGAAGTGCTCCAGGCCGGAGCTTAGCCAAATGGAGATCTTCCTTCACTGTGAATTCTTCGCAGTTCTTAGGTTTGGATTCCTTTCCCCCATGGTCTCCTGAGGATTTTTCAATCTGGTTAACATTTTTTTGTTTTGTTTTAACCTTGGTTTAAAGAGCTGCTTTGCATTAACCAAATTAATGGAGTGAAAGGGCAGAGGGGGAGTCAGTCGGGGGAGTGGGGGGTGGGGGGGGTGGGGGTGGGGGAAGCTCTGCCCTTTTATTATGGGAGCGGCCAAGGCCATTGCTTGTGGGATTTCCTACTCCTCCCTTCCTGGAGCCCTCCCGAAACTTTAATACCTTTTTGGTGCTTTAAGGCCAGGAGTAGACATTTGTCTTATCCCAGCCTCAAATGGTCCCCTCAGCAAATAATAGGACTAACGTTAGTTATTATTCATAGAGAATGCCTTTCCCAGTAAGGGAGTGAGAGGCATCCATTTTTCATGCGTGGGATTTTCCAAGGCATCCTTTCTATTTGTGATTAAAGCCCATGTTTACAACGGTGCACCCGCAGGCTTCCCTTGTAATCTCAGTTTATCAGCCTTTCGAGTCTTGAGATGAGCATTGAACATCTGGATCTGAAATCTGAAGGTTCTAGAGCTGCAAGAACCAGTAAGCTCACCATCTAAGCCCAGGACCACTGGGCATGTGAATTTTTTTTTTTAACCAAAATTGAAAATGATCGCAAATTTGAACAGCAGAATGGAATTCGGCCCTGATTGAGCCCTTTTTTTGTTTTTTTTTGAAGTGAGGACTTTATTTAAATAGATTAAAATAAAGAGACGGGAGCTTAAGTCATACAAAACTAATGACAAGGATTTGAAAAGCAGGCAGCAGTATTTTGTATTAAACAAAGTGTGAACGTTTTTCCATGGCGAGTCTCCGTTGTTTTAGAAGTGCCTCCCAGAGGACCTGACTTGAACCGAAGTGGGGCAGTGAGGCAGGCAATAGACAAAAGCACAAAAATCCTGCCTGAGAATTATGGACATTTAATAACTGGAAGGAATCTTACAGATCCTCTTTCATCAGAGAGATGGAGATTTTTACCATCTCTCCCTTCCAGGGAGCCAGCTTTGATGAGACAGAGGCAGTCAGAAAAGCAGAGTAAGGCCTGTGAGAAGGAAACCAGGCCACCCTAAGGAACTTGAAGATGAGGGGTCTCCAGAGAGGTCTCTACCTTCAGCAGGGAGGCAGTAGGTAGAGCCAGTAGAACACCGGCTTAGGGGTCCCTCCGACCTGTGTTTGAATCCTGCCTCTGCCACTTTCTAATTATGAGAACTCTCTGAGCCTCAGTTTTCCCATCTGTAAAATGGAGTTCAGTAATTATATATTCATAGAGTTTTTATGAAACTTAATTCAGATGAGGTATTTAATGCATTTAGCACAGTGTCTCCATATACTAAGTATTACAATTAAAAATAATCTACATGTGTTGGCCAGAAGCCCTTGAGGTGCTTAGAATTTTTGTTTACAGTTCCACATTAATCCAGCAGCAGCTCATTCATTTAAATAATACTTGTTATCGAGTAACTGTTACATGCAAAGAGGTGTGCTAGATGTTGACAGCAGGTACTGTGAATGTTGTGGATAATAATAGTGTTGATAGTAATAATAATTATAAATTATTAATACTAGTAATAATGCTATTGATAGTGACAATAATGAAGCATCCAGCATGTATTACACTCCAAGTTCCAAGCCAGATGGTTTACACACATTGTTACATTTAAACTCGCAGAAGTCCTATGCGATAGGAAGGTACTCTTATTCTCATTTTATAGGAGGAATTGGAGTTAGTTAACTTAGTCCAAGGTTACTCTGAAGTTTTCCTACTATGTTTCTAGGTGCTTGGAGTTGCACCATGAATGGTTGTTGACGAGGACTCCTTGGGTTTTTGCCAGTAGTAAGAGACCCTGTGTTTTGCATGGCTCTCTTGGATTTGGCCCCGAAGCCACCATTGTCTCTACTCTTGGGTTCTAGCTCTGGCTTCTGGTTTGTTTTTATGAAGCTTGGTGAGGAATACCTTCAGAAATCATGGACCTGGCCAAACCTATCCTGTATTTTCCAGTAGCTATCCAGAACCTTCATCCTCCCAATTGAAAAAGATCCCATTTGTGGGTCCACAGCTGTTTTAATCAAGCCTCTTGGTTGTAAGGAACAGAACCCAAACTTGGACTGGCTTAGTAAAAATGAGAACTTCATAGGTTGCCATTTCCACCGCCTTTGGGGTCACTCTAGTGTTAGGGATCTCTGGATACAGGTGGTCAGTGCCTTCCTCTCTCCCTGGCCCAGCCTTGCTCTCCTCTGCTTTGGCTTCATTCACCCGCAGGCTGTCTCTGAACGGTGGTAAGATAGCTGCCAGCAGTTCGGACTTCCATCCTGCCAATTCAGCAAGCCCTGTGGAAAGACAGTTCCCCTTTCCTAGTGATTCCAGCAAAAGCCCCAGGCTTCAGGCTTCAGAACACAGAATTTTGTGCCTGTCCCTGAACTCAGTCACTGTGGCACAGCTGGGTCACATCCAACCTCTGGGCCTGGGATGTGGGGTCGCCCGCCTGGAATTACGTAAACTCAGAGTGAGGAAGGAATGGTTTCCAAAAGGAAATTCAAGGTGTGCTGTTTATCACCCCAAAGAGGCAATAGGTGCCAGACAGGCAAAACCAGCAGCTGTTCATTCGATCCACCCATTTAGAACTACAGACAGGATATTCCCAAAGGCAGAGTTTGACAAAATGAGAGACAGATTAGTATGACAACAATTTCTCTCATTTTTCTCCCCTTTGAAGAGAAAGAGCTCTGAACTCTCTCTGGAGTTCAACCTATAAGATAACTGTATACTAAATATTCTTTGTAAAAGATAGATTATTTCAACACGTATTTCTTATCGTCAGGATCAGCCCCATAGGCCCTGCTCAGTGGATGTTCTAGAAGCCAGTACCCAAAACCTCACACGGAACACGTATAGCGGCAACAATGTGATCAGTGGCACCGTTCACTTGGTCTTAATTCCAGTCGTCTATTTTAATGCCCAGAGAAATGAATTGTGTTTACATGAACGTTTGTCACCCTGTGTGCTAATAGAGAGAGGCCTTGTCTTTACAAAGACGAGCTGTTTATATGGTGGTTCCCAATGGGATTCAGAAATCTATTCGGTGTACGTAATGCCCAAAAACACCGCAATAAATCGTAAGAGGCAAAAATTAGATCTTAAAAATAACTTAAAAAAACATATAAAAATGACTTAAATCCCTATGCTGTCGTAATTCTACAGTAGTTTTGTACCATTGCTGTTTTAATGAAAATAAGCAGAATGACAAGCAAACAGCTGCTTTCCCCCGTGGGTGTTGCAATTCATACCCATGGCCAGCCACAGGATGCTTGTCTGCTGAGCATTGCCCACCGAAGCGGGGGTTCCCAGTGTGAAAGAGACAGTCTGCACCTCTGACCTGAGTCATGTTTTCTCAGTGCCCTGCTTGCTCCCAAACTTCAAAGCGCTGTCCAGGAACGCCTGCCCCAGGAGGGCTGAGGGAGTCAGGCAGGGGCTGTTTGGTAAGAGCTGGACAGCTCAACCCTGCCGTTCTTCGTGGTCTTTGGTGACAAACACCAGACTGTATGAATTAGTGGCTCACTCCGTAAAAGCTGGAAAAATGATGTGTTGATGGCGCATGTGGCATGTGTGAGTAGGATCTGTGGTCATTGCAGCCTTACTCTCATGCCAGCAGTGTACAGAGGTTGAGCCCGGAGAGAAACAGCTGGAAACCTGATGCTGGAGCACCGTCACTAGTCACTCTGGGTCACTGCGAGTGCCGTGACCTGAGTGGCAGGTAGAGGAGGCATCCACTAACCAGACAACAGCCTCCTGTGTCTTCCTGGTTTGCTCATTGTCTTTTCTGAGCCAAAGAGAACTGAGTTCTCTTGAGCCCCCCTGCCCTCCCCACCATTTCTGCTGTTGGTGGACAAACTTTATCTTGGCAATTTGGGGTCTCTCAGTCTCTTTTGTGTTAAGTTTTATTCTCTTTTGGGTACATAGTCACAAAATCAGAGTTCTCTCTGTCTCTCCTTTTGCCTTTCTCTCTCCTAGGAGTGATCTACTTGGTGGGCAAGAGCCTCACCTCTTCTTCCGGCATCATGGAAGGGCTGTCCGTGTTGCGTGCCATCCTTTGACCTTGCTGGTCTCCCCCAGGGTGCCCTATACCAGCTTGGGTCCTGGTCCTCAGATGAAACATTAGGAGGGGTGGAAACTTAGGCAAACACTTGAGACCCTTTTCTCAGCGTGGCTACCCAGCTCCTCAGGTGCCCTGGTGTGTGTGGCGACTTCCCTAGAGAGGCTCAGACAGGCTCCAGGCATGCCGTGGGCCAGGCAGCAGTGGTCGGCCTCTGGGACTGCCCAAGACTGTTTCTAATAGGAGAGTCCAGAACGCTTGCACTTCTCAGACCTCTGTATCTGTTCCCTAAACACAGCTCCTCCAGTTTCTCTCCCTATAGCTCAGGTCTTGCTACGAAGCTCTGGCAAATTAAGAGAATTTGAGGATTTCAGGGTCTGCTTTACATTTTTAAAGCTCTATTTTGAAACCTCAAGCTTAGCAGCAACTTACTTGTTTTAAACTGTCTCTTCCCTCCCCGAGGCAATGCATCTGGAAAGGAGGGCCTGGGAGTAAGTGGATTAGAAAAACACGGAAAAGGCTGTCTCTACATTTAGTTAAGGCCTGTGTTCTGCTTTCACCTCTAATCTTGTTCAGTGCTCAGAACTGAAGCTAGAATTTGAAAGCTGGTTCTAAGGATGTCCTTGGGCGAGTCATTGGCTCTCTTGAGTTGGCTTCATCTGAAACAGGATGGGTTTGAATTAAGGTGGTCATAAACATAACCCAGAATGCAAAGATTCAAAGAATCTACGTTCTCAGCATAGCTTTGCCATCAAACTTACATATCCTGTTCAATGTTTAGTGCCTAGTAGGTTATTTACTATTTCTCTTTTCCACAAAGAACTGGGCAGAGGCAGTACAGGCTGGGATGGGAGGAAGAATGCAGTCGTGGGAATTGGCTAATCTGGGCCTGGACCTAGCTGTGTGGACGTGGGTAGGTCACCTTACGTCTCTGCCATTTCAGAGTGGCTGAGCTGGGGGCCAGGTAATGGAGACATCAAGGCATAATGATATATCTCTTGCTGGGTTGAGAACCTAAAGAGTCAAGACTCTATTGTCTGTTGTCTTCCTTTCTGAGGTCCTGGCACATGTGCCATCTCACAGATCAGTTGAGGTTGGGAATGTGCAAGCAATATTCGGACAGGCTTGCTTCCAAATAGCTAGGCACCAGCTTCCGGTGAGGAAGTACTGCATGGCAGACGTTACAGACACCCACTTCCCAGTTCAGAACCTCAAGTATGGAGACAGGCTGCTTTCCACAGATAATCACAGGGACCAAGAAGTAAAATCTCACATCCAGACTCTATAGTGAGTCCATTGTATCAACAAATGAAATGTAAAAGGAAACCAAACCACAAGAGGGATTCAGAGAGAGAGGCCAGGAGCAAACCATAATGTGATGGGATGGCATTCAGGCAGGATTCTTCTGAAGCTATCAAGAATTTTTATTTTTTTAGGACATCTACCTGTGTAGGTAGTAGCAACATTTCTGGCGAACAGGAGGCTTTTAACTTCTTGATTTTTGAGTTTGATATTAATTGGAATGATTTATGCAGGGAAATGTAGAATTGGCTGTACCCAGACGATGCAAGTGTATGGGTGCTTCTGCACTTGGGTGTGGAAATGAAAAACAGTAAAGCAAAGCTCACATTTTTGTACCTGCAGGTTAGCATTGCTTTCCCATGGGGAAGGAGGACCGATCATAATGGACAGTGGGGTGTCAATGGCTTCGGGTTGCGGCAACTGTGTGGGCTGGTGCTCCACCAGGAACACTGCGCTGGGCTCTGGGCTTTGTGTATGTGCGCCTCTTTCTCCCCCTGCTTCCTAAGGGGCCTGCTCCTTGGTGGGGCAGCCCTGCCATCGCTGCCTGTGTCACTTGGTATCTGAAGGGAGATTCCTGTCTCTTCTCGAAGGAGAGGAGGAGGTGGGGGAGGAGTGAGAAAACACATGTAGCTTACTCTGAAAGTTTCTCACTTTGTAACAATTTGAGAAGGAAGCAGAAGGATTCTTTGCCTTTCTTTGGTCTTGGACACTGGAGTCTATTTCTCAATAGAGTGTAAACCACCCACCCCTTGAATGGAATCGAATCTTGATCAACCCATTGGTGGAAAAATTTGAACTCATATGCATCAAAACAGTTGTTACCTTTGTTTTGTGTAAGACTTTTCTGACTTCTGATTATAAAAGAAATTTGTACGTGCTTAAAAAAATCAGAAAACATAGGGGAAAATTACAAAAAGAAGTAGAGTTTATCCCCTCACCTGTAGATAACTATTGTTCATATTTTGCATATATTCTTCCAGGATTTTTCCTCTCCTTAGAAGTTCACACACATACACAGCAGATTATGCACTGCTCTTTTCACTTAGCCGTGTATTGCTAACATCTTCTGTATAGAATAATCTAGTACCTTTTTAACAGGCACATATTATTCCACTGTATGGAACACTAAAGTATTAAACCAGTTCTTTATTGTTAGACATTTAGGTTGTCACCAAGCTTTACCTTTTATAAACAATGTTGGTATCCTTTTATATTTTTGTGTTCCTCCCTAATTGTTACCACAAATAATTCCTGGACAAATGTATCGCCAGGTGGTCCTGGAACAATTCTGATTTCCACCCATGCCTATTTCCTCATGCCACCATCAATGATAGGTATATGAACATACTTTTTAACACTTTTACCAGCCTGATGTGTATTTCATTGGTGTCTTGATTGGCATGTTTTGATTACTTATGAGATTGACTATATTTTCATATATTTATTAATTGGATGTTAGTTCTTATTTTATAGATTACTTGTTTGCATCCTTGCCCAATTTTATTAAGTTGGGCTATTCATTTTGATTTGCTAGTGTCCTTTCTGTACCACAGATTTTAACCTTTTGTCATAGGCTGCAATTTCCTTTATTTGTTCACTGTTTTGGTTCTTAAATTTTTTTTTTTTTTTTTTTTTGCGCTACACGGGCCTCTCACTGTTGTGGCGTCTCCCGTTGCGGAGCACAGGCTCCAGACGCGCAGGCTCAGCAGCCATGGCTCACGGGCCCAGCTGCTCCGCGGCACGTGGGGATACTCCCAGACCGGGGCACGAACCCGTGTCCCCTGCATCAGCAGGCAGACTTTCAACCACTGCGCCACCAGGGAAGCTCCCCTGGTTCTTAAATTTTTTTACTTATGTGTGTGTGTGTGTGCATATGTATCTTACCATGCAGAAGTTTAACATTTTTAAGTATTTTAAAACTATCCTTCAAATAGGGTACTGCCTTTGATTTCATGTTTAGGAAGTCTCTCCCTATTCCGGGATTCTAAAAATATTCACCTATATTTTCTTTTACCTTTATGGTTTTATTTTTTACATTTACGTGTACAGTAAATGTAAATAATTCCATTTGGAATTTAAGTGTAAGGTATAAGGGTAGGGATCCAGATTTAATTTTTTTTTTTTTACCAGATATCTATGCCATTTATTGAATTAAACATTCTTTTCTTCACTGATTTGAAATGCCCATCCCTGTAGTCTTGGGTTTATCTTCAGACTTGACTCTGCTCCACTGATTTGTCTTTTCCTATGCTGGTATCGCACTATCTTAATTTTTGCAGCTTTAATCATACATTTTAATAACTGGTATTGCAAGTGCTCATTTATTATTGTTCTATTCCAAAATTGTCTTGGCAAGTGGAGGGTATTTATTCTTCCCAATGAACTTTAAAATAATTTTGTCAAGTTCAAGAAAAAATTTCTATGGTGTGTGTTAATTTCATAGATGAATTTGTACAGAATTGCCATATTCAGAACATTGGGTCTTGCCATCAATGGGACATGGGAAATGTCCCATTTATTCATTTCCTTTCATATCGTAGTTTTATGATTTTCTTCATGCAGGTCCTGAACTTTATTGGTGGGCTTATCCTGACTGACTATGCTTAGCATATAAGAAAACCATTGCTCTTTTGTATATTTACACCTATGAATGCATTTTTTTCTTCAATTGTTTTATTGAAGCATAGGTGATTTACAGTGCTGTGCCAGTCTCTGCTCTGCATTTTTAACTTTTGTTATCTTAGACTTTCCAAATAGGAAGTTGTATCAGTTGCAAGTAATTCTTATTTTGCCTCCTCCTTCCCACAATTTACTTCTTAATTTGTTATCTAATTGCACTCACTAGCATTTCCTGAACAACGTTAAATAGCTACAGTGATTGGGGCAGGAGTCCATTCCTGCCTTGCCTGACTTCCGTGGGAATGCGGCCTTCATTTTACTGCTGACCCTGCTGGGGAAAGGTCTGAATCTATATTTTCTATCCTGTTAAGGAACTATTTTGTTTTCCTAAAAGCTTTTATTAGGGATGGATGTTGAATTTTATCAGATATTGTTCTGCATTTATGAAGGCAAGATATGAGTGTGGGTGGGGGTGAATTTAACCTATTAAATGACATGTAATATCATTATGATTTTCCAATATCAAATTATCCTTTTATCTCTGGAATCCTAGTTGCTTTTTTGTAATTAAGAAAAACACTATTTTTCCTCAAGAAACAGCCTTGATTTTGTACATCTGTGCGAAGCTATGATTATTAATTGACATTTTTAGAGTTCTATTTTGAAAAGGAGGCCCAATTCCCTTAGATTTGTTTTACTAGATTGGGTTACTTTTCCTCAAAGCAGTGGAAGCTTCAGAGTTGGTATTTTTAACCCTCTTAAACCCAATTAAGTTTAGCCCATTTGGGGCTCTTCTGTGGAGTTGTGGGAGGGGAAGAGAGAGGATCAGAGGGGGGAGGGGGAGGGTCGAGACCCTAGGCCAGGACTGCAATGGCTGTCCATCTGAGCTCTGGGGAGCTTGGACAGGGCTGGATATATCCAGTTAGCAATCCCCGTATTTGTCCTCATTCTCCCTCTATATGGAAAGCTCACCACTGTTCACTTCACGACTTTACCGAGAATAAGAAGCTTCACTTGACATCATCAACTAATCACCGGGTAGGGTGGAGGCTCCTTAAAAGCAATGAGCCATCAAGTTAGCGAGTGCATAGCCAGAAGGCCCCCCCTCCGCTTCTCTTGAACCCACTGGAGACCCAGGAGAGTTCTGGAGGCCTGACCTGTCTCTGCAAAGAAAGCCTTTTACACGTTTGATGCAGTGTTCAGTAGCCGTTTTGATCCAGTATGTTTTATACTCAGAGCTGAGTCTGTCAGTGAGAGGCGCTGAGCTTGTTCTGAAGGGGAAGGGAAGTGGTATATAAATAATGAGAATGCACAGAAACTTGTGCTGTTACCAGCTCTGCTCCAGTAAAGCAGACTTTATTGTGTCACTGCCTCTGGGTGTGTTTTCCTGTGAAGACCAGAAATAAAGCACGAGTACATGTCTGTCCTTTTTTATTTTTTTCCCCCAGGAGGATGGTAACTCTCTCATTAATACGAAAGACAAGTTTAAATATTCTTTAACTGATAGTTGCTTTACCATATGATTTGTTCTGTATAAAGAAGGTTAACCATTCTTTTGGGGGCCTTAGCCTTGAGCTGAAAGGAAGGGCCTGGGGCTTCCCTGGTGGCGCAGTGGGTGGGAGTCCGCCTGCCGATGCAGGGGACACGGGTTCATACCCCGGTCCGGGAAGATCCCACATGCCGCGGAGCGGTTGGGCCCGTGAGCCATGGCCGCTGAGCCTGCGCGTCCGGAGCCTGTGCTCCGCAACGGGAGAGGCCACAGTGGTGAGAGGCCCGCGTACCGCAAAAACAAAAAACAACAAAAAAAAAACACGTATCTTTTTCTAGATACCTTAATATGTGTCTATCAGTAACTAACATGTGGAAATGCATCCTATAGTATAGGTTGTATGCAAACTCTCCACTGGGTTAAAGAGGTGGTTGATTTCATAGGGCTGCAAATTGCAAATCCCCAAGAAGAATCCAGGTCCCCTGAACACACACTGCTTGGCTGGCACAGTGTTTCATCAAGTGTCGAATTTGAATGCCTTTATGTGTGGAAAGCACTCCCCAGTTGGCCCCAGATTCCTCTACAATCCATGGTCTAATATACTTGGCATTTCACCCACTTTTCTTATGTGTCTGGCTCCTGAAGACATTTGGAATTACAGATTCTGGTGTACACTAGATAGAAATTCAGGCCTGCAGGTTGAGATCAGGGGTCAGCCAACTTTCTATAAAGGACCAGATAGTAAATATTCTAGGTTTTGTGGTCCGTACGATCTCTTATCACTACTCAACACTGCTGCCGTAGTGAAAAAGCAGCCATAGGTAATACATAAACAATGAGTATGATTGTGTTCCAGTGCAACTCTTTATGCGGACATGAAAACCTGAATTTCATATAACTTTCCCCTGCCACAAAATGTTACTGTTCGGTTTTTTTCAACCATTTGGTAAAAACTAAGTATAGGAATGGTGTTTATTCCAGCAGGTCAGATTTGACCTATGGTCCATAGTTTGCTAACCCCTGATTTAGATCATTGACCAAAAGCCCCTAATGCTTTTCCAAAGGATCTGAGAAAAATCAAAATGATTCTAGAGCTTTTAGACCAGCAACTCACTTCCAAGTAGATCTATTTTTAAACGCTTGGAAACTGTAAGCTTGAATTATACACGTTATATGAATCTAACAAAGGCTACTGTTGGCTCTTATTTGCTCTGGGCTCTGTGGGTGACCCTGTGTCTCTGAAGCACTCAGGGAAAAGGATGCTAGGTCAATGACAGCACCTGGATTAGAAGCAATGAGAACAATCACATGCCAACTGTGAGGGGCAGTGAAGAGTGTGTAGCCATAAGCTAGACCGAAAGGGAATCCGACGGGAATGGACCCTGATTACACTTGAAATCTTTGTAAATCATAAGCATATAAATGCTTAATAGATCTCCAGTACATGCAGCTGATTCAGGCTTCATGACGATTTCCCACTGACTATCACTTCCATCTTGTTAAAACAAGGGGTGCCTTATTTCTTTTCCAGTCTTAGCACACAGTAGAGTGGTCTTCTGACCCATTTTTCCCACAATGGACACAGATCCGTTCAAATAAATTAATCTCCCCTCATGACTCACTTGAAAGAAACATGTGCCGGTGAATAACTAAACCACATTACCACTCCTTCAAGGAAACAACCTCTGATGGGTGTCTGTCCTAACAAGTGTTGAGAAAACACAGAACTTTTCCTTGTCATTGTTTTCCTCCCCACCAAATCCTCAAGCAGTGGAGAGAGGGCTTCAGGAAAGGGACAACAGACAGGGGTTTTTGGTCTGTTGTTTTTTTTTTTACAACTTATCACGCTATGAATTCTAACTATTCATTATATTTTTTAACATAACATGTTTAAAGAACACTTCTCCCATAGATTCTTCATTTGGGTTAGTGAGGACTTGGCTGCAGTCTGATTCAGAAATAGCCCGGAAATATTCCTGTGGTCTGGGAACTTCTGAGCAGGATTTGGTCACCTGCGCGACCTGGAGTTTGAGCAGACTCAGCGCGCACACGCGCACAGAGCTGAGGCCTTTACTAAATGCTTGACAGCACAAGTAGCACGGAGGTCAGACGGGATGCTGTCCTTGCCCAGCGAAGCTTAACCTTGTTGGGTTATGATAACCTGCATTTTGCCTTTTGCTCAAAAGTTCTGCTGAACTGGGTAAAAATGCTTTTTAATCCAACAGAAGTTGCAGAAGTGTAGCTTTCAACTCCATGTCATTGGATTTTTCAGAGGCTTCAGTCTGAAGCTCCTCTTTTCCTCTCCCTCTCATCTTGGCCCTCTGAGTATCCTCGTGCATCATCCACCTTGGGTAGGGCTCAGGGCTCACTGGCTTGCTATTGCCTTTTGCTGCTGTGGCTTTGCAGCTTAGAGCTCAGTGAGGAAATACTTATACTTAGACCTGTGTATAGTGAATCTGTTTATACAAATTTGTTTTGCCCACATCAGGTTTCCCATAAGAGCAGGTAGGTTGTACATGGCGTGATGGCTATATCTCTGCTTAGAGAACAGCAAGTAAAACCTTAGTCACGAAGGTGATAGAGGTATTTTGTTGTTATTATCTTTATTTTCACATCTCTGGCACAGGTTAGGAGAAGCTGGGGGAAAAGAATCATTTTTGGATGACTCAGATGCACCACGCTGCGCAGCTCCAGGCCCTTTGAGCCTCTCTCTGGGTCCCAGGAAGGTGGGAACAGGAGTGAGAAAAGATTCACTCCTCACACCTACCTAAGGAGTGTCTGGAGAGTTCTGTGGAAACGAGAGTCTGTGTCCTGAGTCTGTGAAGCAGCTGCTTTGGGCTGTGCTTGGAAAGGTGTGAGGAGTAGGTAGGCAGGTGCTCAGAGCTGGGGGGTGGTGACAGTCACTCAAAAGAAGAGCAAGCAAGACTCTGATCTTAAGCAGCTCTTTCTGCCTTTCTGCTTGTGTGTGTCCTGCCCAACAAACATGGACACAGACTCTCCCCTGCCAATGCAGGGGTCAGGAGGCCCCCAGTGCTGGCCTGATCATGTCTGGAGGGCGGGCTTAGCTGCGTTTTAAGTGGGACGGGGAGACAATAGCGTGAATCTGAGGAGAGCAACCGTAATGGGAGGGATGTGGAAACTCTGACAAGTGTTAAGCCTCATCTGTAAAATGGGCCACCTCCGTGAGGTGTCCTGTAAGAAGTCAGTGAGATAATGCGTGTGAAACCCTTAGTGCTGTGCCTGCGCTTATGTTATTATTTTAGAATTATGTGAGTTCTTCTTTTATGAGAAATATGGAAGAAACTGGGATTGTTTCAACTAGATCAGAAGAGATTAGAGCATGGCATGATAGCAGTCTTCAGATAGTTAAGGGATTATTATGTGGCAGAGGGAAAAAACTAATTTTTAGTGTTAAGACAATATAACTTAAGATATGGCCTTCGCAGGAAGGCAGGTTTCACATCAATAAGAGTGTTTATTACAGGGATGCTCAGAAACAAGCAGGCTTCCTTGGCAGGTAAGGGACTCTGCCACCGGAACTGCTCAGGCAGAGGTTGGGTGGCCAAACATTCAGGAGCTTAAGGGGAGATGCCTGCCTCTGGTGGGAGGTTGGTTGGATTAGATGCCCCAGTTCTCTTCCATCTGTACAATGCCAGGAAGTTTAGCAAAGGGCTAAGGTTTTTGACTCCTCGGAGAGAACTCGTGAAACCAGCAACCGTGTAGACAAAAACTGGAAAATATAGTTTCCAGGGCTCTTGGGGATCCATTGGGTACAAATAACAAGCTCATTTACCTAGAGAAGATGATTCTCAGCAATTTCTTCATGGTATTACTTTGTTAGGGCTGCCATGACAAAGTACCACAGACTGGGTGGCTTAAACAATAGAAATTTATTTCTCACCGTTTTGGAGGCTGGGAGTTCAAGATTAAGATGTTGGCAGAGTCAATTTCTTCTGAGGCCCGTCTCCCTGGCTTGTAGCTGGCCGTCTTCTCCCAGCATCTTCACACAGCCTTTCCTCTGCAAGTCTGTGACCTAATCTCCTCTTCTTATAAAGACACCAGTCATTAGATTACATGACCTCATGTAACATTAATCACCTCTTTAAAGACCCTATCTCCAAATACAGCCACATTCTGAGGTACTGGGGGTTAGGACTTCAGCCTATGAATGGGGGGCACACAATTCAGTCCAGAACACAAAGGAGTTATTTCCTGAGTCATGGGGATGGTTGACCAGGACCAGCCTGGAGAATTTCGGTTACACGTTCTTTAACCTGTATCCCTGATTCTCTTCTTTTAGGTGAACGGCCCTTTCCCTGCACGTGGCCAGACTGCCTTAAAAAGTTCTCTCGCTCCGACGAGCTGACCCGCCACTACCGGACCCACACGGGGGAGAAGCAGTTCCGCTGTCCGCTGTGTGAGAAGCGCTTCATGAGGAGCGACCACCTGACCAAGCACGCCCGGCGGCACACGGAGTTCCACCCCAGCATGATCAAGCGATCCAAAAAGGCGCTGGCCAACCCTTTGTGAGGTGCTGCCCACCCGAGCCAGGGAGGGACGGACCCGGAAGGACGAACTACTCCCAGCGAACAGACAGACAGGTGGGAACCACGGCCCAGAAGAGGCGCGCTGCCAGCACAGGAAGTCGCTGTTCTTTGGTCACTAGTCTAATTTTCCTCTCCCTGCGTTGTTTTTAAAAAGCACATTGTAGCCTAAGATCAAAGTCAACACTTGGTCCCCCTTGCAGAGGCAACTCTGAACCGTCTCTGACTGTCGGAGGGAAGATAAATGCTTTTTTTTTTTTTTTCCTCTCCTTAATTTTCTTTTGGGGGTGGGTGGAGGGGTGGCAGGTGTGGGGAGGGGGTTAAAGCCAAGACTGGGGTAGAATTTTAAAGATTCAACACTGGTGTACATATGTCTGACTGGGTGAGTTGACTTGTAGCATCACGCAGTGATTCTGGGCCCTTTCTGCTTGCTGTCTCTCAGAATTGTTTTCTTACCTTTTAATGTAATGACGAGTGTGCTTCAGTTTCTTTAGCAAAACCACTCTCTTGAATCACGTTACCTTTTGAGATACGAAACGCCATAGCACAGCTGTCTTTATGCAAGCAAGAGCACATCTACTCCAGCATGATCTGTCATCTAAAGACTTGAAAACAAAAAAGTTACTTATAGCCAATGGGTAAGCAGTATGAATTTATACTAATCAAGACACACCTTTGAAAGGTTACTGTAAGTACAGAACTTTCAAACCTTGCTTTGTATGAATTGTACTTTTTGAACATAAGCTGCACTTTTATTTTCTAACGCAGAGGATGAATAAGTTAAATACATGCTTTAAGGATAGAAGCAGACATTCTGTTTGGAACCACGTTATAATCTGCTTATTTTACAGTATACACGTTTCCCTATGAAATCATGGCAGAGATGTGAGGGCAGAATATATACAACAGACGCTGAAGGAGAAGGAGGGTAGTATATATATTTTTTAATTTAAAAAAGAACAAACAATTTTAACTCTATTAACTTTTCCAAAATTTCCGATCCTTTTAATTAACCTCTTCTTATTGTACCATAATGCCACGAAGGGCGAGGGCTTTGACTCTGTTGGGTTTTATTTGAATGGGTGCATAACAGTAACTAGCTCTGGAAACGTTTATTCTTTGGGGAAGAGGTTTGTCGGTTACCGTCCCATGTTCCTACAGAACCGCCACTAACAGGTGCAAGAGTTACGTAAAAGGAAAAGGGAGCTGAAATGTGAAAAGAAAAATAACATACCCCTATAAGTAGTGAGCACTAAGGGAAGATACCACGATGATTTCAGAGGAGACTGCGCAAAATCATCCCTTTTGGAGAAGGAAGGCACATGGAACATATAGGAATGAAAACACAACACTGTATCTTTTACATCAGTAGCCTCACCACTATAAGATCTCGTATCCAGGGGTCTAAAATGGCCTCAACCACTATATGCATAATATGCCATTTACCTGAAAACTTAATTTTGGCCTTTACGTGGTCAGAAAAATGAACCGAGTTTTCATCGTTGAGAAGAAACCTCAAATAGGGGAGTCAGCAGTGATCGTGGGGGAAATGTTTACATATTCTTCTTTTTCATCAGAAACAACGTTTTCTGACAATTTTATCTGATATTTAAAACAGGGAGTTATGGTGCACTCTAGTTTATACGTGTGCTATGAGATGTGTTGTGTAAACCTGGGGTGAATTCATCATTTCACCTGACACATGCTTGTTTCCAGTTCAGAACCAGTGTGGGCTCCTGCAGCCAGCATGGGTCACAGCTGACTCCAACTTCCAATACAGTAGCCATCACTAGCACGGTGTTTTTCTTTTGTTTGTTTAACCAGCGTAGTTGTATTAGTAGTTCTGTAAAGAGAACTGCTTTTAACATTAGGGACTGGGAGCAGTCCATGGGATAAAAAGGAAAGTGTTTTCTCACGGGAAAACATGTCAGGAAAAATAAAGAACACTTTCTACCTCTGTTTCAGATTTTTGAAACGCTTATTTTAAACCAAATTTTAATTTCTGTGTCCAAAATAAGTTTTAAGGACATCTGTTCTTCCATATGAAATAGGTTAGGCTGCCTATTTCTTACTGAACTCATGGAATGGTTCTGCTTGTGACCCTCTGCATGCTGCCTTTTAGTGAGTGAGGAGTTTGGCGTTGCCTAGCAACCCACTAACTTGTACAAACTCATCTTTCCCTCACAGAACGAAATGAAGGAAAACCAAGCAAAGTCAGTGAAAGACAATCTTTGTAGTTTCAGGAGTAAATCTACATGTGGCTTTTGTCCAGCACTTAGATGGTTGTAAATGCAGCAACTTGTTTTAAAAAAAAAAATGCACAATTTACTTCCCCCAAAAAGTTGCTACTTGCCTTTTCAAGTCGTTGAAGAACACACATTTGATATTCTCTTCTATGTTATAGTAACATAACGTATAAACTCAAGGCTTTTTATTCCTTGTGATAACTCCTGTTTTAAAATGTCACAAAACAGGAACCAGCATTCTAATTAGATTTACTCTATCAAGATATGGTTCAAATAGGACTACTAGAGTTCGTTGAACACTAAAACTATGAAACAATTACTTTTTATATTAAAAAGACCATGGATTTAACTTAAAAAAATCCAAATGGAGGATAGTAATTTTTGTTTACTTTTTTAACCAAACTGAATTTTTTGAAAGACTGTTGCAGGTGTTTCAAAAGAAAGAAAAATTGTTTTATCTAATACTGTAAGTAGCTGTCATATTCTGGAAAATTTAATAGTCTTAGAGTTAAGATAACTCCTCTCCTTGGTTAGGGAAGAAGAAAGCCCTTCACCACTGTGGAACGATGCCGTGGCTTTAAGGTGTAGCCCTACATCATGCTTCTTTTGAGAATTATATTTGGTATAGTTATAATTACAGAAACTGACTCGTTGTCAGTTTGCAGGTAGATTAAGCACAGTACTCATCACTCTGGATAGATTGAGATGTTCTTTCACAACAGATGAATGATCTGTAACACTGTAAGATACTGATCTTTACAACTGTTTAATCAGTTTTATTTTTGTACAGTATTAGTGACCTAAGTTATTTTGCTGTCCCGTTTTTGTAAATCAAATGAAATTATAAAAGAGGATTCTGACAGTAGGTATTTTGTACATATGTATATATGTTGTCCAAATAAAAATAATAAATGATAAAGATTGAATTGTTCCAGCCATTATGTGTTATAAAAGGGACATGTTCTTGTCAAACGGGGGTTACTTCTTTAACTTGTGATGAGTGCAAAGATGATTTACCCTGGGCCTTTCAACACGTGAGATATTTGTGTAGACCTGTGTGTATTTACTATTCACAGACCTCTGAGGAAGTAGATGGAACGGAGGCCACGTGAAATCACTGTATTATACTGGAGGGGAATATTTATATTTCAGGTAAATCACTTAAAGAGGTTTATAAAGCTCATAACTGTTCTGGTGTGTGCCAGGAACTAGTCAGAGGATATTACTCAGATTGTTCTCTTGAGATATGATATTGATAAGAACACACAAGTTGAAGTCTCAAAGGCAAAACAATAGACCCATTAAACCAAGTGAAGATGAACACCAAAGTGTGTGTGTGTGTGTGTGTGTGTGTGTGTGTGTGTAATTTAGTCTAGAGAATCTAAAACCTGTCATTGTAGTATAATCTAGTATAGATATATACTAGCTAGCTAGTGTTTGTTAAGGTTTTATTGTATGCTAGTCACAGTGCCGAGTGTTTAGGACTTTTTTCTCATTTTATCTTTTCAGCAGCTCTGTACAGCTCCTTACAGAAGATACCATTGTTATCCACATATTTCAGATGAGGAAATTACTAACTTGCTAAAAGATACATCTAGTAAGTGGTATACACCATATTTAAATCTGGATCTGCTGAATCCAACCCTCCATCTGTCTATGCCTGCAGCAGGTTATTTGCATTTGACTCATTTTATTGAGCAACTGTTAGTGCCACACATTGTTGTCACTGAGGACAGGAAGGTGACAAAAACGTACCAGCTCTCTGCATTCAAGGAGTTTATGTGTTAGTGGATGGAAACACATAAGCAAGTAAACAAATTATCCATGTGATTTTGGATGGTGATAAGAATTATGATGGAAATAGACTTGGGTGACTTGAGTGTTGGGGAAAGGCTACTTTAGAATGAGTCTCCCTGAGGGGACTTAAACATTTGAGCTGGGACCTGGGTGACACGGAGGAGCCAGGCCTACAGATGTAGAGGGAGTGAGGAGAGCCAGTACGAGGAGTTCGTCAGGACGGTGATCAGGATTTTGGAGGAACTCAAGGGGTGGCTGGAGTATAAACAAGGAAGATGAGAGGGGATGGGAAGTAGGGGTGGTTGGCACGGGCCATATCACGGGGCCTGGTATTGCAGGTTACAATGTGATGTTTGATTTTGATTCTAAGGGCAGGGCCGGGCAGTGTCATGGAAGTTTGCAAGCAGAAGAAGGTTATGATCAGATATATATTTCGAGAAGCTCTTTCTGAGTGCTGGGTGGAAAATGGATTTTAGAGGGGCAAGAGTGGAAGCAGGGAGACTAGCATTTGTCCGGGCAAGAAATGATGGTTATTTGGACCAGTGGAAGTAGGAAGAAGTGAATAGTTCCAAAAACACCTCTGAGGCAGAATCATTGGACTTGAAGATGTTAGGATGTCAGGGGTGAATGATGAAAAGGTCCCATCATGACCCTCAGGTTATTATGGCCTGAGCAACAGGTTAGTGAAGTTTGATAAGGTGGAGGAAAGGAGAAAGCTGGTGTGAAGGAAAGTCATGGACTCGTCCGGGGACATGTTGAGGTTGATGTGCCCGTCAGACATCACGTGGACATGTTGAGAGAACGATTGTGTATACTAGTTTAGAGCTCAGAAAAGTGCTGTGGAGTGGAGATTTGGAAGTCACAATCATGTCTGATGGTAACTGAAGCCACAGAAATGGGATCACCTGTGGTAGAATAGAGAGAGAGGGTTAGAGTCTAGAACAGAGGGGAGGGGAGATAGAAAGTTAGCTCAAGAAGTAACAAAACTTAGAAAACTGCAGGGTCCTAGGATAAGGGGCAGTTGGGGAGGCAGAGTAATCAATTATGTTGAATGTCACTGGGGTCTGGAGTAAGACTAGTACTGAAATGTGTCCACAGTATTTAGCTTTTTGAGGTTATTGGTGACTTATTAGAATAGTGGAATAGTACATTAGAATAGTGGAAATAGACCTCTGGTTGGGTAGGGGGAAGAGTAATCAGGAGGTGGAAAATCATAAATAGGAAGTATAGTCATGTCTTGCACAATTTGTAGAAAATGAAAACAAAACAAAAACAGCCTTGATCAATACACAGCACAAGATAGGAAAAAGAAAGGAGACACAAGAAAACCAAACAAAATAAGGAAATTAGAATCCACGTGTCACCTAAATCTCCTTATTTAAAGTTAGATTTTTCAGTTTGGATCAAAATATGAAAGTGTGTGTGTGTGCGCATGTGCGCGTGAGCATATTTCACTAGAGCCTCACCTATAATGAAATGACAAGGATTAAGGCAGAGGCCAACAAAAAATAATTCAGCAGTAGTCATACTGAAAACAAAAAAGAATAGAATTTAATGTAAAAAAAACTGGATGAAAGGGGATTACTTTATACGGGCACATTCTATGTTGAAGATGTAACAGTGGCTAGTAACATTCCATCAAAATACATAAAAAGAAAAATAAAAAACAAACAAAAAACAGCAGGAGAATTTCATGAAAACTACAGTCTTATCCAAAAAAGAGAGGATTTTGGTAATATGCATATTCTTTTCAAATATTCGTGGAATGTGTACAAAAATATGATATAATAAGACTGTAAGTAACATATTAGAGACTACATTTTCTGACCACCAGGCAATAAAGTGAACAATTCACAATAAAAGAATAATTTTTAAAATACCAGAAATTAAAATATTGTCCTAATTCTTAGATCAAAGAGAAAATACAAATTATAATCAGCATTTAAGTCAATATAAATAGTGAAAACTGTATATCCAAGATATACCCAAAAGCTTTACTTAGAAGAAAAATTCAGAGCCTGATATGTTTTTATTATTATCCATGAACAAATAAAACAATCAATTCAAGAAGCCAGAAATTGAGCAAAATCTGAGAAAAGCATGAGGAGAGAATAAAATTAAAGTGAGATTGACATATAAACCCAAGAGGTGGATCTTTGAAAAGACCAGTAAAAGTTAATTTTGAAAAGCAAAACAAGAAAAATAGAAAATCTAAATAATGCATGATATTATGAATGAAAAGAGAGATTATAGATATAATGATCTAATAATTTTGGACATTTTGATTAAATGGCTTTCCTAGGAGAAGAACAATTTTGATGAATAGCACAGTATAGACCAAAAACTATAAAAGAAGTTGACAAATGTCAGAGAATTTCAGCACCCAGATAATTTTATAGGCAAAATCTTTCAAATCTTTAGGGAACCAATATTTTCTTTAGAATTTAAACTGTTAAAACATAGAGCATAGAAAATGATGGGAAACGACTCAATTCACTGTAGGAAGCTAGTTTAACCCTGACTTACAAGAATAGTCAAGAATATTTTGTAAAAGAAAAGTGGGAGAATTTGCCCTACCAGGAATTACAGCCTGTTTTAAAGACATAATACTTTAATATATTTTGTAAGAGTGACAGTCCAGATCAATGGGGAAAACAGGAAGTATCCATTGTGTTTAGCCAGTTGATTATCTGAAAAAAATCAAGGTACATCATACTATATACCCAATTAACTCCTATATCAATTAAAGCTTTAAATAAAATGATTAAAGCACTTGAAGAAAATATAGATGAAGATTCATAAATCATGATTTGGGGGAGAACTCAAATATACAAATCTAAAGGTAGAAACCAATAACAGAAAGATTAATAGATTTAACTATTTTATAATGTGAAACTATTATAAATGAAAAATTAGCCTAAACAAAATTAAAAGGTACAGATATGGAAAAATGCACTTCAAAAGGGTTAGTATTGGGATTTCCCTGGTGGCACAGTGGTTAAGAATCTGCCTGCCAATTCAGGGCACATGGGTTTGAGCCCTGGTCCGGGAAGATCCCACATGCCAAGGAGCAACTAAGTCCATTTGCCACAACTACTGAGGCTGCACTCTAGAGTCCACAAACCACAACTACTGAGCCCACATGCCACAACTACTGAGCCCACATGCCACAACTACTGAAGCCCGCGTGCTTAGAGCCCATGCTCCGCAACAAGAGAGGCCACTGCAATGAGAAGCCCGCATACTGCATCGAAGAGTAGCCCCCACTCGCTGCAACTAGAGAAAGCCTATGCGCAGCAACAAAGACCCAACGCAGCCAAAAATAAATAAATAAATATTTTTAAAAAAGGGTTAGTACTTTAATATATATAACTTCTTACAGGTCAATATGAAAAAACATATTTAGAAAAATCCAGCAAATGGTATGAATTGACACTTTATTTATTGACAAAAAGTCAATAAATATTTTAAAATGTTCACCATGCTTTCAATGAAAAACACAATATAAAAAAATGAGGTACAGTTATATTTGCCTATGCATTTGGTGAAGATTTAAAAAATAAAGCACCCATTTTGTCAAGAACTGGGGGAGATGGGCATATTGTTAGTGGGAATCCAGATTGGTACATGTTTTCTAGGAAACAGTTGGGCCATAAGAATTTAAAAACTATAAAAATGTTCTTAAGACTTTAAGAAGAGATATCTGGAAGGGAGGTGGGTATGAGGCATCCATGCTTCTTATATTGTCCCTCTTCCTCTTCCCTCCAGCTAACTCAGGCTCCCATCATCTCTCACCTGTATTCCTTGAATAGCCTCCTAACTAGTCTAGTTTCCTCCATGTTTTCCTCTTTTAACATCATCTTCCACTTTGCAGTGTCAGTGTCCCAAATATAAACTGTCCATGTCCTTCCTTTCACAAGGACCGCCCATATCCCCATCACTTACAGGATTAAGGTCAATCTTCTTAATATGGCTTTCAAGGTTCTCTATGTTCTGATCCCTGCCAAATTTGCTAGGCACACCTTTTTTCCCCACTATTTTGCCGTCCATTCATAATACCCATCTGCTTATAATTTTTACAGATGTGTTACTTCTGTTCATATTATTCTTTAAATTTAAAATTCAGTGCTGTCCTCCCCTTCCTCCATCACTCCCCCAATACTTTGCAGTGAAAGCTGTACCTTCCCCCAGGAAGCTTTCTATGACTTTCTGGGCTGGGTTAGGTACCCCTCCATTTGCTCCCACAAAACACATTTATCTACTTACTCTACATGATGTTTATGAGATTCATTCATGTCATTTGTAAGTAGGTGTAGTTTATTCACTTTCATTTCTGTATTCAACTATAAGAATATTCCACAACTGTTGTTGAATAATTTCTCCAGGTTTTGCTTAATATGAATAGTGCTTCTATTAGCAATCTTGTGCATGTGTTTTGGTGAACATATGTATTCACTTCTGTTGGGTATATATCTAGGACTGGAACTGCTGAAATCATAGGAGGCTGTCAGCAGAATACTAAAAATAGCCCCCAAGAATCCATGCCCTAATGATAGATTTTCCAGGTGGGCTTTATTGGGAGATATCCAGGTGGGCCTAATATAATCACACCAACTGCTTTAAAAGCAAGAGTTTTCTCCAGTCGGGAGTAGAAGAGCACGTCAGATTTGAAGTGCGAGGGATCCTTGCTGCGTCCTTGGGGGCTTGACGATACAGGGGTCCACATGTAAGGACTGAAGAGTAGTCTCTAGGAGCTGAGGGTGGCCCTCCGCTGATAGCCAGCAAGGAAACAGGACCTCAGTCCTACAAACTCAAGGACCTGGATTTTGCCAACAAATAGGATATGGCTTTCTCCCCAAAGCCTCTAGATGAGGATGCAATCCTCCCAACGCTTTGATTTCAGCCTTATGATACCCTGAGCAGATAACCCAGCCACACTGGGTCGGACTTCTGATCTACAGAACTGTGAGCTAATAATGATTTTGCTTTTAAGTTTGTGGTAATTTGTTATACAGCGGTAGAATACTAATACATAGAGTTCGCATGTATTCATTTTAGTAGATGCTGCCATCAGCCGTGTATGAGTTTCAGTTGCTCTGTAAAATCAGTACATGTTGCTTTTAGCATAGTCACAATATAAAGCACCTAGTAAAAATTTGCCTGATTAAATGTCTAAGTATTAATCATTAGTGAAATGAAAGTGAAATGTAGCATTCACTTTCTCATGTGAAACAATTCTATAAATGATAACATCCATTTCTTAAAAACTATAAGAATGTTCATATCCTTGACCAAGCAATTGCATGTCCAAGGAATTATCATGAAAGTCTGCAAAGATTAAGTTGCAAAAATGTAAATGGTGGTATTGTTTATAATAGTGAAAATTTGAAAACAATCTCAATATTTAGTTCTAATGAATCTTTTTTTTTTAGAAATTTATTTATTTTATTTATTTATTTTTGGCTGTGTTGGGTCTTCATTGCTGCGCTCCGGCTTTCTCTAGTTGCAGCGAGTGGGGGCTACTCTTGATTGCGGTGCGCGGGCTTCTCATTGCGGTGGCTTCTCTTGTTGAGCACGGGCTCTGGGTGCGTGGGCTCGGTAGTTGTGACTCTCGGGCTCTAGAGTGCCGGCTCAGTAGTTGGGGTGTATGGGCTTAGTTGCTCCGCAGCATGTGGGATCTCTCCGGACCAGGGTTTGAACCCGTCTCCCCTGCATTGGTGGGCGGATTCTTAACCACTGCGCCACGAGGGAAGCCCTCACATGAACTCTTTAAATAACAATGGAATATGGTGCATCCATTACAAATGATATAGAACAGCTTTTCACCAAAGGATATTCTGTAGAACATTAATTTTCCAAATGTTACATTATAGAAGGATCCCATGATTAAATAAGTTAAATAAGGGATACTCTGGGCAAGGTGAACCAGGTTTCTCCAATGGAGATCTTTGCAAACCTTTGCTCTAATCAAGCAGGCATTGTTAACATCTGAGGCGCTGACAGTGCAGAATTGCACAAACCTGTTTGATTATGATCAGTTTGCTTTGTTTTGGGGGACATTTTGCAAATTAGACTTTGAGAAATGACACAGAGACATGTTCGTGATATATTTGGTGCAAAGTGGTACGAACAGCGTAGTCCCACTTTAAAACATAAAGGAAGAAGGCTAGAAGAATTTAAATTACACAAAAATGTTAAACGTGATTATCTCGATGGGCAATTTTTATATTATCTGTATTTTTCTAAAGTTTCTAGAAAGTAAATATAGATTACAGTTGTAAAAAGTGGCAACATTAAAGCCCTAGCTCTTCAACTGGGGTTAACTTGTTATATGGTCTGGCCTTAATTAAATTAGATTTGTTAATGGTCTGCTTCTGGGCTGCCTCTCTTACCATGGCAGGCCAACCTGGGGGGGGTCACATCCTCCCGTTGGTTTGGGTTGATTTGGGGTGGCCTCTGGAGCTGCTGTGCTCTCGTCACCCCGGCATCAAAGCCCTTGCTTCTCGAGCTTCATCTCTTCCGAGTGCAACTTTTGTTCTTCCCATCTTCACTATCAACTCAGTTCTTCCCAGGTCACAATACCACATTGAAGGTTTTCTGAAAAGACCAACGCATGTTCAAACCCTACCTGGGAACCAGGTGGAAGCAAGGCTCTTAAATTTTCTGAGTCTCGCTTTCCTCAACTATGAAAAGTGTGCATGTACATGTAATACTATAGTATTAGTAGTACATTAGTACACACAGTGTAGTAGTATTGTTGTGAGCAGTAAATCAGTAAGACTTAAACACAGTACTAGGTTTTCAAGAAATATTTGTTCTCTCCATCTCTCACCCGTAGAATTAACATGGCCTTCCATTAATCCTAGGAGTTACCACCTGGTTTCTCTCTCATGGGTGGGTCCCGTTTTCTTACATTAGGCTTTGTTTACAAAAGAGTGTGAAGTGGAATGGGCAGGTGGTGTTTGTGTGGCGGTCAGCAAACTATGGCCCCTGGTCAGATCTGATCCACAGCCCGTCTTTATAGAGTCAGCAAGCTAAGAATGGCTGCTACAGTTTTAAATGGTTGAAGAAATCAAAAAGAATTTTATATCAGACACCTGAAAATGATTTAAAATTCAAATGTCAGTGTTCATAAATAAAGTTTTATTGGAACACAACCACTCACTTATTTGCATGTTGTCTATGGCTGCTGTCACACACCTTCAGTGTTGAGGATCAGTGACAGAGACTGTACAGCTTACAAAGCCGTATTTCCCATCTGGCTCTTTGCAGAAAAAGTCTAGGCTCTAGACCCTAGGCTACGCTCTTATCTAGGCTCTAGGCTATTTCTTATTTAAGTATTTCTTAAAGACCAGCTTTAAATATGAGACATGGTGCTCACAGGATTGCATTTTGTAAGTAATCAAAATAAATGTCTCTTGAAGGCTTGAGTTTTGAAGTTTCCATTTCCACCCTTTTTCTTTAACTTCAGTGAAGTCTGTGATAGGTTTGAAATGCAAACCTGGTACAGCTAAGGCTGCATGTTTCTTTCTAGATGCTCTGCCTGTCTGTTAGTTAAGAGCCACCAAGTTAGTGGTCAAGACTAGCTTTTAGGGTTAAGCTTTTAGGTTATATACCTATTTTTAAGTAATTACTTCAGATTTGTTTTTTATCATAGGTTTCAATTGATATTTAATCAGCAGTGCCTTAGAACACTGCCTTTGTGGTTGGCCTCTCTTGTTATTTAGCTTATAAAAAAGCATCTGAGGAGATGCTGCTTTCAAGGGACCCTATGATCTCTTTGTCATGTGAGGATTCCTATGCAGTGAGACCACTGTTACTGTCACGTTTCTCTGTAGGTGAGATGTTCAGATACTAATGGTAAGTATTCTGTTGCATAGTGCAAAGGGCAGTCCCCTAACAGGGACAGTAGGGTGTCTTGGGTAGAGCCTCTGCAGATTTTTTTTCCTCCTTTCTCCTCTGAGAATGGGTATTTTGGTGGAGACTATCTGCAACCTGGCCAGCTCTGGCTGCGTAAATTTTATAAATAGGTACAATGAGCCTAAATAATTGGAGGGTGAGTCCAACATATCGTCCATTCCGTTTATAGTTCTTTCATAAAATAAAAATCTATTAAATGCAACTAACTAAGCAAAATGTTACACATGTGAGCAGGATTTAAAGGGCCACAGCCCTGTGTTTGAGTGATAATAACAAAGCCAAACCGAATTCGATTTGCTTATTCTGAGAGACCTTTGTGTTGTTCTCAGGCAGAAATACCACACCGCCTGGAGACTCAGAGCAGGCAGGTTTTCTTCTGTGGCCAGCTCTCAACAACCATATTTGACCAGTTTTAGAATACGCTTGCTTTCTGTTAGTCCTAGGAAAAACCTTAAGATCTTGTATCTTCTTTGCATTTTTACTAGCTGCAAACCATCAGTGTTGGCAGAATTTCCCCATTTTCCTAAAGCAACAGGATACCAGCCCTTCCCTACTCCCTTTAGCCCCTTGATTTCCGCGCCTTGTCTCTACTGGGGTCTTTTCCGAGAGGTTCCTGCAGACTTTAGACCCCTGCCGAGGCCAGACTTTTTACTCTTTTGCATAACAGTTATAAATAGACAGAGATCTCCCAGAGAGGAAGTGCTAAATCGTCTGTAGCTTCTCCAAGCTTTTATTATTTTCTAGGATGCGCTGATTAATTTCATTATGTAGTGTTTATGCCGCCGAAGATTCCAGCTAACTTCCCCCATTTTTAAGGGAGCCACGGATAAATGCATTCTAAACCGCTTGTTCTCTATCATCTTTCTGGGTCGAGATCAGCATTGACGTGAAAGGTACTGTTCCTAAGTACCTCTGGTAATGGCTAAAAATGTTTTCTTTTTCTATAGAAATCAAAGTCACTTTTTAAAAGCCTACAATCACTTTCTGTGTTTCTCTGCTGGTCTTAGGTAATCAGCTTTGGGCATCCTAAAAAATGATTTTCTGTTATCACCACCCATGGAAATCCCAGTTGGCCTCTGAGAAATTTACCTAAACGAGTCATCCTTTATGCGTGTTTCAGTTTTATTTTTATTATCAAGTCTTATCATTTTTTTCTCTTCAGAATCCTATGAAGGAATGTCTCAACATTTAAATATTTACGTTTTGTGTTGTCCAATTTAAATATCTGAGAGTTTACATGTACTCCAAAAGGCATTTCAAAATGAGGCTGCCTGAAGTTTACTTTTGAAACTGGCATTTGTTTTTCCCGGTGCTTCTGTGCTCCCCCATCCCCCCAAATACTATTTGAAATCTTGATGATAACATATACAGAAACACAATTGAAACAATAAGGTCAACATATTCTGGGGAAATAGACTAGAAAACGTGGCTCATTTGAAAGTCAGAATAAGCTTCTTTTCTTTTCTTGAGATGGGGGAGTGGTGGGTGGGAGGAAGGTGGGGAAAGGGGCTGAGTAAACTACTATACAGTTTTTCATGAGAAAAACTGCAAAGAGGGGGCATCCAGCCGGAGTCCAAGCAGTGAGTTCATTACCCTGAGGAAGGAGAGAGATTCTTGGCGGGTGTTCATTGGTCAGGAGATCATCTTGGTTCTGTGAATCAGGCATTTATGGGGAATGTTGCACTTAAGAGAATTGAAGTAGAAAGGTCAAAAGACTCTGCATTTACTCAGATGAGGCAACATTGTTATTAACCATGGAAGGTTGAGTCCATTTTTAAAAACAAAGACTTGGCTGCTCATTCTTCTGGGCTCCTGAGCACACAGCATCATGAAATTACAGCTTTCTGTTTACTCTTGTCTTTGCCCCGAAGCTCTTAGTAGCTTGACCTTATCTTCATGTAGCATCCCTCCAACCCAACCCCATCCTTTGAGGGCTTCCATACCTTGTCTCTCCCAGATATTCAGATTGGCCCCAACAATGTTGGGGAAGAAGTGCTTGTCTGCTGCATTTGCTAAGTTGGACTGTATGAGTCTGGGACGGCGAAGGGCCATCTTTCCTGGCTGCATGAAAAAACTGTGTGTGAGGGAGAAAAAGAGAACAAACGTACAGAGGATGAAGAGCTCAGAAGCAGAACCTGAGTGAACCCTGAAGATATGTGAAACCTTGGATACAGCTGAGCCTGTTTCACCCTGTACTTCCCAATTGTGTGTAAGTGAATTGCCTAATTTGTCTCAGCTAGTTTAAATTTAGCTTCTAATGATATAACTTTGTCAACCTAAATAGGTAAACTAAGGCAAACTCGAATTACTAGAAATTGAGTCAGGAATAGCAGAGGAACTGCAATTTGGGAAATGCATGCTCCAGCAAGCTACAGGCCAGTCCATTGAGGGTTAGGGTGGGCTGTATTTATGGACAGGGAGTGCAAAGAGGGGGCATCCAGCCGGAGTCCAAGCAGTGAGTTCATTACCCTGAGGAAGGAGAGAGATTCTTGGCGGGTGTTCATTGGTCAGGAGATCATCTTGGTTCTGTGAATCAGGCATTTATGGGGAATCAATCTCTCAGTTCTTAAGTTTCCTTCTTCGGAGGGCACATTGGTGAGATTCTCCATTTTGCATCTTCCAAGTATATTTCACATTTTTTTAGACTGTGTTACTTAGTTTATCCATTATAAATCAAACAGCATTGCAATGTTACATTGACCAACCATTCTTTTAGGGTCTGTTTTTTCCAGAATGAGAGGGAGTCCGGGACCCAGGTGGTAATTTTAATGTATCAGGGATTCCCTCCCAGACTTTTTTGTTCCTCTCAATCTGATATATTTGAGTTATTTTAAATTGTTTATACCTATTCTGCTATGTAAGCAATACTTTCATTGTTTACAATTATTAATCTCTAATTCCTAGTAAATTGTCCAAGAGCAAACTGGTAAACAAACAAAACACTGTCTCCTACAGTCAATTCACAGATAGATAACATCTGTTCATTCCAGGGAGCTTTTTTTTTTTTTTTTTGCTGTACGCAGGCCTCTCTCTCACTGCTGTGGCCTCTCCCGTTGCAGAGCACAGGCTCTGGACGCGCAGGCTCAGCGGCCATGGCTCACGGGCCCAGCCGCTCCGCGGCATGTGGGATCTTCCCGGACCCGGGCACGAACCAGGGGACTCTCAACAACTGCGCCACCAGGGAAACCCCAGGGAGCTTTTACAAGTTAAAAATTTTTAAGCAGCTGCTTTGTTCTAAACTACTTAAAATTTTTTTCAGTCAGGGATGCCACTTTGCCTGTTTGTCAACACGTTCCACATTTTCTATTGGGTATCTCTGTCACGTTTAAGCAGCTTTTCTTCAAAACAGAAAACCCCAAACCTCTAATAGGATGATCAGTTTTTTATGGCATATTCCTGAAAAAGTTTTATAAGCATCAGAGTGTAAAAGCAGCATGTGAGAAGCATTGCATAGTTTGTCATAAATTTAATCTGCTATAAAGAAAAGGTTGGAAAGAACCAAAATATCCATCACACAGCCTCAATTAAAAACATTATGACAAATTTAGAAAATGGAATAAAATTTGCTGTTAAAAAGAATGAGGTAGAACATACGTGTGATATGGGACACTTCTCAGGATAGATGTTGTGAATAGCATTATTCATTCATTCAAAAACTATTTATTGAGTACCTTCTAAATGCCAGAGAGTGTCTGAGCACTGGGGACACAGAATTTAAGATAGACAAGCTCTCTGATTCTCATGTCCACATTAGTATCGCATATTTCTATTTGTGAGGTTTTTTTTAAGCGTATCTATAAGTATATATAAAAGTATAATTTAAAAATATGCTTGTATGTATATGTATACACATGTACGTATACACATACACACATATATGCACACACATATATGTACATATAAAATGTTTGCTTTGCAATCTTCTGGAAGTATACCTAATAAACTGTTACAGTGATTGCCTCTGGGGAAGGGGAGGGAACTCTGAGGTAAGAGGGAGCCTTCCTTGTCTACTATATATGTACCATATACATATATTACCTTTCCAATTGAAAATAAGTGACTTTTAAAGTATAACTTTCCAATAATTATAGGCAGTATTTGTAACCTTCACTCTACATATATAACCATTGTTTGTTAAGGTAGAAGAGTCATTGCTGGTTGAAAAATTGTGAAACCATGACTGGAAATACTCATTTTCCAGTAAATCTGTCTGCTTCTGTGTGATCATGTCTGGCATTCGGTAATACTTGTGGGAAGTGAATAAAGAGTACAGTACAGAAACTGGAGCAAGAGGCAACCCAAAGTAGAAAAGCATAAACACAGAAGAAAGGGGGAATGATATTAGTAATAAAGAAGTACAAAATAAGGAATGGGTTGGTGAGAATTTTTGGTCTACACTAAGAAAACAAGGGGAAAAAAATCAGGAGATACACTGAGCTCAAGGGAGATTTAAGAGTCAGCATTAGAACAGCAGTGAGGCAGTCGAGCAATTTCTGGGTACCAAATATTATAAGGTAGCAAATTCAGAAGACGATTCATGAGAGGAAGAAGAACCAAGGCTTCCTTCAATACAAGGTGTTGTGGAGACTCTGCAGGAACAGAATGGACCCTCTGCCCCAAATTTGGTTCAGACGTCAAGATTAATGATGCCTCCACCACAGCAAGAGGTATGGAAAGGTTTATTATTCATATAACAAGACTTTCTGGAGAGAGCAGAGGAGGCCCCAAGTTTATTCAAAATGACTTGAGAGCAAGGAGAGGAGAGTGGTGTGGGTTTTATTGTGGTTAGGGGCTGAGGTCAGGGTGAAGCTTTCTGCAGGTGGGTAGGGGCTTGTGAGGTTTGAACCACCTGCTGGCATCGAAAGAGGGGGCACCTGAGCTGTCTTGTCAACTTGCCCAGATGTGGGGCACAGGAGGAAGAGGCTTATAAGCCTCAGAAGTCAAATATCAACAACTCAGTCAGGCTCTATTGCACAAGGTCCGATGAATTTAGAATAATTTTCCATTATTCCATTTCCATGTGAAAAAGATAGAATGGGAGAGAAAATTCTGAATTTCTACTGCCTATGTTTTAAGATTGGTAAGGAGGGAGTATGGCTCTGGAGAGAAAAAGATACCCAACGGACAAAGACAGCGTGAAAAAGTCATGAGAAGGATGATACAAGACATTTAAAATGCCAGGCAATCTCAAAGATGATTTAAGGAGTCAGTGGATTTGCAGGCAAGATTGCTACAATGTCAGAAAGTGGCTACAGAATTCAAAGTTAAAGACGGGAACTCACGGGACAGGTTTTGTACCAAAAAAAAAATTTAATTTCAGTATTAAATTTGTTTATATCCATTTTGGCTTGGCAAAATATTTGAGGTGATAAGACCAATATAAAACCAAAGTTAGAAAATATATCTAAAAAAGAACAAGAAGGAAAATATGATCTCTCCAAAAGAAGGATATGGAGGTCAGTCAGATACAGAAATTCAGCAAAAAGGCAGTCAGTAGACCAGGGCTCGGGCTCTGAAACAAGAAAGGGGATGCTCAAGTCTCAGTCCTGCCACTTACCCACTGTGTAACTTTGAGTAAACAAGTGACTTGATTTTTTCTTTTAAGACTTAGATACCTCCTCTGAAAGCTGGAGATGATACCAGGACTTATATAGTGGTTGTAAGGATTAAATAAGATAGTATATATAATCTACTGAGCACAGGGTATGGAGTTCAACCAGTGCTGGTATTAACATATTAATATAAAAAGATCCTGAGAGTACTTGGCAAAAAAAGGGAGGAGTGAGGGTGGCTGTTTTGGAGCGTGCATCATCTCATTTAATCCCCATAACAACCCTGTGAGGCGGATACCATTACTATCTCCACTTTACAGATGCTGAAATAGAAACAGAGGTGTTCTGTCACTAGTCCAAGGTAGGCATTGAAGCCAGCTTCCAAGTACAGGTCTCCATGGCTCCAAAGCCTCCAGGCTGTCCTATACCAAGATGCTTTTCTTTGCTACTCCTTAATGGATATTTTTCAAGTGAGAGAGGAGAGGAAGAACAATGGCTCTTAGAAAGAATAGAAATGTGAAAGTCTATAAAATGACTATGAGTCAGAAGAAGGGAACCAGGATGTAAAATACATTTGAGAATTTAAAAAAAAAAAAAGGGAAAAATAATGGCCATACGTATATTGTGTTAAAAAATGCAATGTTGGTGGAAATTTTCTTGGCTAGGTGATGGAGGAAATTGTATGTAAATGTGTAAAGTGTTAAGATAGCTTTTATAATTAAAACCTGTGAGAAAGAGATATGAAATTGCTTTGGCAAAATTAAAGGTACTTTACCCATAAAACAGTATTAGAAATGAAGTATTCTTTAAATGCTTCTTGATAATGTTCTAACTAAGTCAGGTTTTAATGGCTTTAATCTTTTAACTGTTTTTTAAAGTTGAGTTTGGTGCACAGTAAGTGGAAAGAATGCATTTATCCGAACAGCTCCTCATTTCCATGTTCTTGTTTTTTGTTGATTTAGGCGGGGGTGTCTCTCTTAACTTCAAATGACTGTTCCAAGACAGTCTCAAAGGGTGGCATTATTATTTGGGTATACATACAAAATTTATGCCAATAGCAACCAATCCTGGTCCCAGTCATTAAGTTTTTAATATTCCATGCATCTCACAGGTTGCTTCATTCAGTATTGTCACTTTAAATTCGTTAACATTTAGTTTCTGAAGAGCCAGAATGTGTGGAACTGAGCAGCAGAAAGAATGTGATGAGAATATGACAAGAAGAAAACAGTAACTGTATACTACAGTTCCAGAATACTATAATGAACAGTCAAATGGCGAAGTCCAAGCAAGAAAACAAGCGTTGGTGTCCTGTCCTCTTGTTCACCTGCCTTTCATAATTCTCATTGAGACACAAGCCAGCCATCTCTCTATACTCCTCCCTTGTGTTCTCCTTAGACCCAAATCCAACAGAAAACTGTACTCCATGGTAACGCAGCCTCTCTGTAAAGACTTTTCATCCATTTGGAAGCTGTAGCTGAGGCAAGAGGACGGATAATGAACAGAATCTCTCCACCTGAGCACTATGGGTTCCAAAGTCTTCCTACTTATTTCTGTAAAATGAATCCAGGTTTATGCAGAGTAGTTTTATATTTCCACATTAGGTGTATTTCTTCTTCTTTTATATTCTTATCTCCCTCAGAAGACACAATGGTAATCTATTTATCAAGCTGGGCAGTCTACTTCCCTCGTACTCAGTAATGATTTTTAAGACTAGACTTTGGCTATAACTTCTGTCAATTTTAATAATATGATAGCTATTTTACCAGCAAAACTAGTTTATTCAGGGGCAGTCGGAGGAGTTGGATTCAGAATATGTGAACTATGGTGGACAAGAGGCAAATCCAGAAACAAGGAAGGGGAACTTGCTTTTATAGGAAAAAGGGGAGAGTTGGAGCAGCTGTAATAAAGAATCCCTTGGAGGAAGTTGGGAGTCCCAAGTATGAAGGCTTCCCATTGGTTGGGTTGCTACAGTTTCTGATTGGCTGGACTGTCCCAGGGCAGAGTTTTTTTCTTCCTGCTGAATGGTAATATAGGTAACACTTTCCTGTCGGAGTTGTATCCGTAGGTTTCTTCCTGTTTGGAGTAACTGATGATACATGGCACCCATGACAGCTCCCCCTACAGGCTTGTCCCAACTCCAACTTTAGCTGAGGTTTCTTTAATTCCACAGTTCATAACAAGTTTGGGTTATAATCAGCCAAGAAACTCTTCTCCTCCCTCTATAATGATGACAAATGGGTCATTTTTAATTTCAAAGGAGAGAATTTTTGCTCATTCTATATCAAAACCCTCTTTTGGAGACTCCAAGGAATTAGTATCAACAATAGATAAGGCAAAACAACCAACAAACATAAACAAGTAGGCAAGACTTTGCAAGAATTAACTTTCATGCTATGATTTGCTCTGGAATGAAAGTCTCTTTTTATCCCCCAATCTGTCAGATTGATTTTTTTTAAGTTCTCGATATTTTATCAAATCAATGATTTTAATAGCTTTGGTGAGTTAGGATTGACATACAAGAAACTGCATGTATTTAAAGTGCACAATTTATTTTGACATACGTATACCCCTCATGAAAACCATCACAATCAAGATAAACTTACCTATCAGCCTCAAAAGTTTCTCACGCCTGTTTATAATTGCTCCATCCCATTCCTTTCTACTCACCTCTGCCACATACCCAGGCAACCACTGATTGTTTTCTAACACTAGAAATTTGTTTTTATTTCCAAGAATTTTATATAAATGAAATAATACAGTTCTGTTTATTTTGGGGTGGTGACTATGGCCTCATCTGCTCAGCGTAATTATTTTGAGCTTTATCCTTGTAATATTCCATTGCACAGATATACCATAGCTTACTGCTTATCCTTTCATCTATTGATGGGCACTTGGCTATTACAAAGACAGCTTCTATAAACATTTATGTAAAAATCTTTGCATTGACATGGGCTTTCAATTCTCTTGAAATACTTAGGAGTAGAATAACTGTATCATATGGTATGTGTATGTATAACTTTTTAAGAAACTGGCAAATTGTTTTCCAAAGTGGCTATGTCATTCTACTTTCCCAACACTTGTAGGAGAGTTTCAGTTCCTCTGTGTCTTGATTGACCCTTGGTACTATATCTCTTTGATTTTAACCATTTCAGTGAGTGTGTAGTTGTATCCAGTTATGATTTTAATTTGCATTTCCCTAATGACTAATGATGTTGAGAACTTCATAATGTGCTTATTTGCTTGTATATCTTCCTTAGTGAATTTTCTGTTGAAACTTTATGCCTATTTAAAAAATTAGGTTATTTTCTAATTTGGAAGTACTTTATATGGTCTGGATATAAGCCCTTTATCAGATATATGCCCTGAAATTATTTTGTCCAGTTCGTGACTTGTCTTTTTTCTTTTTCTTTTTTTGCAAATGTCAGATGGTTTTTAATTTTTTAATTGAAGTACAGTTGATTTACAATGTTAATTTCTGCTGTACAGCAAAGTAATTGTCATATATATGTATATATACACACACATTCTTCTTTATATGATTTCCCATTATGGTTTATCACAGATATTGAATATAGTTCCCTGTGCTATACAGTAGGACCTTGTTGTTTATCCATTCTATATATAATAGTTTACACCTGCTAACCACAAACTCCCACTCCATCCTTCCCCCACCCCGCCCCCCTTGGCAACCACAAGTCTGCTCTCTCTGTCTGTGAATCTGTTTCTGTTTTGTAGATAGGTTCATTTGGGCCATATTTTAGATTCGGGCCATATTTTAGATTCCACATATAAATGATATCATATGGTATTTGTCTTTCTCATTTTGACTTACTTCACTTAGTATGATAATCTCTAGTTCCATCCATGTTGCTTCAAATGGCATTATTTCATTCTTTTTTATGGCTGAGTAGTATTCTATTGTATGTATGTACCACATCTTCTTTATTCCTTCATCTGTTGATGAGCATTTAGGTTGTTTCCATGTCTTGGCTATTGTGAATAGTGCTGCTATGAGCATAGGGGTACATGTATCTTTTCAAATTATAGTTTTGTCTGGATATATGCCCAGGAGTGGGATTGCTGGATCATATGGTAATTCTATTTTTAGGTTTTTAAGGAACCTCCATACTGTTTTCAGTATGTACCAGTTTACATTCCCACCAACAGTGCAAGAGGGTTCCCTTTTCTCAACACCCTCTCCAGCATTTGTTGTTTGTAGACTTTTTGATGATGGCCATTCTGACTGGTGTGAGGTGATACCTCATTGTAGTTTTGGTTTGCATTTCTCTAATAATTAGTGATGTCGAGCATCTTTTCATGTGCCTATTGGCCATCTGTATGTCTTCTTTGGAGAAATGTCTATTTAGGTCTTCTGTCCATTTTTGGATTGGGTTGTTTGCTTTTTTGTTGTCTAGCTGTATGAGCTGTTTGTATATTTTGGAAATTAAATCCTTGTCGGTTGTGTCATTTGCAAATATTTTCTCCCATTCTGTAGATTGTCTTTTTGTTGATGGTTTCCTTTACTGTGCAAAAACTTGTAAGTTTGATTAGGCCACATTTGTTTATTTTTGTTTTTATTTCTATTGCCTTGGGAGATGGACTTAAAAAAAAGTTGGTATGATTGATGTCAGAGAATGTTTTGCCTATGTTCCCTTCTAGGAGTTTATATCATGTCTTATGTTTAAGTCTTTAAGCCATTTTGAGTTTATTTTTGTGTGTGGTGTAAGGGTGTGTCCTAACTTCATTGATTTACTTGCAGCTGTCCGACTTTCCCAACACCACTTGCTGAGGAGACTTTTTCCCATTGTATATTCTTGCCTCCTTTGTCAAAGATTAATTAACCATAGGGGTGTGGGTTTATTTCTGGGCTCTCTATTCTGTTCCATTGGCCAATATGTCTGTTTTTTTGTCAGTACCACACTGTTTTCATTACTGTAGCTTTGTAGTATTGTCTGAAGCCTGGGAGGGTTATGCCTCCTGCTTTGTTCTTTCTCCTCAGGATTGCTTTGGCAATTCTGGGTCTTTTATGGTTCCATATAAATTTTAGGATTATTTATTCTATTTGTGTGAAAAATGTCATGGGTAATTTGATAGGGATCATATTAAATCTGTAGATTGCTTTGGGTAGTATGGCCATTTTCACAATATTAACTCTTCCAATCCAAGAGCATGGGATATCTTTCCATTTTTTTGAATCATCTTCAATTTCCTTTATTAATGTTTTATAGTTCTCAGCATATAAGTCTTTCATCTCTGTGGTCAGGTTTATTCCTAAGTTTTTGTTTGTTTGTTTTTGGTTAGATTTTAAAAGGGATTGTTTTTTACATTCCCATTCTGATATTTCACTGTTAGTGTAAAGAAATGCAACGAATTTCTGTATGTTAATCTTGTATCCTGCTCCTGTGCTGAATTTATCAGTCCTAGTAGTTTTTGTATGGAGTCTTTACGGTTTTCTATCTATAGTGTCATGTCATCTGCATATAATGATACTTTTACCTCTTCCCTTCCAATCTGTATACTTTTTATTTCTTTTTCTTTTCTGAGTGCCTTGGCTAGGACTTCCAATACTGTGTTGAATAGAAGAGGTGAGAGTGGGCATCCTTGTCTTGTTCTAGGTTTTAACAGGAAGGCTTTCAGCTTTTCACCCCTGAGTATTATATTGGCTGTGGGTTTGTCATAAATGGCTTTTATTATGTTGAGATATGTTCCCTCTATACCCACTTTGGTAAGAGTTTTTATCATGAATGGATGTTGAATTTTGTCAAATGCTTTTTCTGCATCTACTGAGATGATGGTGTGGTTTTTGTCTTTTCTTTTGTTGATGTGGTGTATCACATTGATTTGCATATGTTGAGCCACCCTTGTGACCCTGGGATGAATCCAGCTTGGTCATGGTGTATGATCTATTTTATGTGTTGTTGGATTCAGCTTGTTAATATTTTGCTGAGAATTTTTGCATCTATATTCATCAAAGATATAGGCCTGTAATTTTCTTTCTTCATGGTGTCTTTGGTTTTGGTATCAGCGTGATGGTGACTTCATAGAATGTCTTTGGGAGTGTTCCCACCTCTTCGTTCTTGTGGAAGAGTTTGAGAAGGATGGGTAAAATTTCTTCTTTGTATGTTTGGTAGAATTAACCTGTAAAGCCACTTGGTCCTGGACTTCTGTTTGTAGGGAGATTTTTGTTTTTTAAATTACAGATTCTATTTCACTTCTAGTGATTCGTCTGTTCACATTATCGATTTCTTCTTGATTCAGTTTTGGTGGGCTATATGTTTCTGTATAGAAACTTGTCTAGGTTATGGAATTTATTGGCATGTAATTGTTCATAGTATTCTCTTATGGTATTTTTGTATTTCTGCAGTATTGGTTGAGATTTCTCCTTTTTGTTTGTTAATTTATTTACTTGGATTCTCTCTCTTTTCTTCTTGGTGAGCCTGGGCCAGAGACTTGTCAATTTTGTTTACCCTTTCAAAGGACCAGCTCTTGGTTTTACTAATTTTTTTATATTGTTTTTAATCTCTATTTTATTTATTTCCTCTCTGATCTTTATTATTTCCTTCCTTCTGCTGACTTTTGGTTTTGTTTGTTCTTCTTTTTCTAATTCTTTTATGTGGAGGTTAGGTTGTTTATTTGAGATTTTTCTATTTTTTGAGGAAGGCATGTATCACTCTGAACTTCCTTCTAAGAACTGCTTTTGCTGCATCCATACTTTTGGTATGGTTGTGGGTTTTTTTAAATTTATTTTTTAAATTTATCTTTGGCTGCATCAGGTCTTTGTTGCTGTGCACGGGCTTTCTCTAGTTGCGGCGAGCGTGGGCTACTCTTCATTGTGGTGCATGGGCTTCTCACTGCGGTGGTTTCTCGTTGCAGAGCAGGGGGTCTAGGCACATGGGCTTCAGTAGTTGTGGCATGCGGGCTCAATAGTTGTGGTGCACAGGCTTTGTGGCTCCGCGGCATGTGGAATCTTCCTGGTCCAGGGCTCGAACCTGTGTCCCCTGCACTGGCAGGCAGATTCTTAACCACTGTGCCACCAGGGGAAGTCCCTGGTTGTGTTTTCATTGTCATTTGTCTCAAGGTATTTTTAAATTTCCTCTTTGATTTGATCATTGACCCATTGGTCTTTTTAGTAGCATATTGTTTAGTCTCCATGTAATCGTTTTTTTTCTCATTGCCTTTTCTGTGGTTAATTTCTAGTTTTATGCTGTTGTGGTCAGAAAAGATGCTCGAAATAATTTCTGTAGTCTTAAATTTGTTGAGGTTTGTTTTGTGCTACAGTATGTGGTCAATTCAGGAGAATGTTCCATGTGCACTTGAAAAGAATCTGTATTTTTTTTTTTTTTTTTTTGATGTATTGTCTTTTTATTTTTTCTTTTACCAGTCCTTTCCATGAGCAAACGTTTTAAACTTTGATGAAGTCTAATTGAAAATTTTGATATTTTATAAATTGTGTTTTGGTCTCATATCTCAGAAATATTTACCTAACCCAAGATCACAAAAGTTTTCCCATTTTCTTCTAGAAGTTTTATGGTTTGGGATCTTATATTTAAGTCTATGATCATTTTGAGTTAATTTTTTATATATTGCAAAATATGGATCAAAGTGGGTTTTTTGTTGTTTTTTTGGTTTATTTGCTTTGTTTTTTTAATAGGACTATTCAGTTGTTCCAGATGAAAGGCTACCATTTTTCCACTAAATTCTCATGACAATTTTCTTGAAAATTAGTTGTTTGTATGTATGTGTGTCTATTTATAGACTCTTTATTCTGTTCCATTGATTTGTCTATTTTTATCTCCATAGCACACTGTCTTGATTACTTTACATTTATAATAATTATTGAAATCTTCTGGTGTTAGCCATCAAACCTTGTTTTTTTTCAAAGTTGCTTTGAGAATTCTCAGTCTTTCAAATTTCTATATGAATTTTAGGATCACCTTGTCAGTTTCTATAAAAATGTCTGCTAGGGTTTTGATTGAGCTTGTGCAGAATCTAGAGATAAATTTGGAAAAATAATAACAATACTGAGTTTCCAACTTCTGAACAATATGTATTTCTCCATTTATTTAGATCTTCTTTAATTTCTCAGCAATGTTTTGTAGTTTTCAGTGTATGTCTTTCACATTTTTTGATAGATTTATTCCTAAGAATTCTGGGTTTTGATGACATCATAAACCATATTTTTAATTTTCAATTTCTGATTCATTTCTAAAATATGGAAATACAACTAGTTCTCTTTATAAAAAATTAATTGAGCTATAACTGACATATAATATGCTAGTTTCAGATGTACAACATAATGATTCCATATTGGTATACATTGTGAAATAATCACTACAATAAATCTAGATTACATCTGTCACCTTACATAGTTAAAAACAATTTTCTTATCTTGTGATAACTTTCAAGATCCACTCTTAGCAACTTTCATATAATCAATACAGTATTGTTGACTATTCACCATTACTGTACATTATATCCTTATAACTTATTTATTTCATAACTGGAAGTTTGCACCTTTTTGACCCCCTTCATCCATTTCTCTCACTTCCCAACCCCCCTGCTCTGGCAGCCACCAATTTATTCTCTGTATCTGTTAGGTTAGTTGTTTTTTGTGTTTTTGTTTTGTTTGCACTGGATTCCACATAAAAGTGGGATCATATGGTATGAACATCACCCTTTAAATGCTTTCGCAGCAACCCATAAACTTTGCTATGTTGTATTTCCATTTTTGTTTGTCTCAAGAAATTTTTTAAATTTCTTATTTGATTTCTTCTTTTTAAAATAAATTTATTTGTTTATTTTTGGCTGCATTGGAGCTTCATTGCTGCACGTGGGCTTTTTCTGGTTGCAGTGAGTGGGGGCTACTCTTCGTTGCAGTGTGCAGTCTTCTCATTGCAGTGGCTTCTCTTGTTGTGGGCCATGGGCTCTAGGCACGTGGGCTTCAGTAGTTGCAGCATGTGGGCTCAGTAGTTGTGGCTCACAGACTCTAGAGTGCAGGCTCAGTAGTTGTGGTGCACAGGCTTAGTTGCTCCGCGGCATGTGGGATCTTCCTGGACCAGGGATCAAACCCGTGTCCCTTGCATTGGCAGGTGGATTCTTAACCACTGTACCACCAGGGAAGTTCCTTTGATTTCTTCTTGAACAACACATTGGTTGTTCAGTAACATGTTGTTTAATCTCCACATATTTTTGGATTTTCCAGTTTTTTCCATGTAATTGATTTCTAGTTTCATACTACTGTGGTCAGAAAAGATGCTCAATATAGTTTTAGTCCTGTTGTGTTTATCAAGACTTGTTTAGTGGCCTAACACTTAATCTGTCCTGGAGAATGTTCCATGTGCACTCGAAGAATGCATATTCTGTTGCTTTGGGGTGGAATGTTCTGTATATTGTATATATCTGTTAAGTTCACCTAGTCTAATATGTTATTTAAGGCCATGCTTTCTTCATTGATTTTCTGCCTAGACGATCTATCCATTGATATAAGTGGGGTATTAAAGCCCCCTACTACTATTGTATTGCTGTCTATTTCTCCTTTTAGCTCTTTAATATTTGCTTTTTACATTTAGGTGCTTCTGTGTTGGATGCATATTTACAAATGTTATGTCCCTAGTTGGATTGACCCTTTTATCATTATGCCCTTCTTTGTCTCTTATTACAGTCCTTGTTTTAAAGTCTATTTTGTCTGATATAAGTATAGCTACCCCAGCTTTTTTTGTTTTTATTTGCATGGAATATCTTTTTCCATAGATTCACTTTCAGTCTCTATGTGTTGTTACATTGGAAGTGAGTCTCTTATAGGCAGCCTATAGGTGTGACCTTTTTTTTTTTAATCCATTTAGCCACTCTTCTCTTTTGATTGTAGAATTTAGTTCATTTACATTTAAAGTAATTATTTATAGGTAGGGACTTACTGCCATTTGTTCATTGTTTTCCTGGTTGTTTCGTAGTTCCTCTTGTTCCCATCTTCTCTTCCTCTTTCCCTTTGTGGTTTGATACCTTTCTGGTATACTTAAATTCCTTTCTCTTTATCTTTTGTATATCTACTATAAGATTTTGCTTTGTGTTACTATGAGGCTTACATATAATAAGAATCTTATTTAAGTCAATAACAACTTAAGATTGATCTCATTTTTTTTTTTTTTTTTGCGGTACGCGGGCCTCTCACTGTTGCGGCCTCTCCTGTTGTGGAGCACAGGCTCCGGACGCGCAGGCTCAGTGGCCATGGCTTACGGGCCCAGCCGCTCCGCGGCATGTGGGATCCTCCCGGACCGGGGCATGAACCCATGTCCCCTGCATCGGCAGGCAGACTCTCAACCACTGCGCCACCAGGGAAGCCCAGATTGATCTCATTTTAAAGCTCTACACAATTACTCTATTCCATCCAACTTTCATGGTTTTGATATTACATTTATATCTTTTTATCTTGTGTGTTACTTATTGTTGTAATCATAGTTATTTTTACCACTTTTGTCTTTCAACCTTCATACTAGCTTTAAAAGTGATTAATCCACTACCTTTTCTATGTTTACATTTCCAGTGAGATTTATTCTTTCATATGTTTTCTTGTTTCTAATTAATACCCTTTCTTTTCAGCTTAAAGAAGTCCCATTAATATTTCTTGAAAGACCAGTTTAGTGGTGACAAACTCCTTTAGTTTTTGCCTGCCTGGAAAACTCCTCATCTCTCCTTCACTTCTGATTGATAACTTTGTCAGGTAGCGTATTCTTGGTTGGAAGTTTTTGTTGTTGTAATTTGTTTGTTTTCTTTCAGCACTTTGAACATATAGTGCTTTTCCCTCTGGCTTACAAAATTTCTGCTGAAAAATCTGCTGATAGTCTTATGAGAATTCTCCTGTATGTAACAAGTTGTTTTCGTCTTATTGCTTCTAAGACTCTCTCCTTGTCTTTAACTTTTGACATTTTAAGAAAATGTGTCTTGGTGTGGATCTCTGGGTTCCTCTTATTTGGAACTTGGATCCTGGGCTTCCTGGATCTGGATGCTCTTTCCTTACCCAGTTTAGGGACGTTTTCAGCCATTATTTCTTCAAATAATTTTTCTGCCCCTTTTTGTCTTTTCCTTTTGGGAGCCCTATAATGTTAGCCCATTAATGTTATGAATGTTAGCCCATCTGATGGTTTCTCATAAGTCCCTTAAGCTATCTTCTTTTTTATATTTATTTTTTCCTTTTGCTGCTCTGATTGGGTGAATTTTAGTACCTTGTCAACAAGTTAACTGTTCCTTTTTTCTACTTTGTTTAGTCTCCTTTTGAACCCTGTAGTGTACTTTTCAGGTCAGTTATTCTTCAGCTCTGTAACTTTTGTTTGGTACTTTCTTATATTTTCTATCTCTTTGTTGAATTTCTCACTGTGTTCATTTATTTTACTCCCCTGTTCAGTGAGCATCCTTATAACCATTACTTTGAACACTTTATCAGGTAAATTACATTCTGTTAAGGTTTTCTTTTTTTCCTGAGCTTTTATTCTTTTGTTTGGAACATATTCATCTGTTTCTTCATTTTCTTGACTCCCTGTGTTGGTTTCTTGAAGTAGATTAAACAACCACTTCTCTCAGTGTAAAAGGAGTGGCCTTGTGTAGATGAATCTTGTTCAACCCTGCCCTAGCCTCTGGTTGTCTCTCAAACCTTTGTGATTGTCCAAGCAACTATTATACTTTTAATAGCTCCCAGTAGTTAAAGGTGTGCCAAGACCTGTACTACACATCCCAAAAGGGGAGGCTCTCAGTCAACACTTAGATTCAGACAGATTGGAAGCCAAACCCCGAGACAGCAGATTTTAAAGTTTGCAAATATCTACAGTCCTGTGGGACCACAGGCTAGTCTACAGTCCTGTGGGACCACCAACCACCAGAGCCAGGTGATCTGGAGGTGTCCCCTCGGCAGAAGTCATACAAATCAGGGCTCCAGACAAGAATATAAGCTCTTTTCTGGGACGTACCACTGAGCCTTAGTGAGAAAGAGGGAAAGTGCAAGGATGGCATCCACTGGCCTGTGTTCCCTGAGATCAGCTCCATAGACCCCTAGATGTGTGCCAGACCTGAAGCTGCCCCTCAGGCCAAAGCTCCAGGAGATTCAACTAGGCCTCTTTCACAGAATGACCGTGGGTGTGTTTCAGTCTTCTGTCTGCGCAGTGTCCTGGATTTGGTAGCCTGCCAAGAACTACCTCTCCAATTCTTACAGTCCCTTGGGACCCAGGAACACAAGACCCTCTGGCCACCAGAGCAGAAGCAGTCAAGGTACGTCCCCTGGTTGGTAGCTGCAAAAACCAGAGCACCAGATGTAAAAGCCAGGGCACCTGACACATGTGAGAGCTCCCCTCTGGGAGATGCTGGTGTTCCGGAGGATGGCAGAGCCCCCGCTTCTGAGGTCTGTGGAAAAGATTACAGGCAGCCCTTAGATGTGTGTTTAATTAGAAACTTGCCCCTCAGGCTGCATCTGTGATGTGATGATTAGTTAATAGGCCTCTTTCACAGAGAGATTGAGCTCCTGGGTCTCTTGCTCTTGCTGTGCCCTGGGAATGTTAGCTATTTAAGAACTCTTTTTCTTTGGTTATAGTTCTACGGGCTACCAGAGCCAGATCATGTGGAAGTGTCCCTTGGCAGCAGCTACAAAAATGAGGGTGCCAGACAAGGGTATAAGCTCCTCTCTGGGAGATACTGGTGAGCTGGTGAGGCAGAGGGAGAGCACAAAGATTGTGCCCACCAGCCTCTGTTCCCTGAGACCGCTTCCTTAGGCCATTAGTTGTGTATCAAACCAGAAGCCCATCTCTTAGGCCAAAGCTCCTGGACCAGCAAATAGGCTTCTCTCACAGAATGACTGGGAGGGTGTTTGAGTCTGCTGTGCAGTGCCCTGGGCGTGGTAGCCTACCAAAAACTGTCTCTCTGATTGTTACAGCCCCAGGGGACCTAGAAATGCATGCTCTCCTGGCCTCTAGAGTCAGGCAATCAAGGGGCATCCCCTAGACAATGGCTGTAAAACTCAGGGCATCAGACACATGTAAAATCTCCCTTCTGGGAGATCCTGGTGCTCGAGATCACAGCAGAATTAAGAGCATGAAGACGATGCCCACTGGCTGTAGTGAGGAAGTAGGGGAGCATAAAAATGAGGCCTATAGGAATAAAAGAGAAAGAAAAAGAGGGCGTCTGTTGGCTAAGCAAGGCGGAGTGACAGCACATAGATGGCCCCCACCAGTCTCTGTTTCTGGAGAGTGTTTCAACAGCTCTTAGATGTGTGTGTAAAAATAGATGCCTGCCCCCCAGGCCAATGCTTTAATACATGAAAACGAACCTCTTTCACTCAAGGTCTAAATGCAATCTGCTGCCTCAGCTGAGCCCTGGGGAGGGAGAGTCTAAGTGTGCAAGCCCTTCTAGAGCCATTTCTCAGATTGCTACAGTTTTGTGGGTCTTGTGGATGTGAGCCTGGTTGGTTTTCAAAGCTAGGTATTTGGGGGTTCATCTCTCAGGTGCAAGTATTAAAAGTTGGAGTGCTTGATGTGCGATTGATACCCTTCAATCCTCAGGGAGAAGCTCTGGGTTTTGAATTCCCTCCTGATTTGGGGTCACTGTATCAACAGTGGTATGTATAGCAAGATTGTGTCCCAGCCATTCCTACCCCCTTTTTTTAAAACTTTCGTTTATTTTATTTTGGGCTACGTTGGGTCTTTGTTGCTGCGCGCAGGCTTTCTCTAGTTGCAGCGAGTGGGAGCTACTCTTCATTGCAGTGCGCGGCCTTCTCATTGCAGTGGCTTCTCTTGTTGCGGAGCACAGGCTCCAGGTGCATGGACTCAGTAGTTGTGGCTCGCAGGCTCTAGAGCGCAGGTTCAATAGTTGTGGCACATGGGCTTAGTTGCCCTGCAGCATGTGGGATCTTCCTAGACCAGGGCTCGAACCCATGTCCCCTGCATTGGTGGGCAGATTCTTAACCACTGTGCCACCAGGGAAGCCCCCTACCCATTTTAATGTGGTTTTCTTCTCATTTGCCCAGTGTAGTCCATGCTCAGCCAACATTTAAGTTTTTTTCCAGAGGAAGTTTATTCATATGTAGCTGTAGACTCGGTGGGTCTGTGAGAGGTGAGTTCAGGATCTTTCTATTTCACCATCTTGAACCGGAAATCGAATTCTTATATAGTGATCTTGTATCCTGTAAATTCACTTAACTCACTTACGGGCTCTAGTAGAGTTTTTATAGATTTCATCAGATTTTCTATATAGGGGAGCATGACATTTGTGAAAAAAAGGCAGTTTTACTTCTTCCCTTTCCAATATAGGTGGTTTTTATTTCTTATCTCTTGACCTTATTGCACTGGCTGGAATCTTTAATGTTGAGGTTTGGCATCTTTGTCTTCTTCCTAATCTTAGGGGAAAATTGATTCAGTTTTTCAGAATTTAGTATGATGCTAATTGTAGGATTTTAAGTAAATGCCCTTTAATGCGTTGAAGACTTTTCCTTCTATTCCTACTTTTCTGAGAGTTTTTGTCAGGAATGGATGTTGGATTTTCTCAAATGATTTTCTGCATCTATTGACATAATCAGAAATAATTATTTATATATTTATAGATGAATATTCTTTAGTTTGTTAATATGATGAATTATACACTGGTGGATTTTCAAGTGTCAAAACAATCTTGCATTCTTGAGATAAACTTCACTTGGTCAAATGTATTACCCTTTTTATAAATTTTGGATTCAATTTGCTAAAATTTTGTTTAGGATTTTTGTGTGTGTGTGTGTGTTACATGGGCCTCTCACTGTTGCGGCCTCTCCCATTGCGGAACACAGGCTCCGGACGCGCAGGCTTAGCGGCCATGGCTCACGGGCCCAGCCGCTACACAGCATGTGGGATCTTCCCGGACCGGGGCATGAACTTGCGTCCCCTGCATCAGCAGGCGGACTCTCAACCACTGCGCCACCAGGGAAGCCCTCTGTTTAGGATTTTTGATATCTGTGTTTATAACATAGGAATATTGGTTTGCCATTTCTCTGTAATATCTTTGTCTGGTTTTGGTGTCAGGGTAATTCTGTAATCATAAAATGAGTTGGGAAGTATTCTCACCTTTTTAATTTTTTGAAAGAGTTTATGAAGAATTTGTAAATGTTCAGTGGCATTCACCTGTGCTGCCCTATGGGCCTGCAGTTTTGTGGGAATGTTTTAAACTACAAATTCAATTTCTTTAATAGATAGGCTCTTCGGGTTATATATATTTCTTCCTTGGTAAGCTTGGGTAATCTGTGTCTTTCAAGAAATTTGCCCATTTTATCTAAGTTGTTGGATTTACTAGCATAAGGTTGTTCATAATATTTTCCCAGATTATTATTATTACACTTATGTGAAAAATCTCATGGGTAATTTGATAGGGATCACATTAAATCTGTAGATTGCTTTGGATGTCCTCTGAGGCATTTTATTTGCATGTGTGTATTACATCCCTAGAAAAAGATCCAAGTATTTTCCCTCCAGTGTGTTTTCGTCTTGCTTCTTCCTGGTCCATGATGCCAGCTGAGGTTGTCAGTACAATGAAAAGAAAGTGATGGGATGGGAGCACGTTATTCTGACATTTTTCTAGATCTTTGAGTTGCACGTCAAATCTGGGGCTGATCACAGTTATTTAGCCTGCCTATGAGGCTCACAACAATTTCCCCAGCCCCGTGATCATCGATGATTTCAAATTTGCCAATGTAACCATGATTCATCATCACAGTTAGAAACCTGACGATGACTTTGGAGCATGGCCTAATAAGAACCTGGCGTTTGCCTCTTTTTTTGGCATTGTTGATACTGTTGAGCGTATCAGCCAGGACATTCATGCACACCAATACGGCGGCACAGAAAGATGGTGGAAAGAGCAGGATGGCCATTTTAACAATATTCTTCCAATCCAAGAGCATGGGATATCTTTCCATTTCTTTGAATCATCTTCAATTTCCTTTATTAATGTTTTATAGTTCTCAGTATATAAGTGTTTCACCTCTTTGGTTAGTTTTATTCCTAAGTATTTTATTTTTGGGGGATGCAATTTTTTTTTAATATAAATTTATTTTATTTATCTTGGCTGCATTGGGTCTTCATTGCTGCATGTGGGCTTTCTCTACTTGCAGTGAGTGGGGGCCATTCCTCCTTGCAGTGCACGGGCCTCTCATTGCGGTGGCCCCTCCTGTTGTGGAGCACAGGCTCCAGGCACGCAGGCCTCAGCAGCTGTGGCTTGTGGGCTCCAGAGTGCAGGCTCAGCATTTGTGGCACACGGGCCTAGCTGTTCCGCAGCATGTGGGATCCTCCTGGAACAGGGCTCGAACCCCTGTCCCCTGCATTGGCAGTCAGATTCCTAACCACTGCGCCACGAGGGAAGCCTGGGGGGTGTGATTTTAAAAGGGATTCTTTTTTTACATTCCTTTCTGATATTTCATTTTTAGTGTAAAGAAATGCAACCGATTTCTGTATGTTAATCTTGTATCCTGCTACCTTGCTGAATTCATTGATCAGTTCTAGGGTTTTCTATCTATAGTATCATGTCATCTGGATATAATGACACTTTTACCTCTTCCCTTCTAATTTGGATAGTTTTTATTTCTTTTTCTTACCTGAGTGCGTTGGCTAGGACTTCCAATACTGTGTTGAATAGAAGAGGTGAGAGTGGGCATCCTTGTCTTGTTCCAGATTTTTAACAGGAAGGCTTTCAGCTTTTCACCCCTGAGTATTATGTTGGCTGTGGGTTTGTCATAAATGGCTTTTATTATGTTGAGAAATGTTCCCTCTTTACCCACTTTGGTAAGAGTTTTTATCATGAATGGATGTTGAATTTTGTCAAATGCTTTTTCTGCATCTACTGAGATGATGGTGTGGTTTTTGTCTTTTGTTTATGTGGTGTATCCCATTGATTTGCATACGTTGAACCATTCTTGTGAACTTGGGATGAATCCCATGTGGTCATGGTGTATGGTCTTTTTTATGTGTTGTTGGATTCGGTTTGCTAATATTTTGTCGAGAATTAGTCATTTAAAAAATATGGTAATAGACCAATGTAACCCAATACAGATTGGGGTTTAATAGATGATAAAGATGGAATTTCAAACTAATGGAGGAAAGGTAGACTATTTAGTATATGGTATTGGCACGACTGATTGGGCTTTTTTTTGGGGGGGTAGGGGTGGGGCTTGATCCCTCCCTCATTCTTATATCAAAGTCAACTATAGACAAAACAAAAATTTAAAAGCAAAAGTATAAACATAAGAAAATATGAGTAAATTATTGATATCATCTAAGAGTAGGAAAGACCTTTCTGAAATGACATAAAATACCAATTGAAAAATCTGATTAAAACAAAATTGAAAAAAAACCCCACAAAGCCAACAAGTCTTATCTAGAACAACTAAAAACACCATAAACAAAATCAAAAGGTATATTGGGAAAACTATTTATAACTTTTTATAACTTATATCATGGGAAAATGGAGATTATATATATATATATATTTATAGATAGATATAGATAGATCTCCTAAAAATCAGAATGAAAAAATCCCTAGTAGAAAATAATGGGCACAGAACATGAACAGATAATTTAAAGAAGAAATACAAATGATTGAGAAACATAAATATAGGCTCAACCCCAGTAATATAATGATGGTTTAAATTAGAGCAAAAATAAAATACTATTTTTCTTGCCTACCGGATTTATGAATATTAAAAAGATTTTCAATATCCAATAAAGTCAGCCCTTCATATACTTGGGTTCTGCATCTACAGATTCATCCAACCATGGATCACAAAAACTCAGGAAAAAAAAGTCCCAGAAAGTTCCAAAAAGCAAAACTTGAATTTGCGATGGGCTGGCAACTCTTTTTTTTTTTTTTTGTGGTACGCGGGCCTCTCACTGTTTGTGGCCTCTCCCGTTGCGGAGCACAGGCTCCGGATGCGCAGGCTCCGGATGCGCAGGCTCAGCGTCCATGGCTCACGGGCCCAGCCGCTCCGTGGCATGTGGGATCTTCCCGGACCGGGGCACGAACCCGTGTCCCCTGCATCGGCAGGCGGACTCTCAACCACTGCGCCACCAGGGAAGCCCCAAGGACTGGCAACTCTTTACAGAACATTTACATTGTATTTACAACTATGTATTCAGTATTTGCATTGTATTATGTATTGTAAGTAATCTAGAGATGACTTAAAGTATCAGGGAGGATGTGCATAGCTTATATGCTAATACTACACTGTTCTATGTAAGGGACTTGAACATCCAAGGATTTTGGTATCCATAGGGTTCCTGGAAACAATCCCCCTGAGAATACCGAGGGACAGTTGTATATGGGAGTGTGATAATTCTGTACTACTGTAACAGAGACAAAACAAAGTGGTTTAACAAAGATGCTCAAAGATGATCTGTCTGCCTGCTCTCAGGGCTTTTGCAACTTTTGCTCCATAATGCCAACAGCCCCTTCCAATTTATGTCCTGTCTTGCCTTGGATTGATGTGGCTACATTGTGCTCTCCCAGGCTGGTCTTAAGTCATGCCCAACAAGGGTCAGACGTTTCTTGTCTGAATGGGGCTGCTGTTCTCATGTTGCACATGGGCCCCTTGCTTCTCCTCCTCTCCTGGCAGTACTGTGTGGAAGGCAGGCGTGTGGTCAACAGAGAGTGAGAACCTGGTCTAGGAATGCAGTGATTCTGGCCTAAAGAGCTCAAGAGAAGTCACTGTTGGAAAATCTGTTGTTCTATTTTCATGCTATAAAATTCCGAATGGTAAATTTTACATGACTAGAAAATGAATGATGGTTCTTGTTTTCCTGCATACTCAGGGTAAGACTTGCTCTCATCATCAAAGAGCACAGTGTCCCTCTCTGACAGTCACTGGAAGTGGCTGGATGCTGCACTCTAGGGAGCAATAATGTAACCAGCATTAAATAATTGGTACTGGGGGACTGCATAGGTGAGATGACCTATATTGTTTCAGTATAAATTCCCAAGAGTTATGGTATTTAAAGTAATAACACAGTTGCTACTTTTTTCTCCAGGTGGGATATAATATTAGCCAGAAAGAGTGATTTGTCAATAAAGAAGAGCTAGTTCCTGGACCTGAACAGGAAAATATGATGCATTTATTAAACAATAAACAAATATTTAAGTACTTTCTACTCATTATTCTAAATCTTCATCAATAAATCTCTGTACTTTACATGGACCAATAAATTTTGTAATACATTTAAAAGTTAAATTGTTTACTTTGTAACCAGAAAGAAGTACAGGTTTTTTAAAAGACTAGGAAGAATTACACCAAAGTTTTATAGTGATTGTGTCTTGAGTGTTGGCTTCTTAAGAGACTTTTTGGTTTCTTTTTTATATGTTCTATAATGTGGTCACAATAAACTAGAAGATAATAACTTGGATATGGCCACATAGCTAATTAAGTAGAAGAAACAAATTCTCCTTGAGTTCAGAGGCCATACTCTTTTTTTCTCTTAAAACAATTTAAAAAGTAATAAAAGGTATATAATTCAAAACATACAAAAGGACTAGTGAGAAATAAATCTTCCTCCCAATCTGTTGTTCAATTATCTAGTTCTTTTCCTCAGAGGCAGCCACTGTTAGTTTCTTTGTATCCTTCAAGAGACAGAAAATGTAGCTCTGTGTGTGTGTGTGTGTGTGTGTGTGTGTGTGTGTGTGTGTGTGTGTGTTTTTAAACACAAATGACAAATACACACACACACACTCTTCAGTACTTTGCTCTTTTCATTGATACATCCTGGAGATCTGATCATGTCAGTATATAGAAAACAGACAACTGTACATTATTATATTAAATGGATATTTGCACCATGATTTATTAACTCATCCTCAACCTACTGCTATTTCAAAGAATATTGAACTTAATAATATTCTCACACATATGCTTAGAAATACATGTGAGAGTATATAGGTGGGATAAATTGCTATAAGTGGATTTGCTAAGTCAAAGGGGATACTTATTTAAAGTATATTGCTAAATTACTCACTTCAGAGGTAGTCCTAGTTTTACACTTTCACCAAAAAAAGCATGTATATCTTTCACCCCAAGCTTGCCTACTTCCTAAACTTTGCCATTTCCCATGCTCTTTTTAGTGTAGCACACTGCCTGGCTCTGAGTCCCAATTCTAGCATTTACTAGGTTTGTGACTTTTGGAAGTCAATTTAATGTCTCTGAACCTTCACCCTTAATGAAGATAATATCCATTTTCCATAGTTTCTATCAAAGGTGATATGTGAGAGACCAAACATTACACACATGGTAGGCAGAATCAGTATTTTTATATATTCTACATATAAATAACTCTTGTACTTTTCTTCCACTTCTCCACTTCTATTCTTAGACAGCAACTGTTGTGGCTTTATTATTCACCTACTTGCTTTCAGTATCTTTTTCACATGTCGTCCCCCCTTCCCTCAAATCTGATGGTCAAATGAATCTTCCTGAATTCAAGTTCTAGTTGTTACTCCCCTGCCTTAAAAAACAAAAACAAAGCCAAAGCCAAACCTGTGTAACTAAGTGGAAATTCTGTACCGTATTCTCCATTATCTAGCCCCACTCTACCTTTCTAAGTGATTAGAGAGGTGCTATCACAAGTGCATCTGCTATCCATATATTGATTAATACCAGACAGATGCTTTGCTAATTAGTACAGCAAATGTCAGAAATGGGTTTTTATTAAATTGATGGCTTGTCATTAGCATGATGAATGTTAGAAATGGACTCTCACTGAGAAATTACAGATATTCAAGATATGTATTAATAGATTGGCTAAAATGTTCAGACACTCCCCATTATTTTGTGAACTGGGTGTAAGTTCTATGAGCTTTACCCTTAGAGGTGGTTCCCAAATTTTGAACACCCAGCAGTTCCATGGTCAGACTTCGGGTCTAACGCATTTCTGGTTGTTTCATGTCCATTTAAAGGAATATTATCACATCTGGTATGAGTGAACCTGTCATGCAAAGTGTGATCAAATCACCCAAACTGGTGAAGAGCAGCACTTCATCAGAGTTACAAAACAAGTTGTATGACAGTTTTGTGCTTGCTTGTAGTAATGCTCAGCAAAGGTGTGAGAGGCAGAATTTGATCTAAGACTGACTTTCATCATATCGTGTTAAACAAGGGTGCGGGGGAATAGCTACCTCTCATCCATGCTAAACTTTTTTTTGCCAGTAAAATCCCTAAGAGTTGTACATGACGACATTGTCTTGGATCAGTTGGGAATAATTGGATGTACATTTATAACATCGTGAACTCCCCTCTCAATTCCAACAGTATTAAATCTGCATATCACTTAGTGCATTTCAAAATTTGTCTTTGTGGTCCACTTTATACCACTGGTAGACTAAGTTTCTTAAAAGAAATTTAAAAAAATTGTTTACCTTTTGACCCCCTTCACCCATTTCTGCTCCCTCTTCCCCCAACTACCCCTGGCAACCATCAATTCATTCTCTGTATCTATGAGGTCGGTTTTTTGTTTGTTTGTTGTTAGAGTCAGTATTTAAGAGAGATCATGCAGTATTTCACTTGACATAATTCCCTCGAGGTCCATCATGTTGTCACAAATGGCAAGATTTCAATCTTTTTTATAACTGAATAATATTCCATTATTCCATATATATATATATATATATATATTCACATTTTCTTTATCCATACAACTATTGATGGACACACTTAGGTTGCTTCCGTATTTTGGATATTGGAAATAATGCTGCAATGAATATGGGGATACGTTTATCTTTTTGAGTTAGTGTTTTTATTTTCTTCAGATAAATACCCAAAAGTGGAATTGCTGGATCATATGGTAGTTCTATTTTTAATTTTTTGAGAAACCTCCATACTGTTTTTAATAGTGGCTGCACCAGTTTACATTGCCACCAACTGTGCACAAGTGTTCCCTGTTATCCACATCTTTGCCAACACTTGCTATTTTTTGTCTTTATAGTAATAGCCATTCTAACAGGTTTGGGGTAATAACTCATTGTGGTTTTGATTTGCATTTTCCAGATCATTAGTGATGTTGAGATTCTTTTTTAAAAAGTTTTTTTATTGAAACATAGTTGATTTACAATGTTGTGCTAGTTTCAGGTGTACAGCAAAGTAATCTAGTTATATATATGAGTGTGTGTGTGTGTGTGTGTATATTTTTTACATTCTCTTCCATTATAAGTTATTACCGATATTGAGTATAATTCCCTGTACTATACAGGGAGTCCCTACTATACAGCAGGTCCCTGTTGGTTATCTATTTTATATATAGTAGGGTGTATATTTTAATCCCAAACTCTTAATTTATCCCTTCCCTCCCCTTTGGTAACCATAGTTTGCTTTCTATATCTGTGAGTCTATTTCTGTTTTGTAAATAAGTTCATCTGTGTGATATTTTAGATTCCACATATAAGTGATATCATATGGTATTTTTCTCTTTCTGACTTACTTCACTTAGTATAGTAATCTCTAGGTCCATCCATGTTGCTGCAAGTGGCATTATTTCATTCTTTTTTATGGCTAATATTCCATTGTATATATATATATATATATACATATATATATATATATATACATATATATGTATATATATATGTGTATATATATATATATATATATACCACATCTTCTTTATCCATTCATCTGTTGATGGACACTTAGGTTGCTTCCATGCCTTGCTATTGTAAATAGTGCTGCAATGAATATTGGGGTGCATGTATCATTTCAGATTATGGTTTTCTCCAAATATATGCCCAGGAGTGGGATTGCAGGATTATATGGTAGCTATTTATTTATTTATTTTACTTCTTTACTTACTTACTGCACCACGCAGCATGCAGCATCCCTGTTCCCCGACCAGGGATCGAACCCATGCCTCCTGCACTGGAAGCACAGAGTCTCAACCGCTGGACCACCAGGAAAGTCCTGGTAGCTCTATTTTTAGTTTTTAAAGGAACCTCCATACTGTTCTTCGTAGTGGCTGTATCAATTTACATTCCCACAAACAGTGTAGGAGGGTTCTCTTTTCTCCACATCCTCTCCAGCATTTATTATCTGTAGACTTTTTTTGTTTTTTTTTTTTTTTTTTGCACTGCGGGATTTTAGTTTTCTGACCAGGGACCAAACCTGTGCCGCCTGCGATGGTAGTGTGGATTCTTAACCACTGGACTGCCAGGGAAGTCCCTAGACTTTTTGATGATGGCCATTCTGAGTGGTGTGAGGTGATACCTCATTGGAGTTTTGATTTGCATTTCTCTAATGATTAGTGATGTTGAGCATATTTGCATGTGCTTTTTGGCCATCTGTATGTCTTCTTTGGAGAAACGTCTATTATTTTTTTTGGCTGCATCAGGTCTTTGTTGTGGCTTGCAGCCTTCTCTCTGGTTGTGGCGTGCGGGTTTTCTCCAGTTGTGGTGCGTGCGCTCTGTAGTTCTGTCACACGGGCTCTCTCGTTGAGGCACACGAGCTCAGTAGTTGCGGCATGCGGGCTTAGTTGCCCCATGGCATGTGGGATCTTAGTTTCCTGACCAGGGATTGAACCTGTGTCCCCTGCATTGGAAGGCAGATTCTTTACCACTGGACCACCAGGGGAGTCCCTAGAAATGTCTGTTTAGATCTTCTGCCCATTTTATTATTGGGTTGTTTTGATATTGAGCTGTATGAGCTATTTGTATATTTTGGAGATTAATCCCTTGTTGGTCACATTGTTTGCAAATATTTTCTCCCATTCTGTAGGTTGTCTTTTCATTTTGTTTATGATTTCCTTTGCTTTGCAAAAGCTTTTAAGTTTAACTAGGTCCCGTTTGTTTACTTTTGTTTTTATTGTCATTACTCTAGGAGGAGACAGATCCAAAAAGATATCTGTGATATGTTTCAAACAGTGATCTGCCTATGTTTTCCTCTAGGAGTTTTAAAATATCTGGTTTTACATTTAGGTCTTTAATCCATTTTGAATTTATTTTTGTGTATGGTATTAGAGAGTGTTCTAATTTCATTCTTTTACACATAGCTGCCCAGTTTTCCCAGCACCACTTATAGAAGAGACTGTCTTTTCTCCATTGTATATTCCTGCCTCCTTTGTCTTAGACTAATTGGTCATAGGTGCGTGGGTTTATTTCTGAGCCTTCTGTCCTGTTCCATTGATCTATGTCTGTTTTTGTGCCAGTACCATACTGTTTTGATGACTGTAGCTTTGTGGTATAGTCTGAAGTCAGGGAGTCTGATTCCTCCAGCTCCATTTTGCTTTCTCAAGACTGCTTTGGCTATTCAGGGTCTTTTGTGTTTCCATACAAATCAAAAATTTTTTTTGTTCTAGTTCTGTGAAAAATGCCATTGGTAATTTTATAGGAATTGCACTGAATCTGTAGATTGCCTTGGGTAGTATAATCATCTTGACAATATTGATTTTTTCTATCCAAGCACACAGTACATCTTTCCATCTGTTTGTATCATCTTCGATTTCTTTCATCAACATCTTATGGTTTTCAGAGTACAGGTCTTTTGCCTCTTTAGATAGGTTTATTCCTAGGTATTTTATTCTTTTTGATGCAGTAGTAAATGGGATTGTCTCCTTAATTTCTGTTTCTGATATTTTGTTGTTAATGTATAGGAATGCAAGAGATTTTTGTGTATTAATTTTGTATCCTGCAACTTTACTGAATTCATTGATGAGCTTTAGTAGCTTTCTGGCAGCATCCTTAGAATATTCTGTTTATAGTATCATGTTATCTGCAAACAGTGACAGTTTTACTTCTTCTTTTCCAATTTGCATTCTTTTTATTTCTTTTTCTTCTCTGATTGCCATGGCTAGACTTTCAAAACTATGTTGAATAAAAGGGGTGAGAGTGGGCATCCTTGTCTCATTCCTGATCTTAGATGAAATGCTTTCAGCTTTTCACTGTTGAGAATGATGTTAGCTGTGGGTTTGTCATATATGACCTTTATTATGTTGAGATAGGTTCCCTCTTTGCCCACTTTCTGGAGACATTTGTTTCTGTGTTTTTTTTTTTATCATAGATGGATGTTGAATTTTGTCAAAAGCTTTTTCTGCATCTATTGAGATGATCATATGGTTTTTATTCTTCAATTTGTTAATGTGGTGTATCACACTGATTGATTTTCAGATACTGAAGAATACTCGTATCCCTGGGATAAATCCCACTTGACCATGGTGTATGATCCTTTTAATGTATTGTTGGATTTGGTTTGCTAGTATTTTGTTGAGGATTTTTGCATCTATGTTCATCAGTGGTATTGGCCTGTAATTTTCTTTTTTTGTGGTATCTTTGTCTGGTTTTGGTACCAGGGTGATGGTGCCCTCAGAATGAGTTTGGGAGTGTTCCTTCCTCTGCAATTTTTTGGAATATTTTCAGAAAGATAGGTGGTAACTCTTCTCTAAATGTTTGATGTAATTCGTCTGTGAAGCCATCTGGTCCTAGACTTCTGTTTGTTGGGAGTTTTTAAATGATTGTTTCAATTTCAGTAGTTGCGATTGGTCTGTTCATGTTTTCCATTTCCTGGTTCAGTCTTGGGAGATTGTACCTTTCTAAGGGTTAGTCCATTTCTGTTTGGATGTCCATTTTATTGGCACATGGTGGCTTTTCGTAGTCTCTTAATGTCTTTTGTATTTCCGTGGTGTTTGTTATAACTTATCCTTTTTCATTTCTAATTTTATTGATTTGGGCCCTCTCCATGTTTTTCTTGATGAGTCTGGCTAAAAATTTATCAACTTTGTTTATCTTTTTCATGTATCTGTTGGTCATCTGTATGTCTTCTTTGGAAGAATGCCTATTCAGATCTTCTGCCCATTTTTAAGTAGGTATATGTATTTTTTCCTATTAAGTCATATGAATGCTTTATATATTTTGGATATTAATCCCTTATCAGATATATTATTTGCAAATATTTTCTCCCATTCAGTAGGTTACCTTTTCATTTTGTTACTGGTTTCCTGTCCTGTGCAGAAGCTTTTTAGTTTGATCTAGTCCAACCTGTTTACTTTTGCTTTTGTTGTTTTTGCTTTTGGTGTCAGATTAAAAACATCATTACTAAAACCTGTGTCAAGGAGCTTACCACCTATCTTTCTTCTAGGAGTTTTGTGGTTTCAGGTCTTATGTTTAAGTCTTTAATCCATTTGAGTTAATTTTTGTGTATGGTGTAAGATAGCGGTCCAGTTTCATTATTTTGCATGTGGCTGTCCACTTTTCCTAACGTCATTTCTTAAAGAGATTGTCCTTTCCCCACTGTGTATTCTTGGCTCCTTTGTCATAAATTAATTGATCATATATGTGTGGGTTTATTTCTGGGCTCTTCTGTTCCATTGACTTGTGTGATTGTTTTTATGCCAATAACGTACTGTGTTAATTACTATAACTTTGTAATATAAGTGGACCCTTGAACAACATGGGTTTGAACTGCATGGATTCACTTATACCTGGATTTTTCACTAAATACACACTACAGTACTACGCAAGCAGTGTGGAACTGCAGATATGGAGGACTGACTGTTAAGTTATACACACAGATGACTGCGTGGCAGGTTGGTGCCCTTAACCCCTCCATTGTTGAAGAGCCAACTCTAGTTTGAAATCAGGGAATGTGATGCCTCCAGCTTTGTTCTTCTTTCTCAAATTTGCTTTGGCTATTCAGCGTCTTTTGTGGTTCTATACGAATTTTAGGATTGTTTGTTCTATTTCTGTGAAAAATGTCACTGGAATTTTGTTAAGAATTTTATTGAGTTAGTAGATTGCTTTGGGTAGTACGGACATTTTAACAATATTCTTCCAATCCATTAGCACAGGGTATCTTTTTATTTGTGTTGTGTTCAGTTTCTTTCATTAACATTTTGTACTTTTCAGTATACATGTCTTTCACCTCCTTGGTTAAATTTATTGCTAGGTATTTTATTCTTTTTGATGTAATTGTAAAAAAGATTGTTTTCTTAGTTTATTTTTCTGATAGTTCATTATTAGCATATAAAAATGTAAGAGAGTTTTTGCATTGATCCTGTATCCTGAAACGTTACTGAATTCATTTATTAGTTCTATCAGTTTTTTGGTAGAGTCTTAAGGGTTTTCTACATATTGTATTATGTCATCTGTAAATAGTGAGTTTTAGTTCTTTCTTTCCAATTTGGATGCCTTTTATTCCATTTTCTTGCTTAATTGCTCTAGTTAGGACTTTCAATACTATGTAGAATAAAAGTGGTGGAAGTGGGCATCCTTGTCTTGTTCCTGATCTTAGAGAAAAAGCTTTTAGCATTATACTGTTGAATATGATGTTAGCTGTAGGTCTGTCATATATGGTCTTTGTTATGTTGAGGCATGTTTCCTCTATCCCCACTTTGTTGAGAGTTTTTATCATGAATGGACGATGAATTCAGTCAGATGTTTTTCTGCATCTAATGAGATGATCGTATGATTTTTACCACTCATTTTGTTAATATGGACATTGAAACATCCTTGCATACCTGATATAAATCCCACTGGATCCTTTTAATGTATTGTTGAATTTGGTTTGCTAATATTTAGTTGAGGATTTTTACATCTGTGTTCATTAGGGACATTGGCCTGACATTTTCTTTTCTTGTGGCATCCTTGTCTGGTTTTGGTATCAGGGTAATGCTGGCCTCATACATTGAGTTTGGAGGAGTTCCCTCCTCTTCTGTTTTTTGGAAGAGTTTGAAAAAGGGTTGGTATTATTTCTTCTTAGAATGTTTGATAAAATTCACCAATGAAGCCACTTAATCCTGAACTTCTGTTTGTTGGGGAGTTTTTGATTACTGATACAATCTTGTTACTAGTAATCGGTCTGTTAAGATTTTCTGTTTCTTCACAGCTGCCTTGAAAGGTTGTATGTTTCTAGTAATTTATCCATTTCTTCTAGATCATCCAATCTGTTGGTGTATAATTGTTCGTATTGGTCTCTTCTAATCTTTTGTATTTCAGTGGTATCAATTATAATTGATTATATTTTATAATTGATACCACTTTCATTTCTGATTTTATTTGAGTCCTCTTTTTTCTCTTGGTGTGTCTAGCTAAAGTTTTGTCAATTTTGTTTATCTTTCCAAAAAGCAGCCCTTAGTTTCCTTGATCTTTTTTATTGTCTTTTTAGTCTCTATTTCATTTATTTTTGCTCTGATCTTTGTTATTTCCTTTTACTAACTTTGGTCTTTGTTTGTTCTGCTTTTTCTAGTTCCTTGAGGTATATAGTTAGGTTGTTTGAGACTTTTCTTGTTGTGTGAGGTATGCATTTATAGCTATGAACTTCCCCCTTTAACTGCTTTTGCTGCAACCCATAAATTTTGGTATGTTCTGTTTCTTTCTCTTTTTTTTGGTCTCAATGTATTTTTTAAAATTTTTTCAATTTTTATCTTTATTTTTGGCTGCATTGGGTCTTCATTGCTGCACGCAGGCTTTCTCTAGTTGTGCCACGTAGGAGCTACTCTTCATTGTGGTTCACGGGCTTCTCATTGCAGTGGCTTCTTTTGTTGCAGATCACAGGCTTTAGGTGCACGAGCTTCAGTAGTTGCAGCACACGGGCTCAGTAGTTGTGGCACACGGGCCCTGGAGCGTGCAGGCTTCAGTAGTTGCAGCACGTGCACTCAATAGTTGCAGCACATGGGCTCTAGAGTGCATGGGCTTCAGTAGTTGTGGCACATAAGCTTAGTTGCTCCACGGCATGTGAGATCTTCCTGGACCAGGGATCGAACCAATGTCCCCTTCATTGGCAGGCAGATTCTTAACCACTGTGCCACCAGGAAAGTCCCTCAAGGTATTTTTTTTCTTTTGACTTCTTTGACCCATTGATTGTTCAGTAGTATCTTGTTTAATCTCTACATATTTTTGCATTTTCCAGTTTTCTTTGTGTAACTGATTTCTAGTTTTATACTGCTGTGGTCAGAAGAGATGCTTGATATGACTTCTCCTAAATTTATTAAGACTTGTTTAGTGGCCTAACATATGATTTATCCTGGAGAATGTTCCATGTGTACTTGAGAAGAATGTATATAGTGCTGCTTTGGGATGGAATGTTCTGTATATATCTGTTAAGTTCACGTGATCTAATTTGTCATTTAAGGCTGTGGTTTCTTCATTGATTTTCTGCCTAGATGATCTATCCATTGACATAAGTGGGGTATTAAAGCCTCCTACCATTATTGTATTGTTGTCTATTTCTCCCTTTAGGTCTTTAATATATGCTTTTTACATTTAGGTGCTACTATGTTGGGTGTACAAATATTATGTCCCCTAGTTGGATTGACCTCTTTATCATTTTGGAATGCCCTTCTTTGTCTCTCATAATATTCTTTGTTTTAAAGTCTATTTTGCCTGATATAAGTATGGCTACCCCTGCTTTTGTTGTTGTTTTCATTTGCATGGAATATCTTTTTCCACTGATTCATTTTCAGTCTGTGTGTGTCTATAAATATGAAGTGAGTCTCTTGTAGACAGTATATAGATGGGTCTTGTTTTTCTTAATCAATTCGTCCACTCCATGTCTTTGATTGGAGAATTTAGTTCATTTACACTTAAAGTAATTATTGATAAGTAGGAACTTATGGCCACCTGTTCATTGTTTTCTGGTTGTTCTGTAGTTCCTCTCTGTTCTCATCTTCTCTTCCTCTCCTCCTTTGTGGTTTGATGACTTTCTTTACTGGTAGACTTAAATTCCTTTATCTTTTATATATCTACTACAAAATTTTGCCTTGTGTTACCATGAGGCTTACATATAACAACTTATATCTGTAGGAGTCTTAAGTCAATAACAGTTTAAGACTGATCTCATTTTAAAGCTCTACATTTTTACTCTATTCCAACCAACCAACTTCTATGTTTTTGATATTACATTTATATTTTTTATCTTGTGTTACTTAATTATTGTAATCAGTTATTTTTACTTTTGTCTTTTAACCTTCATACTAGCTTTAAAATTGATTAACCCTTTTCTGTATTTATCTTTCCAGTGAGATTCATTCTTTCATATATTTTCTTGTTACTAATTAATACAGTTTCTTTTCAGCTTAAAGAAGTCCCACTAACATTTTTATAAGACCAGTTTAGTGGTGATACACTCCTTTAGTTTTTCCTTCTCTGGAAAACTCTTTATCTCTCCTTTAATTCTGAATGATAACACTGTCAGGTAGAGTATTCTTTGTTGGAAGTTTTTTTTTTTTTCTTTTCTTTCAGCACTGTGAAAGAGTGCCATTCCCTTCTGGCCTACAAAATTTCTGCTGTAAAATCTGCTGATAATCTTATGAGGATTCTCTTGTATGTAGTAAGTTGGCTTTCTCTTACTGCTTTTAAGACTCTCTCCTTATCTTTAAGCTTTGACATTTTAAGAAAATGTGTCTTGGTGTGGATCTCTTTGGGTTCCTCTTATTTGGAACTCTCTAGCCTTCTTGTATCTGATTGCTGTTTTCTTCCTCAATTTAGGGAACTTTTCAGCTATTGTTTCCTCAAACAATTTTTCTGCCCCTTTCTCTCTTCTCCTTCTGGGAGCCCTATAATGTGAATGTTACCCTATTTGATGGTTTCCTACGTCCTTAAACTATCTTTTTCATTTTTTTCCCCTCATGCTGCTCTGATAGGGAGAATTCCACTGCCTTGTCTTCAGGTTAGCTGATTATTTCTTCTACTTTATTTAGTCTCTTGCTGAACCCTCTAGTGTACTTTTCAGTTGTTATTATATTCTTCAGCTCTGTGACTTCTGTTTGATACCTTATGTTTTCCAACTCTTTGTTGAAGTTCTGTGTTCATTTATTTTACTCCCCTGTTTGTTGAGCATCTTCATAATCATTACTTTTAACCCTTTATCACATAAATTACTTATCTCCATTTTATTAAGCCTTTTTTCCCCCTGAGCTCTTATCTTGTAATTTTGTTTGGAACATATTCCTCTGTCCCTTTGTTTTCTTGACTCCCTATGTGCAGTAGATAAAACCACCACTTCTCTCAGTCCTAAAGGAATGGCCTTGTGTAGCAGATGAAAGTTGTTCAACCCTGCCTTAGCCTTTGGTTTCCTCGCAAACCTTTGTGATTGTCCAAGCACCTATTATATTGTTAATAGCTCCCAGTAGTTGAGGGTGTGCCAAGACCTGTCCATGTCCCAGGGGGAGGTTCTCACTACCTAGATTCAGGCTGATAGGAAGCCAGATCCTCAGGCAGCAGCTTTTAATACTATGGAAATATATGGAGTCCTGTGGGACTCCAAGTGTAAACGCTGTTGGCTCCCAGAGCCAGGAAATCTGGAGGTATCCCTGGGTGGCAAAAAAGCTGTGGCTCCAGACAAGTGTATAAGCTGTTTTTTGGGAGATACCAGCCAGCTGGAGCAAGGCAGAGGGAGAGCACCAGGATGGCATCCATGGCCTGTATCCCTTGAGAACTTCGTAGGCCACTCGCTGTGTGCCAAATTTGAAGTCTGCTTCTCAGGCCAAAGCTCCAGGACAAGTAAAGAGGCCAACTTCACAGAAAGACTGGGGTGAGGGTATATTTCAGTCTGCTCTGTGTGCAGTGTTCTGCCAAGAACTGTCTCTGTGATAGCCACAGTCCTGTGGGGCCCAGGAATGCAAGCCCCCCTGGCCATCACAGCCAGCCAGTCAAGGGCCGTCTCTTGGGCAGAAGCTGCAAAAAGTGAGGACTGGATATAAAAACCAGGGTACCAGACATATGTAAAGCTCCCCTCTGGGAGACACTGGCACTCTGGAGCATGGCAATGAGAGAACTTGAAGATAGTACCCCTCTCCCAGACCTCTGGAAAATATTGACAGCCCCCAGAAGTGTGATTAATCAGAAGCCTGTCCCTCAGGCTGCAGCCATGATTTTTTATAGGTCTCCTGCACAGACTGAACTCCTGGGTCTGTTGCCTCTTGCCATTCTCTGGGGATGGTAGCTATTTAAGAACTCTTTCTCCATTGATTATTGTCCTGTGGGACCCACTGGCATAGGCCCCACGGCTACCAGAGTCAGGCAGTGTAGAGGTGCTTGCTGGCAGCAGCCACAATTGGGGCAAATTGGGGCACCGGATTTTTCTGGTGACACTGATTCTTATAGTCCTATGGGACCAGGAACACAAGCTACCCTGGCCTCCAGAGCTAGGCGATCAAGAGGTGTTCTCCAGGCAGTGGCCAGCAAAATAAGGGCATCAGATGTATGTGAAAGCTCTCACCCGAGGGACAGTTATGCTCTGGAGCATGGCAAAGGGAGAGCATGAAAATAGCACTTGCCAGTCTCTGTCCCCGGAATGTCCTAGCCAGCTCCCAGATGTGCACGTCAAAGTAGATGCCTGCCCTCAGGAAGGCTGATGCTTCAATTCAGGCAGGTGAGCCTTCTTCCCTTTATGTCTGGGTGTGATATGCTGCTTCTAAGCTGGGCCCCGGGGTTGCTGAGTTTGAGCACACCAACCTTTTAAGAGCCATTTTTCAGATCACTGCAGTTTGGGTCTTGGGACATAAGCCCCAGTGGTTATCAAAATTAGATTGTGGCTTGTCTTTCAGGTGTAGGTCTTAGAAGTTGGGGTGCCTGATGTGGGGTTCCAACCCTTCACTTCTCATCAAGAAGCTCCAGGTTGTGAGTTCTCTTCCAATTTGGGGCCCGCCAGGGGTGGGGTTTATGGTGAGTTTGTGTTCCAGCCTCTCCTGCCCTCTTCGATGTGATTTTCTTGCTTGCCTGATGTGTAGTCATCACTCAGCCAGCCTTTAGGTTTTTTTTAAGAGGAATTTTCCATATGTAGCTGTAGACTCAGTGTGTCTGTGGGAAAAGGTGAGTTCAAGATCTTCAAGATGGGGTTCGCCATCTTGAACCGGAATCTCCACCCTAAACTAAGTTTCTTGATAGTGGAATCATATGCAGGCTCTATTTTTTATTCAAAATACACAGCATAGTGCTTTCCCAGTGGTACACGTAAATAAGGATTGACTATGTGAATAATGGAATAAATATGCTCAAATATCTGTCAGTGTTGTGAGAAAGGGCATTCATTCATGCTACAGTTACTGAGTGCTTACTATGTACTGATAAGCATTTTTCTATGTCCTGGGGAGGTAGCAATCAACACAAAAAAGTCTGTGTCTTCAGAGAACTCAGAGTCTAGTGAAGAAGACAGACAAGGAACAAAATACATAATGATAAGTAGTGATAAATGCTATGAAGAGAAACCAGGGTAAGAGCACAGTAGAGCAGCTTAGGGATGCTATTTTAGATCAGGGTAGAGTGGGGAGATTTGTAGAAATCTTGAAGGCTGTGACAACTGGATTTTTATGAGTGTGATGGAAAACCTACCAAGTCTTTTCTCTGAAAACAATGTCAATAGGCCATAGGGTAATCAGTTATCTCCTTGGGTCTGTGGCAGAGACTCCTGCTTGTCCCCAGTATTCACCATCCCCCTCTTGAGTAACAGTGGCTGAAGTTTAACTAGTTACATAGACACATAAGAGTAAAGATGACATATTCAAGGCTCTCTTGCAGGCCATCTAAGGTTTCAACCTAAAAATATTTATACTTGCCTTATAACTGGTTTCTTTAGGTGGTTTAAACCTTTTTTTCTTTTATTTCTTGACTCATTTAGACTAATTTCCTTGCAGGCAGACAAGGGACTACATTTTCTATCCTTTTGAACATGGACAGCCAAACACTGTTCTGTAAATGGTAGGCATTCAATAAACTTTTCAGCAAATCTGAAAACCAAAATGACTCTTACGAAGGTTCAAAGTATATAAAAACAGTTCTCATTTAAAATGACATACACCAAAAGAATATGAAAATATGCATTTATTACCAACAAAGTAGCATTTCCCACAGAGTTTTTTTCCAATTACACACACACACACACACACACACACACACACACACACACACACACACACAATAGCAGGACAAAATTACACTTTTTTTTTTTCACTGCACTGCACAGCTTGCAGGATCTTACTTCCCCGACCAGGGATTGAACCCGGGCCCTCGGCAGTGAAAGCGTGGAGTCCTAATCACTGGACCACCAGGGAATTCCCTCAAATTATATTATTTTACACACTAAAGATTCATACTCCAAAGAAAATAAGCACATGTCCAAAAGACAGTTAGAAAGCAGCAAGAAATCTTTCCTTTTACTTAATGCTAAAAACCTTTTAATTTCTCTCCTTATGCAAATCAATGAAGATTTTGTCATTAAAAATACTTGCTTGTCACCTTAGGGTTTTAAATATTTTATTCATCAAATCAGACTGTTACTTGAAGTTTTTACAATTTGTATGTAATTAAAATCAACTTTTACAGAAAATATGTGAAGCTTCAAGTGGCTGAGACTAATGCGCTAGACTTACTATTCTTCACAGGTCAACATTCAATGTAAAAACCAAATATTTGTCCACTAGAAAGAGAGAAATGCTTATAAACAAGGTATGGAATAATTATTGGCATATGTAAACTGAAAGGTAGTTGACCATTTTATTTTCAAACACACCTAATCTTCAAACTTCTTTTTCACATTGATAATCATTTTGCAGAAATAAGATGACTGGCACTAACTAACTCAGACAATAAACAAACTACACCAAGCACATATTAGTAAAGATACTTTGGTGGAAAACGAAGTATTAAACAACAAAAACATTTGGTAACAACATCCATTTACTAATATGTTACCAAGGTTTTCAAGGTTTACATGAGCTGTTTGCACTAGTAAAAATGTTATTTTAAAATATTTTCATAGTATATGCATTAGACTTAGTTTAAGAGGGGAAGCCTCTTTTAAAAATTTTATGAAGAAAAAAATAGCTTTTTAAAGAGAAAATGTCCAAGTAAGAGGTTTATTTTTTGACCTAACAAGAATAATTTCAGTGGATATTTAAGAACATACAAAACCCAAACTGACTGCAATTCTTCAACTTAGTCAAGCTGCCAAGTCAAAAAAATAATTCTGTTATTACCGGCACAGATCCAGTCCATTGTTCAAAGATATGTCCTTGATCTAGTCCGTTATTTTACAATATTTAAAAGAGTAGAATTTTTTTTGGCACTGTTAATTAATATAATGCAGAGATAAACAAATGATTTTCTCATCTAATTCTTTCACGTTGAAAGAACAGTTTAAACTAGATTTTCTAAGATAATGGGGTAGGATCAACACTAAGTTTTAGGACCTATATAAGCTTAGATTCTAAAAACATTATGGTTTTAAACAAATCAATACTTTTCCTCACTCTTTACATTAACACTGAGAAATTTCAAATATAAACTGTAGAAACCAGTATATGAAATCTTAAGAAAAATCTTACTAAAAATAATTAAGAAAATGCTTTAGAAATTTAAGATGTAAAATACAATTGACTTTAAATTAAAAAAAGGAAAAAACCACCAAAACCCAAAAAACCTCACCCACATTTTACAGGGTTATTCTTTAAAAACCCTTGGCACTTGATTTTATTCTCTGTCAATCTTTTGGTTGCATTTTTTGCATCATCTAGTGGCCACCTTGTGGCATTTCAAAGAAGTCCTGCTACCATTTTTGAACCCCAATACTTTTCCCTTCTTTGAGATACCAATATAGTATCAAGTTTCATAAAACTTTTTTTAAAGGCTCATAAAATTCCATTTCCTAGTGGAGATAAGGTATCTTTTTAATAGGAAGAAATGAATAGATTTGCCATAAATTATTACTATACATTAGACTAGACATTTCCATATCAAATTTTAAAAATTAAATATAACACTGGGAAAAACTGTGGCTTAAGCTGTAGAGTCATCTTTAGACTCTAAAAGTAATTAAAACTACTTTGCAAGTAAAGCTCAGGGTTACCATGTCAATTAAACTTCTTGTAATTGATAAGCCCTTCCACTGTACCTTTGATTTGAGTAGCAAATACTTTTAAAAATGGGGACCCAATGACTTATGGTCAGAGTGCTAAGGACTCAAGAAGACTTAATTTTTACTACCAGATGATGTTCCACAGAAAGAAGTTATTATGGTCTCTTTTCATCGACCCATTTGTATCTAATAGTGGGTTTCCAAAAATAACTGATCTTTTAGTCTTAATGAATCTCCTAACTTTTATTCAGTTGAGCCACACTTATATACAGGATTTAACAGAAAAGTCCCAAAGTTCTTGCCCTTTACTTTTATTGAGAAGGCTGAGTGAATGTAATACGGCGCCGCCTCCTTTGGAAAGCCTTTAAATTCCATCTGTTTGGTTCTAGCATATGAGGACCATTGTAGACAAATAACACCGTCATCTTTTCATTATAAGGAAGATTTTGCAGGAGCTGTAAGTGTTAAAACAAACCGTCATATAATGCTTTCCGTTAAGAAGCACAACTTTCCAACCTTACATGTGTGTAGTCAAATATTTTATTTGTAATATGAATGAAACCCTTAAGTTCTCAATTCAGTACACACCCTGCCCGACTGTGATCTTCATTTGAATTAGCGCATCTGAAGCGCGGCCTAAGGAATCATCAACATGCCTTGGGAGCCCTCTATATTCATAGGCCAAATGGGATCATACAACTTCTTAGGTTGACCCTGGAAAAGTGTGTCCTCCAGAATTTTCCTAGGATACTTTCACTGTTTTATCCACAAAACACTTCTCAAGCAACTTCTGTGGTGAGGCACTGTGATAGATTCGTAGCCTGAAAAGTGTATGTAACAGGGAGGTTTGGTTTATAGGCCAACATGTTTGGTAAATAGGGAATTAACAGATCTAGCTACTCCACAGGGTATCTGCTGGAAAAAGAAGACAGATTATACTATTCAATAAAAAATTGAATTTAAGATAGGATTTCCAATGAAATTTTTCATTGAACACTTTAGTTAAAAAAATCTGATTACATTAATAAATACATCTTTGATTACTGTACATCAGTTTTATAATTGACTCACAAAAGAAAATTTCCCATTGTAATGGTCCTAGCTTATGGAAAATTCTCTGTGAAGATAATTCTTTTTCTTTCTCCAAAGTTAATATATGAACAGAAGATCATGGGGTACTTAGGACTGCCTCTGGGCCAAGTCAGTGGCAGTGGTGAATTAAAAAAGGGTAGAGCACAGCACCAAAACAGACCTTTCTGGAGAAATGAGAAGGACCAGCATTCTAGGGTTTATATTCTCCTGTCATTTTTTAGTGCTAAAAGAGGAACTTCTTTAGAGGAAGAATAAGTGCCAAAAGCATGGAGGAAATCTCAGTTCTAGACCATAATACTATGCCTCCTATGTTTCTTCCTCTGACAACATCTAACAAGGTTTCTGATTAAGTATGTCACTGGAACTTGTCCCCTTTAATAATATAAATATTACTATAATCTTTTTAGTTCTATTTTGGGAGTGTTCCTGCTCATATTTACATACTGGGCCAAAATCTGCTACATGTTTTAGCCACGAGGGACTTCTGAGTATGAGTATTTTTAGGTTACTTATTACCTACCTTTGGTGTAATAAAGAAATACTGAGATGTGTTTTCTTTACAAGCAGTATTTACAACCATTTCAAACACTCTCCGTTCATTGATTGGGTCCATTCCCTAAACAATGACAATAATAATGATTAGATTTAAATCTATTACAAGATATAGTGAAACCCAATAAAAGAATAAGCTATACCTGATTGATTTCATCAACTACTCTGAATGGACATCTATTAAGCTCCTGAAGTGCCATCAAGTATAACATGGTAGAAACGCTTCTTTCACCTCCACTTTGATGATGAGGAGTTAATTCATGTAGTTGAGTGCTACTGCGAAATTTGACTCTGATTCGAATTCCATATTTATCATAGTCTTCCTATAAAACATTTAAAAAGTTGATGAAAGGTGAGAGTTTTCTCTGGTAATTCCATACATTTTTTTGAAAATAGACTGAATCAATTATAAGAGTAAAGAACTTAAAACCTCATGATATTAGTTTTATCTAAATAGATCCTTGGAGACCTCTAGAGCTTGCAGAGAGTAAGTGGTTCTAATATTTTACTGTTTCAGTTTATTTATAAAATACGGTTTTAAACCATTCTGCTTTATAGAATGGTTCTGAGGATTAAACAAGATAAACCTAGAAGTGCTTGGCACAGTGTCTGGTACATAGAAAGTATATTATAAATTATATGTTATAACACATCCCTTCCTTCTAACAAGCCCACACTATGTAGATGACAATTCTCATGGCAGGTCTAATATCTTACTAAAACTTAAAGTGAAATGATGTTTGCTATCCTTATGTCTCACACTAAGCAGATAAAGGAGTCATGGGGCAAAGTTCCTAAGGGGAAATAAAGGTGCTACCTTGCTTTATAAGGGAAAAATTTCAACATTTACTAAATTAGAACCCTAAAATAAGCTTAATGTATCTACCATCAACTAGTCTCAACTATGATCAATACATGACCAATCTTGTTTCATCTATAACTCCACCCACTCCTCTTTCCCAATTATTTTGAAGCACATCCTAGTTCATCTCTTTACACATTTCTTTTTTATATGTATATTTTTTTGATGTGGACCATTTTTGAAGTCTTTATTGAGTCTGTTACAATATTGCTTCTATTCTATGTTTTGGCTTTTTGGCTGAGAGGCATGTGGGATCTTAGCTCCCCGACCCAGGGCCTGAACCCACACCCCCTATACTGTAAGGCAAAGTCTTAACCACTGGACCACCAGGGAAGTCCCTCTTTACACACTTCTTTTTTTTTTCAAATTAATTAATTAATTTATGGCTGTGTTGGGCCTTCGTCTCTGTGCGAGGGCCTTCTCTAGTTGTGGCAAGCTGGGGCCACTCTTCATCGCGGTGCACAGCCTCTCGCTATCGCGACCTCTCTTGTTGCGGTGCACAGGCTCCAGATGCGCAGGCTCAGCAGTTGTGGCACACAGGCTCAGCCGCTCCGCGGCATGTGGGATCCTCCCAGACCGGGGCTCGAACCCGTGTCCCCTGCATCGGCAGGCAGACCCTCAACCACAGCGCCACCAGGGAAGCCCCTACACATTTCTTAATGGAAATCTTATTTTATCCACAACTGCAATGCATGAACGTAGCTCAAGAAATTAGTACCAAATTTCTAAATATTTTTATTCTTGTGAACTCAAATTTTTGATCAAAAGGAAACCACTGATACTATACTATGTTTCAGTTATGTTTACCAATTTGTTTATGACTCTTCAAACGAGTAGCAAATTCAAAAAGCAATGCATTTGCTTACCACACCTGAGTAACCATTACTTAGACTGGATATGAAAAGACTTTGTAAGGTATTAGTCACTAATCTCCAACGTCACCAAAAAAAAAAAAAAATGAGCCTGATGGAATCCCATATATGGTCTTTTCCTTCCTTAGGACAATTTTTTTGTAAGCAAAATTTTCACAGATATAACTTTAGAGTAAATAAACAATTTACATGTACTTTTAGCATATAATTAAAATTACTTGCCAGGAAACATTTCAAATGCAATTTTACCTCATTTTCTGTATGGAGATCAATTTCACCAGCACACTGCATGGAACTAAAAAAATTGCTAAATTTTTCATTAATTTTTTCTACCAGCTCTTTTAAAGGATTCAGCCACCTTTCTTTTACCTGCAAGTAAAGGCAATATAAAAACACAATTTAAAAAGTGTCCTTGCATTGATACAAAACTTTATATAAAACAAATTTAATATCAATATCAATCTCGTCATGAGAACATACGCTTCTAAGAAAAAATGCAATGTATCATTTCATTTTGCATTATCCTACATTCCCATATGATAATGGTAAGCACATGAGAAAAAGAAAACGGTGGAATAATTACCTGTGAAATGTTTTCCCTATATTTATCCAGTTCAACATTCTTTATCTTTAGTTCCTCAGTTAATTGCTCTATTTCTTCTTCTCTTTTTGTGTACTCCTCAACAACCTGGCAGAAAAAAAATCTTTAAGATTAATCTACCAAAGGATAAAATTATAGAAAATTTTGCATCAATTAAAACATTAACTGAAAATGCCACTTTTGTTGCATTGTTTGTATGCAGTTAATTTATGTTCTTGTAACATACTGAAAATGCCATTTTTTATCCTTGAAAAAATAGACATTGCAGTATTTCAGGTTAGCCCAAGTATTCTTTTTATAAAGAAAAGGCACAGAACACTGTGTTCCTTAGGAAGAATCTATTTAAAATTCTAATAGATTCAGAATCTGGCATTTAAAAGCACATTGTTCCTGCTGTCTAGCTTATTATTACCAAGAGCTCCGGTACAGAGTGGGAGGCAAGTACTGGAGGGAAGCGTGTGTGTGTGTGTGTGTGTGTGTGTGTGTGTGCGCGCGCGTGTGCGTGTGCGTGCGCGCGCGCGCACGTGCGTTTCTGTTTGGGGCAGGGTGTGGTGACGGTGGTGGCTGCAGTGGGCATTAGGGAAAGAGGCATACTGTAGGATTCAGTCCTGTGAAGCAAGAAGCTCTTGATCTTTCTTCAGTTAATAAAGCATCAATTTCATCCAAGGTGTTTGGAAGATCTTGGAAAGCCTAAAGAAGAAAAAAATTGTCCATTATTATAGATAGTACAGTGAAAATAGTTCAAATAGTTAAAAGAAAAATATTCTGCTGAGTTAGTAAGTATCTACTATGTGTTGAACAGCATGCTAGCACACAATAAGGAATCAAAGGAATTATAAACACGGCTTTTTGCTTTCAAAAAGCTTATACTTCAAAAGAAAACAAAATGTATATACTTAATAACACGGGCTAACACCTTAAGGCAATGTATTGATGCTGAGTATTAAAATAAGCAGTACATATCATACAGGTTATGGAATTCAGAGAAAGGAAGTATCAGTTCATGCTACAGCAGCTACAAGAGAGTAAGAGAATTCAGGCCCAGATTCCATCTCTGGGCCTTAAAGCAAATGGCTAGGGAAAAGTAAGGCAGAGGGGAGACAGGAGCTTGGAAAAAAGAATGAGCACTGCATACCATGGGGGGTGAGGAGTTGTGTCCATTTGGAATGGTGGGTACTTGCTGAATTGGTAGAATGGGTCCAGAATATGTGGGGCATTGAAAGAGAGCAAGAAGTTAGAACTTTATACTGTACTTGTGAAGAACTACAAAAGCATCCTAAGAATCCAATTACTTTGACAGTAGAATTTCACCACAGTACTATCTTCTGAGACCATGCCACAGAGACAAATTAGAGGAGATACTTTATTGTGGGGCGAGGCAAAGCAGTACATTGCTTTTTCACCACAGCCTGCGAAAGTTTATGTACTACAATGTACAAAATGAATATTGAAACCTTGAAAAAGATCCTAACACACTGCATTAATCTAATACCTTAACCTGTCTTTTTTTCCCTAACCTTTTGGAAAGCAGTTCAACTTCTATAGGCCTTCAGATATTTGTTAAGTATATTTTTCTGAATCTGACCTGTCCATTGAGATTTGAACTCACGTGCCGAACACTTGGTATCTTCATTTGACTCTTTAATAGACAAATTTAAGATGGTGAAACACAAATCTTCAACTTCCTCACCTTCCCCACCAATTTGAGCAAACTGATTTGTCCTTCAATCTTTTCCATCTCAGTAAATGAACAAATTAAGGGGTTCTCTCTCTTACCCTTCAACTCAAATCCATTACCAAGTCCTGCTGGTTCTGTCATTAAAAGATACCTCAAGTCTGTAAACTGCTCTGTGTCTAATGCTTCCACCCTAATCCATGCCACAAAAATCTCTTGGCTGGTCCAAAGCAATAATCTTCTAAATGGTCTTTGTGCTTCCATTCTGGTATCCCTACTTTATTTTCCATACAGCAGTTGGAGTGCTCTTTTACAAACTGAAGTTGTCCTACCTCTATAACTCTTCTGTTTAAAATTCTCCAGTGGGTTCCATCTCAAAATAGAGCCAAAATTCCTTCTATGGTGTATAAGGCCCTACAGGATCTGGCTTCTGCCCCCCTTTCTGCTTGGATTATAAATTGTAGCCCCACTGAGATTCTTTCTATGCTGAAACAGGCCAAGTATACTTCTGCCTCAGGAGCTTTGTATGAGCTGTTTCCTCTGCCTGGAATGCTTTTCCCTCAAACCTTCACTTGACTGATTTCTTCTCTTCATTCAAGACTCGTCTAAAATAGTATCTTCTCAAAGGAGCCTTCCCTGACACTCTAGCCCCTTACCTCGTTTTATTCTTCTTCTTAGTACCTCTTACTATCCCCGACATAATCTGTTTGCTTTTTGATTTGTCTTCCCCACCCTCCAGACTAGAATATAAATTTCAAGAGAGAAGAAAGTATGTGTGTTTTGTTCAGTGCATGTGATATATAGAAGGTAATCAATACATTTTTAATGAACACATGAACTATGTTCTAATCTTGTTTCTTTCAAAAACAGTACCATGTATCAAGGACAGAATCATGCTACTTTCTGGAAGAAAAAGTTAGTACAGATATTGTACTAGTATTTACTTATTTTATAAACACAATGTATTCTGGAGAAGGTTTATTTTTAGAAACAACAGCCCCTCAATTTTCTTACAAATATCTACTAAATTCCTATTATGTATCCAAACAGATCCATTCTCCCTAGTTTCTGGGTCTGACAGCATAAAGCACAATCTTTGAGGATATGAAAATTATAATCCAAATAAGTTTTATTTCCAGTTCTATTTATATCTTTAGCAGACATTTCATTATCTACTGAAATAGATAACATTTGAAATTTAAAAAGCCACACAAATACCAGATATTTAAAATTTTATTTCTAATTTTACTTTGACATTATTCTGAGAGAGTAAGTATGTAGGCAAGGTATTATTCCTACCTGTCAGATAAAGCTTTGGGTCACAGGGCTACCTAATTAGTGGTAGAACTTGGAAGAAAGGGCAGCATCTTCTCATTTTACTAACTGAATGATATGTCACAATATAAAATACACATAATGTAAAGAAAGAAAGGCTCTTTTTTTCCTTTCCTTAGCAACAGATGTCAGCCATAAAGATTCAGCTCCCACTCAACCGTAAATAAACACCCTCATTTCCAGGAAAACATTTTCATTTTGCCTTCGTTTGTCTAAATATCACCTCTCTTTACTGTTCCTTATATATCAATTACTGGTACTATGTTTCCATGAAAAGCTATAACCCGTCTCCTGACCCTACCTCTTAAAAGGGTGCTTGGGGAAAAAAGCTTTTTACTGGAAGAATGAATGTTATGGCATTAATAATTTTGCAAAATAATACCCATGTTTTAACAACTTTAGTATGAAGCACTAAGACTGACTGGTGTCCAAGTCTGAGTATAGTGAAGAAAATTCGTTGAGCAAAATTACTTTACATACATACTCAGTTTAAAAATGGTGGCGGGGGGGTGGGGAGATCTCATATTTTATGGCACATCGTGTTTTTCATGGCCCAGTACAATGCCTAACACACTTTAAGCTTACAAATAGCTGTCTGAAATATGTTAGCTTGTAGCGTTATATACTTTTTATACTTACTGTCTGATATTCTTGAGGAATGGTCTGCTCTGCACCCAGGTTACATACTTGCCTGGCTCTCTTCATAAGTTCCCTGCATTTCTGCAATAATCTCTGTCTACTTTCATCCAACTCGATGAAATGTTGCTAATACAAGAAAAAGAAATATTTTGAAAATTTGTATGTTACTGTTAAGTCAGAGGGCTATTTTATTAAACCACCACATTATATCAAATATATTATTGAATTTTGATTGTGATAAGCAAATCATCTGAAAACATATCTCAAACCATGACTGATTTTATTGTAAAGGTTAAATTTGAACTTAAACTTCACAATATATCGGGACATTAATAATATGGCATTTCTTGAATCTGTAAGAGCTCTGAAATTTAAATTTAACTGCCTTTTTCTGAAAGTTTAATTTAGCTATGTATAATTACACTCTAATAAAATTTGATATATACAGTATGTAGGCTTCATATCCAAATACTCAGCATTCAAATGTAAGCAGAACCTTTAAATAATGTTTGATAGTTTTCCAAGCACCTTTCAGGTAGCTATCATTTATTCATGGACCCATTCGTTCCTTCACCAAATAATTACTGAGAACCTATCAAATGTCAGTATTTTATTATGCACTGAGCATACAGAAAGGTGAATAAGAAGGAAGATACACAAAGTCATTAATTACCATACAAGAAACAGCTACTATTTACTGAAAGCTTATGTGCTAGGTGCTTCACAGCACTGTATAGTATTATTATCCCCATTTTGCACATTAAAAAAGAAAGAGGAATTACACAAAGAGAGTATGTGTGTGGTGTGGGCAAGGGATGGAGGAAGGTCAGAGTGGCCACAGAAGCTATGTCAAGTGAATGATCTTAAAGGACAAATAAGAAATTACTAAGAGGGAGCAGCAGAAGGTATTCCCAGGATAGGTGATTTAAAACGTACAGGCCATGGAAGCCTCCAGGGCCTGCTTATTTAGGGAACAAGAAATTCAACGTGGCTGGAGAAGAGGTAAGCGTGTAAAAGATGAGAGTGACAAGGTGGGCAAGAGCCAGGTGGCAAAAGTTTCATGTGTAACAAGAAGGCATTGTGGAGGACATGGAAGCAACCTAAGTGTCCATCGTCGGATGAATGGATAAAGATGTGGCACATATATACAATGGAATATTACTCAGCCATAAAAAGAAACAAAATTGAGTTATTTGTAGTGAGGTGGATAGACCTAGAGTCTGTCATACAGAGTGAAGTAATAAGTCAGAAAGAGAAAAACAAATACCGTATGCTAACACATATATATAGAATCTAAAAAAAAAAAAATGGTCATGAAGAACCTAGGGGCAGGACAGGAATAAAGACACAGATGTAGAGAATGGACTTGAGGACACAGGGAGGGGGAAGGGCAAGCTGGGATGACGTGAGAGAGTGGCGTGGACATATATACACTACCAAGTGTAAAATAGCTAGCTAGTGGGAAGCAGCTGCATAGCACAGGGAGATCAGCTCGGTGCTTTGTGCCCACCTAGAGGGGTGGGATAGGGAGGGTGGGAGGGAGGGAGACGCAAGAGGGAAGAGATATGGGGATATATGTATATGTATAGCTGATTCACTTTGTTATAAAGCGGAAACTAACACACCATTGTAAAGCAATTATACTCCAATGAAGATGTTAAAAAGAAAAAAACAAAGGGCATCATGGGATGCCTTCTGTGTGCCAACCATGGTTATCACCCCCATCCTATACGGTAATTAATATAATCCTCATTACCATCTTAAAGAAATGTATTATCTCCTTTTTTATATGTGGTTCAGAGATAATTAAGTTGGAAATAGCAAATGAAAAAGAAAACAGGTCTTAGCTTGCTCTTTCCATCAAACTTTGGTCTGCACAAAAAGTACCAGAGCAGGGGTGAGATAGAGGGAAGATTTGTTAAACAGTATTGATGTCCCAGCCACAAGCCAGATCTAACAATTAAGACCTCTGGGGCCAAGGCTTGGACATTTGCATTATTAATAATGTCCTGAGGTAATTTTTATGCACACAAGTTTGAGAGCAAAGAAAGTAAACTAAGACAAAAGTTAGTAAAAGTATATATATACTGGACTGATCTGAAAATGCAAGCAAGCCTTTATACTGATCAGTTAGTATCAATATAAAGTTTCCTTAAATGGATTCCTTGGCTCCTACACAGCAAGAGAAATAAAAGAAAATTAAAGACTCCCAGTCACCCTTACTCTGCTCTCTAGAGCCTATTATACTCAGGCAAATGCAAAACATGGGACAGCTAGACAGAACTAAACACTCCTCAAGTCTTCTCTTCCTACTTCCTATTCCTCTGGATCTTGCTAAAGTGAAGTATTAGAACATTATGGGAAAGAAATATTCCCAAGCTGAATATCTGGGGCTCTGGGCTTAGGACAAAAGCTCATTCAATAGTTTCCCTCTGTTTGGTGGCATGTCTGATAAAATCTTTATCAGAGGGCTTCCCTGGTGGTGCAGTGGTTAAGAATCCACCTGCCAATGCAGGGGACACGGGTTCGAACCCTGGTCCGGGAAGATCCCACATGCCGCAGAGCAACTAAGCCCATGCGCCACATCTACTAAGCCTGCGCTCTAAAGCCCGCGAGCCACAACTACTGAAGCCCTTGTGCCTAGAGCCCATGCTTCGCAACAAGAGGAGCCACCGCAGTGAGAAGCCCATGGACCACAACGAAGAGTAGACCCTGCTTGCCGCAATAAGAGAAAAGCCTGCGCGCAGCAATGAAGACCCAATGCAGCCAAAAAAAAAAAAAAGAGAGACAATGTTGTTTCTATACATACATGTTTGTGACACTATTCACATAGCACCTGTTCTTCCCCCACCCCATAATTCTTACTGAGTTTTTCTGCGGGGGTGGGGTGCAGAAAGAGTCCAATTATATAAGATAACACTGTAAATTCAGGCTAGTGAAAAGGGCTTATTTACATTTCTTCATAGAATCTAGCCTTTAACAGTTAAAAGGCCACAGAAACAGTTCATCTGTGTAAAACATAAGGGGAGAAAATGGCAAACTTACAAAATATCCCCCACCAACATCTTAGAAAAGATTACTCTGTAGGTACATACCCTGAAAGAAATGAGTAAGTATTATCTTTTCTCTGAAAGTCTTTTTTTTTTTTTTCTCTGAAAGTCTTTTGATAAAGTTCAATTGTTACGAAAGTTGTACAGAAATACCTTGACACTAAACAAGAAAAACCTTCTCTAAGAGGGCCCTCTAGTGGAAAAAATCAGATTGTTCACAGAATTTCTTACTGAATATATGTGGCACATAAACTTAACACAGTAAATATTCTACTTAATTTATTAAAATAAGAGTGAAACAAAATGAAAGCCATTTTGGTGTGAAAGGAATTAAACTACGTTCTAGGTAGCATAAACTTATGCTTAAAAACTGGTTGTAGATCAAAAACATTTCTTCCTCAATTTTCCTTTCATATAAAGAAAAGAATCAAACTTCATTCCAATTTAATTGATTGCAAATTCAAATGTTAACCATAAGTTTTCGTTCATATTGGACTGCATATATATTTTAGAAATATGAAAAGTATTTAATCTTTTCTTTAAGCAGCTTAAAATTTTAACGTCGAATTTGAAGTTTAGAAATCAGTGGTCTTCACTGACGTTTTAATATACAAGCTTACAAATTCTATTTCAATCAATCTAATAGTAAACAGTGACAATAATACTATTTACTTGGGAAAGGATTTTTTCCCGCCAAATACATATATCTCATTTAAATTGGAAAAAAAAGTCCTCTGAAGTTGTTTTTTGTGGGAGAGTAGTAAGCAGGCAGGCAGAGGAAAGAACATTAGATGAAAGCACAGAATTTCTAAATTTAGTATTAGGATAAATAAATTTAACAACTTCCAATTCTTGTAATATTAAACCTGATGTAAATCTATACTTCTTAAGGAAATATGGGTTTCATGCTAGGTACACACTAAGCATCATGATATATATTATTGAATTTACTATCACAAATAGCCCTGCAAGTTAGGTACCATAATACCTATGGCTGAAGACAGTAGGCTTGGAGTGGTTAGGAACGCTGCCCAAAGTAAAAAACCAAGTAACCTGTACATCCATCTGTCCCCTCCATATCTGGATTCAGTCAGCTTATTAACTTGTCATAAAAATATTCCAGAAGGTAATGACATACCTCTGGAGATGTTTTATGGGTCTGGAACCCTTTTTCCCCTATTTGCCTTCCAATAATTTGAGGAAGTTTGAAACTCAGTGGTGGTTAGTTATCCCTATCCCTAAGTTCCTTCACGAATACAATCCCTACTGAATTTTTGTGTCAGTCTTCTTTTGTGAACTTGTTTTCATGATCAGGGTAAAAGACAAACCCTGAAGTGGCAGTAATGGTTCCTTAGTACAACCTGCAGTGTGTCCAAAGGAGGAGGGGAGGGAGGGAAGGAAGGAAGGAAATGATTTCTTTTTGTTTCAAATGCAGTAGGACAGCAGAAGAATAGGTAAGAGCAAATATGGGTAAGTGACAGCAAACATGAGAAGGAAAAAGAGCAAATGAAAGAGAAAATGAACTACCAAACACTTATTCTCTGTATCTTTTACTCATCATTCTTGACTGTTTAAAATGTGTGGTTGGTGACTATGATCAGTCAGTAAAAAAACTTATCAAAACATAGTGTAAGAAATAAAAGAACCTTACAAAAGGGTTGGTAAGACAATTATGAATAAAAAGCATTTAATAACTTTCAGATCAACATATAAAAAAGGGAAACCATGCTGCAAAATATGTTGAGGAAATACAAAATAAAGCCAGGGGTAGTATCAAGTAAGATTAGCATGGAAAAACCTGACAAGATGTGTGTGTGAGTATGGTAAGAGGCTGAAAACTGAGTGGGTATTATTTCCAGGTAACAAAATCTAGAGTGACACGCAGCTAATCAGATTATTTCTCTAGACAGTATAATGTGGCCATCTTTGTAAAAAATTAGTGACTCAAAGATTGAAAACAAAACCTCCTCACAAGTACTTTCCTACTCTCCAGAGTAATTAGCTCAACTCAAAATATTACTATTTCTGCTACTACTAACAAAATGGATCAGTCACAGTTTGCACCTAATCTTAGTACATCTATGTGAACTAAGGCTGCTGAAGAGTATCTCTAACCATGTCAACAGGGGCTGAAGTCTGGGAGAGGGCTTACTCCAAAGTGAACATGATTTTGTGATACTTATGTAACATGACACCCATAGTTTTCTTAAGTTCTCATTGACAGTTAATTCAAAAACAAAACTTCAGGCAGCAGGATCAAATACTGTCTCGTGTGCCCGGACGGAAAGCTCCATATATCTGCATAAGGGGTCAATTCCTTCATGAAATCTCTTCTATAACACCATACTCAACAACCATGTTCACAGGCTCAATCAATGAAGAAACTTTGGCATGGGCTCTATCATTATTTACCAAGAGAACACACGATCTGCAGATGACTTCCCTTATGCTCCCACGAAGTAAACACTGATGAGCTCTCCGTTGGAAACTTGTTTCACATCCAGCACCCACCCCCACACCCGCCACCCAAGTTTCTTTGCCGGATCTCTTCTACATATTCAGAGTGACTACTGCTACACCCGCTGCCTTCCTGTCTTCCTCCACCCCTTTTCTTTGGGTGGGGTGGAACTTTCCCCTCTTCCAACCCTCCGGCTTTTGCTCAAACTGAACTACCCACAACCCTAGGATATGGAACCTGACCTTCAGCTCCTTTTGGCTAGGTGTGTTTGTGCTTGCATACTTTAAGATGCTTACCTGCTAGCAAAATTCTTGGTTTTTTCCCATTTCTTCTAGCCATAAGCTTTTTCAAGAAGCCAGAGATTTTGAAGAAGCTGGCTTCAGAATAATGAAGCTCTTCTTCTACTCTGATTTAATCTTTCCATTCATCTATGCAATCCTATGGCTACCCAGCCTCTAAAGACTCTTTCCACTGAAAGATACTACTATAGTTCACTTTTACACAACACGTTTGTTTCTGGTAAGTGTAAAGTGAATCATGTACAGACCACTGCCAGAAAGGAGTATATTCTAGCAAAGCAGAAGAATAGATAGGAAAGGGTACAAGGGGACTCTGAATACATGAATAGTCTTAAAACCCTGCAACAAATATGGCGAAGTGTTACATCTGTTAGAAGAGACAGTGGACACATGGATGTTATATTACTCGTTTTACTTTTGTATATAAAATTTCATACTTGAAAAAAGACTTCATAAGTTTTTTCCTTAAATTTTTCAGTTCTGAAGTGTAACTAATGGATAAATAACCTGCACATACATAAAGTGTACAACTTGATGAATTTTGACAAATATGTACATCAGTGAAACCATCACCACTAATAATGAACATGTCTATCGCCTTCAACAACTGTGTATCCATCTGTAATCCATCCCACTGTACCCTTCGCAGGTAACCACTGATTTATTTCAGTCACTAAGCATTCTGCATTTTGTAGAATTTCATATTTTTTAGCTATTACAAAGAAAGTTGCTACACATTTGTGTACTAGTCTTCCATGGACATATACTTTTATTTCTCTTGGGTAAATACTGGGAGAGGAATGGCTGGCTCACACGGCAGGTATATGTTTAGCATTTAAGACTCTCTCAAGTGGTCTTCCAAAGTGGTTATTCACTTTAAATCTCTACTAGAAATGTATGCAAGTGCCAGATGCTCCACACCCTCACCAGCACTTTGGTTTGGTCAGTCTTAAAATTTTAAATCATTCTAGTAGGTCTGTGGTGATAGCTCATTATGGCTTTAATTCACATTTCCCTACTGACTAATAAGGTTGGGCACCTTTTCATGTGATCATTTGCTCTCTGTATACTTTAGTGAAGACTATGTTTAAATCTTTGGCCTGTTTTTTTGACTGAATTGTCTTGCTTATATTGATGATTGTTAAGAGTTCTTGTTATAGTATCTATCGGGGGTCAGCAAACGTTTTCTATACAGAGCCACTAAGTAAATATTTTAGGTTTTGAGGGCCACATACAGTCTGTTACATGTTCTTCTTTTTTTGGGTGGAGGCTTTTAAAAATGCAAAAACTATTCTTAGCTTGCAGGGACTTTACATAAACAGACCTTAGGCTAGATCTGGCCCATAGTAAGAGCCCTTCATCTAAATACAAGTCCTCTGTCAGATGTATGTTTTGCAAATACATTTCCCCAGTGTGTAGCCTGCCTTAGCAGTGTCTACTGAAAAATTTTTAATTTTGAGGAAGTACAACTTCTGATTTCTTTCCCTTTATAATTCATGCTTTTAGTGTTCTATTTATTCTATTTTGTCAAAACTAAGGTCACTAAGATTTTCTCTTATGTTTTCTTCAAGAAGTTTTATAGCTTTAGTTCTTACATTTAAGTCTATGATCCATTTGTATATGGTATGAGGTAAGGGTTGTGGTTCATTTTTTGTATGTGACTATTCAATTGTCCCAGCACTATTTGTTAAACTATTCTTTCTACATTAAATTGCCTCAGTATCTTTGCCAAAAAACAACTGACTGTATATATGTGTATCTATTTCTGGATTCTCTGTTCCACTGATCCATATGTCTATTTTTACACCAATACAATGGTGTCTTCATTACTGTAGCTTTGTAATAAGTCTTAAAATTAGGTAGTTTCTGTCATACAATTTGTTCTTTCTCAAAGTTCTTCTAAGCCCACTGCATTCTAGAATAAGCTTGTCAACTTCCAAAAACTAAAACCCTTCCAAAAACCCTGCTAGGAATTTTACCGAATCTACAGATTTGGAGGAGCACTGACATTCTAACAAGTCTTGAATCACTGATCCATGAACACAATCAATTCCGTTTACTTTTATAGTTTTTAGTGTATAGGTCATATATATCGGGCTGGCCAAAAAGTTCGTTCGGGTTTTGTAGCATCTTACAAATAAACCCGAATGAACTTTTTGGCCAAAATATATACATCCCTATGTACTTAATATTTTTGATGCTATTGTACACAGTATTTTTAAATTTCAGTTTCAAATTGTTCACTGCTAGCAGACGGAACCACAACTGATTTCTACATATTGAAACTTGTATCCTGCAACCTTGCTAAATTCAACTAGAAGCATTTCTGTACATTCCTTAATATTTTCCACAGAAATGATCATACTTGTCTGAAATGGGCAAGTTTCTTCTCCCTTTTCAATATGTAAGCCTTCTCTTTTTCTTGCCTTGTTGCACATTTCTAGTAGAGATTTAAAGATTTAAAGTGAATCAACCTTGTATTTCTGGGATAAACTCATTTAGTTAGGATATACTACTCTTATATACTGCTGAATTTGATTTGCTAACATTTTATTAAGAATTTCTTCATCTATGTTCATGAGAGATATTGGTCTGTAGTTTTCTTTTGTCTGGTTTTGATATCTAAGGCTGGCCTCATATAATGTGTCAAGTATTCCCTTCCTTTTCACCTTTTCTAGACTTTAGGTAGAATTGATATTATTTTAAATGCTTGGTAGAATTCAACAGTGAAGCCACTGGGCCTGTAGTTTTCTTTATGGGAAGACTTTTAACTACAAATATGATTTCTTCAGTAAACATAGGGCTATTCTAATTAGCTCCTTCTTCAGTGATCTTTGACAGCTTGTATCTTTTAAGAAATTTGTTCATTTCAATGAACAAATCCTTTTAATGTCTGTAGGATTTGTACTGTTATGCTCTCTCCTATTAAATCCCTCTTCCCTACATCGTGGCCTGGAAACTCTCCAGGCAATAAGCTAATTAAGGCAATTGTAGAGCTCACCTGGTTCTGTTTTCCCTTCTCTTACGGAATCACTGTCCTGTGCTGCCTGTTATTCAATGTCTGAAAATCTTCGTTTCATATACTTTGTCCCATCTTTTAGTGGTTTAAAATAAGAGGGTAAACTGAGCCCCTGTTTCATCATGGCCAAGAATGGAAACATTTACTTTTTATTATGGGAAATGTAGAAATATATGAAACAGGAGCGAGAACAGTATAATAAACCTTTATGTATCTACCATCCAGCTTCTTCAACAATTTTCAACTCATGACCATCCCCACTCGCTCCCCATGTGGCCCCCTCCCTGGATTATTTTGAAGCAATTCCAAACATTATTTTCTTTGTAAATATTACGGCAATGTATTTCTAAAAGATAAAAAAATCCATAACCACATTATCAAACTTAAAAAATACTGTCAGTAAACTCTAATATTATCAGATATTAAGTCAATATTCAAAATTCCATTTCTTAGAACTTCTTCTTTAAGTAGTTGCTTTGCTCAAATCAGGATCAAAATAATGTCCACACATAGTATTTGGTTAGTACGTTTTTTAAGTCCCTTTTAGCTTATACATTTCCTCTCCCCTTTTTATCTTAGTTACAGTACTGCACTGCCCAATAAAGTAAGGCACAAGTCATATGTGACTAGAGTTCTGAGAGACTAAATTTTTAATTTAAAATAATTTAAAATCAATACTCACTTTAGCCACCAGAAAATGTTTAGAATAATCTGAGTATATGAATTTACTTTTGCAACTCTTAAGTTTTATAAAATCTAATATTTGTGATGAAAATTTATCATCTAAATTCAGATGTAAGTATTTATTACAGTATTTTGAGTGCTTATTATAAAATTGTAAAATATCTCAATAATTTTCCAGTATTGATTACATGTTGAAATAACATTTTAATTTACTGAGTTAAATATACTATTAAATGGATAGATAATTTTACCTATTTCTTTTTACTTCTTAAAATTTGGTCACTAGAGACTTTATAATGACATACAGCTTGCACTATATTCCTATTGGACAGCGCTAAAGTAAATGATTTGTCCCTATATAGTCCCTTACGTTCTAGATTTTGCTGACTGTATTCCTGTGGAGTCATTTAGCATATTTTTTGCTCTCCTGTATTTCCTGTAAACTGGTAGTTTTAGAGCAATGGTTCTGAATGGGGGCAATTCTGCTCCCCAGGGCAGTGTCTGGAAATATTTTTGGTTGTCACAGCTGAGGGAATGGTGTACTACTGGCATCTAGCAAATAGAGGCCAGGGATGCTGGTAAAGACAGCCCCCCACAAAAAGAATTATCCAGTTCAAAATATTCATAGTGCTGAGATTGAGAAACCTTGTTCTAGAGGTTTAATCGGGTTGAAATTTGATTTTTTTCACAACATTAGTTCATAGATGGTGTTGTGTTATGTCCTTCCATCAATCAGGATACACATAAATAAATATCTGGCTATCTATCTTTTTGTGATGTTAGCAGCTAATGTGATCCACTGATTCATTAGCAGCTACAAGGTGGTGATATTCTAACACTATAATTCCATTTGCATCTTTTCTTTTCTTTCTTTTTTTTCCTTCTGCATTTATTAACTGAAATACTTCTGTAAAGAAAAACTTCCCCATCTCATTTGTTTATCCTAAATAGTTCACATAAAAAAGACAGCATAAATGCTAGATTCTCTTTGCCATTTTTGAAAATCATGAGCTTGTTCCCTAATATCCTCCAAAGGTGACCATTAATATTTTAAGCATCAATTATGAAATCAATAGGTTTATCATATATTTTTGATTAATATTTTGAGCCTTTTTGACCCCAAAAGATCCCTTGTGCTCATTGTCCTTTCATTTTAAACCTTTTTGAGTCTCTTTCTTTTAGATGTGCCTCTCATATTATGCATAGTATTGGAATTTACTTCAAAAAATTTTTAAAAAAGATAAATTGTCTCCATTTATATTTAATGATATGATTGATGTTTGGCCTAAGTTCTGCCATTGTGTTGTCTTAATATGTATATAAATTAAATATCTAATCTTCAGTGATGTAATCTGTTTTATATTGTCCCCTTCTCCCTTTTTCATCTATTGTTGGCATTTAAGGAAAGCTACTTTTTTTTTTTTTTTTTTTTTTGCGGTACGCGGGCCTCTCACTGCTGTGGCCTCTCCAGTTGTGGAGCACAGGCTCCGGGCGCGCAGGCTCAGCGGCCATGGCTCACGGGCCCAGCCGCTCCGCAGCATGTGGGATCTTCCCGGGGCATCAACCCGCGTCCCCTGCATCGGCCGGCGGACTCTCAACCACTGCACCACCAGGGAAGCCCAGGAAAGCTATTTTTATTTGAAAGATTATTTATGTGCAAAATATCTTATACAATATCTTTACGGCCTTAATATCTTTTCTGAGATACTGGTTCCTACTATAAACAATATTGAAATTCTCCCTCATTTCCCTCTCCCAAAGCATCTAATCTTAAGTAGTATCCTTTTATTTCCTGATAGTACCTATAGGACAATCAGCAAATATATTCCATTTTACTTACACTGTCTCCCTTCTCCCATGTTTAGACTGTTGTGCCTTTAGCTGTGTCAGCCTTATAATCACATGATACATGCTTACTATCTCCTTAGTCTATCCTGTAGTTCTAGTTCTCCTCAGTAAGCAGCTTTGTTCTGCAAAGCAGTTTCGGTTAATTTGAGAGCTCACAGGGCCTAAACCACCACCCCAGTGCCACCTGACCTTTCTTGAGTCTATGGTCACCTCCCAGTTTCAGCTGCTCTCAAATTGGTCTGCTGAACTTTCCACACCAAATGGGGCCTCTTTTCTTTAGAGATGAGTACCTGTTGGTGACTTGATTTTTGGATTCTTGGAGCCTTCCCTCTGCTTCTTACCACATACTTTCTGATACCACACCAGTCTTGATGCTGCTGCTGATTTGATCTCACCCACCTATAGTTTGGAGTTCACAGGTGTTGTAAAATATAGAATTTGACTGATGTTTGTCCCTGGTTCTTGGGAGGAAGACTCTAAAACCCTAGGAATTATCTGAGTGATAGGAGTGTCTGTCTTTGTTTTTCATGGGCCCCTACTAGGATCACACCTGACTTTACTATGCTAAGGAGTGACTCAGGATGGGCGAAGGCAACGCCAGAAAGACAAATCATGTGACTAGAGGGGAGGGCTGGGGCTTTGAGTCTTACTATTGTCCTCCCAATCTCTTGAATTCCAGGGAGAAGGGCTGGAGATTGAGTTCAACCACATGGCCAATGATCCAATCAATCATGCCTAGGTAATGCAACCCCAATAAATGTCCTGAACACTGAAGCTCCATAGAGGCTTCTTGGTTAGTGAACACACTGATGGTAGGAGGGTGACACATCCTGATTTCACCAGAAAAGTGTACAGAAACTGTGTTCAGGACCCTCCCAGACCTCACCCTACATGTCTCTTCATTTGACTAGTAGGGATTTGTATCATTTATAATAAAACTGTAATTGTTAAATATAGCCTTTTCTTCAGTTCTGTGAGTCACTCTAGTTAATTACAGAACCTGGGGGAGTCATAAGAGCTCTTGAATTTGTAGCCAATTAGTCAGAAGTGCAGGTGGCCTGGGGACCTCTGAACTTGCAGCTAGCATTTGAAGTAAGGGTAGTTTTATTGGGGACTAAGCCCTTAACTAGCCTGATGTTAACCCTGGGTGGTTAAGTGTGAGAATATACTGCAGTACACCTATAGGGATACCTTAAAGCTTGGTTTGTTGTATATGTTGTCCATGGGTTGTTTGTTAACTGTTATGTTATCCTAGTTGCTCTTCTGTTTTTGGGAAAGGATTTGAAAGACTCAAAAACTATCCCACTGTTATACTAACTCATTTTGTTGCTAGTTCTTCTTTGGAATTTATGTTAACTTAGTACAGCACCCCCAACCCCCCACTATTTCGATATTTATCATCGTTTCACAGGTATTAACAGAAGGTTAAATCACCAAGATTACACACTAAGGCCACTCTCAGTGTTGATTAGAACTGATCTGCAGTTTACTTTATGGGATACAAACTGCAATAAAAGCTACTAGTTGCTGCTTGGTAACAGTAACAACTATAATTTATATTGGTTAAGAAAGCAGACATGAGACTTTGGTCTTCAAGTGACTAAATCAGGGACTCTAATTCTCTTTTTTGATTATTACCACACCTCCCCCAATCAAATAACATAAAATGCAGAATACGTACAAAGGGTTTCAAATATTGCTTCCTCATCAGCAGGATGCATTAAATTTGTAAATTAAAGAGCATAAAAAAACTGCATATTGCAAGGCATGATATATATATATATATATGTGTGTGTGTGTGTGTGTATATACATACACCCCCCCCCCCACACACACACATTTTCAAACTGGTCTGAAGCCCCAAAATAAAAAATAAAAACAAACATTTTACCTCTGTGAGACGTAGCTGTGATGAAGCAGCCATATAATCTGATTCTAATTTGTTCTTCTCGGAGATCACTGTAGTATTTTGAAGAATTAAATCTACTTTTTGTATATGCAAAGAAGTACAAATCTAGGAATAAAAAACCCCTATGAGTTTGTTTTACAACTAAGAAAAACAATACAGTTTCTTTTAAAAAACAAAATTATAAACCATGAAAAAAATAACATTTTTCTAATGTGACTGATACCTCTCTCAAATAATTCTTTTTATAATTTTATTCTAAGAGAATTTTAAAGTTTTCTTGTATATTTGAGTCATCTGGAATAAAATAATTTAGCTTAATGAGTGCTTTAAACCAATTTACTGATCTATAATGAGAAATGTCCAACAATACAATCTCTTGCTAAGATTTTGCTGTCGACCTGCAACAAAAAAAATATGACTAAAATTAAGAAAATGGCTTACCTTTATCAGGTTTGTTAATTCAGTAACAAGTTTGGCTTTTTGAACATTTATTTCTTTGATTTTGGTGCTTGCTTTTCGTTCTTCCTCTTCAAGGTTGCAAGTATCCTGTTCCATCAGCTTTAAACTGTATGAAATGCATAATGATGTGGAAATCAGAGAAAACACAAGGATTGAGCCCAAATTCTTAGGCCCCCTGCTGCTTTATGGGTGGGCTATTTAGCAATGCTACTCAGATGTTAACTGCTAGCTTCTAGGTTAAACAATCATTTTGTGTAACCACTCAAGATTGAAAATATTTTTTGAGATAGAGTATGTGCCCAGCATAGTCTAGGTAATGCTAGTGGCTAATGGTATAGGATCTGGAATCAGAAAGATGGATTTAAATTTCCTCTTTGCCACTAATGAGCGATACAACTGAACAACTTCCTTCTCTGAGCTTCAGTTTCCTCATCTATAAACTGTAAATAATAATAGTACTTCTCCACTGGGCTCTGGTGAATACTAAAAAAAGGCAAATTATGCAACACACTTAGTATAGTGTCTGGCCCATAACTGATAAACATTGTTTATAAATATAGTCCCTTCCCTTATGGAGCTTAACTGTGGAGATCTGATTAACAGGTAAAAAATATATATAATGAAAAGGCAATACAACAATCCTAAAGGTTAATACTTTGCTCTTTAAGACTATATTTATAAATATAGTCCCTTCCCTTATGGAGCTTAACTGTGGAGATCTGATTAACAGGTAAAAAATATATATAATGAAAAGGCAATACAACAATCCTAAAGGTTAATACTTTGCTCTTTAAGATGAAGAAACTAAGGCTCAGAAGTTGTTACCTAAGATCCCAGATACTAAATTGTAAGATGTGTTTGTTTGACATCAAAGTCCAAGTCTTTCCACTACATCATGTTGCCTCAAGGGAAAAATCAAGAACAAACGATGGAAGCAATAATAAACAAGAATGAATAAGTTCAGTGGATGCTGCAGAGAGTGGACTGAATGGTACATGAAGAGACTTTGGTGAAGACAGGGAGGAAATTAGAATGGGTGGAGTGAAATAAGATTTTGAAAAACGTGAAAGCCAATCTAAAAGAAAGCAGTATTTAATTAAATTTTATGTAGTAAAGGTAGGGAGCTATAAGATATTCTTGAAGGGGGTAGGAACGTGAAAAGAAGATAAACTGGATGACAGTATTCTGGATGCACTGAACAGAGAAGGAGACTAGTCAAGTAGAGACCACTAACCATGTCACCACTGCAGTATTCCAAAGTGAGTAACTGGAGGTATGAGACAGCAGGATGACAATGATTATGAAAGGTTACTGCACTACAAAAATCAACATTACTTTATGAGGAGAAAGTTTCGCTTTAGACAATGAGTTCAATACAGCAGTCCAACAGTAAATGTCTTATAGATGACTGACGACAGAAGTGAAGGGTTAAAGTAGAAAAAAATTCTAGGCAGTCAGTTAGACTAAATAGCTATATCTTGCTTTAAGCAACCAAGGTACATTACTGACTTTTTAAACAAAAGTTAATGGGCAATTGTTTGCTTAAAATTTTTTTTCTTAAAGCATTTTAAATATTTAATTTATGAATGTGTTTAGAAACATTATATTAGATCAAGGTAAACTTGTACCTTATTCAAGACTGAGCTGTCATTTATTATGTTATTGATATCTATATTTTTATTCTATAGCAAAGAAGCATAAAAGAACAATCACAACAGAAAGGTCTGTGCTGTGTCATGACAGGACATGGGAAAAGCCTTGAAACTGGAAGCCACAGTTCCTTTCCCCTAGACTGAACACCCTAATAGCTTTTATCCCATCTTATATATTCCAAGTTTCTATAAAATATCTAAATTCAAAATAAACAATAAGTTCTGAGAACAATTGCCTGGGCTCTCACAGTAAGCTAGCATAAAGTAACAAAGTCATTCATGGGTGAATGATGCACTTAACGTAATGTAGGAGTGCACAACTTCACTGATGAGGTCACATTCCATGTTGCAATTAAACTTTCACAAACCACACCTTGGCAAGTTTTTATAATACATACACTGAAAAGTCTATTAAAGCACTTCTCCCTTTTCCAGCTGCATATCTATGTGAGGCCAGATTTTCTTCATATACTTCAACCAAAACATCTCACAACCCAGTGAATGCAGAAGCACATATGAAAAACAACTAACTTCATCTAAAGAGATTTACAAAAATGTAAAAACAATGTCATTCTTCTTGCTAAATGTATTTTGTTTGGAAAACTTTTTCATAAATATGTTAATGTATGGCTTTATTATCATTTTAATGAATTTAATTTCTAATTAATTTGGTAAATATCAATAGATATAATCCATAGAAACAAAACTTCCTCAAGGTCCTCAATAATTTTTAAGAACAGAAAGGGGTCCAGGGATGAGAACAGCAGATCAGGGAACAGAAAAACTCACAACACTTAAGATTCACCTCCCTTTGTCCCATGTTTTGGGTAGGAGGGTGTAAGTTTGAGAGAGAAATTGTACGCAGAGTGCTGGTGGGAATTGTGTCATTACAACGTATAACTAACAATATCCTTATAGTGCTTTTGTACCACCCACCCAGCCCCCTTACCCCAAAATAGGCTGAAAGATACCTTCCTAGTTTGGAACTAATTTTTTGTTCCAGTTGTCTTTTCTTGGTTTTCCTTTCAAGAAGCTCCTTCTTCTTTTGTCTAAGTTCATTATCTTTGTGTTCTAGATGTTTGTTTGTCTCATGTAAGGCAATCAACCCTGATTCTACTGCTTGCAATTTTCTATTAATTTCCTATGGAATATGCAATATTGTTAGTATATTTAAAAAACAGGCTAACGTATTATAACTCCAGTTAATATTCTTTATTAATACTCAAAATAACCAATCTTTAACTTAGATATAAGACATAACACCATACATTCTCTGACATAAATCATACCAATGTTTTCTTAAGTCAGTCTCCCAAGGCAATAAGAAATAAAAGCAAAAATAAACAAATGGGACTTAAACTTACAAGCTTTTGCACATGAAAGGAAACCATAAAACGAAAAGACAACCTACGGACTAGGGGAAAACATCTGCAAAGGATGCAACTGACAAAAGCTTAATTTCCAAAATATACAAACAGCTCATATAACTCAAAAATAATCCAATCAAAAATTGGGCAGAAGACCTAGATAGGTATTCTCCAAAGAAGATAAACAGATGGCCAATAGGCACATGAAAAGATGTTCAACATTGCTAATTATTAGAGAACTGCAAAGTGAAACCACAACGAGGTACCACCACATACCAGTCAGAATGGTCATCAAAAATGCTGGAGAGGGTGTGGAGAAAAGGGAACCCTCCTACCCTGTTGGTGGGAATGCAACTTGGTGCAGCCACCATGGAAAACAGTATGGAGGTTCTTCAAAAAACTAAAAACAGAGTTACCATATGATCCAGCAATCCCACTCCTGGGCATATATCCAGACAAAACTATAATTTGAAAAATACATGCACCCCAGTGTTCATAGGAGCACTATTTACAATGGCCAAGACATGGAAACAACCTAAATGTCCATCAACAGCTGAATGGATAAGGAAGATGTGGTACATACATACAATGGAACACTACTCAGCCATAAAAAAGAACAAAATAATGCCATTTGCAGCAACATGGATGGACCTAGAGATTATAAGTGAAGTCAGAAAGAGAAAGATAAATACCATATATCACTTATACGTGGAAACTAAAATATGACACAAATTTATTTACAAAACACACTCATAGACATAGAGAACAGATATGGGATTGCCAAGGGAAAGGGGGAGGCAGGGGATGGATGGATTGGGAGTTTGGGATTAACAGATGCAAACTATTATAGGTAGAATGTATAAACAACAAGGTCCTACTATATAGCACAGGGAACTATATTCAATATCCTGTAATAAACCACAATGGAAAAGAATATGAAAAAGTATATATCTATAGCTGAATCACTTTGCTGTACCCCAGAAACTAATGCAACACTGTAAATCAACTGTACTTCAATTAAAAAAAAATTTTTTTTTAAATGACCAACCTTTAGCTGTTCTTCTAAGTGTCGTCTTTGCTCTAGATCCACAGTGACTGTGAGAAACTGGGCTACTTTTAGTGATGTGTTACTAGAAATAACGTTGTTTGAATAAAAAGAAGTTTTCACCACAAACTTTTCTTCTGCTGTATAAATTTGTTTTAATCGGGTTTCTTGTATTACCTATAATGTAAAATACGCATTCAGTGCACATCTAAGAATAATTATGACATTTTTAAAAGGACTAAAATATTAAAAATACAGATCTCATGAATTTTAGAAGATCAAAATATACTAGGATATACTTTAGTTTTTAAAAAATGTACCCAACATCTCTAAAAAGGTGAGTGATAAAACTCAGGTTATTATTTGGGAAAACAACACTAAGAAAGAGAGAACTGGGAGAAAACCAAAACAACCACCAAAGTTGGCTATACTTCTACTTCACTATACAATCTCTCCCAAGTAAGTGTACTTTTGGGACTTTATCTACAGAAGAGATACCAGGAGTCAACTTCCCTGTAGACTGAACTGTGTTATCTTAACTAACACATTTACTCTCCCCTCCCCTCAGTTATATTGTTCAAAGATACATAATTTTATATTTAATTCCTGTATATTTGGGGAATACTTACTGCACACACTTTTCAAGGACTTCAAAGACTTTGCATTTTTTGGAGATCTTTTCTCTCAAGAATTTATTTAAGGAGTTTCATAAACTAATGCACATTCTAAACACCCTAACATTGGATCTGTTACTGTTATTTATAAAGAATAGGCTGCTGTAGTTTTTTCCAATCTCTAAAGGTTTACTACCAGTATTCTTGTGGCTTGTTTCTCTCTAGAAGTTTAAGTGAAGAGATAAGACATATTTAAGCATACTTAGTTTAATAGGGTATAAACTGGTATCCACAAATGCTGAATAATTTGAAATGAAGGGAAAGCCTAGATGAGGTTAGCCTACCCACATTTCATGAAAATAAGTTTTAAGCAAATTGAAACTGACAGATGGTGGGAGTGCTCTCAGCAAAAAGAACATTGTTAAGCTAAGGAGGTCAGCAGACAATTTAACCAGAGACCAGCCTTGGAAATTAACGAGAACAACTGCATAAATAGAGCATAATCATTTACAGAATCTAAAATGTCAGGACTTGATAATAAAGCAAAACTTACACTAAAGAATGTTATTTTTATTCTAAGGAAGAAATATAGCCATTATTTGTCATTAGGTAGACATGAAACATTAAGACAGTGAATTTCCTCAGTGAAGGTTTGTATCTTCTGAAAGATGGCTAAGACAATGTCAAGGGCTTTATTAGGTGTCTGACTTTGCTTTACTATATACAATGTTATTTTTCTAGTACAGACAGTAGAGTTAAAGCTCTCTAGATGACTTAACCAAAATGTTAAAAAGTGCATAAAAATCAACTTGAAGCACTGTTCAAAAAGTGAAAGGATTTTCCAAGTGCAGTATTGCTCCTTTCTGCCCCAAAGTAAAGCTATGAAAGCCCTTACCAAATTTTCTATAGTCTTTCTGCAATAGTAAAGAATACCTACTATCCTAAGCTTCAGAGATAGCACCCTACCTACCTCTGAAGTTATGACAGAAATTGGATTGGTCTATGTATATAGTCTTGTCCTCTTTTTTTAAACCCCATCTATGAAGACCAAAGACAGAGGTACACCCACATGGAGAGTTGTATTTTTGGTTTCCCAAAATGGTCACCATAATATAATTTTTAATCAAAGACACAGGCAACTTACCACAAGTAATAATGGCTTGTCTGTGCAAAATGGGTTAGTAATGAGCCCCCATTTCTATCTTCTGTTAATGAGGTATATAGAGGCCCCGAAATTACAAATGAATATCCTAGGGATACTTGTAGAATGGTTGTTAAAAAATTTAAAACACATTCTCTAATAAGTTCACTATTATAAATAGCAGTTAGGTCTGTAATTGGGTCCTACAAGCAGTATTAATATGGCAACTTGGTATTAAGGAAAAATCTTTTCTAGAGGAGACTTCTTCCCTGTTTCTCCCTTTGATAAAAGCAATGAAGGTGGTTTGGAGTCTTAGAGATTACTTGTAAGGAGAAGAAAACTCCAAGCAGCATTAGCAGAATATAGGAACTTAAGAGTTTATGTAGCTGTACTAGACAGGAAAATGAAATCCTATTAAGGGGTGGTCATTCACATGAGATAATCTTAAATGGAAACTTTAAGGGGAGGGCTTACCAAAGCAGTTACATATCCTAGCCTACCATCCTAAAGTATAATTTGTCTGAAAAACATAATACAAGAATTTAAATGACTAAACCGTTAATGTTTGAACAAATGTTTGTCAAGCAAGGCAGAATCACATAAGAGAGCCACGTGTCTCTTCAGGTTTTAACTTAACTACCCTACATGTATTAAGTTATTTATTTACTCTAGGTCAGTGGTCCCCAACCTTTTTGGCACCAGCGATCAGTTTCATGGAAGACAATTTTTCACAGACCTGGGCTGGGTGGGTGGGGGGGATGATTCAGGCAGTAATGCAAGCGATGGGGAGAAATGGGGAGCGGCAGATGAAGCTTCGCTCGGTTGCCCACCGCTCACCTCCTGCTGTGTGTGCGGCCTGGGGGTCGGGGACCCCTGCTCTAGGTAACTCCACACCACTCCTGTCGTCAAGTATTAGTCAACATTCACTGTCCTATGTCATATTAAAAATGGAAAATACCAAGATAATTTCTGTATGGTTAAAAACAATGGCATGTTTCTTTAAATTACAAGTTTTCCTTGACTTTAAGCTAAGAAGTTTTAACAAAACTACATTTTTGGTACTGATTCAGTACTTTCTTACCCGTTCAATTCTTTCTCTGGTTCTTTCAGTTCCTACAGGAACTTCATGAATGTGATACTGGCAGCAGAGGTAACTCATGACAGGATCAGGTGCATCAAATAACTCTCGCAAATAAGAGAAAAATCCATATTGTCTGAAAGGAAAAGCAACTATTAGGTTTTTCTTCTTAAAATATCATTTAAAAAAAAATCCTAGTTGACATGTGGTGACTAAACAATAAATAAAAAATAAATTAACAATGGTACAGAAAGTATTTTCTTTGTATAGTTTAGTCACTTAATATTAAGTGATTAATATTCAGATTTATTTCCTTGTCAGAAAAGTTTAATATTTATAATTACAAACCATTAATCTCTTCTTTTGTTGCTTCTACCATTGCTTTTATACAGAATTAAGACTTTATTTACTTATAGCTGTTTTATAATTGCAGTTTTTCCATTTAATCCTTCTGGAAATTATTTTTATATTATGAAGTGATGATTTACCCTTTTATTTTCCCAATAACTAACCAACTATTTTAGTAGCTTTTACTAAGTAGTCCAATATTATTCCACTGATTTAAAAAATCACCATCATATACTAACTGATACCATGGTCTGTTCCTGGGCCTAGATTTTTCCTTATTTTAGACTTAGGAAGAGATCCTAAAAGGGAATAATACAGCCTATAAAAAACATATTTATGTGACAAAGAAATAATTAAAATATATTTGAGAGAAATGATTATTCAATATTCAAAGTAACAGCTTAGTTCTAATAATATTTTCAAGACTTACTTAAGTTCATTCAATGGCCGTGAAGGTGCTTTGTCTGCATATGAACTCTTAGGAGCAATAACAGCATTCACTCTTAATTTTTTATGGTCACGAACCTTAATATAAGGAAAAGAAAATATTACCTTAATTACCATATACTCAATCAAAAGAATTTTTAAAGTTATGGTATTCTTACTGGCATTCATGGGACGATCAGAAATTTGAACACTGACTAGCTATTTAATGGTACTTATAAGAAAATTTTTTAGTGTGATGATATTGTAGCTATGTGTTTTCACAAAGAGTACATTTCTTTTTTTATTTCCACCGATAAATTCTATCAAACAGATAAGGAAGCAGTAATACCAAAAACCTTTTCAGAACAAAAAGGAAGGGACAAGTCATTTTATGATTCCCGTATAATCCTGACAAAAGTATTACAATATCCCTCATGAACACATATACAAAAATCCTTAACAAAATATTAGTAAACAGAATCCAGCAATATACATGACCAAGTAGAATTTATCCCAGGGATGTGAGATTGGTTGATTTTGAATGCTACATCAATCCAAGTTATTGTATTATCAGAATAAAGTACAAAAGCCATATGATTTTCAGCAAACTAGGAATAGAAAGAAATTTCCTCCACCTGGTAAAGGGCATCTATGATAAGTATACAGCAGACATAATACTTAATTGTGGAATATTGAGTGCTTTCCCCCTAAGTCTGGGAATAAGCAGGGGTATCAAATCACACCACTTCTTTTCAACATTGTCCTAGAGGTACTAGACAATGAGGTGAAGCACAATAAAGAGGTAAAAGATTAAAAAGGAACAAGTAAAAAGATCTATTTGCAAGGGTATGATTTTCTACACAGAAAGTCCTGTGGAATCTATAAAGCAACTACTAGAATTCAGGAAGTGAATTCAATAGTGTCACAAGATACAGATCAAATGAAAAAGTATCAAATTATATCTATGTACTAGCAGTTAACAGCTGAAAAATGAATTTGAGAAATCCATTTCTAAGAGTGTCAAAAATCCATAAAATACTTAGGAGCACATTTAACAAAAGATGTGCAAGACATAAACACAAAAAAATAAAACACTGCTGAGAGACAAGATGGGATGGTGGAATGGAGGAATTTCATGGTGGCACAGATTAGCAATGTTCAAACTACTTTCACAGCCTAGAATGCTGTGACTACTTTCACAGCACTCTACACTTGAACAAATTAGTAAATAAATTGATGATAAGGGGGAGAAGGAGGTGTTTTTCACTGCTACAGTAGGAAATTACAGATATGCAAAGGAGAAAGAGTAGAAGGTACCCTGTTGTGTTCGACTGTAATTGGAAGCATCAGTGTGAATTCATGGTGCACTTATGCACTCTTGTTCTCCAGATAAATATAAATTAAGGGTTTGCATGCAAGGGCTAAGAAGCAATGAGACACTAGCAGCAATGCACACATCTAACACACAGATCTTGGTTTCTAAAAACTAGGGTTCTTTGGGGAAAAGGCTGATTGTAAGGCCCAGACACAGCAAGGTAAAGGTATAAGTGAACACATTGCTCTCCCCAAAAGTAAGTACTGCTCAAAATATGTTGGTAAGGGCTTCCCTGGTGGCACAGTGGTTGAGTCCGCCTTCCGATGCAGGGAACACGGGTTCGTGCCCCGGTCCGGGAAGATCCCACATGCCGCGGAGCAGCTGGGCCCGTGAGCCATGGCCGCTGAGCCTGCGCGTCCAGAGCCTGTGCTCCGCAACAGGAGAGGCCACAACAGTGAGAGGCCCGTGTACCGCAAAAAAAAAAATGTTGGTAAAATAACATACAGCGGTCAAGCTGAAGGTCTCACTGGCCAAATGTGGGACAATTTGAGCATTAAAATAAATAATGATAGTAATGGATTAAAATCTATAAAACAAAATTCTATGAGTTTTATATGATATAATGACTAAATAAATGGAGAAGAAAGAGCTCTTCCTTATAGAATACCAACTAATAAATATAGAAAGAATGATGAGAATCATTAATGGTTCTTAAACCTACTAGGCAGTTACATGAGCAACAGGATATTTTTAAAGGCTCAAAGTATTTCCTCACACATAATTACAAACAGAAAAATAGTTTTACTGTAATGCTTGTTTTGAGGACAAATTTATTCCAAGCAATTTATATATTAGGGGACAACTTAAACATTATGTGATTCTCACATTTGCTTAGGTACAATTATATCCATAACAAATATAAGCTTTTCTCTAGGTGAATGCAAAAAATGGCACCCAACTGAATGGAGCTGTGTAGGAATAGATGTAATTTGTGCACAAATACACAGACACACACACATCCCTCTCAAACATCTACCAGCTGCCTGAGTTCACTACATATTATAAGCCACCCCTCAAGCACATCTGGTGTTACAACTTTCCATCCAATTTCAGGTAAGTGCTTTATAATTATTTTACCTACTACATAATTCACATACGGAACCCTTCCAATGCCTACTTCCACAAGCCAACTTCAGGTCTTTCAATAAGGCACAGGGTTGTAACATACAGTACAAGGAATACAGTCAATATTTCATACTAATTTTGCACATTGTGTAATCCATAAAACATCAAATTACTATGCTGTACACCTGAAACTTATAAGTCAACCATACTTCAATAAACAAATAAAAAAGAAAAAGCACATTTATTGTATCTGCATATTTCTTAATAATTTAACATATGTAAAGCTGTGCTTCCCCCCTCCACACCATAGCCCCTGTGGGTTTTTATTATACAATTCTGCAGTACAGTAATTTTTAGGAATTATATATTGCTTATAGCAAAACCACCTGTACTTTGCTATGGAGAAATAATAAAGCAGGAGAAGACAAGACGGAGTAGAAGGAGTGAGCTCACCCCCTCTTACGGAAACACCAAAATCACAACTAACTGCTGAACTACCTCTGACAAAAAAATGCTGGAACCTACCAAAAAAGATACCCTGTATGCAAAGACAAAGAAGAAGCCACAACAAGATGGTAGGAACAGTGCAATGGCGATAAAATCAAATCCCATTATTGCTGGGTGGGTGACCCACAAACTGGAAAATAATTATACTACAGAAGTTCTCCCACAGGAGTGAAAGTTCTGAGCCCCACGTCAGGCTCCCCAGCCTGGGGGTCTGGCAACAGGAGGAGGAGCCCCCAGAGAATGTGGCTTTGAAGGCCAGCGGGATTTGATTGCAGGAATTCCACAGCACTGGGGGAAACAAACTCCATTTTTGGAGGGCACACACAGGGTCTTGCGTGCACCAGGACCCAGGTAAAAAAGCGATGACCTCATAAGAAACTTACCTGCTAGTATTGGAGGGTCTCCTGCAGAGGTTGGGGGGGGGGTGTCTGTGGCTCACTGTGCAGACGAGGACACTGGTGATGGTAGTTCTGGGGAGTACTCATTGGCATGAGCCCTCTTGGAGGCTGCCATTTTCTCATCAAGACCTGGCTCCACCCAACAGCCTGTAGGCTCCAGTGCTGGGATGCCTCAGGCCAAACAAACAACAGGGTGCGAACACAGCCCCATCAATCAGCAGACCAGCTGCCTAAAGCCTTCCTGAGTAAACAGCTGCCTGATAAACACACCCCTTGACACAGCCCTGCCCACCAGAGGGGCAAGAGCCAGCTCTACCCACCAGTGGGCAGGTACCAGTCCCTCCCACCAGGAAGCCTGCACAAGCCTCTTAGACAGCCTCATCCACCAGGGGCAGACGGCAGAAGCAAGAAGAACTATAAGCCTGCAGCCCACAGAATGGAAACTCTAATCACAGAAAGTTAGGCAAAATGAGAGAGCAGAGGAATATGTTCCAGATGAAGGAACAAGATAAAACCCCAGAAGAACAACTAAGGAAAGTAGAGATAGGCAATCTACCTGAAAAAGAATTCAGAGTAATGACAATAAAGACGACCCAAGATCTTGGAAAAAGAATGGAGGCACAGATCAAGAAGACACAAGAAATGTTTAACAAAGACCTAGAAGAACTAAACAACAAACAGAGATGAACAATACAATAACTGAAATGAAAAATACACTAGAAGGAATCAATAGCAGAGTAACTGCGGCAGAACTGGTAAGTGAGCTGGAAGACAGAATGGTGGAAATCACTGCTGTGGAACAGAATAAAGAAAAAAGAATGAAAAGAAATGAGGACAGTCTACAAGACCTCTGGGGCAACATTAAACACACCAACAGTCACATTATAGGGGTCCCAGAAGGAGGAGAGAGATGGAAAGGACCTGAGAAAATATTAGAAGAGATAATGGCTGAAAACTTCCCTAATATGTGAAAGGAAACAGTCACCCAAGTCCAGGAAGCACAGAGGAAGCAGAGTCCCAGGCAGGATAAACCCAAGAAGGAACATGCCAAGATACATGGTATCAAAATGACAAAAATTAAAGACACAAAATATTAAAAGCAGTAAGGGAAAAGTAACAAATAATGTACAAGGGAACTCCCATAAGGTTAAAAATATTAAAAGCAATAAGGGAGAAGTAACAAATAATGTACAAGGGAACTCCCATAAGGTTATCAGCTAACTTCTCAGCAGAAACTCTGCAGGCCAGAAGGCAGTGATGAAAAGGAAGAACCTACAACCAAGGATACTCTACCCAGCAAGGCTCTCATTCAGATTTGATGGAGAAATCAAAAGCTTTCCAGACAAGAAAAAGCTAAGAGAATTCAGCACCACCAGACCAGCTTTGCAACAAATGCTAAAGGAACTTCTCTAGGTGGAAAAGAAAAGGCCACAACTAGAAACAAGAAAATTATGAATGGAAAAGCTCACTGGTAAAGGCAAACATACAGTAAAGGTAGGAAAATCATCTGCTAAACAAATATGATATCAAAACCAGCAATTATGAGGAGAGCATAAAGGCAGGATATTGGAAATGCATTTTAAATTAAAAGATCAGCAACTGAAAACAATCTTGTTTATATATAGAATGCTATACCAAAACCTCATGGTAACTGCACACTGAAAATCTACAATAGATACACATGCAGAAAAGAATAAGGAATCCACACACAACACTACAGTTAGTCATCAAATCACAAGAGAAAAAAAGAGGAAGGGAAGAAAAAACACCTACAAAAACAAATCCAAAACAATTAACAAAATGGCAATAAGAAGCTACAGTCATCAAAACAGTATGGTACTGGCACAAAAACAGAAATACAGATCAATGGAACAGGATAGAAAGCCCAGAAATAAACCCACACACATATGGTCAATGAATCTACAACAAAGGAGGCAAGACTATATACAATGGAGAAAAGACAGTCTCTTCAATAAATGGGGCTGGGAAAACTGGACAGCTACACATGAAAAAATGAAATTAGAACATTCTTTAACAAGATACATATAAATAAACTCAAAATGGATTAAAGACCTAAATATAAGACCAGATACTATAAAACTCTTAGAGGAAAATATAGGCAGATCACTCTTTGACATAAATCGCAGCAATATCTTTTTCAAGCTGTCTCCTAGAGTAATGGAAATAAAAACAAAAATAAGCATGGGACCTAATCAAACTCAAAAGCTTTTGCATAGCAAATGAAACCATAAACAAAACGAAAAGATAACCCACAGAATGGGAGAAAATATTTGCAAACAAAGAGATTAACAAGGGATTAATTTCCAAAATTTACAAACAGCTCATGCGGCTCAATACCAAAAAAACAAACAACCCAATCAAAAAATGGGCAGAAGACCTAAACAGACATTTCTCCAAAGAAGACTTGAATTTAGAAACTAAAATGAAATATCACCTCAAAAAAAAAAAAAAAAGGACATCCCTGGTGCCACAGTGGTTAAGAATCCGCCTGCCAATGCAGGGAACCTGGTTCAAGCCCTGGTCCAGGAAGATCCCACATGCTGTGGAGCAACTAAGCCCATGTGCCACAACTACTAAGCCTGCACTCTAGAGCCCACGAGACACAACTACTGAGCCCACGTGCCGTAAGTACTGAAGCCTGCGTGCCTAGAGCCCATGCTCCACAACAAGAGAAGCCATCGCAACGAGAAGCCTGTGCACCGCAACGAAGAGTAGCCCCTGCTTGCCCCAGCTAGAGAAAAGCCCGCACACAGCAACAAAGACCCAATGCAGCCAAAAATAAATAAATAAACAAATACATATATTTTAAAAAAAGAAACATCACCTCACACCAGTCAGTATGGCCATCATCAGAAAGTCAACAAACAATAAATGCTGGAGAGGGTGTGGAAAAAAGGGAACCCTTTTGCACTGTTGGTGGGAATGTAAATTGGTACAGCCACTATGGAGAACAGTACGGAGGTTCCTTAAGAAACTAAAATTAGAGCTATCATATGATTCAGCAATCCCACTCCTGGGCATATATCCAGAGGAAACCATGGTTCGAAAGGATACATGCACCCCAATGTTCACTGCAGCACTACTTACAATAGCCAAGACATGGAAGCAACCTAAATGTCCATCAACAGATGAATGGATAAAGAAGATGTGGTACATATATACAATGGAATATTACTCAGCCATTAAAAAGAATGAAATAATGCCATTTGCAGCAACATGGATGGACCTGGAGATTATCATACTAAGTGAAGTCAGTCAGACAGAGAAAGACAAATATCATATGATATGGCTTTATGTAGAATCTAAAAAAAATTGATACATATGAACTTATTTACAAAACAGAAACAGACTTACAGACTTAGAGAATGAATTTATGGTTACCAAGGGGGAAGGGTGGGGGGAGGGATAGATTAGCAGTTTGGGATTGACATGTACACACTGCTATATTTAAAATACACAACCAACAAGAACCTACTGTATAGCCCAGGGAACTCTACTCAATACTCTGTGATAACCTAAATGGGAAAAGAATTCGAAAAAGAATAGATACATGTATGTGTATAACCGAATCACTTTTGCAGTATACCTGAAACTAACACAACACTGTTAATCAACTATACTCCATAAATTAAAAAAACGAAAAAATCAATAAAGCAAATAGGGCAAAATGTGAATAATTATTGTAAATCTGGGTAAAAGGTATATAGGAGCATATGTATGACTCTTGCAACTTTTCTATAAGTTTGAAGTTATATCAAAATAAGTTATTAAAAAAAATAGAGTGGAGGTATAATGAAACAATATTGGCCATGAGTCAATGTATCAATGATACTAGTATGCAGAATTCATTTAAGTTTTAAAAATCTATTGTTTTAGTGGCTACACTAAATAAAATTGAATTATACAATGAGAAAGTAATTTCCTTTTCAATTCCCTTTCAATCATACCAATGAGTAAGTTACATACAGTGTCATCATGTCTTTAACTCCTTATTACCTCCTTTTAAAAAAATCATATTATCTGCTTTTGAGAAGCAACAGTACAGATCTAGGATTTACTAACACTGCCTTTACAGTCTTTACTGTAATGTAAATTATTTGTTTTTCTAAGTTGGTAATGACATTATACTTCCTTTCAGAATATTTCATTTCAGTAACAAGTGAAGTGATTTAAAGAAAAATTTTAAATAATAATATAGTTAGTACCCAGATATGGCAAAAAATTGTGATGGTAGTACACGGTAGTATGCAGAAATGGCAAACACCATGAAGAAGGTTTGTAAGTTACTGAAGGATGGGAAATGGTACTCTAGTAGATATAATTACAGGAGGAGGTTATATACAATATATTTCAAAATTTAAAATACACATACAAAAAGTGATACATGTAAGAGGAAGTTCTAGTCCTAATGATGAACCCCTATGGAAAGTTGTCACAGTACAAGGAAAAAAAAAAAAAGGTCAAATTTCCAGGAACCTGACATATTATTAATATATGGTTCAAATTCTTAGCACAGGGGAAGAAGCATGAGTTTTTGAGGCAAATCCAGTTACTCAGTGTAGGCTAAGCTGGCCATTTGCAAAATAGAAATCATCTAATTACACCTGACTCCAGACAGACCCTTCACACTGTGTCATGTCTCACAGACTTGTAATCCAAGTAACCTACTTCTTCAGTGACATCAGTTCAAGAACTCACTGTTTAGGCTTAAATAGTTCTAAATAACACAAATGCTTAATTTTTTGGAGACCATTTTATAATTCTGTAGATTCAACTTTTTTATCCAGTCATCTTTTATTCACATTCCCTGTCAACTCCAAACCAGAAGGAGGGCAATACGTAAAAGCCAAAGAAAGTAAAGATTCTTTCCAATCACTTGTGTACCAGAGAAATAGAGGACTACTTAAGCCGATTCATGGTCCTGTCCTCACTTAGACTTACTAGAAAAAGTTTAAACAAAACAAAATCTAAACCTCATCTTTCCAGGGCTTTTTAAAAAGTAGATGGCGTATTGCAAAAGGAAAAAGAAATCTTACTGGCAAGGATAGTAACATACATAGCTAACAATATGTATTATACAGATATATAACAATATATAATAAAAACAATAGTACCCAACAAACTGTTCTAAACTTTTTCATTTAATAAATTATTTAATCATCACAACCATCTTTTGAAGTAGATATTATCTCCACTTTATAGTGAAGAAATTAAGACACAGAACATTTAGTCAACTTGCTGAAATCAGCAGTAAAGTCTGAATTCAAAGCCTGGTACCTATCTGTAGAGTCTATACTCTTAACTAAGCCATGATGTCTTCCAGTGGCTTATATTCTTTGTCAGTAGTGTTTTTCTAGTCAGATACAGAATTCTCATTCTTTTTAAAGTTTTTTATTTATAATGAGCAACATTATATGCCCCTCCAAAGAAAAACGGAGTTCATTCCAATACATTTCCTAAAAGGATGTCCAAGACCAAAGTCTCATCATTATGATGTTTCTCTTAAAACAATGTGACAGAATTACTCTTCATATTAATTCCCAATGGTAATTTCAAAAAATGTTAAAGATGGAATTATGGGCTCTTGTTCCTCTTATAAAACTAATTCAATCCTCAGTGGTATAGACAAAAGAAATTAGCAAATTTGAATAATTTTACACAAGAGTTACTGATGGTAAAATAGGTCGTTATCATTTTTTGCTCTAGGTTGAGGTTGAAAACTCAAGCACTGGAAGCTAAGTGTGAAGTGAATTAAAATATTACAGTACTTGCCTCTTTGAGGAAAACCTCCATATCTTCTTGACTTTCAAACACAAAAGCTCTCAAGTCATTTGATGGAATATGATTTTCAATATATTTGGCATTTTTGTTATCTTTCATATTGATCTAAACAAAACAAAAAGAAAATAAAAGTTGATTTTCATGAAACCCAAAGTGACTACCAGAACATAACTACCAGAACATATACTTAACTTAGATTTATTTAATTAGGTTAAATAAATCCTCGAGAAAAAAGTAGACCAAAAAAGAACTGTTTGGTATTGAAGAGTCAACATTTTTAAACATCTATTTAATTTACTGTCCAAGACATAGTAAAACAAAAGCCAAGACTTTAACAGCACCTAATGCATATTGATTTTGATACCATCTAAGAAATAAAAAGTTCCCTTCTGGCCAACTCACTGAAAACATTTGAAATAGGGTTAGATTGTAACCTGAGTATAAACATTTCTCATCTGTCCCCAAACTTTTAATATTTTTCTTCTTAATCTTTAAGAGGAATTCATGCTATCTATGGCAAAAACTAATTAGTATAAAAATACAAAGGCCTAAATAAAACTTTATGAAACTAATGAAAAAACTTGCTATGGATTAATTATAACTATTGGTGCTTTCAAGAGAAACCCTAGGTTTGTACTACTAGAGCATAAACTTAATTACTCACTCAAAAAATACTAACTAGTTAGACATTTTTGCACTTGAGGCTCAGTGCTATGGAAGATACTAAGATAGTTCAAGATCTAGGGCTCTGGGATCAGACAGATGTCACTTCCATTCCTATGTATGACCTTAATCAAGTACCACCTAAATCTCTGAAAGCTTTAGTTACTTCATCCTAAAATGGGTAGAGTAAAACAGTCTATATCTCAAGGGACTAAATGTGGATTAAAAGAAATAATACAACAAAAAAAATTAGTAGACTGCTTGTCACATAAATGTTGGTATTATTTTAAATTACAGAATATTGATCAGTATAGAAAGATGGGAAAACTAAAAAAACAAGCAAACAAATGAAAAAAATCAAAGCCATATAAAATACCATCACCCAGACATAAACACTACAAACATTAGATGTCTACTGTTTCACTTTTTTTTTTTTTTTTTGCGTTACGCGGGCCTCTCACTGTTGTGGCCTCTCCCGTTGCAGAGCACAGGCTCCCGACGCGCAGGCTCAGCGGCCATGGTTCACGGGCCCAGCCACTCCACGGCATGTGGGATCCTCCTGGACTGGGGCACGAACCCGTGTCCCCTGCATCGGCAGGCGGACTCTCAACCACTGCGCCACCAGGGAAGCCCCTGTTTCACAATTTTTTTGGTACCAAGTTATTGGGTTGGCCAGAAAGTTCATTTGGTTCTTCCAAAAGATGGCTCTAGTGCTTAGTTGTCTTTAACTTTGTTCAAAACAACTTTGTTAGACTATATTGTGACAGCTGTCATATCAGCGTGTATTTAAAAAAAAAATCAAAATTGGTGAATTTTTGTGTAGCCATTTTAATATTGAAGATGGAAGAAAAAAGCAACATTTTTGGCATATTATTCTTTATTATTTTAAGAAAGGTAAAAACGCAACTGAAATGCAAAAAAAAGATTTGTGCAGCATATGGAGAAGGTGCTATGACTGACTGAATGTGTCAAAAGTGGTGTGCGAAGTTTCGTGCTGGAGATTTCTCGCTGGACAATGCTCCACAGTCGGGTAGACCAGTTGAAGTTGACAGCTATCAAATCGAGACATTAATTGAGAACAACTGACTTTATACCAAGCAGGAGATAGCCGACATACTCATAGTATCCAAATCAAGTGTTGAAAATCATTTGCATCAGCTTGGTTATGTTCATCGCTTTGATGTTTGGGTTCCACATAAGTGAAAAAAACCTTCTTGACCGTATTTCTGCATGTGATTCTCTACTTAAACGTGATGAAAACGTTCTGTTTTTTAAAAAAATTGTGATGGGCCATGAAAAGTGGATACTGTACAATAATGTGGAACAGGAGAGACTGTGCGGCAAGTGAAATGAACCACCACCAACCACACAAAAGGCCGGTCTTCATCCAAAGAAGGTGATGTTGTGTATATGGTGGGATTGGAAGGGAGTCCTCTATTACGAGCTCCTTCCGGAAAACCACACGATTAATTCCAACAAGTACTGCCCCGAATTCAACCAACTGAAAGCGGCACTTGGCGAAAAGCGTCCGGAGTTAGTCAACAGAAAATGCATAATCTTCCATCAGGATAATGCAAGATGGCATGTTTCTTTGATGACCAGGCAAAAATGCTTATTGCTTGGCTGGGAAGTTCTGATTCATCTGCCATATTCACCAGACATTGCACCTTTGGATTTCCATTTATTTCAGTCTTTACAAAATTCTCTTAATGGAAAAATTTTCAATTCCCTGGGAGACTGTAAAAGGCACCTAGAACAGTTCTTTGCTCAAAAAGATAGAAAGTTTTTGGAAGACGGAATTATGAAGTCGCCTGAAAAATGATAAAAGGTAGTGGAACAAAAGGGTGAATACGTTGTTCAATAATGTTATTGGTGAAAATGAAAAATGTGTTTTTACTTAAAACTCAAAGGAACTTTTTGGCCAACTCAATACTTTGTTGTAAGGAATGGTACAAATGAAAAAAAAAATAAAGTGGGTGTTTGCTACAACTTACAGAAAGGGTAAAGTAATCCCAATATCACCATAGGAAGTCATCTTTTTTTATAGTTATGGATAAGCCAGCATAGGACTTAGCTCTCGTTATCACTCTCCCCCAGGGTGCATTTATCAGAGACATTCTGCCATATCAGATTCTGGGGCCCATATCTTGTATAAGTTGGTTACACAGTCATCTATTTTTTTGATGAATTTCACCTGCTCGTTTAGGTAATGAGTCTCAGAGAAGTCACACAAGTAGGGGTCATTTTTGTCATTGGTCAGTTTGTGCATTTACAGTAGTGACTGATTCACAATTTTTTCCAAGTGTAATACACACTCCATTGCATTCATTGTCTGGTTTCCTGATATCCTGAAGGAAGATTTGGCCCCTTGTTGGTTCTGAACCTTCATCAGCTTCTTAGCGAGCTCCTTCTCCTCATGAGATTGGTGAAGAAAATATCTGGCAAAGTTCTTCAGAGCCACATCTTTACAAAGTAGTAAGACACGGACAGGTAGACATAGGAGGTGTAGCTTTCCAAGATGTTCTGGTGGTTGATGGCAGACTCCTGTTTCACAATTTTTAAAAATGAAATCTTTCTATATACCCTATCCTGTAATCTGTTTTATAAGTCATTAACATATCATAAATGTCCCTTTATATTAGTAAATAGAGACCTATGGCAACATTTTAAAGGCCTATGGAGGTGGTACAATGCATTTCAACTAGATTTTGAAGGGTTAGGTAAGTGTATGGGCAGGATACAGTTGGAAGAAGGTGGTAGTAAAAGTAAAAGGTTGTTCCAGGAAGGGTAAGATAACAGAGTATCTCCCTTTATCTCAGACTCAAATGTAATTTAAAAAGTAAATATATGCCAGCTAGTAATCTGACTTGGTGATAGGCTACTATCAGGAAATCAAGTGACAAGAGGATGACAAATCTAATAAAGTCCAGAGGTATTGTTTTGAGTTTGGCACTTTAATAAGAATCTGTTGAAAATTACACTTGCATTCTAATTTATAATACTAAGGGTCACAGTATTTCTTCTTGTGTTTTCTTTCAATCCTTACTGGATTAATCAAAACAGTAATGTCTGCATTCAAAATAGGTATTCCCTTCTTGATCGAGCAAAAATATTCTAATGATTCATACCTGAGCAAGAAGAGAATACAGTATTATGCACACTAATTTTGCTAATATAATGCAAACTATATGAAATGACTTTGAATAAAGCATAATATAAACAGGAGTTACAGAATATAGAACTTTTCATGAATCCTACAAGGATCTACAGTGAATTCTTTCCAAAAAAAAAAATCATCTAGCAAAAATAATCCTTTTATCATTTTGAAGTTTTAAGTGTGTGTGTGTGTGTGTGTGTGTGTATAAAACATGTCATTAGCAAAGAAGGTGGGTTTTACTTTTTCATTCCTTCTCATGGCCCAACTTACCATTTAAAATATTTTAGACGGAAATTTTCCTAGTAAATCCACACCCACATTTCATTAAATGATTTACTAAATACAGCTTGCCCTATTCTTGATGACTCATGATCACTAATAAGACTTATCAAATGTTTATAAGGTCAATAAATTGTTGGTTTCATTCTCAGAATCCTCAGAATGCTTTATTTTTGTAGCAGATGATTTTGTTGTCTATCCTGTCAGGTGTTCCATATCAACTGTATTTATTTATAGCAGTTTTCTACCCCTTTGGCAGCATTTAATATATTGCCTGTTATAACCGAAGAATAGCAATTGCCAGAAGGAAACCAGCTAACCAAGTTTACACATGATTCTTGGTCAATAAGTTGCCAGTTTCATACTTCTATCAAGAAAAAGTTCATAGGTTTATTATCAAGGACCCTTTAAAAAGCTCATGTATGGATTCAGCAGCATACCAGATGCCACAAGTCTACTAATGGAAAAGCAGGGTGTTAACAAGACTAAGAATTCTTAAAACAACAAAACCTACAATGATTACAATAATAAAAATAACAGATACTACTAAGATGAACAAATTTCTTACCGTGAGCATTATGGGTTCACAGACTCTTTGCTTAAATTTGTCTCTGTTATTTCTCAGCCATAAAACAGCATCATATGTGTCACGGTATCTCTGTCTCAGCTTATCTTCCTTTTGATTCATAAGGTTGTCAAAACGCACAATATGATCATCCACACCTAAAATTGGAAAATAAAGCATTATTCCTCTGAACACTTTAATTAGTGAAATAATCTATTAATAACATAAAAGAGTATCTTAGATCTAAAGGTTATAAACACCACTCAGCAAGTACCCAACACAGTGAAAAAGACCCACCCTGGACAAATCATTCTTAAGTTTCTAAACACCTGGGATAAAAGATGATCTTTAAACTACCAAAAATAAATAGGTCACATACAAAATAATAAGAAAACACTAGACTTCCTATCAAAAGACAATGGCAACAGGCCTTCAGGATTCTGAAAGAAAAACTATTTTCAAGCTAGATTTTTATAACACCAAAATAAAAAAGGGGATAATGGAGTAAAGATTTTTCAGGGATGCAAAGACTCAAATTAATTCCCAAATATCTCTTCTTAGCAGGTTATGTGAAGATGTACTCTTACAAAACAAGGAAGTAATTTAAGAAAAATGAAGACACAGAATTCAGGAATAGCTTTTTATTCAACACAGAAAAGGTGTGAGAGAAGTCCTAGGTAACAGCCATAAGGAGACCTTGAGAACAATCAGTTTAGTTGGGAGGAGGATGGAAGGTCTCAGAACTCAAGAGAATGCTTGATAATTTTTTTCCCAATTTAAGGAAATGCTAAAGTAAATGGTGTTTCTAAAAAATGGTAAATTAAAATCCTAAAAAAAAATTATCAATGAACAGAAATTAGATCATAATGCACTACTTGGCTCTGCTGTGAGCAAGTTTTCTTGTTGTAATAACATAAATAATACTTAATATTTCTAGCTAGTAGAATCAACCCATAAACAGACCATATAAAACTTAATTATGGTTCTCAATAAAGTATGTTTTCAGCCTTTAAACTATAAAAACCAGAGTACATATTAAAGAATTAAAGGGAGGAAAGTAAAAAGAAAGGCTAGGAGTATCAGTATTTTTAGCTTATAAATGTGCATTCAAGCATTATCAACAAATATTAAATGACAAAAAAAAGAATATTATTGGTAATAAACATTAATAAATGTTAATGATTACTAATATTAATATAATAATCCCATTTGGGGAATTACAATAATAGGTAGGGGAGGTGTCATGAGTTGAAATCCACATCTGAAGCAACAAAACATTAAAAGATGATATCTAAAGTTCATTAACCAAGACATGGTAAAATAAAAATATGATTAAGATATATGAAAGACTATTAGAAAAAGTTACTGAAATAGTTAAGAGTGCTTACTCTTGACAGTGGGTCTGGAAGTTGGAAAGGCACTGGGCCACCCTTCTTGTCTAGTGTTATTATTTTTTTTAAACCATACACCTAGCATTTTGCTAAACATATAAACAAATTTTTTTACTAACTGACCTTAGTCATATATACTGAGCAGACAGAATGTAAGATCTCCTCTAACTGAATAATGCTACAGATCTAGCCACATGGTCTATAGCAAAGAAAAAAAAAGATGAAATTGGACAGGCTTCAAGGAGCAAAGCTAATGGAAGATTATGAAGGCTAGAATGAAGAGCTTAAATTTGACCTGAGAAAAAACAGAAAAGTGAGTGACTGTAAAGAAAATAAAGCAAAGTATTTTTAGAGAATTAAATCAACTGCCAAAATCTGACATAAGACAACGGTCTGCTTGCGGCAAATCATTACACAATAGATATAGGTAATTAAGACACTAAAATGGAAGAACTGAACTGAGCTTCCTCAACAAGCAGACATGAACATTTAGAGACATGATCAGGGGAAGAAGAAAGCCCATCAACAGAGACATATCTCCATTTTATAAACATGTCTTCACTGTAAGTTTAAAAAAACTCAGAATGGGAGAAAATATTTGCAAATGAAGCAACCGACAAAGGATTAATCTCCAAAATTTACAAGCAGCTCATGCAGCTCAATAACAAAAAAACAAACAACCCAATCCAAAAATGGGCAGAAGACCTAAATAGACATTTCTCCAAAGAAGATATACAGACTGCCAACAAACACATGAAAGAATGCTCAACATCATTAATCATTAGAGAAATGAAAATCAAAATGACAATGAGATATCATCTCACACCAGTCAGAATGGCCATCATCAAAAAATCTAGAAACAATAAATGCTGGAGAGGGTGTGGAGAAAAGGGAACACTCTTGCACTGCTGGTGGGAATGTGAATTGGTTCAGCCACTATGGAGAACAGTATGGAGGTTCCTTAAAAAACTACAAATAGAACTACCATATGACCCAGCAATCCCACTACTGGGCATATACCCTGAGAAAACCAAAATTCAAAAAGAGTCATGTACCAAAATGTTCATTGCAGCTCTATTTACAATAGCCCGGAGATGGAAACAACCTAAGTGCCCATCATCGGATGAATGGATAAAGAAGATGTGGCACATATATACAATGGAATATTACTCAGCCATAAAAAGAAACGAAATTGAGCTATTTGTAATGAGGTGGATAGACCTAGAGTCTGTCATACAGAGTGAAGTAAGTCAGAAAGAAAAAGACAAATACCGTATGCTAACACATATATATGGAATTTAAGAAAAAAAAAATGTCATGAAGAACCTAGGGGTAAGGCAGGAATAAAGACGCAGACCTCCTAGAGAACGGACTTGAGGTTATGGGGAGGGGGAAGGGTGAGCTGTGACGGGGCGAGAGAGAGTCATGGACATATACACACTAACAAACGTAGTAAGGTAGATAGCTAGTGGGAAGCAGCCGCATGGCACAGGGATATTGGCTCGGTGCTTTGTGACAGCCTGGAGGGGTGGGATAGGGAGGGTGGGAAGGAGGGAGACGCAAGAGGGAAGACATATGGGAACATATGTTTATGTATGACTGATTCACTTTGTTATAAAGTAGAAACTAACACACCATTGTAAAGCAATTATACCCCAATAAAGATGTTAAAAAAAAACAAAACAAAAAACTTACTCCTCTTCTCCTTCTCTAGAGTTTCCCTCTCTCTACGCTTATCAATTATCTCGCCTTCACATAATGCCTTTTCATCTTGAACTCGTCTCAGATCATTTGTAATGGCATCAATTTGGGGTTGAAGGTTCTCACAGTTTTCTGTGGTCTTCAGTTCATTTTGCAAATCTTCTATCATTTTGCGGGTATTACTTATTCTCCTCTGTCGATCATGCTCTTCATTTTGTTTTACTGTTAAAGCCTGCTGAAGTTCCTCAATCTAATAAAACAAAAGCAGGTTAGCACTGGAGATTGTTTTTTCTCCTGGTTTATTAGGCTTTAGTAAAACAGTTTTAAAAATGCAAACAACCTAAGAACATGGGTTTTTTTCTCACTAAAAGGTATCCTATTAGAATTAAACTGTTACTCCTACCAGACCACCTGTCTCTTTATTTGTTCAGCAATACATTCCAAGTACCTAGGGCAGTGGTTAGCATATAGTTAGCATTCAGTAAATATTTGCTAAATAAATGAAATATTTATAAAGCCAATCAGCAGATTTCTAAATATTTATAGGAAGATTTCACATACTATAGATCATAAAACTGAAAACAGTCACATGGTATACCACAGACTTTCAATAAACCAGCAATAGAAATGATGGTGAAGATTATGTCACCCTACTAGTTTAAAACCACAATAAACTATTTTCTTTCCATTAAATTATTTTCTACTAGCACTTCAAATTAGTATTTTGAGATTTTAATCCTCAATCTGTATGTTTATATTCAGGGTAAGTCATTAAAAAAAACCAGATCATGCAACTTACCAGTGGAATTTTTATCAAAACCATACATGGTCTACCTAAGACAGAGTTATGATTTTCTTCAAGACACAGATGCATACACCCAATGTATTTTTTGCAAAAATAGAATTTTGTGTTAAATTAGATAAGGTTATCGTATCATATAATTTGCTTATTAGTTACCTTTCTTTCCAAGTCAAATTTACTCCCTCTTCCTCCCCATTATAAATGTATATTATGACATATTCAATATAGAAAATATGAAAAATATAGAAACTTAAAACAAATAAAAAACACCTAAAATCTTGAGGTCCTTAAACATTTACATTTTAATGCCAGCCTATATCCATCAATAGAGCATATACATTTTAGCAAATGGCATCACTAAAAATTTATCGAGAGCAGTTTCTCATTACCTCCATGTCCTTGCAAAACAAAAATTTAATACCTGCATAATGTTCTTTTATATAGATATACCACATTCTATCCCATTCCCTACGGTTGGAAATTTGGGTTATAATCAATTTTCTTTTCTAAAAGTTTAGCTTTGACAGTGTCAAGATAATGAACTGAATACATGCCAAAATCTCCTCTCCTATAACAAACATGCAGAAGTGAAAGATAAAATATTATGTTTGAAAGAATTAACACTGTGTGTGTGTGACTGAAAATTAACAATGTTCAATGAGCCCAAAAGAAGGAAGCAGACAAGAAGCCACAGTGTTCAGCCAGGAAACCCATGGAGTCCAAGGCTTTTAGAAGAATAAACTGGCATGTCACGGGAGACAGAGAATTAAGAATCACCAAACACATGAGGAAGTCCAAGTCCATCAAAAAGGGACAAGAAATTTAACAAATATAACCGCTACAATCCCAGAAAAATAGAGACCACCAAGCTACCAAAAATCACTGGGCTGCTGAATAAATTTTATATCAAGAGGTCTTTGTCTGACGTTGACCTGAAAAACTGAAAAGCAGCTTGATGGTCCCATGTCCTAGCTAAATTTTCTGAGTTCTAACTTTAACTCTTTGCCACCTTCATCCAAAAAACTACCATAACTAACTAATTCCATCACACCATGTTTAGCTCAGGCACAGTAAGTCCAAGCCTCCTGGATCATGCATGTTCGCTAGGATACCATCCCCATTGCTGCTCTCTATCTTCAATTTCTCTGAATGCTCTCTCTTCTTGTTCTAGCTAAAACTTGGCTATTCCTGGAAGATACTTCTCCCTAGAGACCTTTCAAATGGTGACCTTTTCCTCCCATAATTCTTCAGAGCACTTCAGGACTCAAAAGTGGGGAGGGTGTCCTCATCAATCTCCACTGTACTACTTCCTCCGTTAATTGAGCCCCACTTCAGATCTTTGAAGATCATACGATCAGACTTTAACACCCATTATCTTTGCTATGTTAACTACCCCCCTCAAAGTCTTTCCTCACCCTCTTCATTCATTGATGCCTTTAGCACATGACTCACTGTCTTTCTCTCCATCATTATGCTGGCCATAATGGAACTCCAACATACATACAGAAAATCAGTCTAACTCTTTGGCCTCTGTGCTCCTTGACTTCTTCAACTGTCTTTTCCTAAACACCACCTCAGCCACCTTCTCCTACAGTTATATTAGATTATATCTATAGTTATATCTCTGACTAGATCATGTAGATCACCAAAAATCATACCACCTCTGAAAACTATTTCCACAATCCTACTCTTTGATCACCATCTCCTTTCCTTACATTTTTACTTACTATGGTCTTCCTACTGCAACTATCCTTTGACTGCACAGGGTCCTGTAATCCACTGACCCTACTATCTTTTCACAATCCACCATCCCCCTCATTCCTTTCCTTAACTGGCTGAGGTTCCACAACTCTAGAATCACTCCCTTGCAAAAGCCTCTTGACCCTCCACCATTCCTATCTCACATTAGCAAAGGAAAAAGCTTAGTCCTTATTAAACCTAAATAAATATTTTCTATTTATCTGTATCTAAACAACTAAACTAATTGGAGAAACTCTTGAAAACAGGTCTTACTTCAAGTTTATGGCCACAAAACTTAAAGAGGCACTCAGAACTCTCAGAAAAACCTACTACATTTTTCTAATAAATGTATGTTCTCATTCTGAGATGAATTCACATCTTTTCCTCCTTCCTCAATCTTATATTGCTAAAGGCTCTCTACTCACCCAGCTAATGACCCTGTCTCATATTTCATTAACAGCAGTGTTAAAGTCAGAGCACTCTGATCAGAGTACTTTTCCTCCTTTCAAAACCTTCAACCTACCTCCATCTGTACTCACTCTGCTTTATCTTATACAATGTAAGGAGAGTTCTTGTAGCTACCTAAATCTACCCCTCCAGGGCTACTCCAAGCAGTGTTTCTCAAATTATTTATGGTGAAGAATCATTAAAATAATTCTAAGTAATCACAAGTCAACTTTTATCAATTACAGCTACAAAAAATTGCTAATAATCATTTTGGTCAATTAGCAATAATCAATTGCTAATAAAACAGTTTGGCAATTCCTTCAAAAGTTATATGTACACTTATGATAGTCACTTCTAGGAAATTATCCAAAAGAAATGAGAGCATATGTTATATTACATAAGAACTTGTACAAGAATACTCACGGCATTCTTTGGTAATAGCCCTAAACCAGAAACAACCTAAATGTCCATCAACAGATGAATGGATAAACAAACTATGATCTCAAGAAAGGTAGAAAAAAAAAATCAAAGTGAACAAAGATAAAAATACAACATATCCGAATTTGCAGGACACAGGTAAAGCAGTGATGAGAGGAAAACTTATAGCATTAAGTGCATACACACGAGAAAAGAGGAAAAGTCTCAAATCAATAATCTGAGCAGAACCTGGAAAAAGAGCAAAACAAACCCACATCAAGCAGCAGAAAGGAAGTAATAAAAGTATGAATGACTTTAATGAAATCAGAAAAATAACAGAGAAAAGCCAATGAAACAAAGAGCTAGTTCTTTGTAAAAAACAATAAAATTAACACACCTCTAGCAAGAATGATCCCCACCCTCATACCCTACCAAAAAAAAAAAAAAGACAAAGTAGATACAAATTACCAACATCAGGAATGAAACAGGGTTAACAGTATCACTACAGAACCTACTGACATCCAAAGGATAATAAGAGAATTTATGCACACATAAATTTAACAATTTAGACAAAATGGACCAATTCCTAAAAAACCCCACTAATTACCACAACTCAACCAATATGAAATAGATTATTTGAATTGCCCTGTAACTATTAAGTAAATTGAATCCATAATTTTAAAACTCCAAAAACAAATCTCCAGACCATGATAGTGTTATTTGAGAATTATTCAGAATATATAAAGGAGAATTAACACAAATTCTACACAATCTCTTCCAAAACCGAGAATAGGAGGGAACACTTCCCAGTTCATTTTAAGAAGCTAGTTATTATCTTGATACCAAAAGCAGGCAAGTATGAAAAGAAAACCACAGAATATTGCTTCTGAAGATAGACACAAAAATCCTTTAAATGTTCGCTAACAGAATTCAACAATACGGAAAAGGAGTTATAAATTTATACACCATAACCAAGTAGGGTTTATTTCAGAAATGCAAGGTTGATTTGATATTCAAAAATCAATGTAATCCATCATTTTCACAAGCTAAAAATGAACGTGTGCATGATCGTATCAATAGATATGCAGAAAAAGCATCTGACAAAATCCAACACTCACTCATGATATTCTCAGAAACGCAGGAATAGAGAACTTCCTGAACTTCCTGAACCATAAAAAACCCTACAGCTAACATTATACTCGATAGTGAAAAAATGAATGCTTTCCTCCTAAGACCAGGAACAAGGCAAGGATGTCTACTCTAACCATTCTTATTCAACACAGTGCTGGAACTTCTAGCCGGTGCAATAGGCAAGAAAAGAAATAAAGGGCATAAAAATCAGAACGGAAGAAATAAAGCTGTCTCCATCTGTAGATGACATGACTGCTTATAAGGAAACACCCCAAGTAAACCATTAAAAGAATAAGGGGGGGACCTTGAAGATGGCGGAAGAGTAAGACGCGAAGATCACCTTCCTCCCCACAGATACACCAGAAATACATCTACACGTGGAACAACTCCTACAGAACACCTACTAAAGGCTGGCAGAAGACCTCAGACCTCCCAAAAGGCAAGAAACTCCCCACGTACCTGGATAGGGCAAAAGAAAAAAAAAAGAAAAAATAGAGACAAAAGAATAGGGACGGCACCTGCACCAGTGGGAGGGAGCTGTGAAGTTGGAAAAGTTTCCACACACTAGGAAGCCCCTTCGCGGGCGGAGACTGCGGGAGGCGGAGGGGGGAGCTTCGAAGCCGCAGAGGAGTGCACAGCAACGGGTGCGGAGGGCAAAGCGGGGAGATTCCCGCACAGAGGATCGGGCACTCACCAGCCCGAGAGGCTTGTCCGCTCACCCGCGGGGGCGGGCGGGGCTGCGAGCTGAGGCTCTGAGGCTCGGGTTTCGGTTTCCAACGGAGCGCAGGGAGAGGACTGGGGTTGGCGGCTTGAACATAGCCTGAAGGGGTTAGTGCACCACGGCTAGCCGGGAGGGAGTCCGGGGAAAAGTCTGCACCTGCCGAAGAGGCAAGAGACTTTTTCTTCCCTCTTTGTTTCCTGGTGCGTGAGGAGAGGGGTTTAAAAACGCTGCTTAAAGGAACTCCAGAGACGGGCGCGAGCCACGGCTAAAAGGGCGAACCCCAGAGACGGGCGCGAGCCACGGCTAAAAGCGCGGACCCCAGAGACGGGCGGGAGACGCTAAGGCTGCTGCCGCCGCCACCAAGGGGCCTGTGTGCGAGCACAGGTCACTCTCCACACCCCTCTTCCGCGGAGCCTGTGCAGCCCGCCACTGCCAGGTTCCCGGGATCCAGGGACAACTTCCCCGGGAGAACGCACAGCGCGCCTCAGGCTGGTGCAAAGTCACGTTGGCCTTTGCCGCCGCAGGCCCGCCCCGCACTCCGTGCCCCTCCCTCCCCTCCCTCCCCGCCCGCCTGAGTGCTCCAGAGCCCCCGAATCAGCGGCTCCTTTAACCCCGTCCTGTCTGAGCAAAAAACAGACGCCCTCCAGTGACCTACACGCAGAGGCAGGGCCAAATCCAAAGCTGAGCCCCGGTGAGCTGTGAGAACAAAGAAGAGAAAGGGAAATCTCTCCCAGCAGCCTCAGAAGCAGCGGATTAAAGCTCCACAATCAACTTGATATACCCTGCATCTGTGGAATACCTGAATAGACAACGAATCATCCCAAATTAAGGAAGTGGACTTTAGGAGCAAGATGTATGATTTTTTTCCCCTTTTCCTCTTTTTGTGAATGTGTATGTGTATGCTTCTGTGTGAGATCTTGTCTGTATAGTCTTGCTTCCACCATTTGTCCTAGGGTTCTATCCGTCCATGGTTTTTTAAAAATTTTTTTTCTTAATAATTAATTTTAATTTTAATAACGTTATTATACTTTACCTTCGTTCTTTCTTTCTTTCCTTCCTTCGTTCCCTCCTTTAGACAACGAATCATCCCAAATTGAGGAGGTGGTCTCTGACAGCAAGATTTATGATTTTTCCCCCTTTACCTCTTTTAGTGAGGTTGTATGTGTATGCTTCTGTGTAAGATTTTGTCTGTATAGCTTTGCTTCCAACATTTGTCCTAAGGTTCTATCCGTCCCTTTTCTTTTTCTAAATAAGAATTTTTTAATTCAATAACTTTATTATACTTTATTTTATTTTTACTGTATCTTCTTTCTTTCTGTCTTTTTTCCTTCTTTCCCTCCTTCCTTCCTTCCTCCCTCCCTCCTTTCTTTCCTTCTTGCCTTTCCTTTTTTGCTTCTTTCTTTCTTCCTTCCTTCCTTCCCTCCTTTCCTTCTTTCTTTCCTCATACTTCTACTAATTCTCTCTACTTTTTCTCCCTTTTATTCTGAGCCGTGTGGATGAAAGGCTCTTGGTGCTCCAGCCAGGAGTCAGGGCTCTGCCTCTGAGGTAGGAGAGCCAACTTCAGGACACTGGTCAACAAGAGACCTCCCAGCTCCACATAATATCAAACGGCGAAAATCTCCCAGAGACCTCCATCTTAACACCAGCACCCAGCTTCACTCAATGACCAGCAAGCCACAGTGCTGGACAACCTATGCCAAACAACTAGCAAAACAGGAACACAACCCCACCCATTAGCAGAGAGGCTGCCTAAAATCATAATAAGGCCACAGACACCCCAAAACACACCACCAGACGTGAACCTGCCCACTAGAGAGACAAGATCCAGCCTCATCCACCACAACACAGGCACTAGTCACCTCCACCAGGAAGCCTACACAACCCACTGAACCAACCTTAGCCACTGGAGATAGACATTAAAAACAGCAGGAACTACGAACCTGCAGTCTGCAAAAAGGAGACCCCAAACACAGTAAGATAAGCAAAATGAGAAGACAGAAAAACACACAGCAGATAAAGGAGCAAGATAAAAATACACCAGACCTAATGAAGAGGAAATAGGCAGTCTACCTGAAAAAGAATTCAGAATAATGATACTAAGGATGATCCGAAATCTTGGAAACAGAATGGACAAAATGCAAGAAACAGTTAACAAGGATCTAGAAGAAATAAAGATGAAACAAGCAACGATGAACAACACAATAAATGAAATTAAAAGTACTCTAGATGGGATCAATAGCAGAATAACTGAGGCAGAAGAACGGATAAGTGACCTGGAAGATAAAATAGTGGAAATAACTACTGCAGAGCAGAATAAAGAATGAAAAGAACTGAGGACAGTCTCAGAGACCTCTGGGACAACATTAAATGCACCAACATTCGAATTATAGGGGTTCCAGAAGAAGAAGAGAAAAAGAAAGGGACTGAGAAAATATTTGAAGAGATTATAGTTGAAAACTTCCCTAATATGGGAAAGGAAATAGTTAATCAAGTCCAGGAAGCACAGAGAGTCCCATACAGGATAAATACAAGGAGAAATACGCCAAGACACATATTAATCAAACTGTCAAAAATTAAATACAAAGAAAGCATATTAAAAGCAGCAAGGGAAAAACAACAAATAACACATAAGGGAATCCCCATAAGGTTAACAGCTGATCTCTCAGCAGAAACCCTACAAGCCAGAAGGGAGTGGCAGGACATACTGAAAGTGATGAAGGAGAAAAACCTGCAGCCAAGACTACTCTACCCAGCAAGGATCTCATTCAGATTTGATGGAGAAATTAAAACCTTTACAGACAAGCAAAAGCTGAGAGAGTTCAGCACCACCAAACCAGCTTTACAACAAATGCTAAAGGAACTTCTCTAGACAAGAAACATAAGAGAAGGAAAAGACCTATAATAACGAACCCAAAACAATTTAGAAAATGGGAATAGGAACATACATATCGATAATTACCTTAAATGTAAATGGACTAAATGCTCCCACTAAAAGACACAGATTGGCTAAATGGATACAAAAACAAGACCCTTATATATGCTGTCTACAAGAGACCCACTTCAGACCTAGAGACACATACAGACTGAAAGTAAGGGGATAGAAAAAGATATTCCATGCAAATGGAAATCAAAAGAAATCTGGAGTAGCAATTCTCATATAAGACAAAATAGACTTTAAAATAAGGACTATTAAAAGAGACAAAAAAGGACACTACATAATGATCAAGGGATCGATCCAAGAAGAAGATATAACAATTGTAAATATTTATGCACCCAACATAGGAGCACCTCAATACATAAGGCAAATACTAACAGCCATAAAAGGGGAAATCGACAGTAACACATTCATAGTAGGGGACTTAAACACCCCACTTTCACCCATGAACAGATCATCCAAAATGAAAATAAATAAGGAAACACAAGCTTTAAATGATACATCAAACAAGATGGACTTAATTGATATTTATAGGACACTCCATCCAAAAACAACAGAATACACATTTTTCTCAAGTGCTCATGGAACATTCTCCAGGATAGATCATATCTTGGGTCACAAATCAAGCCTTGGTAAATTTAAGAAAATTGAAATTGTATCAAGTATCTTTTCTGCCCACAACACCATGAGACTAGATATCAATTACAGGAAAAGATCTGTAAAAAATACAAACACATGGAGGCTAAACAATACACTACTGAATAACGCAGTGATCACTGAAGAAATCAAAGAGGAAATCAAAAAATACCTAGAAACAAATGACAATGGAGACACAACGACCCAAAACCTATGGGATGCAGCAAAAGCAGTTCTAAGGGGGAAGTTTATAGCAATACAAGCCCACCTTAAGAAGCAGGAAACATCTCGAATAAATAACCTAACCTTGCACCTCAAGCAATTAGAGAAAGAAGAACAAAAAACCCCCAAAGCTAGCAGAAGGAAAGAAATCATAAAAATCAGATCAGAAATAAATGAAAAAGACATGAAGGAAACAATAGCAAAGATCAATAAAACTAAAACCTGGTTCTTTGAGAAGATAAACAAAATAGATAAACCACTAGCCAGACTCATCAAGAAAAAAAGGGAGAAGACCCAAATCAATAGAATTAGAAATGAAAAAGGAGAGGTAACAACTGACACTGCAGAAATAAAAGAGATCATGAGAGATTACTACAAGCAACTCTATGCCAATAAAATGGACAATCTGGAAGAAATGGACAAATTCTTAGAAATACACAACCTGCCAAGACTGAATCAGGAAGAAATAGAAAATATGAACAGACCAATCACAAGCACTGAAATTGAAACTGTGATTAAAAATCTTCCAACAAACAAAAGCCCGGGACCAGATGGCTTCACAGGCAAATTCTATCAAACATTTAGAGAAGAGCTAACACCTATCCTTCTCAAACTCTTCCAAAATATAGCAGAGGGAGGAACACTCCCAAATTCCTTCTACGAGGCCACCATCACCTTGATACCAAAACCAGACAAGGATGTCACAAAGAAAGAAAACTACAGGCCAATATCACTGATGAACACAGAAGCAAAAATCCTCAACTAAATACTAGCAAACAGAATCCAACAGCACATTGAAAGGATCATACACCATGATCAAGTGGGGTTTATTCCAGGAATGCAAGGATTCTTCAATATATGCAAATCTATCAATGTGATACATCATATTAACAAATTGAAGGAGAAAAACCATACGATCATCTCAATAGATGCAGAGAAAGCTTTTGCCAAAATTCAACACCCATTTATGATAAAAACCCTGCGGAAAGTAGGCATAGAGGGAACTTTCCTCAACATAATAAAGGCCATATATGACAAGCCCATAGCAAACATCATCCTCAATGGTGAAAAACTGAAAGCATTTCCACTAAGATCAGGAATAAGACAAGGTTGCCCACTCTCACCACTCTTATTCAACATAGTTTTGGAAGTTTTAGCCACAGCAATCAGAGAAGAAAACGAAATAAAAGGAATCCAAATCGGAAAAGAAGAAGTAAAGCTGTCACTGTTTGCAGATGACATGATCCTATACATAGAGAATCCTAAAGATGCTACCAGAAAACTACTAGAGTTAATCAATGAATTTGGTAAAGTGGCAGGATACAAAATTAATGCACAGAAATCTCTGGCATTCCTATACACTAATGATGAAAAATCTGAAAGTGAAATCAAGAAAACACTCCCATTTACCATTGCAACAAAAAGAATAAAATATCTAGGAATAAACCTACCTAAGGAGACAAAAGACCTGTATGCAGAAAATTATAAGACACTGATGAAAGAAATTAAAGATGATACAAATAGATGGAGAGATATACCATGTTCTTGGATTGGAAGAATCAACATTGTGAAAATGACTCTACTACCCAAAGCAATCTATAGATCAATGCAATCCCTATCAAACTACCACTGGCATTTTTCACAGAACTAGAACAAAATATTTCGCAATTTGTATGGAAACACAAAAGACCCCGAATAGCCAAAGTAATCTTGAGAACAAAAAAAGGAGCTAGAGGAATCAGGCTCCCTGACTTCAGACTATACTACAAAGCTACAGTAATCAAGACAGTATGGTACTGGCACAAAAACAGAAAGATCAATGGAACAGGATAGAAAGCCCAGAGATAAACCCACGCACATATGGACACCTTATCTTTGATAAAGGAGGCAGGAATGTACAGTGGAAAAAGGACAGCCTCTTCAATAAGTGGTGCTGGGAAAACTGGACAGGTACATGTAAAAGTATGAGATTAGATCACTCCCTAACACCATACACAAAAGTAAGCTCAAAATGGATTAAAGACCTAAATGTAAGGCCAGACACTATCAAACTCTTAGAGGAAAACATAGGCAGAACACTCTATGACATAAATCACAGCAAGATCCTTTCTGACCCACCTCCTAGAGTAATGGAAATAAAAACAAAAATAAACAAATGGGACCTAATGAAACTTCAAAGCTTTTACACAGCAAAGGAAACCATAAACAAGACCAAAAGACAACCCTCAGAATGGGAGAAAATATTTGCAAATGAAGCAACCGACAAAGGATTAATCTCCAAAATTTACAAGCAGCTCATGCAGCTCAATAACAAAAAAACAAACAACCCAATCCAAAAATGGGCAGAAGACCTAAATAGACATTTCTCCAAAGAAGATATACAGACTGCCAACAAACACATGAAAGAATGCTCAACATCATTAATCATTAGAGAAATGAAAATCAAAATGACAATGAGATATCATCTCACACCAGTCAGAATGGCCATCATCAAAAAATCTAGAAACAATAAATGCTGGAGAGGGTGTGGAGAAAAGGGAACACTCTTGCACTGCTGGTGGGAATGTGAATTGGTTCAGCCACTATGGAGAACAGTATGGAGGTTCCTTAAAAAACTACAAATAGAACTACCATATGACCCAGCAATCCCACTACTGGGCATATACCCTGAGAAAACCAAAATTCAAAAAGAGTCATGTACCAAAATGTTCATTGCAGCTCTATTTACAATAGCCCGGAGATGGAAACAACCTAAGTGCCCATCATCGGATGAATGGATAAAGAAGATGTGGCACATATATACAATGGAATATTACTCAGCCATAAAAAGAAACGAAATTGAGCTATTTGTAATGAGGTGGATAGACCTAGAGTCTGTCATACAGAGTGAAGTAAGTCAGAAAGAAAAAGACAAATACCGTATGCTAACACATATATATGGAATTTAAGAAAAAAATGTCATGAAAAACCTAGGGGTAAGGCAGGAATAAAGACGCAGACCTCCTAGAGAACGGACTTGAGGTTATGGGGAGGGGGAAGGGTGAGCTGTGACGGGGCGAGAGAGAGTCATGGACATATACACACTAACAAACGTAGTAAGGTAGACAGCTAGTGGGAAGCAGCCGCATGGCACAGGGATATTGGCTCGGTGCTTTGTGACAGCCTTGAGGGGTGGGATAGGGAGGGTGGGAGGGAGGGAGACGCAAGAGGGAAGACATATGGGAACATATGTTTATGTATAACTGATTCACTTTGTTATAAAGTAGAAACTAACACACCATTGTAAAGCAATTATACGCCAATAAAGATGTTAAAAAAAAAAAAGAAGAAGGAACAGAGAAAAAGAAAAATCAAAAGAAAATCTTGGGTATAATCCAACAAAACATAGAGAACTTATATGCTGAAAACTACAAAACACTGATGGAAAAAAAATCAAAGATCTAAATAAATGGAGACATACCGTTTTCACAGTTTGGAAGATTCAACATAGTAAAGATTTCAATTCTCCCCAAATTGACATATGTTTAATGCAAGTCCCATTAAAATCCTAGCAACATTTTTCTGTAGATATAGAAAAGATTTGGCTGTCAACAGGAATGGCAAAGGAACTCTGAAAATCCTCTCCTCCAGAAAAGTAATGAAAACATTGACAAAAATTATCAAAATTAACTCTTTCAGAACTCTGGAATTTAACCAAAGGCTTTTCAACAAGCCAGAGAGCATTTACTCAAGAAAAATGCTCGAATCTTGGTAAAAGCAACAAGCTTTGTGGTGTTTTGAATATGCCCTATTCCTATTCCCCTCTCCTCAGTTCCTTGGCAGCCTTGAAAACCAACAGCCCACAGTCATAGTGAAATCAGCAGCCTAGGAGCTACGGGAGAGATCACAAAGCTGGAGAACTTTCACATTCTCAATCTCAGAGAACTATCATTATCTGATCTGTCTGGCAGTTTCCAGGAAAACCTTACTTGCAAAGCTTGTCTCCATTTGACCTGACTCCATAGCTTGCACACTGCAAAAGACCCTTTTCCTTGGAGGAAGCTGTCAAAAACAATCAGTGGCAATTGTTTAACGACAGAGCTGCCTGGTGTGAGATAAAAGTGTGGCAAACAATAAGCTAACCAAAAAATTTAAAAGAAAAAGCTGGAGAATACGATGCCCATAGGAAGTTTTGGTAGCTCCTGGGAATCCAGAAGGTCAAATGCATGCTTGAGTTAGGACTGTGCATGCCCAAGGCTGTATGCATGCCCTAGAAAGAGCTGAGGAGGCCCTTATCTCTCACAACATTCTGTGCAAATAGGAAGTGAAAGCTGAAACAGAGTTGTAAACTAGCAGTGGAACTTAACCAACACTTTCAACAATTCAGGGAGTATTTGAGGACAGAATCTTGGTGGAAAGTGAAAACAATGCCTGGCTGAGTGTTGAAGGTGTGAACCAACATACATTCAGAGACCCTCAACAAACACTGGGAGATATACTAGATTGGGAGACATTATAGTCATTTGAGAAAATACCTGTCCAATAATTAGCTGACCATTAACTAACTGAGCAGAGACTTCAGTAGTCACATATGACAAAGAATACAGAATTCACAGAGTTAGGAAAGTAATTAAAAAAAAAAACAGTAACAACATCATCAGCAAACAAAAATAACACAAGCCTGGGTTAAAGGAGGACATCTGATTTCAGAGTTGCCACATCCTGCTATTTAAACTTTATAGTTTCAACAAAAAATTAAAACACAGTCAACAAAACAAGAAAGTATAACCCATACACAGGAAAAAACAGCAGTCAACAAAAAATGTCCCTGAGGAAGCCCAGAAATAGTTACAAAATAATGACTTTAAGATAGCTATTTTAAATATGTTCAATGAACTAAAGGAAAACATGTCTAAGGAAAAGAAAGTAAGAGAACAATGTCTTATTGAATAGAGAATATCAATAGAGAGAGAAATTATAAAAAAAGAGTCAAGTAGAAATCCTCAGTTGAAAAGTTCAGTAACTGAAATAAAAGATTCACTAGTGGAGCTCAATGGCAGATTTGAACATGCAAAGCAAAGATTAAGTGAGCTTGAAGATAAGTCAATTGAAAGTATTCAGTCTGAGGAACAGAAAAAAGAAAAAGAAAAATAAATAGAATGTAGGACACCATTAAATATATCAAAATATGTGTAAAAGGAGTCTCAAAAGGAGAGAAGAAAAAGAAAGCAGGAAGAATATCTGAAGAATAATGACCCTAAGCTTCCCAATTGTGATGAAGAACATTAATCTACACATCCAAGAAGCTCCATTAATTCCAAGCAGGATAAACCAAAGGCAACTCACATCTAGAAATTACATAGTTAACTGCTGAAAAGAAAAGGAGAGAATTTTGAAAGCAAGAAGTAACTCATCATGTACAAGGGATCCTCAATAAGATTAATAGCTGATTCCTCATCAAAAACCATGGAGGTCAGAAGGCCGTGGATGTTATATTCAAAGTACTGAAAGAAAACCAAGAATTCTATACCCAGCAAAACTATCCCTCCAAAAGAAAGAAAACTTAAGACATTCTCAGATAAACAAATATTGGTAGAATTCATCATTAGTAGACCTGCCCTACAAGAAATACTAATGCAAGTCTTTCAGAATGAAATGAAAGGACACTAGACAGTAACTTGAAACTACACAAAGAAATAAAGAGCACCAGTAAAGGTAACTACATATGTAAATAAGAGATAGTAAAAATGTATCTGTTGTTTGTAACTCTTCTTTTCTCCTATCTGATATAAAAGACAACTGTTGTGGTATAATAAAAAATATATATTTGGTTTTTTGTCCCCAGTTCCTGGCTCAGAGGTCTTAAAAACCTTAGAATTCCCTGAGTGACAGAAGTGCCTTTTGTTATTCACACTAAGCCCCTTTTGCAGATACCTGATTTTATGCTAATAAGACGAATCTTGGCAGGGTCCCTATACAGCTTCAGAATAGAGACTGATTACCAGAAGAACCAACCACATGATTAAGGGGTTGGAACTTTCAGCCTCACCCCCTGCCCTCAAGGAGTAGAGAGAGGCTGGCGATTGACCTCACTCACCAACAGCCAATAATTTAATCAATCATATCCAGGTAATGAAACTCAATAAAACCCTTGAACAACATGGTTATGGAGCTTCTGGGTTAGTGCACATGTCCATATGCTGGGAAGGTGGTGCACCCAGAAAGGGATTAGAAGCTCTGCACCACTCTAATCCCCATACCTTGTGCTATGCACCTCTTTCCTTTGGCTGTTCCTGAGTTGTATCCTTTATAATAAACAGGTAATTGTTAAGTGTAACATCTTCCTGTATTCTGTGAGTCGTTCTAGCAAATACTGAACCTGAAGTTGGCGGTGGAGGGGGGTTGTGGGAATCCCTGAATCTGTAGCAAAGTCAGAGAGAAGAGTAGGAAATCTGAGGTCTGGGGAATTGAGACTGGCATGTAAAGCCAGGACTATCTTGTGAGACTGAGCCATGAAATTGTAGAATCTGCTTTAATTCCAAGTAGTTAGTATCAGAACTGAATTGAACTTTAGGACACAAAGTTGGTGTCAGAGAATCACACAATTATTGCCACAAAAATGAAACTATATAAATAATTATAAAACTATGTTGATAGGCTTATAATGATTAAAAATGTAACTGGTATGATAATAACACAAAGGAAGGAGAAGGGAATGGAGCTATATGGGAACAAAGTTTGTATACTACTCAAGTTCATATTAATATGAAATAGATTATCATAAATTAAGATGTTATTTATAATTCTAAAGGCAGTCACTAAAAAAATAGCTCAAAAAATACACAGCAAAAGAACAAGGGAATTAAAATGGTACAATAGAATTTAACACAAGAGTAGCCTCTGCTCGCCGCAATTAGAGAAAGCCTACACACAGCAATGAAGACCCAACACAGCCAAAAATAAATAAATGCACAAATAAATAGAATATATGAAATACTGTTTCTCTATGGCTTAAAAACTTTCAAAGCCTTCTTATAGTTTCTCACTGCATTTACAATCAAATTCAAATTGCTTTCTTTTTTCTTCAAGGGTCTACCTAACATAGTCTCTGGCTACTTCTCATATCTGCTACTTTTCAGGAACAATACACTTGTCCCCTGGTATCCTCAGAGGGTTAGTTCCAGCACCTCTCCATTCCCCCCTCGTCTACAGCTACCAATATCCACAGATGCTCAAGTCTCTTACATAAAATGGCATAGTATTTGCATACAACCTACACACATCATTATTATGGGATGCAAAGGTACATCATTATTGTAGTTTTAAAGCTGTACGTAAGACATACTTTGTTTTTATTGTATGCTTTTACTGAGTGATCTATTCCCCATCCCAAAGCAAACATGAAAAAAAATTACATTAAATGTAAAAAATAAAAAAAAAATCATCTCTAGTACAATGTAAATGCTATGTAAAAAGTTGCTGGTGTATAACAAATTCAAGTTTGGTTTTTGGAACTTTCTGGAATATTTTTTTTCCCAAATATTTTTGCTTAGTGGTTGGTTGAATCCACAAATGCAAAATCCATGGACATGGAGGGCCAACTACATTAGACCCAAGACACTGAGGCAGACTGTCAAAGTGCTAAGGAAAAAAAAATTTGTAATTTAGAATCCAATATCCAGCCATATTAATATTCCATAGTGACTGCAAAGAAGATAGTTTGCAACATACAGGGACTCAGAAAGTTTATCACCCAAAGAACGTCTCTAAAACACCTACAGAAGATAGCCAGTAAGAAAAAAACCCCCAAAATTCCTACCTCTTCAAAAGAAAGAATCATAAGAAGTGTAATATAAGCAGAAACATGATCAAATAAGCCAATAAATATATTAAGTCTAAATAAATACAGATAGTAGAAAATAACATCTTAAATAACTGACAAGTAAAATTTCTGATGACACTGGCATGAAGAGGAGGAAAAAGAAATAAAAGCTTGCTAAGATTCTGATCTTAATTAAGTAGAATGAAAATACTGATTAACTTTTTTTATTAAGAAAAATATGTTATTTAAACTTCAAGAGTAATCAGTAGAATAGGCTTAGAATATATAACTTTAGGAAAAAAAAATGGAATAAGAAAACCTTGATCAACAGCAACAGAAAGTAGAAAGGGGAATAGGAAGAATCAAACAAAAAGCATAGGAAGTAGAAAACAATGGTAAATGTGAACTGGTTAAACTCCTTTACTGTATGAAAAAGTGTCTCTCACACCAAACTGAAAAAATTACAAAGCAAAACCCAGTATATGTTATTTACAGCAGATAAAATAAAAACATGATGCAGAAAGAACAAACAATAAAGCTTTAAAATCTAGAAAGCAAGAACTAATACAATTACAAGGAAAAATAGACAAATCTACATTCACAGAAGGTACTGATACTTTAAAATGGATGTCAGGTTGGTAAGAAAAAAAAATAAGTAGAACATTTGCATAATTATAGTAAGCTTGATATATATATAGCTATATATCTATATTTATATGTATAAAAAACCACCCCTAAAGACAGAATACATTCTTTATGAATGTATGAAGAACACATACAAAACCAAATATAAAAGTCCAAAAGAGGTTTCCAAAAATTCTAAAATAAAGTCATAAAGGCCACATTTATTACTCATAAAGCAATATAACTGGAACTACACATTTTTTAAAAAGCTTAAAAATTCCATATCCAAGTAAATTGAAACAGTAAGAACTCCTATGTAAGCTTAAACAGAAATATTTAAATGAGAATTATAAAATCTTAAACAGAAAAGCAGTACATATCACACATATGAAATGTATAACCAAATGATAACCAGAAAAAAATTTATACCCTAAAATGTATTAAAAATTAAGAAAGGCTAAAAATTCAAGAACTTACGAAAGTGACAAACTGGCAATTATGATAAGGGAAAAAAAGAAAACATTGGTTTTAGGAGTACTAAACTACTTAAAAGGTTGGCATAACACTAAAAAAAAAACAGTTAAGAATGGAATAAAATAAAATTTTAGGTCAATCTCAGATGGTGCAAAACAATCCTAAAAAGAAGATTTTCTATTTGAATCCAGGAACATATTAAAATACCAAGTAAGATTTATGACAAAATGCAAGGACGGTTCAATGTTAGACAACCTATCAACCTAGTATTCCCGTTTGGGGTTTTAAAGGTGAATCTTTGTGCCTTTTTCCTTCTAAACTCTAACTAAATAACAGAAACGGAGCAAAAAGGGCTCAATCTCACAAGAACAAAAGGAGTAAGGGAGGAGACATCAATAACTGGAGATTTCAATAAATACTCAGAAGAGTAAATGTAGTAGAGGGACAACTAATTTAGCAGCCTATTATAGGAACCACAGTGTAAAGGGTGAGTGAAAGAGAAAGAAACAAGAAAAGAACTGACTCTTCTTAAAAAAAAAATATCCTGGAGACTCTTAGAACTAGGAAATATCAAGTAAAAAGACATTACATATTAAGTAAGATTTTTATGGAAAATGTTATTTTACATTGGGGAAAGTAGAGTGCGGCACTGGGAGCTACTTCTGAGTTCTGCAAGTTGTTTAATTTTGTTGAGTCTCTATTTCTCTACCAGGTATTTGGACACAATGGTGACTGCCCTGTACATACTTTAGAGGGATTTAGAGAAAGGAGATTTTGCTATAAATACATTATTGTTGAGCCTTCCAAAGTAAATTAAAAAAAAAAAAAAAAGAGAGAGAGAAAGACACACACACCCCACATAGAGAATTACCCCTACCAACCCTACACTACCCTCCTACCCCAATGCCTTCACACCACCTCTATGCACACACCTTGAGCACTAACGCTAGCAAGCAAGCTTCTGTCATGAAAATGTGAGGTTTATTCTCTGGAGAAGTTAAATGAGAGAGGATTGGAACTTGAAGATAAAGGCATAGGAAAAGGGGTAAGGCTGAAAACTGAGAGATTAACGTCATGCTTTAAACACCAGGAATGCTTCAAGACATGCATCTATCCCTAAGAAAGGTAATACAAACTTTAGTTTCTGAATGGTCCTGGAGAACAGAACCCCAAATACATTTTGGGATCTGTTAGCTAAAAAGCCCACTTTCTTGCCCAATTATCCTAAAATAATTTTGTCATCAAGTCCCATCCATGCACAATGGATTTATAATCAGCTTTTTTAATACCCAACTCTTAATATAAACAAACAACAGAATAAATCCCTTATAATTTAATTTCTGCTATTAAGATAACTAAATCCAACTTTACCATCACCCTATTAAATACATATCTATTGCACCCTATAATGCATATCTATGAGTAGTTTAGAGCCATTTTCCCCATTTATCCTCCGTGCAAGTGCTGTACTTCCAAAGCTTAGTTCCCCTCACAGATTAAGATAAGAAATAGAGAATGAGGAGGATCTCAGACAATTCCCAAACAAGAAGGTGTCTCATAATCTACACCTGAACACAAAAGTTAGGGCAAATTAACATAACAAAAATTTCAATACAAGATCTTACATGTTTATCTTTCCTTTCTATAACATCTTGCTTTTGTTTGCATTTTTGAGATGTCTCCTTAATATCTGTTGCCTGTAAGATTGAACCAGAAGAGGGGAAGTTAGTTAAAAATTCAAGCAAGGCAATTATGTGACCCCACTCATCCAAATATTAAGTTGCTATGTAAGTTTACCCACAATGATTTTCTATGGTTTCTTTCCAACTAAATTCATAATTATCACCCAAAATACCAACAATTATTTGAAAATCTATGAAAGGTTATTCCTATAGATATTAAAAATAGCTGCAGCAATATGTATACATATGTTTCTGTATCTCTTCACATTTATTTTCTCATGTTATTTTATCCTAGAAACGATTACATAGAATTGCAGGGTCCATTCTCAAAACAATATCTGACGCCAGAATCTCACCTAAAGGTTAAAAGCCATGATCACAAAAAATTTCAATTTACATTTTCAAAATATCAAGAATATTCCATAGGCCATTATATTATTTATTCCAAGAAACATCAGGATTTTTATATTACATTCCTCCAAAAGGGTATATAGTTACAAAGCATGTATAATAAATTCACAAAAGGAGTTAAACGTTTCTAGGAATACTACTCTGAATCCTCCTGTTATTAAAACAATAACATTTCATTTTTCTCTTTTTATGTCTTGGAATTTCTATAGAGTAGCAAGCTCCTATAAAGTAGCAAGTGATGATTAGGACCTTGAAAGATCTGTGGTAGTAGAATTCCTAGTAAAAGAACTTAAGGAACTAAAGTTAACAAGTAAATCTACAAAGCATTTTAAAAGACCTGCAAAATATTTTTTGTATTTGCTAAAATAAAATACAGGAAATCCAAAATTGAGCCAGAAAAGTACCTTCTCTTTGATTCGAGCCTCCAAATTGTGACGCTGCCTTTCAATTTCTTCAATGCGTTGTGTTATAGGAATCTGCCCTTCTTTAAGTTTCCTGACCTCTTCCTTCGCTCGGTCCCGAGCTAGTTTTACTTCTTCATAGTCCTGACGAACATTTTCATATTCCTTGTAATGAATTCAAGAAAGAGAAGTTAATGCACTCCTAGCTTAAAGTAACACAAATACAAAAATCAAGGTACAGGCAGAAACCAAATCTATGAAAAAGATGGTTTTGAATCCCTTTAGCAGGTCTATTAATAAAAAATTTGCCCTCTGAAACAACTTCAGAAATAGTAAATACCAACATAATGATTAACTCAGTGATACTCACTGAGCACTTAACTCTATCACTAGGCCAGACTCTCTGTCTTCCATCCCTTCCTGTTATTGAAATTTACATCCTAATGGCTTCTAACAGTAGGACCTCCTCTAGTCTCTCAATAAAGAAGGCATTCAAAAACATATAAAGAACCAAAAGAAACTCAGTTATGAAAAATAAAAATGAAAAAACAAAAAGTAAAATGGCTCAAGAGAAAAGCAAAATGTAGCATGCAGGTGAAAATGATGCTTGTCACATCACAGGAATTAATAAATATTTGCTAAAAAAAATTAAGGGGAGTGCTAAGAGAGCATATAGTAAGAATGAATGGGATGAAGAAAGGTAAGAAAAGAATACAAATAAAATTAGAGTAAACCAAAAAAAGGAAAAAATGAAAAAAGATTGAAATCAATCTTGAAAGAAAAGGGAGAAATCAAAAGACTTAAAAAGACAAACATAAAGCAGGTGCAAGAATAATAATGGACATAGGATAAACCTAATCAAAGTGAGCTGAAGGAAGAAAAAAGTTTAAGAAAATGGAATTATGGGAAAGGATAGGGTGAAGCAGGGGTGGTGGGGTTAGGGTGGGTGGGAGAAGTTCACAAATAAAGCCACATATTTCTCCAATCTAATAATTATTTCCATCCTAGCCTTAAAAACATTATTAGGGCTTCCCTGGTGGCGCCGTGGTTGAGAGTCCGCCTGCCGATGCAGGGGACACGGGTTCGTGCCCCTGTCCGGGAGGATCCCACGTGCCACGGAGCGGCTGGGCCCGTGAGCCATGGCCGCTGAGCCTGAGCATCCAGAGCCTGCGCTCCGCAACGGGAGAGGCCACAGCGGTGAGAGGCCCGCATACCGCAAAAAAAAAAAAACCAAAAAAAACCAAAAAAAACCATTATTAAACTTTCTTATTTTGTTTCACCCACTGAAAAGTAATGTATTGAGGGAAATGAATCTTTGGCCCAAACTGTGGTTTTAAACAGTATACATTACAGAGTGACTAAAAACAGTAGTTTCAGTAAGCTTATGAAGCATAATGAGTAGAAGATTACAATTAATATCCTTCAGCTTTGTCTGTAGCTGAAGCTGATATTAGTAGCACACTCAAAGTAAATTCTCAGTGACCTGAGGACACTCAAAGATTTAATTTTTACATATGTAAACATTTTAGCTGATTAACATTTTATAAAACAAAACTATCTGTTGACTCAAATCTGGAAAAATTAAGGACACAGACTTAATCAACATGCAATAACAACATAGCACACAGTTATATAATAACACAAAGAAAGAGAAAAATGTTACTATGTATGATATACAAAGCAAAAATGAACAAAAGCACCTAATTTGAATACACAGCAATTAGTGCCTTCTTTATAACTTTTCTGCTAATTAAAGAATCACTATTTTCACCTTTAATAACTCACACTTACCACCCATGGCCTTTTTGCTTCAAGCATCTCAATCAAATCTAAATGTCGCTTACGTTCATAGAACCTCTCCACATCTTGTTTATATCTTTCATTCCTCTGAATCATCTTCTCTAGATATTCAGTTTTCTCTTTGCATGAGGTCTAAAATAAATATTTCTTTAACAATTAGTTTAACTGAAGAAAGACAAAAGGTCAAAGCTTTTAATAATGAAAAATGTACCGTGCTAACAAAATTTCACAATAAATGATTCCATAGGAGTTCTTAACTGTGTGCAACTAATGTGCACACCTGAATTCTGGTCTAGGTTCTACTATTTATTAATTATGGGACTGTGAGGAAGCCCTGCCACATCTCTAAGCCTGGATTCTTCTTGCCTAAAGAGAAGAGAGGTATCTGCCCCATTCACCTCAACGGTAGAAGCAACTCAACCTACTACAGGTGAAAGCTCAACAAAAGCTGTAACATGACATACAAATGAAGAGTGGTATTATTATGATTACTATGTTATAAATACCAATGACTGAAGGACTTAGAAATGAGATAAAGGAAAGCTAAAATTCAGCCTTTATATTGTGATTTAACAAATGCCAAAAATGTACTCAGAGCTTAGTAAAATACGTTTGTTTTCTTTCAGAGTTTGGTAGGTAGTTTCAGTGAGTGTTTCAGAGGGGAGTATTAAGATTGTTTGATGTGGCAAAAAGTAAAAGGACCGACAGAGTATATAAAGTAGGATAAAATAATTACAACTCCTTTGGCCATTCGCTCTGAATAAGTATAACAAAAATAGTATTAAATTATAATAAAGCTCATTATCAAGTACAGACAGTTACAGTTTAAGAGAAAGCATTTGTTTACAAGATTTCTCATTACAAAAATTTACTGAATTTATTTTAGCTGCTGAGATATGGAAAATGATTCATTAAATAAAGCACCTTTTCGAATGATATGCTAAAAAGAACATTTTAATTTATTTATTAAAGGTGAAAATAAAAATCAAACAGTGCAACTAAATGTACAGTTCTTTTACAAAGTCCATCCTCACACAACTGAAAACAATATGAGAACTGGCTCAACAGAGACTATATTAAAAGCTACATATCTGCTGTATTTCCCAAAGCCTTACAGAGTGCCTGGCATATAGTAGGTGTTTAGTAAATACTGAATGAATAAAAGAATAACACTGAAACCTCCTGAGAGAAAAAAAATACTTTATAATACTATTATCGGTTCTTTAGAACAGGGGTCCCCAACCCCCAGTCTGTAGACCGGTACTGGTCCGTGTCCTGTTAAGAACCAGGCCGCACAGCAGGAGGCAGGCGAGTGAAGCTTCATCTGCTGCTCCCCATCGCTCGCGTTACTGCCTGAACCATCTCCCACCCCTCCCCCCATCCGTAGAAAAACTGCCTTCCATGAAACCGGTCCCTGGTGCCGAAAAGGTTGGGGACTGCTGCTTTAGAAATTCAATTAATAACATATATTTGATGAAATGACAGTCAAAATTTTCAAACTTTATATAAAATCCATTCCCACTTTTTGTCATCTAACTTAATGTTAGCAACAAAATCCTAGGTGAAAAAAAATCACAAATATATGAATGCACTCAATGAATCAAAACTACTATTTACTTTCCCACATTTTGAGACACAGAAATCAATGAGAGACATAAAATGAGTTGTCTATTTATAAATACCTCTAGTTGTTTTTCTTTCTCCCTGAAGTTTTTGAGTTCACAGTGGTATTTGTGCATTTCTGGAGGACCAATTGACTTCTCAGTAGCTTCAAGGAGTTCAATTTTACTGAGTTTAGCAAATTCTCCAACTTTATCCTAGAGCAAAAAACTTAAATATCAGTTAATATTATCGTTTATAAATATCTTCAAAACATTTTTCCTTCAATGATATTTGTCAAGAAGAAACTCATTTAAAAGAAAAAATCCCCTTTATTTTGAGATGTGAATCTTAATATAAACCCTGTCCTTCATATATCATTCTTTAAAATAATAAACTTAGGTATAAACTGTCATCTTTTTGAGAACCTAAAAAAAATTTCAATGTCAACATTTCCAGGTTTTAAGTTTTATACACATTTAACAAATAGTTTGGAAAGAAAAGAAAAAATACTCCCCTGGACTGAAATGATTATCTACTACACATAATTTGGAATGAAATACTAGAAGTTAAAAAAAAACACACACAGAGCAATTTAAAACATCTACTTCTGCAGATAGTCTTATAACAGCTGATAAATACTTTAAAATTTTAACTTTTCTTTCACTTGGATATAGTAATCAAATCATCAGTTTCTGAAGAAAAAAATGAACTATAATTCGGTCACTAGACTGCATTCAAAGACAAATTTAAAAGATCTGATTTTAACAAATAACATGCAATATCAGGATGTTTTATTTTTACTAAACAAACTTAAAATATGAAAGGTTTTTAGAAGGCACACCTATAGATTTAAAAGTCTTAGTATATAAAATATTTTATATAAACACATTGATTAAGAAGTTGTTTATTAACAAAATTTTATGAGTCTATGAATGGGAGCACACAGCTGTTCAAGCTACTCTCTGTACTTAAAAATAATACCTTTATTTCCTTTACAATACTTTAACAGGCTCATTAATTGAATATTTACAAATTACTACAAATTAGTAAGATTATACTGTAAGAGATGAGATGCTACCTTTTACAAAGAACTGTAAGTATTAAGACCACTATGCTCATTTTAAATAGTAACCATTACAATACTCTTAAAAAGTATTTACATTCTTATATGACATAAAGAGGAAACATACACAAAATTTCCCCACATTTACATTTAATTCTCTCATACCTGAGGTAGAAACTGGCAAAGATTGCCCACTTGAATATTTAAGGCTGCAACCTGCTCTTCTACTACTTTCTGAGTTGTAGATTTTTTGTTGATGAACCAAAAGGACTGATTTTTTGCCACATCAATCTCACGAGTGATTACAAGATTTCCAGAAGTCCTGAACCTAGTTAAAAAATAAATTAAAAATATTTATACTCAAAATACATAATTTTAGAAATAAAATTTCTAAAATTCTCTTGCATCAAAGGTTGCCACATAGGATTATTATTATAATTTTTACTCCTTTTGACATTTTGGCCCCTCCAAAGAAGAAAAGCCTGACATTAGTGATAATACGTAACTGACCACCTGTAGGTTATTACTCTTTCAACATTTGAAATTATTTAAACTGTTAAAATAAAATTAAAACAAATGCCAATACTAATTCCCAAACACTGCCAGAGGAGTTATTTATCCTTTAATCATTATGCTACACTCCAATCACGTGTTGACTACAATTTTAAATGGGTTGGTATATAAAAGCATACAACAGTTAAACCTCGAAACTCTCTCTACTTGGAAAATGTATGAATGAAAACTAACTCTTACATATGCATTTCCAGACATCAAAACCAGCCTGCCCATACAGGTGGCCCATGGTTTCCTCATCTTACACTCCACCACTCTAAATTCAGAGGAGACTGTACCACATGACTATAAGGAACATTAAAAAATAGAAAATCTGAAAGAAGGGTATTTACTTATTTCTTGATTTAAAAGTACTACTGCTTCACATCTCCTATCTACTCATCCATCTTCTTCACTGGCAATCAGCAGCATGGAAGAAGACCTGGGACCACCAGAGAGACAAGGTGCCATTGTTTGGGTGTGTGTGAGGAAAGGGGTGGGACCACCATAGAAGCTCCTTTCTCTGCACGCGTTTTCAGGCGGCAGGGCACCACCTACAAGAGCTCCAGGGATGGGTGCGAGCCACCACTGCCATCTAGGACTCCAGAGATGGGCGTGGACTGCTGCCGCTACCAAGGGTCCCATGAGTGGATGCTGGTTGTTTCCCCCACCTCCTGGACACATGCGCAGGCAGTGCACCTGCATAGCCCCTATCAAGGGATAACAGCCAGCACACGCTGAGGAAAGAAACGGCAAGCATCCAAACCAAAAGCAACCCTCACACCAAAAACATATTAAACCCACACAAGCTACACAGGGACACTTCTGCCTATTAATAGCCCTCCAAGACTACAGTATATAATTGTGTATTTACACAGAGTAAGAGGGATATAAGGGAACCATTCCCAGTGAAAAGACCAAGAGAATTCCCCTGAAGGAACAATGAAACAGACCTCTTCAGTCTAACAGACACCAAGTTCAAAAAGAAGGTAACAAAAATACTGAAGGAATTAAGAAAGGCTATCAACAGAAATGCAAATTACTGTAAAAAGGAAGTAGAAACTATAAGGAAGAGACAAGAAAAATTAGAAAATTCATTTGCCGAGACAAAAGCTGAGCTAAAGGCAATGAAGAGCAGAATGAATAATGCAGAAGAAAGAGTAAGCGATCTGGAAGACAGAATAATGGAAATTACCCGATCAAAACAGCAGACAGAAAGCCAAATGAAAAAAAAAAAAGAAAGCAATATAAGAGACCTATGGGATAATACAAAGCATGCCAATCTACGGATAACAAGGATTCCAGAAGGAGAAGAAAGAGAAAAGGGGATTGAAAATGTATTTGAAGAAACTATGGCTGAAAACTTACCAAACCTAAAGAAGGAAACAGATATCCAGATACAGGAAAAAGAAGGTCCCAAAAAAGATGAACCCAAACAGACCTACATCAAGAAATATTATAATAAAAATGTCAGAACAGTACCGCTTAAAGGAGTTCCAGAGACGGGTGTGAGCCGCGGTTAAAAGCACGGACCCCAGAGACAGGCATGAGACACTAAGGCCGCTGCTGCGGCCACCAAGAAGCCTGTGTGTGAGCATAGGTCACTCTCCACACCTCCCTTCCAGGAGCCTATGCAGCCTGCCACTGCCAGGGTCCCGGGATCCAGGGACAACTTCCCTGGGAGAACGCACAGCGTGTCTCAGGCTGGTGCAACGTCCCGCTGGCCTCTGCCGTCGCAGGCCTGTCCCGCACTCCGTGCCCCTCCATCCCCCCTGGCCTGAGTGAGCCACAGCCCCTGAATCAGCGGCTCCTTTAACCCCGTCCTGTCTAAGCAAAGAACAGACGCCCTCCAGCAACCTACACACAGAGGCGGGGCCAAATCCAAAGCTGAGCCCTGGGAGCTGTGAGAACAAAGAAGAGAAAGGGAAATCTCTCCAGCAGCCTCAGAAGCAGCAGATTAAAGCTCCACAATCAACTTGATGCACCTTGCATCTGTGGAATACCTGAATAGACAACGAATCATCTCAAATTGAGGAGGTGGACTTTGAGAGCAAGATTTATGACGTTTCCCCCTTTTCGTCTTTTTGTGAGTGTGTATGTGTATGCTTCTGTGTGAGATTTTGTTGGTATAGTTTTGCTTCCACCATTTGTCCTAGGGTTCTATCCATCCGTTTTTTGTTGTTGTTTTTTTGTTTTAAAAAATTTTTTTTCTTAATAATTATTTTTTATTTTAATAACTTTATTTTATTTTACTTTATCCTCCTTCCTTCCTTCCTACCTTCCTTCCCTCCCTCCCTCCCCCCCCTTTAGACAAAAATCATCCCAAATTGAGGAGGTGGAATTTGAGAGCAAGATTTATGATTTTTTCCCCTTTTCCTCTTTTTGTGAGTGTGTATGTGTATGTTTCTGTGTAAGATTTTGTCTGTATAGCTTTGCTTTCACCATTTGTGCTAGGGTTCTATCGGTCTTTTTTCTTAAAAAAATTTTTTTTCTTAATAATTATTTTAATAACTTTATTTTATCTTACTTTTTCTTTCTCTCTCTCTCTCTTTTACTAATTCTTTCTTTCTACTTTTTCTCCCTTTTATTCTGAGCCGTGTGGATGAAAGGCTCTTGGTGCTGCAGCCAAGAGTCAGTGCTGTGCCTCTGAGGTGGGAGAGACGACTTCAGGACACTGGTCCACAAGAGACCTTCCAGCTCCACATAATATCAAACGGTGAAAATCTCCCAGAGATATCCATCTCAACACCAGCACCCAGCTTCACTCAACGACCAGCAAGATAAAGTGCTGGACACCCTATGCCAAACAACTAGCAAGACAGGAACACAACCCCACCCATTAGCAGAGAGGCTGCCTAAAATCATAATAAGGCCACAGACACCCCAAAACACACCACCAGACGTGACCTGCCCACCAGAAAGACAAGATCCAGCCTCATCCACCACAACACAGGCACTAGTCACCTCCACCAGGAAGTCTACACAACCCACTGAACCAACCTTAGCCACTAGGGACAGACACCAAAAACAACGGGAACTACGAACCTGCAGCCTGCAAAAAGGAGACACCAAACACAGTAAGATAGGCAAAATGAGAAGACAGAAAAACACACAGCAGATGAAGGAGTAAGATAAAAACCCACCAGACCTAACAAATGAAGAGGAAATGGGCAGTCTACCTGAAAAAGAATTCAGAATAATGATAGTAAAGATGATACAAAATCTTGGAAATACAATGGAGAAAAGGCAAGAAACGTTTAACAAGGACCTAGAAGAACTAAAGATGAAACAAGTAATGATGAACAACACAATAAATAAAATTAAAAATACTCTAGATGGGATCAACAGCAGAATAACTGAGGCAGAAGAACGAATAAGTGACCTGGAAAATAAAATAGTGGAAATAACTACTGCAGAGCAGAATAAAGAAAAAAGAATGAAAAGAACTGAGGACAGTCTCAGAGACCTCTGGACAACATTAAACGCACCAACATTCAAATTATAGGGGTTCCAAAAGAAGGAGAGAAAAAGAAAGGGACTGAGAAAATATTTGAAGAGATTATAGTTGAAAACTTCCCTAATATGGGAAAGGAATTAGTTAATCAAGTCCAGGAAGCACAGAGAGTCCCATACAGGATAAATCCAAGGAGAAATACGCCAAGACACATATTAGTCAAACTGTCAAAAATTAAATACAAAGAAAACATATTAAAAGCAGCAAGGGAAAAACAACAAATAACACACAAGGGAATCCCCATAAGGTTAACAGCTGATATTTCAGCAGAAACTCTGCAAGCCAGAAGGGAGTGGCAGGACATACTTAAAGTGATGAAGGAGAAAAACCTGCAACCAAGATTACTCTGCCCAGCAAGGATCTCATTCGGATTTGATGAAGAAATTAAAACCTTTACAGACAAGCAAAAGCTGAGAGAGTTCAGCACCACCTAACCAGCTTTACAACAAATGCTAAAGGAACTTCTCTAGGCAAGAAACACAAGAGAAGGATAAGACCTACAATAACAAACACAAAACAATTAAGAAAATGGGAATAGGAACATACATATCGATAATTACCTTAAATGTAAATGGACTAAATGCTCCCACCAAAAGACACAGATTGACTGAATGGATACAAAAACAAGACCCTTATATATGCTGTCTACAAGAGACCCACTTCAGACCTAGAGACACATACAGACTGAAAGTAAGGGGATGGAAAAAGATATTCCATGCAAATGGAAACCAAAAGAAAGGTGGAGTAGCAATTCTCATATCAGACAAAACAGATGTTAAAATAAAGACTATTAGAAGAGACAAAAAGGACACTACATAATGATCAAGGGATCGATCCAAGAAGAAGATATAACAATTGTAAATATTTATGAACCAACATAGGAGCACCTCAATATATAAGGCAAATACTAACAGCCATAAAAGGGGAAATTGACAGTAACATGTTCATAGTAGGGGACTTTAACAACCCACTTTCACCAATGGACAGATCATCCAAAATGAAAATAAATAAGGAAACCCAAGCTTTAAATGATACATTAAACAAGATGGACTTAATTGATATTTATAGGACATTCCATCCAAAAACAACAGAATACACATTTTTCTCAAGTGCTCATGGAACATTCTCCAGGATAGATCATATCTTGAGTCACAAATCAAGCCTTGGTAACTTTAAGAAAATTGAAATTGTATCAAGTATTTTTTCCGACCACAATGCTATGAGACTAGATATCAATTACAGGAAAAGATCTGTAAAAAAAAAAAAACACACGGAGGCTAAACAATACACTACTTAATAACGCAGTGATCACTGAAGAAATCAAAGAGGAAATCAAAAAATACCTAGAAACAAATGACAATGGAGACACAACGACCCAAAACCTATGGGATGCAGCAAAAGCAGTTCTAAGAGGGAAGTTTATAGCAATACAATCCTACCTTAAGAAACAGGAAGCATCTCGAATAAACAACCTAACCTTGCACCTAAAGCAATCAGACAAAGAAGAACAAAAAAAACCCCCAAAGTTAGCAGAAGGAAAGAAATCATAAAAATCAGATCAGAAAAAAATGAAAAAAAATGAAGGAAACGATAGCAAAGATCAATAAAACTAAAACCTGGTTCTTTGAGAACATAAATGAAATTGATAAACCATTAGCCAGACTCATCAAGAAAAAAAGGGAGAAGACTCAAATCAATACAATTAGAAATGAAAAAGGAGAAGTAACAACTGACACTGCAGAAATACAAAGGATCATGAGAGATTACTACAAGTAACTCTATGCCAATAAAATGGACTACCTGGAAGAAATGGACAAATTCTTAGAAATGCACAACCTTCTGAGACCGAACCAGGAATAGAAAATATGAACAGACCAATCACAAGCACTGAAATTGAAACTGTGATTAAAAATCTGCCAACAAACAAAAGCCCTGGACTAGATGGCTTCACAGGCGAATTCTATCAAACATTTAGAGAAGAGCTAACACCTATCCTTCTCAAACTCTTCCAAAATATAGCAGAGGGAGGAACTCATTCTATGAGGCTACCTTCAACTTGATACCAAAACCAGAAAGGGATGTCACAAAGAAAGAAAATTACAGGCCAATATCACTGATGAACACAGATGCAAAAATCCTCAACAAAATACTAGCAAACAGAATCCAATAGCACATTAAAAGGATCATACACCATGATCAAGTGGGATTTATTCCAGGAATGCAAGGATTCTTCAATATATGCAAAAAATCAATGTGATAAACCATATTAACAAATTGAAGGAGAAAAACCATATGATCATCTCAATAGATGGAGAGAAAGCTTTCGACAAAATTCAACACCCATTTATGATAAAAACGCTGCAGAATGCAGGCATAGAGGGAAATTTCCTCAACATAATAAAGGCCATATATGACAAACCCACAGCCAACATCGTCCTCAATGGTGAAAAACTGAGACCATTTCCACTAAGATCAGGAACAGGACAAGGTTGCCCACTCTCACCACTCTTATTCAACATAGTTTTGGAAGTTTTAGCCACAGCAATCAGAGAAGAAAAAGAAATAAAAGGAATCCAAACCGGAAAAGAAGAAGTAAAGCTGTCACTGTTTGCAGATGACATGATCCTATACATAGAGAATCCTAAAGATGCTATCAGAAAACTACTAGAGCTAATCAATGAATTTGGTAAAGTAGCAGGATACAAAATTAATGCACAGAAATCTCTGGCATTCCTATAAACTAATGATGAAAAATCTGAAAGTGAAATCAAGAAAACACTCCCATTTACCACTGCAACAAAAAGAATAAAACATCTAGGAATAAACCTACCTGAGACAAAAGACCTGTATGCAGAAAATTATAAGACACTGATGAAAGAAATTAAAGATGATACAAATAGATGGAGAGATATACCATGTTCTTGGATTGGAAGAATCAACATTGTGAAAATGACTCTACTATCCAAAGCAATCTACAGATTCAATGCAATCCCCATCAAACTACCACTGGCATTTTTCACAGCACAAGAGCTAAAAATTTCACAATTTATATGGAAACACAAAAGACCCCTAATAGCCAAAGCAATGTTGAGAACGAAAAACAGAGCTGGAGGAATCAGACTCCCTGACTTCAGACTATACTACAAAGCTACAGTAATCAAGACAGTATGGTACTGGCACAAAAACAAAACAGGATAGAAAGCCCAGAGATAAACCCATGCACATATGGTTACCTTATCTTTGATAAAGGAGGCAGGAATGTACAGTGGAGAAAGGACAGCCTCTTCAATAAGTGGTGCTGGGAAAACTGGACAGGTACATGTAAAAGTATGAGATTAGATCACTCCCTAACACCATACACAAAAGTAAGCTCAAAATGGATTAAAGACCTAAATGTAAGGCCAGACACTATCAAACTCTTAGAGGAAAACACAGGAAGAACACTCTATGACATAAATCACAGCAAGATCCTTTTTGACCCACCTCCTAGAGAAATGGAAATAAAAACAAAAATAAACAAATGGGACCTAATGAAACTTCAAAGGTTTTGCACAGCAAAGGAAACCATACACAAGACCAAAAGACAACCCTCAGAATGGGAGAAAATATTTGCAAATGAAGCAATTGACAAAGGATTAATCTCCAAAATTTATAAGCAGCTCATGCAGCTCAATAACAAAAAAACAACCCAATCCAAAAATGGGCAGAAGACCTAAATAAACATTTCTCCAAAGAAGATATACAGACTGCCAACAAACACATAAAAGAATGCTCAACATCATTAATCATTAGAGAAATGCAAATCAAAACGACAATGAGATATCATCTCACACCAGTCAGAATGGCCATCATCAAAAAATCTAGAAACAATAAATGCTGGAGAGGGTGTGGAGAAAAGGGAACACTCTTGCACTGCTGGTGGGAATGTGAATTGGTTCAGCCACTATGGAGAACAGTATGGAGGTTCCTTAAAAAACTACAAATAGAACTACCATATGACCCAGCAATCCCACTACTGGGCATATACCCTGAGAAAACCAAAATTCAAAGAGTCATGTACCAAAATGTTCATTGCAGCTCTATTTACAATAGCCCGGAGATGGAAACAACCTAAGTGCCTGTCATCAGATGAATGGATAAAGAAGATGTGGCACATATATACAATGGAATATTACTCAGCCATAAAAAGAAACGAAATTGAGCTATTTGTAATGAGGTGGATAGACCTAGAGTCTGTCATACAGAGTGAAGTAAGTCAGAAAGAAAAAGACAAATACCATATGCTAACACATATATATGGAATTTAAGAAAAAAAATGTCATGAAGAACCTAGGGGTAAGGCAGGAATAAAGACGCAGACCTCCTAGAGAACGGACTTGAGGTTATGGGGAGGGGGAAGGGTGAGCTGTGACAGGGCGAGAGAGAGTCATGGGCATATAGACACTAACAAACGTAGTAAGGTAGATAGCTAGTGGGAAGCAGCCGCATGGCACAGGGATATTGGCTCGGTGCTTTGTGACAGCCTGGAGGGGTGGGATAGGGAGGGTGGGAGGGAGGGAGACGCAAGAGGGAAGACATATGGGAACATATGTTTATGTATGACTGATTCACTTTGTTATAAAGCAGAAACTAATACACCATTGTAAAGCAATTATACCCCAATAAAGATGTTAAAAAAAAAAAAAAAAAAGAGTCATGTACCAAAATGTTCATTGCAGCTCTATTTACAATAGCCCAGAGATGGAAACAACCTAAGTGTCCATCTTCAGATGAATGGATAAAGAAGATGTGGCACATATATACAATGGAATATTACTCAGCTGTAAAAAGAAACGAAATTGAGCTATTTGTAATGAGGTGGATGGACCTGGAGTCTGTCATACAGAGTGAAGTCAGTCAGAAAGAGAAAGACAAATACCGTATGCTAACACATATATATATGGAATTTAAGGAAAAAAATGTCATGAAGAACCTAGGGGTAAGACAGGAATAAAGACACAGACCTACTAGAGAACGGACTTGAGAATATGGGGAGGAGGAAGGGTGAGCTGTGACAAAGCGAGAGAGAGGCATGGACATATATACACTACCAAACGTAAGGTAGATTGCTAGTGGGAAGCAGCTGCATAGCACAGGGAGATCAGCTCGGTGCTTTGTGACCGCCTGGAGCAGTGGGATAGGGAGGGCGGGAGGGAGGGAGACACAGGAGGGAAGAGATATGGGAACATATGTATATGTATAACTGATTCACTTTGTTATAAAGCAGAAAGTAGCACACCATTTTAAAGCAATTACACTGCAATAAAGATGTTAAAAAAAAAGATGAGGTGGCACATATATACAATGGAATATTACTCAGCCATAAAAGGAAATGAAATTGACCTATTTGTAATGAGGTGGATAGACCTAGAGTCTGTCGTACAGAGTGAAGTAAGTCAGAAAGAGAAAGACAAATACCGTATGCTAACTCATATATATGGAATTCAAGAAAAAAAAATGTCAGGAAGAACCTAGGGGTAAGACAGGAATAAAGACACAGACCTACTAGAGAATGGACTTGAGGATATGGGGAGGGGGAAGGGTAAGCTGTGACAAAGCGAGAGAAAGGCATGGACATATATACACTACCAAATGTAAGGTAGATAGCTAGTGGGAAGCAGCTGCATAGCACAGGGAGATCAGCTCGATGCTTTGTGACCACCTGGAGGGGTGAGATAGAGAGGGTGGGAGGGAGGGAGACACAAGAGGGAAGAGATATGGGAACATATGTATATGTATAACTGATTCACTTTGTTATAAAGCAGAAACTAACACACTATTGTAAAGCAATTATACTCTAATAAAAAAAAATAAAAATGGCAGAAGTTAAAAATAAAGAGAAGATTCTAAAGGCAGCAAGAGAAAAACGAAGAGTTAAATTCAAGGGAACCCCCATAAGACTATCAGCTGATTTCTCCACAGAAACACTGCAGGCCAGAAGGGAGTGGCAAAGTATATTCAAAGTCTTAAAAGGGAAAATTGTGCAACCTAGAATACTCTACCTAGCAAGATTATCGTTTAGAATAGGAGGAGAGATAAAGAATTTCTCAGACAAGCAAAAACTAAAAGAATACAGCAATACTAAACCTATCCTAAAAGAAATATTGAAAGGTCTTCTCTAAACAGAAAAAAGCAAGAAGATATAGGAATGAGGAAATCACAATTGGAAAGTAAACTACTTAAATAAGCCAGTATACAGATCAAAAAGAAAAAAAAAGAAAAAACCTATTTGTGAAAGCGACGATAAAGACAAGGAACAGCAAAAGAATAAACATGAAGATGTAAAAAAAGGATATCAAAATCATAAAAGTTGGGGAAGAAGAGTTAAGAAAATGTAGATTCTTTTTTTTTTTAGACTGTGTTTAAGGCTGTATGACTATCAGTCTAAAGCAAGCAGATATAAGAAGGGGTTAACATACCTGAAAAACAGGGCAACCATAAATCAAAAACATACAATAGATTCACAAAAACCAAAAAGAAGAGGACACAAGCATAAAATAAAAGAAAGTAATCAAGTCACAAAAAGAAAAACAAAAAAGGAAAGGAACAAAGAAGAAACATACAATCAACTGGAAAACAAGGTTTAAAATGGCAATAAATGTATAGGTATCAATAATTACCTTAAATGTCAATGGACTAAATGCTCCAACAAAAGACAGAGTGGCCGACTGGATGAAAAAACAAGCACCTACAATATGCTGCCTAAGAGAGATCCACCTTAGGACAAAGGACACACACAGACTGAAAGCAAGGGGATGGAAAAAGATATTTCATGCAAACGGAAATGACAAGAATGCGGGAGTCACAATACGTGTATTAGACAAAATAGATTTTAAAACAGAGGCCACAAAGATAAAGAAGGATACTATATAATGATAAAAAGGTCAATAGAAGAAGAGGACTTTACACTCATCAACATATATGCACCTAATATAGGAGAATACAAATACATAAAACATACTAGCAGACATAAAGGCAGAAATTGATGGGAATACAATAATAGGAGACTTTAACACCCCACTCACGTCAACAAACAAATCTTCTAGACAGAAAATCAATAAGGTAGCAGAGATCCTGAATGATACAGTAGAACAGTTAGACTTAATTGGTATTTTCAGAACATTACATCCAAAAAAAACCCAGAAAACACATTCTTTTCAAGTGTACATGGAATATTCTCTAGGACTGACCACATACTAGGGCACAAAACTAACCTCAACAAATTTAAGAGTACAGAAATTATTTCAAGGATCTTCTCCAACCACAATGGCATGAAACAAGAAATCAACCACAGGAAAAGAAATGAGAAAAAAATAATTACACGGAGACTAAACAACATGCTACTAAAAAATCAATGGGTCAACGAGGAAATCAAAAAGGAAATTAAAAATACCTGGAGACAAATGGCAATGAAAACACAACCATACAAAATCTATGAGATGCAGCAAAAGCAGTTCGTAGAGGGAAATTGACAGCAATACAGGCCTTCCTCAAAAAATAAGAAAAACCTCAAATAAACAACCTAACCTACCACCTAAAAGAATTAGAAAAAGAAAAATAAACAAAACCTAAAATCAGCAGAAGGAAGGAAATAATAAAGAACAGAGAGGAAATAAATAAAATAGACATTAAAAACACAACAGAAAAAAATTAGTAAAGCCAAGAGCTGGTTCTTTGAAAGGGTAAACAAAATTGACATGCCTCTGGCCAGGCTCACCAAGAAGAAAAAAGAGAGAATCCAAATAAATAAAATAAGAAATGAAAAAGGAGAAATCTCAACCAATACTGCAGAAATACAAAAAACCATAAAAGAATACTATGAATAATTATATGCCAACAAAGTTGACAACCTGTAAGAAATGGACAACTTTCTAGAAACACAGAGCCCACCAAAACTGAATCAAGAAGAAAGATAATTTGAACAGATCAATCACTATAGGTGAAATAGAATCTGTAATTAAAAAATAAAACAAAGCAAAAAAACTCCCTACAAATAAAAGTCCAGGACCAGATGGCTTCACGGGCGAATTCTACCAAACATACGAAGATCATACTTATACTGATCCTTCTAAAACTCTTTCAAAAGACTGAAGAGGAGGGAACACTCTCAAAAACATTCTATGAAGCCACCATCACCCTGATACCAAAACCAGACAAAGACATCACCAAAAAAGAAAATTATAACATCTTTGATTAGTATAGATGCAAAAGTTCTCAACAAAATATTAGCAAACCAAATCCAACAATACATAAAAAAGATTATACAACATGACCAAGTGGGATTCATCTCAAGTTCACAAGGATGACTCAATATATGCAAATCAATCAATGTTAATACACATTAACTAAAGCCACATCATCATCTCAATAGATACAGAAAAAGGATTTGACGAAATTCAACATTTATTCATGATGAAAACTCTTACCAAAGTGGGTATAGAGGGCACATATCTCAACATAATAAAAGTCATTTATGACAAACCCACAGCCAATATAATACTCAGTGGTGAAAAGTGGAAAGCCTTCTCGCTAAAACTTGGAACAAGACAAGGATCACCACTCTCAACTCTTCTATTCAACATAGTATTGCAAGTCCTAGCCACAGCACTCAGAAAAGAAAAATAGAAAGTATCCAAATTGGAAGGGAAGAGGTAAAATATTTACTATATGTAGATGACATGATAGTATACATAGAAAACCCTAGGGCACCACACAAAAGCCACTAGTGATAAATGAATTCAGCAAAGTAGCAGAATACAAGATTAACATTCAGAAATCAGTTGCATTTCTTTACACTAACAATGAAATATTAGAAAGGGAATGTAAAAAAACAATCCCTTTAAAAATTGCACCAAGGGCTTCCCTGGTGGCGGAGTGGTTGAGTCCGCCTGCCAATGCAGGGGACATGGGTTTGTGCCCCGGTCCGGGAAGATCCCACATGCCGTGGAGCGGCTAGGCCCGTGAGCCATGGCCGCTGGGCCTGCGCATCCATGCTCCACAACGGGAGAGGCCACAACAGTGAGAGGCCCGTGTACTGCAAAAAAAAAAAAAAAAAAAAAAAAAAAATTGCACCAAAAAAACCCCTAGGAATAAACCTGACCAAGGAGGTGAAAGACTTATATGCTGAGAACTATAAAACATTAATAAAGGAAATCAAAGAGGATTCAAAGAAATGAAAAGATATCCCATGCTCTTGGACAGGAAGAATTAATACTGTTAAAACGGCCATACTATCCAAAGCAATCTACAGATTTAATGTGATCCCTAGCAAGTCACCCATGACATTTTTCACATAACTAGAACAAATAATACAAAAATTTATACGGAACCATAGAAGACCCAGAATTGCTAAGGGAGTCCTGAGGAAAAAAAAAAAAAGCAGGAGGTATAACCCTCCCAGACTTCAGACAATACTACAAAGCTACAATAATCAAAACACTGTGGGGTACTGGTACAAAAACAGACATATGGATCAATGGAATAAAATAGAGCCCAGAAATCAACCCACACACCTACGGTCAATCTTTGACAAAGGAGGCAAGAATATAAAATGGGAAAAAGACAATCTCTTCAGCAAGTGGTACTGGGAAAGTTGGACAGTTGCATGTATATCAATGAAGTTAGAACACACCCTCACACTATGCACAAAAACCAACTCAAAATAGCTTAAAGACTTAAACGTAAGACATGACACCATAAAACTACTAGAAGAGAGCAAAGGCAAAACATTCTCTGACATAAATCGTATAAGTGTTTTCTTAGGTTAATCTTCCAAGGGAATAAAAATAAAAACAAAAATAAACAAATGGGACCTAATCAAACCTACAAGATTTGCACAACGAAGGAAACCATAAACAAAATGAAAAGACAACCCACAGAATGAGAAAATATTTGCAAACAACGTGACTGACAAAGGCTTAACTTCCAAAATATACAAACAACTCATACAGCTCAATAACAAAAAGACAAACAACCCAATTGAAAAATGGACAGGAGACCTAAATAGATATTTCTCCAAAGAAGACATACAGATGACCAGTAGGCACATGAAAAGATGTTCAACATCAGCAATTATTAGAGTAAATGAAAACCAAAACCACAACAAGGTACCACCTCATGCCGATCACAATGGCCACCATTAAAAAGTCTACAAATAAATGCTGGAGAGGGTGTGAAGAAAAGGGAACCCTCCTTCACTGTTGGTGGGAATGTAATTTGGTACAGCCACTAAGGAAAACAGTATGGAGGTTCCTCAGAAAACTAAAAATAGAATTACCATATGATCCAGCAGTCCCACTGCTGGGCATATATCTGGAGAAAACTATAATTCAAAAAGATATTTGCACCCCAATGTTCAGAGCACTACCATTCACAATAGCTAAGACATGGAAACAACCTAAATGTCCATCAACAGATGAATGGATAAAGATGTGGTATATACACACACACACACACACACACACACAATGGAATACTACTCAGCCATAAAAAGAACAGAATAATGTCATTTGCAGCAACATGGATGTAACCAGAAATCATCACACTAAGTAAGTCAGAAAGAGAAAGACAAATACCATATGATATCACTTATATGTGGAATCTAAAATATGGCACAAATGAACCTATCTACAAAATAGAAACAGGCTCACAGTCATAGAGAACAGACCTGTGGTTGCCAAGGGGGAGAAGAGGTGGGAGAAGGATAGGCTGGGAATTTGGGGATGGAACTATATCCAATCTCCTGGGATAATCCATAATGGAAAAGAATATAAAAAGGAAGGTATATATGTGTATAACTGAGTCACTTTGCTGTACAGCAGAAATTAGCACAACACTGTAAATCAACTATACTTTAATTAAAAAAAAAAAAAGGAGAAAAGAAACCATCCCCAAAAGGCTATACTGTCACTGTGAGGGTAAACTAGAATTACACCATTACCTCCACCACCACCCTCAGCCACAGCAAGGCCAACTTGCCTGTATCAAACTATGACTCGAACTGTGAAATGAAGAAAAATTTTACCCTGAGAGTTACTAACCCCAAGTCACTCTCAAACAGATTTGTATCTTGAAGTTACATGACAGACGTAAGGAGGTTCAAAAACCCTCAAACTGAGAATTCTGTATATTGAGATACTGGTTTAATAGTATCCAATGATCTTTAACAGAAGTTAACAAAAATTCTCTCTGCAGGAATCTACCTTTATCATCAAAGAGTTTAACACAGATAACGTTCCAAGAGAAAGGAGAAGCTCGCTGGAAACACACATGCAAGAAAACAAAGCTTCAATAGTAAGAACTAGCAGAAATCGAAAGTAAAATCGTATTGGAATCAAAGGACTCAAGTATAACTACGTTTATTATATTTTAAGAAATAAAAGATTGAAAATATAAATAAACAATAGATCTGAAAAAGAACCAAAGAGAAATGGATCTAGAATGCAACATAGACATAAAAAGATGAAAAATATGAAACATCTTAAGAGACTTGGATGACTGAGAAAGCCTAACATCTGTCTTGTAAGAGTTCTGGAAGGAAGGGAGGCTAAGAATAGGTCAGTGGCAGTATTTGGAGAAATAACAGATTAGAATTTTCCAAACTACAGATTTAAGAATAAATCACAGTATTAATAAAAAATAAATCCACACATAAATATATGATGTGAAACTATAAAACACCAAAAACAATTACCAACAAAGAAACTAAGATTAGATTCACAACAGAAGACAATGGAATACTTTGCATGTGCTGAGAAAATATCTATCAGTGTAGAATTTTATATAAAGCAAGTACATCTTTCAAGATTTAGAGCAAAATATTTACAGACAAAAACCGAGTGTTAGAAGAGCTTCATTAAAGGAAACTTTAAAGAATGTCCTCTGGCAGAAAGTGATCCCAGAGGGAAGAAAACAAATGCAAGAAAGAATGAAAAGCAAGGCAAACAGAAAATATGTGGCGTAATTCTAAACAAACATTACAGTTTAAATTAATAATAGTTATTATATCTTGAAGAGTTTAAGAAACAAGACAGAATTAAAGTAGCATATAAATTCAGAGAAAAAGTTATAAAAAGCACTCTAAGATATTTATTCAGTAGGAAGATGAAAATTTAAGTCTAGACTCTATTAAAGTATTTGTTAAAAATTCTAATAACCATTAAAACAAGAGAAGAATGCATAATTTCCAAAACAATAAAAAAGGAAAAATTAACCAAACAAAAAAATCCAAATGAAGGCAAGAGAGGAAACAAATACTGAAAAGTGGGCCAAATTAAAGGCACAGAATAAGGCAGTAAAAATAAGTCCAAACGTATAAGTAATTACAGTAAATGAACTGTATGTATTATTTAAAAGACTATATGAAAAACACCACCCCACTATCCTTGTTTAAATAAGATAAAAAAGATATTAAAAACTTGAAATGAATGAAAGAAAGATAACCAGGAAAATATTTAAAGAGAAAGCTGCTAACTACATTCATTAATAGCAAGTTAAACAGATTCTAGAGCAAAAAGTCTCGAAAGATGAAGAAATCAGCACATAACAATAAAGAATTCAATAATGTCCTGAAAATATATAAGGCAAAAATTGACAGAACAAGGGTAATTGACAAATCTACATAAAGGAATAGTGTAATACACTTTTCTCAGTAATTAAGGAATTGATCTGACAACTGCAATCAGCTAAAATACAGAAGATTTAGCAATATAACTAATAAGCTTGAACTAATGGACAAATACTGAACATTGCACATACAACAGCAGAATTCTCATTCTTTCAACCAAACAAGTAACAATTACAAAAGCTCAGTACAAGTAAGTCTCAACAAATTTCAAAGGAATGGGAACATAAAGACCATCTCTCTCTCTCTCTCTCTCTCTCTCTCTCTCTCTCTTTCTTTTACCACACTACTGTCAAGGTGGAAATCAATACTAAAATGTAACAGGAAAATCACTACATTAGAATCTGAAACAACTTTTAATTTATGAACTCAAAAAGAAAATGAAGAAAACATTCACAACTGAAAAGTACGAAAATACAATATACCAAAATTTGGGAGATGGAACTAAAGCAATACTGAGAGGGAAATTTTTAACCTTAACTATTTATATCAGGGAAAAAACAAAAGACTGAAAACTAGTACAATAAATATCCATTTCAAGAAATTAGAATAAAAGAAACCAGAAGTTTAAAGAAGAATTAGTAAAGGTAAGAGTAAAAATTAATGAAATAGAAAGCAATGATGTTAAGACAGAAATAACAATGCAAAAAGTTAATTCACTAAAAAAGACTAATAAAACTAACAAATCAATTTTTTCCAAATCATGAAAAAAACATGAATGAAAGAGGGGAATACAACTACAGAAGACACTTAGATAATATATATTATATATGAGACAACATAATACAAATATAATAAAGTTACATAAGAAGCTATTATTTAGCCCAATAAAATTAAAAGCTAAGATGAAAATTTTTTTTAGAAAAGTATAAACTACCATGATGATTCAAGAAATAGAAAAACTAAATAATCCACTATCATTAATTAAATAGTTAAAAAATTAAAAAACAAAAAAACTCGAGGCCCAGATGATTTTATCAGTAAGTTTAACCAAACATTCAAACAACAAATATTTCACAAACAAAATAGAGATGTAAAAATCCTAAATAAAACATTAGAAAAGCAAATCTAGCAATGCAAAAATTATGACTATACTGCATTTATTCTAAAAATGCAAAACTGGGTGAATATCAGGAAATTAACTGAATTTAACAATTAAAATAATATGATCAATTCAATAGATGCTGATAAAATTCATTAGCTAGCCATAATTAAAAGAACACCAAATCAGGAACAAAAAGTAAATGGTATCAAGGAACCAAATAAATGGTATCTTCCAAAGTCCTACAACAAATACCTCATTTCACCGAATCCACACTACCATTTTTCTGTTCCTCAGAAACAACAAATTTAATTCTGCCCTAGATGCTGAGCACAAACTCTTCCATCTGCCTGGAACACTCTACTCCCAGTTCTTATAGTTCTTATTTAGTTCTCAACTCATGAATATTCTCAACAGGCCTTTCCTGAACATTCAACAGAAATAAATAAAAGCACCACCTCCCCTAAACCTTGCCAAGGCCTACAATGAGCTAAATCTAATCTAAGTTCTTTGTCTTCATTTTACTCGACCTATCGGCAACACTGGACACATATCAATCCCTCCTCCTCAAGCCATTCGAGCCATTCAAAGTACTGCTTTCCAGGTACTATATTCTTCGGACTCACTAGCAGTCTTCCCAGTTTCCTTTCCCTATATTCAGCCTCTAAATGCTGCAGTACAACAGGGTCTAGCTCTTAGACTTCTTTGCTTTGTATCTTCTCCCTTGGAGACTTCAATCACCCTACTGCCAACTCCCCAAACGTATTATCTTTGGCCCAGACTTCTCACCAAACGATAGGTTAAAAAATCCAATTGCCCATTCAACATTTCTACCTGAATGGCTATATAGGCATCTCAAACTTTACTCTGTATTTTACTGACCCTGAGAAGCATCTGTTTTTGTTATTGTTCTTTTCCATCTTAACATTTCTGAAACTGGGTTGCACATTTCAAACTGTGTCATAGTTCAGTTGGAAGCTGCATTTTACAAATGGTGCCATCTTAATTTGATGAAATATAATTTACTCCAAAATGACCTTCTGATCTTACTCTAAAACATCCTGACGCACGTTTCATTACCTCAGCTAACAGAAACTCCACTCTTAAGCATGCCAGATTATCTATATAGGTACATGTCCTCTTCGATGCCTCTCTTTCACACCCTATATTCAATTTGTGAGCAAATCCCAAACTATTTTAATTTTCTCTTAGGGTTATTATTATTCATCACTACATTGGTATCCTTGCTTTTGCCTCTCTTTCCTATTTTTCACCCAGCAACTTTAATGGTCTGGTTAAAATTTAAGTTAGATTATGTCACCTCTCTGCTCAAATCCTGGTGGCTTCCCATCTTATTCAAAATAAATGCAAATTCCTTACAGGTCTACAAGGCCTTATGAGCTGGCTCCCTCCCTGATATTTTCAGAACTTACCTTTTCCTGTTCAATGCAATCCAGTGACTCTAGGTACCACTTCAGAGTCTTAGCATTAACAGATTCTTCTGCCTGAAATGCTGTTTCTCCAAATATCTCCATGCTCATCCCCTTATTCTCTTCAAGTCTTTGTTCAAATAATACTTTCTCGGGAGAACTTTCCTGATCACCTTATTCAATACTGTAATTTCCACTCTGGCATTCCCTATATTCTCTTCCTGCCTCTATTTTTCTACACAGTGCTTATCACCATCTAACATATTTTATTACCTATTTGTTTATGTCTCCTCTTCGCCTCTAACCATAAATTCCATGATGGCAGAATGCTGTATCCCCCAATGAACTAATAAATATTTGAAAAATGATTGCATAAATGCATGTCAGAGACTATTCTATCCACTGTTGCCTTCAATGGATATGTGGTCAGTTAATGCAGCCGTTCAACAGCAATGACAATTCCAACAACTAAAAATGAGCCATTTTGTGTCTGGTACTCTCAAAGCCAAATGGACCCTAATGGAACAAGAGAGCACAACATAACCATGTTGAGTATGGGGAAAGGGAAATCTCCCCTTGTGCCAGACTTGGTAACAGAACTCTGGTTAATAGTCACTGGTTAGATTATTAGAGCAAGCAGCTACTGCACACCAAGTAGTTAACCTATTTAGATAACTAAGAAGACAACTGGGCTTTGGTGATTCAGGGTAGAAAGTCAGGAGTGCTTAAGACCTGCAGCCATCCATAATGGACTTTTGAAACTTAAATATTAATACTTCCTCTGTATTTTATAAATATACCTGGCTTAGTATATTTTTTCAGTTTCAATATCTAAGAAACCATTGTGATCAATCAATGGTACCAAGGCTAACCCAGGAGTATCTTTGGCAACAGGCATACCTCGGAGACATTGCGAGTTTGGTTCCAGACCACCACAATAAAGTGAATACTGCAATAAAGTGTGTCACACGAATTTTTCGGTTTCCCAGTACTTATAAAAGTTGTTTACACTATACTGTAGTCTACTAAGTGTGCAACAGCATTACATCTAAAACAACAATGTACCTACCTTAATTAAAAATACTTTATTCCTAAAAAATGCTAACCATCATTTGACAATGCGGGGTTGCCACAAACCTTCAATTTGTAAAAAAACAAAAACAATGTATCTGCAAAGCACAATGAAACGAGGTATGCTTGTATTTTTTAAAATTGAGATATAATTCACATATCATACAATCCACCATTTTAAAGTCTACAATTTGATGGTTTTTAAAAAAATGGTGGTAAAATGTATAAAATTTACTAGTTTAACCATTTTCAGGTATACAGTTGAAAGACTGTGTGTAGCAACAACGGTTTTTAAATACATTCACAAGGTTGTGCAACAATCACCACCATCTAATTCCAGAATATTTTCATCTCCCAAAAGAGGAGCCCATACCTGTTAAACCAATCACTCCCCATTCTTTCCTCTCCTCATACCCCAGCTACCACTAATCTATTTTCTGTCTATGGATTTGCTTATTCTGGACATTTCATATAAATGGAATCATGCAACATGTATTCTTTTGTGTCTGGCTTCTTTCACCAAGCATTATCTCTGCAAGGTTTACCCATGTTATAGGATCTATCAGTACTTCAATCCTTTTTACGGCTCAATAAAATGTCATTGTATGGATATATCACATTCTGTTTACCCATTTATCAGGTGATATACATTTGAGTTATTCATAATTTTCATTATTAAAATTAGGAAAAAGCTACTTTTGTGTCAATGAGCAATCAATCTCTAGAATAGTGACTGACCAAAGAATATTTGTATTTAATATTTGACAGATGCTGCCGAATAGGATATAGTGCCTGTACTCCCACAAACAGTGCACAACAGGATTCACTTTCCTATACCTTCATATGATTGAATTTTATTTTAAAAATTTTCTAAGCTGAGAAGAAAAGAATCCTCACCTTGATTTCCTTGATAACTAGTGAGGTGTAGCCTCTTTATATATTTACTGGCCATTTACTTTGCATTAAATTTCTTTGCTTATTTTCTATTAAGTGGTTTATAATTTTTACTGACTTGATGAAACATTGGTATTTTGATAATTTTGAGACACGTACATGCTATCTGTACTGAGAATGTTTCCTCCCATCTGTCACTCATTTTTAACTATGGCACCATTATATTTAGCTAGATTTTTATGGAGCCTAAATTTCTTATTTTCCTTTATTTGTTTATTTTTTTCGAGGCAAGGCTTTATTGGGTCTAATGCTGCAGCATAAGGGGGTGAAAACAAGAGTCAGGTGCCCATGCTCACTCCACAAGAGGAGCTGCTTGGGTCCTTAAAATGGGTAACAACAGGGGCAGGTACGTGGGTTGGGCAGGAGGTACAGCTTAGGTAACCTGTCCACTGCCGTGGTGGTGCTTTGTGCAGGGATTATGCACAATGCCCTGCTTTTGCTCCTGGCACCTCAACTGGTTTGTGGCTTTTTTTTAATCTTATTGTTCATAACTGCCCCAACTGCCATGTGTGCAGTTATTTTTAGTCCCTTACAGTTACTTTGTATTCTGTCGCTTCAGGGGAAGTTTGTCCAGGTTCAAGTGCTCTGGTAAAGGGTCCCAGGTACCCAGCCTATCTCAAGTGGAGACCTGCTGTTCTCAGCCTAGCTTTCCTCGTGATTTGGCAGAGGCCGTGTAGTTCCAGTCATCAGAGCCTTCTCTTCCTTAGAGCTCTTCCTATCTTCCTTTATATTGTTATTGGCTATCCTGTTCTACTTAGAAAGGCCCCTCCCTTTCCTGAGATTTAAAAAATATTCTACATTTTTCCTATCATTTTCAAAGTTACATATTTTTTTCACTCAGCCTTTAACACATCGAGATTTTATTGATGTACAGGGTGGCTGATAAAGCTCTATATTTATCCATTTTAAAAATTAACAGCTAATTATTTCAACTCAATTTGAGTAATTTATACCCAATGCTTAAATTGCCACCTTTACAATAAATTAAATTTTTATGAGGAAAACATAGGAAGAACACTCTTTGACATAAATCACAGCAAGATCTTTTTTGATCCACCTCCTAGAGTAATGGAAATAAAAGCAAAAATAAACAAATGGGACCTAATGAAACTTAAAAGTTTCTGTGCAGCAAAGGAAACTACAAACAAGACAAAAAGACAACCCTCAGAATGGGAGAAAATATTTGCAAATGAATGAACGGACAAAGGATTAATCTCCAAAATATATAAACAGCTCATGCAGCTCAATATTAAAAAAACAAACAACCCAATCCAAAAATGGGCAGAAGACCTAAACAGACATTTCTCCAAAGAAGTCATATAGATAGCCAAGAAGCACATGAAAAGCTGCTCAACATCACTAATTATTAGAGAAATACAAATCAACACTACAATGAGGTATCACCTCACACCGGTAAGAATGGTCATGATCAAAAAACCTAGAAACAATAAATGCTGGAAAGGGTGTGGTGAAAAGGGAACCCTCCTGCACTGCTGGTGGGAATGTAAATTGATACAACCAGTATGGAAAACAGTATGGAAGTTCCTTAAAAAACTAAAAATAGAACTACCATACGACCCAGCAATCCCACTACTGGGCATAAACCCAGAGAAAACCGTAACTCAAAAAGACACATGCACCCCAATGTTCATTGCAGCACTATTTACAATAGCCAGAACATGGAAGCAACCTAAATGCCCATCGACAGATGAATGGATAAAGAAGATGTGGTACATATACACAATGGAATATTACTCAGCCATAAAAAGGAACAAAATTGGGTCATTTGTAGAGACGTGGATGGACCTGGAGTCTGTCATACAGAGTGAAGTAAGTCAGAAAGAGAAAAACAAATATCGTATATTAATGCATATATGTGGAACCTAGAAAATGGTACAGATGAACCAGTTTGCAGGGCAGACATTGAGACACAGATGCAGAGAACAAACGTATGGACACCAAGGGGGGAAAGTGGTGGTGGTGGTGGTGGGGGTGGGATGGATTGGGAGATTGGGATTGACATATATATGCTACTATGTATAAAATGGATAACTAATAACCTGCTGTAAAAAAATAAATAAAATTCAAAAAAAAATTCTTATATACATTTAGAACTGTTCCTATTTTCTCCATTCTGCTCCTCTAATTTTCTGTACGAATTCCATACTATTAACAGCTTTATTAACTAGACAGCCACATGTGAAAGAATGAAATCAGGACATTCTCTAACACCATACACGAAAATAAACTCAAAATGGATTAAAGACCTAAATGTAAGGCCGGATACTATAAAATTCTTAGAGGAAAACACAGGCAGAACACTCTATGACATAAATCACAGCAGTATCTTTTCTGGACCCACCTCCTAGAGTAATGAAAATAAAACCAAAAATAAACAAATGGGACCTAATTAAACTTAAAAGCTTTTGCACAGCAAAGGAAACCATAAACAAAACGAAAGGACAACCCCCAGAATGGAAGAAAATATCTGCAAACAAAGCGACCAACAAGGGATTAATCTCCAAAATACACAAACAGCTCATGCAGTTCTACATCAAAAAAACAACCAACCCAATCAAAATATGGGCAGAAGGTCCAAATACACATTTCTCCAAAGAAGACATACAGATAGTCAAAAAGCATATGAAAAGAGCCCAACATCACTAATTATTAGAGAAATGCAAATCAAAACTACAATGAGGTATCTATCACTTCACATGGGTCAGAATGGCCGTCATCAAAAAGTCTACAAACAATAAATGCTGGAGAGGGTGTGGAGAATAGGGAACCCTCCTACACTGTTGGTGGGAATGTAAATTGGTACAACCACTATGGAGAACAGTACAGAGGTTCCTTAAGAAACTAAAAATAGAATTACCATATGTTCCAACAATTACCATACATCCCACTCTTGGGCATATATCCAGAGAAAACCACACATGCATATTTGAAAAGATACATGCATCCCAATGTTCACTGCAGCACTATTTACAACAGCCAAGACATGGAAGCAACCTAAATGTCCATTGACAGAGAAATGGATAAAGAAGATGTGGTACATATATGCAATGGAACATTACTCAGCCATAAAAAAGAATAAAATAATACCATTTGCAGCAACATGGATGCACCTAGAGATAATCATACTAAGTGAAGTAAGTCAGACAGAGAAAGACAAATATCATATATCACTTTCATGTGGAATCTAAAAAAAATGATACAAATGAACTTATTTGCAAAACAGAAACAGACTCAGATTTCGAAAGCAGACTTGGGATTGTGGGGTGGGGGGGGACTTGGAAAGAGATAAATTAGGAGTTTGGGATTAACATATATACACTACTATATATAAAACAGATAATCAACAGGGACCTACTCTATAGCACAGGGAACTCTACTCAATATTCTGTAATAACCTATATGGGAAAAGAATCTGAAAAAAAATGGATATATGTATATGTATAACAATGACTTAGCTATATACCTGAAACTAACACAACACTGTAAATCAACTATACTCCAATATAAAAGAAAAATTAAATTTTAAGAAAAGGCTTATTTTACACTTTAACATCTGTTACATAAATGTCTTATTCATGATTCTACTTTTCAAGACCTCTTGGGTTTATTCTTCCCGATGAACTTTATAATCAACTTATAAATTTACCTGTTGAGACTCTTATTGGAATTATATCAGATTTATACGTTACCTTGGAAAGGACTGACATGTTAATGGTGACTACAAATTTATATTTTTAGAACATAATATGCTTCTCCATTTATTCAGGTCTTGGTTTTGTATCCTTCAGTAAAATACCACCATTATATTTTAATAAGTTGAGCATAACCTCTTTAACTGTTTTCTTCCATGTGTGCCTATTTCTCATCTCTACATAAATTCTAAAATTTTCAACAATTTTTGAATAAAGATCACTTCCTCATTTCCTACAAAATAAAGTATTAGATAATCTTTAAGAGCTATTTCAGCTAAGAAAATTCAATAACTTTCTATAAACACTCCAAAAAGCAACACTCTAAAAATCACCTAAAGGATGTACATGTTCATATATAAAAGACAAAGTATCTGCACCAAGGATGGTCAACTGGTTTCATCTTGAAGAGTAACTCTCATCCATCAGAAATGGCTGCCAAGAGTGGTAAACTCAGAACATCTAGGTTTAAGGGAAAAGAACACCATAATGAATTATCGATTTCTACCATGAGGGAGGGAATGGAAAATGGTGACATAAATGCCAAGTATCTGCCATACATGAAGTTCACCAAACTACTAACAGTGGTCGTTTCTGGAAGTGGAATTATGGCAAGAAGGCTTTCATCTTTTTACACTCCTACATTGTTTGCATTTTTTTAAACAAGCAAATATTTTGCTTTCAAAATCAGAAAAAAGAAAGCTTAAGTTTGTAAAAAATACTGCAACTTCTTAATGAATATTTAATAGTGGTATATTTCTATTTCATTATCTCCCATAAATTTCTAATTTCCTTAAGAATTTTTCCAGAAGAAAGTTCTTACAATTCAGGTTTTAAAAGATGCATTAAGGGACTTCCCTGGTGACGCAGTGGCTAAGACTCTATGCTCCCAATGCAGGGGGCGAGGATTCAACCACCAGTCGGGGAACTAGATCCCACATGCACGCCGCAACTAAGAGTCCAAATGCCACAACTAAGGAACCCGCCTGCCGCAACTAAGACCCGGCACAACCCAAATAAATAATAAATAAATATTTTTTAAAAAAAGATGCATTAAAAAAAACCAAAAACAAAACCAAAAACACCTTACCTCTCTAGATAAAGTATCCCTTAAATATTATTTCCAGTATCTATGCCACAATACTGTATTATTACTCTTGACTAAAGTCATCAGGAAAGCATGAACATAAACTAAGAAATTATGTAGGGAAATGTGGTTTTAACACTTACAATTCAATTTCAACCATGCCTTTGGAACATCCTCTCTTCACAAAAAAGCCAACCTAAGATATAAGAAAGACAAAGTGAGCTGTGTGATGACATTCCCAGGTTAACAATGAGCGATTTAGCAAAGTCATCATTATTTGTCAGATTCTTTCAATAACTACTCTGTACATTCATTCCCATCACCTTCTAATTGCACCCTTCCCAGATTTAGACTCCTCCATTGGTTCCACTCACAGATAGTCATCATCTTAAGTTACCATTTATTGAACCTTCTATGTGCCTAATAGCCTCTTACAAAGTTCATGACAGAGCCAGTAAGTAGTGCAGAGCAAGGATCTGAGCCCAGGTAGCCCAGCTCCAGACCCTGGGTACTTCTATGGAGTTGCACAGATTAAATATTATTAACAATCACTCTAAAAGTACTCATCCTGTTATTAATTAGGATACACCTACCACCCAGCACTTAAAAAAAAGAGCAATAAACGTAGTAAATACAATTTAAGTAAGTACAATTTATATAGTATAATAGACATATTTAAGCTAGTTTCTATATATTTGAGCATAAGTATGAAAAAAGACCCTGGGCCTAAAAAAATCAGATTGGATCTTAAATTAGGCTGTAAGTAAGTAATACTTAAAAAAAGGCAAAAACTGCACCTTGCAAACAATTGTCTTTTTAATAGTGATGATGACAATTATAACCACAACAGTTAACATTTATTAAGCATTACTAAATGTTTCTGTGCTAAGCACTTTATATACAATTTTCTCATTTAATACTCATGAGCAAAGTTATGAGCTATATGTTATATCCATTTTATAGATTATGAAAGTGAAACCCAGAAATATGAAAAAGCCTGTTCCTGTAACAAGAAAGTACAGCTTAATGATCAAGAGTACAGGCTTTACCGTGTCTAGTTCAAATCTCAAGTCTGCCATATATAAGCTGTTTGACCTTAACCAGGTTACTTAGCCTCTTGTTTCAGTTTCTTCATAGATAGGGAAAACAGTGGCATTTTTGTAGGAGTGGGTCATCTACTCATTAGCTTGCAACAATTAAAATACTTCGTACCAAATGGAAGAAAAGATCAGGAGGAAGTTTTTATTATAAAGTATCTGTACAGGTGGTACAGAACATGCTTGTACTAAATTTTTATGTTAGCATTTAAATAGAAATACAACATTAAAAAGGTATTTTTGCTAAGAACTTGGACATCCCCTAAACACAAGGTCTGCAATCTGTCATCTAAGAAACACTGCACTGCACTCCACAGCTTCCTTTAAAAAGCCTACCACTCAAGGGTGAGGAGAGATGTGTCTTCTTTATGACACAAATAAATAGGAAGATTGGTGAACATTGTTACAGCCCAATCCATTCTGACCATACAGCCCTTGGAGCACAATCCAGCAGACCATTACACAGAGATAAGGATTCAATAAATGATTTCTGAAAATTACATATCAGGAATTCCCTGGCGGTCCAGTGGTTAGGACTCCGTGCTTTCACTGCCAACAGCCGGGGTTCGATCCCTGGTCAGGGAACTAAAATCCCACAAGCCGAGCAGTGGGCAGTGCGGCCACAAAACAGACAAAACTACGTATCAATATTTATAAAAATCTGAGTGGGTCCTTGGAAATTATCTACCCCAACCCGTTCTTTGAAATAAAGAAAAACTGAGTTCCAGACAAATGACTAAGGTTACAAAGCCAATCATTAATAAAGCAGTATCTTTTCTACCTCATAAATGCCTCCCACAGAGCATTAAAAAAATCATATTTTGAATACGTTATTTATAATCATAAGGGGTGTAAAACTCAATCTTGTAACCTACATTAAATTTTAAGCCTGGCTAAGAAACCTGTAATATCATTTTGATAATATCGTAATATTTACAACAGTTTTAGAAAAATGAATCACTTCAAGTTTTAAAAATATTTTACAGTGAAGTAACAACTCAACTTTTAGACTTTTTTAAAAAAATTATTTTATGTATTTTTGGTTGCTTTGGGTCTTTGTTGCTGCGCATGGGCTTTCTCTAGTTGCGGTGAGCAGGGGCTACTCTTTGTTGCGGTGTGTGGGCTTCTCATTGCGGTGGCTTCTCTCGTTGTGGAGCACGGGCTCTAGGCGCACGGGCTTCAGTAGTTGTGGCATGTAAGCTCAGTAGTTGTGGCGCACGGGCTTAGTTGCTCCGCGGCATGTGGGATCTTCCCGGACCAGGGCTCGAACCCATGTCCCTTGCATTGGCAGGAGGATTCTTAACTACCATGCCACCAGGGAAGCCCCTAGACTTTCTTTTTAAAACATGTTTTTATGTGAAATACATACCACACAGTAAATATGAACTTTATGCACTGTTTAAGAAATAACAAAACAACCATGTATCTACCTATTTAAGGAACTGATCACTACCAGTGTATCTGACATTTCTTAATTCATGCCAGCTATGTCCTTCTCTCTCGACAGATGTAATCTCTAAATTGATTTGCTGATAATTCTTTTGCTTTTATTTTTACTGTATAAATCTCCAAATATTAAATATATATTATATATATATTTGACCATTCCAGAAACAAATTCACATCACATGTATTTTTCTGTGATGGCATTTTTCCTTAAAATTCTGTTTTTGAGATTTAACCAATGAGCCAAAGTTTGCTTTTACTGTCATATAATATTCAATTTTATTTGACTATACTAAATTTTATTGCAAACAATGTTTCTATAAATATTTCCATAATTTCACCTAGTATAAATGGACACAAGCTTACTAAGGTACCTAGAAGTAGAATTTTTGAGGGACTGGATATAGGCATTTACAGATTTACTAGGTAATGCCATATTTTCCAAGGGGGTTGTACAAATTCATATTCCCACCAAGAATGTATCAGAGTTCCCACTGCTTTATATCCTTATAAGCCACATGGCACCACAAGAATTTTTGTGGGTCTAATGGATGCACCATGCCAGGGTTAATTCGTTTCTCTGATAATTAATGAAGCTGAGCATATTTTCATGTATTTACTGGCTGTTTGGGGTGCCTCTTCTGTGAGACATCTGAGCATATCTTTTGCTCATTTATCTTCTCAGTTGCCATTATTTTGATTATGTAGTCTGGATACCAATCTTGTTATATGTGCTATATATATACCTTCTCTCATTTGTAACTAGTCTTTTCTCTACAAGGTGTCTTTTGATGAACAAAAGTTCCTTAATTTGACTGTAGTTGAATTTATCAACCTTTCCTTTGCAGTCTATATTTTTATTTAAGAAATTCTTCTTTAATCTGAAGTCACAAGGATATTTTCTTCGACTACCAATCTTTTCCAGAAACTTTCTGTTCAATCACATTTAGATCTTTAATATACCTGGAACTGATTTTTGTTGTAGTGTGAAGAAAGGACTCAATTTCATTTTTTCCTATACCAATAAGCAACTGTCTCAGTAGTATTTATTCATCTCTTCCCCACTCATCCACAGTGTCAGTTCTGTCATAAATCAAGTTTTTACTAATCATGGCTTTGTATCTGGGCTCTTTATTCTGTCACATCACACTAGTCTATCCTACACCAATACCACAATGTCTTAATTTACTGTAATTTTGTATTGTCTTGATATCTGATAGGCAAGTTTTTCCATTTTGTCCTATTTCTTTAGAAGTATCTTAGCTATTTCTGGCCCTTTATTCTTCCACCTAAAATTTAGAGTCAGCTTGTAATTTATATAGACAATATAGGGATTTTGACTGGAATGACATTTTTATATTAGATCTTCTTGTCCATTAATACAGTGCATCTCTCTAAACTTCAATGTTTTTAAATAAAAATTGTAATTTCTGCATATAGGTTTTACATGTCTTTTATTAATTTACTGCTATGAAACTTGTACTTTTGTGGCTGTAATGTCCATTTTTAATTGCATTTTCTGGTCTTTGTTAGTATATAGAAATGCAATTGATTTTTGTTATACAACTTTTTTTGGCAGGGTCTCAGTTTTTATTTCTAATCTGATAATTATTTTTAAGTTTATTATTGTTTTTGTTTTCGTTCTTGCGGTACACGGGCCTCTCACTGCCGTGGCCTCTCCCGTTGCGGAGCACAGGCTCCGGACGCACAGGCTCAGTGGCCATGGCTCACGGGCCCAGCCGCTCCACGGCATGTGGGATCTTCCCAGACCGGGGCACGAACCTGTGTCCCCTGCATCGGCAGGCGGACTCTCAACCACTGCGCCACCAGGGAAACCCTAAGTTTATTATTAATTCTAATCAATAGATATAACTCACAGAAACAAAAGGTTTTGGAGTCCTCAGTAAGTTAAAGAATGTAAAAAGGTCCTTGCCTTAGTCTGGGCTTCTATAAAAAAAATACCACAGGCTGGGTGGCTTTAACATTTATTTCTCACAAATCTGAAGGTTAGGAAGTCCAAGATCAAGGTGCCTACAGAGTCAGTGTCTGGGTTATACAATCTTATATCTAGTAATCCTGATAAATTTGCATATCGATCCATCAGGAGGCTTATCTGGAGTTTCTTTGTGGTTTTTATGCAGACACTCACATAATCTGTGAATGACAGTTTTCTTTCTTTCCAACATGTATCTTTTCTGTTCTACCTAGAACTGCCAGTACAATGTACAATAGTAATGGTAGTAAGGAACCTTGACTTGCTCCTGAACTTGCTGTACATTTTCATAGATATCTTTTGTGAAATTAATAAAGGTCCCTTCTATTCCTAGTTTGCTAAGAGCTTTTAATCATACATTACTGTGGAATTTAACTGAATGCTTTTTCTCTATCTATTAAGATGACCATAGAGTCCTTCTCCTTTAAAATGTGGTTGATTCTTAGGAAAAAATTAACATAATACATCTCTCACTCCTTGAATAAATTCAATTTGGTCATGATGTGTTATGTACTATTAAATTCAAAATGCTACAGTTTCTTTTTTGTGTGTGATTTTTGCTTCTAGATTCATGAGTGAGACAGGCTTGTAATTTTTTCATTCTATCCTTGATTGATTTGGGTACCTAGGGTCACATTCTCTGTGTAAAATAGAAACTTACTGCTATTAGGACTAATCCACAATTGTCTTTGTCTTTCTCTATGAGAAAAAATTTACCAGCTAATTTATCTTTTATACTTAGTCAGTTTTGATAATTTAAGTAGTTGTAGAAACATTTATAGTTACAACTTTTTAAAAATTTAAACTTGAGTGGCATAATGATTCTCATAATATTCTTATATAATCTTTCAAACCTCTGCTGCATTCTTGTAACACCCTCGTGGTAGTCATCAGGGCAGTTCGTGAATATTCTGATTCTCCTTTCAAGCAAACGACTGCACTTGCTCTTTCTCTCTGATCCAAGTTATGGCTTCACGACATGCTTTGTCCAATGAAATATGAGCGCAACATATATATTCACTATTGAAAAATATTCACATATAAGTGGACCTGTGCAGTTCAAACCTGCATTCTTCAAGGGTAAACTGTATATACTGAAATGAAGATTCTATAAGGCTAAAGTACCTAAGTGACCACAAAGGGCCTACACGGGATAAGCAGCAAGAATTAATCTTTTGTATATTTAAACCACTTAAATTTGGGGGTTTTCTGGATCACAATTTAACATATCTTAACTATTACTTTTTGCCATTCCTTATATTTTTTTCTTCCTTTCTCTCCCTGCCCCCAGAAGTTACTGATTTAAATAGTATTTTTGAAAAGCAATTTTTAGTTTTGTGGTTCCTACTGAATCATTGTTTATTATTTTATTAATTTCTGCTCTTACTTTTCAGTTTCTATTAAAATTTCTTCTTTGACCTGTGGATAATATAGAAGTACATGTTTCATTCTAAACAAATGGGAAAATTTTAGTTATCTTCTTTATTATTTCTATCTTAATAGCACTGTGGTCAGAGAACATAGTTATGTGGTAGCAATTCTTTGATATTTTTTGATATTGCTTTATGGCTCAGTTTATGGTTAATTTTAAGAAATATTCCATTTCTGCTTAAAAAGAATGTATGCTCTACCAATTGTTGAGTGCAGTGTTTACAACATGTCCATTAGTTCAATCTAACTGTTGTTCATACCTTCTATACTCTTACTAATTTTTTATCTGATTGGATCTACTGATTACCACTAGCTCTTCCACTATAATTCTGGAGCTGTTAACTTGTCTTTAAGAACTCTGTGATTGTGCTTATATATTTTGGAACTAGATAATGTGAATTTAAGTTGGGAGCTGAATTATCTTCTTGCTGAACTGAAACTTTCTTCAATATTTAACGACCATCTTTATCTCTAAAAGTTCTTTTTTCCTTTAAATTCTATTTTGCCTGGTATAAATTCAGCTACACCTACTTTGTTTTGTATAATATTTGCCTGGTATGTATTTTTTCATCCTTTTACTTTCAACTTCTCTGTAGTTCTTTATTTTAGATATGCTTATTGTAAACAAAACAGAATGGAACTTTGTTTTATTTATGTACTCTGACTTTCTCATTTAACAAGAATGTAGAGCATTTATTATTATTGTGAATGTATTTCCACTATCTTTTTTATGTTTTTTAATAATATCCTTTTCTATATTTCTCTTTCTTTTCTCTTCCTCCTCCTTTCTTGAGACTCCTTCTGGGTTGTTTGGGCAGTGGTTATTTTTTCTCTACTTCTCTCTTCCTACTTTAACCTTTCTTGTTTGGAGATTATGTATTTCAATTTTTTTACTGGCTTACCCTAGAAATTTTAACATGCATATTTAGCTTAATAAACTCTGAAGCTAACCAATTATCTTAACTTTCTCCCAACAATACAAATTCAAAGAATACTTCAACTCTGATCACTTCCTTCCTGTTGTCCAGGAAGGACATGTAGTACTATCTTCTTTGATTTAAAAACTTGACAAATGAGACATTAGTATTATTTTACACAGTTTACTTCCCTACATGTTTACCATTTTTTTGCTCACCATTTCTTCTTACCTCTCAGACTTCCTTCTGGGATCATTTTCCTTCTTCCTAAATTATATACTTTCAAAGTTCCTTTATGAGCATCTCAAACTGTTCTTTTCTTTGCCCCTCTGTTTCCATTCTGAGACAATATTACTACTATGTTTGGTATTCTGGAATTTACTACAATGTGTCTATTTGTATATTTCTTTCATTTACCCTGTCTGGGATACATTAGGTATCTTGAATCTGAGGATTCAAGTTTTTCAACATTTCTGGAAAATTCTTAGTCATTCTTTCTTGAATATTGCCTCTTCCTTAGTCCATTAACTATCAGGTCACAATCTTTATTTCACACTTTTTTCTCACTTTATCTCTATATTGCATTTTTAGAAAAACTGTCAAGTATTTTGGTTCACAAATTCTCAAATATGTCTGCTTTGTTGTTTTACCTGTCCATGAAGTTTCCCTCCCATGTACTGTTATTTTTTTATGTTCTATTTGATTCAAATTTACCTGATCAAATTTTTCAAATTTACCTGATCTTTTTTGTTACTTATTCTTTTGTTATACTTGCAATCTTCTTTCACTTCCTTAAATAAATTAAGTATTCCTAGTTTACATTCTGTGTCTACAAGCTTTGCAGGTCTGATTGTATAGTCTGTTGTTTTTGTTAGCTCTCATTTTTGGTGATTCATTTCCTCCTATGCTTTGTGATTTTTTTAGGTATGGATTCATGAATTTCTTAGAGCTTTATGTTGAGGACTGGATTGAGGATATTTTCCTTCAGAGGATTTGCATTTGCTTCTGCCTGAAGAGAGATGTTACTAACTGGGACCACTTTAAACTAAAATTACAATGTATGTGATAAGACTCGTTTGGAAGATCTTCTTTTTTTTATCTACTGTATTCAGAGCTAACAATGAGATAAGTAACCTCACTGTCCCACTTTGTGATCTTTTTTTTCTTCTGCTACATGCAGTGCTTGGCTTCTAGTTTTATCTTCTAACCCTTCTGCACCTTCAGGACCCCCAATCCTATGCAACCAATTCAAAGCCAGGCTTTAGGGTGCAAGGTAAAGCAAATGCCCCTGGGTAAACAACCCCAGAGCTTGTAGAAATCTTTAGATCCAAACTACTTTGTTTGTGCCCTTTGTAAACTTACTTCACCTTTCCACAAGCCCAGAAATACATTTAAAAAGATATATTTTACATTATTTCTAAGGTTGCAGGTGTTACATACTTGGAGAATTCTCTAGGTATATAGTGCACACTACTTCTGGAAATGGAAATCTCCCCACAGTGGCCCTGCCAACTTCATTATTTATATTCAAGCACAACACATTTGCTATACTCAAGGAATGGAGATATAGAAATTGATTTGTTACTAAAAGCAATTCATGGCTTTGAATTCTGTTAAAAAGTACGTATGTTAACTCACCTTATCTGCCCGTCCCATGAAAGCAGGTTTGCCTGCTAATCCAAGGCAAATGGCACACACGATGCTGGACTTCCCTGTTCCATTAGCTCCAATAATCATATTCAAGTGGGGCCCAGGAGATACTTCACAGATATCATATGTTCTAAATTATAAAGAGGTGATATTACTAAGCAGAGATAAGAAGTGAAGAATATTTTCTTACCAAAGCACTTTTTCTTCCTTTACCCTTATCATTACCTGCAGGCTTCCTCAAATTCTTTTAAAAACCACCTAACCTTACAAATTTAATGTCAGGTTAATTTATAGGTTGTTAATAAACTAGAGGGAAAAAAATCTGTCAGTGGGAGAAATGAAAAAGTGATAATGTGTATCTAAAATAGAACATTCATGGGAAAATAAGACTTCATGTGCTTTTTTTCAAATATTAAGTCTGCTGAATAAAGCAAAGTTTCATATTATTTACTCTTTAATAATTACAATACATGAGAGAGTACATCAAAGCTACTATACAAATAAGATAATTTTTAACCAAATTATATGTAAGTGAAGCCATGGCTCATCCTGAATCTGTGGATTTTACATTTATATTTCTCTTGAATTAAAATGCTTACTAGCAACTTCTCATAGTCAACCAAATTATTTCTATTCTAATTAGAAAACTGAAGATATATCAAGCCAATAGTTTAATTTTTATTATTACTTAAAAAATAACATCCAATTCCTTTAATATGCTGCCAGACATTCACCAAAGGATCTATTTTTAGTACAAATTCAAGTAAATTTTATTCCTATGGGAGGAAACAAGAGTGCACCATCACCAAGCACTTTTGTAACATTCCCTCATACTAGAAGGCAGCATGCTGTCCAGCACTCTACATGCAACAGTAGCATCTAATCCATATTAGTACTCCGGGACAGCTACGGCAAAATGTGAAGTGAACTCTGACTCAGATATCCTTCTACCTTGTCTTTGAATATTCTGAATTGGAACCCATAAATAATGTCCTGTTCCCACAGGGTTTCAGTTAGCTGCCAACTAATTCCCCAAGAGTAAAAAAAACCTTAGCCTGTTACCTGCTAAGTATTTAAATAATTTAACCAAGCACACTTTAACTTTAACACTCAAACAAATTAACAATTCTGAAATGCCACGTGGTAATAAAATAAATACAGGTGGTAAAGAGAGGTATTTTCTGGCAGGTTTCCAACCCCACATCTCTGTACAGCACCTATCTATCTATCTTTTCAGAAGCTTTATTCTAGTAACAGCTGAGTCTTAAAGCAATCCTTTACAACGGCTAAAATAAAACTAGTTTGGGAATTTCAGACATCTGGAAAAGTATCTGACATGGAACTTCTTAACCCAACACATGAAGCCCCATTCTATTAATACTGGAATTTCCTGATGTGAAATCTCTGTGTGACTGTCTTACTAAAATAGTAATGCAACTGGTATTTAAGCAAACAATAAATACAACAGGAAGAAGCATGAGAACTTCTGGCCTATACTATACACACAAATATTATAAACAGGAAAAATTGCCCAAAACAAAATAAAGCCTCTGCATTTTTTTTTTTTTTTTTTTTTTTTTTTGCGGTACACGGGCCTCTCATTGTTGCGGCCCCTCCCGCTGCGGAGCACAGGCTCCGGATGCGCAGGCTCAGCGGCCATGGCTCACGGGCCCAGCTGCTCCGCAGCATGTGGGATCTTCCCGGACCGGGGCACAAACCCATGTCCCCTGCATCGGCAGGCGGACTCTCAACCACTGCGCCACCAGGGAAGCCCAAGCCTCTGCATTTTAAAAAACCTTTCTGACTCTAAAATATGTTTACTGGGAATTCCCTTTTTGTGAGTTCCCTTTGCTCTGAGCTCGCCCTGAAAGAGCTAATGTCAGAGGCCCACCCTCTTCTCAGTCTACATACTTTGCCTAGTACCTCATGTATTCTCCATGGCCTCAGGTAGCATCTGTATGCTGAAAGTCAGTCCAGATGACCTATATAGATGGAATTCCCACCTCAAGAACTCTATTTGGATAGAGTCACCTCAAACTTAACACATTCAAAATTAAACCCACCATCTTTTCCATCTAAAACCACTCTTATAGTCTCTTAGTGAAGGATATCATCATTCATCTCACTGCCCAAGTCAGAAACCTAGGCATTAGTTTTGCATCATCTTTGATTCTTACCATCTCCTTCACCTCTATCCACACTACCCACCCGCCCATCATCCAATCAATCACCAAATCATGTTGGTAGACAAGCAAATCTGAAATAACTTGTTTTAAAGAAAAAGAAGGACTTCCCTGGTGGCGCAGTGGTTAAGAATCCACCTGCCAATGCAGGGGACATGGGTTTGAGCCCTGGTCCGGGAAGATCTCACATGCCGTAGAGCAACAAAGCCCGTGCGCCACAACTACTGAGCCTGTGCTCTAGAGCCCGCGAGCCACAAGTACTGAGCCCATGTGCCACAACTACTGAAGCCCACACGCCTAGAGTCCGTGCTCCATAACAAAGACAAGCCACCACAATGAGAAGCACATGCACTGCAACGAAGAGTAGCCCCCACTCGCCACAACTAAAGAAAGCCCGCGCGCAGCAACGAAGACCAAACCCAGCCATACGTTCATACATACATACATACATACATAAAGTTTTTTTAAAAAAAAGAAAAAGAAAAAATAGGACCCTTCATAACTTAGCTCTAGCTCATTGTTTTCTACTTTCTATCTCCTTCCCCTATTCTCTAATAAGACCTCTATATTCTAACTATAATGAATTTTTCAGTTTCTTGACTATCTTATGCTTCCTTCTTTCTCCAAGCCTTTGCACATGCTATTCCTTCTGCCTAGAAATCTCTCCCCCCATTCTCGATCCCATTCGACTTGGTTAACTACCAGGAATCCTTCCTTTGACTACCCTCTTCCAGGCCATTTCGGTTCTCTAAGCCTACTCTTCCTACTTCATTCCGAAAACTCAAAGTCCTCTCATTGTAAAAATAAACAAAACCTCCCCTAGCTCTGCACTTTCCAGCTACCTTTTCTTTCTCCTCTTCACATCCAAGCTTTACTTCCTCACACTCATTCATTCTTCAATGACTGCAAAGTTTTCTGCTTCCACTACTTCAAAGTGTCAAAGATTTCCTAACTGCTAAATGCAGCAGGTTCTTTTCTGTCCTGTTATCTGACTTCAATGTAGCAGATGATATTTTTGAAGCGCTCTTTTTCCTTGGCTTCTTTGATAATACTCTCCCACGGTTCTCCTCTTACTTTCCTGAACAGTTCTTTCTTAGTCTGTGAGTTCTTCTGCTCGCCTTTAAATGTTGTCATTCCTCCAGGACACCGTACTCAGCCTTCTATTCCTATTTATATTCCCTTTTGGGCAATCTCAACCATTTCTGCAATTTCAACAATCACCTATATGCATGATTCTCAAGTCTCTCACCTCTCACATTTTCCTGTAAGCTCCAAACCCTTAAAACTACTGACTATAAAAGATCTTTAAGATGCCCCACAGGAAACTTCAATTCACAGGATCCAAAAGGCATTTATTATTATCCTCCCCAAATTGCTCCTTCTGCATAGCACTATATATGACCAACTTGCCAAGGCAGAGACTTGAGAAAAATGCTCCATTCCTCCCTTACCCTCATGCCTCTCACAATTAATCTACAGCCAAATCCTGTCAAATCTCTTCTTTCCGATCCTACTTCCCACTGCTAGGTTCAAACCCTAATCATCTCTGCCTTCATATTGTAAAAGCCTTCTTGCCTACAATCTTGCACCCTTTCTAAGTCATCCTTCACTCTGCTTCCAAAGTAATATAAATCATACGTCATGCCCTGCTTAAAATGCATCCTGGCTGCCTACAGGATAAAGTTGGAATTCCTCAGCAAAGGAAACACAGACCCTCAACATCTGTCTACATCTTCAGTATCTACTCTGTCCACATACTAGCTCACATCCTATGTTCTAGCCATACTAAAATACTGGAAATCTCCCCAATATAGCAAACTGTTTCAGGCAGTTCCTTGCTCTTCCCTTCTTTTAAGACTTTCATAACCCTCAGTACAAAGCCCTTCTCACAACTGTGGACGAAATTAATCATTGCATCCTTTGTGCCCGCACGGCATCATGACGCATATATATTATTATGGTAGGTACTTCATTTAATTATATTTATCTTTCCTGATTTGGATTCAAACAGCAATTCACCTACTTATTAGCTGTGTAAACGTCGGCAAATTAACCTCTCTAAGCTTATCAATGCAGGTGATATAAAGAGTTGTTATGAGGAATGAATGAGGGCACTGTGTAAATAAAGCACCTACTTCTATACCTGGCACATGATAGATGCTTGGAAAAAAAAATGTTCCTATTGTTACTGCAATTCTGTTTTCCCTACACCGCTCTGTGAAAGCTTAAAAAAAAAGAAAAAAAAAAAAAACAGGCCTTGATCAAACGAACTCCAAGGTGCTAAACGGATACACGGTATTTGTGTTAGAACATGTTTACTCAATTCTAAAGTGAGTATTATGGTTAGTTGTCTGAAGGGTAAGAAAGGAACCAGGGAAGAAAGCCAGATTTAAAGGAGTCAAGGGTCTGTTGGGAGGCGCAACAACTGAAAGTAAGGCTCAGTGTTCCTGTACATTTCAACCTCCATCCAGAACAACCTTCACCATCTTTGTCCACCTGGCAACTGCCTAGTCCTCACGTATCTGCCGCAGCATCATTGCCACTCTGATTTAACTGTTGCAGCCTCTAAGTTCCCAGAACGCATAGTTTTGTGAATTACAGATTATGTCCTACCTTTCTAGGCCGTGACTCCCAGCGGGCGGAGATCTAATTCCTACTACTTCCAAGGCCCGCCATATGACGCCTTCAAGCAACGTTGGCATTAAGAATTTAAAAACCGTAACACACTACACACACGACTACCGCATCAACACACACGTCGATCTCCACGGCCCACAAGTAAATATCCTCACGGCAATCCCGGCAAGAATTTACTGTCAGACGCACAAGCCAGGCACACATCCACCCACCCGGCCGCGCACGCACTCAGCCCGCGCCCCCAGCGTGCGGGCCCGCTCGCCTCCCCCGCCGCGGCACGGCCTCCGGCCACTCACAGGAAGTTCTCCATAGCGATGCGGACGATAGAGCCTTCAACGAAAGGCCCGGACGACTGCAGCGGCAGTGGCGGCAGCGCCGCCGGTGGGGCCGAACTCTTTTTCTTGTTCGGGACTTCCGACGAGGGATCTCTCGGGAAAGCTCTCTTGGGGGCCAGGGGACTTGGGGTGGACGTTTTCCTGCTCGGAGTCGCCATCCTGGCTGCCTCTCTTCCTGGCCGTGGCTTCCGTTCCCACAGACCCGCAGCTCCGACGCTCCACCGCCCCACTCCCGCGCGAAGTGAGCGGCGCGCGACTCCCCCGCGAGCCCGCCCCGCGCCTGCGCAGTCCAGGCCCGTAGCGTCAGCGGGCATACCCCGCCCCTCCCACCGCCCTGTGCAGGGCCTAACCTGAGCCGGCGAGAATAGAGCGGCGGGGTTTGGGAACTCGCGGAAAGCGGATACGGGATTTTCTGCTCTGTATTTTCAGAGGTTTTGTTTGTTTTTAACTCAGAAAAAGATGTCAGTTGCATTTAGTATTTTGAAAGACTTTTCAGCGCTCCGAGGAAACAGATCCGGGAGGGGACGGAGGGCGGCGTTTGCGGTGGTACCTGGGTGGGCCGGGGTCCCGAGTGCGCCAGGACTCGCCGGTTTGGAGTCCGGCGAGTCTTCTTACTTTGCTTTCAATCAGGTCTCCGTGTCCAAAAAAAAAAAAAAAACCACAAAAGAAAAAAAGACTTTTTCAAATGGCTCTATGCTTGCTTCTCCCCTAAAACATCGCGCTAGGGTCTCCTGCGCTCTCCAACAGATGGAACGACTACACCGCAAAGGTTCTCCTCATTGACTCTCCACCCCCTCGCTCCCTAATTCTCTATTAAGACTTCCTCGCCTCAGGTTTCTAGAAATCCCCGCTGGCGTCATTGAGCGGGTGCTTCCACTTAAACCTACTCACATTCATCTAGTTAACTCCCTTACTAAAGATGAGGTTCCCTGAGGTCTACATAGGTCTTCGCTCACTCAACTAATAATGTCTAATCTACGAGAGGCTGGGCTGTGGTACTAAGGGATCCAGTCAATGCTGCATGTCTCAGAGCTTACGTTCTGGTGTGTGAGACAGGAACAGAACAAGATAACCTACATATGATCAGGATAATTTCAGGCGGTGATAGGTCCCAGGAAGAAAAAACAGAATGAATGTGATGGAGAGTCAGGAAAGGCCTGTCAGAGGAAGTGATATTTAAGCTAAACCCTGAAGGAACACGAGCCAGGTGTGGAAATGAGAAAGGAGCATTCCAGGCAAGGACAGAGACTCTGAGGTGGGAAACAGTGGAATGAGGAACGAAGGGAAGGCAGCGTGGTTGCAGTGAAGTGAGCAAGGTTGCTTAGGGGAGCCTTGCCCATCATGCATTTTATTTTAAAAGCAATGGGAAGCCATTGGATGGTTTTAAGCAGGAGAGAGACGTGATCTGATTAAAGTTTTTAAGTGAGCACTCTGCTGATTCGACAGGGTCAAGCATGGGAGTGGGGAGGCCATTGAGGAAGCTATTGCAGTAGAACCCTGATTCCTGACTCCTGGACAAATGCTCCTTTCCCAGGCTCCTGCTTCTTCCTCTCACACAACTGAAATCTGTGCTCTCTAAAAGTTGTAACCAAAGAAAAGTAGAATAAGTTTTTTTAAAAAAAGTGAACTTGTTATTAGAAAATTTTAATACAAATTAAAATAAAGTAGAATACCTTTATAACTGTTCAAAAGGCAGGAAATAATTTAAAAAATAGTGTTTAGGAGGGCACTATCCTGTCATTTGCTACATTACTAGTACAAATTTTTTGAAAAGTGACTTGGTACCCTGCTTCAAGAGCCTTAGAAGAGTCAAATTCTTTGAAGAAATGATTACATATAGGGAAACCTATCCTAATGGAAAAATAATGTAGGCGTAATGAGTGTTGAGAGCAAGGAACATATCTAATCATTTTATATCATCATTAGTTCTTTAGTGAACTACTCAAATTGTGCTCATAAACTTGAAAGTTGGGAAAGAGCCCCTGAACTTGTGATGACCCCATGAATGCACACACACTATGAGTTCTTGTCTAGACAGTCAGCCAGTCATACTCTACCATCATCCTTTGAAAAGGAAAATGTTACTGGGTTTTGCAAACACAATTTGTGTTAAATGCCGAAATTTGGGAACACAGAGAAAAACATACACAAAGGGGAAAATTACTCATAATTCCTTTACCCAGACTAATCATTGTTAAGATTTTGGTGTATGTTTTGATATCTTTTTTCCTTGTATATGTATGTTATGGCCCTTTTGTTAAAAAAAAAAGGATTATACTGCACAAATTATATATACTGTTATTTAACCCCCTTTTTCTCACTTATTATCTTTCTATGCCATTAAATATTTTTCTGTAACACAGTTTTAGGTAACTATATAGTATAGGGTAGTATATAGTATTCCACCAAACAGATTTAAATAATCCTCTTTTGTTGGACTCTATGACTGGAAGTTAGCATGAACCAGAGAGACACTGGCAGGTTATACTAGCTCAGTGCTTCCTAATATTAACAATTTCATACACCCACAAAGGTATACACATTTATTTATTAACCAGCCACGTCTGGTTTCTTTAATTCCACTGGTGAAAACTGTCTTGAAAGGGGTTGTGTTAAAGAGGCAGAAGGAGGTCTTTGGAAATAGAATATCAATTAACCAGAATCTGATGCTAATGAATGAATGAGTGAGCCAAAACGGTTAATCCTACACATCCATGATTTAAAGTCCAGTCGTCAGCTCAATTCATCATGCCATCCTTGCTAGGTAATAGACGTGGCAAGGCAACTGTATTTAACTTTTTATTGACCGAGGAATAAGTGACCAGGGGCCATTTTAAGTGATGGCCTTCCAATTCTGCAGAAACTTTAAAACTGACACAAACAAAAACCTGGCAGACAGGGGTAGGGTCAAGGATTATAAATATATTTCACCTCACCAGTAGAATATCATATTCTATGTTCTCTTTCTTGGCTTCACTCCAAGCTTTCGATAATGATGCCACAATAGCAAGAAGGTGGGGGCACAATGCCTGGAATGGGACACCGCTGAGGCCATCTCTGACTGAGACAGTTTTCTCTTCCAGTTCTAACAAGAACCCTCACAGGTTAACAGGAATACTCTCCTCTGGTTTATATACCAAGTGAGAGGGAATATTTCTTTTGCTTTTGGTAAATTCATAAAGTAGAAAAGTGAACCATCCTGGCTTGAAAGGGAGGGAAGAAATCAGATGCTAAAACCTAAGTCCTTGGCTCCCAGGAACAACCCTCCCCCCTCTCCCCGCTCCCAGCACATACGCACACACATATATACACACTTTCTCATCAACCTAGTTAAGGAACTGATGGGGAAGATCTAGGCAGGGATGAGGGTTTCTGAAGAGAATGAACACCCTTCCCACAGGGAACTGAAACCCCATAAAACAAGTTCTGCTGGCGGTAAGAATACCTTATATCTACAGTTCTTAATTTTTAAAAATTTGTTTCTAACATCATACAAAAGTTGAAAACAATCAAAATATCTGCTTCTTCTTGGTGTAGCAATATTAGTATTAGAATTGGTTGTAATAATAGCTATCATATTAGTAGTAATTGCTAATACTAACAGCATTTACCATATACCAGCTGCTGCTCTAAGCACTCTTTCATAACTCATTTTTATATTCTGGATCAATGTCTCAACAGATTTGTCTCTTTCTCAAATTTCCATTCATTGGATACAAAAACCAACTGAAAGATTAAAAAAATAATTAGGAATTAATATTAGGTTTCAGGTGTTCTTTGTGATGTGTCATGATAGAAAGCCTAGAGCTAAATGGGCCTTCATTTCTTTGGAGGATATAAATTGGGAAAACAATATTAAACCACTCCAGGAGGAATTTACGCTCAACTTCAAGTTGATGGTCCTCCTTGCGCAGGCTGGGTTGGAAGCCTCTGGGGGGAGAGCAAACATTTCCCCTAACACCCTGTTACTTCCTAAAGGAAAGAAAGTTGGTAATTGTCAGCATGGTGCTAAATCTGTTGAAATCAGCTTCATAAATTATAAAATAAGTGAGTCCTTTGGTATCAGGAACCGAGAGTGACATTTCCTCCCAATATTTCCACAAGCTGGGGTGCTGAACTCTCCCATAACTTGTTAGTTTTAAGTTCAATTATATTTCAAAAACAATAAACTCATAGAGAAAATATTCAAATTTGTGGTTACCAGAGGCAGGGAGTGGGGAGAGGGGGAATTGGATGAAGGTGATCAAAAGATACAAACTTCTGGTTATAAGATAAATAAGTAGTAGGGATGTAATGTACAACATGATAAATATAATTAACACTGCCGTGTGTTACATATGAAAGTTTTTAAGAGTGAGTCGAGTTCTCATCACAAGGAAAAAAATTTTTTTTCTTTCTTTTATATTTTGTATTTATATGAGATGATGGGTGTTCACTACACTTTCTGTGGTCATCATTTCATGATGTATGTAAGTCAGATCATTATGCCGTACACCTTAAACTTACACAGTGCTGTACGGCAATTATATCTCAATAAAACTGGAAGGAAAAAAAGAAATTAACCCTGAACAATTTGGCATGATTTCATTATCTTTTTTTAATCTATTTAAAAACATTACATATGAAACATTTGAACACATTCTTCTCTTAAAAATTAGAACAATACAGATAAAATTAGTATACACTTGACATTTTTTTCTTCAATCATGTTGCTGTACTCCTTATCCCTCAGAGTTAACTACTCTTATACACTTGTTCAGTGTGTAATGTAATGCCTTTTAAGGCCATTTCAATATTTACGTGCATTTTATCTACAGAAAATATGTAATAATATTTTGAGTGTGAGTACATTATGAAAATGTATTATATAAACACACAACGTAGTACATGCATACATATGTAAATGTATTAACATAAAAATATGGTAAGAATAGTTATGCAACGGCTTTTTTATTTTAAAAAATATATTCCTGTGATATATCCATGTTGACAGATATAAATCTGGCTCCCTTTTAACTGCTGTAGAGTTTTTGTATGAATATATCACACTTCATCCATTACTCTACTGATTTGAAATGTAGATTGCTTCCAGTTTTTCAGTTTTACAAACATTGCTTCAGGGAACATCCTCAGACATGTCTTTATGTATGTGTACTAGCATTTCTCTAGGATAGATACCAAAAATTAGAATTGCTAGACCATATACCACACTAATTATTTTCCTTCAGTTTCTTGGAATTGTTGCTTGTGGCCAATTTCTTAGTCACTGTGATTATTTGAAAATTATGTCTAAACAAAATTTCTCTCTTTTTCCCCCTCTCTCTAGCATTGGCTTTGACTCAATGATCTCTCTCTCTCTCTGTCACACACACACACACACACACACACACACACACACACACACACACCACCTCTATATGGTGCCCTCTCTTTCTCCCACCAGGTCCAGGTTCTATGGGGCCTGAAGCTTATATAAATTTTGAAGCCCTCTCTGAAAAAATACCAAATTACACATACAAAATGAGGAGAGTGGTTATTTCTTCAGAATGAGAAAATAAACCACAGCCTCAGCACCACTGACCATTGACATTCTGGGTACAATTCTTTGCTGGCGGGAGAGGAGGCAGCTGTCCTGTGCATTGCAGGATGGTCAGCAGCATCCTCGGCCTCTACCCACTAGATGCCAGTAACATCTCCCCAGTTTTGATAACCAAAAATGTCTCCAGACATTGGCAAATGTCCTGTAAGGGATAAAATTGTCCTCAGTTGAGAGCCACTGCTCTAATCCTACCCACTCTTTCAGAGAATAGAAAAAAAAGGAAGATTTTTCATTCAGCTCATCTTATGAGTCTAACCTTGTCTAAATGCCCTAATTTCTAAGGAAATTAAAGAAAACTTTCTGTCATTCTTTCTCATGAACATATTTGCACATATGTAGCAATGTTCAAAAAAGTAAATGTCATTACTTAATTGGGTTTATTACAAGAATTCAAGGGTGATTAAATATTAGCAAAGCAAATCAATTAATATGATTCTTCATATTGAAAGATTTCAGGAGAAAGATTGAAGCAGGAAAAAACATATTTTCAACACACATTCATGGTTAAAATTTCTAGGAAACTATGAGTAGAAGAAAACTTCATTTAACCAATAAAAGGCAACACCAGAAACCTTCAGCAAACTCATATTTAATGATGAAATGTTTAGAAATGTTCTCAGGTTCTGGAACAAGTCAAGGATGATACTATCACTGCTTCTATTTAGCACTATATTGGATGTCTTAGCCTGCCAGATAAGAAAATAAAGCAGATAGAGGAGTTGAAAAGGAAAAACCAAAATTGGCCTTTTAAAGAGAGCTGACCTAATAGCTAAAGAAAATTGTGGTAGGCAGAATAATGGCTCCCCCCAAATGCCCACAGCCTAATCTCTGGAATTTGTGAATATATTACCTTCCGTGGCAAAAGGGAATTTTCAGATGTGATTAAATTAAAGGTCTTGAAATGGGGTGATCATCATGGACCATCCAGGTAGGCCCGATATAATCACAAAGGTCCTTATAAGAGGGAGACAAGAGGGTCAGAGATGTTAGAGTGATGGCACAGCTGGATGGGGGCCATAAGTCTTGGGTATCTAATTATGCTGTTTGTTGGCAGCTGACTTGTGCTTCTAGTGGACTGTTTCACTAAACGTTTTGTGCTTTTGGATTGTGAGTCCTTCCATGCAGTTTTATACATGGGAAACTTGTACAGCCTGGGTTGAATGCATGGCCTTCCAAAGAAGCTTTATATTTGTTTTTACCAGGTGCCCCAAGTGGCCAGTGACATATTTTTAAGTTAAATTTTTAGTGTGTGGATTTCCAGACCATGAAATTTTGATGGACCAAAGAGAATCTTTATATCCTTCGTGATTTTTGGAATCCACACACATATTTGTACTAAACTAAATGCCTTTATTGAGAATTTGTTTATTTAGTTCAGCAATATTTGTTGAGTATGCTAGGCAGAGTAGGTACATAATTGAATATGCAACCATTCTTGAGGAGATGGACGTAAAAGCAGGAATTTAGCTTTAGCATGATAAATCTTGCAAGGGGTATGAATACAGGTAAGCAGCAAAGAAGAACCATTAACAATGGCTGGAATAGGAAGGGCAAAGTGGGCATTGCCCAGGTGCTGGTTAAAATGAGCCTTGTATTGCGAGTAATAATTTTAAAAAAAGATGATAAAATGACAAAATCATATGTTTGCTTTATCCTTAAGATGGCACTATAAACTCACAATTCCTTTGTAGAGAAAGGATACATAAAAATAACTGTGATTTATCCAAAAATTTCACACAACCCTTATAATATAAACTAGAAAGGCTTTTGTGTGTCAGACACTAAGGGCTTGTATGTATTATTTTCATTTAATCTTTACAGCACCCTTAAGAAGTAGAGACAAGTATTTGCCCCATTTTTCAGATTAGTAATAGGAGTCAGAGATGGTGTGACTTGCTTTCAGTCACAAAGCCTATAAGTGACAAAGCCAGGATTTAAACTGAGACAGCCTGAATCTGGAAACCGTGCACTTATCACTATGTTTCCCCTCTTTATAGTAATCCACGTTGAAAATGCCACAATATTAGAATGACCGGTACAAAAACCCTCCCCCCACCTCCACCAGCCCCCATTCTGGCTAAATCACACAGGAAAACAAGTCCCTTGCATGAGAAGAAGTCAAAGAACCCATGCCTTAGCCCCCAGAGAGTGACAGAAGATATTGGGCACCCGGAACACTGTGTTAGAGCTGGTTCTCACTGCTCTGCCCAGACTGCAGTCGGAGGTTTGTCCTGCCCTCCCTTGGCAGATGCCCCTCCTAAGCCCTCCCTGGGCATCTGGTCTCATCGAACTTAGCGCTCTGATTGTGCTGACGGGTTTACATCTCTATTTTCCTCACTAACATGTAATCTCCATGCTTAGTATAATGCCCAGAGCATAAATTTCTCAACAAATCTTTGCTAAACATTTTCTTCTTCCACGTTAAGCCAGACCTTGCATCAGAGTCGCTATTTTCCCAGTAGCATCTCCTTTGCTCCCTACTATACATAATCTCCAACCCAGACAGCAACTTATAGGAGAGAAGGCAATTTGTGTGAAAAAGTAGTTTCCATCTGAAGGACTTATGTGTTTAGGTGAGAATTGGAATAAATGCTAAGCCTGGGTTTAAATGGTTAAGCAGTATTTATTAGCTAGTATGCCTTCCCCTGGGGCATTTCTAAACCTGAGAAAATGATACTGTGCTTACCGTTCTTCCATATTTTCATCCAGGTGAAGTACAGTTAAAATGAAGGCCAAGGCAACCTGGAAAAGGAAGAGAAGTATCCAATCAGCGAATCCTGCAAAAGGGGCATGAGTAAGGGAGGGTAAGTTCATCTGCTCACCTTCCACTTCCTCTCTTCTCTTCTATGAACTTCAGGTTGTTTCTCAGCAACAATTGGTAATAGTTACCTCCTGCCTTTTTGCCCTAAGTCAATAATTAGCCCCCAACCCCTGCTCCCCACTCCACTTCCCAAAGCTAGTGCTCCAAGTAGTATCTCTGGTTTGGCAACCTTCAGAGCAATTTTGGTAGCCAATAAATCCTCTTGAGTGAGGGAAACTTGGAACCTTTGGTATTGGGGATGGAGTTGGTAGGAGAGTTAGGAAGTTCAGGAGACAGTCTTGTGAAAGCCTGGGTTTAAATGGTTAAGCAGTATTTATTAGCTAGTATGCCTTCCCCTGGGGCATTTCTAAACCTGAGAAAATGATACTGTGCTTACCGTTCTTCCATATTTTCATCCAGGTGAAGTACAGTTAAAATGAAGGCCAAGGCAACCTGGAAAAGGAAGAGAAGTATCCAATCAGCGAATCCTGCAAAAGGGGCATGAGTAAGGGAGGGTAAGTTCATCTGCTCACCTTCCACTTCCTCTCTTCTCTTCTATGAACTTCAGGTTGTTTCTCAGCAACAATTGGTAATAGTTACCTCCTGCCTTTTTGCCCTAAGTCAATAATTAGCCCCCAACCCCTGCTCCCCACTCCACTTCCCAAAGCTAGTGCTCCAAGTAGTATCTCTGGTTTGGCAACCTTCAGAGCAATTTTGGTAGCCAATAAATCCTCTTGAGTGAGGGAAACTTGGAACCTTTGGTATTGGGGATGGAGTTGGTAGGAGAGTTAGGAAGTTCAGGAGACAGTCTTGTGAGGATTACAGCACAGGTTTGGCAGTGTTGAGTAAAAATTCAAACGAGCCGATTGTAAAGATCTAATTGGCTTTATTGAACAATTCATGAATTGGGCAGCAGCCCATCTAGCAAGTAGAGAAGAGCTCCAAGGAGTTGTATAAAGTGGAAGCCTTTTATAGACAGGAGGGGAAAGGCAAAAGGAGAGAGTGGATTACTTCATCTTCCCGTGAGGGATGGGAAGGGCCTATGTGGCTGATTACCTCATTGGTGCTAACCAGAAAATTCCAGACTGACCTGTTAAGACTACAGTCCTAGGGGAGGTTATAACTGCAGTTAGGTTACCTACTAAGTCTTGGTTTGCTGATGTGGGGCTTAGCACGAGTGACTCTGTTTTGGGCTTGTTGTTTCTTTTTTTCAAGAACAGTGAAGCAGATCAAGGTACAAAGCCAAGCCCTACACTAGCTGCTGAACTTGGACAGATTTAGTTTTCCTACTTACAAAATGGAAATATCACTAGCTCTACCTCATGGATTGTTGTAGGATTAAATGAGCAAATACATGTAAAGGTCTTTGAACGATGTCTGAAAATAATAGGTATTCAATAAATGTTAGCAATGATCATTACCATGGATTTATGTAATCTGTAAGCAAGGAGTCTGGTGAATGACTTCATTCCTTCACCACATATTATAAATCCCTTATTATGCACTACATACTGTGTTAGGTCCTGACACAATCTTCAGTTCTTTATTCAGCAAATATAACTAAGCTCTGGACAGGAATAATGCTTTGAAGAAATTATAATGTCTAATATGCTGATGAATTAGTCAACATCTTGAAATCTTCCTTCCCCAGTGTTTCAACTCTGTTTAGGGATGTCCCCCCATTGGTAATTAATCATCATAAATAGAAAGGATTTGAGTTACAAAATTTTGCTTTACTATAAAAGTTTATTTTATTTTCTCCATGAACTTCAGGATGTTTATTTTGTATAGTGGAGTATATTTTGTTTTCTAAGTAATGTGGCATTTGAGGAGCTATAATGCTTTTTACAGATTAATTTACGGGTTTTGACATTCTTGAGTGGGAAAACCTCCCAAATCCATGAGCACAGTGGATTTTTGGCCACACAAAGCAATTAAGAGGTTTGGGCTTTAGGGTCAGAGAGACCTGACTGTTAAATTTCTCCACTTAACAGTGGTAAAATCTTAAGTAATTTTTTCACTTTTCTGCACCTTGGCTTCCTTATCTATAAAAAGGGATAATAATATATCCACTTTGGGGGATGTTTGGTGGGTTAAATTCATTCATTCATTCATTCAAGTATTTATTTGTTGAGTACCTACTATATACCAAGACATTCTTCTGGGTACTGAAACTACAATAGCAAATAAAACAAGAAAGAGTTGTTGTCTTCACAGAGTTTACATTCTAATAAGATAAAATTTGGGAGAAAATTGAGATTATGTGAAATAAAACACTCCTTAAAAATTAATTATTGCATCCATGTTTGCAATGCTTATGTCACACATAAAAAGGCTTAAGAAGCATTTAAGTGTGGCAGAGGAGAGATTCAAATTAGAATTGGCAGTTATACAGTGAAGATATTCTGATAAAGAAAAATAATGTTGAAAAAAGTTAATTGCTAGTGAAGAGATTTTCAAATTATTTTTTATTAGGTAATCGTAATTTCATAACAGCTGTTTGGGTATACAAATATGTATATACAATTTTCTAAACATGTAAATAAAAGGCAGTAGTCTAGTATATCTGCTTGAATTCATATTACTCAAAATATTACTAAAACAGTTATTTTAAAAATCAGTAAAATTGTTTAACCCATTATAAAAATCTTGGGGTATGTGTACATAAACATTTTTAAGCTTGCTTTACAAAAAAAGAGTGCAATTTCTATCCAAGTGTTCAGAGTGACTTTCAAAAGTAGTTTAAAGGGGGAAAAAAGAAGGTAGCATTGCCTTGTAATACAGCAATAATTAATACTGACTTATACCTTGGGACATTCATGAAAGATCCTTTGTTATCACATATGGTAAAAATATTTAAAAACTAATACTCCATTTCTATGAATAAAACATAGAAAATAAGACTTTATTTTCTTAGATTAACTTGTTACTGTGAAAAGCTGCATTCATTCTGCAGACATTACTGACACCTCACATTATTACTTCAAAAATATTTATGATACTTGAACTTCAAAAGAAAACCCACAAGACCTATTCTCCTCCCAGTACATTCACTGAATGCAGATTTAAGTGAGCACATCTCATTTTGATTGTGCCCTTTATTTGCATACTTTAAAATGACTACAATATAGTACATTTGTATTTTTAACTGGTACCAAAATTAAGATGAATGATCTAGGCAAAACCAGCAGCCTGTACTTCTAGTAACAGTTGTCATATGCAAAAAAAAAAAAAAAAAAAAAAAAAAAAAAGCCCTGAGTCAGTATTTTTTGCAAAAGTAATGAAAAAGAGTGCTCTGAAGTCATTTTATAACTTATGAAATGGTTAAGACTGTCCAGTATTCATTTGTCTTTTTTTTTTTTTCATTTTGATTGAAGAGAGGTATGGCTTTGTTTAGTTAATCCAATTCAGATCATTCCTTAATACTCAATTTCATTTAAGTCCTCAGAATATCCTGATGAGTGCTGAGTTATATCTTCCATTTCTGTCAGGAAAGACAAATAGACAATAATAGTTTTCTCTATTTTTACTGCAGAAAATACTTAACTTGCATTCTTATGATTTGAGACTATTGCAAAATCCCTTTTCAGTCAAACTTATATAATTGTAAAAATATTGTTACCCGCACAGGATCCTGCTTGAAATTTAACATCATCAATGGCAATATCACTTCTTATTGACACTCCCCGAATGGCTTCAAAAATTATCTGAAAAATAATGAAGTTTGAATTTAGAAATAGAGTCACCCTGGTGAAACAATGCTGGTCAAGGGCAAATCCAGGCTGTAAGGGTCTGGAAGCCTAGATTGTTCTCAGGGGCCCCGTTTCAGGAAAATAATACAAAATCACCAATTCAAATTTAGGTACAAAAGGGAATATTTATTTGAAATTTAAAGAAATTCACAAAAATTACTGGAGCCTTGGAGATTCAAGTTCCTTTCTTCTGAGACATTTTTAGGCAATTTCCCAGAAATGCCCACCTAGAAATGCCTCCTGGTGGTGACCTGGTTTCCGTCCCCACCTAGAACATTCTACTCCCGGTACTCACAGGGCCTATGAGAGTGAGGGGCCCAGAAGCCTAAGCTTCCTTAGGCTCTCCCTAAAGCTACCTTCATACTAGTACTAGGTGGGAGAATTAAAATGACGGATGAGACCCAAGTATGAACAGCAACATATAACAATTAAATTTACCAAAAAGACAATGGGTCACTTATCATGTTAAATACCATAACATCCAAGACACAGCCCAAGAAAAAGAGGAAACCAGTTTCATGACTTTAGATCCTAGAAGAAAATAACTGATCAAATATTCAGGTTCTAAGGAAAATAGATCATATTACCAGCTCTAAGGCTGCTCTGATAATGGTTAATAAACCACCGAATACTCCAGGGAGGCTTATAGGTAATGAAAATCGTCCAGAAGACACATTTGCTCTACTCATTTTATGAGCAAATGACTCCCCATTGAACTAGTTTATGATTTAAACTAAATCAGAGACTATAAAGTGGATAATTAATAAGCATATGAAACTATCTTGAAATTAATGACTCAAAGAAGCTTTAACGACGGAAATGTTGCAAAATAACATTAATAGAAATTCTAAAGATATGACCCCAAACAAGAATCCAAATAAATGGCAAAAAGAGGAAAAAATGTCCTAACACATCTTGATAGGAAGACATATGAGTGTAGTTAATAAATGTTTTGGTTTTCTGGACAACAGTAAAATCTGTTTTTTGACCTCCACCTCTGCAATGGAAGTATAATAGGAAAATCACCTGATGGAATTATACCCTGAATTGTCTTCAGTTGGGCCAAACACTTGATTTCATACAATCCTCTCCTTTGAATTTCCTTCATATTTGAGTGATCACCATTTTATAGCATCATGATTGCCCCTTTGTATTATTCCCCTATTTGTATCTGTAGAAATTCTATTAAATAATTGTGGTTATTTTAGAATTAGATAGAAATATTATTTTTTTCTTTCAGTTTAAGTATAGTATTTTTTTCAAAAGGTTACTAAGTCATTAGCACATAAATACTAATTGTTGGGACTCCACTACTTGATAAATGGAACATTAGCTATATTTTGGTCTAGGGACACCAGGAAAAAAATTACTGAGATTAAGGGTACCATGAATAAGAAAATTTGAAGACCTGCTCTTAGCTCAGTACCCAGCACATAATAATTCCTACTAAATGTTAGGCAGTATAATGAACAATATGAATGATATAAATATTTCATTGAGCTGAGAATTTGTCTAACACTCTCTTTCAATGGTATCAAAATATAAGAAATCAGGGAGGAAAATACCTGAGAGCAGAGGAGGAAAGGTAAGCAAGGAATCCAAAGGAAATAAAATCATTTTGTGTTTTTGATCAATGGTGAGTCAGGTTCTGCTTAGCACTTTAATAAATCCCTTAGGAAAGGACATGATTAAAATTTTGCCACTTAATGCATTTTTTTCTACAAAGAAAAAAGTCTGATGACTGGAATATCATCCAGAGGCCACCCAGGTATTTCCCCTATAGGATAAATCTCAAATGACGGCAGTACTACAGCATTCCAAAAATCACCTACACCTGCCCACCACCACTAGTGATGTACACATTTACTTCTCTAGTTCTGTGCATTTTCCTGATCTCCAGTCTCATAGCCTATTTTTTACTTGACACACCCACTTGGATGTCTGATAGACATCAAAAGCTTTGCACATCAAAAACCAAACCAGACCAAACCAACTGTTAATTTCCCTCCTGCACATACCGCCCTCACTCCTCCAGATCTGCTCCACCTAAGGTCTTCCTCATCTCAACAAAGAGTGACTCCACTCTAGCAGTTGCTCAGGTCAAAAACTTTGAGGTCATCTGGACTCTTTCTCTCAAACCCCACATTCCACACGGAAGGAAGTCTTGTGGGCTTCTGATGACATCTCACTTCTGCTGCACAGCCCAACCCACCACTCCTACTCCTCTTGCAGGAGCCCCCAGAGTCTACTCCACTGCAGCCTACCGTCCATGTAGTACCTGGAGTGATCGTTTTAAAATATAAATCAGACTGTATTACCTTAAAGCCATCTGATGGTTTCTCATTGCTTTTGGAATAAATTTCAAACTCTACCATGTCACCCAAGGCCTTACATGAGTATTCCCTGATACTTCTTTGACCTCATTACCTGATCAGCTTGACTTATTCTTTTCCATAGCACTTATTAACACCTGATGTTACACTGTATATTTTTGTTTCACATTTTCTACCTCTCCACCACTAAAATGTAAACTAAAAAAGAGTAGGAACTCTATGCTATGTGCATTGCAGTATCCCCGGCACTTAAAAATAGTAAATGGTCAATAAATATTTATTAAAAGGAGATATTTTGGCCTTATACTATAGGATCTCAGTCTGGATGCCTGATGTAGCTATTGAGATTACCAAGTCTGCCATGGTTATAAAGACCAGAGATATTTGGGAGAGAATATATTTTTAGAAACAGTATCTTTTTATAGTTTGGTACTTTAAAGTTTATAAACCCTTTCACAAGCATAATCTCATTGGACCCTCACTCTAACTCTGGTGATATCAGCACGGCAGGCATTATTACCCCATTTTGAAAATGTATAAACAGTCTCAGAGAGGATAACATTTCTCCAAGATCACTCAGTGCTTGTGGCACCCAGGGCAATGAGTGTATTTTGGGACTTCTATGGTGGGAGGGAACGTAGAACAGTGGCTTAGAGATACAAACTTTGGAACCAGTCAGATCTGGGATTGAGTTCTCACTCTGCCACTGACCAGCTGGAGATTTAGTTTTCCCCATCTTTAAAGAGGAGCTATAATATCAATTGGAAGAACTCATGCACAGCTCTCAGCACTGTAAGTACCTGGCACATAGAAGATGGCCATTTGCACATGAGTGTCTCTGTGTTTTATTAGACACTAGGATGTTTTGGAGAACCTAGTTCATCGTGGTCTCCAGACAGTCCTGAGGGAATCAAAAAATCAAGAAGAAAATTCCTCATGGCAGATTCACATCTGAGCCAAAGGGAATGGTCTGGAATCTTCTTTCCAAATTGAGAGCTGAAAGTCTCTCAGGTCATTCCTCACCTTTGAACTTGAACACCCCAAGATGCCACCCCAGGTGCCTCACTACTTTGTGCTCAAAAATATTTTCAAACAACAAGCCACCTAGCAAGTCTAGTATATGCAAGGACCTGTACCTGGCCCCCAGGTTAGATGCTGGGAAGTCACCTGTTCCACAGAACTCAAATTCTAGAGCTCTTCTGCATCAGCATCATTTGGGGCTTTTAAAAAACATCTGTGCTCAGGCTCCACCTGAGAGACTCAGATTCCTTTCTCCCAATAACAGAGATTCTTCATCTTTAGAGTGCATCAGAATCACTAGGAGGCTTGTTAAAACATAGATTTCAGGGCCCTAATCCCCAGAGTTTCTGGTTCAGTAGTTCTGAGGTGGCGTCTGAGAATGTGTATTTCAGGTGAATTTCATATTAGGTGCATATGCATTTCAGGTGTTGCTGCTGGTCTCAGGACCACACTTTGAGGACATTTGAATAGGGTAGGAGTATGAGTGCCCTGATAGCCTAAAAAATTAATTCATCATCTCTGAATGATGATCAATGATATCAATAAGTTCCTGAGTGATCCATTTTCCTTCTGTAAGCAGATATTAAATCACTATCAAAATTATTCCTGGGGCTTTTTTTCTTTGTTAAAGTTTTAGATAATTTTATCCATGCCGAGATAATGGGCCAACAGTAAAGAATGGCACATCTTCCCTCTGTCATTTGTTCTTAGCAATCCAGCACCCTAGATGGCACTGTAACCTGGTCACCTCAGCTTCTGCAATTCATTCCCATTTAGATCTGCAGAAAATTAATTTTGGTTAAGGGCTGGTGTAAAATAATGTCTTTCTTTTGGATACTTCTTCCTTAAATCTTCCTTTAAGATTTGCTTAAACCAAGCGGCCAGTGGTTGAAGTTGAGGGGTGCTGTTCCAGAAGCAAGGATGAGGAGGAAGTAGGGCTTTTAGCTGAAGGTCACACCTGGAATTCTACAGAGCAATTTCAGGAATAGTCAGGGGTCTGATGATATCTCCCCAGAGCTTTCTGGAGCCTTGGCTCACGGCAGGCAGGTGAAGTCAGTGGCTTTCAGGAGGCTGCTGCTGATTTCTAGACTAACTGGCTGCTTAATCTCACCCATTGGAATTGAAAAGGCTCTTTCTTATTGCTGTCCAGATTCCCTTATAATTGGGATCCTGTAGGATGGAGGTCTTCTACCGCCTGTGAGAAGACCCAAGGGGAGACCCAGGACATAGGATCAAGACTAGTTTCTTCTGCATCAGTGCGGGCAGAGGCTTAAAAATTTACTCTGGACCACATACTCTGTTAAATAGAAGCTTACAACAAAAGCCCTTGTGTGTGGCTAATGATGAGTGAAAGATGCAGCTGCAACAACTAATTAGGTAACACCATGTTTAGAAGAAAGAGAGACTCTGTTTTGGAAGTTTGCAGGATACACAGAATATACCTGACACTCAGAATGCACCAAGACAAAAATAGATACACTTTCATCACTGAGTTGCAAAAATCACTTTATGCATAAATACCCAAAGCCTTCTCTTTCTGCCTAATTTCCCATTCACTGCTTAGGTTCAGTCAATATAGACTAATTATTTTTACTCTTAAACAAGTACTGCCTTTATCTATGACCCTGAAAAAGAACAAAACATTCTTGATGGTAGCAAGAAAAAGAAAGAGCATCAGAAGGTTAAAGGAACATTTCCCATCACTTGATTCTTATCTCTTTTGGCTTACCTGGTGTCGCCTCTCACAGGTGTATTCAATCAGCACTCGTAGCCAGGAGATGCTCTGCTCACCTTTTCTTCTCCATAAGAGGGACTCTTCACTGTCACCTTCCTTTTTCAAATAAACATTCAGGAGGCCAGTCCCTGCTCCATACATGTGGTAGAAAAGAGTCAAGCAGTGTTTTCCAGTGACTCCTCGTAGAGGCCTGGACAAGAGTCGTGCTTTTTGTCCGTACACCATGTGGGAAGCCTCGATGTACATGTAGTAGCCTTGACAGCAATGCAACATCAGGTATTGTTAAAAAGGACACTAATTATATTCGCTTCTTTCTCTTATATATACATGTATATTTTTCCAGATTATTTTCCATTATAGGTTATTACAAGATATTAAATATCGTTCCCTGTGTTGTACAGTAAATCCTTGTTGCTTATCTATTTTATGTATAGCAGTTTGTATCTCTTAATCCCATACTCCTAAGTTATCCCTCCCCTCTTCTTTCTCTTTTGAATAGTGTTCTTGGAAACAAATCAGAGTCAATGAATGACTTGACTACAGTACTGATAAAGGATTTATAATTTTGGAGAATATGTATAATCCAAGGAGGATAAATATGCTACAAAATTTAGACCATCAAAATAAGTGTTTTCATGTAATAATTTATAATTCAGTTTAATATACAGGAAGTAATAAATATACTAGTATTGTGCCACTGAGGTGGCAATTAACATATCAGAATTTATCCTACTAATTCGTGGACAATACTCTGAGCTTCTAGACACTGGTTTAGGGGAATAGTCAGGTAGATCTGGGTTCAAGTCTTGGCTCTAACATTTGTTGTCTGTGTGACTGTGGTCTAATGGATTATCCTCTCTGAACCTATTTTCAATTTAAAAATAAGAATTAATAAACCTGTGCTACAGAGGTGTGAGAATTAAATAATGTGTGCGACATATGCTCACATGTAATACATATTCAAATATGAGTTTCCTGTTCTGCCCTCTTTCCTGAGGTTTTCTGTGACACTTCTTGAAAATATAATTATATAATATTTAATATAATTATATATGACATTTTATATATTATATATCTTATACTATATACTGTACATCGTATACATGTTAATTATATAACACTTTACATTTCCATTTTCCTTTCCTAACTTTAGTTTGCTTTTTAATTTACTGGTTTCAGGCAGAAGCGGAATTAGTTCACATGTAAATAAGGCAGTGGTGTGTTGGAGCCTGTTTCCACTGGCTCCCAACAATCAATTGTGTGATTTCTGTTGGTAGGTCCAAATGGCTTCACATTGGTAGTTTGAAATGGGCCATGATGGAAGTATTTACACCACAGAAATGGGACATAACTACAGATCAGCCTTCCCCGCAAAATTGAGCTGGTTGGTATTAAATAATTACCATGAAGCTACTGAAACAGGCAATATAGTAATAGTAATTTCTAGAATAATACAGCCATAATATAATGCTGTGCACCTGTGGCTCATTTTTAAAAAAGCCTTGCACTCTACATAAGTAGCTCTTAATCTTTGCTCATTTGATGAAACCTTTATATCTCTTCTACCTGAAAAAATATGCACAGGTTTTTGTATGTGATTTCATTGTCTTCTTTGCCGATATTGATTTTTTTACATACACAATGTAAAAATAATTTTTACATAGTGTTATCTATTATTTCACACAGAAATTAATGGCTGCATTGAGGGAAAAAAAGAGATCCCAAATAATGCATGCAAATGAAATGGCTTCTAGAGCATCTTTATAGTTTGAAGTTTAATCAATGAGGTCCATTCATTTCCCAAAAGGCAGTGTGTGAGATACCCCAACCAGAACTGATCAGAAGCTCCACCTACGCTCCTTCAAGGCACTCCTCCTCTTCCTTTCCCTCATTTCCGTAAAGACCTGAGAATCCTACATGCTATTAAAAGGGTGGGAGAAAGAGTCCTACCCAATTTGGTCTTATCAAATAGTGTGCACTGTGCAACCCCTTCCCCCAGCGTTTCACTCAGTAAAGTTATCACCCTGAAAAACTGGGCGATCAGAGTCATGGGGTGTGGGCTTTGTCAACCAGTCATCCCCATGACCTGCTCTAAAATATTGGGAAAATACTGTCATTTTTCTGGCGTGCTCACCAATGACATCCTCATTACTAAAACCAGTGGTCAATTTTCAGTCCTGGTCATTCTTGTCATCAGTAGCATTGGACAGAGTAGATCACTCCTGCCTCCTAGAAGGACTTTCTTATCTTGGTCTGTGGGAAGCTGACCTCTCCCAGTTTTTCCCCCACCTCACTGCTTACTCCTTTGCTAGTTCACCCTTTCTTCTCTGACTTCTTGACCCTGGAATGCTCCAAGGCCCAGTTTTTGAACTTCTCTATTCTCACTCACTCCTTTGGTGATCTCATCTTGTTTCATGGCTTTAAATGCTCTGTGTTGTCATATCTCAAATTTAAATTTCCAACCTCTTTTCTGAAATCCAGACTTGTTTATTTAAAGTGCCTAGTAGACATCTCCACATATTGTCAAGTAGACATCTCAGACTGAACATGGTCAAAACGAGGCTCCTAACAGCCTTGCCCTAAAGCCTATCCTACCCTTTCTAGTTGACCAGGCCCCAAACCTGGCCATCACATGCCACTCTTCGCCTCCTCTCTCTCTTCACATCCAGATGGTCAGGAATTCCTGTTGGTTCTACCTTCAAAATATGTCCAGAATCCAGTCATTTTTCTCCTCACCACCTGCATTGCTACCCCCTGGTCTGAGCCAGTGTCATTTCTCAGGTGGATTAATACAACACTTCCCAACTAGTCTGCTTGCTTTTACCCTTGTTCTCTGCAATCTAATCTCAACACAGCATCCACAGTAAACCTTCTAAAACAAAAGCTAGATTTTACCATTCCTCTGTTCAAAACCTTCCATTGGCTCAGCATTTCACTCAGAGTGAGAGCTGAATGCCTGAAAATGTTTAGGGCCCCATACGATCTCCTGCTCATTCTCTTAGCTCTCTGATTCTACCACCTTTCTCCTCACCCACTCTGGGTTGTGTGGTCACACTGAGTTCCCTAGTGTTCCTGGAATACAGTAGGTATACTACCACCTCAGGGCCTTTGTGTGTGCTAAACTCTGCTTAGAATGGCTTTTCTCTCATATAATCTCAGGTCTCACTCTCTCACCTCTAACTCTGCTCAGATATTACCTTTTCTATTAGGCCTATTCTGACTACACCATTTCAAATAGCAATTCCCTTCCTCTGGCACCCCTCTTTCTCTATACCCTAATTTATTATTTTCCACACCATTTAATTGCCTCTTAACATACTGTATGATTTTCCTATTTTTTATGTTTGTCTCCTTCCTCTGGAACACACAAAGGCAGAGATATTTCCTTATTTACTTCACTATGCCTCCAGGTCCTAGAACAGTGCCTGGAACATAGTAGATGCCCAATAAATATTTGTTGAATGAACAAATGAATTTTTTCCACAGCTCTAAGCCACAGACCAGTTTGACCATTTCCAAAGCACATGGCTCTAACAAGGTCCCTCCAGTTGCATGAGGATCTTGGCAATGAGACATGTACTTGAATAGGATGCTCCAAGGCAAAGCCGGAACAAGTCCAAGTTTTGATAAAATTAAAGTCACATCAAAGCAAGTGTTCTCAAGCTAGTTCCACACCATCTGATGTATTTTTTAACCAAACACACATTCTTAACTTCATTATCTTCATTCTTTCATTGGCAATAAAATTGCTACACAAGAAGCACTGGGGTTTTTACACCTTTAGCAATGAGAGGAAATTTTGTTGTTCTTTTCTCTAATATTTCCTAACTTAAGCAAGACTAGATATAAACAAATACAGATACACAAAATCCTTACAGAAGGGTGTATTTAATTTAATTCCATGGAAAATAAAGTCAAAGCATGAAATGACCACAGTTTCTCACCTACTATGCACAAAGGTATTCCATACTATCCTATACATAAGTTAGTATAGCACAGTGAACTGAAACCCTACTTTAATGCATGTTTGAATTAAAAAATATTTCCTCCAGAAATAATTCTTAGGTAAATAAGAAGAAAGTCAAAGAAAAATAACTTTGGTGCCTGGCTTTGGGGCACTCAAAAGCCTACTTGAATTCTAAGAAAAGGACCTTGGCTAAAGATGAAACACTCAATTGTGGGGTGGGGAGGGCTCCTCTGAAAGATGCTGTCACTGGGAAACTGGAAAGTAGAGACTATTGTGGGTGTAAAACATGAAGTCTTTTCAGAGTGGAAAGGAAGCAATAGATCCATCATAAGTGAGAGATGACCCAAGAAGTATCTTCCGTCTAGTGATGATAGTGCATCCCAGTGATAACGACATGAGTCCTGGCCAAAATAGCCTGAGGTCCTGGAAGAGAGGTAAACCTCTAATCACCTCCAGGATTATCTAACTGAATTCTTTCTTTTGTGAGTACTGTGCACTAATCATTTAGCCTCAACTGGATGAAGCATTACTCTGGTAATGCTTTCAGCTCATGCGTCTCTGCGTCTTGGGTATCTGACTGAAGCCATTACCTAAGGCTTCCAGTTCCAGAGATTGTTGTGTTTAGCACCATGAAAGATGAAATGAAAGCTCCTAAGGTGTGTGACATGTGTAATTGTGCTGCTTTTTGAAGAGAGGGGTAACATCCTGGGGAGTGTCAGTATAACTGTGCCTCTCTGGGGCACTGGCACCAGTCTGCTTTTCTTGAGTAATGCTGACCGTTCCAAAAATCCTTCAGGTTTTTTTGTTGTTGTTTTTTTAAACGGTTTCTATTTTAAGGACATATGCATATTCCATAAGGCAATACTGATTTAGACTAATCTAGATCAACATCTATACCTAAAAATAATTGTAACATATTTGTCAACTGATCAGAATTTGTCCCTTTGATGCCCAGACCAATTATTCCTCTTGATTCCAAATATGTTTTGCTTCTTGACTTGCATGTGACACTTCCTTTCCCCAGAAAAGATCACAGCTTCACGGAGAGCCAGTCTGCCTCACATGTGTTTGGAAAGCAGAGAAAAGCCCTGTGTGTTGACAAGCTTTGCCACATTCCAACTCCAAATGCTGTCTGTCTCAGCAAACAAAAGCTATGGATTGGAGCCAGGAGCCCCAGTGCTGAAACCTCAGACTGGCTTACGTGTTCCTGCACATGAAGGATTCCAGTCTGCAGAAGGGATTATTAACTAGAGAAAACAAATCACTTTCTCTGTGGATCACTGTTTAACATTCAAGACGGGGGTTCCAATGGGTCTACTGGGAGATGAGGGTCCCATCTGTTCTTTGCTCAGCAGCTGTGATGTGTTGAGACACACACCGTATTTGTAATTTGGAGCAGTGAAGCAGCTGTTCCTCTAGTCTAGCAGCCTCCTCTCACCAGGGCCAGGAAGGAGTGGGGGGCCGTGTGGAATGAATAGCTAGCTGCTTCATTAAGCTGAAAGAGGATTCTTAACAATCAGGGAAAAAAGATACCAATGCTTTGGGAAGAACAACTGCTAAATGCGTCTCTCTAAAATTGTTCTTTGCTATATCTTTTAAATGATCTTTAAAGCTCCGTCATAAATGAGGAGTTATTATTTATTGGGTACAGAGTTTCAGTTTGGGAAAATGAAAAAAATTTCTGGAGATGGATGGTGGTGATGGTTACACAACAAGATGTATGTATTTAATGCCACTGAATTACGTATGTAAAAATGCCTAAAATGGTAAATTTTATGTTATGTATATTTTACCACTATTTTTTTTTAAAAGCCTGTCATAGAAGCCTTCTCTTGTGTAAGCAGAGTCTGACAATATCAGAAACTAGTGTGACAAGTTATGAAAAGATTGAGGGAGATTGGAGATTTTAATAATCTGGAGCCAACTGCCCCAATAGTTACAGCCTAGTTGGGTAGCATCATTACATGTATGGATATTAGCACCAAAATTCTTAAAAGACAAGGACTTGAATGAGACTGCTATTAAATTTCAGCTATATAACCAACACATTAAAGATATAATTTTGAATTTCTTTTGTCTGACAGTACACTTTTATAAATAAATGTCATTATTTGGTATTTTAATGTATCATTGATATTTCTACCACACAAGAAGGGGGTGTTCTTAGAAGTGCATAAGACTCCTACGTTTAGTAAGTAGCGTGTCGGAAGAGAATTTAATTGTCAGAAGTACAGAAGATGTATTGAAACACTGAACGGTACCACAAAAGAAACTGATGGCGTCTCTTTCTTTGGAAATTGTTAAGAAAATGATGAATAGCTACTTTTCTAGGATTTGGTGGTAGGGAGAAGAGAGGGAGGACTGGATGACTTTTAATCTATTCACTGGTGGACTCAGTGAGCTAGGAAATGCTACAGTTGAAGGCATTTTCTCACTAAACTGGATAGCTATCTGTTCCTTTATTTATTCTACTATCTTTTGGCCACAAAAATCCATGTAAACTCCAGGGCAACTAAAACAATTGTTTAAAAAGAATTCTGGGGCTTCCCTGGTGGCGCAGTGGTTGAGAGTCCGCCTGCCGATGCAGGGGACACGGGTTCGTGCCCCGGTCTGGGAAGATCCCACATGCCGCGAAGCGGCTGGGCCCGTGAGCCATGGCCGCTGAGCCTGCGCGCCGGAGCCTGTGCTCCGCAACGGTAGAGGCCGCAGCAGTGAGAGGCCCGCGTACCGAAAAAAAAAAAAAAAAAGAATTCTGACAGCATGGCATCATATAAATGTTAATAAAATTTCAATAGCCAATAAAACCCTTGGAATTTTGTTAAGACTTGTCTTCATTATCTTGTAAAGAAATAGCATTAGTGTCAGGGAACTTTCTGATTCTGCCAGGATAGAGCTACTCAAGTAGATGGTGACAAGAAATGGATAGACAAATCCACCAGAGTCCATTCTAGCTCAATGCAAGTCAAGATTTATCTGTCACAAGTGCCTTTATTATTTTATTAAATAAGGAACCGAATGGTGGAGCTAGAATTTTTTTTGTCTTTGTTGTTGTTCTAGTAGAATGACATATTCTATGAGATGACTGACTTAAACATTGAAAATGTTTCCCCAACTTTAGTCACACAAATACTACCATCATGATATATATATTTACTTATCCACATACTACCTGCACTGTTATTCATTTAATATTTTTCTTTAAATAGATTCCAGTTTTGCTACTTAAATCCATTTATTCAAATAGGAAATGCATGTTAGCATGAAAACAGAAAACAAGCTATAAATCTGTGAAATAATGGTTTTGCTGTACTGATTGTATATTTTCTTATACATAAATATTACTATCAAAAATATTCATCCACTTACCCCTTAAATTACCCAGTGGTACTCTGGAAAACATTGGTTTAAGGTCTACCAAACCTTCTGGTTTCTACTAAGTCATTTTATTTGTAAGCATAGGCCATGATTTTCTATTTATAAAGGCACAAGTGACACAAAACACCGAGTCCAAGAAAGTATCCCAGAGATGAGCATCAGATTTTGTAAACTAGTCACTCATTATAAAAATAGTAATACCGTTCACTTCAGTGGAGTTTATATAGTATCAAGCCTTTCAGAAATATAACCTCAGTTAATCATCACAGCAGCCCTAAGAGATTAGCAGGGCATCCACTGTTGTATTTATTTTACACATGAGGAAACTGAGGCTCAGAGAAGCTATGTGACCATTTTCCAGGTTATGCAGGTAGCAAGTGGAAGAGTCAGCTCACTGTGTACCCATTGGTCTTTCCACTAGACCACATACACCATGCTACGCCCTAGAACTGGAAACTGCATCAGCAGTTAGTGAATCAGGAACTACGGCTCCCTTGGAATTGCTATGTAGGATGATGTATTGATTCTGATAGACACACAATAAACTATATCGTAGCCTTTCTGAACTTCCTTTTTAATTTAATGAACCTATATTTACTGACCATCTAATGTAGTTGTCTGTAAAATAGCTTTGTATGCCTCTCCTCTATTTTCTCTTGTATATGTTCTTCCAAGTGTAAATTGACAGGCTTTAAGGATGGGAAGTAAAAAGGCAGAATGCAGTATATGAGTACAGGTATATCCTCTGAAAGTCCCAGAATGCATTGCATTCAAAAAAGATTCTGCTGTCACTAACACCTAACAAATACCCTCCAGTCATCAAAGAGAAAGATACTGTTGCTGGTCCAGCATTTGAGCCTGTCACTTTATTAAAGTATGGAATAAGAAATTCAGCCAATTTTGTACCCTGCCATTATTTTAAAGCCTGTATTTGAAAAAAGAGACATAGAAAAGATTGTTAGGACTAAATGTAAAAATAGCAAAAACTCAACAATGCAGGCAATAGAAGACCTTTTTGGATGTAATTTCATTATTGTTTAAATTGTACATCTAATCACAGGCAGGTTTGCTATTGCTCTCCCAGGATCCAAGCAGACAATAATTAAAATTACTTTGAATGAGTTTCAGTGCTTTAATATTTAAAATGTGTATGTTGTCTTAACTGATCTATAAGATCTTGTCTACCTCCAGCATCCTATAAATCTATGAACTGTTACTAAGCCAATTACATTTTCTTATTACTTCAGACCATATCCCTGTTGAAGAGAAGTTCTAGTGACATTCATCTAAGCAACCGTAAGTACATTTACTATGTAAGTCACTTCTTTAAAAAAATAGGAGGTGGACTTCCCTGGTGGCGCAGTGGTTAAGAATCCGCCTGACAATGCAGGGGACATGGGTTCGAGCCCTGGTCCGGGAAGATCCCACATGCCGCGGAGAAACTAAGCCCGTGCGCCACAACTACTGAGCCTGTGCTCCAGAGCCCACAAGCCACAACTACTGAGCTTGCGTGCTGCAGCTACTGAAGCCCATGCACCTAGAGCCCATGCTCCACAAGAAGAGAAGCCACCGCAGTGAGAAGCCTGCACAGCGCAATGAAGAGTAGCCCCCGCTCACTGCAATTAGAGACAGCCTGCATGCGGCAACGAAGACCCAACGCAGCCAAAAATAAATAAAATGAAATAAAAAATAGGAGGTAATTGTTAAGTGGTTTCTACCATAATTAAATTTAAAAGGCATTTGCAGTATTTTTTTTACTATGATAGTTGTCCCCAATATTTATTACTCAAGATTGAGAGTTATAAAGGGAAAAAAGTAGAATAGTCTCTCAGACAGTTCATAGCCAAAGGCAGTATAAATGTAAATTTTAATATTCTGCTTCTACTACTCCTTGCCAAAGACAGAACACCGTGCAATAATGTAATACCAGATACAGCAAGATCTTGGGTAGAACAGCCAGGAAATATCAACAAAAGAATACAGTTGAAAGAGACCAGAGACACATAGAGCTCATTCAAAAACATTATGATGGGTTGGTTTGTAGTGCAGAAGAAAACAGCAAATGCCTTCAAATTTTGAGTATAACAATCATGCTCTTAAATATATGATGCTAAAAAAATGAAATACCAGGGACATCCCCTTGTGGATATGTTGAGTAACTTGTAGCTGACCTACGCTTCCACTGAGAAAAATTATTTTTAAAATGGATAAATTTTTTTTAGAAAACATCTGTTTTGAAGTTGTCAGAGAGCTTCCCAAGCAGCAAGAACTTGAGGGGCCAAGATCCCTGAGACAAGGGAAGGTCAGTGAAGTGAACTCAACATTCTTCAAGCTGCTTTCCCCACTGGGGCATTTGCCTATTCAGTTTAGAAGTTAAGCAGAGGGCAGCTAAGAGGCAGAGAAACCAACAGTTCTCACTGTGGGATGATAAAAACTGGAGTCCAGGGCTGCAAAAGCAGCTGGGGCTTGAGGATCAAGTTTTGTGAGAAATGATACACACAGCAGAGTGAGCAATCTTCCCTTGAGGCATGTGCCAAATTATTTTATTTATTTATTTCTTATACAGCATGTTCTTATTAGTTATCTACTTTATACATATTAGTGTATACATGTCAATCCCAATCTCCCAATTCATCCCCCCACTGCCACTTTCTCCCTTTGGTGTCCATACATTTGTTCTCAACATCTGTGTCTCTATTTCTGCCCTGCAAACCGGTTCATCTGTACCATTTTTTTAGGTTCCACATATATGCATTAATATACAATATTTGCTTTTCTCTTTCTGACTTACTTCACTCTGTATGACAGTCTCTAGGTTCATCCACGTCTCTACAAATGACCCAGTTTTGTTCCTTTTTATGGTTGAGTAATATTCCGTTGTGTATATGTACCACATCTTCTTTATCCATTCATCTGTCGATGGGAATTTAGGTTGCTTCCATGACCTGGCTATTGTAAATAGTGCTGCAATGAACATTGGGGTGCATGTGTCTTTTTGAATTATGGTTTTCTCTGGGTATATGCCCAGTAGTGGGATTGCTGGATCATATGGTAATTCTATTTGTAGTTTTCGAAGGAACCTCCATACTGTTCTCCATAGTGGCTGTATCAATTTACATTCCCACCAACAGTGCAAGAGGGTTCCCTTTTCTCCACACCCTCTCCAGCATTTATTGTTTGTAGATTTTCTGATGATGGCCATTCTGACCAGTGTGAGGTGATACCTCATTGCAGTTTTGATTTGCATTTCTCTAATAATTAGTGATGTTGAGCAGTCTTTCATGTGCCTCTTGGCCATCTGTATGTCTTCTTTGGAGAGATGTCTATTTAGGTCTTCTGCCCATTTTTGGATTGGGTTGTTTGTTTTTTTAATATTGAGCTGCATGAACTGTTTATATATTTGGGAGATTAATCCTTTGTCTGTTGATTCATTTGCAAATATTTTCTCCCATTCTGAGGGTTGTCTTTTCATGTTGTTTATAGTTTTCTTTGCTGTACAAAAGCTTTTACGTTTCATTAGGTCCCATTTGTTTATTTTTGTTTGTTTATCTGTTACTCTAGGAGGTGGGTCAAAAAATATCTTGCTGTGGTTTATGTCAAAGAGTGCTCTTCCTATTTTTTCCTCTAAGAGTTTTATAGTGTCCGATCTTACATTTAGGTCTTTAATCCATTTGGAGTTCATTTTTGTGTATGGTGTTAGGGAGTGTTCTAATTTCATTCTTTTATATGTAGCTGTCCAGTTTTCCCAGCACCATTTATTGAAGAGACTGTCTTTTCTTCATTGTATATCCTTGCCTCCTTTGTCATAGATTAGTTGACCATAGGTGTGTGGGTTTATCTTTGGGCTTTCTATCCTGTTCTATTGATCTATGTTTCTGTTTTTGTGCCAGTACCATATTGTCTTGATTACTGTAGCTTTGTAGTATAATCTGAAGTCAGGGAGTCTGATTCCTCCAGCTCCATTTTTTTCCCTCAAGACTGCTTTGGCTATTCGGGGTCTTTTGTGACTCCATACAAATTTTAAGATTTTTTGTTCTAGTTATGTAAAAAACGCCACTGGTAATTTGATAGAGATTGCATTGAATCTGTAGTCCAAAAATGCTTTGGGTAGTATAGTCATTTTCACAATATTGATTCTTCCAATCCAAAAACATGGTATACCTCTCCATCTGTTTGTGTCTTCTTTGATTTCTTTCATCAGTGTCTTATAGTTTTCTGAGTATAGGTCTTTTACCTCCTTAGGTAGGTTTATTCCTAGGTATTTTATTCTTTTTGTTGCAATGGTGAATGGGATTGTTTCCTTAATTTCTCTTTCTGATCTTTCGTTGTTAGCATATAGGAATGAGAGAGATTTCTGTGCATTAATTTTGTATCCTGCAACTTTACCAAATTCATTGATCAGCTCTAGTAGTTTTCTGGTGGCATCTTTAGGATTCTCTATGTATAGTATCATGTCATCTGCAAACAGTGACAGTTTTACTTCTTCTTTTCCAATTTGGATTCCTTTTATTTCTTTTTCTTCTCTGATTGCCATGGCTAGGACTTCCAAAACTATGTTGAATAAGAGTGGCAAGAGTGGACATCCTTTACTTGTTCCTGATCTTAGAGGAAACGCTTTCAGTTTTTCACCATTGAGAATGATGTTTGCTTTGGGCTTGTGGTATATGGCCTTTATTATGTTGAGGTAGTTTCCCTTGATGCCCACTTTCTGGAGAGTTTTTATCATAAATCGGTGTTGAATATTGTCAAAAATTTTTACTGCATCTATTGAGATGATCATATGGTTTTATTACTTAATTTGTTAATATGGTGTATCACATTGATTGATTTGCGTATATTGAAGAATCCTTGCATCCCTGGGATAAATCCCACTTGATGATGGTGTATGATCCTTTTAATGTGTTGTTGGATTCTGTTTGCTAGTATTTTGTTGAGGATTTTTGCACCTATATTCATCAGTGATATTGGTCTGTAATTTTCCTTTTTGTAGTATCTCTATCTGGTTTTGGTATCAGGGTGATGGTGGCCTCGTAGAAAGATTTTGGGAGTGTTCCTTCCTCTACAATATTTTGGAAGAGTTTGAGAAGGATGCGTGTTAGCTCTTCTCTAAATGTTTGATACAATTCACCTGTGAAGCCGTCTGGTCCTGGACTTTTGTTTGTTGGAAGATTTTTAATCACAGTTTCAATTTCATTACTTGTGATTGGTCTGTTCCTATTTTCTATTTCTTCCTGGTTCAGTCTTCCAGATACCTTGGAAAAGGTATTTCTTCCTTATACCTTTCTAAGAATTTGTCCATTTCTTCCAGGTTGTCCATTTTATTGGCATAGAGTTGCCTGTAGTAATCTTTCACGATGCTTTGTATTTCTGCAGTGTCCATTTTAACTTCTCCTTTTTCATTTCTAATTTTATTGATTTGAGTACTCTCCCTCTTTTTCTTGATGAGTCTGGCTAAGGTTTATCAATTTTGTTTATCTTCTCAAAGAACCAGCTTTTAGTTTTATTGATCTTTGCCATTGTTTTCTTTGTTTCTATTTCATTTATTTCTGCTCTGATGTTTATGATTTCTTTCCTTCTACTAACTTGGGGTTTTGTTTGTACTTCTTTCTGTAGTTCCTTTAGGTGTAAGGTTAGATTATTTATTTGAGATTTTTCTTGTTTCTTGAGGTAGGATTGTATTGCTATAAACCTCCCTCTTAGAACTGTTTTTGCTGCATCCCATAGGTTTTGGATCATCATGTTTTCATTGTCATTTGTTTCTAGGTACTTTTTGGTTTCCTCTTTGACTTCTTCAGTGAGCTCTTGGTTATTTAGTAATGTATTGTTTAGCCTCCATATCTTTGTGTTTTTTACGTTTTTTCCCCCTGTAATTGATTTCTAATCTCATAGCATTGTGGTTGGAAAAGATGCTTGATATGATTTCAATTTTCTTAAATTTATCAAGGCTTGATTTGTGACCCAAGATGTGATCTATCCTGGAGAATGTTCCATGTGCACTTGAGAAGAAAGTATAATCTGCTGTTTTTGGATGGAATGTCCTATAAATATCAATTATCTATATCTGGTCTTTTGTGTCATTTAAAGCTTGTGTTTCCTTATTAATTTTCTGTCTGGGTGATCTGCCCCTTGGTGTAAGTGAGGTGTTAAAGTTCCTATTATTGTGTTACTATCAATTTCCTCTTTCATAGCTGTTAGCATTCGCCTTATGTATTCAGCTGCTCCTATGTTGAGTGCATACATATTTATAAATTGTTATATCTTTATTCTTGGATTTATCCCTTGATCATTATGTAATATCCTTGTCTCTGGTAACATTCTTTATTTTAATGTCTATTTTGTCTGATATGAGTCTTGCTACTCCAGCTTTCTTTTGATTTTCATTTGCATGGAATATTTTTTCCATCCCCTCACTTTCAGTCTGTATGTGTCCCTAGGTCTGAAGTGGGTCTCCTGTAGACAGTATATATATGGGTCTCATTTTTGTATCCATTCAGCAAGCCTGTGTCTTTTGGTTGGAGCACTTAATCCATCCACATTTAAGGTAATTACGGATATGTATTTTCCTATTACCATTTTCTTAATTGTTATGTGTTTCTTTTTGTAGGTCCTTTTTTTATCTTGTGTTTCCTACTTAGAGAAGTTCTGTTAGCATTTGTTGTAGAGCTGGTTTGGTGGTGCTGAATTCTCTTAGCTTTTGCTTGTCTGTAAAGCTTTTGATTTCTCCCTTGAATCTGAATGAGATCCTTGCCAGGTAGAGTAATCCTGGTTGTAGGTTCTTCCCTTTCATCACTTTAAATATATCGTCCCACTGCCTTCTGGCTTGTAGAGCTTCTGCTGGGAAATCAGCTGTTAACCTTATGGGAGTTCCCTTGTATATTATTTGTCGTTTTTCCCTTGTTGCTTTCAATAATTTTTCTTTGTCTTTAATTTTTGTCAGTTTGCTTACTATGTGTCTCAGCATGTTTCTCCTTGGGTTTATACTGCCTGGGACTCTCTGTGCTTCTTGGACTTGGTGGCTATTTCCTTTCCATGTTAGGGAAGTTTTCAATTATAATCTCTTCAAATATTTTCTCGGGTTCTTTCTCTCTCCTCCTTCTGGGACCCCTATAATGCAAATGTTGTTGCATTTAATGTTGTCCCAGAGGTCTCTTAGGCTGTCTTCTATTCTTTTCATTCTTTTTTCTTTATTCTGTTCCATGGCAGTGAATTCCACCATTCTGTCTTCCAGGTCACTTATCCATTCTTTTGCCTCAGTTATTCTGCTATTGATTCCTTCTAGTGTTTTTTTCATTTCAGTTATTGTACTGTTCATCTCTGATTTTTTATTCTTTAATTCTTCTGGGTGTTTGTTAAACATTTCTTGCATCTTCTCGATCTTGCCTCCATTCTTTTTCCGAGGTCCTGGATCATCTTCACTATCATTATTCTGAATTCTTTTTCTGGAAGGTTGCCTATATCCACTTCATTTAGTTGTTTTTCTGGGATTTTATCTTGTTCCTTCATCTCGTGCATAGTCCTCTGCCTTTTCATTTTGTCTATTTTTCTGTGAATGTGGTTTTTGTTCCACAGGCTGCAGGATTGTATTTCTTCTTGTTTCTGCTTTCTGCCCTCTGGTGGATGAGGCTATCTAAGAGGCTTGTGCAAGCTTCCTGATGGGAGGGACTGGTGGTGGATAGAGCTGGGTGTTGCTCCGGTGGGCAGAGCTCAGTAAAACTTTAATCTGCTTGTCTGATGATGGGTGGGGCTGGGTTCCCTTCCTGTTGGTTGTTTGGCCTGAGGCAACCCAGCACTGGAGCCTACCGGGCTCTTTGGTGGGGCTAATGGCGGACTCTGGGAGGGCTCCCACCAAGGAATACTTCCCAGAACTTCTGCTGCCAGTGTCCTTGTTCCCGTGGTGAGCCACAGCTGCCTCCCACTTCTGCAGGAGGCCCTCTAACACTAGCAGGTAGGTGTGGTTCAGTCTCCTATGGGTTCACTGCTCCTTCCTTTGGGTCCTGATGCGAACACTACTTTGTGTGTGCCCTCCAAGAGTGGAGTCTCTGTTTTTCTCAGTCCTGCCAAATTCCTGCAATCAAATCCGTCTAGCCTTCAAAGTCTGATTCTCTAGGAATTCCTCCTCCTGTTGCTGGTCCCCCAGGTTGGGAAGCCTGACAGTGGGGCTCAGAACCTTCACTCCAGTGGGTGGACTTCTGTGGTATAAGTATTCTCCAGTTTGTGAATCACCCCCCCACAGTGGTTATGGGATTTGATTTCATTGTGATTGCACCCCTCCTACCGTCTCATTGCTGCTTCTCCTTTGTCTTTGGATGTGGGGTATCTTTTTTGGTGAATTCCAGTGTCTCCCTGACGATGATTGTTCAGCAGTTGGTTGTGATTCCGGTGCTCTTGCAAGAGGGAGTCTCTCATCCGCCAGGATGGAATTTCTTCTGGACTCTGCTGTGTACCTTCCACTCTCTCCTCTTCAGAAATAGAGCAGCCAGTAGTCCTTCCTCCAAGGAAATGGTGAGCTAAGTCGCGACTATGCAACAAAGTCTTTTTTACTCCATTGGAAATGCTGTTTAAAATTTCATTTTGAGGTTTTACATTTCCTTACTGGCCTCAACAATAGAGGATAGATTGAAAAGATAAGGCAAAACATTTAAAGTTATCCACATTTAGCAAAGCAATACCCTTCCTCTCCTCTGCCTTCCCAAGACTAAGACTACCCAAATTCTTTTTTTCCTTTTTTTAAAATTGAGATACAATTGTAAATAAACATTATATTAGTTTCAGGTGTACAACATAATGGTTTGATATTTGTATATATTTAAAAATGATCACTCCAGCAAGTCTAGTTAACATCCATCACCACACACAGTTACAAATTATGTATGTGTGTTTTGTGATGAGGACTTTTAAGACCGATTCTCTTAACAACTTTCAAACATGCAATACAGTGTTACTAACTATAGTCACCATACTGTACATTACATACCCATGACTTTATTTTATAGCTGGAAGTTGATATCTTTTGACCACTTCACCCATTTCACCCACCCCCCACACCCTACCTCTGGCAAACATCAATCTATCTATATATCTATGAATTTGGTGTTTTGTTTTGTTTTTAGATTCCACATATAAGTGAGCACATATGGCATTTGTCTCTCTTTCTCTAACTTATTTCACTTTGCAAAATGCAATCAAGGTCCACCCACATTGTTGCAAATGGCAAGATTTCATTCCTTTTTATGCCTGAACAGCATTCCAGTGCCATATCTATATATCTATATACTATATAGATAAATATTCACACATACATACATACATACATACATACAGAAAACTGTCATTACTTGACTTGCTTGGCAAGTTTCATTCCCACACCTTGTCTTTATTTAACCTAACTGAGGTAAACCTTATTCTGTATGAACAGCCTTATCTCATGGGCATTTGCCAAGAACAATCAAACAATTGTTTAACATTGCAATTGCCTAAGGTGCTATTAACAATGGAAGCTAACAAAAGGCTGACAAAAAATTTTTCAGGAAAAAATTAGGGAATGATATGTCTGTGGGGGACTTTGCAAAACTCCAAAATATTCTTGTCAATCTAGAAAATGATGTACATGTGCAGAGATATACACATACCCAGGAGAGAACTGAGAAGGTCCTAACCTGGCTGACTTTGAGTCTCTGAAAAAGAAAAAAGTGAAGGCTAGCAGAGATGTAAATTGTCTACTTGAGCATTGAAACCATGCCCCAATACAAACACAGAGCACTTTTGCAAGTGCTGGGAGATGTATTGGTTCAAGTCATTTAAGAAAAATCTCTCTTCAGTCGTTAGTTGATGGTTAAGCTGAGCATATTTTTCAGTGGCCACACACAACAAAGAATAAAGACTCTATATAATTAGTTCAGGAAAGTCACTAAACAAACAAGTAGCAGGAACAACAACAACAACAAAATGTTGGGAGGAGGGGAAGCTGTCACATTGTAGTATTAAAAATAACCAGTTTTTAACAAAAATTATGAGACACACAAAGGAACAGGAAACTGTGGCTCATACACAAGATAAAAAGCTGTCAATAGAAACTGTCTCTAAGGAAGCCTATAATTGAACTTACTAGACAAAGACTTTAAGTCAGCTATTATACATATGTGCAAGGAATTAAAAGAAACTCTGCCTGAAGAATTAAAGAAAGTATGGGAGTGATGTCTCACCAAATAGAGAGTATCATTAAAAAGACAATTTACAGAAAACCAACTAGGAATTATGGGTTTGAAAAGCACAATAACTGAAATGAAACATTCACAAGAGAGGCTCAACAACAAATTGGAACTAGCAGATGAAAGAAGCAGTAAACTCAAAGACAGGTAAACTGAGATTATCCAATCTGATGAACAAAGGAAAAGGAATGAAGAAAAATGAACAGAGCTTCAGAGGTTGGTGGGACAGCATCAAGTGTATTACCATATGCACAATGGGAGTCTCAGAAGGAAGGAAAGAGAGGAAGGGGCAAAAAGAACATTTTAAAAATATACTGGCCAAAAATATTCCAAACCTGATGAAAAATATTAATCTACACACCCAAGAAGGTCAAACAACTTTAAGTGGATAAACTCAAGGAGACATACACCTAGAAAAATCACAGTTAACTGCTAAAAGACAAAGACAAAGAAAACTTTGAAAGCAAGAGAAAAGTGACTCAAGTAACTCATCATGTACAAGGGATCCTCAATAAGATTAACATCTGACTCCTCCTCAGAAAACATGAGACCAGAAAGCAGTGAGATGACATAATTCAAAAGTGTTGAAAGAAAACCAAGAATTCTAAATCAAGAAAAAGTATCCTTTAAAAGCAAAGGAGAATTTAAGACATTCCCAGACAAATACTGGATTCATCACTAGCTACTAAAAGGAATCCTTCAAGCTGAAATGAAAGGACACTAGACAATAACTCAATCCACATGAAGAAAGAAAGAGCACTGATAAAGGTAACTATATAGGTATATATAAAAGACAGAATAAATGTATTTGTGTTTCTCTTTTTAAAATATCTGATTTAAAAGACAACTGCATAAGGCAATAACTTAAAAATCATGTCTATGGGCTTATAATGTAAAAGATATCATGTACATGACAATCATAGTACAAAGGAAGGAGGAGGTTTTGTATACCATGAAAAAATTAAGTCAATATTAAATATAAACTAGATTGTCTTAAGATGTTAATGTTAATCTTTAGGGCAATACTAAGAAAATAACTTTTAAAATATATAGTAAAACAAACAATAAGGAGATTAAAATGTTATCTTAGAAAATATCTATTAAACACAAAAGAAGGCAGTAATAGAGGAATAAAGGAATAAAGAAACCCCTATAATACATACAATACAGAAAACAAATAGAAAAAAGGCAGACATAAATTCTGCCTTATTAGTAATCACATTAAATGTAAATGTACTAAACACTCTAATCAAAAAGTAGAGATGGGTAAAATGGATTTCAAAAGATTCAATTATATGCTACCTCCAAGAGACACACATTAGATTCAAAGATACAAATAAGGGGCTTCCCTGGTGGCGCAGTGGTTGAGGGTCCACCTGCTGATGCAGGGGACAAGGGTTCGTGCTCTGGTCCGGGAGGATCCCACATGCCGCAGAGCAGCTGGGCTCGTGAGCCATGGCCGCTGAGCCTGTGCATCCAGAGCCTGTGCTCCACAACGGGAGAGGCCACAACAGTGAGAGGCCCGTGTACCACAAAAAAAAAAAAAAAAAAAAGCCACAAATAAGTTGAAAGTGAAAGGTTGGAAAAAGATATGTCACTCACAGTACCTAAAATAGAAATGGAGTGGCTATAGTAATATTTGACAAAACAGACATTAAACAATGAGATACCACCTCATATCCATTAAGATGGGTATAATCAAAACCAGAAACCAACAAGTATGATAAGTATATGGAGAAATATGTGTGAAGGAGAAACCTTCACACACTGCTTGTGGAAATGTAAAATTGTGCAGTCACTTTGCAAAATAGTCTGGCAATTCCTCAACGTTTAAATATAAAGTTACCATATGACCCAACACAACCAAAAGAAATGAAAACTTATATTCACACAAAATCCTGTACGCAAATACCGTAGCACCATTATTCATAATAGCCAAAAAGTAGAAATAAACAAAATGTTCATCAGCTAAATAATGGATAAACAAAATGTGGTATTTACATGCATTGGAATATAATCACAATAAAACCAAAGTGCTGATTCATGCTACTAGGATGAACCCTGAAGACATTATGCTAAGTGAAAGAAGCCAATCAAAAAACTACATGTTGTATAATTGCATTTATATTAAAGATCCAGAATAGGCAAATACATAGGGACAGAAAGTAGATTAGTAATTATCTAGGGATGGGGGTGGCAAGAGTTGGGGAGGGAATGGGAGTGAGTGCTAATGTATACAAGGTTCCTTTCTGAGGTGATAATGATATTCTGGAATTAGATAGTGGTGATTGCACAACTTTGCGAATATGCTAAGCACCACAGAATTGTATACTTTAAAAGAGTGAATTGTATAGTGTGTGTATTCTATCTTAATAAAGCTAATAGTAAAAAAATGGAAATTTTGTAACTGAAAAATAGAATTACTAAAATTAAGTAATCAATCATTGAATTTAACAGCATACTGGACATAGCAAAAAAGACTTGCAAACTAAAAAAAAAATAGGTCAATAGAAAATATCCAAGCTGAAGAAAGGAGAACAAAAAGAAAGAAAATCTTTGTAAAAGAGCATAAAGGATATATAATACATGGTGAGATCTTTTAATGTACATGTAATTGGAATCTCAGGAAGAGAGGAGATAAAGTGGGGCAGAAGCAATATTTGACAAGATAAAGGTCAAGTATTTTTGAAAACTCAACCTAAAGATTAAGGAAGTTTAGTGAACCCCAAACAGAATAACTACCAAGAAGACTACACACATGCAAATCATTTTAAAATGCTGGAAACAAAACATGAGAAGAAAATATTAAAAGCATCCAGAGAATAAAAGTACCCTTTCAAAGGAACAACTATATGACTGAAAACTGACTCAATAGAAATGATGGAAGCCAGAAGACAACTGAATGACATCTTTAAAGGTCTGATTAAAAAAATGATTGTCAACTTAGAATTCTATTCTCAGCAAAAACATCCTTCAAATGTAAAGGAAAAATAAAGACATTCTCAGACAAACAAAAACTGAGAGAATTCATTAGCAGTGGACTTACACACACACACACACACACACACAACCCCAAACCAAAACCAAAACCAAACAAAACACTAGATGCAGAAGAAAATACGTCTGGCAGAAGAGAAATATTTCCTAAAAAAAAAAAAAAAAAAATTCAAGAGAGAAACATGGAAATGCAGGAAGGAATGAATACTAATGGAATGGAGAAATATGTGAATAAATATAGAAGCAACCAAACCAGTCATATCTTTCGGGGCTTAAAAAATACAGTTTCTATATGCCTAATAACATAGATTCAAAATATATACAAGCAAGAATTGATAGAACTGAAAGGAGAAATAAATTCACAATCATAATAGGAAACTAATATACCTCTCAACTGAACAGATAAAAATCAGTAAAAATATAGAAAATAGGAACAGGATTACAAGATTGATTCAGTCAACATATACAGACCACTTCATACAACAACAACAAAATATACATTATTTTCTAACACACATAGAACATTTACCTAAATTGACTCTTTTTTGGGCATTTCAACAAATTGCAAAGGATTGAAATCATTAAGGGTATGTTCTCTGAGCATAGTCGGATTATCTAGAAACAAGTTAAAAACAGTAACTAGAAAATTCCCAAATATTTAGAAATTAAGCAATACACTTATAAATAACCTATGCATAAAAGAAAAAAGCAAAATGGAAATGAGAAAATACTTTGAACTGAATGAGAGGGAAAACACAACTTATTAAAACATGTGGGTTACAGCTAAAACTGCATTTAGAGGGAAATTTGCAGCACTTTTCTATGTACATGTTATACTTCAGTAAGTATTTTACTTTAAAATAATGAAGAGCAATGTACTTTTCTAGCAGTATCTAGGAGATCCCTGGCTGGGTATTTAGGGGTCCTGGATTACAACCCAAGTTCTAAACTAATACTGAGTAGTTGTCAAAGTAAGGCTAAAGGAAAAGCATCTCAGTGTAGGAAAAGAGTGCAGAACTGGGTGTCATGATCATCTGGTTCCAGTCCTAGACCCCCCTTTAACTATGTCAGCTTGTTGAATCAAATAACCTCAGTTAGGAGGTAAAACCTGGGAGCATCTGAGCTAAACTTGGTTGCAGATACTTATCTAGGTATCACAATAATTTTAAAACTTGATTTTGAGTACCTTTAGATGATGCACATACATCAGCAAACCACAGTCCCCACCGCACTCTGTTACATAACAGCCCTCCTGCTAAAGACATGGTTTCCTAACACAGGACTGCATCTGAATTTGCAACCTCCGGGCCATGTGTTTTCTAAGGTCCTTTCTGGTTTTAATGTTCTTTGTTTCCATGACTTGCACTCAAAACTATGTCCAAAATCTGGATATACTTCTACTAAATATTATTCATTGTTTATCTGAAATTCACATTTAACTGGGTGTCACGTACTTTTACTTGCTAAATTTAGCACTTCTACCATCAATGCAAGTGACTTTACAAGATTCCACAATAATAACCCGTTCAGGAGGGACCATTTTGAAGGCTGATATAATCTATGGTAGATTGTTTGCAAAAATAGCCATAATTATTCCTTCCCTATATCCAGTAGCTCCTCCCATCAAGAGATAGAGTCCATTTCCTCACTCTTTGAATCTGAGCTAGCAGAACAAGTTATCCCAGTTGAGGCCCCCCTAAACTAGCCAGCTCCTCACTAACCTGGCAGATGGCTTCAGGTGCATGAATGAGCCCAACCAAGAACTGAACTGCCCAGCTCAGCCCAGATCAAATTGCCACCTTGCAGAATAGTGAGTGAAATAAGTGGTTATTATCTTAAGCCACTAAGCTTTGGGGTGTTTGCTATACACTAAAAGCTACCTGATATAGAACCAATTCTAATCCTAATAAAGGAGTTAGATGTGATAATCCTTTTTCTTATAATGTTTTTGACACCTGGTCTCTGATTTATGAAGCTGATACTCTTTCATATTGTACAACATTCAACAAAAGTCATTCATTCATGGTATTGGCCTGTTTCTTTTCAAGCTGATCTGAATATAAATGGCCAAGACCTCACCTTACGTATCACCTGAGATGAAGGCGGAATCAAGAGAACTGTGTTTGAGTCCTGGCTCTCATACCCAATTTGCCTCTGTCTACCCTCATCTTTATGAGAGAGCCACTAGAGAAGGGTTTCAAGCCTTTTCTGAGATCGAACTGCTTCTCATTTTCCCAGACCTTTGTGATGACTTAGACAGATGTCGAGGATAGTGTTAGATGTAAAGCCCCTAAGCAGGATGGCTAAGAAAGTGGTGCCTAGTATGATGTCTACTGGGAAAACTATCAAGTAAAGCTTCATCATTTTGCGTTGGGACCACTAAAATGGTCCATTTAAAGCTTTTCAATGAATGCTTTTTCTACAAAGAGTGAATATGCAAATTCCTTAGCATGTAGACGAGGCCCTTGGTGATCTGGTTCTCATCTGACTGTCCACTGTCATCTCCCACCACTTTCCTAGACGTGCCCATATGAGATGCTTCTGTTCACTACTACAGATTTTCTGTCTCACTGGTCTCTTATTCTAGTCACTATTACTACAACTAATTCTACACAGCCTTTAAACAGTTTCACTCAGATGCACCTGATAGATGCCTTGTCTTGGGCCCATGCCAACTGCCTGTTACTTCCTGTATTTGATGCTAAGTTTTGTGCAGTCATTTTGGGCTTGGCCCTCGGCAGAATCACTCAGCACCCATGCAAATGTAACCTAGAAATAAGGGAAGAGAGAGTAGCCAATGCTGAATGGACAGTTATCCCTGGCCAGTGCAGGAAGGGAACCTGTGGACAAATGCTTCTCCCTTTCTTCCCCTGGGTGATGGCTCTGGGACATACTTCAACATGGTTTCTCAGCTGTTCCCCCCAGATCAAGCAGCCAGATGGTCATAGCAGTGGCCAAGTCAGGGATGCATCCTCGTATCAGCTCTCCCTCTTTCCCTGCTTTGATGACTTTGCCCCACACTTGTACTCCTTGGGATCACATCTCCAAATGTACTACCTGCATACAAGCCTATATCTCATACTTCACAATCTTGGGAATTCTGACAGTATTCTACATGGCAGCCAGGTAGAATCACTTGCAGTTCCCTGAAGCTGCCATACTGCTTAATGGCTCCATGCTTTGCACCTGTCATTCCCTCATCCTGAAATGCTTCCCTACTCCCTGATGTTCTTCTTGATGAATTCCCACTCATTCTTTAAGATGCTCCCAAGGAGAGCTAACTGTTCTTCTCTGCGTGGTTCCATCATCTCTAGAATTTAACTGTTATTACCTTACTTATTGTAATTCCACAGCAAATATAGTTCTGCGGCCTAATGCATAGTGGGTCCTCAGAAAATATGGAATAAATCAAGATCGTAGAGAGCCTACACTAAATAACATTTATGGTTGCCCCCAGTCCTAAGATATTTCATCTTACATTATGCACATGTAGCTTATGACACTGGTGGTTTTAACAAATAAACAATTGTTTTAAAAGGGCCTTTAATTGCTTATGCTTTAATTTTTGAATGGGTGATCCTTGTCATACTGTGATCTGAGAGACAATATATCAGCCCACATTAGGCCATTAGAGGCCAGGAAAAGGGGAAGCCACCCTTTGAAGGTTTAGGATACACAGTGGGTGTGTGAGCTGCAGTCCTGGAGTTAAACTGACAATATTTGTTCACTGACACTAGAAACAGGTCAGAAAAAATTTAGATACTTTCTGCTGGATACATTTCAGTGGATGTCTAAAACTACCATCAGTTTGAATATATCCTTTCCAAGAGCAGACACCCCTCTTTGGTGCGAAGGGTAATAGGGTTGAGATTACACTGCTAAGTGAAGAATTGTGCTTTTCACGTATAAGCTGTCACAACTGTCCCAGGTCATGTGTGGTCTCTTACTATCATGTAGTAAACTCTGGTGGTGAGGCAGTGCGGAAAGAATGTGGACATTAGAGCCCAATATTCCTGAGATTCAGTCCCTGCTCTACCACTTGTTGCTGTGTGGCCCTGGAAAGGCACTTCTCCAACCTTCAGTTTTCTCATATGAAAAATGGGTACTTTCACATACTTTACAAGTTGTGGTAAGGATGTGTTATCAACTGAATGTTTATTTATTGAAATTTATATGTTGAGATCCTAATCCCCAATATGATGGTAATTGGAGGTAATTGGAGGTAGGATCTTTGGGAGGTGATTAGGTCATGAGGGCCAAGCTCTCATAGATGAGAGACTCCCTCTCTCCACTGCTCACTATTTTTGTTTTGTCCTCTCTTCCGTGTCTAAGACATGGCACGGCCTGTTACCCAGAGGATTCCCTTGTGGTCGTCCACCACAGCATGGCCCTCTTCTCAGATCTGTTGTTGCTAGCCTTCTTGGTGTTCCTGAGAAATGGAAGAAAACTATCAACTCCCTCCCCGAGAAAATCATACATACAGACAACATCGTGAATACAATGGACTCGAAATAAAGCTGACTTATTCTTGATCTTTCTCTACTCCTCTTGTAATTTAGTTTCTCCCCATTATAACATTTTCTAGGGGTCTTGCTAACTAAATGGTTAGTTATTCTTATATACATCAATGAAGGCTTGTAGGTTCATTTATTCACTCCATGGACATTTTTGAGCCTCTGTAGTGTGTAAGGTACAATAGTAAGCCCTGTGGGGATTCAAACGGGAATTTGATAGTACTCTGCCCTCAATACACTGCCAATCAGAGCTAATGAGACTCATTTTTTGTTTGTTTGTTTGAGTTATCTCTTTTCACTAGATTCAGTGTTGAAAGGCCATGAGGCTGCAGCTGCGGTAGCTTCTTGCTACCATGAGAGGACAGCCTGTCTGAGATTGGAGCCAACTCTGAAAAACCAGAGCAGAGAGATGGAGAGAGAGACTGATCCCAGTGACATAGTTTTATCCCCTACATCAAGCTATGCCTGAAGTCGGCCCTGAAATGGCCTTTCTTTCTGTTACAAAGGGTAACAAACTGTTCCCAACCAAAATAGTCCTAACATATACAAGTCTTTTTTGTCATCTTTTTTAACTTCCTTGTCTTTCCAGATACAGTCTCACACACTCTTAGAGCTCTCTTAGAATCTTCTACTCAGTGCTGGAACCTGGTCGAACCAAGGCTGAATCTCTTCAACAGCATCCCTAACTGATGCAACACTGTCCCAGACTCTCCGAAGCAACAGGAGGGAAAGAGAGGTCAGTGGGAGGACCAAGCTGCACATCTTCTTCTTAGTCAGGCAAAGGTGCGTTTAGGATCCGAGGCCAAATTGATACTCACTGGGAAGGTGGCTGGAACCAAAGGCTCTCAGAAGGACCCAAGTCAAAACTGTCAGGAGGAACGTATGCAGAAAATCTGTGTGAGTTGTACCTCTGTAGTGCAAGCGCTAGGGGAAGAGGGGGTAGCCATAGGAGATAAGCCAGAGAGTACAGTGCCAAAAATGGTAAGATGCAAAAGGGGCAGTATTTAGATACCGTCTCCAAAGAGCCAGTATTTAGATATCTGTCATAACAGAAGGTATTCAATATCCAAGAAAGAATTTGAAATAGCACCAAACATTTTAAAAGTTATTTTCTTTTAATCCCTCCTCTACTCACCCTGACTAAATGATCATGAAGATGAGGGGCAGAGGAGGAAGTTAAACACAGTTAAAGCACAGAGAGTCTTCCCTTTTATCATCTCCAAACTATGAATCAGGCCCATGCTGAGGGAGAAAGATGATTTGCTTGAATGAGAAACTGAAGTTTTAATTTGAATTGGACTTTTTAACATACCTGAATGTGTGGCGGCTCCTATACCTCAACCAGACTGAGAAGCTATGGGATCTGCCAAGGGGTGGGGAAGGGAGAATTCTCTAGGGTATGTTTGAAGAGAGTGTTGGAAAGAAAAAACAAAGCTGTTCCTGATTGCACCCTACCAAATTAAGCCAATTCAACAAATAGGTTATGCTATAGGTTGCTCTGTGGTGTTATTCCCTAGACTTATCTTGAGGTAGACCATAAGAAACAGCACTATGCAACTCTCTGTAAGGACCCTTCAGGAAATATCTCTATAATCTTAGTATCAGGGATAGTTCTTTTTTTCTGGGCCAAATGATGTGCTGTTATCCAATTGGTATACCAAGTAAAATTGAGAGGATCAGTGAGAAAGGTCTATTCTTTGTTTTTTTTTTTTTTTTTTTTTTGCGGTACGCGGGCCTCTCACTGTTGTGGCCTCTCCCGTTGTGGAACACAGGCTCCGGACGCGCAGGCTCAGCGGCCATGGCTCATGGGCCCAGCCGCTCCGCGGCATGTGGGATGTTCCCAGACCGGGGCACGAACCCGTGTCCCCTGCATCGGCAGGCGGACTCTCAACCACTGCGCCACCAGGGAAGCCCCAAGGTCTATTCTTTAGGGAGTATTTTTATCACTGACATTGTTTACAATTGCTGACACATGGTGATAATAAGAAGTAGATCAACTTTTAGCCTAGTTTATTGTAGTTTATACATTTTCTACAGAAAATGCACCTCCTTATTGCCTCCACCCATTGATGGACTGCTTCATCTGTTTCTATCCTAAGAACACTGTAAGTCATGTTTTACAGATGAGTTTTCCATCTTTTTCAGTTTCTAGAAAGTGAGGACTCAAACTGATATATCTCCTCCCCTGTCTGCCAGCATATTTCTATACTAGGTCTGAGTCCTGGGCTTAAGTTTACATCATCATATACTTTTTTTTCATTTTTGTCCATCTCTCTTTTATTTTTAAACCTACCTCTAATTAAATTGTCTTTGCGTGCATATTTTTGTAAGCTCTTTAAATCCTTTTTCCAGCAAGATATATAAGCAATGTAATAAACAGAAAGAATGATTTTAAATGCACATACTGAATTACCTACCCCACATGTGTAGCATCCCACGCACAGTTCATTCTAGACACATCATTTTTCCCATTTCAAAATGCAGTAAATGACCCCTAGAATGCTATTTCTGGTTTCCTTAGGAAACAGCACCATGTGGCATAACTCACCTACCCCAGTAGTGTGATCTCCCTTTGGTCCTGTGTAGGAGGTAGGAGTTTCTCCCCTCCTCCTGTGCCAGCTGCTCCGGTTCCTTCTCTCCTGAGTAAATGCACATTCATCTTGTTCGAAAGTACACTCTCCAGGTGGAGTTGGAAGCTTCTCTGCAAGGAAACAGCAGGTGATGCAATTGCTGAGGCTCTTTCAATGAATATGTATTCCAAGGCTCACTGGAAGCACGTGCTGCACGTATGGGTGTCGCCTGGCCACATGCCCCACATGAAGAGGCAGCCCCCCTCACCAGAAGCCCACCTAAGCCACGCTGGTGCTTCCAGCTAGAGGCTGGACTCCACCCTAGGTTCTGCCAGAGAGGCAGAGAACAATCAGAAATCTAGATCCAAAAGTATGGGAATACTTTGAGAAAGAAACTTTCTCTGACTTGTGAATTTATTTGTGTGAATGAGCTTATAAAGCTCTGAAAACTGGAGGTATGTTGCCTCTATGGAAACATAAAAATAATAAAACGGCATGCAGGAGCATTCTTCAGAAATCCAGAATGAGTGAAGGGAATCCTCAGAGCAACTCTATAGCTGCTTTGGAGGAGGGGGAGAATGTGAAAGAATTAAATGTGATTTTGGAGACATAGCTTAATATGTGAGGAGCAGGTTACTGAATTTTTCTGTGCCTCAGCATTCTTATTTGTAATGTGGGAATATTAGTGGTATCCACCTCAGGGGTTGTGAGGATTAAATAAGATGATGTATGTAAAATATTTAGAACATGAAGTTCTCAATAAATATTAGCTAAATATTAGAACTTGGTGTTTTGCTGCCTGGAGGTTTATTTTCCATTTCCAAAAACAAATGTTTATGTCTTTGGGTGCTATCTTCAATAACTGTAATAATGATTATTATTAGAGTGGTGTCACCTCCCAACTTCCTGGGGACTTCTTTGGTTGTACCTCCCTACCTCTAGATTCTCTAATAAATAGCTTACCTTTTCCATCTCTTGCATGATAATTATTTTACTTCATTTTATTTTATATACACTACAAGCTAATGAAGGCTCATTCCCTTTTCTACGTCTTGAGTGTAGAGATTTTTATCTTGTTTTATGTTGTTCTTGCAATGCCACACAAATCGACTACAAACAAATTATCTTTTAATTAAATAAACACGGAGATTATTCTCTGGTGCCAAATTGATGCCACAATTTGCCTGTTTGTTAAAGAAATGGATACCCTGAGACTTAGGATGCAGTGGTAATTAGTAGATAGAAACCAATGATTTGGGTTGAGGTATGCACAATTTTCTCATTAGACATAAGGTCCAACACACAGCCACAATATTTGTCACTATCATCAATGCTTGCTCCATTGCTCCACTGTCATTTAATTCACTTGGAAAATATTTATTTATTATCATTTAGATATGATATGTTTACCTAGTCTATGTATAATAATTTCACCAATATTTCTTGAAAACCTGCATGCGTATGAGGCAACAACAATAATAATAACAAAAGGAATTATAATAGAAGGTATTTGTTTTTAAAGCACTGTTTTGTGCCAGGTCCTACACTAGGGAACTTAAGTGTATTATCCCCACTTTTCAGGTAGGTATTACCACCTCTCTTATAGATGAAGATACAGGGGTCAAGTCATATGTACAAAGTCACACATTGCATTCAAGGCATCATTTCTAAATGAGAGAGGCACTTCTGACAAGAAAGGCAAAGGACAGACTAGCACAGATTAAATGTACGTGGTATGTTCTTAGAGAAACAGGACATGCCATGAAATGGCCAGGGAGACAAAAGAAAGCTGAAATGACCGCCGTCTTACCTGGAGACGAGCAGCTTCCCAATTCTATTGTGATGTCATCCAGGGCTACAAGTCCACAGTCCCAAAAACTTTTGCACAGGCTCATGAAAACCACCTGCAATTCAGAAAAGTAAAACTGTGAGTTCTGTCAACCAAAAATTGGAAACACTTACGACCTGGGATGTACTTGACACAACAGATGTGCAGAAGCAAACTACAGGCACCTCTTCATTGTCTGTGAACCACAGATCACAGTGGCATGAGTAATGGTTAACCATTTATATATGACCCTGGGACTACTTCTCTTATTTTTTTCAGTAGAATCAAGCTCACAATGATATGTTGTGCACACTAATGCTGAACTTAGTTTACATTCTTTAAAACACTGGGAGAGGAAAGCAAGAAGTTAACTAGGTGGCAGAGGAAAACCAGTCAACTTTTAAATATTTTCCCCAGATAATCCACAAAGCGCGTACAGGGTGGATGGCAGTCCAAGCTTTTTTACAAACATTTCCAGTGTAAACACACTATTGATTCTTTGGAATTGACTTTCTGGCAATGTGCTTCATTCATAGAGTGAACAAAGTCCCAGTGATTTGCTATCTGGAGACCCAAGTTCCATTTCCAAAGTAAAGATCTATGTCCTTGAGTGTTATCACTAATAAAAGCCCTAAATGCAGTTATTTTATCAGGCCAAACATTTTTACTGCTGTATGTGAAGGAAAAATAAATCTCTACTATAAATTATTAAATTTATTGTGCCAAAGACAGAGAGAAAAGTCTTGGATTTCTTTCCATTAAGCCAATTTAAAAGTCTCCTTTTCATGTATAGGATGAGCAAAGAGCGCTTTTCAGAACATTTATACTAGATTTTCACTGTACTTTGCAGTTTACAAAGCTGCTTCACAGGTATAACCTAATGCTTAATGAGCACAAGGTCATTCAGTCCATGGTCAATCCCTCAAATACAAATCTTAATTCAAAAAAGACAAAGAGATATTACAGAAAGTACAACCCAAATTATGAATAATGAGAACATTTGATTCTTTTTAGGTTCTAATATACAGTATGCTATGTCTTCAATTTATCTGTGTTATCAATAGGATCTAACTGCTCTTTGATGATCAGAGCCACCAGAATATAGAATTTATTTAAAAAGAAACTGAAAAATCTCATGACAGTTTATCACTATGCAAAATATAAAATGTCTTAGGCCAATATCTTCAGAATAACTCCTAATCGTAAGATGTGTGAAAGTTTACTTGGACTGTATTCATATTACTTTAAATTATAAAAAGGATAGTTTGGAGATGTGATAATATATAACTATATGTATTTACAAGGAACAAAATAAAAGGGGCGTTTTGGGTTTTTTAATTTAACTTCCATTAATTTTCTTATCTTTATAAATTCTAGACATGATCTGACTATGTAAAATATTTTACTTGTAGGATTTATGCGTGGGAACTTGTTCCCCGTTTGCAAAGCAGAGGTCTATGGCATCAGCCCTGAGTACAGTTACATTTTATCAGCAATTCTTCCTGTTCTATGGGAAGGAGTAGTAATCTGTCTCGTAATTTACTGAATTAATAGTGCTGCCCCTAGAAAAGATTTGGCTTTCTTTTCCTTTCGCTTCTTTAAAGTCTGTTTTTGACATGAATGGTGAAAAAGTACTTTTTCAAAATGATTCTGTGGTAGTGAAATGATTCACCATGTAAAGTATTACCTAAATAAGACTCAAACATTTGGCAGGTAAACATATCTTAAAGAGGAGAAATGTAAACATACTTTCACATGTTTACTACAGCATTATTTTATAATGACCATAAAACCAAGCAAGCAAGGAAGCAAACAAATGAAAGAACCCAAGATTTCAAAAACAGAGGAAATACACAAATCATGGTGCTACAATCTAAGAAATAGGCAATCATTCACTCTGACAGCTTGTGAATATTATTTAGTAGTAGAGAAATATATTCCTTTCATAATGTTAAGGGAAAAAAAGCTGGTTATAATAGATAAAATAAAGCAAAATAAAATAAGGTAAATTATATCGAACTCATCTAAAAATACATAGAAAAAAACCTTGAAAATTTACCAAATGTATAACAGTTTTGTTAGGTTCATGAAATTACGGGTATTGAATAGAATTTCATTTTCTAAACATTCTTTAATTTTGCTATATTTATAATTGAGAGAAAAGAAGAAGGAATCAAAATATCTATAATGAAGATGTGGAATAATGAGTTACTGTTTTTCAGATTGGCACTGTTTATTATAGTAGCCACGAGGACATGTGGCTATTTAAATGAAAACTAAATAAAATTTAAAATTCATTTCCTTAGGTGCACTAATCACATTTCAAGTGCGTAACAGCCACATAGAGCCAGTGATCAAGTGAGCTGGTTATGGAAGATATGTAACATTTCCTCATTGCAGAATGTTCCACTGGATAGAGCTTCCTGGCTCCTTTTGGACATTCCAAACAAATCTGTGAACTGCCACAGTGGGTTAAGTGAAATGCTAAAGATGTTCTGGACAACAGCAGGCCATTAGGTTATTCCTATCTTAGAACTCTTTCTACACTTAGAATACCGGCCAGACCACATGTTGTTCTGATAAAAGAGCCACAAAGTCAGTCAGCTATGTACTAGATTGAAACTATGGCCTCAAACCTCAGATCTGTTTGGCAGTTGTCTATCAGCATGCCAACACACAAAAGAAACGTGACAAGATCAGCTTGTTTGGTCTAACACATTGGATTTCCACCCTGCTATAAATAATGCTGATAACGTCGTCTCCTATTCTTGTGCCGCCATCTTGCATTTTGAGGGCCTCTTGAGGTGGAGAGGTTATTTTAGGGTAGTTGGTGACTGGGTAAGCTGAGGATTGGGCCTGGCTGACACAGGCGAAGAGAAAGCCAAACATTTTGGTCTGTTCTTAAGAACTCTCTCCCTGGGTCCCATTAAGAATGTGACAAGAAGGAAATTGTCCATAGTCTAAATTCTTAAGGGGATTAACCTCTTGTTTATTTATAGATTTTTTTTTTAAAAAACAGTGTTTATTTCATTTTTGGCAGTATTTCAAAGTAAACAGAATATCTCTAAAGACTGGGAAAAAAATCTTAGGCAACTTGAATAGATACTAATATCTATTTAAGAGGGGAGAAGAGGGACAAAGTAAATTGCTGTCCCTTAGACAGTGTTCTTGATTTTATGCAAATCTCTTAAAAGTTAGGGCAAATTAGATTTGTGTAAATGAATTTGTTTCAGTGCACTAAAGGTTCCAGTCCTTAGGGACCAGTGATACTTAAAATTTTTTTTGATAGAGAATATTAATTGTTGAGAAAACTTAGCTAGACTAACTTTGGAAATACAAATAGGCAGTGAATGGAGAGAGTGATAAATACATATTTGCAAACAAATAATTTTAAATATAGTCAAGTAAGGATCAAAAACATGATTTAACTTACTTCTTATCATATTAAAATTAGACATTGCACATACTCATTTATCTACAGCAGGGTGTTCTGATCTCAGCCCTATTGACATTTGGGGCCAGATAATTGTTTGTTGTAGGGGACTGCCCTGTGCATTGCAGGATGTTAAGCATTCCTGGTCTCTACTCACTAGATATCAATATCACCCCCAAGTTATAACAATCAAAAATGTCTCCAGACACTGCCAAATGTCCCTTTGGGGAGGGGGGCCAGGGCAAAATCTTTTCTGGCTGAGAACCACCAGTCAAAGGTGGTAGAAAACTGCTATGTGGATTATCAAACCCCACTTGCTAAATTTCTATTACGTGTAGTCCCTATGTGAGGAACTTTCAGATCTGTTACCTCCTTTTTGGATTCTCTGTCAATTTCAACCTGTTAATTCTTCCCAGGCAGAGCAGGACAGTTGTTTACATGTTAAAAGCAGGCTAGATTGAATTAGTTTTCTTCGCCTCTGCACATCACCAGGTGGTAGTTCTAAGGAGCAATGAAATACCCTCAAGCTCTGGAAAGAAAAGGCAAAGGAGCAAAAAAGCAAGGGAGATGGACTGACACTCCAGCTGAATAATCATCCTGGAGATGATCAGGGGTTCACTCTTCCAATTTCCTTCTTCAGAAAACTGCAAATTGTCAAAGGGCAATGGAGTATCTTCTTTGTTTTCACTTGCCTCCCTTTCAAAAAAGAATGGTCTACTCCCTCAAAATAACATAATGACAGGGAGCAAATCCTAAGGGTAACTGAGAAAACTTTCCTCATAGTATACAAATTTTAATTCTCTCCTAAAGTTTTTCCCTCCCAGGGGGTGGGGACAGTGGGGTGGAGAGAGAGTCTGTACAGAAACGCAGCCACAAGGCTGGGTTACTCAGAGGGGCTAGACTGCTCCTAAACCTGTAAAAGTCCAGAAAAGTTCTTGATTAAAGCATGCAGGAAAGAAAAAACATTAGGGTTACTAATTATAACTTTATGAAGTGTCATAGTTTAAGTGGTACCCAACACAATGAATAGGGCTTTGCTGAGGGAGGGAAGTAATGAAAGCTTTTGCAGGGAACCACAAACCTTTGTTGTGTAGTTAAAAAAGCATCGTTGGTATTAAAGAGCTCAACACTGGCTGAACTGACTGGTTTTTCACTGACTTTTAAAGTAGTTTCATGGCCTTCCAGAGAGACATCGCTGGCCAGGTTGTTGGGTTAATCCACCACCTACTTTACCAATTGAAGAGCCCCAGTTGGGCCTATAATTAGTATGTGAATGATAGTTTCCAGAAATGGCCTCCTATCTTCACATAGAAACATTTCAATCCTATGCCAACAACACCATAAATTACCCATGTTCGAAAACAAACCTAGTTACGTTCTTGTTATAAGCAGTGGACCTCAACAATTTACCAGAGGGTTTGATTCTGGGTTAAATTTAACTTCTATTCTGACGAGGTTTGAAATCTTCTGGAATCATCTGCACAGATAAATTTGGATATGGCGACTGCAGAGCTGGTGGAATAATTACTCACAAAATTACTATAATCCAGTCAGTGGAATTCCAGAGCCCTTCATTAAGATGCTTTTGACACAATTGCAGGATATACTATACTATGTAATGCAACTGCATTCATTTAACTGTTTGACAATAAGTTGTTAAGAGAATTAAAAAAGAAAACATAAAGCAAAACAAAAATTCTGACATTAGACACTTGGCTAAAAGGGTGGAATTTTCACAAATCCCTAAAGACAGGCTGAGTGGAGCTTTATCTAGAAAAATGAGTATAAGACTTTAGTATTTTTAGAATTCCAGCCATGTTTGGGGAAATAGTTGCTAAACCGTAACAGCATGCCTCCTGCAGATACTATATTTGGTCTTCAGATCCCACAAAAGGCAGAATGACCATGTGTTTTTAAATAAGTCTTTAGCTGACCAACACTTTTTTCTTAAAAGATCCATCTGTTTTGTTTCTTCTTTTCTTAAAGACCCATCTGATTTAATTCAGCTCTTGGCTTTCACAAGCAACAAAGAGTGAACAGCTTCCAGCTTTTCCCAGCATGAGTCCGTCTGCTTGTAAGAGCCTTCCATTTTAGGGTAGAGGGCACCCTGTGGTAGATTTGCAGATCAGCAGCAAACTTTTTCATTGTTATTTGTGTGGTAAATACCCAGATCTCTCAACTCACTGATTTCAGAAATCTGCATTATTTTCAAATCATTTGGTCACTGAAAAGGAAAAGGAGTTTCCAGAAGAGACCTCAGAATCACATATTTTTTTAGAATGAGGAAAAGGCCCAGAGACCCTATGATATGAGCTCAAGGTCATATAACAGCTAGCTGTAGACCCGGCCATGAAACATGACACTCCGAATATCTGATAGAACATAGTTCATTATACCAATCTGCTCATTTTCTCCTTTTTGCTTTAGGTATTTTAGAATATGATTCTGAAAGGCTTGAAACTCCCCAAGTAATAGCAGAGGACAAGTATGTCTTTGACCTGTATTTATATTACAACTAGCTTCCTGTCATTTTGCCTTATGTATGTTTATAAAGAGTTCTCCATCACCTGGCACCAGAACCTGAATCTTACATAGATCGTGACTGAATTTCAGGGCTGGTGAGTGTTGAAACCTCTCCTCGCAGGCAGTAACCCCGCCTCTCCACAGCAGGTGTTCCCTAACTTCACTGATGTCCTTCTCTCTCTTAGCCGATGACCTTATGTCTGCTCCACACGGAAAATTTAGCCCATAGGAAAGAATCCCCTCAACTCCCCACATCCACACCTTCAATCTTATCTTCATTTGCACCCATTTTCACTTCCTTTCCTTTGTTTTGGGAGTGAGGTCTGTCTGACTCCAAAATTCATGCTCTCTTTTTTGTGGGACATAGATCCTGCACAATCCTGTACAATTAGTATTGAGGGTCTAAATGGAAAATAAACATGAAAAGCCTCTGAAAAAATGAACATTAGAACTAAAGGTGAGATGGTATCATTTTTAGAGTTTTAGGATCTAATCTCACACCCTAATAACGAGAACATTATTATATAAAATTTTCCTATAAGCCTTTCATCGTCACTAAAGGAAATAGGTGTGAATGCCTTCCTGGACATACAATGTGGTTCATCTCCGGCCCACCTCCCTTAGGGAGGACCCCTGGTCAAACACTTCCCTGAGCAATGTAATGTAATCATCAATTTAATTGTCATGCCCAAGGATGAACATCATAATACGGTCCTATTGTGACACGTGGATGGAGATATAAAACGTCAGTCCTACCAGGAGACTTGGAGAACACAATCAATTGCAAAAAAGGCGGAATCTACGTCTTTGTCTTGACTCTCAAGGGCTCACCCCTGCTCTGGATGAATTTCTCTGGGTCAGGAGAAGACAGTGACCTTAGCTAATAGCCAAACAGGAATAATGACTTCACTCTGCTCGTGTATGAGACATAGAGACAGTGTGGGTCTTATTTTCATTAACTCCCAGGGCAAAGTGGAGATCCTGACTTGAGGCAGAGCTGTGGCTAAAAGCTTGTATAATGCTAAGCCCTTTTTAGCTGTGTTACAACTTATTTAATCAACCCCTACTGATGGATAATTGGGCAGTTTCCAATTTTGCAATATTACAAATACTGCTGTGATGAATATTGGTAGATAAACCTTTGTGCATAACCATGATTATTTCCTGATGATAAAATCCTAGAATTAGAATTATTATGTCAAAGGATATGCATGTTTGGGATCTTTCTTTTTGATACAGGTAATTGAATTGTCATCTAGTAATATTATATCAATTTACCTTCACGCTAGAGCTTATGAGAATCCTATTTCCTTGAATACTCACCTCTCCAGGGCAATGATTTATATATAATATACTTAAATATGTAATTATATATATATATAAATATTTAATAAATGAAATTTAAGTATATAAATAACTCCTATATTATATATACATCTATATATTTTTGGCCTAAAGTGAAAGATTTTTTAATTGATAAACTGAACAATATAGGCAGTATGAATGCAGCTATTAATACAAATATCATACTCCAGAGTATTATGTTTTAAAAATATCTTGATCCATTTGATAGACAAATGTGCTATTTTATTACTTTTTAAATTTCTTTGATTATAAATGAAGTTGGACATGTTTGTGCATTTATTTTCTAGTCATATTTCTTTTTTTCTGATTAGCCTATATATATTCATTGCCCACCTTCCTACTTCTTAGTTCATGTTTTGCTTATTGATATATTAAATTTAAAGCTTAAATGTATTAGGAGTTTGTCATATACGTTGCAAACTGTTTTTTCTGGCTTGACATTTGCCTTTCAGATATGTTTATTAGGCAATCTTTATCTGGAGAAAGACACTAAGGGAGAACTAAATGTCTTGGTTCAGAGACTGAGATGAAATAGGCAGGCCACAAATAGTAATGCGTCTTTGAGCATTGCCTACGTTCACATGTAAGCCAATGTTGAAGAGAAAATAGGAGCTCATGACCCTTCAGGGTGTGGTGGGAGATGCATAGGGAGGTAGCTTGTTGACCACCTGGAGAGAGACTTCTACTAGATGTAGGTACTGCAAAGACAGAGCACAGAATGCCCAGAGAAAGCCACACAAGGGAGGGAGAAAAAGGTGGGGATATCTATGCAAAAGGAAATAAGGTATTCTTCTGTGGGAGAAAGTAGCGAGTCTTTACTAATATGTGAATTGCCGATTTCCAAGTAAGTGAATTGAGCTTATACCTAGAGTGTCCAGCAAATACTTACCTGGTCTATGAGCTCAGGAAACCAGAGGATCACCAGAGAATCTCAAAGTGCAAATTAGTCAGTGTTGCCTCATCCAAAAAACCCGGGAAAAGATTCCCTATAAAGGCAGCCATCGTGAGACTGTGAAATACAAGATTAGGAATCTGGAAGTGTGGAGGGAGGTAGTGTTTTTAGGTTTATAAACAATCTTTGGAATACATTTTTGCTTAATTAAGCTTACTAATAAGACTATGGGGAAAGAATGTCCCAGATATCTCCATGGTGCTGAGAGAACAAACGTGGTAATCCAGCCATATTCTATGAAATTAATTCCTTGGGAAAGTCATGAAAGAATGCACTGACATAAACACCACACTCATGTAAGCTGTGTGTTAGCAACTACCAGTTGTGCTAATCAGTCTTTCCAGTCATTTCCCTATAAATTGACATGAAACACAGAAACCCAACAACAAATATCTGAAAGGAAATGAAAGAGAAGGAAAATCAGAGTATCTCAACTCTGCCTTATGCATATTTAAAGTAATTTAGAATTCCTGGACTGACAGCTGACACTGAGTTTTGCTTGGAAAAACTCAACAGTAGGCTCCTTTTCCATACTTAGCTCCTCTATCCAATTTCACATTAAGACATATTCCATTTGACAGTATAATTTTCCTGGCTCTGTGTATGGAACCACCCTAATCTGTTCTATAATGTGTTGATTATTGTGTCAGAAATTAATGATCTTGCAGTTTCTGCTTTGCACTCAGCTGCCCTGCTTTACTTATGCTGGAACATTAATATCCTGGAGCAGCCATTTCCCAATGTTCTCAGACATCATGAAATGTGATAGGAAATTCACCTTTTCTCATGTATCTTATCTACACATTGGTTTTCTGATTCCTTAGTCCCTTTATAGCAGAGTGTCTTGTTATTAAATAGCCACCTATTTATAAAATCTCTCCAGAAACTTACTAGACCTGTTCTTCTATCCAAGCAAACTGCTAAGTGTTGTCTTTAAAAATTTTAGAACCCTAGATATTTTACAACTAGTTTCATTTTCATTATTAAAGGGCAAAGTGAAAAGCAGAAATCCAAATCACAGACAAATTTCATTCACTTTTTGCTAAAATGAGAAGATAATTGCGAGAGGAAATAAAGTAATAGAGAAAGCTATCCACAAGGACTGTGCTGCACAATATTAAAAGACAGTTCCTGACATTAAGATGTCTAAAAATATAATAAGAATTAGAAGAGACTGAGTGGACATCTTAAAACATGTTTTTATTTCATGGAGAGGTGACATGACATTCTGATTTGTGTCATTTCATGCCAGAGTCAAGACTTCAAGCCAAGTCTTCCTAGCCCTGACCTAGGATCTTTTATCATACAATCTCATCCCAACAAAACACAAATTAATGACTTATACAAGATTCAGAGAGGAAGGGGCTCTTGAGATGGACTTTGAGAGAAGGGTAGGATTTTCTCAGGTATGATGATTCCTGCAGCAAGATCAATGGGAAATATTTGCTGTTGATAAACCCTTGAGGGAGCAGTGGGGGAGGAAGGCAAGGATTTGAAGAAGGAGAAACTGCACTGGTTCCTAGACAGTAATTGAAGACACGTGTTCCAGGGAGTTTGAAGACTAAAGGAATGGAATAGGGTGGCAACTTAAATGGGTAAAAAGGTGAAAGGAAGGTTTGCTGTTCATTTGTATGACCAACATATGTTGGCAGCATGCAAAGGACTAATGGAAATTGAAAATTTATGAGAGAGGGAACAATTTATGAAATAAGGTCCCAGAGGAGGCAGGACGACGAAATCAAACGTATAGATGACCGGTTGGTTTTGACTGAGAAACCAACTGTCAGATTCAAAGAGAGGCAAGTGAGGATTCAGAGAGGAACAGAATTGAAGGGGCTTGTGTTCAACGTCTTCATTCTTTTGGCAGGTGAACCCATGAGGTCACATCCTAAGAATGAGGCAGGTAGGATCGAGTTGGAAACTTGCAAGTGAAAATGGATCTGAATATCTGGGGTGGGGAACGAGCGTGGAAGTCAGTGAGAGATGATCTGAATAAAAGGCTTTCCCAGCAGCATGGATCCCAGCAGCCTGGAGGGAACAGTGGCGATTAATCTCATTTTCTCCAGCTGTGCTGAGAAGCTTAGGGAAAAGAAGATGAAAATACCTGCTGAGGGTTCCCAGGGGTTAAGAGGACCAAGGTAGGAGAAGCCAGAAGGACCTGTGGGTGGGGAGACTATGATGTGGAAGTGGGTGCTCCATGGACCACAGCACAGAATGGAGGCTGGAGAAGCTGTGTTGGGGGACAGGAAAGGGATCAGGAAAATCAAGAGAGCTGGGAAAACCTCATATCAGTCTTTGGGAATAGGGAAATCGTGCGATGTAAGTTGTTCCAAAGAAAAGAGTTACAGCTTTTGGTTTTAATAAATATCATCATAAAAAGCCCCAAACCAGACTTGGCATATATGTGTTTATGTGCATCCTTATATCCACTCCAGCAGGATGTTCCTGCTTTTAAGTGTTCACATTCAAATTCCTTGCAGGACCAATTGCACAGGTGCTACGTTATAAGAGATTATGGTTTATATGATTCAAAGGCAGAAACAGTTCACCTTCCTTCTTCCTTTGATGTATTTACATTGTTCTTCCTTGCCATCAACACATATTCCTTGAGAGTTCGGTTCTCTTTCCAACTATTTATTGAGTACCCACTCTGTTCCAGGAATTGTGTTCACATAAGAAATAAAAAATAAATAAGATATGGATCTCTGTTCTCCAGAAGCTTACAGTCTGATGTAAGCTAATGTAGGTAGGCAGGTAAATGGACAATTTCCATACAATACATAATGCTATGATAGTAGTATGATGCACAACACAAGGGTTCTATGTCAAGTACTCTGAGGAAACTGCCACCTTACACAAGGTTGAACAGGATTCCTTAATGTAGAACTTACCAGAGTTTCTAACATGTTACTGTGCAGGGTGAATCTTCATGTGTGTATGTGGAAGTAGAGATCTAGCATACAAAACTTCCCCAACTCATTTGACCACAGAACCCCTTTTCAATGGAATAACTGAAGGGATTTGTACTCCACGGGACATACTCTGAGAAGTGCTGACATAAGGTTCTTGCCTGGTCAAAAAAATGTATTTATATTTTTTTCAGACTGGCCAGATGGGGGTTTTCTCCATCTCCATAAATGACTTTTGAAGTTTGTTCTTTAATCTTACAACAGAATAAAGATGCAGACTTAGAAGGGTTTACCATGCAGACTTTAATGACTGCTGAGCTGATCATTAAGCCAGACCCAGATGAAAGAGAATGCCTGGTCATGCTCTCATTTATGGGACATTTAACATTTTTTCCAAAAGAAAGATTTGATGAACATGATATTGAGTTCCTCCCAGTGCCTCTAATTAACAGACCACTTAATGGTCTTTTGTTACAGGGAAAACTTGCTTCAAGTCAAAAGATATTGCGGGACCTGATATAGGTGCTATAGTGACCAAGCGTAATGTCAGCCCAAGGATTTGAACATAAGAGATATGGGAACATATGTATATGTATAACTGATTCACTTTGTTATAAAGCAGAAACTAACACACCATTGTAAAGCAATTATGCTCCAATAAAGATGTTAAAAAAAAAATTCAGGGACCAAAAGCATGTTTACACTAGGCTCAAACATTTTTTTCATACATTAAAAGAACATCAAGCCATCCAAAAAAAAAAAAAAAAAAGGCTAATGTTTGCGCATCATCATTACAGACTTTCTGACAGCGACTCTTTAGTCTCTCCTGACATTTAGCTTTCAAGAAAAGCACTTTGGAGTGAATTGTTCCCTCTCCGCATTACCATCTCTAGTGTGTGAAAGTCTCAAGGTAACTCTTGATTACCTGCTCTCTATTTAGTAACATGCTGAGGAAAAACAGATCAAGAAAACCATTTCATGATTCATGCCCTTACAAAATGTTTCTAAAACGTTAACAAATATATTGTCAGCAGTTCACGATTGTGTAAGTGCAGTAGTCTAGTACTATTAAAATAAAGATTTAACTCCGACCTGATTTTAATTTAAAGAATACTTCACAGCAAAAGTTCAGGGACAGAATTACCCAGGTACTGAAGAGATGTCACCTATGAAACCTTATAAGGATCAGGACCTAGGAAAAAAATTCTTTAGTCTCTTTGTCATTCTCTCTCCAGCTACATTAATGTCAGCTATGTGCCAGGTACTATGCTAAGGGTTTTACATGATGCACCGTAATCCTATGAGGCACGTACTACTAATACACTCATTTTGCATATGAAGAAAAGCAAGGCTCAGCAATATTCACATAACTAGCCCCAATTATAAAGGCGTAAGCGCCAGAGAGCCCACAGCCAAGTCTCTTGAGCATTATGCTGTACTTCCCTCTACCCCACAGATCTCCTTTGTCTGTGCTGAACCACCTTGAATTTTGACCCCCTCCTAGGAGCCAAAGTGATTTCTAAAATAGAACAACAGAGAGTTAATAATGAAGCCCTAGAGATTTTTTGAAGTCTTGAGTTAGGGCTGGCTTCCCCTTCTTATCTGATCCTACACGTTCCACATTAGCCAGGAGAGGGCTGGGGTGGGGGCATTAAGGTATGGTATAAAAAGCATGGATTCTGGATTGAATAAGACTTGGATTTACCTCTCTGCTCTGCCTCTTAATAGCTGCGTGCTGTTGAACGTCCTTAATGTTCTGCACAAGCTTTCTTTGTCTGTTAAATAGGGCTACACAGCTTTCCTTCCTAGCGTGCTGCGGCATCAAATGAAGTAATGCATGTTGAGTGCTTAGCACGGTGTCTGGCGCGTGGAAAGTGTTCAATAAAAGTTCCTGTTGCTGTTGGCAGCTGTGACATTACACAGCCATCCATACGGCTATTTTGTTAGAATGGTCTCTGGGAAATTCTTACCATTGCTATCATTCCTTAAGTAGAAATATATATTATAGTTTCCATCAAACATTAGACTGTATAGGGGAGAGAGCAGGGACTTGTTCATCGAATCAGCCCATTGTCCTTAAAATGGTCTGGGTAAGAACTAATATGGAAATAAAGGTAAAGAAACATCCAGAGTGGGAGGTACCCGGGAAGGCACAGGTGAGCTAGTGTGCAGGGATTAGGATTGAGGCAGGAGGAGAAACAAAGGGAAAGAGGCCGACAGTTTTGACTTTACAGTTCTGTCCAGGCTGCCCGTCAGTCCACTCAGCTCTGATCTCACATGACAACTCACTGAGAGGTGAAAATAATGTTCATGAAAGCAGGCTATACTAAGAAGCAATGTGAAGGGAAGAGATTATTGTTATTATTTTGTGCAGCACAGATACTCAAACATATCTACCAAACATCTCCACCGGTGAAACTCACACCGGGATTAGGGTTAGGCCAGGTGTAGTCAAGATTCAAATACAAGGCTCCCAGCCAGGGAACAGGTGTGAAAAGGCAGCCATTTACTCTCGTTGAGTTGGGTCTTGACCACTCACACCTGACCGGCTTTAGGAATGGCGTGGCGAGGACGCAAAGCAGAGACAGGGAAGGGTCTTCCCCACAACAGTGACGCACATTCAGTGAGCTCTGAGTTTAGGCATTCATTGCTAGTAGAACATGACCTTGGGTTAGTCTAACTGTATTCTAGAATGCCAAGAGCACTAAAAGGAGATACTTTACGTCCCTTACGGGAATGCTGTGAGAATTAAATAAAATAACAGACGGTGCCTATGCCCCAAGACATATTGGGAGCCTCACTTTTTCCAGCTGCACAAGAACAGGCTTTCCCCAAGACTGGATGGAGACCTTGAGCACCCAAAGATACCTGCGGCAAAGGGCAGGCTTCAGACAGTCTATAGACCGTGGTTCAAACCCCAGCTCTGCCACTTACCATCCTTAGAAAGTCCACTCTTTCATTCTTTTACTTATTCCTTTTCATTGTTATATTTTTATGGGAAAAGAGAAATGGACAGTGAACAAGTAGACAAACAAATCAGAAAATTTCATATTGAGGTAAATGCTATGCACAAAATAAAATAGGAAATATCATGGGGAATAACTTGGGGATGGGAAAAGCAGTTACAGACTGGGTGGTCAGGGAAGTTCCTTTCTAAGAGGAGACATTTGACTGGGACAGTAGAATGGGAACCGGGCTTGACGTAGGATAGATGGGGGCAGGGCATCGCAGGCAGAGGGGATGGCAAGTGCAATGGCCCTGGTGAAGGAAAGGCCTTGGGACTCAGGGGACAGAGAGAAGGCCGGTGGGACTATGAGGACTGTGTGACTATGTGATCATGGGCGGAGTGAAGGGAGACGAAGTCGGTGAAGGAGGCGGGGACCAGATCGTGCATGGCCTCATAAGCCCCAGGAGGGAATGGAGCTTTATTCTAAAGACCATAGGACAGTTTCATGCGGGAGAGTGGCCTGATCCTATTTCTGTTTCAAGATGATGATTCTGGTGGCTGCATGAGAGCGTAGAGAGAGCAAGGTGGAAGCAGAAAAACCAGATAGAAAGATACGAAGCAGTTTAGGTGGCTGGGGAGACACAAGTGGGCATATTCGAGATGTAGTTTTGAGGTATAACTGTTAAGGATTTTGTCTGGAATTTGAGGGACAGTGGCAATGCGACAGCAAGAATAGGACTATTTTAACTTTTTGAAACTTCAGTTTCTTCAACTGTAAACTTATAAACATGCAGCATGGTGAGTATAGTTAACAACACTGTACTGTGTATTTGAAAGTTGCTCAGGGAGTAGATCTTAAAAGTGCTCATCACAAGAAACAAAATTTGTAACTGTGTGAGGTGACAGATGTAAAGTAAACATTGCGGTGATCATTTCACGGTATATACATATACCAAATCATTATGTTGTACATCTCAAACTAATATAGTGTTATATGTCAATTATACCTCAATTAAGGAAAGAAACTAAGATTGCAAAGCCATTTCAGTAGTAGAGTGGAGATTTGAAGCCAGAGAGACTCCTGTCTCATTATCCCTAATCGCTGTGCTATCCCGTCTCCAAGACGACGCAGGAGAGGCCTAGGAGGCCCAGGGCACCCTAACCTATTCTGGGCAGTGAGCCAGAGGAGGGGTGTCTGTGGAAAGGACATTCAGCGGTGACTGAATTAACAAGCGTCTAGGCAGAGGAGATGTGTGCAAGGGCTCAAAGTGGGAGAGGGCAGCATGTTCCAGGAACTGAGTGCAATGGGATTAGAATGCAGGGAGAAGCGGCCAAGCTGGGGAGGGGATCGTGTCAGAGCATGAGAGCCTTTTCCCTCAGAGCAACGGGAAGCCAGGGGGTCACTGCATGGGAGGCTTCCTCATCATCACTCTGCCTCTGGGCAGAGCGCAGATCGGAGGTGGCAGGCATGGACTGCAGGTGGGGTTGGCTCTTAATTTCAATTTTCAGAATCGGCTTAGAGAGCAACAGTTCTCATCTGAGGATTGCACGCACCTCTGGGGCCGTGTGGAAATAATTTGGGTTGTTGCTGTCACTGCAGATGTCAAAATCCCAACCGTGTGAGGCATGGCCCCTCACAAAGGCAGAACTGTCCTCTTCTAAATGCCAAGGGGGCCCATACTGGGAAATCCTGCCATTGGCAAGGCACTGAAGGCTTCACTGGAGGAATATAAATGTTTTCAGCCATGACCGTGTAAAAGCAATTGTACAGCTGAGAGAACTGAGGGATGAAGCGGGCAAGCAAGGTGAGGGGAAATAGAGGGGTGAAAATGCACTCACTGCACATAGTGGGATGTCAAGGGACACTACCTAAAGTTTATGGAACCAAAAATAGATGGCTAGGTGTATTAAAGTTACAAAGGGAACCAAGAGAAAAGTTAAAAATATAACTAAAAATTGTGAGGAGGAGAGAGAAAACAAAAGGAAATAGCGTAAATAAGCTAAATTTCTTGTCTTTCATAGCAGGGAGTCAGCAGGTACTGCTAAGGTTAATGAAGCAAGCAATGAGGTGGAAATAGAATATTTAGAAGTATAGAGGAAGGTGTCAGAAAATCAGGAAAAACCCTTTAGAAAAAGAAGTAGAAGTGGAGTTTGAGTTCAGGGGTGCTTAAGGGAAACTCTGGCTTCTCATCTTGTCCCTTCTCTGAGATACCGTTTGTATGTTTGTTTCCACCTGTATGTGTTCCATAAGTCAGTGAACTTTAGTTTCCTGCCTTACTCAATGCTGCCTCTATGGATGTTAGATGGTTCTCTCACTCTCTGTGCTGGTTCTGTTTAGAAGGGACCCGCCAAAAACTACTGGCCACCTTCAGATACGTGTCCAGAGTTTCCTGGCATTGAACTGTACCTACCATCTCCTCACCTGCACTGGGGCCAAATCCCTGAATAGGCTATAAGAACTTCTCTGCCCCCACTGGGTCTAGATCCAGTTTTCCTGAAGTGGCTGGGGAGGGTCTCTGTGGTCGCTGGGAGGGCTGGAAGTCAGCCAAAGAAGAAAGGGCAAATTCTCTGGGGCACCCTTATTTGCTGGGGGGCTTGCTCCCATTCCATGGAAGTCAGGTAAGAGCAGAGACTCACTCTGACGAGCCGGAAGATTACTAACACCCATGTTTTGTGAGTAGCGGATGGGGGGAGGGTTGGAGGCAGAGAGGGAGGGCTAAGCGTTGGGGAGAAGGGAGGAGTGGAGTGAGGCATGAGCAGGAGTTAGAATCCAGCATGGCCTGAACGTTAACCCTCCAAACACCAGCTCAGCTGGGCCTCTATTAATCACTGTTTTTTATATGTCCAATTGGTAGAACTACTCCTCTACTTTTCTATATAGCCCTTCTGTGAGACAGTGAGATTGTACTGTTGGTAGTTATTTTACGTATCTGTAGCTTAATGTTCTATCATCTGTGATCTCATTCTCAGAAGTAGGATCTGAGCCTCTTTCATCTTTATATGCCCTGCACTGAGCATATACCTAATAAATTATGGTTGAATTAAGGAATAAATAAATGAATAAAGTCAAATAAATGAATAAAATGTTTATTATGTTCTCCTTTTTTTAAAACGTTAGCAACAGAGGGTGTGGAGTACAACAAAAATTCTCTTATTTTCTGGTGCATCCCTGATTATGTGGGTCTGGTGCATGTTTGCTCTGTGTGTGTGTGTGTTGCCATAACTACTTGAGAGAGTTAAATAAATGGTAATGGGGAAAGAATGTAAGCCTTTGGGATCCCTAAGAGGTGCAGGGAAGGACTAAGAGATCAAAGAGGAAATGCAAAAATGCTGCAAATGTGAGATGACATTTATAGAAAGATAGTCTCATTCAGGAAATGTTTGGAACTGGCTAGGAAATAGGTTTAAAAAACATAAGCCTAGGCTAGGAGTTGGAACTTGGCAACAGAAACATCAATTTGTTTCCTCTGTTGCTCAGGGGGATGAGCCAAATAGCTCAGTTTAGTCAGGTGACCAAAATATGATGGGATTAAGAAGGGGATGCCTACAACAACCTATTTAGTCAGCATGAAAACAATACCATCAGTGCTTATAAGATTGTGATAAAACTTGTGTGCTTATATTCTGCTACAGGTATCACAAATTGGTTTGACCCTTTTAGAAATCAGTAAGTCAAGGAGGCTGCCATGTCATTATAATCATAATTTCTTCTTGCCTAGCAATGAAAAAGAACTTTGTAAATATGTTCAAAGATCTTTGATTAATCATTGTAAAGATTTAATCATGCTTTGGTGGGTATTCCAATGAACTAAGAGTAACCAAGCAACATTATGATGGGAATGGTGTACAAAATTTAACAGGAAGTTATAGACAAAGCTATGGTTCTGTCCAGATGGTTATAGCTAAGAGAAGTTTGGGCCATTAATGTTTATGAAGAAGGTTCTACAGCTCTGCTAGGCATGTATCTTCCCCTGGGGAGCCTGGACTTTGGGTAATTCCTAGTTAATGAACATGAGCAACTGACCCATCCATTCTTCAGCGATATCTATTGAGCTCCCATTGTGTGAGGCATCTGTTTGTAGGAAGGGACCTTCTTTTAGCTTCTTTTTTGCACAGAGGGTACATGAGAGAGATCTTCTGACCAACTGACAGATGAAACAAAATGGATTTTCCCATTCTAATTTCATCTGGGTTAGTTGACAGAATTTATTGCACCTGTAAAGCTTAAGTTTAAGTTTATGAGTTGTAAAATTCAGGAGATCACAGTTTTCTTTTGTATTTTCCCCGCAATGAAGATCTCTGTTTTCTTATTGCTATCAAATACTCTGCTGATGGTTCCATTATTTAAATTCTCTCTGTCTGCGTTGGCTCTCATATTTTACTGAGTTTCCCCATCCTGTGTTCAGCTAGAGGTTTAGGTTGTTGACCTTAAAGCCTCAATGTAGAACCAGGCTCACTGATTTCACATTTTGAAAGTACTAGCCTATGTGTGTGTGTGTGTGTGTGTGTGTGTGTGTGTACGCGCGCGTGTGCGTGTGCATGCGTGTGTGTGTGTGAATTGTGGCTTCGAACTAAAGTATAGCTGTTGAACTTGGATTATTCACATATTCTCTGTCTTTGGACTATCCTCAAGGAATCTACGGACTAAACAAGCAAACTTCCTAGGTGACCATGACTCTGAGAGACAGAAAACTGAAAAGAACTGAAGGATATAACTCGCCCATGGCTGTGGATAGGGTGTGGGAGTGGGGATCTCAGCTTGAACAGAAGAAAAACAATGCATCACCAGCTGAAAATAATTAAACAGAAATTCACTAACCCAGTTTAGCAACTGAAAATTGCAGAAAGGTTCTACTGTACCTTGGTAGGCATGGGCTTCTTAAAGGTGATTTCAGCTTGCATCCAAACGCCCCTTGGGGACTCCAGCACAGACCAGATCTTGTCTTGAACCATGTGGTTCTCTTCAAAGATATAAACTGCTAGGGTGTCACTCATTTTTAAAAACCCATAGATGGCATAGTAAAAACGCAAACAATACTGCCAGTTTCCTGGCAGGGAGGGACCGTAGAGCCTTCCAATGTAGCCAGGCTGAGACGTAAACTTTGTGTTGGCCATCAAGAAATACCCTGCAAATAGGACAAAACATTCAGTGCGTCAGCAATGAAAAACCTAAATAATTCAGCCCAGATTATCAAGTGGGAAAATTTGGTTCAAGCAGTGGAGTTTGCCAACAGAGACTATTTCTACAGGCTTTAAATGATAGAAAGCATTTAAAATATTGAAAATATCTGTGTGATTCTATTGCTAATAAACCTTCTCCATTTTTTTTTTTTTTTTTTTTTTTTTTTTTTTTGCTGTACGCGGGCCTCTCACTGTTGTGGCCTCTCCCATTGTGGAGCACAGGCTCCGGATATGCAGGCTCAGCGGCCATGGCTCACAGGCCCAGCCGCTCCGCGGCATGTGGGATCTTCCCGGACCGGGGCACGAACCCGTGTACCCTGCATCGGCAGGTGGACTCTCAACCACTGTGCCACCAGGGAAGCCCAAACCTTCTCCATTTTTAAGTAAACCTGTACAGATTCCCCACTGCATATGTCCAGATTCTAGTCATCAATCAGGATTTATATTTCTTTTTTTTGGCCGTGTCGTGGCTTGCAGGATCTTAGTTCCCTGACCAGAGATTGAACCCCAGCCCTCAGCAGTAAAAACATGGAACCCTAACCACTGGACCGCCAGGGAATTCCTAGGATTTACACTTTTCATGAAACAAAAAGGATGAAATCATCCCAAGATGATGTGGGGTTCCCCACTTTTTGGACAACCAACTGACAACTAGACTGAGTAGTACTGAGTCATAGAGAACACAAGGCCCAGAGCAGATTTTCCGTCTTACCCCTGCAGTGACCAGTGGAGGGGGAGAGGTTACAGGGCCTGGCAGTCCTTGGTGGGGTGATGGGTGGAGGGTGGTTTGTGTATCTGGGCAGAGCTTACTCTCTTGTTCATATGTTAAGCCTGCTCCGAAAAAGCAGGTTTTAAATCAGATAGACCCTCCCAGGTGCTGAAGATCTGATCTTCCCCAATTTCTCCTAAATAACATGAAAAAATAAGATCAAGACCCTCCCCTCCCACATGCTCCACCAACCCCATGGTAAACTTAAAACAGTTTACCATGTTAAATTATGTGTCCTATAAAGCTGGGGCAGAAAGAAAAAGAATAATACCTTACTCTTTTTCCTTTCCCGTTTTTGATCCTCCTTCATCAGTTTTCTTTTGGGTGCCTCATTCTTTGCTATACAGTTTAGTTTTATTTAATCCGGCAAAAGATTCTTTGGTTATTTCATGAGTTGTGTTATGGACTGAATTATGTCCCCCAAAATTCATATGTTAAAGCTCTAACCCCCAATGTGACTGTATTTGGAGACGGGGCCTTTAAGGAGGCAATTAAGGTTAAATGAGGTGACAAGGGTGAAGCTTTAACTCCCATGTGACTGGTGTCATAAGAAGAAGAGACAGCAGAGATCTCTCTCTTTCTCTCTCTCTCTCCATGTGTACACACATAGGAAAGGCCATGTGAAGACACGATGAGAAGGCACTTTGGAAAAGGCAGGAAGAGAGATCTCACCAGAAACCAACACCAATGGTGCCTTGATTTGGGGACTTCTAGCCTCCAGAACTGTGAGAAAATAAATTTCTGTTGTTTAAGTCCGCCAGTCTATGGTATTTGTTATGGCAGCTCAAGCAGACTAACACAGGTGGCCAAAACAACAGCCAGAGCAATCTTTTTTTAAACCTAAATTTAATCCCTCTCTTCTCTACTTAGACTCTTTCAATGGCTTCTCATTTCCTTTGTAGTAAAATTCCAGTTGCTTACTCTGGCCTGCCACGCCCAAGATCTTCCTCTCTACCTTCATTTTCCTTCACTCTCCTCCCCACAGTGCAGCCACTCTAATCTTCTAATTCCTGGGAGTATCCAGTTCTTTCCAAACTCAAAGCCCTCACAGATGCTGATTCCTCTGCCTGGGCTGCTCTTGCTTCCACACATAAAAGCCACAAAGATAAACTCCCCACCCAAAATGTGGTTCCTTATTCTCTCTCAGAGGTCACTCTTCGTGTCTCTCAGCACACTCCACAACTGGTAATCTTGAGTCTATTTGCGTATATGTTTGTTTAGGGTTTCTCTTGCCCATTGAAATGACGGTTAGCCAGCAAGGGTGGGATACATACCTGATTTGTTCACTATTGTATCCCCCAGGGGTTAGGCTGGCCAGGGTCAGAATAGGTTTTTATTCTGTAATTCTACAAGTTAGCCAACCCCTAAGCAAAGAATACAAAATTACAAGTATGAAATTGCAAGGGCCCCTCGAAAGTGAGGGGCCCTGAAACAAGCTTCATCAGCTTTCTGGTAAGTCACCCCCGTGCCCAGTATATAAATAATTGTTGAATAAATGAATTAGACACTAACCCCTTGAGAATAAGCTCTTTCCACCAGTCTCTACTGGAGTGGGCTTCACAAGGGCTCCCTTTAATGAGACAGGTAATCCTTACATAAGGGGAGCTCAAACTGATTTCTAAGAGTTCCTTGTAGGTCCATCCAAAATTGTCTAACAGCTGTGATAGCTTTCATGCCCCACTATATATTATTTATTGCAATAAAACACACATAACATAAAATTTACCATTTTAACCATTTAAAGCATACAATTCAGTGGCATTTAGTACTTTCACAATGCTGCACAGCCACCACTATCTACTTCCAGAATATTTTCATCACCTCAAAGGGAAACGCTATACCCATTAAACAGTCACTTCCCATCCCCCTCCCCAGCTCCTGGCAACCACTAATCTGCTTTCTGTTTCTATGGCTTTGCCTCTTCTGGATGTTTCATATAATTGGAATCTAATAGCTTTTTAAAGGTACTTCTCCATCTAAAGTGAAGAGCAAGATAATTTCCAAAGGTTTGACTATTTAATAAACTGGTAAATACTCCTGCTAGCGCAGCAGCTTGAATTCCAGTTTTGAAAAATGGCCAGACACAAGGTTACCTATTGTCTTTGCTTCTTCACAGCTGCTCCCACACTCACCTCCCTTTTTCAAGCTGGTGTCCTGGTGAGAACGGCTGGCGAATGGAGACGAATACTACCCGCTCCCAACCCCCAACATGACATCCCACACAACAGACTCTGATTTACCTAAGCCTGAAGTGTGGTCTCCCGCCCGATGCATGTTTGGTTTTACTTTCACTCGGGTCCAGCCTGGACCTTCTTTGTCTTGGTAAAAGTTGCAGAGATCTTCCTCAAAATTGCAGCTTGCTTCTACGGCACTAAAAGGACGCTCTGAGCAAAGGAGAATCAAAGTTAAAGTGAGCCAAACCCAAGGATCTCAAAGGACTACATTAACTGATTGACAAATATGTAGACATTTGTACCAGGGGAGCTCAGAGAAGTAACACACAACAAAAATATTTTTACCCTAGTGGCATGCTGACAGGTTAGCATCAAATCCACATTTCAGCATGACAGTAAAATTGTTCTTTTCCTCCCTAAAGGGATGGAAAGAAGGAGCTCTGTTCACATTCTCTACAAAAATGAAGTACCAGACTTCAAAAGAAATTTCCTTTCTTGATTAAAGACTGAAAGCATTTATTCACATACTTCTTCACAATTTAAAATTCATTAATACAAAATTAAAAATAAAGAGAAAAAGTAAGGATTTTATAGAATTCTTAATTTTTTTCTGACAGATATTTCAGAAATAATATTTTCTAGAAATAGTTTTCCTTTGTTGATCAATCTCTGTCAGAAGCACAGCCACTGTCTATTTATAATTGACATTAGTAGTAAGATCTGATCTGCTGGAAGAGGATCATTACTCAGTATAAATCACACTGCTCAAACAGTCACACCAATTCTGTCACCCGTTCTGATACTATTTTGGCTTTTGCTGAGTTCTGGTGTCACTTACTCTGGTCTATAAACATCACCTCATCCCAGATTGCCTGGAGGAAAGGGAACATAAAAGATTTCTGCTCTTTCAAGAATGATGTGGTCCTAGCAACAAGTAACTGTAAACCTCACTGTTCAGATTGCCCTCTGTGTCCAGAGGAGACGTGACTGCAGCGGTTTGGGACACATTCAGTGCAGCCAAGTGTTATCTTGTTCTGCACACTGACATACACTGGTCTAACCTTTTAGGGCCAGAGACAGCACTATTTTGAATAAGCAGAAAATCACTTCTAGAGAAACATTTGAGTTCTAGGTGCAGAGATGTGATGAAACAAAAAGCTGTTTAGGGACAGAGACTCAATTTGTTAATTTTCAAAGTAAGAAAACATTCCAGTGGGCTGAGGAGCTGGCCTGGATAAAGGGGATGAGAGACACATGACAACCAAATGCTACAAGGGGTCCAAGATTCCATCTTGGTCCAGAAAAACAAATACCTATAGAAGACTTTATTGGCGCAATTGGTGAAATTAGTATATGGACTATAGGTTAATTGATAATATTGTATCAGTGTTAAGTTTCCTGAACTTTATAATTATTCCATAGCATGTTGGAGGATGTCTTTGGTTTTAGAAAATACCCACTGACGTATTTAGTGGTGAAAGGACATAATATCTGCAACCTACCCTTTTTGTTTTTACTTTTTTTTTTTTTTTTGCGGTACGTGGGCCTCTCACTGCTTTGGCCTCTCTCGCTGTGGAGCACAGGCTCCGGATGAGCAGGCTCAGCGGCCATGGCTCACGGGCCCAGCCGCTCCGAGGCATGTGGGATCTTCCCGGACAGGGGCACGAACCCACATCCCCAGGATCGGCAGGCGGACTCTCAACCACTGCGCCACCAGGGAAGCCCTGCAACCTACTCTTAAATGGTTGATAAAACAAATGTGGCAAAATGTTAAACGTTTGGAGGTCTGGGTAGAGAGTATACGGGAGTTTTTTAACATATTCTTGCAAATTCTGTCTGAGTTTAAAATGATACTGAAGAGTTTTAAAATGCTAAATTAAAAAGAAAAGTGACTAGCACCACGTTACAAAGAGAGAACAGAAAGAAAATGCTCCTATAGCAAGTGTACAAGGAGAGGACCCTGATGAGCCAGATAGGAAAGGAAGAGAATTCTCAGTGCTCTGAGATTGGTGGGTTAACCCACACACTGCTCTGTCTGACTCTGTCAGCATCATGGTAACTCTTTAAGGTGCGAAGATAAAGTCATGAAGGTATTCATTTGAAAATGAATATAACGTCATACAAACAAGGATCCTTTGACATCCCCCCGTGGAGATCTGAGCCCATGGGAAACCCCACTATGGTCTCCGGTCTTGGTCACCCCTCTGCCACCTGGTAATGAAAAAGCAGATGGGAATTCAGATCTACAGCTGGCCATCCAGCTCAGAAAATGGTGTGGCACTCCCAAAAGCCATGCATAAAGAGAACGGAAGGTCAGTGAAATTATTCATCAGGAATACATCCTAAGGCATATACACCTGGGCATCCACAAGAGAACCATAACCCATTTCCTAGGTGTGTGGGAGGGGGTGAGAGGTGGTATTAAAGCTTGAAAGTAAGCAAGCCTCTGTTGTCTCCATAGTGACAAGCTGAGTCACACAGAGAAGATTTTTCTGAGGATGCAATTATATTATTTTGCTAAACACTTAGTCTGAGCAATGGATTTTTCTGGGGTCCTAAGAAGGTCTGATAAAAAGAAAACCTCAAAAGCATAACTCAAAGCCTAAATCTTTTTCACCCAGAATGCTGCTTCTAGCGTGAGATAGTATCTAATTACTGAAGATGAGGCCAGAGGGCCTATGTGTGACCTAAAATGAGCTCCCCAAAGATCTGGGGTGAATGAAGAGCCTTTGCTTCAGGCTTGTTTCAGAAGCATGAGCCAAGTGGCAATCACAATTGTATTTGGGGAGTGTTAATGACATATTTGAAGCATAGGGAGGAATCAGAGGCAACTGGAAGTCGCTGAGCATCAGCCGATCATCCCCGCCCCATCCAAAAAATGAAATAAAGTCTCTCTGAGCATCATAATGTACGATTTAGTTAATTACTTGATTTCTGACATTTGAACTTTTTAGAATCAGGAGGCTCTGAAGGTATACTACTCAGGTAGAGGGTGTTGCGGTTTGAGAAGAATGGTTAGGAGTATTTCTCATCTTTTCCTCTGCTTCATAGAGTTCATGGAGATGGACTCAGTATCAGTCCTCGAGATCTAAGAGGCTTATCAGCCCCTGTAGTGCTAGAGAGACTTTGGGCGTGGTGCTCTTTAGGCTGCTAAACTTGCACAGTAGTTCTTACTTTAGCACAAGCCAGTCCAAAAGCAAGCTGGGACAGCTCAAGGCTGGCGAGGGAAGAGAGTGAGTGGGAACTACCACCAGACTGAGGAATCATGATGGAGTAGACTGGGCCACTGATCAGGCTGTGGAGATCTTTGAGGGCCTCTGAGCTAAGGAAGACTGTCACACCTTCGGCTGTAACCTACACAACAACTGGAGCCAGGTTTCCAATTAGACAAGAGGTCTGGGCAGTGTGTTGTTGATGAATGGTCAATATTGGGACTTAGGCCCAGGTAGACATCCTTTCAGATGTATATCCATGAGTGTCAGGATCCTCCCAGACCCTGGCCTGGGTGTGGGGCGAACCCAAGCCCAGAGAGGAAGTTAGGTCTGCATATGGCACAGGCTGGAGCGCTCAGTGTGGGAGTTGGGCATTAAGGCAGGATTCCTAGAAGTGAATGGAATCAGCTGTTAGGCATTCAAGGACTTACAGACTAAGAGGAGAGCTTATCCCTATGATCTAGATTCTAGGCTAAATGTGGCGGTAGATGGGGAGTTTGTGGGTGGAAAAGGCTTGGAAAGGGAAGTGTGGTAACTCAAGTTGCGGGGATGGGGTAAGGTCTCACTGTCCTCTGGAAGCATCCTGGGGGACTATTTGGGGCGGGGGTGTTGGCGCGGTAGCAAGCCACTGGTGCTTAATACCTGCTACTCTGAGATAGGTCTCAGGTCTGGGAAACTGGATTAACTCTAAGAGCAACCAGATGGTGGGAACAAGATGCTTCATATGTTGAAATAATTCCTGTCTCAGCTTACTAGGGAGATGAGGGAAGAAACCACCAGATCCATCTGGGAAAAGCAGAGACAACAAGTCTGAAGCTAACCAAGATAAAGAAAAAAATGTTGGCACCTGTTTCGAAACAGAAGGCCATAAACTATTTGTGAAATGCAAGAGGAAGTATGAAAACCAGAGGGTTCAGCTTCTAAGACTCAGAATCTGGCCCACAGCTGCTTAATGAAGGGCATAAAGCAGGCTCCAGCTTACACATTCATCAAAGCAGTGCCCTTTGCTGGTTCTCTTTGGTTTCAATCTGACCCCCTGTTCTCTAGGGGAATGGATGGGAATATTTTGAAAATTAAGTAAATATTAGGTCTAATGACTAAGCATTTTCTGTGTGCCATACTCTGCTAAGGCTGTCACAGACACTATTAACTCATCATTCACCCCGACACCTCTATGAAACAGATTCTTCCATCCCTGTCCCATAAAGGTGAAAACAGAGTCTCAGAGAGGTTAATTAACAAAGGTTACACAGCTTGTAAATGGCAGAGTAGGGATGTGAGTCCAAAAGGCTGGCTCTCAAGCATAACACTTTGATCATGTAATTAAACCATTTTAAAGCAAAGTTGGTATGTTGGGAAGTTCTGAAGACCAATACAGGACCTTGGTTAACTTCATATAAGAATGTGAATCCTCGGTGGTCCTTACGGAGGGAGGGTCTGGGCTGGATTTTACAGACTGAAGGGTCACCAACTCTCTTAATAAGCGGTCCTTATTTTGCTGGAATCTTTCTTTTCTTTTCACCAGTCAGTGGGAAAAAGCTCACATATATTCTATATATTTTTAAAGGGGAGAACGTTTCTAAACATTCCTTCTAAGGTGGCCTAGTAGATTCTATCACCTTCCAGCTGCCGCTTCACCCCACCTGCTACCCAGTAGAGACGCTGAATAAATACCTCTTCTCCCATATGTATAACTTGGAAATATAGAAAAAAGTTCAGTGTAAGTGCCCAGTGACTGAGAAGACGAACTTTCTGAAAGTAATCACAAAGATGTTGTAAAACTACTATTAACATCACTGAAATATTAACTGATGGAATTAGGGAGTAATCAGATTTAGAGAAGTAAAACAATTTTGCTTTCTGTGTTCTGTCAAATTTAGAGACTCTTTTAATTTTTGATTACAGCTGGATTAAAGCATTTTAATGAAAAAATATAAGTATGTAAATCCAGTCTGGTTCTATCTGTTTCACTAGTTTTTTTAAAAAAAATTAGTCAAAAATAATATTTGGTTTTAGCTAATTAGCAAGTTTCTCTGTAATTTGAGGGTAACAGTTTAGCTTGAATAGAAAACATTCTTTCTCAGTTCCCTTGCCTATAGAATATATATTTGAAACCATATTAGAGACTAACTCTACCTTAAGTGAAAGTTGGACTACCAAGGCCAAGTTCAAAAATTTACTTCCCACACTCCAAAACCCAGAATGAGGGCTCCTTAATAAGTCGGATGACCACAGTGTCTCCCTGGGGCCTCTTAAGGAAACAAATTCACTAAAAGTTAAGGTCGACTGCATGTATCTGGGTTATTGTTAATATAGTGTCACCCTTCTTATTCTAAAACATTTGTTTTCTAATTCACTTTGAATCAATTTGTTTCCCTAATTTCCCAGAAAGTAAAAATTTCCTCTTTTTCCCAAACACCAAGTTTATGGAAACAAAATTGGCCATGATAAAATAATGTGAGGGTTCACTTAGAGAGATTAAATTGAGTATATATTCTGAGACCAAAAGCCATCATAGAAATGTATACCAAATACTAACATCTTTAAACAGGAGGACATTTAAAAATTAGATTCATAAAATTAGTTTTTTATAAGTTTTTATAATTCTACTCAGTAGATTTTGAGAGTTTTTTCCACCTACTCAGCCACCTGTCTATGGACCCAAGATACCCTTTAAAGAGAAAGATGGAGTGGGAGTGAGTTAGCATTATTTAATTTTAATTTCTTAGTAGGTAGAGAAGATAGAAGCTTCTTAACCCATGACAATTGACCTCTGGTATCAGAAAAATTAAATTCACTCTGTGAGAGAAAAAAAGAGTAATATGCCAGAAAAATGACTATTCGGTTAAATAATTTGTAAGGATAAGAGGAAAAGGTAGGGAAATTAGAAGGAATTAAAGCAAGTCTTGACCACAGGCATCTGTTGAGAAAGGAAAATTCCAGATGTGAGGAAGAAGGAAAAGAGAATGCTTACCTGTCTGATTCTGGCAGGGAACAGGAGAGAAAGAAATATCATCCAGGGCAACATACCCTCCTTTGGGACCATTGAAGGCAACTTCAAAAATAACCTGCAGAGGAGAATGACAATATTGCTACATGTTTATATTTTCTTTTAGGCTTAAGTGCTTGTAACTATGATTTAAAATGGTGTGTCAATCCAGCCAGGTGTATAGGCATTTGGGCAGCTCCCTCCTTAACTCACAGTTTTCTTTTGGGGAGAGTGAATACTAAGCCCTAAATTGCATTTTATTGGTGGACTCCGCCCCCCCGCCCCATCCTGCCCCTTGAGTGTCAAAGTACCTATATCACTTTCTGATAGAACTACAGAATTGACAATTTGCATTATGAACTTCAATTAAAGAAACAACAGCCTGCTTGCAGAAGGCAGGCTAATTTTGCTGCTGCCCTTCACAGAGACCTAGGCCCCTCCAAGGTCCTTTCCCTTTTTCATACATAAAATTCCATGTCCAGGGCTTCCCTGGTGGCGCAGTGGTTGAGAGTCCGCCTGCCGATGCAGGGGACACGGGTTCATGCTCCGGTCTGGGAAGATCCCACATGCCGTGGAGTGGCTGGGCCCATGAGCCATGGCCGCTGAGCCTGTGCGTCTGGAGCCTGTGCTCCGCAATGGGAGAGGCCACAACAGTGAGAGGCCCGTGTACCAAAAAAAAAAAAAAATCAAGTACTTAAAATTCCATGTCCATCTGGACAAAGATGCAGAGATGATTTCCTGATGCCTAAGTCAGAATCAGGCCCAGAAATCCTATGTACGGATATTAGGATTTCAGCATATCCTGGCATGCTCAAATGGTTAAAGAGAACACGGGGTTGTTAATGAGTTCAGCTCCCTTTAGTTATACTCTCTTCTCTGCCACCAACTGTAACTTTGAGGTCAGTGGACGACTTTCTGCTTGTGACCATGGGGATCAGGTGTGGTGAGCCCAGCGCTCACCTGTGTTGGGAAAACTACCCCAGTGTGCAGTCTACTCTGCTGAATTGATAACATGAGAAGATACAGTGTTGAGCAGGGGTGGAAACTCAAGTGCCTACCCGGGCCAGGCAGGTAAATGTGTCACATGGGTTTGGTCTGATGCAGCAGGAAAGGGTGTGAAATGGGGAGCAAGTCTCATCTAAAGGGGGCAACTGGTACCCAGCTTCGTCAATTGCTGACGTGTGGGAATTTAGGACTAACATGCCTGGATTTACCAAACTGTCAAGAGGACCTGGATCTCTAGATTTTTATTTGAAATCTTTGGACTTTTCAATGTTAGCAATTAATTCAAAAACGAAAACAAACATGCAAAACAAAAACAAAGAAACAAACATATACCACTACAGCAGCTAGGCAAATCATCATAGGCTAGATTTGACCCATAGGCGTCTAGTCTTCAACCTCTTCTAAATAGAATGGTGTCTTGACAGCAGATAGACCAGAGTTCAAATCCCATTTCTGTCACTTACCTAGGTGACCTTGGGGACATAGCTAACCTTCTTGGGACCTCGCTTTTCTTAGTTATAAAATAGGCATTATAACACCTACCTTGTAGGACTGTAGATGCCATTAAATGAGATGCTGTATATACAGATCCTAGCATGGAGTCAGGTGCATAACGAGCTCTGAACTAAATCCATGCCTTTTCCTCCTGGGTGACACCCCCTCCTGAACTCACATTCATGTTTGAGGCTAGTCAGCCACTAAGTAACTCCAGCTTGTCCCTTCTCCACTCTAGGTCTCAATTTCTTAATTTTTTAAAAAAGAGTTTGGACAAGACGATCCCTTTCGGCTTAATGACTATGGTCCTTAGACACCTGGCCTCTGCAAAATCTAAGAGGGGCCCTGGAAGCTTGTCTCTGGCAATACAGGAAGGGCTGAGAACCAAGGAAACAGATGTGGACGAATGAAGAGGGGTTAATTAAGTTTACAGACTCAACACAGGTCTGTGACATCTCGTTTTCAAGGTTCCAGCTGATAAAGCCAACGACAGAATGTGATCTTACTGAACAGTAAGGGAGAATAAGAATATTTCCGATCATAATTGGCAAATCACAGCCTCTGTGCCATTATGTTCTCTCTTGTTCAGAATGAGGGTCTCAAATGTTTGTTTTCCTTTCAAAAATTCACTTGAGAATATGGGGACCTTAAATTCTCTGATTTCCACAGGATAAATTTCTTTCCCCCCGCAATTACCAAGAGCAAATAATCCCGGCGTAATGAGTCCCGACTGCTAGGGCAAAATCACACACGTGTGACCCAAAAGGATAGGTATTGAAGTTTAGTAGTGAACTTAAGCAGTAAACAGACACTGTAACTTTTCAAGCATTGGTTAAAAAGAAAATTCAGCAAAGTCTCGCTCATCTAAACGTTGCCCCGGGAGTTTACGGTTGGATGAAAGGAATTTGCGAAGACGACGCCTTCACTGTGTGTGTGACTCATTTGACTTTAATAGAAGGAAAATTTTCTGAAGCAGTATGTGTATTTCTTTTCCTCCTTGTAACCCAAACTCACAGAAAATTTTCCACTGGGCTGCAAGAGCCAATCAAGCCCTGGTTAGACTTTGGGATAGGAAATAGCACACATACTGCCACAGGCCCCTCTCCGGGGCTGTCTGGGGGAAGGAGAAGGATGGGAAGGGGAGTGGCAGGCACTGGACAGGACCCATCAGAAACTGAGACTCAAGCCCAACACTCACTGAAGCTCCACATCAGGTGAGCAGATGGTACCGCTGAAAAGCATCCAGAGGGTAATCTGCTTCTTTTGCACTCTAAACGGAACTAGGGAAGATATTGCAAAAGCGCAAAGCGAAAGCAGGAGACGTTAAAACCTGTGGGGACTAAGACTGTGCTTAGAGCTCCAGATCTGCAACCACAATGTTGCACCCACTGACTCTAGAGGTCCTAGGGGTCCCCGGACAGAGCTGACCATCTTGCTTCAAATTTAAGTCAGATTTAACGCAGGAACTTTTCTGAGTGCCCTGGCACGCACCAGCAGTGTGACCCAGAACAAAACGTCAGACTTCTTGCACTCTCCATCTCCTCCTCTTTCATCTGTAATATGGGGATAATTTTATCTACTTGGTTGGATGGTCATCAGTACTGGACCATCCAACAGACACATACATAGATATGTATTAATATATGTGCTTTGAAAACAGGTCTGCGGGTGTGCACGGATAAACACCAAAATGTTAGTAGCTCTTATCTTTGCAGGGCTGGCATAGGGTGTTTTCGTTTGATTTGCCTCTCTAAGTTTTCTAATTCTTCTGCACTGGACATTTACCACTCATGTAACTATAAAGAGTTTTAAACCATAAAAAGTTAAAAAACTTTATAGGCCCCCAAGGCTTGTTTCAAATTAGGGCCACAATCGTAAGTTTATTTCTGACTTTTATGACATTATTTATACTGTAAAGGAGAAAAGAAGTCTTTTTTTTTTTTTTAAATTTAGAGAGAGTATTCCCTCAAGTAAGGGAAACCTTCAGTTGCTGTCAGGAATGGAAGTTCAAGGGGGAGTTTCACGTAGAAGGCGTTTCACTGATCTCCTCTTCTGAACTCACGTGACCACAGTGCAAGGCTCAGAGGGAGCGTGTGCCCAAGAAATCTAGTGGGTTGACTGGCTTTCCCATAGTTGTCCTTATTAGAGAATACTCTCTCTAGAAAATGAAGTGATAAGGGATGAAGGTAGAGGGAATAAAGAGGGAGAAAAGTGGAGAAGGCCAAGGAAGGGAAAAGGAAGATTAAGACAGACACCGCGGAAAAGAAAGAATGAGTGTGAGACTAGTATCTCTCGAATTCCACGCCTGGGTGTGGGTGGCATCCCTGTAGAGTGGCCAGGCCAGGGCACACCTGGCACACCTACCTCCATAGGGTACGGGGCGCTGAACTCCACCTCAGCGAGGTTCCAGTCAGCATTCCCTGGATTGCCCATTTTCCAGATCTCCTCGTACAGGCCAGCCGCATCCCTCGTATACACGGAGAAGATGCTGTCATTCCCCTGCTGGAGTTGGTAATAAAACAACAAGCAGCCAGACATGGGGGCCGTGGTCACTGGGGAGATGAGCTGTGCCACCTCCTGGTAATGCGTGACGTAAACCGAGTCCACATACATGTAGTGGCCTGAAATCACACAGAGAAAACAGCCTAAGACAGGCGGGCGGAGTCTCAGACACAACTACATGATCTGGGATTTACTTCACAATAATCCAGTGGGAGTGGAGGAGAGGAAGCGAATGAGTTATTGAGGAAAGAAGTTTGGCCACGGGTTGATGAATGTTGCAGCTTGGAGATAAATAGTGGAGTTCACTGTGCTCTGCTTAATACTAGATAAGCACCATTCTTTTTCTTCCCCTTAATTTTGATTGAAGTAAAACATACATAGAGAAACGTCGATGTGTCATCTGTAAAGTGTTTGAATTTTTACAAGCTGAACACAGCTGTGAAAAAAAAAAGCAGGACATTACCCCAGAAGTCCCCCTCCAACAAGCCTTCTTTGAGTTGTACGGTTTCTAAGAGCATACCAAACATACCATCTGTTCTTAAAATCGCAGTGACCCTCCTGTACATCTTTCCCATGTACACAAAATGTCGCTGTGTGTTCTTTGAGTGAAACTGATATGAATTCAAACTAGATGACAATTTGTACCTCTTTAATAGAATGTGTAGGTCAGTCAACACTGTTGACAGGGTTGGGATTGGGGAAGTTGAACTTGGGACCCCACCCGTGGCAAGGCTTTGGTGGGCTCCGGACCCAAAGGCTGACTGCATTAGAGGCATTTTGGTGAAAGAGAGAAACTGTGAGGCAGAATGGGGAGAGCTTGGATTGGACATTAAAAGAACTGACTTTGAATCCTGCTCTATATCTTAGCATCCCTGGGACTTTGAGTAAGTCACTCAATATCTCTGGGCTTCAATTTGTGATCTCTAGAATAGGAATCAAATATTTCTCTCATATGGTTGATCTGAGTATTAAATGAGATTATGTATGTGAAGTGGTTAGCATGTGCCTGGCACATTGTAATTGCCTAACATGATTATAATGAAGTAAAGCAATGCCATTAATGTTTTTAGTACCATGCTTTCCCCAGTATGGTACTATTATTACCAGCAATTTTGTCTAAATTTATTTGAGCTGCAGTGACAGAGGAGTAATAGCAATGAAGCTTTGATAGAACGGCCTTTCTATTTACAAGCTCAGAACAATTACAGCTTAATGTCTTTGCTTTTATTACCTGGTGACAGGTTTATAATCATTCCTTTTATCCTCAGCAAAATAGCAGTAAGGATATTAGGAAGAATATATGAATTCACACACTGGAGACTTACTTTGCATCTAGCACACTGCCTAGTATGTGGTAGGTCCTCAACAAATGGTGATTCAAAACACATACAGGGTCTCAGAAAGATCCTCACTGCAACATGGCAGAGGGGAAAGGTGAATAAATTAAAACTCATTTTCTCCTGGTAGCAAATTGTTCAACCCCTCTGAAAAATCTCCCTTGCTTAAACAGAATTGTCTGATCATCTTGCCAAGCCATGCAACTGTGAATAACCAGAAATCACAAACTCAGATGATCAGAGCAGCCAGCCAGATCAAGTATATGATTGAAGTGGAGTGGGTCAGGGAGAAAATAGAGTGATGGATTAGCTGCCAACATTGAAAATCACATTTTACCAGCAACGAGAAGCAGAAATTAGGCTTCTCTGAAAAAATCAGAAAATCTGATAGTGCTGGGTCCATATTCTCGGGCTGCAACAACCAGCTGGTGGTAAGGGGCGCCAGCCCCGTGCATGGACCTGTGCTCTTCCCTGAGAGCCCATCCCTCTACTTCCAGCTGATGCCCTGACATGCAGCCAGGTGCTGCAAGCTTTTCCCATTGAAACTCAAAATCCAGAATTTTCTGGCAAATCCATTCATTTAAAAATGATACCTCTATTAGTTTGCTAGGGTTACCATAACAGCACCACAAATGAGTTGCTGAAACTAAAGAGACTTGTTGTTCCACACTTCAGGAGGCTAGAAGTCCAAGGTCAATGTACAAGAAAAATTAGTTCCCTCTGATGACTGTGAGGGAGACCCTATTCTATGCCTCTCTCTCTCCTAGCTTCTTTGGCATTGGCACTCGTTGACACTGACGGATTGATCTCTGCCTTCATGTTCACATGGTATTCTCCTTTCTGTGCATGTATCTCTCTGTGTCCAAATTTTCCCTTTTTATAAAGACACCAGTCATATTGGACTTGGGGCCCACCCTACTTTAGTATGACCTCATCTTAACCAATTACATCTGTAATGACCACATTTCCAAATAGGTCACATTCTGAATTTCTGTGGGTTAGGACTTCAACATATGAATTTTGAGGAAATATAATTCAACCCATAACACCTCCCACCATAATTTTTTAAATTTTGTGTGTGCCAAATAAACATATCTGCAAGACTGGAAACAGCTGATGGGCTCCCAATTGGCCACCCCTGGGGAGGGATTTTAAAGGAAGAATCAGAATGTCAGACCGAGCAGAATCCAAGAACCTCTGATAAGGAAGCAGGGCCATGAGCCCCCCTCCTAAGCTCGGGTGTCCTCTAAAGCACTGCTGGTGGCCAGGTAGCTCCGACTAATGCAGAATGGGTGTGACCAGCTAGCCCTGTAACACGCCTTTGCTCACTGAGAATGCATGTGAGTGTCAAAGGCAGAGAGGAGGTTTTTATGCCCTTTGTAATTTGTCTAACCGGTGAAACAATCTCTTTCCAAGATATCCAGCCAGGGAGAAAGGGTAGAGGAGCTGTCATACTTTGTTTCCTTGGTACCTCATTGCGGGGCCATGCTGGCGGGCTCCTGACATACTCTCCATTCAGTGTCCAGCTGCTTCACCTTTGGATCCACAACAGCAATGTGTGCCAAGGCCATGCCACATCGGGTGTCCTCAGCTGATGACCAAGCAGAGCAGGGGTACCAGGGCAAGGCCATTCTGCCTGACAGGGGCTCTTCAGCAACTCCCCATCGGCCTGGCCCCCCTCTTTCACAGGTGTTAGCCTTCCATCCTGTGCTGAAGGCTCTCCCCACCCAGGCCACGTTAGGACTTTTGTTGGGGCCCTAGGCACTTTTGCTGCGCTGGACCCCTTTCTCCACAAAATATATAAAATTTTTATTTTATAACTGCATTCATATAAAGATGAATATGATCTAGGCTGGACCTATTATAATATTTGTTATTATGACATTCATTTTTTCCCTCTGATTTTAAAATAAATCAAATTAAAACATGCTCATGGATTCCTAAAAATGTCAGGTCTCCTAGGCACTGGGACTTCTATGCCTAATGGACACATGGTCCTGGCCTCCAGCTGCTCCAGCTCTCTCCCCACTTATGCTTCCCAGCCATTTCCCCCAATAAGTCTCTTTCCACCTAATCCCAGCTTAGTGACTGCTTCTTGGAGGACCCAAACTGCCACAGCCATGAAGCAGGAAATCAGTCTACCCGGGGTGACGGGCACCTCCAAAGGCTCCACGAGACTCTCAGTAAATCTAGGAGACCTCACAAATCCACTAGAAATTATTCATTCTACTTCTGGAGTGCACGATAACTGTGTTTAGGGGCAATGTCTCACACTCTAACCCATTATGAATGTATCTTCCTCACAGTTCACAGCTATCTGACAGTGTTCTTTAAAGGCTACTTACTCACCTCCTGGGTGGACAATAGTTTAACCCCTGGATTTGCAGTTAAGTGCCTTGTGCCCATGCACAAGACACTAGGCCAAGTGAGCCACAATCCCATTCCTGATGCAAAAAAACAGCAAACACAATGTGACCTGCTCAAAGTGAGTCAGAGAGCCTGCTGGGAATCAGACCAGGACTGCGGACACCAAGTCTCATATGGAACCACTAGACTAGACCACATTCTGTTGCCCCTCCCTTTCCTCTCCATCATTCCTTTGTTGCCAAGTTGGGTATTATTTACTAAGACTGTTTTTCACTGGGAAATAAAAGGTAGCTCATCAGAAGTTTATCATCTCAGTTGAAAGGGTGGAGATGATTCAGAAATCACCAGGTGTCTACCCCAGGGGGCTGGGCCAGAGAAATGACCACCAGCCCAGGCTGAGTGTGTGGCATCGGGTACAATCTGCTCTGAGGAAGAGGAGCCAGTGGTTGGGGGGGGGGGGGGGAGTGTGCAGGCACTGTTTTGTGTACACTTCCAAGGGGAATGAAAAAGGTAGCCTGGAGTCCTCGGGAAATTATGTCTAGTGTCTGATATTATGAGAATTTTCCTGCCCAGCTCAATGAGGCCAACCCTGCTATCTGGTCCAGGGTTCTAGAGCTGGTAGAATCTCTAGAAGAAGCAACTTTTATCAGATTCTTTAAGTCTGAGTAGATGAAACTAGGTATAGATAGATCTTAGGTGGAAAGGATCCTATAATCAACAAAATCACTGGGGATCCTGTTGAAAGATCAAAACTCTCGGTGATGCCAGCCAAAGCTCAGGCCCCTCTGGCATAATGCCTGCGATAACAGCACATGTACGCTTGCTTCTGAAGAGGACTTTCTTGCAGCAGTCCTCTGTACTAGCTCAACTTTTGTTGTGGAACCAGTGGCCCACTGGTAGTCAGCCATTTTCCCTTGACTTAGGAAAAGAACTTTGAGGGCAGCTCCTGAACTTTCATTTTCAGAGTCTGGCTAACCAGCATTCCACAGAGATTGCCCTTGGCTTGTCTGCGATGCCAATGGCGTCCTCTGACTCATCTATGATTTGGTCCCATTGGCCACATTTGTGCTCCAGTTGCAACGTCTGCATCTGTGTCGTGGTTGCCTGGACAAGCTGTCTCCCAGGTAAGGGAGAAAACTTGAAGGAATGTATGCCAGCTGGTCTGCTGCTGTCGTGAGGAGACAGTACCCAAAGACAGCAAGTTATCATGCCCGCTCTCCAGTCTATGGAGCTGAGAGTCATCTGCTGAACCTTTAGTTCTAAGGGTTTGGGTAAGTTTTACTATAATAAAGTCTGACTCTATAGTAGAGTCAGATTGAATGGAACTTCTCCTAGTTTCTGCTAAGACCTCAGTGCCAAGAATGATGGGGGACAAGTCCCTCTACTTTCTACAGAGTGGTGCTAGACCATCCCTGTTGGATGTGCTACCTTGTGGCAGACCTGGAATCTAAGCCAGCTCTACCAGAGTAGCCCATCTCTCCACCAACCCTGCCAGCCTGTATATATGAGAAGGCCAAGGAGGGATCAGAGAGACTGGAGACAGAGTTTCTTTGAAGAGAATTGTCACAGAGCTGACCTGTCATGTGTTCCTTTTTGACCCCCCAAGGGAACGGGAGGAGATTGCTTCCCCTTTCTTACCTTGATCCAAGGGAGGGGGCTTCAGGGAACCACTTGTAGAGAGGATGGGGGAGGGAAACTACCATCTAATTTCATCCCCACCCATGCTTGCAAGTTCCTGGGTTCTGTGACTGCCTTGGGCCTTGAGAGGAGGGTGGCAGAGTTAATGGGAGAATTTGATCAGTGGAACTGGAGTTTGTGGGGTACAGAGGCTGGGGCCTAACTCTTGGCTGCATGCAGCTAGAGGTTGTAGGGGCCTGTGAGGGCAGAATGGAGAGAAAGGATTTTTGTTGCCAGGGAGCTGTACTTCCAGAGGTTGATGGGGCAAAGATTTGAGTTTTCCCTAAGCCTAAGTGGGCAACTCAGAAGGTAGCTGGGCTAGAGCGCCTTAAACAACTCTTCTCAAAGAGACTGCATGCAGGGTGTTAACCCCAACAGAAAGGGGCTGGTGATGTTAAAAAAGAAAGGGGTTGGTGTGGTGTACCTAGTGACAGGCACTAAGGGAGATTCATAGATGGCCAGAGAGTGCATCATTTTTGTCATTGGCTGTGAGAGAAATGGCCAGCATCTGGCCACCTGCAGTGTGAAGGGCATCGACCCCAGATTAAACAGCACTGGTCACATACAACCTTTTGTCACCTTCCCTTCCATTTCTGTTCCACCCCCATCCCACCTTTCCCAACCCTGGAGGAACTAGAAGCAGCCATGTGAGTGGGGAAAGAGGAAGAAAAGAGCAAAGGGAAGAAGTATGAAGAAATAAAGCCCAATCCCTTCTCTGATGCTGCTCTGTGGTCTGGTCTGGGGGAAAATTTGAACTGGATGAGAAAATGGAGTTTTGACTTGACTGAACTTAATCCTTAAAAACGAAGCTATTTGTTAATACTTGAAAGTGCCTGGAAAGCCATGGTAAAGTCACCCAAGGACAGAGAAAGGAGATCCAGCAGAGCTTGCACAAAGGCAATGGTAAGAAAATTAATAAAGCTGCTCCCCTACTGGGTGCTTATGCAATGAACCAAATGGATCAGTGCAGAGAGACAATGAACAGGTGCTGTTAAGATGATGCTTGAACTCAATCCAAACTGAAATGGGAAAAGAATGTCATGAGTTATGGAAAGACGATCCGCCCATCTCACGGTCTTTGATGGAATAAAACAGTTCTGACCTTATTTTACATTTTGAAACTTTGTTCAGCTCCTTCTACGATGGCACCATATGCAGACCTGATTTCTAAAATCTCAGCAAAGAAACAGATTTCCCTCATTATCTTTCCAGCAATTATCTTCTTTTTGCTAAGGCAGGTAGGAGACAGTAATGATCTGAGCTGTCAGTAGGTTACCCCCTGAAGGATTTTGTTTCACTTCATAAAATATTAAAAAAGGAAAAAAAATCCATATGTGATGAATCCAAACTGAGTAAGAAAAAGCAACATAATATCCCAGCCCCTTCAGTATTCCACCACAATCTTACTGTGGTAGTCATTTCCACCATAAGACAGGAATTTGGAGACATGGTGCTCATTTGAAAAATCTGACTCACTGTTTGGGGCTGTTAAAAACACACAGCCAAATGAAGGAAAACTTATATCCACATAATATTTTTCAGATATTACATTCACTGTTCCCTCTTCTATAACACGGAAGCCAGAGCCTCCGGGGAAGACTTCCTTCGGCAGCTCGGCAGCTCTGAAGTTTCTGAGCAGGCACACAGCTGCCCTCACCCCTGCTGTTTGTTTCTCCAGTTTTCATCTGAAAGCAAAAGCATAAGCTGCTTCCAGGAAACGAATGAACAGGAGATGAGTTTATATAGAGGCAAATCTGCTGCTGCGGGCAGACATCTGAACCATTTAATCTTTCCTTTGCCACCAAAATTGATGGAGCTCAGGGAAAATCAATATACCTGGTAGAAGGTAAATGTAATAAGAAGGCAACCTCTCTCTTGTTTAGAGCATTGGAGGTTTTTTTTTTTTTTCCCCAAGAGTGATCTTGGTCAAACCTTTGAGTCATATGAGCACAGAGCTTTTCAAGTAAAACATTTTAGAATTTTTAGAACCCATCTTTTTTAGCCCTGTCCTATGCAGCAGGGAAGTCTTAACATAGGAGTCTACGTGTGAGGAGTATGAATGAGTGTGTGTGTGTGTGTGTGTGTGTGTGTGTGTGTGTGTGTGTGTGTGTGTATTGGGTGGGAATGAGAAGGCTCTTTGGCTACTGATTGGGCAAAACCTCACTCCAAAAGTTGAAGAGAAGTCGAAGTGAAATAGCAGAGAAGAGCTGGAAGAAGTGAGTGGAAAGTAAGTATTCAAGATTCCTGATGATCATAAGCAGAAACATAACCTAGGATCTAGGGCCTACTCTGCCATCATCTTCCATACTGGCATTCTCAAATACTCCCTAGACATCAAAGAAACCATTCACTCTCATGCCTGTACACCTCTGCATATGCTAAACTTATCTTCTCCTTATCCATCAGGCCAAATTCCAGTTCTGATATGACTTCCTGTAGAAAGCCTCCCCTGACCCCCAAAACCAAGGTGGTCTTTCACTTCTCTATGATCCCATATCATTTATTTCATACCTCTATTGATCATACATCACTATGCATGTTTACATAGCATTTCAGTATTTGAACATTTTGAGAAATGCCATAATATACATTAACACAGAACTATATTAAAGGCACTGAGAAGTCCTGAAATAAATCTGTTTAGCTTTCTTTAGCTCTGGGTTTCCACAGTTTATTTGATCACATATATAGCCCTTCTTCTCTCATATATAGACTTTTATACTCAAGTACTGGTATTCTAGGGAATAGCACTTTGGAAGAATTGGTTCCTGTGATCTCTTTGAGGTCAGTGACAGTTTTTGTATCACCAGGATATGCAAGAATACCTGACCTATAAAGAGTGCTTATTATGTGTTTGTTGAATGAATGAATGAGTGATCAATGAAGAAGCGTCATTCTGATGTTCAGGCTCTGACTAGGATGACTATAATCAGATGCTTTGCTGGAAGGGAGATAAAAGTCTTCCTGGATTCCTTCCCTTCAGGCTCAGGATCAACGACTTCTATAGGCCTTGGTATTGATGTCAGGGGACTAAACAATGCTAGAGGGCAAAGCTGCCTGCCTTTGTCAGGTGTTTTAGAATAGCCAAGGAAGAAGAGAAAAGATAGAAAAGATGAAGAGGAGGAGATGGAATGGAGAGAGGGAGGGGAGAGGAGAGAGGCGAGTGCCTACAGCAGGGGTAATACACCCTACTACCAAGTCTCTGTGCTCCTCAGGGATGACCATGTCATCATGCCTATCTCTTGATATAGATATTAGAAAATCTCCTGGTCGAGATATTAGAAAGGCCAGGTCCTCTTTTTCCCATTCCTTAGTCCCTTTAGTCTCCCTTCTTCTTTTTTTCTAATGTCAAATGCAATGTATTTATATGTACTCAAGAGGGACCCAAAGCACTCTTGTTTTTTTTTAAATAGATCTCTATTGGAGTATAATTGCCTCACAATACTGTGTTAGTTTCTGTTGCACAACAAAGTGAATCAGCTACATGCATACATATGTCCACATATCTCCTCCCTCTTGAGCCCCCCTCCCATTCTCCCTATCCCACCCCCTGGGTCATCACAAAGCACCGAGCCGATCTCCCTGTGCTGTGCTGCTGCTTCCTGCCAGCCAACTATTTTCCATTTGGTAGTATATATATGTCAATGCTACTCTTACTTTGCCCCAGCTTTGCCCTCCCACCCCATGTCCTCAAGTCCATTTTCTATGTCTACCTCTTTATTCCTGCCCTGCAACTAGGTTCATCAGTACCATTTTTTTTTTTTTTAGATTCCATATACATGCGTTAGCATACGGTATTTGTTTTTCTCTTTCTGACTTACTTCACTCTCTATGACAGACTCTAGGTCCATCCACCTCACTACAGATAACTCAATTTCATTTCTTTTTATGGCTGAGTAATATTCCATTGTATATATGTGCCACATCTTCTTTATCCATTCATCTGTTGATGGACACTTAGGTTGGTTCCACGTCCTGGCTATTGTAAATAGAGCTGCAATGAACATTGTGGTACATGTCTCTTTTTGAATTATGGTTTTCTCAGGGTATATGCCCAGTAGTGGGATTGCTGGGTCGTATGGTAGTTCTATTTTTAGTTTTTTAAGGAACTTCCATACTGTTTTCCATACTGGTTGTATCAATTTACATTCCCACCAACAGTGCAGGAGGGTTCCCTTTTCACCACACCCTTTCCAGCATTTATTGTTTCTAGATTTTTTGATAATGACCATTCTGACTGGTGTGAGGTGATACCTCATTGTAGTTTTGATTTGCGTTTCTCTAATAATTAGTGACATTGAGCATCTTCCATATGCCTCTTGGCCATCTGTATGTCTTCCTTGGTGAAATGTCTATTTAGGTCTTCCACCCATTTTTTAACTGGACTGTTTGTTTTTTTGATATTGAGCCCCATGAGATGTTTGTATATTTTGGAGATTAATCCTTTGTCTGTTGTTTCATTTGCAAATATTTTCTCCCATTCTGAGAGTTGTCTTTTTGTCTTGTTTATGGTTTCCTTTGCTGTGCAAAAGCTTTTAAGTTTCATTAGGTCCCATTTGTTTATTTTTGTTTTTACTTCCATTACTCTAGGAGGTGGGTCAAAAAGGATCTTGCTGTGGTTTATGTCAAAGATCTTGTTATGGTTTATGTTTTCCTCCTATAAGAGTTTTATAGTGTATGGTCTTACATTTAAGTCTTTAACCCATTTGGAGTTTATTTTTGTGTATAGTGTTAGGTGGTGTTCTAATTTCATTCTTTTACATGTAGCTGTCCAGTTTTCCCAGCACCACTTATTGAAGAGGCTGTCTTTTCTCCATTGTATGTTCTCGCCTCCTTTGTCATAAATTAGGTGCCCATAGTGCATGGGTTTATCTCTGGGCATTCTATCTTGTACCACTGATCTATATTTCTGTTTTTGGGGCAGCACCATACTGTCTTGATTACTGTAGCTTTGTGGTATAGTTTGAAGTCAGGGAGCCTGATTCCTCCAACTCCATTTTTCTTTTTCAAGATTGCTTTGGCTATTCGGGGTCTTTTGTGTTTCCATGTGAATTGTAAAATTTTTTGTTCTAAGTCTGTGAAGAATGCCATTGGCAGTTTGATAGGGATTGCATTGAATCTATAGATTGCTTTTTTTAAAAAATGATTAGTTTGGCATTATTTATTGTCTATTTTTGTTACATAGTCTAATAATATTGTTTCTCAGTCATTGTCAGTCTTCCATATTTTCAGTAATTTTCCTTTTAACATCTTTATTAGAGTATAATTGCTTTACAATGGTGTGTTAGTTTCTGCTTTATAACAAAGTGAATCAGCTATACATATACATATGTTCCCATATCTCTTCCCTCTTGCGTCTCCCTCCCTCCCACCCTCCCTATCCCACCCCTCTAGGTGTTCACAAAGCACCGAGCTGATCTCCCTGTGCTGTGCAGTTGCTTCCCACTAACTATCTACTTTACGTTTGGTAGTGTATATATGTCCATGCCACTCTCTCGCTTTTTCACAGCTTCCCCTTCCCCTTCCCCATATCCTCAAGTCCATAAGATATCCATGAAATATCTGGTCCATATGACATTTGGTAGACGCCAAAGGTCCTTGATATTTGGTCCTGTCCAAAACCATTTGGCATGGACCAAATATGCTTATGGATGTTTTGGAGAGGACCAAATTTCAAGGACCTTATGGCATGGGCCAAATGTCTTACTGGACGTTCTAGACAGGACCAAATGTCCACTGATCACCCAAAGTAATAGAGGGCTCTGATAACTAACTGGGTCTGGAGCACAAGCCTTCTGACCTCTAGCCTAGTCCTCCTCTGTCTCTTGTTGATGCAAATATGGTCAGAATGTTCTGTGCTCACAAATGAGAGTGAGGAAGAACTAGTGGTGATGCATTCTTCAAAGAATAGATGATACTCAGGTAACATAGTCAAGTGGATGATTTGACACTAGTCCACAGATCTGCTGTCTCTCCCAAGAAATACGTGTTCTCCAAGCCACCTGGTCCTTGCCACCATTGAGAATGAAAAATGATGCACTGAACAAGTAATTATTAGGTCATGATATTGGTTACCCAGAGGATCTGACTTTGGAACTAATTTTTAAGTAATTTGGGAACAGTTATCTAACACTGAAGCTTATACATCTGTGATAATGACACCAAGGATTATTGCAATTTTAATGCATTAGTCTTTCAAGATTCTCTCTATTCCTTGCACTAGAATTTTTAAATATGGCAGAAAAACAATCTCAAAATCAGCCAACTTCCATAAATTAAGAAAATGTCATCTGGCATTTCTTTTTGAAACCCCAAGACATTGTTAGTTGTTTTATTCATTTAAACAAAGGTTTCAAGAGGTAGTAACATTTTATTGTTTTGAGTTAACCCAACTGTCATTTAAAATACTCATTCAGATTCATGGATTAATCTGTCATAACAGCTTATCATTCACTCTACACATAACACTCATTAGACGTGTGGTTCCTACAATGGCCACAAGTAGTGATGGGCTGTGTGTCTTTAGGACCAAAATATGGATATACATATGGAAACCCAAATCTTTTGTCATCTCCAAGAGTGCTAAACCTTACTTTTAAAAGAAGGAAGTGAATACATTTTTGGTCTTTTTCTAATTTCAATTCCTTATGTAAGTGACCATAGATGTATCTAAAGAAATGGTTTCTGGGGCATTTTTCGTTCCCTTGTTCTACCTTTCAGTCCTGTATCTACTGAGATAATCACCATCTGGTTAATCAAACTAACACACTGCTGTGATTGCAACTCTCTCTTCTCAAAGACCTCCAATGGCCTCCCATCATCAATGGAATAAAGTTAAAATCTCTTTCCTGGCATTCAAAGCCTTTTAGAACTGCCCCCATACTGTTTTCTCACTCATCTCTCTTTCTCAGCTGCTACCGCTTGCCAGAGGCATCATGGCTCCTGCCTCTCTTGTCTCTGCCTGTCCAAATCATGCCCATCCTTCAAATACACTTGACTTCTCGCATCATGTCTTCTAGAACATCCAAACAGTAAGTGATCCCTCTTGTCGCTGAATACCAAGCACCTTTCTTTTTTTTTTTGGAAGCACTCGACACATACTACTTTGTCTTACATCCATTTGTGGTAGAAATCTTTTCCTCTTTCTCAAATGTATGTTCCTTGAAACCAGGCAGGGGCCATAGAGGACCTGTCATTTTAATTGTCATTTTTCCAATCATACCTAATACAGTGTTGAATGAATGAAAATGCTAGATCCAGGGCTTCCCTGGTGGCGCAGTGGTTGAGAGTCCGCCTGCCGATGCAGGGGACATGGGTTCGTGCCCCAGTCCGGGAAGATCCCACATGCCGCGGAGCAGCTGGGCCCGTGAGCCATGGCCGCTGAGCCTGCGCCGGAGCCTGTGCTCTGCGGCGGGAGGGGCCGCAACGGTGAGAGGCCCGAGTACCGCAAAAAAAAAAGTTGGCTTAGTCTTAAACAGGTAAACCACAGGAGACAGGAGACTCCAATCTTTCTTATATATGGTTACTTATAAATATGTTGTTCTAAGAAGACTGGGCATGTTAAAAAAGAAAAGGAACTTACAAAAAAGGTTGCAAAGTAGAAGTTGGCTAACTGGGTCTGACCTGAAGATGTGTTTGGTTGGCCTTGTGGTGTTTTTTAAGAGAATATTCACCAAGTTAAAAATTGGGGAAATTTCACATAAAACCCACACCTTGCTGATTATCTTGCAAAACTGAAAGACCTGGTTCCCTGGGCTTGCATTCTCGCATGGTGGCAACTAATTGAAGTTGAGTACTCTTTGTATGTGGTCCATGCTCTCTAGTTTGCCACCGTGCTCACCCAGCCTATATGTCACTCTCTTTATACCATCTGCCTGGCCCCTTTGGGAAACTGAATCTGAGACTCTGGATATAAAGGAGACAGAACAGGAGCAAAGATAACAATAAGGACAGAATGAAGACTGTCCAAAGCTAAGATAAGCCATAGGATGGACACTTTAAAAAAGTTGGAGACGTGGTTAAAAATATTCACATGAAGAGAAACTACAGTGAATGAGGAATGAAGTAAAGAACCATAAAAAGTTGCCATGTCTTCAGGCAGCTGAAGGGGACACACTGTCATCATCAGCAATTTATTGTGACTGAGCAGATCACCTCAATATCTGCATGGCAAAGGAATGAAGGGGAAAATGTTACCCTTTGCAGCAGAACCAACATTCCTATTCTGTCCTTGATGGAAAGCCAGTCACCAGAATCTTCTCGCTGGTCAACAAGAACTTACAGTTGATGACTGGAATGTTTTGCAACTGCAGGGAGACCTAGGCTTTTATGAAGCCTACCAAGGTCCCGGTGAGAGCTGCCATAACTCACAAGGATGCAAGCCCTTGCCCTGTCTCTGTGGGGACTTTCTCCTCCAGCCCACTGCTCATTGATGACCTCTCCTCCCTATTTTCCCTACAGAGAACCAGCCCGCTTGGCCACTAGGGGGCCCTATTGCTCACCGCATTCAGGACTGACCATCAGTACTATTGGCTCCCCTCCCTGCCACCAGGGAAGTTCTTAAAAACTTATTCCCATCACTCCATGTATTTTTAGTGAAAAGTAACCTAGGATTATTCCAGCCTTGTCTTTAGAAATAAGAAATGTTGAACAGCAAACAGAAGAAAGTCAAGCATAATATGGAAATGTGAAAATAGCAAGACCTCGGTGCTTTGTGACCGCCTGGAGGGGTGGGATAGGGAGGGTGGGAGGGAGGCAGATGCAAGAGGGAAGAGATATGGGAACATATGTATATATATAACTGATTCATTTTGTTGTAAAGCAGAAACTAACACACCATTGTAAAGCAATTACACTCCAATAAAGATGTTAAAAAAAAAAGAAAAAGAAAATAGCAAGACCAGGTCACAGGGGAAGAAAAGCTGTTATCTGGGTGGCCTTCTCCTTAGTTACAGAGCTCGTGTCTGCAGTTTTCCTCTCTCTCACGGCTTACTCTTCTCTTCCACCAGGTCTCTCGGTCCCTACTCACCCTCCTCTCTCTGTCTCCTTCTCTGTCGACAAGCCACAGTCAGGTCAATGTAGAGAGAGATGGCAGAAACAGTTATCCTGGAACAAGGACTCCATTTGTCCCCAGCTCACCCAGTTCACTCCTGAAGGTGTGGTCCTGCGGAAGAATGGAGTGGGAGTTCCGCATATTTCCTCCTCCAACAAACCAGTTCACGTTGGGGTTCCAGCGGTTCACAAAGCCACAGAGATGATTTTCTTCAAAGTCACATTCTGGCAAGAGAGAAATAAAAACAGACTTCATGTAGATGTAGTTATGCCTGGGTACACCCAGGCTTACTGCAGTTTGCTATTAGATACTCAGATATGTTTCTCACTCCCTTTGACCACTGGGATCTTCGTACCAGGACCCCTGGACAATGTCGGTCAAGAAAAGAGATCCTGTAATGAACAGAGATTATAATTCATCATTGCTTCTTTGGATTGTGGCCCTTCTGCCTACTTGCCATGTGGCTTGCTGTGTGACCTCTCCTAGCCTCTATTTGTTCCTAGGAGATATAGGGGGACACTCCCTCTGCACAGGGCTGTGGTAAGTGTGGACAGCTGCCAGCACAGTGCCAGACACATGGTTAGTGCTTGGTCAATCAGCCAACTCTGTGTCAAAGCACTATTTAGAGCTATGCTTTTAGCTCCAGAAAGTTTATCCACCGCCTTTCTGGTAGCCCATTCCCCCATCCCCTTCTCTCTTGATAGTAGACAAGGTGCTAAGCTAAGGGTTAAGGGGCATGTTTCCTAGATGCTAAAATCATCTGCTTTGCTTATAAACAAGAACCTGGTCAGCGTAGTCGGGACAGGAATATCTTAGGCACTGGGTCCTTCTGCAGCTCCGGAGTGGAGATAAAAGAGAAGACAAAGAGACTCTCTTTCCCCTTTTCAATAGCACTGACATGTTTGCACAGATAAATTGTTCCCAGTCAACAGACTCCTTTACGGGCAACAAGAAACTCACAAGCCAGTTCTTTCATTGACCCCCATAATTATCAATTAAAAATATGAAGTGTGATTGTGCTGGTCATCTCTTATTGGCCCCTCCAGTCCCACCCACCTTTCTTCCACGGGGCTCCATTCTCCAGAGGCTGACGTGTACGGCCTTGTATGGACTTCCCTGCCTTCTGGCTTCTCATTGGATTCAACCAATGGAAGGTAGGAGGAGAGCAAGGTTGGGGGTGTTTATTCCTCCAGCTCCCTCTCTGCCAGGTTGCCATGGGTTGGCTGTGTCTCTCTACTGAGGGGCCGTACAGCTACTGTCTCCAGGTTCTGGTAACCCCTTCTCCCTTGCCCCTTCAGACCTAAAGATATTGATGGCTCATGAGTCATCACTCTGACTAGTCCTGGATTACTGCACTAGCTTTGACTGGTTTCCTTCACCCACCCACACCTTTGTAGTCCCTTTAGTGAGTTTTCCTCAAATTACTCAGGTTGAATGTACTCTGTTTCCACTTTCCTGCCAGGGTCCTGACTGATAGAGTTATCAGTGTGCTTTTGTATTAACAAGCACTGAACATTTTTAAGATTTTCATTTTCAACTTTTCCACTACAGCATCCGCTAACCCATGCCCAAGAGTCGGTGCCAAAGGCTGCCACAGAGTAAAGGAAAAGCAAAATATTCCTCAATGTGCCAGGCAGTGTTCTGAGCACTTTATACAAATTAAATTATCTAATCCTCAAAACAACCCTACAAGGTATGTACTATTATTAACCTCATTTTACAAACAAGGGGAGCAAAAAGAGTGCACAGAAAGAAAGGTAAGGTGAGAGTACGATCATACAGTTCAACAAGAAGAAATATCAGCGCTCCTATTTCTCCATCAAGTGATTTGGAGAAAAGCAATTAACATTTTTGAGTGCCAAGCACTGTGACAATAACCTTCACATCCCTGATCTTATTAGTCCCCACAACAATCCTACGAGGGAAATATTTTATCCCCATTTTGCCGGTAATGAAACAGAGACTGAGGGCAGCAGTGCATTGACTAAGCCAGTAGGTGGCGCTCCACTAGGTAGGTACGACTCAAGTCGGTAGAGTGTTAAGATCCCCGCAGCCGCCACTAAGGAGCTCCAAGGAAGATACAGTCTTAACTCAGAAAATGGTCACAATCTTCAGAAAATGGTCGCAATCTAGGTCGGTTTTCTTTCAGAACTGCCCTTGACTCTCTTGCCTCTTTCCTTTCCACAGCCATTCAGCCTCCAAGTACGGTCAGTGCTGAAAAATCCCTCAGATCTACCACCTTTATCCCATTCCACTGCCAACCCCAATTTTAGACCCTCGTATGTCCCCTCTGTAAGGTCACAATCACTTCCTAAGGGTTTTTCTATCTCTGACCTATTTTCTTTGTTTCCAACTCATTTTCCATGCGGCAGCCAGTCATCATCTGAAAACGCAGCTGCAGGCCCCTCCCCTGATGACTGACTTCTAACGCCTCCCAACCACATAATCCCGGAACCCAAGCTCCACAGCTGGGCTCCAGACTCTTCCTTAACAGACTCCCTTAACAGTGCTGATTCTCACTTCAAACACTACCCAGCCTCTCGCCTTTGCCTGGACACACTCGGTGCTGTCCACCCACTATGGGGTCTGCCCAGAAAGAGTGCTTTCCTTCCTACCCTGCTCCTCTACCTGACTAAATTCTACTCCTTCTTGAAACTACGGCTCAAATGCATCTCCTGGATTCAGTCCTGTCCAATTTTCTCCCCTCCTCCCGACACCTCCACAGCATGGCTTGTCCTTCTCCAGCAGAATTTGTCATATACAGAAACAGCTTCAGTAGGAGGCGAATGGAAGGTGAGTGACCTCAGGACATAGAGTATGTCTGCTTTTGATGCCCTCTCAGAAGCTGGCACAGAAGAGGCACCTACCAACCCTGCTCAAGTGGAATCAAGTGACAACTGTGAGTATAAAGACAGAGCAATGGTGTGTAAGAGAGAAATGGAGGAAAGTGAGGAAAGAGGTAATAAAGAGGTAACAGGATGCCTGCTTTCTGGCAAAAGCTACAAAAAGCTGAATATGCAGCAAACTGGATGTCACGTTTATTAGAATATGTTGAGCTTAAGGCAGCAACTCAGGTTACAGTCGCTGCATCTACTTTTCTTTCATCAACCCAGTCAATCGAGGCAAACTCTAATGAGCCTTCCTCTGCTAAAGACAGAGAAACATCATACAACACGCAAGTGATGCAAAATTCAAAATGCACTGCATGGTGTCCTTTATAAAATGCCCTGCTTTTCAGATTGATTCAATTCCCCTGGCAACAGGAGATTTTAGAAAAAGATGCATGTTCGGATGCAATGAAAAGGAAACCCACTTACCGATACAGTAGCCAGTTGTTATCTTGATTTCAAAGAGTGCGATGCTGGCTGTATTTCCATGTCCTAGCACACCTTCTATTAAAATCTGTACAACACATGCGGGAGAAGGGAGTTAGACTTTAAAACACCACGTGTCCTTTATTAGTATTTCAGCTACTTGTCAGGAGCTGTTCAGCGATTCAAGGCAAAACGAGATTGTTTGTCTCGGCTCATTGCTATAGGATACCAATCTCATGATGGGCTTTACTGAAAGAAGGCATGTGTGTGTGTGTGTGTGTGTGTGCATGTGTGTACAAGCTCATACACATATTCTCAGAACTTTGAGGTGATCAAGGTTCCAATAAGAGCTCAGAGTCAGCTGTCTTCCATCATAAGCGCAGTCACCACCTTCTCCGGTGCTTGTGGGGCACCAGTTGGCTGCAGAGGGACAGGAGAGCTTGTGTCCCTGGGGAAATCCATTCTGAGACTAGCCAGGGACTGAAGGCAGAGGCCTCAGCGGGGAAAAAAATAAATCCCTTGCAGGAGGAGGTAGGAAGTGTCATTTGACTAGTGGTGGGGGATTTCTGCATGAGGTGGAAGACGCTCAAAACTCATCTTGTAGTTTCTATATTACTGAAAATTTGAAAATTTTACATAAAGAACAGAGAGAAGCATAACAACTTATGTGGCTGATTTCAAGCACTGTTCACAGTAGGTCCTGCTTCTGAAAATATTTGCTTCTCCTTATGTGATTTTAGTCCAATATTTTGCAGCTATGCTGGTAGGTCTAGGGTGTGATACACTGTCCGGAGGACGCTGTGAAATAGGGAGCTCAGACCTTCAATGCTCCGTCCCTTAATCCACCCTGCTGCCTGATGGGAGGGACTACAAGTAGACAGGGAATGTAGGAGAATACCGTATTTCAAAGCTTGTTGAGGAAGAAGAGATATGGCATAGGGAATTGAAAAGCGGACTAGGAATGGAGAACGTTTTCTTGAAGGCTCCGCTTTGTCCCCCATGACATGTTCTCACTAAATATCACACTTCATGGCCGAGTTCAGATTACATCTTCCTTCCCTGCTCCAATACACATCCAACTTTATCTTACTTTCTCTACCTTATTTTCCCATTACTTCTGATGGAACAACTTCCATCTCTGAAAAGGAATCAGAACATGTCCTTTAAGTATCTTTCCTCTTTCAATGTATTTTCATTTTTTTTATTACAGTTAATGTCTTGTTCAAAATTTATAGCAAACAAACCATCAGGAAGACAACATAAACACATATCACACATAACTTAGGAGGATGAAACAAAATTATAAGAAAAAAAATTATAAGAAATGAGAATGCTCCCTAAAGCCCACTGGAAAATAAATTCCCATTGAAGAGGTTGGTTTGAGCCCCTTTTAGAGTCTTACAGAAATCCCACTTAAATACACACAAAACAAATCTGGGAAGAAACTCTTTTAAGGAATCAACAAAATACTAATTTACGCTACTGATATTTTTCTATGATGCAGCTCCCATAAGATGTCACATCCTAACACAGGAGAAAACTAACTTCAATAGCAGAAGTTTTCATAAGATCTTAGAATAGCATAATGCCAAATAAGAAGCCCTGCACATAAACTCTACCTACCTTGAATTTCTTGGAACTGTTTTGCAAGTCCAAGCTGGCTATGAGCCAGCTGTCCGAAGGTTCCTTGGCTGACCAAAGCAAGCGATCAAAGCTTTCATCATCAAATCTCACATAGAGGTTCAGCCGGCTGGGCTCTGATGGAGACCCCGAAGATGTGGTTATCTGGTAGACCAGTCGAAGGCAGCTCCATTCCTCAGTCTGTACATCAGAACTCAGCAGCACGGCTTTCTCCCCCTGCTTGGCAAAGGAGGTGTCCACGTAAATGTAATGGCCTGGAAGGAGAAAGGGACACAGAGAAGAGATCAATCTTCTGCTCACAACTCAGGAAAATACACAACTGTGGTCCCGTAAATCTGAGGGCAGATACTGCCTGCAGATGCATTTTGTGGGGCCACTGAATGTTGCCTGAACACGGGGTCTCTGCTTCTGGTGAAAAATTAGAAGGTCCAGTAACACTGAGGCTACTTGCACATGACACATGACAAGAACAATCCAGAGCTGAGTAGTGCTGCCTCTTCAGAGGTGGTATGCGGGCTCCATTTTGCCACAATCCCCACTACTCCCTATAACCTTCTGACATTGAAGCCAAGTGTCTGTTGCCTATTATCACCTTATAATAGGCCCATTTAGCACATTGCATTCATCTTCCTGGTCCCCATAGGCATATGAGTTTGAGAACCCAGGCTAAGGGGCTTCAGAATCTGGAGGAGCAGCATTCCTCTACTGGAGTCAGAAAGCCTCCCTTCCCTTTCCATAGCTTCCCTCATCCCTAATGACTCAATCTGCATTTGACTTGCCTCATTATTGTAGATTAAATTGATTTGGTTACCTTAGATCTTAGAGCCTAGGCAGAAAACGTTCATTGCAAGTTCATTAGGCATAAGACTCTCTTCCTCTAGACTCTTCCATGACCGAATCTCATAGTTCTGATAACTAAGTGAGAAAGTACGTGCAAAACATGTAGGACAGGGCTTGGAAATCAGTAGACACACTGGGGCCAGCAAGCATTATTTCCCTCTCCTCCCTTGTCCCCTTCCTCGCTCCCTCCTTCCTCCCCTTCCCTTCTGTCCTCCCCTTCCCTTTTCTCCCATCCCTCTCCACTCCCTCCTCCTTTCCTTTCCCTCTTTCACTCCCCCTCCCTCCTCCTGCCCCCTCTCCCCTCATCCTCCTAATATGGACAAGGGGTGCTCTGCTGGCTACAACAGGCTGTAAAACAGCATTTCTATGACAAAAAAAAGGGGTTGGAACCGAGAATTCTCACTTGAGCCTTCCAAGTCTAACTCTGGTCGTTGGCTTCCTTAACACTAATCTGATCTGCCTGTGGGTCTTGGGGACCCTCTGCCTTTCTGACCTGAACCCTCATGCTTGCTCAGAGGTTCCCACATTCGTGGCCAGCATCTAATAGGCAGTCTTCTGTCATGTGACCACCCACCCTACCCCTTGCATTTGGGGCTTCCCAACACTAAATTCTTACTGGAAAGGCCCTAAAAGGCCTCTTTGCTTGATGTTCTTCAGCCCCTCTTCCCACACTTGCTGCCCCAAATGCTCATCCCAGCCCCATCCTGTGGCAAGTGCAGACAGGCCAGTGGCAGCTCAGCTGATGACCTCCCTCACAGTTAAGGAACAGTTAGGGCGTTGACTTCAAGGAGCCTCACTTGCCTGTGGAAGCTTTCAAGATCAAGATCTATCTCCAGCTGGCAGTCTTCTCAACATAGCAACTACCCACTGGGTGCAAATACAACTGCTTCTAGATGCCAACCCAGGCACCCTCTGTGGATAAACCTGGCCCTGGCAGTAATCACCAGCAACACCATTACCGCCTAGGTACAGCGAACACTCATTATGAACCAGGTGCTGCTTTAAGTGCTTCACATAGATTTACTAGCTGTGGGGTTTGTTGGGTTTTGAAGCACTAACTAAGCTGGGGTTCTTTTTTTTTTTTTTTTTTTGCGGTACACTGGCCTCTCACTGCTGTGGCCTCTCCCCTTGCGGAGCACAGGCTCCAGATGCGCAGGCTCAGCGGCCATGGCTCAAGGGCCCAGCCGCTCCGCGGCGTGTGGGATCCTCCTGGACTGGGGCACGAACCCGTGTCCCCTGCATGGGCTGGCGGACTCTCAACCACTGCGCCACCAGGGAAGCCCCTAAGCTGGGGTTCTTGATGCCAACCCTTTTTTGAAACATAATGTTGCTTCATTATGACACGACGGAATGAATAAGCACCATCCTCCTTGTCCCACCCTGCTACTACCCCAAAAGAAGGGACTCTAAGCAGACTGGTAGTGGGGTGGGGTGGAGATGGGAATTGATGGAGATCCTGAGAGCACTTCAAACCTTTTCTGAGGAAGTAGAGGGTTGGTACATGGGATATAAAAGAAGAAAGAAACAAAGAAAGTCCGTGCTGTGTCCTATGGATGTTTACATTGCATGCCAACTTAGTTGCCGTACGAGGCCCACTTCTCCCTGGGGCACTTGCCCAATTTCTTTCCCTCCTTCCTTTCCCCATTCTAGAAAGGAACAACTCACAGCAGGGCCTCTCAAACTTGAGCCCAGAGTCACCTGGAGGGCTTGTTCAAACCCAGATTACTGGGCCCACTCCTAGAGTTTCCGATCCAGTAGGTCTGGGGTGATGCTGCACATCTAACAGACCGCATTTCTGAAAAGTTCCAGGTAATGCCGATGCTGCTGGTCTGTGGGTCACAATTTGAGAACCACTGATTTACACATCTGACAGAGAAATAGGACTCATTCTCAGGACACTTGTTATCTATCAAAGAAAGGTCAGGCATGTAAGTACTGATAGCATGCAAAGGAGGGAGGAAATAGTTTTACATGGAGGTAGAACTCAAACTTAAGTAAATGTGTGTTATAGTAGGCTCAATGACTACATCTACTGGTGATTATCTTGATTTTTCAGTGAATGCCATAAAACAATCTTTCTTGACATAATCTTTTATTATATCAGATTTTATTATAAGCATATGCTAATGCTCTTATGTTAAAAGCCTTTGAGAACACACAGTATATAAAATGTATTATTTTAAATACCATGATGTTATACAGTATGAAAGTTAATGCTATTTATTGAGTGATTTTGACATCTTGGCCATAAATATTGGCTGTTTCAAATTATTGAGATTCTGCATGCAAATTACAGACCTCAAAATCGCTCTTAGGTCATGCTGTGTGGATATGCATATTAGTTGCATTACAGTCCATCCAAAGATTTATCCACCCAAGTGATTTTGCATCCACTCAGCTGAATAATGCATTTTCCTAGATCAAATAACTAGCTCAAGAGCTACCCACCTCCACTACCACTGCCAATCTCAAAACAGAGATTCTTAGTTCTTAGTTAATCACTACAGTTTTTTTTTTTTTGCTCAGCCTGGATATAGCCTCAGAATCCTTCTAAATACAGTGTTCCATGTAATCACTACCAATTAATCTGAACTGGCACCTAAGCTGGAACTATTTCTTATCCTTGCTTGTGGTCAGATTACATCTTGTGGTCATATTAGAGCCAAATTGAACTAAAAGGAATGTGGCACATTTTGAAGAGCTTTTAGAAAATTAAGAAAGAATGAGGAAGATACTGATATCAGGGATGGTGACTTTCCCTGGACTGCCACTAATAAAATTGCTATTCTAGAAAAAAATGATAATGTTTTTGGTGAGCTATTTCTCTTACTTTATTAAAAATAATCATTTCAATAAACAAATGGGACCTAATCAAACTTACAAGCTTTTGCACAGCAAAAGAAACCATAAACAAAATGAAAAGACAACCTACAGAATGGGAGAAAATATTTGCAAACAATGCGACTGACAAGGACTTAATTTCCAAAATATACAAACAACTCATACAACACAATAACAACAAAAAAACCCAAACAACCCAATCAAAAAATGGGCAGAAGACCTAAAAGGACATTTCTCCAAAGAAACATACAGATGGCCAGTAGGCACATGAAAAGCTGTTCAACATCACTGATTATTAGAGAAACGCAAATCAAAACTACAATGAGGTACCACCTGACACCGATCAGAAAGTCTACAAATAGAGAGGGCCTTCAAGATGGCTGAAGAGTAAGATGTGGAGATCACCTTCCTCTCCACAGATATATCAGAAATACATCTACATGTGGAACAGCTCCTACAGAACACCTGCTGAACGCTGGCAGAAGACCTCAGACCTCCCAAAAGGCAAGAAACTCCCCACGTACCTGGGTAGGGCAAAAGAAAAAAGAAAAAACAGAGACAAAAGAATAGGGATGGGACCTGCACCAGTGGGAGGGAGCTGTGAAGGAGGAAAGGTTTCCACACACTAGAAGCCCCTTTGCGGGAGGAGACTGTGGGTAGCGGGAGGGAAGCTTCGGAGCCGCAGAGGAGAGCGCAGCAACAGGGGTGCGGAGGGCAAAGCGGAGAGATTCCCGCACAGAGGATCGGTGCCAACCGGCACTCACCAGCCCGAGAGGCTTGTCTGCTCACCCGCCAGGGCGGGCGGGGCTGGGAGCTGAGGCTCGGGCTTCGGTCGGAGTGCAGGGAGATGACTGGGGTTGGCGGTGTGAACACAGCCTGAAGGGGGCTAGTGTGCCACAGCTAGCCGGGAGGGAGTCCGGGAAAGAGTCTGGACCTGCTGAAGAGGCAAGAGACTTTTTCTTGCTTTATTATTTCCTGGTGCGCGAGGAGAGGGGATTCAGAGCGCTGCTTAAAGGAGCTCCAGAGACGGGCACGAGCCGCGGCTAACGGTGTGGACCCCAGAGACGGGCATGAGACACTAAGGCTGCTGCTGCCGCCACCAAGAAGCCTATGTGCAAGCACAGGTCACTATCTACACCTCCCCTCCTGGGAGGCTGTGTAGCCCGCCACTGCCAGGTTCCCGGGATCCAGGAACAACTTCCCCGGAAGAACGCACAGCGCGCCTCAGGCTGGTGCAATGTCACGCCGGCCTCTGCCGCCGCAGGCCCGCCCCACACTCCGTGCCCCTCTCTTCCCCCTGGCCTGAGTGAGCCAGAGCCCCCGAATCAGTGACTCCTTTAACCCCGTCCTGTCTGGACGAAGAACAGACGCCCTCAGGCGACCTACACGCAGAGATGAATCCAAATCCAAAGCTGAACCACGGGAGCTGTGCGAACAAAGAAGAGAAAGGGAAATCTCTCCCAGCAGCCTCAGGAGCAGCGGATTAAAGCTCCACAATCAACTTGATGTACCCTGTATCTGTGGAATACCTGAATACACAATGAATCATCCGAAATTGAGGAGGTGGACTTTGGGAGCAAGAATGTATATATGTATTTCCCCCTTTTTCTCTTTTTGTGAGTGTGTATGTGTATGCTTCTGTGTGTGATTTTGTCTGTATAGCTTTGCTTTTACCATTTGTTCTAGGGTTATGTCTGTCTTTTTTTTGTGTATAGTTTTTAGCACTTGTTATCATTGGTGGATTTGTTTTTTGGTTTGGTTGCTCTCTTCTTTCTTTCTTTTTTTTATTACTTAACAAGTTTTTTAAAATTATTTTTTATTTTACTAACTTTATTTTATTTTACTTAATTTTATTTATTTTATATTACCTTCTTCTTTCTTTTTTTTCTCCCTTTTATTCTGAGCCATGTGGATGAAAGGCTCTTGGTGCCCCACCCAGGTGTCAGGGCTGTGCCACTGAGGTTCAGGACACTGGTCCACAAGAGACCTCCCAGCTTCACGTAATATCAAACGGCAAAAATCTCCCAGAGATCTCCATCTTAACGCCAAGACCCAGCTCCACTCAACGGCCAGCAATCTACAGTGCTGGACACCCCATGCCAAACAACTAGTAAGACAGCAATACAACCCCATCCATTAGCACAGAGGCTGCCTAAAATCATAATAAGGCCACAGACACCCCGAAACACACCACCAGATGTGGACCTGCCCACCAGAAAGACAAGATCCAGCCTTATCCACCAGAACACAGGCACCAGTCCCCTCCACTAGGAAGCCTCCAAAACCTACTGAACCAACCTTAGCCACTGGGCACAGACACCAAAAACAATGGGAACTACAAACCTGCAGCCTGCGAAAAGGACACCCCAAACACAGTAAGTTAAGCAAAATGGGAAGAGAGAGAAACATACAGCAGATGAAGGAGAAAGGTAAAAACCCAAGAGACCTAACAAATGAAGAAGAAATAGGCAGTCTACCTGAAAAATAATTCAGAATAAAGGTGGTAAAAATGATCCAAAATCTTGGAAATAGAATAGAGAAAATACAAGAAACATTTAACAAGGAACTAGAAGAACTAAAGAGCAAACAAACAGGGATGAACAACATGATAAATGAAATTTAAAATTCTCTAGAAGGAATCAATCACAGAATAACTGAGGAAGAAGAACGGATAAGTTACCTGGAAGATAAAATAGAAGAAATAACTACTGCAAAGCAGAATAAAGAAAAAAGAATGAAAAGAATTGAGGACAGTCTCAGAGACCTCTGGGACAACATTAAATGCACCAACATTCAAATTATAGGGGTCCCAGAAGAAGAAGAGAAAAAGAAAGGGACTGAGAAAATATTTGAAGAGATTATAGTAGAAAACTTCCCTAATATGGGAAAGGAAATAGTTAATCAAGTCCAGGAAGCACAGAGAGTCCCATACAGGATAAATCCAAGGAGAAACATGTCAAGACACATAGTAATCAAACTATCAAAAATTAAGTACAAAGAAAACATATTAAAAGCAGCAAGGGAAAAACAACAAATAACACACAAGGGAATCCCCATAAGGTTAACAGCTGATCTTTCAGCAGAAACTCTGCAAGCCATAAGGGAGAGGAAGGACATATTTAAAGTGACAAAGGAGAAAAACCTACAACCAAGATTACTCTACCCAGCAAGGATCTCATTCAGATTTGACAGAGAAATTAAAACCTTTACAGACAAGCAAAAGCTAAGAGAATTTAACACCACCAAACCAGCTTTACAAGAAATGCTAAAGGAACTTCTCTAGGCAGGAAACACAAGAGAAAGAAAAGACCTACAATAACAAACTCAAACAATTAAGAAAATGGTAATAGGAACATACATATTGATAATTACCTTAAAGGTAAATGGATTAAATGCTCCAACCAAAAGACATAGACTGGCAGAATGGATACAAAAACAACACCCGTATATACACTGTCTACAAGAGACCCACTTCAGACCTAGGGACACATACAGACTGAAAGTGAGGGGATGGAAAAAGATATTCCATGCAAATGGAAATCAAAAGAAAGCTGGAATAGCAATTCTCATATCAGACAAAATAGACTTTAAAACAAAGATTATTTATTACAAGAGACAAAGAAGGACATTACATAATGATCAAGGGATCAATCCAAGAAGGAGATATAACAATTGTAAATATTTATGCACCCAACATAGGAGCATCTCAATACATAAGGCAAATACTAACAGCCATAAAAGAGGAAATTGACAGTAACACAATCACAGTAGGGGACTTTAACACCCCACTTTCACCAATGGACACATCATCCAAATGAAAATAAATAAGGAAACACAAGCTTCAAATGACATTTTAAACAAGATGGACTTAATTGATATTTATAGGACATTCCAGCCTAAAACAACAGAATACACATACTTCTCAACTGCTTATGGAAGAGTCTCCAGGATAGATCAAATCTTGGGTCACAAATCAAGCCTTGGTAAATTTAAGAAAATTGAAATTGTATCAAGTGTCTTTTCCAACCACAACGCTATGAGATTAGATATCAATTACAGGAAAAACTCTGTAAGAAATACAAACACATGGAGGCTAAACAATACACTACTTAATAACCAAGAGGTCACTGAAGAAGTCAAAGAGGAAATAAAAAAATAACTAGAAACAAATGACAATGAAAACACGATGACCCAAAACCTATGGGATGCAGCAAAAGGAGTTCTAGGAGGGAAGTTTATAGCAATACAATCCTACCTTAAGAAACAAGAAACATCTCAAATAAACAACCTAATCTTACACCTAAAGCAATTAGAGAAAGAAGAACAAAAACCCCCAAAGTTAGCAGAAGGAAAAAAATCATAAAGATCAGATCAGAAATAAATGAAAATAAAATGAAGGAAAGGATAGCAAAAATCAATAAAACTAAAAGCTGGTTCTTCGAGAAGATAAAATTGATAAACCATTAGCCAGACTCATCAAGAAAAAAAGGGAGAAGACTCAAATCAACAGAATTAGAAATGAAAAAGGAGAAGTAACAACTGACACTGTAGAAATACAAAGGATCATGAGAGATTACTACAAGCAGCTCTATGCCAATAAAATGGACAACCTGGAAGAAATGGACAAATTCTTAGAAATGCAAAACCTTCCGAGACCGAACCAGGAAGAAATAGAAAATATGAACAGACCAATCACAAGCACTGAAATTTAAACTGTGATTAAAAATCTTCCAACAATCAAAAGCCCAGGACCAGATGGCTTCACAGGCGAATTCTATCAAACATTTAGAGAAGAGCTAACACCTATCCTTCTCAAACTCTTCCAAAATATAGCAGAGGGAGGAACACTCCCAAACTCATTCTACGAGGCCACCATGACCCTGATACCAAAACCAGACAAAGATGTCACAAAGAAAGAAAACTACAGGCCAATATCATTGATGAACATAGATGCAAAAATCCTCAACAAAATACTAGCAAACAGAATCCAACAGCACATTAAAAGGATCATACACCATGATCAAGTGGGGTTTATTTCAGGAATGCAAGGATTCTTCAATATATGCAAATCAATCAATGTGATACACAATATTAACAATTCAAGGAGAAAAACCAAATGATCATCTCAATATACGCAGAGAAAGCTTTTGACAAAATTCAGCACCCATTTATGATAAAAAACCCTCCAGAAAGTAGGCATAGAGGGAATTTTCCTGAACATAATGAAGGCCATATATAACAAACCCACAGCCAACATCATCCTCAATGGTGAAAAACTGAAACCATTTCCACTAAGATCAGGAAGAAGACAAGGTTGCCCACTCTCACAACTATTGTTCAACATAGTTTTGGAAGTTTTAGCCACAGCAATCAGAGAAGAGAAATAAATAAAAGGAATCCAGATTGGAAAAGAAGAAGTAAAGCTGTCACTGTTTGCGGATGACATGATACTATACATAGAGAATCCTAAAGATGCTACCAGAAAACTACTAGAGCTAATCAGTGAATTTGGTAAGTAGCAGGATACAAAATTAATGCACAGAAATCTCTTACATTCCTATACACTAATGATGAAACATCTGAAAATGAAATTAAGAAAACACTCCCATTTACCATTGCAACAAAATGAATAAAATACCTAGGAATAAACCTACCTAAGGAGACAAAACACCTGTATGCAGAAAATTATAAGACACTGATGAAAGAAATTAAAGATAATACAAGTAGATGGAGAGATATACCATGTTCTTGGATTGGAAGAATCAACATTGTGAAAATGACTCTACTACCCAAAGCAATCAACAGATTCAATGCAATCCCTATCAAACTGCCACTGGCATTTTTCACAGAACCACAGCTAAACATTTCACAATTTTTATGGAAACACAAAAGACCCCAAATAGCCAAAGCAATCTTGAGAAAGAAAATCGGAGCTGGAGGAATCAGGCTCCCTGACTTCAGAGTATACTACAAAGCTACAGTAATCAAGACAGTATGGTACTGACACAAAAACAGAAATATAGATCAATGGAAAAGGATAGAAAGCCCAGAGATAAACCCATGCACATATGGCCACTTTATCTTTGATAAAGGAGGCAAGAATATACAATGGGGAAAAGACAGCCTCTTCAATAAGTGGTGCTGGGAAAACTGGACAACTACATGTAAAAGAATGAAATTACAACACTCCCTAACACCATACACAAAAATAAACTTAAAATGGATTAAAGACCTAAATGTAAGGCCAGACACTATCAAACTCTTAGAGGAAAACATAGGCAGAACACTCTATGACATAAATCACAGCAAGATCCTTTTTGACCCACCTCCTAGAGAAATGGAAATAAAAATAAACAACTGGGACCTAATGAAACTTAAAAGCTTTTGCACAGCAAAGGAAACCATAAACAAGATGAAACGAAACCCTCCGAATGGGAGAAAGTATTTGCAACTGAAGCAACTGACAGAGGATTAATCTCCAAAATTTGCAAGCTGCTCATGCAGCTCAATATCAAAAAAACAAAAAACCCAATCCAATGTCTATTTAGGGCAGAATACCTAAATAGACATTTCTCCAAAGAAGATATACAGATTGCCAACAAACACATGAAAGAATTCTCAACATCGTTATTCATTAGAGAAGTGCAAATGAAAACTACAATGAGATATCATCTCACACCAGTCAGAATGGCCATCATCAAAAAATCTACAAACAATAAATGCTGGAGAGGGTGTGGAGAAAATGGAACCCTCTTGCACTTGGGAAGTATTCCTTGGGTGGGAATGTAAATTGATACAGCCACTGTGGAGAACAGTATGGAAGTTCCTTAAAAACTACAAATAGAACTACCATATGACCCAGCAATCCCACTACTGCACATATACCCTGAGAAAACCATAATTCAAAAAGAGTCGTGTACCAAAATGTTCATTGCAGCTCTATTTATAATAGCCAGGACATGGAACCTACCTAAGTGTCCATCAACAGATGAATGGACAAAGAAGATGTGGCACATATATACAATGGAATATTACTCAGCCATAAAAATAAACGAAATTGAGTTATTTGTATTGAGGTGGATGGACCTAGAGTCTGTCATAGAGAGTGAAGTAAGTCAGAAAGAGAAAAACAAATACCATATGCTAACACACATATATAGAATTAAAAAAGAAAAAAGAAAAGTTCTGAAGAACCTAAGGGCAAGATGGGAATAAAGACACAGACCTACTAGAGAATGGACTTGAGGATACAGGGAGGGGGAAGGGCATGGAGATATATACACTACCAAACCTAAAATAGATAGCTAGTGGGAAGCAGCCGCATAGCACAGGGAGATCAGCTCGGTGCTTTGTGAACACCTAGAGGGGTAGGATAGGGAGGGTGGGAGGGAGGAAGACGCAATAGGGAAGAGATATGGGGACATATGTATACGTATAACTGATTCACTTTTTTATAAAGCAGAAAGTATCACACCATTGTAAAGCAATTATACTCCAATAAAGACATTAAAAAATGTCTATAAATAAGTAATGCTGGAGAGGGTGTAGAGAAAAGGGAACCCTCCTACATTGTTGGTGGGAATCTAAGTTGATGAAGCCACTATGGAAAACAGTATGAAGTTTCCTCAAAAAACTAAAAATAGAATTACCATATGATCCAGCAGTCCCACTCCTGGGCATATATATGGACAAAACTATAATTCAAAAAGATATATGCACCCCTATGTTCATAGCAGCACTATTCACAATAGCCACGACATGGAATCAAGCTAAATGTCCATTGATAGATGAGTGGATAAAGAAAATGTGTTATTTATATACAATGGAATACTACTCAGCCATATGTAGTATGGCTACTTTGCAGCAACATGGATGCAACTAGAGATTATCATACTAAGTGAAGTAAGTCAGACAGAGAAAGACAAATACCATATGATATCACTTATATGTGGAATCTAAAATATGATACAAATGAACGTATCTATGAAACCGAAACAGATTCACAGACATAGAGAACAGACTTGTGGTTGTCAAGGGGGAGGGATTGACTGGGAGTCTGGGGTTAGCCGATACAAACTATTACGTATAGAATGGATAAACAACAAGGACCTACTGTATAGCACAGGGAACTATATTCAATATCCTGAGATAAACCATAATGGAAAAGAATATTTTAAAATGTGTATATATGTATAACAATCATTTTGTTGTTCAGCAGAAATTAACACAACATTGTAATCAACTATACTTCAATTAAAGAAAAAAAGAAAGAAAAAAATCATTTCACCACTTAGTTAATGAAGTTTCCTCTGTGTATGAAATATTTCATTTATTCCATCCTAATGAGATTGACAGCTGGAATTTAATCTTGGACATAATTTACATACAATAAAATTCACCCTTTTAATGCAGTTCAGTGTTTTTTAGTATACTCACAAAGTTGTGCAACCATTACCACTATCTATTTTCAGAATCTTTTCATCCCCCCCAAAGGAAATTCCATACCCATTAATAGTCATTCCTCATTTTTCCCTCCCCCTAGCCTCTGGAAACCACGAATCTACTTTCTGTGTATATGGATTTACCTATACTGGAAATTCCATATGAATGGAATTATATAATACATGGTCTTTTGTGACTGACTTCTTTCACTTAGCACAATGTTTTTGAGGTTTATTATGTTGTAGCATATATCAAAATTTCATTCTTTTTTGAAGCTGAATAATATTCTATTTTATGGATATATCACTATTATTTATCCCCTCATCAGTTGGACATTTGTGTTGTTTCTACTTTTGATTAATATTAACAATGCTAATATGAACATTTTTGTGCAACTTTTTATGTAGATATAAGTTTCAATTCCCTTAGGTATATGCTTAGGAGTGAAATTGTTAGGTCATATGGTAACTCTACATTTAACCCTTTGAGGAGCTGCCAAACTGTTTTCTGAAGTGGCAACACCATTTACATGTCTACTAACAGCGTATGAGAGTTCAACTTCTCTACATGTTCACCAACACTTGTTACTGTCCATCTTTAAAAAAATTATTACAGCCATCCTAGTAGATGTGAAGTGGTATCTAATAGTGCTTTTGATTTGCATTTTTCTAATGGCTAATGATGTAGAACATCTTTTCATGTGCCTATAGGCCATTTATATATCTTCTTTGGAGAAATGTCTATTTAAGTCCTTTGCTCATTTAAAAAAATTGGGTTATTTATCTTTTTATTGTTAAGTTATAAGAGATTCTACATAATCTGGATACTAGATTTTATCAGACACATGATTTGCAAATATTTTTTTCCCATTCTGTAGGTTGTCTTTTCGCTTTCTTAATGGTCTTCTTTGAAGTACAGAAGTTTTTAATTTTGATGAAGTCCAATTTTCTATTTTTTCTTTGGTTGTGTGTACTTTTGGTGTCATAACTAGGAATTAATTGTTTAATTTAAGGTCATGAAGGTTTACACCTATGTTTTCCTCTAAGAGTTTATAGTTTTAGCTCTTACATTTAGGTCTTTGATATATTTTGAGTTAATTTTTGCCCATTAAATTATCTGGACACTTCCGTTGAAAATCAATTGAGCATAGATATAAAGGTTTATTTCTGAACTGTCAGTTCTAGTCCATTGATCTATGTCTATCCTTATGCCACTACCACACAGTCTTGCTTACTATAGCTTTGTAGTAACTTTGAAATTGAGAAGTATGAGCCTTCTGACTTCATTCTTATTTTTCAAGACTGTTTTGACTATTCTGGGTCCCTTGCATTTCCATATGCACCTAAAGATCAGGATAGGATAGGGTAAGTTAAAATACCACAAAGTTCACTGTTCTTACTGATACTCAATCCTTTTCCTTGAATAAATGTTTATGGGGAGAGGATTTTCTGAAGTCCTTACTCTACCATTCCTGCAGACATCACTCCATTTCCCAACTTTTTAACCAGTAAGAATAGAAAACAATCATTCAGAGATGTTAAACACAAACAAGAAAAAGGCAAAGGATGGCAGAAATCACATGTGGACTGTGTTGTTGACTATGACGCATGGGGCCAAGGGTCTGGGGGAGATTTACTAGCCAGTGTTGGAAACATGATGACAGGAGGGGAGGGAAGGACCCTTTTCAAATACTGCTGCTTAGGTAATTTGAACTAATTTATGAGATAGTTATTGGAAATGATAAAATCTTTATAAGGGGTCAGAAAAGGGCCATAAACTTCCAAACAGATTTTTTTTTAAAGTCAGCAGTCAAAACCAATAATTAAACCATCCTGCCAGAATGGACAGGCTCCACATGCCTCAGGGTCTGAAGGTGTCTTCTAGTCACAGGCAGGCATCAGAAAACAACAGAAAAGGCTTTTCTGTTCCAGTGAAGGCAGACATAAAAACTGAGTCTTGAGGTCATCCTCAAATGCTACACATATCTGCACAGCTCGAGCTCAATGTATTAATGACTTCTATTAGCCAAGCCACAGTGTGATGGGACTAAATCCCAGGCCATCACTATGGTGGTATGGCCAGGGCATAAATCACGAGGGACTTCTTGGTATCCCTGCAATTCTTTTTGCTAATGAATGTACTGGCATTCAGGTGTGATAATCATGCTGGGGTGACTGTATGGAACAGTGGTTGCAAAGCATAACCTTGGCTTAAAACTACATCATGCATATGCTAAATGCATCATCAGTCTCTTTACCTACAAAATGGGAATAATAAACAGTGGAGTCCTATTACATATACATTCAATATTTGAGAAATCACTCAGTATACTTAGAAAATGACAAACCAACTAAAGCACTCCAACCAGTGCAATACATACATACTTGTATGAAATAGGTTTTTCATACGAATAGCCACTAAATGAAATTTATTTTATGTATTTCAACACAAAAACGAAAATCGGCTGTGTTGTACATAGAAATGGTATAACATATAGAAAACCATGTATGCTATACTCTGTGTAATTTAAGGAACTTTCAAGGGCAATATTGACAGTATCCAATTTTCACTTTTCATGCTGACTTTAGAATGTAAAGCTCAAGTGAGAAATGATTTCATATCTACAGAGTTGTTGTGGAAACCTGATGAAAATGATATATATAAAAATGCCTTGTAAAGTGTAATGTTAATCGTTAATTATTTCTCTTCTCATCATGGCGGCAGGGGTGGGGGGAGTCCTTTAGTTGTTCAACAGAAAGAAATTTATATTGTCTTCTTACTTTTTTTCCACTATGGTTCAGAGGTGATATTCGTTCAGGTAACAGACCAGCAGCACATTCACAATGCTGACGTGAGAACAGTCTTCATTCTTTTCAACCTAATTGACTCTGCTGTTGAAATCTACACCTTTGTCCTCTTGAGTACTAGGGCTCTCCTGGCTGCCCATCCTCAGCAGTTCCCATCCTCACAGCTAAGCCCCATGGCTCTCACCCAGGATTAACCACCATCTGAAGTAGAATTCAATATATTTACCCCTGATATCGTTCTGGCTGAAACCTTGTGACCCAGGTCTGATAATGCTGCTTACATCTCTGTTTGTTTAGCTCTTAGTGTCTCGCATGTCTAAGACAAAGACACTGCCTTCTTTTTGGCAGCTTCCTTCCCAGGGCTGAAGTCCAGTCCCTGAACTCAGGCAAGGATCTTCTTGCCAGATTTCCTGAATGCCCTACTGCCTGCCTGTCTGGATTGGGCCCTGTCTGTGGAAGCAGAGTGGTTAAAACTCTGTGGCTATCACTCCAGCCAGATATTGGTTGAAATCCCAAACACACTACTTACAAATCATGTCACTTTAAGCCAGTCACATATGCTGAGACTCACTTTCTTCACAGGTAAAATGAGGATGCTAAATACTGACTTTGCAGAGTTTTAAAGAAGATTAAATAAGATTAGCTCTTAGCACAGTGTCCAAGGGCATGTGGTAAGCTCTTAATGAATGTTAGGTCTTATTTTTCCAAAGATCTGATCAGCATGGTTTTCCTGATGGCTAGCCCATCTCATCTTCTCATACCGGACCTCCCTGATATTAACTGCTACTAGTTCTGCCTGCTGCCTATTGTCTTGCCCTTCTGACACCGACTTCTGCCCACTGTATGGAAGATCCGTATGCAGCTGCATCCATTCTCCCTAGTGCCTGCTCTACTACTCTGGGCACATCTTTTTCTAGGTCCCAGCCCCTCCCGGTCTGTCCCGTCCCATTGCCCAACTATATTTTTTGTTGGCTATCATCTTTAGGCTCCACCAGCTGATCAAATCAGCCTGGACAACAATACATGCAAAGCATCCGGCAAATGCTCATAAAGTGTTTTGCAAAGAACCAGATTCCTTTCATGGAGAGAGGAGGCTTCCATGCAACTGCATCCTGAATTATGTATCAGCCATCAGCTTACATTTTGAAGGAGTCTTGCTTTCTTTGCACATCAAAGACTTTGCAAAAATTAAAAAGTATAGAAAATGCAATGGGTACAGGGGTTCTCAAAAACAGTTGATTGTGTTATTAGAAAACAAATGGTATAGCATTCCCCAAATGTAAAAACTGCATTAAATATTTGTTAATCAGTCAGATTGACAATTATTTATAAATGTACTGGTTACCTCTGGCAGAAGAATGTTCTGTTCTGAAAATATCTAAGAAAAATCACAAATGTCTCTGACTTACATAAACTATTCTCACCTTCTGTTTGAAGTTTCCAACTTTACTATTATCCTCTGTAGTTGTTTAGTGAATCACTATATGAGTATAATTTTGATCGTATGAAAATGAAGACAGCTTTCAAGAATTCATCTCGGACTTCCCTGGTAGCACAGTGGTTAAGAATCTGCCTGCCAATGCAGGGGACACGGGTTCGATCCCTGGTCTGGGAAGATCCCACATGCCACGTGGCAAGTAAGCCCGTGTGCCACAACTACTGAGGCTGCGCTCTAGAGACCGTGAGCCACAACTACTGAAGCCCACATGCTCCACAACAAGAGAAGCCACCGCAATGAGAAGCCCGCGCACCACAACAAAGAGCAGCCCCTGCTCGCCGCAACTAGAGAAAGCCCGCGCGCAGCAACGAAAGACCCAACACAACCAAAAGTAAATTAATTAATTTTAAAAAAACAGAATTCATCTCAAATCATCTGTTAAGAAACAAAGTTCAAAGGGGACTAGCATTCATTGCACTGCAGGCACTAGGTTCTCGACATACATTCTTCTCTCTTAATCCTGACGAGTGATCCTGTCAGGTGGGAATTATCACTTTACAAGGGAGGAAACAGAGCTTCACGAAGGCTAATTCAGCAGTCCAAGGTCACAGCTAGTAAGTGAAGGTTTGGCTCTGAGTCCATGCATTTCCCTCTGCTCTGTGCTGCTTCCAAATATTTCCCTGTATGTCTCTTTATTAATTTACCTTTTCATGAGTGTACTAACCTTCCTATGTCAGGAGAGCAAAGTTTTCCTCCTTTTCCTTACACTGGGATCCTGAAGGGATGGATAGTTTTATATGGTAGCCCGTATAGACTTTTCTACAAATGCTATTCCTTTCCATAACACAGTAAGCAGATGAACTTTTCTATCACATTGCCTCACATCTAAAAGGGTTTTAAATACATAGTTTTCTAAAATTAGGGTATGCCTTATAACTGACCCACAGTAGGGCACATTTCCCCCACCAAAAGGATGTTAACAAATCGATGGTTAGAATCAATGCATACAGGATAAGTTTTTGCACCTGCACTCTGGTTAGTGACAGTGGACAGAGAGACCCCACAGTCTTGGGCTCAGAGGACCCTAGCCAATTTCACCTATAAATATTGCTGGGAAGTGGGGAGCAGGGCAACATGGAAATGAAGGGTTTTCAAGCCACTCAGAGTGAGGGCAACACTGACAGACCAGAGACCTGTAAGTAAAAGGCACAGCCCAGAATTTCAACCCAGTGTCTTAATAAGTATTTACTAACTTATACAGAGCAGAAGGCACCATGTGTGCTTCTCACGGGTAATCCATTTCCATGCTGTATTTGGACCCCTAGGTGCCAGACAACAGGGTGCTCTGTACTGTCTAACATAAAACAAGTCCATCAGGCTCCCAATCTCCCTGCTGGGTTAGAAAGGATCGCTCTACAAATTTTGCAAGTCATATCTGTTTTCAGTCAATGTTTTTAATGGGAATAGCTTCCGTTCTTCTTTCTTTTTGCCATATGAGGTCCTTAATAATGACACAGTTTCAAGAAACTTCTCAGTCCCATTCAATGAAACTGCACGAAACACCTGGCTTTTGGTTAGCTTCAGTGGATAAGGAGACTAATGAGGTTTAAGAGGCATGAGCTTAAATCTAAATCCTCCCAGGAATCAATATACCAAGGGTGGTTGATTTGTAGCACAACTTTATAGACATGACCTGCTTCTGAAATGCAACTTATGGAATAATCTATAATTGAGAAGTGAGTAGCATTTGCAGTTTTATTTTGGTCCCAAGCAGTAAGAAACCCCTCCCAGAATGAAACCTTCCATGGTGCAGCAAAGAGGCTCTACCCTTTGTAGTAGTTTTGCTCCTACCTTCTACTTCTGGCTCTTCTCTGTGGGGATTTCCATCTTTGTTTGTCTCTTCAGGGTTTGTACTTCACTGGGTCTGGGTCTGGTTTCTCTGCCCTGATGAGTCTTCTTCATTGTGGCAGGAACTGCTAATTGCACACCCAGTATCTCTGCTTTCTCTCTAAAGAACCATAATTTGATGGGGCTGCCAATGTACCCAGCCACGACATTGCTGTTGCCATGCCACCCCTGCACGTGGAGGTGGCCAATGACTGAGTTCTAGACAGAGATGTAAGAGAAAGTTGTTGGATGGGGCTTCCAAGAAAGCTCCTTAAAGAGGGCCTCAGTCAGTTGGCCTGTCTCTTTTGTCCTCCCTTCCTTCTTCTTCCTGTCTGAGGTGTGGATGCAGCAGGTTGGAGCTGCAGTGGCCATCACAAAACTAGGATGTGCAGAGGTAACTGACTCATTCCAGGTAGCCTGGGACTTTCCTCGTTTTAAAATGGAAAGTCTCATGTCTGGGGAACCCCTTCAGTCCCAGGCAAACCAACACAGTTGGTCAACCTAGCAGGCAACCCTGAGGATGGAAGCCATTGCTGTGTGTAGGGCAGAAACCCAGAAGGAGCTGGCTATTCTTACTTATATTGTCGAGTCTTCTAAACATTCTGACTTCCTACCTCTGCACTATTTATTATGAAAGAGAAAAACAAATCTCAGTTTAAACCACCGTTATTTAGGTTTTTTTCTGCTTCAGGCTTCCAAACTACCTGATTCACCACTCCTATGTCTTCCAGCGTAATTTTTATACAGGTGATTCCCAAGTCTAGTTCACAAACTGGGTCCCTGATTATCCTCCAAACCCATACATCTAACTTCCTGCTGGGTGTCTCCATTTGGACACGTCATAGACACAAACTCCTCTCTTTCCTCAAAATCCTGCTCTTCCTCTGTGCTCCAAATCCAAGTGAATGGAGCCCTGACTATCCAATGACCAATTGAGAAATCTCAGTATTTTCATTGATTCCTCCACCTCCTTCCTTCTCCAAAATTGTATCAATCTTGATGACTTAACTTCCTAAATTTCTCTCACAGCCATCCATTCCACCAAGTTCCCTCCACTGCTCCAGTCTGGAACACCATCTTTTGTCTATATTGTTGCCAGAGACTCCCAATAGGTCTTACTGCTTCAGTCTTGCCCTACTCTAATCTGATCTCCACACTGTGTCCAGAGTGTTACTTCTACTGTGCCTAACTCATCATATTACTTTCTGGCCTAAAACACTTGAGGGGTTCCCCACTGTCCTTGATTTATAAGGTCCTGTTTTTCTGACTTTCATATTTTAACCACCATACTCTTTTTACAGTCTACGTGGCAGCCACAGAATTTCTTTTAGTTCTGCTAAGCTAAGGCATCACATACTCTCTTGCTTCCAGGCTTTCTCACACGCTATCTCCTTTACTTGGGATGCTCTTTCATTGGCTTCCCTTCATACGTTCCACTCCACTACTTCCTGCCTCCTTTCCTAGGTCACTCACCACCACACGTCATTAACGTCTTAACTTAACAGAGCCAAAAAGTACAGTTGTGCAATGCACAACCTAGACAACTGTACACGGTGGTCCTGTTTAAATACTGTCTTTTCCAGCAGCCTTTGCTAACCTCCACCTCCAAACCTAGTTAAATGTCTCTTCTAAGTCTCTTTTAGTATCAGTATTAAAATTTATGTGGAATCTTCCCGGACCGGGGCACGAACCCGTGTCCCCTGCATCGGCAGGCAGACTCTCAACCACTGCGCCACCAGGGAAGTCCCAGTATTAAAATTTTTATTCTTAATTTTTTGATTATCTGTATTCCTCACAGGCTTTAAGCATATAAGGGCATATACCACATCTACCTGCTTCCTTGTAGATACTTTCTATATTTTAAAATAAATGGGTAATGCCACCGAGCAACTAAGCCAGTGCACCACAACTACTGAGCCTGCGTGCCACAACAACTGAAGCCCGCGCACCTAGAGCCCGTGCTCCACTACAAGAGAAGCCACCGCAATGAGAAGCCCGCACACTGTAACGAAGAGTAGCCCCCGCTCGCCACAACTAGACAAAGCCCATGCACAGCAACAAAGACCCAACGCAGCCAAAAATAAATAAATTTATAAAATAAAATAAAATAAATGGGTAAACTCCTTCCTAATGATAGATACAGTTATGTTTACACATAAAGGACGCATTAAAAGTTTTTTATTATGGAGATTTCTCATTCGGTTTGAACTTCATAAATTACTCAATTTACTATTATTCTGGAAAAAATGATATTTAATGAGAGCTGTAACTTCACTGGCAACTCACACCACACTTAATATTTTCACATATGCTCCCACTGTTAATACTTTCTGAAACACAAATTCTCATTATGTCAAGATACATAAAGGATTGTTAAAGTGTATAATTCTTTGCCTTCCTGGAACGCAGAGTCTGTGAGAAGCATTCAGGAAATGTTTCAGTGTGTGACATTTCTGGATTAAAGAGAGCTATAGTTTTATCAGCTTCAAATTTCAAGGAGTTCCGAAGTGCAGGGATCAGCAATACATCAGGAAGTGATGAGGTCAGCATTGCTCAGATGTCTCAAATGTCATTTTCGTTCCCCCTGGCAACAGGAAAATTACTCTTATATCCTGGCTAACACCGCAAAAGTAGTCTTAAAAGATTACGAAACATTAAGCCTAGCAAAAGTAAAACAAATGCCAGGAGGCAATCTCCAGTGTAAACAGTACGCCAACATTTGAAGCCACTACCACAGATGTTTGCTTCACTCTTTTTCACAGGGTCTGGGAAGGGCGTAGCTTTGAACACTTTTGGCCCCAGTGGCAGTTTTAGAAGAGAAGTTTACCTTAGCAACTACCAACAGAAAACCAAGAGATGAGCCCACAGTGAAAGGTCATGGGGTATTTGGAAAGGGAGCTACACTTTACGTAGTATTTAATAAAGAAGTACGAAAGTATAAGAAAAGGCTGCGTTACCAGATAGTGTTTGTTCTACCAAAGACCAGTTCTCAGAACATGTTTTCCACTACATGAATTGCCAAGTAGGTAAGATATTCCTTGGAAACTTGGAAGTGTCCCTCTATTTAAGATAAAGGAAATGCAGAGAGCGATGACATCAGGGGATGGGTATGCATAGGTAACTGGATTCTCTCTTCAGTTTCCCTGAGTGTACCTGGAAGGAAAAAAGTATTCTTCTTCCATGGAATATACATTCATTTATAAGGAAGTTTTCTTATTTTGACTTACAAGAGACTGTGACTCTCTATCTTACAGTTTTGCTAATAATAACCACCAAGAGCACAGCTGAATATTTTTGCTTATGCATTATGCAAGGCAATTTTGCCAAACAAAAGGAGTTATACACATTCTAGCTTCATTCAAACCAGAATAAAATAGGAGTGCCTATGAAAATTTCACCACAGTACAGGTAAATAAATAAATCTGAATTTAAACAAATATTTATACATACACATCACTTTTATTTGCACTTCCTCATTTCAAATTCTGCATTTTACACCTATTATAAAGTATTAAAGCAAGTATGAACAAGAATGTTCAACTTGAAATTATAGCTCTAGAGGTAAACACATTTTATTTTGTTGCCTTACAGAGAAGATACAACTTGCACTGGTGTGAGCATAATAATAGAAAGAGGAGTTTAGATGAAAGTAAACCCTGTAATATCTGTAAAATGAGTGATCTCATCTAGATTTGTGGCTTCTTTTTGTTTCCCTAACATAACTGAACACAGATGTCCACCTATTAACAGAACAAAGAAAAGTGGCTGTGACTGTCAGGTGGGCTCAAGAGTTTGATACAGTCATTTGTGGTCCAGGGCAATTTTACCTACCAACTCTGTTCCCTTCCAATCAACCTCCTTTCCAGGGGCCCTAAAACTTGTCCTCAGGACCAGGTGTGGACACCCTGGACTTAGACAGTCTTGGGTCTCCACAGCACAGCAGTCTAGTACACTACTGACCAGAGCCACTCCCCACACTGCCCACTCCAAGCTGGATTCCTGCTCCTTTCATGTCTGTTTTATCCAGTTAGCTGGGCGTTGGGTCTAGTGCACGCATTCACTCTCTACATGTCTATGTAAGTAACCACATTCACGCTGGCTGAGAGCTTCTCATTTGTCAAATAGACTCTATTGAGTTTGAGAGCCAACATGCTCTATGCTCCTTCTAAGCCAGGAGTTCTTAACCCTGGGTGCACCTTGCAATCACCAAGGGAGACCTGGGTCTGCAGTGTAGTCTAGACATCAGTCCATGTCCTGAGGAACCCCTGCATCCTGGACAAATTGGCCTGGTTGTTCACCCTACTAACAGTAGAATTTTCAGAATCCCCCCAGATGATCTAAAGTCAAGCCAGGCTTGAGAAACACTCATCTTGCCTGTCTACCTCTTCCTTTGGCCCTACCACTGCTGAATCTCAGCCAGACCATGCATTCAGGGAAGTCAGGATCTGTGTCTGTTTTACTCACCCCTTCCTTCCAACGCCTGCCACATACTAGGTGTTCAATAAATATATGCTAATTGAATTAAGCAGGACATTCTGCCACTCAACTTACGATAAATATGGTTAAAATAAAGGCAACAAGTTTAAGTCCAAAAACAATAATGAAGTCCCAGTTAAAATATTTTAGAATCCTCCTTAAACATGAAAATAAATGTATGACTATGTGCCTACAGCTTATAAGAAATCACAGCAAAGTTGGTAGAAAACAAGACAGTGGGTTTCAATAAGTTGTCTGCCATGGAGACTAGGGTTTTGATAACAATGATGCCGAGAGAAGCTGTGTTCATTCTTTACGATTTTAGAAGACTTAGTTATTCACTAAGCACCGGGGCATGTTTAATCCTCACAGCAACCCCACGATAAAGCTGGAGAGTTATTACCCTTCATTTCGTAGATCAGGAAAGCCAGGCTCGGAGAATACATGCAGCCTGGTGAGAAGCCAGGTTCAGGATCCCACTTGGATTGCCAGATTAAGCAATTAAAAATACTGATGTATGTCCCAAATATTGCGTGGGGCATACTTATGCTAAAAAATTGCCTGTTTATCTGAAATTCAAACTGAACTGGACTTCCTCTATTTACTTGGCAACTCTAGGCTCCAGGCCAATTCTTTTTCTGTGAAAAGAGAATATTAGATTTGAGGGTCACTGGGGACCCTTTCAGATAAAAGGGCTGAGGCTGTGGCTCTTTTCCCCTCCCCTTCTGACCCTTCCTGAAGGTTCTGCACCTGCTGGCCTGTGACGTGTGCCTTACTCCAGCACAGCAGAGAGCCAAGCCAGGCAGGGAAAGGGGTGGCAAAGAAGGACACGAGCCATGAGTCTCAGGACTCCAGGGCCACACACTCCATGTGGTTTCAGTGTTTTTTAATTTTATTATGATTATTTTTGAATAGGTGGTACTGAATTATGCAAAACTGAAAGATATAACACAGTGAAGGTAAGCCTCTCTCTTACTCTCAATTTCTGGGACATCCTTCCACAAATACTTTATTCATATACTAATACATATATGTATATTTAAACATAGCTTTTGAGTTTTTATACAAATGTATAATAGTATGTCCTTGTAGTTGTAATTTGAATTTCTCTCATTATGAGTGAAGTTAAACAACTTTTTACATGTTTTAAAGTCATTGATTTTCCTTTTTGTGTTGTCTTTGGCCCATGTTTCTATTCAGTTTTTAGTCTTTCATTATTAATTTACAGAAATTCTTTACATAATAAGGAGATTAGCCTAATATCTGTCACTTGTTGCAACGCTCCCCAGTTTATCATTTGTCCTTTGATTTATGACTTTTTTAGCATGGAATTTAATGAGTTTTCTTTTTTCTAAATAATTTAATTTATTTATTTTGGCTGTGTTGGGTCTTCGTTGCGGTGCACAGGCTTCTCATCGCGGTGGCTTCTCTTGTTGCGGAGCACAGGCTTCAGGGCTCGTGGGCTTCAGTAGTTGTGGCGTACGGGCTTCAGTAATTGTGGCTCATGAGCTCTAGAGCGCAGGCTCAGTAGTTGTGGTACATGGGCTTAGTTGCTCTGCGGCATGTGGGATCCACTCGGACCAGGGCTCAAACCTGGGTCCCCTGCATTGGCAGGTGGATTCTTAACCACTGAGCCACCAGGGAGCCCCTTAATGAGTTTTCAAAACATCTTATATTTACAGGAGCATAAGACATGTCAAGGTTAGAAAATGATCATTTTCAACAGCACACATAATTACCACCATAACTATAATAGCTACCATTTTCAGGAGGGCTAATTATGGGTCAAGCCCTAATCATTTAAATGTTTATCTCTTTAAATCATAACAGCAGACCTATGAGGAAGGCACAATTGAGTCATTGTACCAATGGTTCCTAAGATTTATTTTGGGCCTAGAGGTAGACTGAGAGAAAATTACAAAACCATGGGGGCTTTGTCTTTGGTGTCTTCCCAAGTTTTTAGTCAACCTTCATCCTTCACCGTGGCACTTCTTCATTCTTCTCTCTTCCCCCACCATCCTTACTCCCCTCCTGACACATCCTCCTGTGTACACTCTGAGGAACAGCCTGTTTATAATTCACTGCGTTTTCCTGCCAGCTCTCACCCATTCCCTACTAGGGTGTAAACTATACGGTAATCTCAAACTTGCAGAGCGGGAAGACAATCTTCTTGAGATGCAAAAATTCAAACATATATGAAATTAGAGCTATAATGATGAATTTATAGGATAGAGGAAGGGGAGTACTCACAGAGTCAGACAAAGTAGGAAGCTTCATGTCCTGTCTGCTGATGTGTCCAGCCCTGTTTAGACTGTGAAAAGCATCAGAAAGCCCCTCTGGAATTTGAAGCACTGTGAATTTTAGAGAAAAACCTGCCAGGAGTTGAAGTCAGAAGATATGAGGTCCTGTCCTGGTTTTACTTTTCTGTCAGCCACGAGTCCTGGAGTGATAGTGTTGTTGGTGGAAAGAGCATGGTTTTAGAATCAGGTAGTTCTTACTTAAAATAACAACTCAGCCAATAACTGCCTGACTTCAGAAAAGTTAATTAACCTCCTCTAAGCTTTAGTTCCTCAGGGGTAAAATGGGGATAAGAATATGTACCTTGAAGGATGTTTGTAAAAATTCAAAAATCTCATGCATGGGAAGTGCCTAGCATAGCAACTGGTGTAGTGTAGGTTCTCAATAAAGAGTGGTCTCAGATTTCATATTTGTCAAATCATTATTATACTACTCTAACAAAATTTTTAAAATTTTGAGGTTATGTATATCAGAGTTTTCTTAAATTGTATAATTCATGCACCATGCTTGGGGTTTTTCCACATCTGTGTACCACAGGTTCTAATGTTATATTATGTTTTTCTTTAACTGTACTCATCTTTGAAAAAATATAATACTTATTTTATCTGGTTCCTTAGCAATACTGTTCATGAAACTGGGGAGTTGCTGTGCTGGTTAATCTAGTATACATACATAAATTATATGTCAATTATATCTCAATAAAACTGGGAAAATACATAATTATCAAAATTGTAAAATATGGCCATGTGCCACCTAAAATAACCTTATAAACTACTATGGCATGCATACTCCACTTTGGAAAACACTAATTTTTATCAAAGTTAGTTGTTATTATATTTTCAACCTTTCCTTTTGGAAAGGAAACTAAGACCCAAAGAGGGTGAGAAATTTGATCAAAGTCAACCTGATAATCTATTGCAGAATTGAGACGAACCCAAGTGTCTGCATTTCCAGGTCCACATCTCCATTAATCAGTCTCCTAAAATACCTCTAGTTGAAACCTAAATTAGAATCCTGCTGTAAAACTACAGGATTAACACTGTAATATCCTAAAGCAATCTTGTTCTTCCACCACTGTTAGTATTTTGTCACCTAGGAAACCTGAAAGGCAGCCTTTCCCTCCCAGAGTGTGTACACCTGAGCTGACCTAGCTATGAGCCTTGCTCAGTTCATAGCTTTGTTTGGTATGGGAACATACTCCATCCCAGCAGGTGGTGGGGTGGGGGTGGGGCTATAGACAGAGGAGAGCAGAGCAATCTGGGGTTATCAATACTACGTACTGTTAAGAGACTTTTCTGGAAGTTTTCTGACCTTGTTCCGTCCTCTCCCAACCAAACACTCTCAAATGTATCAAGCCTTCTAATGGATTATCTGGACATCTCTACCAACTGTCTCCAAACATATAGGGTACGTTTAAACTCTGTGCTTTTTTTTTTGTTGTTGTTGCGGTACGCGGGCCTCTCACTGTTGTGGCCTCTCCCGTTGCAGAGCACAGGCTCCAGACGCGCAGGCTCAGCGGCCATGGCTCACGGGCCCAGCCGCTCCGCGGCATGTGGGATCTTCCCAGACCGGGGCACGAACCCGTGTCCCCTGCGTCGGCAGGTGGACTCTCAACCACTGCGCCACCAGGGAAGGCCCTGTGCTTTTTTTAAAAAAATCAAGAAATCCCTGTATGTTCTCCAACTGTGTAATAAATAAAGAGTTCATAATAGAGGTGGGTCTGGGGTCCTACAGAAGTAGCAACTGTGCAGGCAGCTAGCTCTGTGGCGAGCCCTCTCACCTCTGTTCCTAAGTATCAGTCTGAAAAGCCACCTAAGAGTTGAGGGTGTTTCAGTAGATCCATGTTGTTTTTACCTTCCCAGCATCCATTCCCTCCTAGTTCTGGTTAACAGCAACCTGTTTCTTCCCTGAGAAACCAGCCCTTCCTTATCTTCAACCTAAATGGTTCGATTGCGACTGACTTCAACCTCCCGTTGCAGGGGTGGCCACTTGACCCAGGCTTGACCAATCAGATCATTTAAACCCTTTTGGCCACAGAGGTTGGTTCAGGAATGAGCACATAGACCAACTCAGGTAAATGAGGCTCAATCATGAGAATTCTGAAGAAGTTAGGAGAAACTTCCTTTTCACAGGAACTATCAGTTATAAGAACATTGGATGCCTCCACCTGCTGGAGTCCATGATGAAAGGCCTCTTGGAAATGAAGCTAGCACAACAGAAGCCAGAACCAAGAGCTATAAAGAGACAAAGATTGAAATGGATGGAATTTTTAAGCTTCTAGTTGCACCTGAAGTCAGATATCCCTGAACTTCTAATTTATGTTAGGTGACAAAGTCCTTTAATTGAAGCTAGTTTAAATTAGAGTAGTTTTTGGTTGAGGACAAAAAAGCCCTATCAATACAGAATCCAGAGTTAGTGCATGATGTATGGTTTCAACCATGAGGCATCAGGGAATGGGAAGGGAGGAGGCAGAGGATGTGAAGTGGGCAGCAGAAGGTGGTCAGGAGACGAGTCTTTTGTCTCAGCTTTACTCCTTCTTAGCTATGTGGCCTCGAACTGTGAGTTCATCTCTCCAAGCCTGAGTGTACCCATCTATAAAGTAAAGGAACTGAACAATCAGTAGTCCTCAGACAGAGCTTTGTGGAGCCCTGTAGTGTCTCAAGCGATGGGAGGGTAATGGGGACCCAAGTTCCCAGACTTTCCTTCGTGGAACTCAATCTCCTTTTATCTATATTATTCACCAGGATCTCTAATAAGGTTTTATTGGAAGAGTGGGCTCTACTGCTACAACGGATTATTTGACCATTCCAGTTCTATTTATATTGAAGTCTAAAATGAGTCAAGGCTTGGGACTTCCAGTGGTAAAAATCTGCCTTACAATGCAGGGGACGCGGGTTCATTCCCTGGTCAGGGAACTAAGATCCCACATGCCGGGGGTCAACTAAGCCTGTGCACCACAACTACTGAGCTCATGGGCCTCAACTAGAGAGCCTGTGTGCCACAAACTACAGAGCCCATGCACTCTGGAACCTGTGCACCACAACTACAGAGCCCACACGCCCCGGAGCCTGCACACCACAACTAGAGAGAAGCCTGGGCGCCGCAACGAAAGATCTGCATGCCTCAACGAAGATCCCACGTGCCACAACTAAGACATGATGCAGCCAAAAATAACTAAAAATAAATAAATAAATAAAATGAGTCAAGGCTAATCTGGGATGTGGTCCCTCTATGCTAAGAGTTGGTCAGAAGCCAAGGTCAAGAGCTCAGTCCCTGGAAGGCTTATTAGCTTCATACAGACATAAAAAATTGTTAAGGGCAATGATCTGTACCTCTAATCTTGAAAACTATCTTAGAGATGTGGGTCATTGGTCACACAGGGACTGGGAAAAGGAATGGACATAGTTCCATGCAGTCATTAGCCTTGCCATAAATGCCAATACAAACACCACTGGTAATACTCAAGGCAGACAATCTCTTCATAGCTAGAAAACAGAGGCTATTGTGCTTGGAGGTTTGTTTGTTTTTCTTTCTCAAGACAGTGCAATCATTGCAGAAGAAGCTGAAAACAGCAGAGTACTTGCTACACAATCAATTGCACAACACCTGATGTGTATCCACAGTGCTATAAGTTAATATTTGCTTTTCCTTATAGAGACAACGTACACATGTAGAGGAAATCAAATGAGACAATTTTTATGAAAGTACGTAAAAGCACTTTTATGGGAACATAAATTACTAATCTTACATTAAAAATATATTAACTTCTAGGCAAATTTGACACTGTATATAAATTTGGAGTGTTCCAAATATTTTTAAAATGTATCTTAAAAATACATTTTAGCACCAATTGCCAGAATGGGTTGTCTACTACTATAGTCAAAACAATTCTCTTTGTTCTATTTCACATAATTGCCAATGTGACTAGAGTCTGTATGACAAATATATGTTCCTAGAATAATGTTGATCTTGCCCACAGTAGCTGAATATTGAATTTACTCTAGCAAACATGCTGAAAGACAATAAATTAAGAATGAAAATTATTTCTCAGTGTGTCCTTCTAGTCTGTATACCTAGAAGTTTTCTCATTAGAGAGCTTTTTGTCAACCATATATATCAATAACTTAGGCAATTTATATTAATACAAAAATAAAATCATATATAACTTGAGGTGTACTTTCTCTTATTGATTAACTTCTGATTTATATTACTGTGCTTACATGTGTTATAGATACAGAAGGCCCAGATGGGCAACAGGGTGAGAGAGGACAAGAGTTAAGTCAGACTAGGCAGAGTCAAGACAAGACGCAGGCAAAGGGTTAGTTGAGGGCGAGCTATGAATGTGTCACAACACATCTCAGGATTTGGAAGCAAGTAGTGGTCAGGAAGGATCCAAATTGAGAAAGACAGATTGTTTCAGGATTAGACAAATGCAGAAGGGTGAGGCTTAAGAGAGGCAGAAATATATGACAATACTGGGACAAAATATTCAGATCTACCAGAAGACAAGGAGTTTCAGACAGCACCTTGGATAGCTCCTTGGGCAAGAGGTGCTCTGACAAAGCTAAGACCCTAAGAAATGAAGGATCTCATCTTCTACGGCCCAGAATTCCCAACTGGTACCATCCCTGATGGAATGAACTTGGTCCCTGGAGGCTTAGGGAACCAATTGCAACACTCTACTGGAAGGTTTGACTTAAAGCTCTAGGGATGATGTCTACAGCCTGTGGTAATAGCCTCTTTGGTGATGGGCCAGGAAGGCTGGAGGGGTGGGGAGTGGATGAGGTTGTGACAGGAAATATTGTCCTCTCAAAGTTCATATAATTTGTTTTTCAAGAGTCTATCCCACTTAATTTGGGAACAGAAGTTCATCCCAGGACCAACGTTGCTGTGAACAACAGGGGCCCTGTGGTGTAGTTTTAATGTGTTAATGTTCACCTTTGACTTCATATTGGCTCTTCTGGGCACCTACACTTGTAGATTAGAGGAAATGGGATATAGTATTTATTAGATGTTAGAAAGTCTTATATTAAAACAAGTTTAATTTTTCCCATTACTACAACTTCACTGATAGTTCATAATAATAACAATCCCTGGGTGTGACCTTTATGCAGGCAACTGTTAGACTTTATTGCCCTCTGACCAAGTACTATTAATAGTGTAGAAAAGTTTGCTTCAGTTGACTCCTCAGTAGTAGAGCCCAAAGTCTCTTGGGTTCAAGGACAAGCAGTGTCATTTATCTCAAAGTTCTTTGGCTGTATTCGCCTTATTGAGTCAGTGGATCATAACAATAATTGGGAAACCAAACTCATTCCAAATGGCTTATTCACTAAATGAAAACATGACATTTAGATTATTAATTAAGTGGATAGGAAATTTTTATAGATTAACCTAGGAAATGAATCAGGCAGAAGGAAGAAAAAATAAAAAAACAGGTTGCAAGTGGAATAATAGTTGGGCATGGGGTGGGGTGGTAACAGAGAAGAGAATGACTGGTGATACCTATCCAGTGTGTGATTGTGACTATGTGGGGCCCAAGACATCATGATGTGGTGCCAGCTCTGAGCTCAACAATACTTATTGAGCATCTACTCTGTACCAGGCACTGTTCTAAGGTCCTGGAGATATAGCTATAAACAAAATAGATGCTCATGGCATTATTTACTCCTCCCTGGTGAGCTTAAGTCAGGTCACCTTGAGTGAGAGCTGAGTGGCAACTCTTCATAGACTATAGCCAAGATACAACATAAGGAGGTGGCAAAATAAGAGGTGGAGATGTCAGATCTGGCAGTGGGGGATGTGAGAGACCTGGATAAGAAATTTGGGAGTTGTAAGTCCCTCACAAAAACCAGCCCCACATTATGTAAGTTGAGAGTGTGCAGAAGAAGGGAAGTGGGTTCTAGTTGGTATTTTGAAGCCCAAGAGGACTTGACATATTAAAGGAGATATTGGTAATATCTAGTTGGGTTTCTTTGTATGGTTTCTTGGAGATCACAAAATATTAACATTAGAAAAGACTTGAGATGTCATTGAGTCCAACCCCCTCTGTGAACTCTTCTTAAGTCTCTCAGCTAATTAGTGTTAAAGCCAGAACATGCTCATCTTTACTGCAATGGAAGCAAGATGTTTCTCTGTATGATTTTTACATTTTAATTGTGTCTGGCTAAAGAATCTTCTCACTAACAATAAGTAACAGAATCCACATTAATAAATATAAACTTGAGGGACTACAAGGCAGTTGTCTCTGTTGCTTCCTCAGGTCCCTGAGAGACTGGGCTTTGGCTTGTGATGAGGGGTATAAGAAAGAAGAAATCATGGGTAACGAGGAGAAGAGGAATGAAGCCAAGGGAATGGAATGCAAGGCTTGACCTGGAGCTGGCTGGCTTCCCTCATTGAGAAAGATCATCCTTGTCTTCAGTTACAACTCCCTCTGGCCTGGTGATTGTTACTACCCTTTAACAGAAGAGATTGTCATAAGTGATCCATCAGACAGGACTTGCTTTGGCTTAGAAGACATATTATGTATATCCATGCAGAAAAATTGTCACTGGACTCAGAGTCCTTCACTGCTTTGATTATAGAACAAACAATACTTAAAATCAAAAACTGAAATGTGCTCTATTTTCCAAAAATTCAGTCCAAAACAAATATAACTTTGTGAAGCTAAAATTGGAGAATCCCTTAGATATACGCTTTTTTTTTTTTTTTTTTTTTTTGCAGTACGCGGGCCTCTCACTATTGTGGCCTCTCCCGTTGTGGAGCACAGGCTCCGGACGCGCAGGCTCAGCGGCCATGGCTCACGGGCCCAGCCGCTTGGCGACATGTGGGATCCTCCCGGACCGGGGCACGAACCCGTGTCCCCTGCATTGGCAGGCGGACTCTCAACCACTGTGCCACCAGAGAAGCCCAGATATACGCTTTTAAATGAACATATTAGACTAGATTCTTTACTGCTAAACCAATGGTGCAACATGAGTATAGAGAGGTGAGGACAATAACAAACAAACCACCCATTCATATCTGAAACTGTTCTCATTCTTGGGAAAAGACAATCACAGCCACTGCTCACTTCCATGGTTTTCAAAACTTGGTCACACTGGCTATTCTGGACGCTGATTTTACTCACAAAATAAAATGCCCTATGTTTCCTTTCTGTTAATTCAATCCTTGGTGGGAGATGCTAGGGCGTAAAAAAAAAAAAAAAAAAACCCATGTTTTGAAATTTCGCGATGATAATGTCTCCTAGAATATTCCTATGGTAGTTAAAAATATATATATATATATATTTTAATATTTTCAACATTCCTCTGGTGCAGAAGGGTTGGCATTTATTAGAAAGTTCCGATTTGCAGGTGGTGCTGTATTAAGCGCCAAGAGTAAGCCAGGTAGAGGAAATTGCTTCTTAAGCTTGCAGGTCTGAAAGAGGGAATTGCCTCTCTTCAAATAAAAGTAACTTCCATGATTGGCACTGTTTTCTAAACAGGAATCATGCCAAAGACAGACCCAAATCTGGACTAGGTCACTTGTAGCAGGCTCTTTAGATGTAAGGCTGCAAGAACTCTTGACTTGCCTTTTAAAGGGAAGCCCAGCCACATCTTTGAATTCTTGGATTAAAAGACGAAGGATTTACATATACAGAAAAAAGTATACCCCAATATTTTTGCAGAGATTAAAAGAAAACACTCCAAATCAGAAATAATTGAGGCAAAATCATAAAAAACTAGTGACATTAGATGAGAGAACATACTTTTCACCAACTTTTCTAATAGGTGGATAACAGACTTTCATGGGGAAATTACAGTAGACTGAAGCTAGGCTTTTCAAGACAGCTAGTTTTAGAATTTTTTTACCTAATGAATTTTGCATTCCGGAACAAGTAATAACTATAATTCACAGAGCTTTCTGAAGTTTACATAGAGCTTCTACCCACACTCTTTTATTTGAGTTTTGCAATAATCATTTGAAGTTGCTGTCATTACTCCATGTTCTTTATATCTTAACACTTCATGGTCTGTATCAAGAAGCAAGATGGAAAGTACTATTTATCCTTCTCTTGGCATTTTCCCCTGCTTGTTAGGCTTAAGCCACACCCAACTCATGGGTCTCGCCAGAACTGGGATAGCCTGGAATGTCCAGGCAGGATATCTTTTATTTTGCCTAGAAATGAGGTCATCACAAGTGAGAACATCCAGAACAGGCACAGTAGGACAGAGGCAAGTATTAGGTAAATCAATTTTATTTGGTAAGCTTACTTAGATATTCCTGGGAGGAAGTTCTGGCCGACTACAAAGACTTCCAAAATAAAGATGATATTTTGAAGCTTGTTAGTGGACTGGGTCTTGGGCTGGCTCATACAATGAATTATAGGACCTCCAGAGTGCTGAATCTATCCACAAGCTTCGATAGCATTTGAGAGACTGGCTAACGTTTTGGAGGCCACCAAGAAACTCAGGAAGACTGAGGACTAGGGAGGAAGTTTCATTGTTCTTGAAGGGTTTTTGAATTGTTCCCCAATTATATTTTTCTTGATGGATCTGTGGAAATATGTGGTATGTATACACATACACAAAAATCAGACTACAGACCAACTCACAGTATGAAAAATTAGAGTTTTGTTTCTATTGTTCTGAATATTCTTTGATGCATGGAAACCTGGCAGAACAAACTATAAAAACAAGGTACAACAAACTCATTCCATGCAACGGGCAGGAGAGGACGGTCCCTCCCAGTTCATCAATCACAATGACGCATAAAAGCCCCAGTCAGCTTCTCCACTCACTGATCTGGCCATTCCCTCCCTGCCCCCATTCCACCAGAAAGGTTCTTGTGGCTTTCCATTGCTCTCAGGCCCAAGATAAACATCCTCAAGATCTGATTTAGCGCCAATCACTAGAGCAAATGGAATTACCTCACTTTCCTGGTCTCCTCCTAATCTCAAATTGAATCTTATGCCTGGGCTGTCCTTTCCCCACTGTCTCACCGAGCCCTCTTCTCTGCATCAGACAAACATCCAAGAGTCCCTCTTCAGCAAGACTTTTTTTTTTAATGGTCCATTTAGCTCAAAAGACATTTACTGAGTACCTACTTTAAGCCACACATAATACAAAAATATATAAAGAGGCCTACCTCAGTGAGCTAACAGCCTAGTACAGAAGTACTATGTTAAAAAATATTCTCAGTCCTTGTGTGCAATGTAAATGCTCAAGGGAATTTTTAAAAATTAGGTGTTTCCACACTATTTTTCACAAAATAAAAACTAGACCTGTCTTGCAATTAAAACCTTCCTGACCATTTAAAAATTTTGCAATATTTTCCGTTCCTTGACATTCAGTTTGCATTTGGCCACAAGACATGGTTTAGGAAGAGCTGTTGGCTGCCAAGTCACACAGATTGGCAATGACACACGGAAACCTAGGAAACAGACCTTGTAAACAAGCAATACTGCCAAATGCTCACGCAACCAACCAACTATCCCTGCAAGCTCTATCACTGTAGAGCAAGGCACTTTTCTCTTCCTTTTTTCTTAATAAGGGGCCTTAAGATTAAAAAATACATATTTTTAAAAAAAATCACCGGGCATGTGAAGGACAGAAAACCTAATTAAGAGGAGATTAAAACAAACTGAAGGTCAAAATGAAGTACATGAAAAAAATCATAAAGCCAAGGTAACAACCTTTGCTTTTGTCCTTATCACTTAAGAACAGAGGAAACACTACAGTGGCCAGCACTGGGGAAATGCTGGACCGTATTATAGACTACTAGGGAATTACTAAAAAGAATGAGGTATCTCTGTATTGACTTGGAGATATATTATATGTATAAGTACTGTATATGTAAATATATGTAAATGTAAATATATATATGTAAGTATATGTAAAATATATATATATTTGTGTGTGTATATAGCCATAGCATATGAAAGGCATATTTGTGCTTTTATAAACTATAAAAATAAGAATTTCTATTTCTACACACATAGAGGGATTGTGAAAAGTTACCTGCAATGCTCTACGTTAACATTCGTTACCTCAAGAAGACTTAGTCATTTATACACTTCTGTATTATTTGAATTGTTCTGATCACTTAAAGCAAAAACAGGAGACTGGGAAAATATTCTATTTTCTACAAAATGCGTGATCAATTTTAAATGTTTCAACATATACAAAGTAAATCAGGGTAATATTTAGCAATAGCACTTGTAATTGCATAACATCTAACCACCAAGGAGCTCTGTTTGCAGATAAACGTTCATTGGTTTTAATCTACTGCAGCTGCACACGTTCCCACTCAGCCAGATAAAGAGCAGGTGTGTTTTGCTTGCGTTGGGGAAGGCTGAAGGCACACCTGGCCAAGACTTCCTCAAGGTCACGCCGTGGGCTGTGGATCAAAGGGAGGGCCTCTAATCTCACCCAAGAGACCATTCACATGTCCATGCTGGGGCTCTGGTTTGTAAAGGGTGGATATATTATGACATCTGAGAATAAAAAAGTAGCCATTTTCCTGCCAAAAATCCAAAAGTGGCCATTAAACGTGCAGTTTAGGATCAATTAGTCAAGTGCTCACAAATAACATGCAGAGGTTGACCAGAGAACAAAACCTCTTGGCTTTGATTCATAACCCCCATCGGACCACCCACACTGTATGCTCAAGGACCATATGTGCTCATTAACAGAACAATAAGATCTGAAATTCTAGGCCTGTTTATATTCACTGCACTCTGCTGGGTGTCTTGCTCAGTAGGAGATGAGAGTAGTTAATGTCATTATAGCAGCTTGTAAGTGTTATAAATTTGTTCCTTGAATAAGCCCTTTGGAGAGCTTCTATGTCCTAATGTCACAAAAACATCTTAGACTATTATGTAAAACTCATTAATCTATGCCAAGAGGATTCAACTCTTTCAGGAGTTCTAACAACTACAGTAGTTACCGGTCTATGGCATTTTAGGGCTTCCCCTTAGGGGGTCAAGTAAAGCATGTTATTACCAATGGGCATGCATCAGAAGCCAAGAGATGGTGGCCCAACACTAGGCCTTGACCACAAAGCACACAGGCTAAGTGGAGGCTGGAGTGAAGACTAGTTCTGGAGGATGGCTCCCTCTGTGCTAACGCTGGAGGTCTTGGGCCTTCCAGATGGACAGTCTTAGGAGTACAGGTCAGCAGGAGCTGAGGATCTGAAGCAGGCTGGGCTTGCTCTGGGCCATCGAACCTCCCCACTTCCTAAGGAGATAGAATTCCTAAGGAAAAAATGACTAGACCTATATCTTAAAAATTCTGGAGCCTAGGCCTAGAGATGTAAGTGTGTGAGGGTTGGAGATGAGGACTTTTGTTGGCAGGACCTGGTGGGTTACATGATGGGAGGCTCGACTATGCATTGTCTCTTAATCAGCAGCATAAAAAAAAAAATTAGGTACCAGGTGATTTGGAAAATACCACTGAATGGACTACGATAAAACATGAATACTCTGAAGGGAGAAACTGGAGGTAGGAGAGAGTGATCAGATTGACTTAGGGTTCGTAAAATACACAAGATTGAATGATGTTTGCTTTTGCAAAGCCACCTTGGATATCTACACTACACACAAGACTGTTTTATAACAATAAATTAGCCCCTAATTGTTATAACCACACACACTGTGTGCTACAGCAATTAGTTTTTTTCTATTTTCTGGTAAAAATTATAAGCAGGAATTGGTGGGCTTGGGTTTTATGTAAGTCAAGGCAAGTCCCTGATATTAATGAATTGATTGACTTTAAAGGAATACACATACACAAGAGAGGTGTTCTCACTTGTGAATATCAGGTGCAGTGTTGTGATTTCACACCTCTATTGTCTGAGCAGCGCTTTCATACCCATCTGCCCCTCCAGGGACTGAATCCCTGGTTTGATTCTTGCAAATGGACAAACACAATCAAAGAACAGCTTGGCATTGACATCTCTGGCTCACGGAACCCAATAAGGAAGTTGGGATGGCCCACCCCTCTCAGAACGTCCAAAAGGGGGAGGCAAGGGTCAGTTATATCTATTCTATAAGATGGACAATGAATGCACACAGCACTAATATGACATTACCATCATCTTAATTTGCCATAAAGGAAGAGTTCAGAAATCATAATTCCTGACTCCTCTTCCAAGCTCTGGGAGCTACGCTATCCAAATGGTAGCTGCTAGCCATTTAAATGTGACTATTTAAATTTAAAGTAGTTGAGGGCTTCCCTGGTGGCACAGTGGTTGAGAGTCCGCCTGCCGATGCAGGGGACGTGGGTTCGTGCCCCAGTCCGGGAAGATCCCACAAGCCGCGGAGCAGCTGGGCCCATGAGCCATGGCCGCTGAGCCTGCGCGTCCGGAGCCTGTGCTCTGCAACGGGAGAGGCCACAGCAGTGAGATGCCCGCGTACCACAAAAAATAAATAAATAAATAAAAATAAATGTAAAGTAGTTGAAATGAAATACAATTAAAAATTTGGTTCCTCAGTTATACTAGCTACATATCAACTGTTCAATGACCAGTGGCTATTGGACAGAACAGGTTCACAATATTCTCATCATCACAGAAGGTTCTACTGGACTTGGCTGGTTCAGATTAACCTTGGATATAACTTTGGGCCTTTGTGATGAGAATCATCTACCAATTAGAGCAATTAAAGTGCCAAGGTGAAGCCTGAGGGGATGGTGAAGGAGAGCTTTACCTCTACTGTCCATCGGCTACCCCTTCACTCCTTGACACGGTCAATTTATACTTCTTTGATCTTACATAAATGACCATGAAAATGTAGCTTCAAGCTCTCCCCACCCCACATTCTGGAACCACTACTGGTCATGACAGAACTCAGAATAAATTAATTCAGGCCCCAAACACAGGAAGCAACAGAATTTTTATTATGCTAATGGATCATGTACTATTTATCTACTTCTTGTTGCCAGAGTGTTTTTTAACCCTTATTTTTTAAATAAAGAAAAAAAAATTGACTTGTTATTTGGGTTTCTCTAACTCATGAAGAATTCCAAGTTCTGCCTTCTTGGGGTTTCACGGCCATATATGACGATCTCCAAGGGAACACTCTGTGCTGCTTTTGCTCTAATAAACTGCTCTACTAGCTCTGAGATTTGACACCTAATTTAATGGGAAAAACTGAGAGGACTATTTTTAGAGAACAATCTGTTATTGAAACTCCCTCATATTTCCAGTCAAGAGTGTAAGCATTCTCTTAGGTACAAAAGAAAACACCCTACCAGGAGAGAGCAATCCAAATTCAAGAGGAGATAGGCATCATACAGAGCTAGAAGAAGAGGACCAATCATCCAAACCACTTAAAAAATAAATACATAAAGTTTGTTCCCCCCAGATCCAGTCCAGGTCTGAGGCAGCAGCTTTTCCAATGGGAAATGATGAAAAAGTTTGTGCAGTCTTGGAATCATTCTACACTCAAGAGCTAGGTTTACTGTTTCCAAGAGATGTAATAGAATGATTTCCTTTGTCGTGGAACTGATGAATAGGACCCACCTTGCCTAGGGCAGAGAGGCCCTAAGTACCTCCATTAATTCTAAAGACAGCTGTCAGGGAGCCTTCAGCAACCTAGGGCTTACTAAGAGGGGCCACAGCTGACTCTACTGCCCGCACCTGCCGTGCCAGCCCTGAGATCAGAGTTCATAAAGAGAGAATCGTTTGCGGGAGGTGATTCTCTGGCCTGGCTGTACTATGCACACTATGGGCACTGTGTTTTCTTCACCTCTCAAGATGTCCTAGAGCTTTCCCTACCTCAGAACTTAGCGTTCTTCCTCATTCTGTGCCAGTGTGTGGAGCGACTTGGCCAGCTCTCCACTGCTGGATGCCTGGGCTGCTTCCAATATTTTGCTATGATGAACTATGCCGCCATGAACAATCTTGTACCTCTGCCATTTCATACATGTGTAGGTCTATTTGTAGGATAAATGTCAGGAAGTGGGACTGCTATATCACAGGGCCAAAGCATCTGGAGTCTCGGTAGATATTGCCAAATTCCCTTTCACTGGGTTGTCACCTTTTGCTTTCCTGACGCAATGTATTAATACGAGTATCCCGTTCCTCACAAATTCCCAGACAACACTCATCTCGGGAAGTTTACTGTAAACATAAACTTTCGAGCAACATTTCTTAAAGTTCCTAAGAATCACCTGGAGGAATTTGTTTAAAACGAAGATTCTTGTGATCTATCCTGAGATATTCTGATTCAGTACCCTGGATTAGAGCCCAGGAAGCCACATTTTAAACAAGCACTGTAGCAATTCTGGTACAGGTGATCCCATGACCTAACTTTTTATAAGATCTTCACTGTCTTAGTAAACTGGAGCATCCCTGTTGAGCCACAGAGCGTGGTTTTTGCTGGCTAAACTGCAAGGGCAGTGCCACACAGGGATCCTGGACTTAAAATCCAAACTGCCCAAGTTTGAATCCTGGCTCCATCACTTGCTAGACATGTGTTCTGGGGCAAGTGATTTCATATCTGGGTGCTGCTGTTTTAACTGTAAACTGGGGCTAATAGTACTATTGCCTTCAAGATTAAATGAGCTAAAAGTTGTTAACACTTTCAATAATGCTTGATCCCTGGTAATTATTTTTAGTGTTATCTTACAAGGTGGAAACTGCTAGTTATCTACCCCAATATCCATTATCCCCCATCTTCCATGGTAACTGAACTCTTGATTTGGGGCTGGGCATAGCCACCCAGAACAAAGATTGTATTTATCAGTCTCTCTTGCAGCTCTTTGTGGCTGGCAAGTGAGACAGAGCAGGACTGACTACATAATTTGAAGGGTTTGGTGCAAAATGAAAATGAAGAGCCTTTTGCTGAAAAGGCAGGAAAAGGGCGCTATTAAAGGTATTAAATATAAAGCTTTTACATTTCTTCTGAAATTTCTCACTTGACCTGTCAGGATGATTTTTATTTGCTGTTTGCTGTTGCTCCCTGGGGCACGCAGATTCTGGGGGGGAAGTGGAGACACTCAAAGGCACCAGGAGGACAGCCCAGAGGATACTGGGTTCCCCATCTTGTTCAACACTGGGGGCTGGGAAGTCAGGCTAGGCATCTACTCTTCCCACAGTCCCGCTGCCCCCGCCCACTGCAGATGGGGGACCCCCAAGTGTGTTACGACCTCTACGTGCTGGGATGGTCTTGGTGTCTGTGGTGAAGGTGAGTGCGTTGCTAAGCCCCCAATGAGTCCTGCTTTGTGTGCTCTGACACTGGTGCCTCAGGGTGGGGACCACAGTCGCCATGCCCTGCTCCAAGTTGCCTTGGGACACTTCACCTGACACAAATCCTCCCTAGACGCATAGGCAACTGCAACTGGGTGCAGAGGGCCACAGCAACTGCTAGGTGGAGATGGAGATGGGGAGACTGGGAAGGCCCAGGGCGCCAGGGGGAAAGGGGTCAGCTGTGGAGAACTAGTCCTGGGGAAGTAAGAGGAGGCAGTGGGTGGAACCCTGCCTGAGCTGAGGCCTCAAGCCCCCAGCGCGTTCTCCACTGTTCCACTGAACTTCACTTACGAAACACAAACATGAATTTATTAAGAAATTCAAGATGGTGGCTACAGAGCCCTAAACCCAAACCAAAAGGCCTCATGTAACTGTACTGGTTGCATGCCCACGGAGCTAGTCCTGCACATAAGTATATGTCGTATGGGCAACTTTCGGGAGATGCCCTTAAAATTATCTTTCCCATCCATCTTCCTGCCTTGGATGCATTTACAATGGCTGGAACATTTGCCACTATCTGAGGCCATGAGGATAAGGGCTACACCTGGGGATGGCAAAGTGTGAGCTAGAAGGAGCCTGGATTTCAAAATAGAGCCTTTCATTTAAAGTTATTAGGGCCACGGTTCCTACCCTGGGTACAAGAATGGTTTCAGAGGTTCATGACATTGTAGACAAACCATTATGTGTCTGAATATTTTGCTGGGAGAGAATCCATGGCTCTCATCAGATTCTCAAAGAGGCCCATGACCCTAAGCATTTAAGGACTGAGCTTTGAGCAGCTGCAGACATAGTTTTCTTTAGCTGTTTACCTGTTGAAGTAATACCAAGGCACTAACCAGAGCCATGTAAAATGTTGAAGTGAGCAACATGGATAAGACATCAACAGGACTGGAATGATGAAAGAAGGGGATTGTGGCCAGGCCAGGAGAGAGGTTCTAACCCCTTTGTGCCCAGCACTGTTTTGGTGAGATGAGATTCATGGTTTACACCAGAAATATAAAGGACTTCCACTTGATCATGATCTGAAAGTTGCCAGGTCCCTGGATACAATTTATTATTCAAAAGCTGCTGCACACTGTCTATAAATCACTGCAAAGTAGTGGCTCTTTCCAACAAGTCTTCAATGTCCTTGGCCAAAGGCCAGAGTTTAAGAATCCCTTCCGTAACTTCAGGGGAGGCATCTGAGCTACAGGGAGCATACTGACATTTGCAGTGGCCAGCCCGGCATCTAGACAAGACAAAGTCAGTGGTCCACTCCCACAGAATTTTCTGTTGCCTGGATGGAAGTCTTCCCTTTGGAATGAATCAGCCCTGACACCAGCTCTTGGTTTTATTTTGGTTTTAAACCAACTAGGACAATTTATTACAAATACTCAGTGCTGCTCAGGTACGAGATGTACAAGTACCACAAATTAAAACAAACTTGGCTTGTCAAAAGTGCAAGCCTTCTCCCTTCTAAATCACATATCTGCACATACTTAAGCTTGGAAATGAGAGCTTTACTCTTTTGTAGCCAATTTTTCATTCCCTTACACAAATTTCTGTTGCATCTTAAACAGAAGGAATAAAAATATGTTTTCATCTTTCCTCTTAAAATGTGCCTCTCTCGCCTTTAATTTTTGGTGTACTCTTTTTATCTCACTTTTCCATTTTAATATGGCAGAGATAGAAACAAGTACTATTTTTTAATCTTCCAATAGTTCAGAAGTTTGGGAATGCAAGTATTTAGAGAGACAATACAGTCTATCAGTTAAAAACTCAGTTGCCTAGATTCAAATCTAGTTCAGTATAATCTGGGCAAGTTACTTAGCTTTTTCATTGTGCCTCAATTTCCTCTTCTGTAAAGTGGGAATAATAACAGTACTAATATCCAGCTCATGGATCTGTTGTGAGGATTAAATGAGTTATGGCTGGTATGCAGAAAATATTTGATAAGTATGAAGCTACCACTATTATCCTAGCACACACACTATCATAATTCTAAAATGAAAAGAATTTATAATCTACTTTGGAAGGGACTAGAATTCAGGGTCACTTATTGAGAACTTATCCTGAGGAAAGGGGGCCTCAGCTAGAACCGGACGTTTACTCCTTGGGAACTTGGGATCCAGGCAGATGAGTCACACAATGGTGGGATCAGTACAATTGGGAACCAAATTTCTTTGAGATTGGTTTTATATGGAGATGGTGCTGCTGGGCAGGAAATCTCCATACCTTGCTCTTGTTGAGAGAATTAAAGACAAGATAAACTAGATGAGGGTCAGCATCTTCTGCGCTCTCCAACTTACCATAACACTAAAAACTTCCTAATAATAAATGATTCTTAAATTATTATTATCAGTCACAATATTGATGGCACCTACTTAATGGGCAGCCAATCTTTAATAAGCTCTATGAGGTTTTAATCTGAGTGGTTCCTGAAATAGTTGAAATGAGGGCTCTTTTAAATATTCCACATTTATATTTTAAATTCAGACTTGCAATGTGCCTCCTTCATATTGCATAAGTTTACTTTGTAATATATTCCCAGGAATTTTTGGCAAGTAAAGAAAAACATCAATTTCATTTTGGTCCTTCTTTCAGCCTCTTTGTTCATCTATTTATAAACAATCTTCTCTAAGCCCAGGTGCTCCCCTTCTGCTCCCCAACTTAGTTTCTTTAATATATCATCACTTTGCTTTCTTTCTATAATTGCTGACTCTTGATTTCTTCCCCTATCGGCAACTCCCCAATGGAAATGATTTCAAACAGTGCTGAAGCAAAAAATTACCCAAATATTGTGTGCTGCATTTTCTTTCTTTGCCTTTATCTTATCGATAAGTAAAAAATAAAAAAAAATATATACCTCAAGTGTCTACAGAATATTAAGTTTTATAAAACATTTTATATCTCCCCTGTCTCCATTGATCTCACAATAATCCTGGGAGGAAGGGAGGGTATATGATAATTCAGAGAAATTAAACAAGCAGCTCGGTGCTTTGTGACCACCTAGAGGGGTGGGATAGGGAGGGTGGGAGGGAGGGAGACGCAAGAGGAAAGAGATATGGGGATATATGTATATGTATAGCTGATTCACTTTGTCATAAAACAGAAACTAACACACCATTGTAAAGCAATTATACTCCAATAAAGATGTTAAAACAAAAACAAGCAGGCATTTTGACCTTATAAAATTTGAGGATCATAAAATTTTCACCAAAAACCCTAGACTTATGACTCCTGTTATGTTCGTTAGCTAATTATTCCTACTCGAATGGAAAGAAAAATAGAGCAATCTCTTAATTCTGGAACCCCTGGGATGTAGCATGGTCCCCATCAGGGAATTTCCTGATTCATGAAAAGAAACTATGACATCTTGGGTAAATCAAGTACTGCTTTCAAGTTTTCCTTCATCTCACAGTTGGTCTCCTTTATGAGGAGGAATGGGTCACAGTGTATGGTAAAATACACACTATTAACCCAATGTAACCCAAGTTAACCATCAAAACTAGTGTCAGTAAGTGTCTCCCACCCTGGTAGACCAGTGATCTCCTTCTGAACCTCTGAAAATCACTGTTAACGGAAGGATTCCGTTAGGTTCTTTTTTATTTCCTCAGTTTTACAGTGTTCTAGACTTGGGATATCTGGTGTTAAGAGATTCATTGACCATTGATATGCAAATATTTAATTGGTCATGATTTTTGAACACCTTTCCACACTATTTATTGAAAAAATATTTTACTGACATTATATATTAAATCTCAGAATATTTACCATAAAAAGCAGGGAGGAGACAATTGAGTGTGGAAATGGGAGAAGAATATATTCTGCTGAAATGGGAAAAAGAGAAAAGGGATAAGACAGTGAGTGTATCAGCCAAGGATCTATGGCAAAAAAATGCCTATAAAGAGTCTAGAAATGGCCTGGAGTTTGAATATAATTTACTACTCAAGTTCCAGGCCCAAAGACCACATCATATGTAAAATATATTGTTATAAGATCTTCTTGTCTCCCAAATCAATCAAACATGCAGTCAATAGGAAGTTACTGGACACCGACGATGTGTTCAGCCCTGTGCTTTCAGTGACTCAAGTCCTGGACATCGCTCAACACTTGTAGCGATTTATACAACACTAGCCATATGGGGGCAGGGGGTAGAGTTGAAGGTACAAACTCCCTACCTCTCACCTTCCTTATTCCAAAGGATTAATTAAAATTAAGAGAAAGAAAGTCCACTCTCCAAAAAAAGAGGGAAGCTCCTAGAATTTATGATAAGGACTGAGCCACAATTTTGAAGTAGTGGAGCTTTCTGAAGTCCACAAGCTCATGTTGGTTTAGTCTTCCTTCTCCTTCTTCCATATGCTTCTACTAGTAAAGGTCTGGGCCCAGACATGCATAGGGTGAGTCTAGATTTCGTTTCCTTTCCTCCCAAGAAGCAGTCAGGCCCATGCCCACTTTGTACCTATGTGTTTCTCAGGAACCTAAAGAAATCAAGCGGTCACTGGGCAAGGAAGGATATGGGATCTCCCAAAGAGCATGCCTGTTTCTAACAACACACAGTGAAACGATGACCCACCAGCAGCCTTCACTCACCCTACACCATTTCCAAAAGTCAGCTTATCCCTTTTGAAACCACCTCCCCCATGAGGGACGTGGTAGGGACATGACTTCAAAAAGGCACATTAAGACCATTAATCTTAGTTGAGGAAATTGTTAAGAGGAATAAATTCTTCTTCAGCCAACATCATGCTGACATAAAAATGACGTCCTAGGAAACAAGGGGAGAGTAACCAAAAGGACAAATGTTTCTGGTTAAAATTCTTTTTTTTTTAATTTAACATCTTTATTGGAGCATAATTGCTTCACAATGTTGTGTTAGTTTCTGCTGTATAACAAAGTGAGTCAGCTGTATGCATACGTATAGCCCCATATCCCCTCCCTCTTGCGTCTCCCTCCCACCCTCCCTATCCCACCCCTCTAGGTGGTCACAAAGCACCAAGCTGATCTCCCTGTGCTATGCGGCTGCTTCCCACTAGCTATCTATTTTACATTTGGTAGTGTCTATATGTCAGTGCCACTCTCTCACTGCATCCCAGCTTACCCTTCCCCCTTCCCATGTCTTCAAGTCCATTCTCTACGTCTGTGTCTTTATTCATGGCCTGCCCCTAGGTTCACGAGAACCATTATTTTTTTAAGATTCCATATATATGTGTTAGCATATGGTATTTATTTTTCTCTTTCTGACTTACTTCACTCTATATGACAGACTCTAGGTCCATCCACCTCACTACAAATAATTCAATTTCGTTTCTTTTTATGGCCGAGTAATATTCCATTGTATATACGTCTGGCTAAAATTCTTCTCCAACTTTTCCTGAAACTCTTTAGGAACAAGAAGTTCCAGAAAGCAAAGCAGTTCCCTTCCAGGTTACTCCAGTGTGGATCAGTGTGAATGCTAAATATTCTCGATCATCTTCAAAGAGTTCCCCGTCTCAGCAGTAAGAAACATTGTGCTAGTCACTAAGGAACAAAGTAGCATTCGATTTATACAAACTTGTCAGGTATCCTATTCTAAACTAATTATCAGAAGGCTGTGTAAATTCACAATTTGCTTCTGAAATGTTGTATCTATGAAATGTTTACAAAGACAAGCCCTGGTTATTTGACTCACAAAAGTACGGAGGATCCTGAGGCTTATGTTAGCCTATCATCCCAGAAAGCAGGCTGCACAAGAAACTTGTGCTATGATTAGAAAAACACATTAAAAATACCTGTGGGTAGGGCTTCCCTGGTGACGCAGTGGTTGAGAGTCCGCCTGCCGATACAGGGGACGCGGGTTCGTGCCCCGGTCCGGGAAGATCCCACATGCCGCGGAGCGGCTGGGCCCGTGAGCCACGAACGCTGAGCCTGCGCGTCCAGAGCCTGTGCTCCGCAACGGGAGAGGCCACAACAGTGACAGTCCCGCGTACCGCAAAAAAAAAAAAAAAAAGTAGCATTCTAAGTAAAAATTTCCACAATCAAGGTTTTGACATGCTAAATACATATTAAGATAAATATATAACTTTTCAAAACTGGTGGGCAATGTCTCGTTAGTAGTCCATGTGCCAATTTGGGGGAACACTGGTCTACCGAAATAAGAGCACACTTGTACCTGCTCCTAATAATTCCGTGGTAGTGTAACCCCAGAGGAGATATTCAGTCTCATTTCAGCTTTTCATCTCTTAGAATATGGGAGTGCAGCATAGCACAGTGGTCTAAAGTTTAGACCTTTGAATAACACTGTTTTGAGTTCAAGTCTTGCCTCAGTCACTTACTAGCAGGGTGACCATGGGCAATTTACTCAACCTGCCTGTGCCCCACTTTGCTCATCAACTCAATGGCATCAATAATACCTGTCCCATAGGGTCACTATGATGATCCCTGAAGAAATATGCTTAATACCTTTAGGACAGGTTGACATGCAGTAAGCACTCAATAAGTGTTAGCTATGATAATTCTCCCATTTTGACCTTTGCTCCATTCATGTTGGACCACTCTTATACTGGCATAAACTTTGCAACCTATCTTTGTGTCTTTGCTGTGTACCTGGCTTGCCTTACCCAACTTTCAGAATCCTATTCATCCATCACAGCACATCAGAAATTTCACCTCTTTCAGAAAACTTCTCTGCTGCCTTCCCTTCCCTAACAAAACTTCTCCACTCTTTGGACTCTGTGAACCTTTGTACCTCTTCTGTTACACATACCACATTCCGTCCTGGAACCTGGATGTTTGCCTCCGATTCCCTATTGGCTTATAATCTTTCACAGGAAAGATCCCTGTCTCCATCATTGCTGAATCCTGCCTAGCCCAAAGCCCCACACCCCTGCAGAAGAGACACACAATAAATGCTATTTCCCTTGTCCCCAGCTCCAGGTGGTACCTCGGAATACAGGCTGTGCTAGATTCAGAGTCATTAGTGTGCCTTTTAAAAAGTAGCACATGTGCCCTGAATATTCATAAAACAGCCTTTTGCCTAATTTACAATTTAACTAAAATAAATATTTTCCTTACTTTTATAGTGTCTTATACTTTTGAGTTGTCAAACTGTCAAGCTTAATTCAGCTCTGGATTCTCTTTGTAAGTCTTTTAACAGCTCACAATTGTATAAAGCTTTACAGTTTGTAATGTTCATCCACTCAAATCAGTTCACATGAGCCTCACAGTACTCTTTATGGGAATTCTCCTCCTTCTGCAGATGTTGAAAATAAGACTTAGGATAAATGCCTTGTATAAGACCACATGGCTGAGCACACTCAGACCCTGGGTGGGGCGTGCATGGTGGTAGGTTGAGATCTGGTTCTGATGCAAGTTCTGGTGAGGAGCTCTCATCACAGTGATACCATACTGGTGATCCATATAGTTAGGCAGTCTATTAGAGCCACAAAGAAAGGCTAAGAGATGTCTTCCTCATATACAAAGTGATTTTCTTAAGTTATCCAAAAGCGCTGCATCTCCCACTTGAGTTTTCCACTTGTATCACCAAAGAGAAGGATCCTATCTTTAAATAATAAACTCATATAAAGGCCATACCAGCCAATGACTGGTCCCGAGGACCACCTGAGCACCTTGTCAGATAAAAGACCTCTGAATTCATTACTCGTTTGCTCTGTGTATGGTTTTCACCCTTGTACACTCTAAGCTTGCTGAGGCTAGGAGCACGGGCAACTTCCACCCAAAAAGTGTAAGTCAAACAGGTTTCACTGCACAGCCATGTGAAACGTTTACTGGTATCTGCCTGGAAATCTGCAGGGGGCTGTATCTGAGCAAGTAGAGAACTACGAGAGTGTGCATGCCATAGATACAGGACACTGAGTGTTTTCCAGACCCTCATCAACAGTATCTTCTGTAATATCCTAAAAAATGACCAAATCAATGAAGCTGATTCCAGTTTACAAGTACAGTCTCAGATCAGAAGCAATCTTGGAGGCAGAATGCCTTTATCTCAAGCTACCTGGGACCACTGTTCTAATCTGATTCAACTGGGTGCATTTGGGAATGAGGGGGAGAGTTACATGGATCATAAAGCCTAAATATAAAGTAGTTAAAAGATTCCTGGATTCTAACCTGCCTCTATCATTCTACTTTTCCAGGCTTCTGTTTCCTCATCCATAAAATAAAGGGATTACAAACACCCCTCCATCTGTGCCATTCCACGATCCCAATAATTTCAAAATTAATAGGCAAAAAAAGCAATAAGTACAAGTGAAGAAATCAGACCCTGGTTTGTTTTTTAATGAAACGGAAGAAAACAAAAACTGGTTAATTCTACGCCAGAGAATGCAACCATTTTCAGTCTGCTCGACAGTGGAAGGAAATTTTATATTTCTCTGTGCTCCAAGAGATAAAAATTTACAGATGACTTCAGGAGGGGTCATGAAACTTGGCTCCCCCAGCCAAAGGGAAACTGCTCAAAACTGCTTTCTCTATTCTACTCAAACTGTTCTTGCCAAGATCACCAGAAACCTTCAGTGTTGTTCCAAATCCAATATTTTCTCTTTGTCTTCATCTCACTTCTCTGCTGCATTCAACACAGTTGGATACTCCCACTAGAAACACTCTCTTCCTTTAGCTTCTACAGCATCCCCCTGTGTTGACTTGTCTTCTGCTTACCTGGCCACCTCTTCTTAGTCCTCCTGGTTGGCACCTTCTCTATGTCTCCACTCTAAACTTTGGAACATCCTCAGTGCTTAGTCTTCTACCCTCTCTCTCTTCTTATCTATATTATTTTGCTAGCTGATCATGTAGTCCTGGGCATTAAATACTAGTTGCATGCAGATAATTCCCAAATTTTTGTCTCACCATCAGACCTCTACTCTGAACTCCAGACACCCATATCGAATTGTCTGCTGGACATCTTCATTTAAAGCTCCAACAAGGGCCTCAAATGTCACATGTCAAATCAGAACTCTTGATTTTCCCTCTCCTCACTTTGGCCCTCTCCCATCTGTCCCTCTCCCATTCTTCTCCATCTCTGTAAATGGCACACCATCTATCCAGTTGCTCAAGTCAATTACCTAGAGATTATTCTTGATTCTCCTTACTTCCCACATCCACTGCATTAATGAATCCTGTTGGCTTACCTCCAAAATATGTCCCAAACCTACTCTTCAACTCTACAAACTCTACCAGTATCGAAACCACTATTATCTCTTGTATACATTACTGCAAAGGTTGGTGTCCTAACTTCCATTCTCACTGCGTATTTATTCTCCACAAAGCAGAAGTGTGACCCTTTTAAAATAGAATTCATACTTAAATCCCTCCAATGGATGTCCACTTCAATTATTATAGATTAGAATCCAAATTTCTCACCATTGCCTGAACGTATCTCCCCAAGATCGAGCCCTGCCTACCTCTCGACCTCTCTCCTTAGCTCACTGTGCTCTGGTCACACGGGCCTCCTTTCTGTTCCTCCATCACACGCAGTTCACTCCTACCTCAGGGCCTTTGCACTGCTGACCGTCCACCTGGTATACTCCTCGCCCTCCCTCCCTGGTGCATGGCTGCTCTTTCTCCTCACTCTGCTCTCAGTTCAACGTCACCAGAGAAGCTCTCCTAACAATTAACTGTAGCAGGCAGTCCCATCCTTCATGATTTCCCATCACCCTCTTTCATTTTATTCATAATGTACCTGAACTGACTTTATTTCTTTGTTTATGTGCCCATTGCCAAAATTCCCCACCAAATTATAAGCTCCACAAGGGCAGGATTATGCCTGGCTTCTGGGTATCCAGGGTCAAGGCACTAGCCCTTCTCCACCTAGAAGTCAGAGTGACCTTTATAAAACAAAAGTCATATCAGGTCATTACTTGCTAAAAACCTCCAGAGGCTTCCGTCTCTCTCAGAATAAAGTCGTAAGTCTCCATGGCCTGCACTAGGCTGACATGATCTGGCCCCCAGATTCCTGTGTGGCCTCATCTCCTCTCCCTAGCCCCCTCTCTCACTAGCTGCTACACTGACCTCCTTGCCTTCCCCCAACATAGCATTCCAGCCTCAGATCAAACGTTTCCTCTCCAGAGAGTCTTTCCCTGCCCACCTGAGCCCACACTTACCCTGTCCCATTTCTCTCCATGAAACTTACACCTTCTGCCATGTTGTACTGTTGTTAGTTGCATCATTTATCTCAAGCTCTCCCCGCCAGGATGCATGCTCTATGTGACATGGACTATTATTTTGTTCACTCCTGAATCCCCAGCACTGGGCATACGTAGGTCTTCAGTAGGTATTTGTTGAATGCATGAATAATCTGGTCTTCTGAAAATTGCTAAGTCTTTCTAAATTGTGCCTGTCTAGGTAGATTATACATAAGCATAGAAAGATTTATCCTAATGGCAATTGTTCTTCTTTTCAATGGTCTAGGCCCAGAGCAACAACACCCAAGCTCCAGATAGGACAGCTACACCTGAGGGAAAGAACAGAGGTGCCTCTACCCAATCCCTCACTGGCACAGCACCAAGGGCACCTCTTTTCCCTGAAGTTTCCATTTCTAGTTGGTCTTACCATTTGCGGACTTGAAGCTTGTTTTCAACATTTTAATTCTATGACTTAGAGAGACATGTCTCTGAAGAGAGACTAAAGTTCCCCCTGAAAGTGGTGATTCATTCTGTAATGAGCATGTTTGCTGAGATGAGAAGCTGCCCAATGGACACTTAGACCCCAGATTTCTGTCTTATTAATTGCTACTGTGAATGACAAAGCAACTGCATACCACTTACAGATTCCTCACTTGGCTAAGTCTTCAATGTTCCTAATACAAATAATGAAAACAGCATGAAAAAATAGGCTTAAGTGAAAACAAATTAAGCCTGCTGACCTTTTTGGTATAAAGCTTTTTGCCAGCTGTAAAATGGTGACTTCAGATATTAATTTAATATCCTCAAAATTAAACTATTCTTTTTCCTCCAGTCCATCTCTTACAGTCCAATTAGTAAATTCACAAATATTTACTGAACTTATTATAATCTACTGAGCCCTGGTGGAGGGATGGGAACAGTGGGAGAGATGTCGATACACACACACACACACACACACACACACACACACACACACACACACACATATTTATATAACTCATATATTTATATATCTTACAGTGTGTTCTTCCAAAATAACTATTCTGATTTCTTTAAATAACAAGAATAAGGAAAGTGGGAAAATAACAAAATGAAAGAGAAATTCCAGGAACTTCAGAATCTTAGACAACCAAGGGCAGTTTTTAATTTAGAATTGCTAAGAAAACTCCCCCTGTTGGGTAGACTGCTGCTCAGACTGGTAGGGAAGCTGGACTCTGGTGGCTCTTCCAGGCTTGGGTGAGTGTGACCAGTACAGCTGAATCAACATCTTTATGAACAGACTGACAGCAAGAAAGTCCAAGAGCTTTAGTCCATCTGATTCATCAATGAGTTCTGAATGGTAACACTTCACTAGATCATTAATGGCACATTTAGCTCACGTGAGCCAAACACCAATTCTATAGTCCATTCATTTAATATATTTTAAGTGCTTTTACAGGGCTGGGACTAGGCAAGGGAGGCCAAGTCCAGGGTCGGAGTCTGTCTTTATTTAAATTTTAATATTTTCTTCATCATGGAATTTTTGCATTAGTTTTGCATTTTTAAAACAGACATTTTTCAAAAGAAGACATACAGATGGCTAACAGGTACATGAAAAGATGCTCAGCGTCATTAGTTATCAGGGAAATGCAAATCAAAACCACAATGAGATGCCATCTCACACCTGTCAGAGTGGCTATAACCAAAAAGACCACAAATAACAAGTGCTGGCAAGGGTGTGGAGAAAAGGGAACGCTTGTGCACTATTGGTGGGAATGTAACAAAACAGTATGGAGGTTCCTCAAAAAATTAAAAATAGAACTATGACCCATATGATCCAGCAATTCCACTTCTGGGTATTTATATAAAGAAAAATGAAGACAGTAACTTGAAAAGATATATTCACCCCCATGTTCATTGCAGCACTCTTTACAAAAGCCAAGATCTGGAAAAAACCTAAGTGTCCATCAATGGATTAATGGATAAAGAAGATGTGGTATATATATACATATACGCACAAAAAATGGAATATTATTCAGCCATAAAAAAGAACAAAATCTTGCCATTTGCAACAACATGAATAGACCTTAAGGGTATTGTGCTAAGTGAAGTAAGTCAGACAGAGAAAGACAAATACCATACCATGTGATCGCTCTTATATGTAGAATGTAAAGGGAAAAAAACAAGCTCATAGACATAAAGAACAGATTGGTGATTGCCAAAAGTGGGAGACGGGGGATGGGAGAAATGGGTAAAGAGGGTCAAAAGGTAAAAACATAAATAAATATTATTATTATGTATTTTGATGACTGAGTTTTTATGGGGTCCCCTGAACTTTTACAGCCATGGTGAGTGCCTCACTTACCTCACCCCAGTCCCAGCCCTGATTTATTATGTGCAGGGCATTTGGTAAGGTATATAGGAGATTAAGAGAAGGAAGAGACATGGATGCTAACTTCTAGAATCATAGCATAATAGGAGGGAAAAGATATGTTCTTAAATAAGGCCAATAAAATGAAAGAGCAATAAATGCTTTAAGAGAGGTTCAATAATACTGCCAGTGCTTTGGGAGTGCTGTGGCAGGACAGATACCATGATAAGCCTTCTTGCCCCAGCTCTGCCACTTCTAGCTGTGTGAGGTCAGGCAGACCACTTAGCCACTAGAGACTTCCGTTTCCTCACTTGTGAACTAGAGGGAATGTCACCCACTTCAGAGGGTGATTGTGAGATGAAATGAGGTGAAGCACACAGGGGCCCAAAATAAATGACAGCAATGAGTAGTCATGGTTCTAAATGCGCCTGGGGAACACAGATCTAAGACCTCGGTTGTGATACTGGTTATCACATGCCTCCAGAGAGAGAAGGGTGGAGAGACGCAACACGCTGTGTGCATTTTTACAAGAATGCATGAGAGCTACAGCCAGACAATCACATCCATTATTTGGGAATTTCTTTTCAAACTGCTTCAAGGGCTTCACATGGAGGTCTGTGTTATTGGGATCATAAAAGAAAAATCTGTGATAAGGGAGAATGTTTTCCACATGGTCTGGAATCTGATTACCATGATGGATTTCAGGTATCAGCTTGGCTGATCTTAGAGGAAGAGAAGAAAATCACAACAGTTGCTTGAATAATTTACACACAATCTGTACTACAAGGAACTAGCCAGTTTTCTGAAAAATCACTCTCACACCACAGACTACCTAAGGATTTATTCTTCACACACAGGCACACACAAACACACACACACACACACACACAGGTACGCACACACACAGGCACGCGCGCACACACACACGCCCCTTCTAATTCATGTTTGGGTAATGTCTTAGAATTTAGTTTTTAAATGTTCTATATCTTTCTTTGTTCCACAAATTGCTTTCCACATTTGTCAAAAGAAGAAAATACTGGGCTTCCCTGGAGGCACAGTGGTTGAGAGTCCGCCGGCCGATGCAGGGGACGCGGGTTCGTGCCCTGGTCCGGGAGGATCCCACATGCCGCGGAGCGGCTGGGCCCGTGAGTCATGGCCGCTGAGCCTGCGCGTCCAGAGCCTGTGCTCCGCAACAGGAGAGGCCACAACAGTGAGAAGCCCGCGTACTGCAAAAAAAAAAAAAAAAAAAAAAAAAGGAAGAAAATACTATCCTGTGTCTGTGTGATAAATCTCTGTTCTCCAGTAAAACACTTGCTCAAACTGGCAGACAATGGGAGAGTTGGTGGCATCATAATGGCAGGACCAAAACGTAACTGAAAAATTCACCTTTTCTATCTGATGCTTCTGCCTAGACACATTCACAGAATGTCTCTGTGATGCCCAGGCTCACCTGGTATTTCTTTTCATTCAGCAAATCCTGATAATGTGTTGGCCTTCATACATTTCCAAGGCAGCAGCACCGCAGTGACTAAGATTTGTTCATCCACTTGTCAAATATTTATTGAGTACCTTTCTGGTGGTAAACACTGTGTTGGGCATGGGAGAATCCACAGTGACACAAGTGAGACAGGTTCCTTGCTATCGCAAAACTTACAGTTTAACAGGGTTGGCAGACAATAAATACATAATTAAATAAACAAGAAAAATATCAGAGCTAATGTGCTACAGAGAGAATTAAAATTGGGCGATGTGATAGTGACCATGAGGGAGGTCATACCTGGGGTATGGGGTGCCCCAGGAAGAGGGTAACATCTCAGCTCAGGCTGAGATGATGAGAAGGAGACAGCTACATGAGGGTCTGGGGGAAGAGGGTTCTAGGATAGGAAATGGCACTACTGAACATTCTCGCCTATTTCATTTATCAGTGAATTAAGCATGTCGTGAGCTCCAGTAAATGGATCTTGTGAATTGGTATTAAGTGTGGGAGGGCAGGCTTCATGGGGACAGAACCGTTGAGCCTTTTAAGCATCTCTTCTAGCTAACAGAGCTATGAGTCATCACGCCGTCCCTGGAGAAAGGATGAAGAAATCTATTCTTCAAGGATTGAGGACCAAAAGAACTAGTGGGCAAAAGTTTTCTCTCCACTTGAACTTTACCAAAGCTGGCTTTGGGAAGTGGGACATGATGGCAGTTTTATGATAGAAACACTAGGTCCCCTGAATGATTGAAGAAAGAACTAGTTTTAGGCTTGGAAGAGCCAGTCATAAAGGACTGAGAGCCAGTGGGAGAAACAAAGAGGGGAGGGGATCATGAAAGCTGAGCTTAACAGGAAGGGAGGGAGGAAGATGAGTTGAATTGAGTCCACTAAGCCCTCCTTAAATGCCTACCATGATGAGGCCAGGTGCTGGGGACACAAAGCAATCCCCAGCCCCAGTGGAGTTTGGGAGAGATGTTTATGATGGATGATGGCAAAGGCCAACAGCTCCTGGCAAAGGCAAAGAGGTAAAGAGGCTGGTTTGGGAGAAAAGGTTGTCAAAATGGTCAACATCTGAGAGGTTGGAATCCTATTCACTACTAGAGGGCAGAAGTTAAGTCCTGCCCTTCTTTGGAAGCCCCTTCAGCATCAAATCCAGCGCCAGACACCCAATGGCAAGATAGTGGAACAGACACAGGCTTTGGAGCAGACAGACCTGGACCCCATCCTGCTCTGGCTGTGTGACCTGGGGCAAGCTGAGTCACCTTGCTGGGTCTCAGTTGCTATATCTTTAAAATGGATATAGCCACACAGATCATACAAGGTTATAATAGGGTTTAGAAATAATATGGGCATGGTATCTGCAACATAGTGACAAGCGGTCATTATTATTATATCATGGCTGAGGATCTCACTGACAAGTAATTTACCATACTATATATTACAGCTCCACAGAAATAACTGACCAGTCATATAAGAGCTGAATACTGAGCCTCTTAGCATATTGTCCACCAGGCCCTTGCATTTTGTTGACAGATGCAAACTCACTGATCAACTGCCTAGGGCTACGCTTTCACTGCTGACTACTCATGAGTTTATATTTTTAGTCAAAACTCAAGACCAAATATCACTTATATGTGGAATCTAAAATACAATACAAATCAACATATCTACGAAAAACAGACTCACAGATATAGAGAAGAGACTTGTGGTTGCCAAGGGCAGGGAGGGGAAGGAAGGAATGGGAGTTTGGGATTAGCAGAGGCAAACTATTATATATAGAATGGATAAACAACAGTGTCCTACTGTAGAGCACAGGGAACTATATTCAATATCCTGCGACAAACCATAATGGAAAAGAATATGAAAAAGAATCTATATATATGTATAACTGAGTCACTTTGCTGTACAGAAGAAATTAACACATGGTAAATCAACTATACTTCAGTAAAATTTTTTATTAACATCTTTATTGGAGTATAATTGCTTTACAATGTTGTGTTAGTTTCTGCTGTAAGAATAGCCATCATCAATAAAATTTTTAAAGAAAGAAATTAGACATTCAAAAGTAAACAAATACATACATAGTCATGACTGAAAAGAAAAAAAAAACCTCAAGACCGAAATGCATGTCTTTCTTTAGCTAAGCTAAAATGTAAGTTTTACCAAGGGGTCATTTGTTGCTTTTGCTCCAAGGTTGAGGGATTTTCATTGTCCTTCTGCTTGTTTGGTGTCTCCTGCTTATATCCCTACTGATTTGAGTGCCTAATGTCTTTTTCCATAACCCAAGCACACAGATACTACATTTTTCTTTCTTTTTTTTTTTTTTTGCATGAGGATACTTGACATATTTTTAAAACAAGACCATAAGATTATCAAGGAACATAAGTTCTACTGGAATTTGTCCAGAGAATGTGGGGCAGTCGTGGGGATGCTTTGACTGCGAGACTCTCATAGGAGTTCCCAATGTAATCTCATTTAGAACTTGGAACCAAGCAGGAATTCTTCTGTTGCCCCAGGGTTCCGTGCCATTTCTAAAGGAAAAGATTGATTTAAAATTTCCTCAAATTAGAATTTATTTGGTGATACTGCCCTTGTGTATGGAAGAATCTGGAAGAAACAATGCCCTTTCATGGTTCTCTTAGTCATTCACATCAGAGCTTAAGTAGAAAAGTTTCTCACCTCAAAGTGCACTGGAAAAAAATGAGTATTATAATTGCTATTTCCTTCACAGAGCACAGACTGGAACAAGAAGACCTGTTACAAAATACAGCCTTGCCACCTGGGATCCCTGTGACCTGCAAGTTATATTACCTCTGTATGCCTCACTTCCCTTAACCCTAAAATGAGGATGAAAATAAGACTCAACTCACTAAGCTGTTGGGAGAATTAAATTAGTTAATAACATCAAATACAGAATAATATATAGATGAGTATTTACAAGTTAGCTATTATTATAGCTATCATTAATATTTCTATCACAAAGATCCTTTGAGACCCCATGTTAGGGGAGAATGGGGAAACAGAGATAAAATAGCAGAATGATTCTTTTCTTAGTCTTTGGAGACAAATGTAGGTTAAAATCCAGGCTCCATCAATTACTTGTTCCATGACTTTGGGAATGTTAAAAAAAAAACCCTCTAAATCCCAGTTTCTTCATCTGTAATGAGTATCTCCTCATTGGGTTATTGTAAGAATTCAATGAGATTATACATGCAAGGCATCTAGCACAGTGCTTGGCATATTAGAATTGCCCGATAAATGCTAGATAAAATAATTATCATTATTTGTCTACTGGGTCTTCTAGCTCAATGCCAACACATTCACCCAGTGCTCAGTAAATGCTTGTAAATGGTCTTTGAGTTTTAGAAACTCTGAAAAAAGATCTAAGGATAAACATAAAAAATGATCATTGATGTGTCCATTCTCAAAATATTTAAATAAAATACGCCAGGTATCATCCTCAGCTCCCAGCTGAGAGTACCTTGATGGCAAGTCATTCTGCAATGCAGCTGGTGGTTGGTGATCAAGACTGAAAGGAGATCAGAACTCTGAATCCCTGCAGTTTATTCTTCAGGATTTTTCCTTTGTCGAGTGTTTCTAAGGAAAAGTTCTTAAATCATCTGAGCCTCAAATGCAGTGTCTACTGTGTATGACCATGTTTCACTGCACATTTGGATAGAATGATGGTGAATATTATCTATTTTTCCAAGACCCATTAATTTTCTAAGAAATCTTAGACTACTAGGCTAATATTACGCTCAGCAAGAGATCATCCATTAATGTATCAAAACTTATTTTATGACAGAATATTGTCACAAAATTATGAATGACTTCCTGATCACCAAAATGACAAATGAACAGAGTTAATTAAAAATATAAACAATTTCACACCCTTTTTATCTCCCAGAAATTTTTATTGTGAGTAGCTGAGTTTGTGGAGAGGCAAGAGGCTTGAGGGATATTCTGAGGGACAGAGAAATTTTATTAACAACTAAGCTGTCCATTTTCAGCTGTTACACAAACAGGTTGCCCTCAACCTCTCTCAAAAGTTGCTTAACGACATACTTGACAGACAAGAGGCCCACGTGGATCAAAATTGAGCATGAAATCATTGGTAATTATTGATGTGTTCTTTAAATGGAGGGTGGTCTAAAAACCTGGGATTTATTCTCTATAGCTACTCTAGTTTCCTTTTACATTCAATAATCTTTAGAGCATACATGTATGGAAAGCAAATAAGTCCCACTTCACAAGCCCAAGATTAAAAATGAATCATGCATGCCTAATAGCCAAGATATGGAAGCAACCTAAGTGCCCATCAATAGACGAATAGATAAAGGAGATGTGGTGTATATATACAATGGAATATTACTCAGCCATAAAAAAAGAATGAAATAAAGCCATTTGTGACAACATGGATGGACCTGGAGGATATTATGCTAAGTGAAATAAGTCAGACAAAGACAAATAGCATACGATTTCACTTATATGTAGAATCTAAAAAACAAAACAAATGAATAAACCTAACAAATCAGAAAGAGACTTATAGATATACAGAACAAACAGGTGGTTGCCACGGAGGATGGGGGGTGGAGGAATGAGTGAAATAGGTGAGGGAGATTAAGAGGTACAAGCTTCCAGTTACAAAATAAATGAGTCATGGGGATGAAATGTACAGTGTGGGGAATAGAGGAAATAATAATGTAATATCCATGTGTGGTGACAGATGGTAACTAGACTTACTGTGGTGATCATTTTGTAATGTACAAAAATAACAAATCACTATGTTGTACAAAAGGAACTCACAAGGTGTTGTAGGTCATTTATACTTCAAAAAAACAAACACATAGAAAAAGAGATTAGATCTGCAGTTACCAGAGGTGGGATTTGGAGGGAAAGGGAATTGGGTGAAGGTGGTCTAAAGGTACCACTTCCAGTTATAAGATAAATACATACTAGGGACATAACGTACTACATGATAAATACAATTAGTGCTGCGGTACATTACATACGAAACTTGTTAAGAGAGCAAATCCTAAGAGTTCTCATCACAAGGAAAAAATATCTTTTCCTTTTTCTGTTATTTTGCATCCACATGAGATGATGGATGTTCACTAAACTTACTGCAGTAATCATTTCATGATATATATAAGTCAAAACATTATGCTGTACACCTTAAATTTATACAGTGCTGTATGTCAGCTACATCTCAATGACACTAGAAGAAAAAACATGAATTATAACTCATGTGAATACTATGCATCTTCAGATACATCATCTTCAATATCGCTTCTCCTTTATTACACAATATTCAGTAGAGAACCACCTGTAGGTAGGTTATTAACTATTTCATGTTGACAACAAAGATGAAAATCTTCAGATAAAACATATAACCTATGATATATTAGGGCTTTTAAAATGTGAGTTCAAAAGGATCTGCTCGAATAAAGAAAGAAGAATGAAAAGAATTGAGGACAGTCTCAGAGACCTCTGGGACAACACTAAATGCACCAACATTCGAATTATAGGGGTCCCAGAAGAAGAAGAGAAAAAGAAAGGAACTGAGAAAATATCTGAAGAGATTATAGTTGAAAACTCCCTTAATATGGGAAAGAAAATAGTTAATCAAGTCCAGGAAGCACAGAGGGTCCCATATGGATCAATCCAAGGAGAAACATGTCAAGACACATATTAATCAAACTATCAAAAATTAAATACAAAGAACAAATATTATTAAAAGCAGCAAGGGAAAAACAACAAATAACACACAAGGGAATCCCCATAAGGTTAACAGCTGATCTTTCAGCAGAAACTCTGCAAGCCAGAAGGAAGTGGCAGGACATAATTAAAATGATGAAGGAGAAAAACCTACAACCAAGATTACTCTACCCAGCAAGGATCTCTTTCAGGTTTGACGAAGAAATTAAAACTTTTACAGACAAGCAAAAGCTAAGAGAATTCAGCACCACCAAACCAGCTTTACAACAAATGCTAAAGGAACTTCTCTAGGCAAGAAACACAAGAGAAGGAAAAGACCTACAATAATAAACCCAAAACAATTAAGAAAATGGTAATAGGAACATACATATCAATAATTACCTTAAATGTAAATGGATTAAATGCTCCAACCAAAAGACATAGACTGGCAGAATGGATACAAAAACAACCCGTATATACACTGTCTACAAAAGACCCACTTCAGACCTAGGGACACATACAGACTGAAAGTGAGGGGATGGAAAAAGATATTCCATGCAAATGGAAATCAAAAGAAAGCTGGAATAGCAATTCTCATATCAGACAAAATAGACTTTAAAACAAAGACTAATACAAGAGACAAAGAAGGACACTACATAATGATCAAGGGATGAATCCAAGAAGAAGATATAACAATTGTAAATATTTATGCACCCAACATAGGAGCACCTCAATACATAAGGCAAATACTAACAGCCATAAAAGGGGAAATCGACAGTAACACATTCATAGTAGGGGACTTTAACACCCCACTTTCACCGATGGACAGATCATCCACAATGAAAACAAATAAGGAAACACAAGCTTTAAATGATACATTAAACAAGATGGACTTAATTGATATTTATAGGACATTCCATCCTAAAACAACAGAACACGTATTCTTCTCAAGTGCTCATGGAACATTCTCCAGGATAGATCAAATCTTGGGTCACAAATCAAGCGTTGGTAAATTTAAGAAAATTGAATATGTATCAAGTATCTTTTCTGACCACAACGCTATGAGACTAGATATCAATTACAGGAAAAAATCTGTAAGAAATACAAACACAGGGAGGCTAAACAACACACCACTTAGTAACCAAGAGATCACTGAAGAAATCAAAGAGGAAATCAAAAAATACCTAGAAACAAATGACAATGAAAACACAATGACCCAAAACCTATGGGATGCAGCAAAAGCAGTTCTAAGAGGGAGGTTATAGCAATACAATCCTACCTTAAGAAACAAGAAACATCTCAAATAAACAACCTAACCTTACACCTAAAGCAATTAGAGAAAGAAGAAGAAAAAAACCCCAAAGTTAGCAGAAGGAAAGAAATAATAAAGATCAGATCGGAAAGAAATGAAAAAGAAATGAAGGAAATGATAGCAAAGATCAATGAAACTAAAAGTTGGTTCTTTGAGAAGATAAACAAACTTGATAAACCATTAGCCAGACTCATCAAGAAAAAAAGGGAGAAGACTCAAATCAATAGAATTTGAAATAAAAAAGGAGAAGTAACAACTGGCACTGTTATATGCCAATAAAATGGACAACCTGGAAGAAATGGACAAATCCTTAGAAATGCACAACCTTCCAAGACTGAACCAGGAAGAAACAGAAAATATGAACAGAGCAATCAAAAGCACTGAAATTGAAACTGATTAAAAATCTTACAACAGGGCTTCCCTGGTGGTGCAGTGGTTGAGAGTCCACCTGCTGATGCAGGGGATGCGGGTTTGTGCCCCAGTCCGGGAGGATCCCACATGCCACGGAGCGGCTGGGCCCGTGAGCCATGGCTGCTGAGCCTGCGCTTCTGGAGCCTGTGCTCCACAAGGGGAGAGGCCACGACAGTGAGAGGCCCGCATACCACACACACACACAAAAAATCTTACAACCAACAAAAGCCCAGGACGAGATGGCTTCACAGGCGAAGCATTTAGAGAAGAGCTAACACCTATCCTTCTCTAACGCTTCCAAAATATAGCAGAGGGAGGAACCCTCCCAAACTCATTCTACGAGGCCACCATCACCCGGATACCAAAACCAGACAAAGACGTCACAAAGAAAGAAAACTACAGGCCAATATCACTGATGAACATATATGCAAAAATCCTCAACAAGGGCTTCCCTGGTGGCACAGTGGTTGAGAGTCTGCCTGCCGCCCCGGTCTGGGAAGATCCCACATGCTGCGGAGTGGCTACGCCTGTGAGCCATGGCCGTTGAGCCTGCAAGTCTGGAGCCTGTGCTCCACAATGGCAGATGCCACAACAGTGAGAGGGCCGCATACCAAAAAAAAAAAAAAAAAAATCCTCAACAAAATACTAGCAAACAGAATCCAACAGCACATTAAAAGGATCATACACTATGATCAAGTGGGGTTTATCCCAGGAATGCAAGGATTCTTCAATATATGCAAATCAATCAATGTGATGCACCATATTGACAAATTGAAGGAGAAAAACCAAATGATCATCTCAATAGATGCAGAGAAAGCTTTTGACAAAATTCAACACCTGTTTATGATAAAAACCCTCCAGAAAGTAGGCATAGAGGGAATTTTCCTAAACATAATGAAGGCCATATATGACAAACCCACAACAAACATCGTCCTCAATGGTGAAAAACTGAAACCATTTCCACTAAGATCAGGAACAAGACAAGGTTGCCCACTCTCACGACTATTGTTCAACATAGTTTTGGAAGTTTTAGCCACAGCAATCAGAGAAGAGAAATAAATAAAAGGAATCCAGATTGGAAAAGAAGAAGTAAAGGTGTCACTGTTTGCAGGTGACATGATACTATACATAGAGAATCCTAAAGATGCTACCAGAAAACTACTAGAGCTAATCAATGAATTTGGTAAAGTAGCAGGGTACAAAATTAATGCACAGAAATCTCTGGCATTCCTACACACTAATGATGAAACATCTGAAAATGAAATTAAGAAAACACTCCCATTTACCATTGCAACAAAAAGAATAAAATATCTAGGAATAAACCTAGCTAAGGAGATAAAAGACCTGTATGCAGAAAATTATAAGACACTGATGAAAGAAATTAAAGATGATACAAATAGATGGAGAGATATACCATGTTCTTGGATTGGAAGAATCAACTATGTGAAAATGACTGTACTACCCAAAGCAATCAACAGATTCAATGCAATCCCTATCAAACTACCACTGACATTTTTCACAGAACTAGAACAAAAAATTTCACAATTTGTATGGAAACACAAAAGACCCTGAATAGCCAAAGCAATTTGAGAATGAAAAATGGAGCCAAAGGAATCAGGATCCCTGACTTCACACTATACTACAAAGCTACAGTAATCAAGACAGTATGGTACTGGCACAAAAACAGAAATATAGATCAATGGAACAGGATAGAAAGCCCAGAGATAAACCCACACACATATGGTCACCTTATCTTTGATAAAGGAGGCAACAATATACAGTGGAGAAAAGACAGCTTCTTCAATAAGTGGTGCTGGGAAAACTAGACAGGTACATTTAAAAGAATGAAATTACAACACTCCCTAACACCAAACACAAAAATAAACTCAAAATGGATTAAAGACCTAAATGTAAGGCCAGACACCATCAAACTCTTAGAGGAAAACATAGGCAGAACACTCTATGACATAAATCACAGCAAGATCCTTTTTGACCCACCTCCTAGAGAAATGGAAATAAAAACAAACAACTGGGACCTAATGAAACTTAAAAGCTTTTGCACAGCAAAGGAAACCATAAACAAGTTGAAAAGACAACCCTCAGAATGGGAGAATATATTTGCAAATTAAGCAACTGACAAAGGATTAATCTCCAAAACATATAAGCAACTCATGCAGCTCAATATCAAAAAAACGAACAACCCAATCCAAAACTGGGCAGAATACCTAAATAGACATTTCTCCGAAGAAGATATACAGATTGCCAACAAACACATGAAAGAATGCTCAACAATGTAAATCATTAGAAAAATGCAAATCAAAACTACAATGAGATATCATCTCACACCGGTCAGAATGGCCATCATCAAAAAATCTACAAATGGGCTTCCCTGGTGGCGCAGTGGTTGAGAGTCCGCCTGCTGGTGCGGGGGACACGGGTTCATGCCCCGGTCTGGGAGGATCCCGCGTGCCACGGAGCGGCTGGGCCCGTGGGCCGTGGCCGCTGGGCCTGTGCGTCTGGAGCCTGTGCTCCACAGCAGGAGAGGCCGCAGCAGTGAGAGGCCCGCATACTGCAGAAAAAAAAAAAATCTACAAACAATAAATGCTGGAGAGGGTGTGGAGAAAAGGGAACCCTCTTGCACTGTTGGTGGGAATGTAAATTGATACAGCCACTATGGAGAACAGTATGGAGGTTCCTTCGAAAACTACAAATAGAATTACCATATGATCCAGCAATCCCACTACTGGGCATATACCCTGAGAAAACCATAATTCAAAAAGAGTCATGTACCACAATGTTCATTGCAGCTCTATTTACAATAGCCAGGACATGGAAGCAACCTAAGTGTCCATCGACAGATTAATGGACGAAGAAGATGTGGCACATATATACAATGGAATATTACTCAGCCATAAAAAGGAATGAAACTGAGTTATTTGTAGTGAGGTGGATGGACCCAGAGACTGTGATACAGAGTGAAGTAAGTCAGAAAGAGAAAAACAAATACCGTACGCTAACACATATATATGGGATCTATAAAAAAAAAAAAGAAAAAAAATTTGTTCAGAAGAACCTAGGGGCAAGATGGGAATAAAGATGCAGACCTACTAGAGAATGGACTTGAGGACACAGGGAGGGGGGAAGGGTGAGCTGTGACAAAGTGAGAGAGAGGCATGGACATGTATACACTACCAAACGTAAAATAGATAGCTAGTGGCAAGCAGCCGCATAGCACAGGGAGATCAGCTCGGTGCTTTGTGACCACCTAGAGGGGTGGGATAGGGAGGGTGGGAGGGAGGGAGGGAGGGAGATGCAAGAGGGAAGAGATATGGGGACATATGTATATGTATAACTGATTCACTTTGTTATAAAGCAGAAACTAACACACGATTGTAAAGCAATTATACTCCAATAAAGATGTTAAAAAATCTATTCTAAAATCACCAAATAGAATACTGAATATTTTAAAATAATTTGTTCACTTTTCTATGTATAGAACTGTATTTACGAGACAAAGATATATGAAACTAATAAATATTTTACCACCATTAGAAAGTATATGCTCTAAGCTAGTAGTAAGTGACAAGAAAGTTTTGAGAAGTCACTTCTTTAGTAAATGCTTGTATGTTATAATGACTTTTGTTGGAAGATTTGGCTGACTTTTTTTCCCAAGAAACTCAGTTTCTAATAATAAGTACTCTGTAATGCAGAGTGATGTTTTATAAAAATAGATCAGTGTCACTTGGAAAATAGGGTTGGACAATTTAGCTTTGAGTTCCAGCTCTGTCCCTTACTGTTAATAACAACATTTGTACATAATAACTTGATATACAAAATTATCACCTGATTAACTCTGGCAATGTATATACCTGCAAACTGTTTCTACCTCCTGAATGAATGATTTCTTATCAATGTGACTGAAATTATACCAGCAGGGATATTGACCATGGAATTTAACATGGAATTAGTGTATGGTAATGTGAATTTTGGTTCAGAGGACCAAAGAAGCAGATGCGCTTTGAATTGAATGGACAGATCATAACTCAGAAAAAAGACAATGAGTAAAACAAGAATATCAGCAATTGTTATATCTACTTAACGAGTCCCAGACAAACATCAAACTGTGAAGAACTCAGTTATTTCTTGGAATAGGTGTGCAGATAGAGGCAGAATGAAGAGATAAAATTCCAGGTATATACACATGGAGACTTTTTAATCCTGCTTTTAATTCTGCTTCTTGGATCTGAGTGCACTAACAAAAGGGCATAATATTTTATTACCTATATTTTGGTCTCCTACGGTAGGTTATTCCTGTAGAAGGGATTGTGTCTGATGAATACTCCTCTGTAAGACAGGATTTCTCAAAAAGCCAAAATGTTTTCAGGACATTAATAGATTTTACCTAAAATACCCATGATCCTTTAAATATAAGAAACTGTGAATTAAACAAAGGCTACAGATTTAAAAAAAAACAAAACAAAAACAAAAGGGTCTGCTCTTCAGTGCTGATTCTCAAAAAAAACCAAAAACGGTACTAATGTGTAACTCACATTTTCCTCATCAGAATTTTTGGAAAAGGGAAAATGTTTTCAGATGCGTATTCCCAACTTTCAGGATTTGTAGTGGAAAATCAAAAGCTTTCCATAAAGCTTATATTTTAAAATGGGCTAATGCAGAGTCACAATACACTTTAAACACACTCTAGTCTATTACCCATTTTTCATAAAGTCACAAAATTAAAAGAAATCTGCAGAAGCTTAAAAAAGAAAACTTATTAAGTTATGGTATCAGACAATATGGTCTTAGTCATAAAATATTGGTAAGCAAAGAAGGCATCTTCTTGGTGAAGTTAAAGCATATTAAAGTCATCTTCATTACAAATGTGGCCCCAAATAACACTTCAGCTCTCTTTGGCAGTGAGGCAAAAGTTTTTCAAATAAGGAATGGAAATTTCTCTGAGCATAGAGCTAAGTTATATATTACAATATTATATAATGTTGCTGGATAGCAACACTGCCATTCTGTTAGGAGTAATGGAACGAGTGAGTACCAAACTGCTCGTGTAGTAGGGCAACTGGCTTGCAAAAACACATTTATCTGTGTACTCTTTTAATTCGTTCACAGTACGAATGGATGAATTTGAAGTTTAGGAGTATTCCTTAAGACTGCCAAAGCATTTTAGGTCAAGCTGTAAATTTTCCCTAAAGTTCTCTGCCAAGATAATGCTGAGGACTGAGAAGAGAATCCTTCAAATGGTTCCAAGAGTAAACTTTAATCTGTTATGGAAAAAATAAGTAGAAGTATATTTCCCTATCTTGGCTTGATGCTTGCGTGGTTCCAAAGGCTTACCACCACATGGCAGGCATGCTGGTTGTATCTGGGGCCTGGAACCCCAGGGCAGGAGTTGGAATATTGGGACACCATCAGTATTTTGCAGAGGTTTCCCACTACCTCTAGGGAAGCATAAATCTTGCAGGTCTGTCTTCCTCGGTGATGACCTCTGGAAATATGAAGGTAACAACTTACTCTCTGATGGGAAGGAGCCTAGGGCCCAGTGAAGCTCCAATCTTTGGAGCCACATATGCTTCAGTCCATATCCTGCCTCTTTGTGTTGATGTTGATAAAAACCACCTCCAGGACTGTTGACTGTTGTGAAGGTTACAGACAACGACGATAAATGTACTCGACAGGTACCATGAAAGGCCACCTATGGGTCACACACCATGGCTGCATAGGAAGCTATATTGTGTAACTATTTCACTAGGTTTTACTTCACAGTTCTCGCTGGGAACTATTCCTATAACAGAAATAGAATATGCTATGCTGTTAAAGTTTCCTTATACCCAAACATTCTCCTGTAGCCTATAAAAGGTTTGGTTTTGCTTTTTGATAAGTATATTCTAGGATGCATCCTAATTACCACAGATTCAGCCCAATCTCCTACATCCTCTGCATTTACAGTAGAAATAAAATTTCACACATTTTGAAGTTGACACAAGTGTTACTGAGCCACTCAATGGAGGGATCTTGGGTTATGTGGGTCCAAGAAATCGGTATGTTCTTGAGGTTTCTGAATCGTCAAAGTGGAAATTGGTTCTAGTGCAGAGCTAGAGCCCCCCTGTCTCCTGAATCTTCTTTCTTTACCGATCCTTTCCTCTCACTTCAAAAACAAGCTCAAGTCTCCCCTTCCTAAAAAAAAAAAAAAAAACAAAACCAACAAAACAAAAACTCTTTCATCTCAAGTTTCTTTAGAGGTATTGGTCGAACCTCTCTCTGAGAAAGAGAGAACATCTGAACTTACTGAGAACTCTGCTAACTGTTTACATTCTCCCTTCATTCTTCCACCAGGGCATTCAGGGTCTGTCCTCATCATTTCACTGACACTGCGCTCATTCAAGCACCTAATTGTCATTTCCAACAGACAAGTCATACTGTGCCCACCTCTCTGCTTTAGAAACTCCTAAGTCCTTTGGCTTCTGAGGCCCTGCACTTTCCTAATTCTCCTCCTCCTCTATGTCTAGTTCCTTCTGTTTCATTTATTCCACCATCTCCTTCCTATGCTTAATCCTTAAACATGAATTTAAGGCTCCACCCTCAGCTTCCTGCTGTTACCACTTTATACATTCTCTTTGGGTGATCTTACCTCTTCTCAAGATTTCAACCACTGTCTTTATGCTAAGGATTCCCACAGCCATAGTACTACCCAGACTGTACCTGACCTTCAGCTTCCTACATCAAAGTCCTGCTGGAAATCTCCACCTGGATGTTTCCCAGGTAACTCAGAACTGAACACAACTTCTTCTACCCTAACATAATTTTCAGTTTGAAATTCTCTCAACTGTTGACACCCTCAAACAAACAGCTGTCCAAACCAGAAATCTGGGAGTCACTTTCCCTGACTTGTTACTCCCGCCCAATCAATTAGCAAGTCCTGTCAATTTAGTCCCCTTTCTGGTGTTTTATTTACTCTCTCCCTTTTACCTTACTCCCCTTGTCCTATTTCAAGCCCTCATCATCTCTTAGCTAGACCACTGCACAGTTCCCTAACTAGCCTCTCCATTGCCAATCTTCCTCAAATCAATCCTCTTCTCAGCTACTGGACTGGAGAGCAAGCAATATCAGTACTCATTGTCTACAGAATAACGAACAGGCAGGCCCAGAAGTGCAGTAACAAATATCTAGTGGTAAAGTCCACAAATGGCTCCTCCAGTAGGATTTTGCCTACAATATGTATCTCTTTACCCTTGCCCAAATATAGCTCTCTAGACTTCCTTCTGATTCTGAGAGCTAGTTAATACCCTTCCAATAAATTTCTTTTCTGCTTAATTTAAACAGCCTACTTATGCAGTTTGCAATGAAACTCCTGGGCTAGTATACAATTCCTTTTCTCTCTACCATAATTACAGATTTATGTTTCTTCCTGTTGGTCTCTGGTGACTACAAAGGTCAGGGACCATGACTGCGTATGTATTTCATGCACTCTCTGTACTCCAACAACTAATATAGTGCCTGATGGGTAGTGGGCACTCAAATGTGTGTTGATAGAATGAATATTCTTTTTTTTTAAACATCTTTATTGGAATATAATTGCTTTACAATGGTGTGTTAGTTTCTGCTTTAATATTCTTTAGAAACTTTTTCTGTAAAACATATGGTTCATTCATGATACTATGACATTATGGCATGATACCACTTGTTTTGGTTTATTATTTTATTCTAAACCTCAGAATCCCCCAAAACACAGATAAATGTCTCAAAAAGTAGAAAAAGCAAATATTCTGGCAGATAACACTGAATCATAAACCTAATCCTTTGGTTTCTCCATAAGTCACCACAGTATGCAAGAGCTGCTTCCAGGAGCAGACAAATATCCCATAGGGTGGGTACTATACTGATGTCTCGCACTTGAGTTCCTTAGAAACAACAGTTCTCAACAGCTAGTTCAAAGTCTGTTCATCTTTTGCAAAAAATACTTTTTAGACCCATCAGTGTCACTCTCAAGGCTGCTTTATGATTGTTTGTGATGGCAGAGGATCAAGGGATTCGGGCAGCCCTGATGGGTAAATAATCCAAGGGCTATTTGCCCATGGGTATGTCGGGGATGAAACAAATCACACATTGGTGAGGCAAGCTGAACTACGGCTTCACTGTTATATCTGGAAATTACCACAGAAGCCTCCAAAGTCTTTGAAGTCCTATGGTAGGAAGGATTTTTAAACACAACCTCTTTCACTACAGGGGAAAATGTCAAGTTTTGTTTTGTTTTTTTTTTCTTTTTAAATCAATCTCAATAAGGGCTTTAGAGATTGATTAAATCCAGAATGTTTGTTTGTACCACACACTGTCTGTCAGGTGTTGTGGGAAGCATGTGATCCCTGTTCTTACAGTGTAACACTCTGATGAGGTGAAGAGGTGGGGACGCCGATAAGGAGACACTAAGAAGATTTACATGGTGGAACGTGAAGAGAGCCATGGGAAGGGAGGACAAAGAGGAAAGGGAGAGGTTCATTTACTTGGGAAAATCAGGGAATGTTTCAAAAAAGAGCCCTACATTAAAGCACGGATAGATTTAAATAGGCCGGGATGGGGCAGGGGAATGGAAAAGCAGGATAATACAGACGTAGAGAACAGCACAAATAGAGCGGGGAGGCAAGAAAGTAAAGAGCATGTTGAATGAACAGCACGCTGGGGATTAATGGGAGGGAAGAGTAGAAATACAGCTGGGGGCAAATCACGAAGGACCTTGTGTGCCAAGCTAGGCAGTTTGCACTTTACCATGTTGGCAATTGGTAATCATTAAAGGATCCTTAATAAGAGGACGTTCCTTCTTTTTACATCTGGTTGCGGGGAGATGGGGGCAGTTGGCCATTCTTCTAATCACTGCCCTCAACCCTGGCTGCATATTGGAATCACCTAGGGAGTTGGTTCATTTCTTAGTGTCTATTTGTTAACAACACCAGGTCTGTTCATTTCTTAATGTCTATTTGTTAACAGCACCAAGTCTGGCCCCATGTCTGGCCAAGTAAATCAGAGTCTCTTGGGGTAGGGCTGGAGACAACTATTTTTAAAGAAACTTTTAGGTGATTTTAATGTCCAGTCAGGGTTGAGAACCATTGGCCTAATGCACAGGTGTGAGAATTTCTCTATAAATTCCTATTTTTTGTCAGGAATGTCTTATTGATATTAGTTATGACATTATGCTTTCCTTAATTAGGTATGGCCTAACGGATATGATAGAAATTTCTGATATACTGTGAAAGTTCTTTGGTCTTAAATAACTTCCTCGTTTATCACCAGCCATATGTTCTTCTGTGTTAAGTACTACCGTCTTCCTGTAGGTATTTCATATACATACCTACATATATATGAAATTAAACATATAATCAAATGCTGCAAGAGCCTAGATCTGAATGCATGAATACATTTATATGACTGAATTGATTAAGACAAGCATAAGAGAAATTGAGGAAGAGTGGGTGGGATAACTGGTAGAAGTAAAAATCAGGATTGACCAGCAAAGACGCCCGACACATGTTCAGCTACCTGCTGGGCTTATATACCAAGATGCCCATCACTTCTATTACCATAAATAGGTTTCACTCAAATTCTTAAAAATCAAACATTGTTTAACAAGAGACAGAAGTAGGACTATTGCTGGGGTGACCTACCAAATAGGTTCTGCTATTTTAAGAACCAGGATTTTTTATAAATAGCATATCCCAAAACGCAAGTCATAAAACCTGGGGACCGCATGCTAAGAGATTTGAAGATGACAGTGAAAGCAGAAAGTCCTGTGACAAGAAATTACTTTTTCCTCCCAATATATTGTGACCACAGCTGACTTCTGCAATTATGGGAAGGAAAACATCCCAACAATCCTGGGCGCCTTGTCAGGGATCAGACCAGGAGCTGGGTAGCAACTTCCCATTCAGCAACTCTAATTTGAGTAGGGAGGAACCCAGACTGGGTGTTGGCCTTGATAGGAAGGCCAGACAGAGCCTACATCCAGAGAAGTGAGTCACAGCAGAGAGGAGCAGGCAGAGATTACCAGTCCAGGTAGGTTAAGTCCCAAGTGGAGGGGCCAGGTAAGAGAACCCAAGAACTCAGATTGATTGACGGGGAGGCCATGGGTTAGGGACCTGCCTAAGAGCTTAGGAGGTGAGAGTTCAGAGGTCTGCTAGAAGGGACCAGCATGGAACTTGATAGATGCTGAGGCACCAGCTCTGTGGGACAGATAAGTAGGGAAGAACAGGCTGGGGCAGGGACCAAAGCATTCCTGACAAAAACTAAGAATTTATAGAGAAAAAGGTCTAAGTCATAGGGAGAGACTGTAAACCAAGTGCGAAACTTAGTCTTATTATTTTATGTCCACACTTCAGTCAGCCATACAAAACTTAGATGGCCCAGGAGGCTAACGGATGATTAAATTATTAAATAAATAAATAAAATAGAGCCAAACAATAAGAAAAGGAAAGCTCTTCCTCTGGTTGGAATAGAGAACAAATGGCAAAACTATAATGAAAAGAAAAATACATTCTCCTGAGCAATCCAGAAGCTGTGTTGGAAAGCTGTCTGAATTGAAGAAATAATGTTTGATAAAATACAAAACTAGTAATAATAAGAATAACAATAATAATAGGCTACATGTATAAAGTGCTCACTATGTGTTAAATATATTAATGTATTTAGTCTTCATAACAATCTTAGGAGATAGGTGCTTTAATTATCTCCATTTTACAGCCAAGGAAACTGAGACACAGAGGGGTTAAATAATTTGCCCAAAGCCATACAGCATATAAGGGTAGAGCCTGGATTCTAATCCAAGCTGTCCAACTCTAGAGTTCATATTAACCACTAGGCTTACATTGTTTCTTATGCTAAGGAACTACCTTTGAAGGGGCAGAATGAACCAGAGGCACACACGAAACGCATAAGGACTTTTTAATCATCCAATATTGAAGTTATTCCTTCAGCAAATTCATTCATCCAACAAATATTTGTTGAGCATCTACTATGTGCCAGGCACTCTTTTATATGCTAAAGATTGCAGGCAGGTGGGATCCCTACACATCTGAGTGAATAAATGCATGGTCTGGCATAAAATATAGTGTTTTGTGGGTTTGGTAGGCCCAAAGCACTGCATCTTCGGAACCCATGTTCTTCCACATGTATGAAATATAATTAGATGTCTGATGAAGAGTTTCTAACACGTTGCAGAGTTTAACTAACACACCAAAGTGTCAAGGTCCAGGAGCTGGTGAAGACAGGGACATTGGGAGAGGCAGCAATGCTAGAAGAAAGAAAGGTGAAGAGCTGAGGAAATGAGGCCCTGCCCCAGGGCTGCCACTGACTTGGTCATTGACCCTGACTGGGAGCCTGTCTGGGCCCCAATGCACGCCTCCGTAAAATGAGGAGGTTGCACTGGATGAACTCCAAGGCCCAGCTCTAGGATCTAGGATCCCAGGCAGAGCCAGGGCAGAGCCAAGGCCACGCTCAGGCACAGCTCACAAGAGCCAGGTTCAACCTGACATCAGTAGTAGCCAGGGCGGGCCGGGGAACGCCACAGGGCATTGCAGGAAGAACTCGGCCAGTTCCTGGGGTCGACTGTTACTCCGAGAGGCATCTGAGGAACACCCCAGACTCGTGCTGCTCTCAGCCTCTCCACAACACGGGGGCTGTGTTTCTGCATAAAGGGCATCAAGAGACCAACAAGCAGAGGTGATGCAGGTTTAAGCAGATCCAGAGGGTGGGAATTGCCTGATGAACTCCTGATGTCAGGGTGGGATGCTGAGTCAGAAAGAGAGTTGTAACCCACAGAAAGGGGGGACTGGTCCTCCTCCTCTAGGAAGGCCCCCGGGGATGCTGGCCAGACTTCTGGCTCCAGCCGGGCCTCAAGAAATATCAGGCAGGATTTATCAGTATTAATAGCTAGCACATGACTGAGTGAAGAAGTGAAACTCAGCTGACCAAGTAACTGAAAGTGTTCTTAAGAGAGAAGGAAGGGGTTTGGGTGAAGAAAGGAGGTTGACAGGAAGAGACACACACATGTATGTACACTGAAATATCGGCCTACTCTACCACCCACCCCCCATTGGTTATGCCAAACTTCTAGCTGGCCAACCTGCCTCAGATACCATCACTTGCTCCTGGGTACAAATACCATCCAAATTCTTCCTGTATTAGGCAATTCCTCAAACACTGACCCTCACTGTTGTAGAAAAAAAAAATACTTTCTCTACAAGTGCTTTGAATTTCCTTTTTTACCTCCTCTTAACCTGACACGTCCACATCTACCTTTCTCTCTGGGGTGGCTTAGGGTTCCAAACTTCTAATTAAGGAGCAGTACCTGGGTTTGGATTTTACCCCCTCCCTCCCTCAGTTCCTCCAATGACTTCCTCATAGAGCCAGCTTAAAGATGCTAAACCAAGGGGTCCAAAGATTGGAATGAAGCCAAAACCCAACCGATGACTCGTCGTGACCATTCTGATGTGAGGCCAACTTTACAGTGTCCAAGAATGCTCAGCCGGAGGGCTTCTGCCCCCCACAGTTGGCAGTGGGGAAATGGAACCAACAGTCTCGACTTCAGCTGAGGACGACTGTTCAAAGGGGTTCCAATGTTCTCTGAACCGTGAATGAATAAAGATTTTTTTAGATGATAAATGAATGAATAAGGAAGATTTTTATAGGATAAAATAGATCTCTTCTTTCCAGGATTTAATTCAAACCTAAAATTTAGATGCAAGTTCAAAGTTTGATTCTGACACAATCTCACTTGCCTTGACAAGTGAGAGAAAATTAAAATATTCTACCGAAAACATGGAGGTAAATCAAGAAACTGGAAAATAGACGAGGCTCGGTTGCCGTGCCCAGTCACCTGCTCTGGTGCCACCCTCTGTCCCTGGGGGTACCCTTCCTATGGTATGCAACCCAAGTCAATGCATCGCCTTGTCAAAACTCATCCATTTTGTGCCCAGTGGAAATCAAACATATTTCAAAATGGCCATGAGCTAGGGACATTGGAATTGTAATTGGAGAGGCTTAGAGACCTAATACTCTAAGTAAACCAAAGGGGTGGACCTCAAATACAACTTGGGGCAGCTGGGAGATATTTTGAGACAATGACTCCCGATTTGAATCTCCTGTAATGGAATTCTAATTGGCAGATTTTTTTCTCTACTTAACTCTCGTCACTGGGCTTTGATCTCTCCACTGTAAATTAACCTACTGACCAAGGACATCTAGAAAGTGCTATTTGCGTTCCAAATACTTGTGGGCAAAAGTCACTGAAACCTATAATTTTCTATGCCGCCATACAATACACGGAGGTGGATGGAACCAGTTTCAAAGGGTTTTTGCAGCCAGATGAAGTAAATTTGCAGAAAGTCTTGTGAACAGATTTCAGCCTGGGACACTTGTATTGTCTTTAATCTACTAACCTAGGAATGGGTTTATACCGGAGATTCTTAGTGATGGCTTCTCAGCAGGCAGCAGCAGTGGCTGCCACACCCCTACCTCGCTGTGCCTCTGGAGTGGACTGTTATGTCCAAGTTCTGGCCTCCGAAAAACGTGATACGTAAGGATGGAAGCCTAACCAGCCTGCTCCCCGGGGAATGCTCAGAGGAGAATGAATGAACTTTCCCCAGCCCTGAGCCAGAAAGCTGTGGCTGTTAGAAGTTAAAAAGAAAGCAAAGAGGAAAGCAACAGTGTCTTCATTTTGCTATAAACCACAATCACCTTTCCCTGTAAGCATCGTCCTGTTTTCCTGGAGGGGCACAGTTTAACTGCCACTGGTGCAGAGGTGCCAACTCAGCAGAGAGCACTTCCTGCGGGTCTGGGTGGCAGTTGAGTGCAGCGAGCTGTGGCCTGCCCACTGACCCAGGAGCAGGCTGCCAGGGGGCCACCATCCTGACGGAGGCCTGGCAATGGGGGCACAGGACTGAGGCTCCTGGATTAAGGGGTGATGTTGATTTCCTTTTCTCAGAGCCAGGCTAGGGCGAGGCAAGAGGGGTGTCTAGGGCACAAGATTTAAGGAGGTTTTCACTCTCAGGGTCATGCAAGGGACTCTTTCACCTTAGTCCTAGCCCTGCACAGGGCCACCAGCAGAGGTAGGGGTTCTCAAAGGTCAATGGTTCTCAAAATGTGATCTCCAGACCAGCAGCATCACCTGGGAACTTGTTAGATATGCAAATTTTCAGGCCCATCCCAGACCCACTGACTCTGAAACTCAGAGGTGGGGCCCAGCAACCTGTGTCCTGACATACCCACCAGGTAATTTTGATGCAGCTAAAGCACTGTGCTAGAGAATAATGCTCTCCAAAGCCAGTCATGTGGTCCAGGTCAGGCCACTGCTCAAAGTGCTTCCAACACAACCAGACAGGGAAAGGGGTAAGGTGGTGAGATGAAAGAGACTTCCCTAAGGCAATCAGCAAGGTAGGAATCCTTCAAACGATAAATCATGAATTGATTTTTCCCAGCTACCCCTAAGTACTCTGTAGGAAAGACTTGGCAATTGTTGGCAATAAATAAAGCTTACCACTGAGTAGTTCCCTCCTGTTTTTTCCCTGATCTAGTCAGCTCAGAGCTGGCCACTGACTGGTAGCTTGGGACATGGGCCAGCCATTTGAATATTGTAAGACTGAGAGTCCCTCCTCTGTAAAATGGGGCTAACATCACCTCCCTGCCAATGTCAGAGAAGCTAGTATATGCAAAGCCCCAAACAGAAGCCCAAGGCAGAAAAGCTGTGATGTCAGTTCACACATCCTAAGCAGGGGTTCTGAACCTCCACCTTCTCCAGGGAGCTTAGATAATGTGGGGTCCTGAGGACAACTGAGATTCCTGGGAAGGAGGTTAGCTGGTCTCTTTTATGCTGCAGTGTTTTTTAAAGGAGGCTATTTCCCAGTCCCAGTGGCCTGGGGCATCAAGCTTCTTAATGGGGTGGCACAAGTGAGAGATAAGGGAAAGAAGTGCCTCCTCTTGGGTGTTAGAGAACTACTTATTTTTTACTAAATAAATGAAGGGCAAGAAGCTATATCTGAAGAGCCCACATTTCAACTTTGTCACTCGAACCCGAACGGTATGAGTGGTAAGACAATGACCAATGCCAGCCAGCTGAGAGACCTCAGGCGCATGGCCATGGACTTGGTATCCTCTTTCACCAAGTACTGAATAATAAATACAACAATAACATGAGGATGATGTCATGCAACAAAACGCTGTCAAGCACAACATAAATGTGAGGTTTAGCACTGAGGTCCCATCACAGAATTAGGGCACCATTTCTGCAGGACGAGAAGAAAACTAACCTCACCCAACTTTCCCAGCTCACCAAGGTGTCTACTGCGGACCAGAGAGGCTGTTGACCTGCAGAGGGCACGCAGCTGGTGCGAGACAATCATCAGCTGTGCCCCCTTTCTCCCTTCCGTGGGGGGAGGGGGTGGGCAAAATCGCAGAGCCTCTACCCACAGGCCAGGTAAACAAAGGCCTCCATCTCTTCATTGGCCATCCATGCAGCACAGCTGAGAGTTGGAAAGATGATCCATGACTCACACTTCTCCTCCTGAGAGTACTTAACTCCAAGATGATAACATTGCCCATGCGAAAGAGCCAACCAGAAAAAAAGGAAAGTTCACCTTGGGCCCCTGTGCACTGACCCCCTTACCTTCCTCGTTTAAAATCCATGGCAGGAACTCGAACACCGAGTCAAAGTCGCAGGTGCTCTCTTCGAACGCGCAGGATCCCGCGGGCAGGTCCAGGGCACCGGCAAGCTGCAGGGCTGCTGGCACAAAGCGGGTTTCAGTTCAGGCTCGGTCTCAGGAGCGTTTACACCAACTCAGGGCACCCTGGGGAACCACCTGGTGATAGTGAGAAGGGGTGCGGGAGGGGACGGGAGAGGGAGGCAGTATTGCCGCCCCCGCCCAGGGCGCTTGCACTGCGCGACCCGTGCGCGGTCGCTGGGCTCGGGGAGGGAGGTTAGCGGCTGTGGAGATGGATCCGTAGGCGTCCTCGGATGGCCCAGCCTAGGACCGCGAGCCCGACCAGCAGGGCTGCGGGATTGGGAGAGGGTCACGAGAGCGCCCCTCGGAGGAACCCCCCCACCCCGGATCCAGGCCTTACCTTGCACCGCCAGCAGGACGCCCCCTAACAGCATGGTCGGGGAGGAAGACTGGACAGGGATGAGAGCCGCCAGCCCGCTGGGACAGGCTGCTCCGGGTGGAAGGAGTGTGGGAAGCGGGGACGCCTGGAATCGGGGGAGGGAGAAGTCGGAGGCAAAGCGTGCGCTTGGAGCTGCCCAACTTTGCAAAACGGCCCCGCGAGCAGAGCGGAAAGCCGAAGGTGCCTGAACTGTGAGCGCCGCTCGGTGCGCTCGCGTCCTAAGTGAAGCCGGCCGGCCGCACAGCTGGTCCTGGGCGAGGATGGGGCTGGGCAGGGAGGAGACAACTGCACACTTTTGAAAAGCCAGCCAGAACTGGCTGGGAGAGGAGAGGTCGGGATGCAGTGCCACGGCTCAGATTTTTAAAGCTTGAGACCAGACCCCTGGCAGATACTGGAGAGGGCAGGCCTCCCGGGAGCCCCTCGGCTGAACTGGGACTGGAGGCGCCCCGCCCCACCCCGCCCATCCTAGTGGGAACCAGCTTATTTCTGGGGACAGCCTCCCTCTATCTGGAATGCCAGTCCTGCGGGGCTTGCCCTAATTTTAACCTTTTCTCCCCAGAATGGAAGAGGGTGGAATTTTCTTAGGAAAACCTAGAGGAAATTTTGGGAACGGTTGGTTGGAATAAGCTTTACATCTAAGAGTTTCAGTGTTTATGGCCCGTTAACGCTAACCTTGGAACACCCCCCCCCCCCCCCCCCCGCCTTTATTTAGCAGTGGAATGTTTGGCATGTCTGGTGCTCAGCATTCCCTCTGTCCGGTGAAATGGGGGCATTCCTCCTCTCCAAAGAGCCATGATAAATTAGTAGAAGGTTTCTAAATTGGGATGGGGGTAGTGATGTCAGGGAGGGGGTTATGGTGAAGTACCCATTGGCTACAAATTTGCTTTGAGCACTAAGTGGGTCTTTAAAAATAGTCTCCTCCAGTAAAGAAAGTGGTGATAGGGGTGGGGGTTCTTCTTAATGCTCTTTATTATATTGGGCAGGCAATGTTATGCCTAGGGCAATGATTCTCAAATTTTAGGGTACATCAGAAGCCCACGATCAGAGTTTCTGATTCAGTAGTTCTGGTCTGTGGTCCAAGATTCTGCACATTCCTAACAAGTTTCCAGGTGCTGATGCTGCTAGTCTGGGACCACACTTTGAGGACCACGGGCCTAACAAACTCTTGTTCAACCATCAAAGCCCTGCTCACATGCCTTCACTTGGTTTCCAGACTCTGTTTTCCTTGTCTTTCATTCTTCTCCTTGCTGTTTATTTTTCTTTCTCTGACCCCCGGATACTAGGGTGCCTCCAAGTTCTATCCTTTCAGCTCCTGTTTCCCTTTCTCCTCACTTCCTCAGCGATTTCATCCAGTCTCATAGTTTGAAACACCAACTAAAACCTGATATCTCCCAAACATTTTTCTAGTCCAGACGGCCCACTGCCTCCAGACTCTTCTGTCTCACTGCCACCTCAGCATTTTCACTTGGATGCTTAAGAGCTATCTCATACTTAACAGGTCCCAGCATGAACACCTCATATTCCTTCCCAAACCTGTCTCTCCCCTGCATCTACCTCATCTCAGTGAAAGGAACCTTTCCCTTCCAGTTGCTCAGGACAAAATACTTAGTGTTATCCTTGACTCTTTTCTTCGTCTCAGGACATTACCAAATTCTGTCAGTTCAGGATTCAAAACATAGCAGGTACTGACCGTGCTCCAAGCCCACATGACTGCCCTGATCCCAGTCGCCACTGCTGTTTGCTGGGGATGCTGCAGTAGTTTCCGAAAGGTGGTCTCCTTGCTGCTTCTGCCTTGCACACCTCCATTCCATTCTTAACACAGTTGTCGGGGCGTCCTTTTGACAGAGAAGTCGGACTATGTCACTCCTTGGTTCCAGACTCCTAACAACTCCATCAATCATTTAGCAGAATCCAGACTCTTCACAATGGCCTACCAGGTCCTACAAAACCTATCCCCACCCACTTATATCTCTGACCTATTCTGCCCTGCTTACTTCCCTCCAGCTACATGGACCTCCTGGCTGGTCCTCAGACACAGTCTAGCTGTCCTCTCAGAACTTCACACTGGCTGTTCTCTCTGTTTGAAATGCTCGTGCCGGGAGAGCCACAGGACTCATGCTGGCACTACCTCTAGGTCTTGACTCAGATGTCATCTTCATGATGAGAAAACTTGAAAACCTTCTCTCTAATAAGAATAAAGCTCCTGGATCCTTTTAAAATAAGTTTAGACAAGGTTTCAGGAGTTTTCTGTAGGCAGTGGCTCAAATGATCTAAAATGTGTTTAGTGTGTGTGTTTATATGCTTTGCCTCAGGGAGTAGCTAATGATAATAAAAACACTTATCATGTTTACTATTATAAACATTTTAGATAGATAATCTCATGTAACTTTCTCAAAGACTCTATGGGGTATGCACCATTATTATCCCCATTTAATAGATGGGGAAACCGAAGTGCAGAGTTCAGTGACAGCACGTGGTAGAGACAAGATTCAAACTCAGATTGGCTTTATTCCAAAAGCCTATTTTCTCAACGGATACAGTAGCCTATCTCCTTTGTCTTTCTTTTTTGATTTCTTGCTCGCAGATGGTGCTACATATCTGATGAATTTCATCAACTTACTTAATTAAAAATTTAAAGATGGATATGAATCCAGTTGAAACTTCAAAACACTATTTTCAACCAAACAAATTTTCAGCAACTAACAAACCGGTTCTCCTCTTCCCAGGTACCTATGGAGTATTTCAAAGCTTTTGGGTTGCCTTAGATTCATTTGCATGTTCCAGGTGTTAGGAAAATGAAAAACTTCAAAGCCAGGAAAATGAAAAACTTCAAAGCCCTAAAGAGATCTCCAAAAATTTAAAAATACGATTTAATACTTAAAGGTGACATCGTTTATTGCCACCTATGAGAAACTGGATCATTACACGTAAGTGCAGAATTAGTTGGAGTAAAATTTCTATTTCACATATAATTGCATGATCCCAAGAACAGATGACCGTTCCACATTGGCACAGACTGGGGACTCTGGAGAGCAGACTCTGACTTGGAGTTTAGTGCACAGAATGTTCACTAGGGGGCACCCTTGGGATCAGCTCCTGTGGAAGGGAGTGGGAAGAAGCAGGATTGGGTCCAGGGAGAAGTGACAATGCAATCAGGTCCCTTGAAGCCCCTTCTGACCCCACAGGAAACTCTGGAGTTTAAATGGCCCATTTAACTTGCCCCATGTTAGGTTAAAATGGCCTGGCTCTTTGTACAGCTGCCTCCATCTGTCATTGGATGTGGCCCACACTGGAACAGTGAGCTCCAATGAGGCGGCTCTCTACACGGAGGCCAACCCAAAGGGGCGAACAGCTGAAGGCTGTTTGATGACAACACTCCCAGCAGCTGGGACAAGTTCTTTCCTGAAGACATTTTACAGGGAAGGGAAAGGATATTGTATGTGGAGAGGGCCAAGGAAGGAATCTGGAAAATCTAGAAATGATGTGTGTCAACACACTTCACAAAGCCACATGGCTGTTCACTGCCACATCATTTGGGAAAACAGCATGAGGCCCCAAGGTAAGAACTACCTGGGCCTCTCTCCGTAAGATGTAGCTTAATTGAATAATCAAATAATGCACATAAAGTTCTGATTTTAGAAAGCACGCAATAAACATTAGGTAGTGTAGTGGGTTAAATGGTAGCCCCCCAAAAGGATATGTTTATATCCCAGAACTTGTGGATGTGACCTTATTTGGAAAGAGGGCTATGCAGATGTAATTAAATTAGGGATCTTGAGATGAGTTCATCCTGGATTATGGGGTGGGTCCTAAATTAATGGCAAGTGTCCTTATAAGAGAGAGAAGAGAAGTAACAGGCAATGTAAAGAGGGAGGCTGAGATTGGAGTGATGCAGCCCCAAGGCAAAGAATGAAGCTGGAAGAGGCAAAGAACAGATTCTCTCCTAGAGCAGGAGTGTAGCCCTGCAGACACCTGGATTTCAGACTTCTGGCCTCCACTGTGAGAGAATAACATCCTGTTGTTTTAAAGCAGCCAGTCTGTGGTAGTATGTTGTAGCAGCCGTAGGAAACTCATACAGAGTATTATACATCAAGCGAGCACATGCCTGGCACTCTATGTGTGTTATCTCATTTAATCCATGCAACATTTCTATCAGGTGAAGACCCCTGTTATCTTCGCTTACAGACAAGGAAACGGGACCAGAAGGGTCATTTAACTTGTTCAAGGTCACATGTCCAGCCAGTGTGAAGCTGGAATTTGATGGCATACGCTGCAGTGCCCCTAAAATCTTCCTCTTGGCAAAGACCTGTCTCTCCTCACAAGGGCCGCCTACACCACAGGCAGGCAAAGCAACCTGCTGTCTCTGTGGGCACGAGGCTCGCCTCTCACAGAACCTGGCACATCCCACTGCTCGTCGCTGTTTTGTCTCTGTCTCTTTGTAGGTCTCTGTCTGGGCTCGCCTCTACCTCTCATGCCCACTCTAGCCTCAGTGTTTTGCTACCTTACTTTCGCATTGTCTCTCTCTCCGCACATACACACGAACATGTACACCATCAGGCTGAAAATGAGCTGGTAAAATAACTCCAGGCTCTGTGGCTTGTCCTGCCAGTGACCTTCGTCGCATTCCAGCAGGAGGTGTCTGGGGGCTCTGCCCCGAGGCCGGCTGGCATTGTCCCTTGCTTCCTGCCCAGCACCAGCTGCCTCTCACCCCTGAGGAGCAGTCACATGCCTGCTGTGGGTCAGAATCATCCCCCGTGAGGGAACAAGGCCCAAGGTTAACCAGTTATTACAAATCTCCTTTTATTACAAAATATATACCCCACTGTTTAAATTGCTGCACTCAAATGACCTGAACTGGGAAAGTAGATATTTCTTTCAGAGTGAGCATTTAAAAGGAAATAGATATTGAATAGATACTTTCTCTCCATCATTAATCTCTTCTTCATCAGCTTACTCCGAATCCTAGCTTGGTGTCAGACATCCTTCATTATGATTTGAATGAAACCTTTTAATTTTTTTTTTTTTTTGGTCAAAGTTCTCTAGGCTGACTCATCACAGTGATGATACCACCTTTTGTTGAGTGTTTATGATGTGCCAGGTGGTTTCATGCTCAATTTATGGAGGAAGAAACTACAGCCAAAGCATTGAAGCGATTCGCCCAAGGGTAGGGGGGCTGGACGTAAACCCAGATCTAGCTACCAGCAAAGCCCTCTTGATCTCTCTAATCTTCCAACACAGGGGAGGTGTGAGCAGACACTTTGAAGTGTCCTGTTCCTGGATCCCTCACCTCCTTCCTCCACCCTAGGCTGGGCTGAGGCCAGAGAGGCAAATTTCTCTCTGTCCCAGTGAAGTGTCGATACCCGGAGTCCTGCTGGAAAAGCCCTTTGTAATCAGAGGCCCTACCTCTCCATCCCACACCAATACCTGTGCACCCACTTCCCTTTCTCAGACTGCATCGTCTTATCCCTCTCACGTGTTCACACGTGCTCCTTTTTGTTGAGAATCAGAACGCCTTCCTCCCCTTCCCTAGTTGGTAAAGTCCTTATTATGGGTTGAATCATCTCCTCACACCCACGTTGATCTGTTCAAGTCCTAGCCCCCAGCACCTCAGAATGTGACCTTATTTGGGAATAGGGTCATTGCAGATGTAATTAGTTAAGATGAGGCCACATTGGAGTAGTGTGGGCCCTAATCCAATATGATTGTTGTCCTTATAAAAGGGGAAATTTGGACACAGTCACACACAAGGAGAACGCCACGTGAATGAAGACAACGGCAGAGATCAGGGCGATGCTTCTACAAGCCAAGGTAAGAGAAACACTGCCAGCAACCAACAAACTAAAGCTAGGTGACAGGCCTGGAACTGATTCTCTCTCACAGCCCTTAGAAGGAACCAACCCTGCTGACACTTTGATCTTGGATTTCTGGGCCCCAGAACTGACATTTCTGTTGTTTAAGCCACCCAATTTGTGGTACTTTGTATGCAACCCTAGGAAACTCACGCACTCCTATTCATTTCTCAAGACCCAGTTCAAACGTCCCCCTCTCCAAGCCTGTTCTTCACTGTCCCCCCCACCCAAGCTGCAGCGTGTGTTGCACTGTATCGCAATGACTTTATTTATGTCTCTGTTCTGCAATGGAGGCTGAGATTTCAAGGGCAGAGAACACATCTGCTTTATCTTTGTGTCTGCTCCTGTGTCATGTCTGTGCACAGCTGATTGTAGGCACTCAATAAATGCTTGTTGAAGGAAAGGCTAAGGACCGGCATAGCTCACTGGTCCACACAGCTCGGAGGCCTGCCTAAGCTTCATCCCTGTGGTTGGAAGAAAAAGAGCTAAATGTAAACTGTAGGTCATCCTTGGGGATGTTTATAGAAACGAATGAGCTACACAGATGTGCAGTGTGAACAGGGAGTCAGAGCAGGCTTTCTGGTGTCAGAGCAACACAGCTGGGACTGGGGAGAGGGGAGCGGGGAAGGCTCTCAGAAGCCTACTTTCATGAGAGGCAGAGGAAGCTCCAGGGAGAGGGCTCGGCCCCTGGAAGGAGGCACCAAGCCTTGGCTGTTGCAGGGAAATAGAGATGATGCAACAACCTGCATCCTGCCTCCTGGGTTGTCCCAGCCTCACCCTGTGGACTCTTGTCTGGGTCCAGGAGGAAGGCTAGGCTGTTGGGAAAGCCAGGAAGCTCTCTTCTCTACAAAACACTGGGCCACAAAGAGCTCTAGACCCCCGTGGCCATATTAAGAAAAGAGCAGGTGAGCAGTGTCACAATGCACTTCGCCACAGACCTCCAGCCCTTTAGCATTTCAGGGTTCAGGGCAGCGAGAATGGGTACAGGTTAGTTTGTGAGGGTGTATGTGCTCCCTTGGGACATTCCTCCCAGTCCTGGGAGTTGAGGCTCTATGTCACCTGTTGGGGCTAAGAGGGAGCTGAAGGACATTGGAATTTGATTTATTACAGTTAATGGTGGCTCCAGAGACCAGTGAGGCCCGTGGGCAAGTTGGGCTAAACCCAGGTGGTATGCTTTCTCCTCAAGTTTTGTCTGAGTGCTGTGGCATGGGGAAAATGAGGAAGAAAAAGCATTCTGTAGCCAAAAATATTTCCGAAAAGAGGAGTGAAATCCCAGCTTAGCCTCTGACGTTATTAATGTGTTAGATTGGGGATCTACACATTACGTGATTTGGTCTAAACTGAATAGGGGGGACTTCCCTGGTGGTCCAGTGGCTAAGACTGGGCTCCCAATGCAGGGGGCCTGGGTTCAATCCCTGGTTAGGCAACTAGATCCCACATGCCACAACTAAAAAAGATCCCGCATGTGGCAACGAAGACCCCATGTGCCGCAATTAAGACCCAGTGCAGCCAAATAAATAAATATTTTTTAAAACAAACAAACAAACAAACTGAAGAGGGACAAGATGATAATCACAACCAGTAAGTCCTGGGCACTGAGACACAGAATGGACACCAACTGGGAAGGTGACAGACAGCGAATATCAGCTCTGAACAGGCATATGAGGTGTGTGCATGCATGCACGAGTGCATGCTGTGCAAAGACACATTATCCATGAGAAGCCAATTCACACTATTACTACTAATCTGGAAGACTGAAATGCAAAGGGCTGAAACACTGGGGATTTAAAGGCCCAAGTAATTGGTGATAATGAAGAAATTCTACCACCAGGTATTGCAAGATGCTTCAATGAGCTAATCCAGTGCATCATGATTCCGGATGCACAATAGAACCATCTGGGGAGTTGCTTCTTTTAATACAAAGTGTGGGCTCCACCGACCAATTAAATCATAATTTGTGAGATAGGACCAAAGCATTGCTATTTCTTTAAAGCTCTCCAAGGTGATTCTATTGAGCCAGGGTTAAGAAGGCACTGACTTAATCTTTTCATCATCAGCAAAATTAAATAATTTTAGTGTTAACGGAGGGGAAAAAGCTGTTTTAAAAGAATAAGAGAGTATTGTATCAGAACAGGGAACATGATTTTGTCACTGAGACTGTGGACTCTGGAGCCAAACCACTAAGGTTCAACTTGTCTTCTGTCACTTATTACCTGTGAACCTACAGTACATCGTTTGGTCTCTCTATGCCTCAGTTTCCTCTTCTGTAAGATGAAAATAATAATAGCACCTATCTCACTGGGTGGTTGTGAATACGAGATGAGTTTATATTGTTAGAATACTTAAAAGAGTACCTGGCACTCTGTAAGCACCATACAAATATTTACTATTAATTTTCTACCCACCTAAGTTTTTCACGGGTCTAGGCTTGTAGTTGAAACTGAAGATGTAGTCTAGTCATCAAAATAGCCTTTCACATAGTGTCCTGCCTTTGGAGGTCGAGTACAGGGGGTACAGAAACTAGAAATACAAATTGGACTATTGGTAAACTGTAGCTTTGATGTTCTATCAGAAGAGAAGAAAAATGTAAAGTATTGAGTGAATTCCATTATAATTACCAACAACTAGAACATTAAAAATAGTAATGAATAAAATAGTTTTAGTCTAGGGAGGGAAGAATATACAATGGAGAAAAGACAGTCTCTTCAACAAGTGGATCTGGGAAAACCGGATAGCTACATGTAAAAGAATGAGATTAGAACATTTCCTCACACCATATACAAAAATAAACTCAAAATGGATTAAATTCCTAAATGTTAAGACCTGAAACCATAAAACTCATAGAAGACAACATAGGCAGAACACTCTTTGACATAAATCATAGCAATCTTTTTATGGATCTGTCTCCTATGGTAAAAGAAATAAGATCAGAAATAAACAAATATGCAAGAGGGAGGAGATATGAGGATATATGTATATGTATAGCTGATTCACTTTGTTATAAAGCAGAAACTAACACACCATTGTAAAGCAATTATATTCCAACAAAGATGTTAAAAAAAATAAAATAAAATAAACAAATAGGACTAATTAAACTTAAAAGCTTTTGCACAGCAAGGGAAACCATCGACAAGATGAAAAGACAACCTACAGAATGGGAGAAAATATTTGCAAATAATATGATCGACATGGGGTTAATATCCAAAAAATATAAACAGCTCATACAACTCAATATTAAAAAAACAAACAACCCAGTCAAAATACGGGCAAAAGGGAGAACGATATGTGACTATGAAGGCAGAGATAGGAGTGATGTGGCCATAAGCCAAGGAATGCCCTCAGCCACCAGAAACTGGAAGAGGCAAAGAATGGATTCTTTCCTAGTCCCTCAGAAGGGAGTTTTGGTCCTATGTTACTAGTTTTGGACTTCTAGCCTCTAGAACTGTGGAAGAATAAATTTCTGTTGTTTTAAGCAAAAAAACTCAAAATGGGCAAAAGACCTGAAGAGACATTTTTCCAAAGAAGATATACAGATGGCTAACAGGCACATGAAAAGATGCTTAACATTGCTAACTATTAGAGAAATGCAAATAAAAACACGAATGAGATATCACACCTGTCAGAATGGCTATCATCAAAAAGCATAAAAATAACCAATTGTTGGAGAAGATGTGGAGAAAAGGGAATCTTGTATACTGTTGGTAGGAATGTAAATTCATGCAGCCACTATGGAAAACAGTATGGATGTTCCTCAAAAAACTAAAAATAGAACTACCATATGATCCAGCAATGCCACTCCTGGGTACATATCTGGAAAAAAATTAAAACACTAATTTGAAAAGATACATGTACCCTAATGTTCATAACAGGACAACTTACAATAGCCAAGATAAGGAAGCAACCCAAAGGCCCATCAACAGAAGAATAGATAAAGAAGATGTGGTGAGATATATATATACTTATATTTATATAAATGGACTATTACTCATCCATTAAAAAAATGAAATTCTGCCATTTGCAGCAACATGGATGGAGATAGAGAATATTATGCTTAGTGAAATAAGTCAAAGACAAATACTGTATGATATCACTTATATGTAGAATCTAAAAAAATGATACAAATGAATGTATATGTAAAACAGAAACAGACTCCCAGATATAGAAAACCAGCTGGTGGTTACCAACGGGGAGAGGGAAGGGGGAGGGGCAAATTAGGGGTATGGAATTAAGAGATACAAACTACTATGTATAAAATAGATAAGAAAGAAGGATATATTATATAGCACAGGGAATTATAGCCATTATGTTGTAATAACCTTTAATGGAGTATAATCTGTAAAAATACTGAATCACTATGCTGTACCTGAAACTAATATAATATTTAAAATCAACTATATACTTAAATTTAAAACAAAGAAGATAGTTTTAGGATTAAAATAGAAATCTTTATTTGACAATACTTGAGGTGGAGCAAACAAAATGGGATGGAATATATCAAGAGGCATCTTACAGGACTGTGTTTCTAGAGGCTAAAGGAAGTTATCTTGGGCCCTGGTTATAACATAGCCTGAGGGCCAAGTCTGTCTGTGTCCAGTAAATGTGTGTTCCAAGAAAAGGAAACAGAGAGAAACTTTTAAGTGAGACATATTGTTTCTGAATTGCTGGAGCCCCCATAACTCCTCCCAAAGTGAAAAGGTGGTTTTTTTCATGACCCATTTGACAACTTTATATGCACATTTTAAACTTATTTTGTCATGAGGAGGTTTTATTTATTCACTCGCCCAGGTTCAAATTAGACTTCTGGATATCTAACTCATTGGATGCAGAATTTCTCTCATGGTGGTGGGGAATGGGGATGTTCCATGGGGAAACTGATTCCCTCACCTCTAGGCTTGGCAGAGAACTGGAGAAACTGATTCCCTCACCTCTAGGCTTCATTCCAGAACCAGGCAGTGGACTGGGGTGGCTTCCTTCACTCTAGCTTTGGAAATGCTTTATAGTGGGGGCTGCCTTCTGTCTCTTTGCTAAGTTTCCATACTGGGCCAAAGACATCCCCACATTCTTCCTGAAGATGTGGTACATATATACAATGGAATACTACTCAGTCATTAAAAAAAGAACGAAATAATGCCATTTGCAGCAGCATGGATGGACCTAGAGATTATCATACTAAGTGAAGTAAGTCAGAAAGAGATAGACAAATACCATATGATATCACTTATATGTGGAATCTAAAATATGGCACAAATGAACTTATCTACAAAACAGAAACAGACTCATAGACATAGAGAACAGACTTGTGGTTGCCAAGCAGGGGAGAGGGAGAGGGATGGACTGAGTTTGGGGATAGCAGATGCAAACTATTATATTTAGAATGGATAAATGACAAGGTCCTAATGTATAACACAGGGAACTATATCCAATCTCCTGGGATAAACCATAACGGAAAAAATATTTAAAAAGACTTATATGTGTATAACTGAGTCACTTTGCTGTACAGCAGAAATTAGCACAATATTGTAAATCAACGATACTTCAATAAAAAAATAAATAATAAAAAACAAAGACATCCCCACATTCTTCCAGAAGGGAATAACTTCCCCATAGGTGGCATCCACCTGGATCTCCACCAGGACCCCAAGTCTATTGATTCTTGTAGTTCATGCTTTCCTTCAAGGTTCAGTTTCCTGATTTTTGAAATATATCCTTTAGTAACCTTTTTCAGCAAAGATCTAGAGAGGTCTATTCTCCAAACCTTTGAAAACGTCTGTCATAAAAAATAGTTCAGTTGGATGTAGGCTTCTAGATTAAAGTTCTGGGTAAAGATGGTGGATTGAACATACTCATCCAAATTTTGCTTCTCCAGAAACCACATAAAAACCACAATGAGTAGATAGATATTATTTAGAAATGTATGAACATTTAAGAATATGGAAAATGGGAGAGGAGACAACAACAAGGTTTTAGAAGCTAGAAAGAAGATGGAAAAATAAAAACTGACTAAGCAGATCAAAGGAAGTCAGATTTGAAGCTGGCTTGGTTAATTCTGCAACACCATCAACAGTCCAGGAGATGGTGACACCAGGTAACATTAGAAATGGGCATGAAGAGGGTGGCTTAAAATAAGGAGGGTTAGAAAGCCATTTGGGAAGCATTACCTTCCTCGATCCCCTCCATACCCCATGCTATGGATGACTTGTCCTCCCCACCTGTATTAGTCAGTTCTCCAGAGAAACAGAACCCAAAGTATATATACATATACAGAAAGAGATTTATTATGAGGGATTGACTCATGCAATTATGGAAGCTGAGAAGTCCCATGATCTGCTGTCTGCAAGCTGGAGGCCCCAGAGAGCCAGTGGTAGAGTTCCAGTCCAAACCTAAACCTGAGAACCAGGGGAGCCGAAGGATCCACCTGGTCCAAGTCCAAAGGCCTAAGAACCAGGATACGGATGTCCAAGAGCAGGAGAAGATGGATGTCCCAGCTCAAGCAAAGAGTAAATTCACCCTTTCTCTACATTTTCTTTTCATTCAGGCCCTCAGCAGATTGGATGATGCCCACCTGCATTGGTGAGGGTGATCTTTTTTACTCAGTCCACCAATTCAAATGCTAACCTCTTTCAGGGACACCCTTACAGACACATCTAGAAGTAATGTTTCACCAGCTATCTGAACATCTCTTAGTCCAGTCAAGTTACATCATGAAATTAACCATCACACCACCCTAGCAAAAGTATGCATGTTTATTCTGTGGAAAGGGAAAAACAGAAGTATATTGGACTTGGATGACACAGACCCGGTTAAGAGCAAGAGTACCATACTGAAACCAGGGTGAGTAGATGAATATGCAGACACTGAAAGCTGAGTGGGACCCCACCTCCAAACCCTGTTCACCCACCTACCTTCCAGAAATGGTTATGACCAAACGTTTTCTCTCCAGGTGGAAGAATTAGAAGAAGAGTTACCTCTGGGATATCTGACCCAGAGGAAGAACTTAAGATACTGATATTGAGGTTTCCCCCAACAAATAGTCCAGCCATATCACCCTCCAATGAAACCCACTCAGATCTTCCAATCAGCTTTTTTACTCACCCACAATAAAACATAAGCAGACACCTAAATATTACCAGACAGCTGCAGAATGCCTCTAATAAATAAGAAAAAGATCAAACAAACAAACCACAAAGAGAGAAAAACAACTTGGAGGAAAATAAAACTATGAAGGGAAGAGAAAACTTCAAAATAAAACTATTATTAATATCTTCAAAGAGATAAGCAATGATACTAAATCCTAGAAACAGGGTCAGAATGTTATTTAAAAAGGAACATTCAGAGAACATAAAAGAGCCCTTAGAAATTAATAACATGATAGCAGAACTAAAACACTCAATAGAAAGTTTGGAAATTCAGGTGAGTCAATCTCCACAAAAGCAGAGCATAAACCAAAGAAAGGGAAATATGAGAAATATATAAAATATTATATTATGTTACATAAATTTATATGTGCGTGTATTTTATATAGAAAGTATAAACCCTTACATTATATTATAAAACATTGTATAAAACAATCTAAGAAGGCCAATATCTGAATAATGAGAGTTTCAGAAAGAGAAAACAGAGAAAAGGAATGAGAAAAAAATGAAAGAAATAATTTGAGGAAAACTATCCAGGGACTGGATGTAATAGACTGCTGAGTGGGACATGAGCTATCGTCCAGAGACCACGAGAACAAATATCCAGGGAATGGATGTAACAGAATATTGGTGGGACATGACCTAGTGCTCAGAGATAAAAGAGGTATGAAATGCCCCAGATTTGAAAGAGAAATGAAACCAAGTGGCACTTCTTCCAGGGATTATTAAGAAGTGGTTAAATGGGCTCTGGAACTCTCAGCCTCTGCCCCGCATGCCCTTCCAACTCTAGTTTATATAAGAGAAGATCAGGGCGAGAAAGGAGAATCTTGAGAGTGGGGTGTTGCTGGTGAAGGATGAGAGTACTGTGGCTTTTCCCTCCTCTCCCCTTGGGAGAGGAAAGGGAAGCTGCTTTTTTCCAAATCCCCACAATGTGAAAAGGGCTCCAAATATGAAACTCTCAGATCTAAAGTGTCTTTTTGACATCTTATTCCTTAGCTTGGCTTCTGTTTATACAGTGTGCTTGCTGATCTGTGCCCTGTACCTATATAAATAAATGGAAAAAGATGGCAGGGCAGAGAGGATGCAAGTGTGTAGCAGTCTGTACTCTCACTATTTGGTGGGGGCAAAGCTGTGTCAGTTTCCTGTGGGTTCACAAGTAGCCAGGCTTGAGCTGCCTTGCTAGCACCCCAACCAAGAGGGTGAGCCATCAAGCAAGGACTCCAGTAGCTGGAATCTGTGGGGTGTTCTATCATGGACTATGTTGGCGTCGGGGGTGGGGTGGTAAAGTCAAGTCTGAGTGGACCTCTCAGGTCAGCAGATGGGTTCGGGGGATGTGAGGAGCTGGAAGCGAGACTCGCATATACAAACAGGGCTCTCAAATGGAGGCATCTTCAGTAACTAGCATGTTAGACAACCTGAATTCACAGAGGCATAAATATAAACTGGTTGGATTTTTTTTCCATTTACTGCCTTCAACCATGCTTTACTGAATCTCCCTATTCTTTAATGACATCTTGTGCAGATTCCACAGCTCTCTGGTCACTTGCATATATAGAAAAGTCTACCACCAGAGGACAAGCATTTAGATCCAGGCCACAGAGAGGGTAATGCTCTCTGAGAGGGAACCACAAAAGCATCAGTTAGGTGAACATTCTTTTTTATCTTTATCCATCCCCCCTGCTCCTGTAATGCAAGAACTTAGACTACAGGAAAAAGACAGAAGGAAGCGTGAACATGTAGAAAATGCCCTTTCCCCACTCAAAGGCCCCCAGGCAGAAGCATAGCTGGTAGTATGGGGCAGGGTGAAGACAAGTAATCAATTGGATATGCAACTAAATTAGATTGTAGTGGACTTTTTTGGCTGGAGAAATAGGCTTGAGGCTGGGTTTCCAGGAACAATGCCCAAAATCATGCCACAGAAATAGCTTGATGAGGAAATTCCACTGTCACCCTAGACTTCAGGAACTTGACAGCATTGGACCTGTTGCCACTGTGAATGCCCCCCAAAGCCAGGCTCCATTGCCACCACTCAAGCCAACAAATGGAAGCACTGAACTGAGCTTATATTTTTTATTAGTCATTTAGAAATTAAAATCTTGCATAGGTGCATCTGATTAATGGATCATGCAAGGTCCATTTAGCTGTGAAAGAAGCTGGGGATTTGAACTCTGAGATCTACATTGGAGCAGTAGAATTTATGGAAATTCTCCATAGTTAGAAAAGCTATTCAGAAGATGGGTCACTGCAAATGTGACACATGTCCACTATAGCTAATATTGTTTAAAATCAAATTGATTATCCACTTCATACTCATTAGGATGGCTGTTAACAAAAAAACAAAATAACGAATGTTGGAGAGGATGTGGAGAAACTGGAACCATTGTGCATTTGCTGCCAGCAATATAAAATGGTGTAGCTGCTGTGGAAAACAATATGGTAGTTCCTCAAATTTTAAACATAGAATTACCATGTGATCTAGCAATTCTACTTCTAGATATATATACTCAAAAGAATTGGGCTTCCCTGGTGGCGCAGTGGTTGGGAGTCTGCCTGCCAATGCAGGGGACACGGGTTCGAACTCTGGTCTGGGAAGATCCCACATGCTGCGGAGCAACCAGGCCCGTGAGCCACAACTACTGAGCCTGCGCGTCTGGGGCCTGTGCTCCGCAACAAGAGACGCCGCGATAGTGAGAGGTTCGCGCACCACAATGAAGAGTGGTCCCCGCTCGTCGCAACTAGAGAAGGCCCTCGCACAGAAACGAAGACCCAACACAGCCAAAAATAATAATTAAATTAATTAATTAAAAAAAAGAATTGAAAGTAGGTACTCAAATAGATATTTGTACATCAGTGTTCAAAGAAGCATTATCATGATAGCCAAGAGGTAGAAAGAAGCAGCCCAAATGTCCATCAATAGATGAATGAATAAATTAAACATGGTATATGTGTGTGTGTGTGTGTGTGTGTGTGTGTGTGTGTGTGTGTGTGTGTATGTAATGGAATATTATTCAGCCTCAAAAACAAATGAAATTCTGGTACATGTTACAACGTGGATGAACCTTAAAAACATTAAGCTAAGTGAAATAAACCAGACGTAAAAGGACAAATAGTACACGATTCCACTTACGTGAGGTACCTAGAACAGTCAAATTCATAGAAACAAAAACAGAATAGCGGTTAACAGGGACAGTCCTTGAGCAATGAAAGAAGATTTAAAAGGCCTTGAATCAAGAAGAGGAGAATGTGCTTTATTGATAAGAAAAATATCAGAAGCTGGTTTTTTCTTTTTAAGATTTTTTTTTTTGTGGACTATTTTTAAAGTCTTTATTGAATTTGTTACAATATTGCTTCTGTTTTGTGTTTTGGTTTTTTGGCTGTGAGGCATGTGGGATCTTAACTCCCCAACCAGGGATTGAACCCACACCCCCTGCATTGGAAGGCGAAGTCTTAAACACTGGCCCACCAGGGAAGTCCCAAAAGCTGGTTTTCTTTTCTAAAAGGTCTTCAGACTCATTCTCTCCAGCTTTAAATAAAAACCAATTATTAATATATGTATAAATCAGAGAGAGAGAATAACCAAATAATAATTAGCCCAGGAACTTTGGAGCCAAATATTCCCTGATCTCCAGTTGACCTTGAGTGAATCACTTAAACTCTCTGCTCTTCAGCTTCCCTGACTCCACAATGAAAAACACAGCTTCCCCACAGAGGTGTTAGGAAATTCCCTGAATTCACTGTTGTCAAGCAAATCCATGGCCTGCAGAAAGCCAGGGGAGATATTCTGTTTCTTTCAAATTTATAGAAAATCTAAAAACAGTATATTGAGCTAGAATCATCAAGTGTTCATTTTGGGCACGTAATGCTCCAAACAAGAAAATAGACGCTTTATATACAACTGTTAGTTTTCTTTTTTATGACTCTCAGAAGTCAACACACATTGGTTGCCAGTTGCAATGCAATTCCACCTTCTGTCTCTTTGCCTTTTGTCGTCCTGGTGACTTACTGTATCAAATACTGAGAAGAAAAAGTAGTTGAGCAAAGGGGCAGAAGTGCCAATCTTCTCCTTTCTTGCCAGCTCTCTTGTTTTGTTTTGTTTTGTTTTTTTTCCCTAATCTCACTCATCCTAGCGCAGTAATGGTGCAACCCTGAATCCAGGCGTGTGTTCCCAAGAACCTCTCAAGTGCGTGATTTACAAAGACTGCTTTGGAGTTGAAGCAAGCTACCTTGATCCTTTAAATACAAGTGACATTGTTACCTTAGGAGGAAAATAAGAAATCTATCAGAAGGACTTTTAGGCTTAAATTCTTTTTCAAGGATCCTAAGTTAATTAAAGAGGACAATATACAAAAGAAGATGACCTTTTTCGTATAAGCTATAAACATGCCATCATTAACGAATTGCATTACAGGCAAGAGAAGACAAAGAGCAGTTCTGGTTAAGTTCAGCAGTTACTTAAGTTGACGGAATGGCAGACAGTGTAGTTAATGTTTTGAGTAGTTAAGATATTTTTACAAAGCCGTTCGTTAAAAATAGACGTAAGCATTAAAAATAAATGAATATACTGTAAAGCAATAAACTTTTGCTTAGACTTTGGGATCATATTAATGATTCATCTTTCTGTGTCAACTAAAGATAATTTAAAAATATTAGAAAGAAAGAATTGTAGGCTGACTACATCTGACTTAACAACATCCTTTCTTGTAGTTAGGTGGCTTTTTACTATAGTACCTTGGTGAAGGGAAATTTGTTTTACATTAATAGCAAATGAAAACAAATTTGGCCTTTGTGGCGGGGGAAGAATGCTATATTTCTTCAGCAAAATTACATTATAATGTGCTGACAAATTCAAAACAACTGTTCTGAGTAATGAATGCATAGGGAAACTCCAGACTGAAGGGATTGGAACAGTAATGACAGAAAGGAAATACCCTGATTTTTTTTTCCCTAAAAACTGAGCTGAAGCTCCAAGTGCTTTTCACTCAGTGGTTCCAAATATCTTTCAACAGTGTCACTACAAAAATGAAATGAGGGAAAAGAAAGAGACATCTGAACGCCCGATCTCTTCCCATTAGAAATACATGGTTAATTTTCATGATTAACAAGTCTTCTTTCATTAAGCCCCACTGCCTCCTGCCCAGCCTGGTGGTAGGGAGATATGAATTCCATGTCAGGAGCTCCACTGGTAATGTTACTGTACTCTAGTTTCAAGAGCATAAGGTTTGGTGTCAGATGCCTGGGTTTGAATCTCAGCTCCACCACTTAGCAACTCTGTGACTTAAAAGCTGCGTAAGGTCCTTAACCTCTCTGAACCTCATTTTCTACTGTAAATGAGAGATAGTAACAGTCACTGTTCTAAGATGAAATGAGATGATGCATGTGAAGCACTCAGCACAGGCCTGACACATAATAAGCGGTTAATAAATGTTAACTAGCTTCTTGTTTTTTGCTACAAACTTGGATAATTTAACAACTCCCAAATGCACAACTCAACTTATTATTCAAAAATTATTTAGGCAGGGAATACCTGCCTAAATTAGTAGAATTCAGTGATTTCTTTCAGGGGCCAAGGTTACTTTCTGGTATGAATTAGAAGTACAGGGAACTATATAATTGCAGAACAAGAAGGAGAAGAAACCGTGATGTGGTCCTTAACATTGGCAAAGAAGTCTCAAGGAAGGAGAGAGCATGGTAGAGTCCATAGTACATTGATCTTGGAATCAGAAAGAACCTGGATTCAGTTCTTAGCTTGGTCACTATAGTGGGTTGAATGCTGGCCTTCAAAAGATATGTCCAGTTCCTAACCTTTGGTACCTGTGAATGTGATCCTTATTTGGAAATAGGGTCTTAATAGATGTAATTAAGTTAAAAATCTTGAGATGAGATCATCTCAGATTTAGGGACTTTAGACACTTGTCCAATGACAAGTGTCCTTATAAGAGACAGAAAAGAAGACAGACACACACAGAGGGGAAGTCCACATGAAGATGTAGGCAGAGTTGGAGTGATGTATCAATAAGCCAAGGGATTCCAAGAACTGCGGGCAGCCACCAGAAGCTCGGTGAGAGGCACGGAATGGATTCTCCCTCAGCTCCTTTAGAAGGAATCAACCCTGCTGACACCTTAGTTTTAGACTTCTGGTCTCCAGAACTGTGTAAATATATATTTCTGTTGTTTTAAGCCACCTATTTTATGGTAATTTGTTACGGCAGCCCTAAGAAAGTAATACAATCAGTAAGTTGGAAAGTTAGTGGACCTCTCTGAGGACTAATGAGATCAAGAATACAAAGACACCGGCACATGAGAGGCATTCGATAAACGTTCGCTGAAAACATTCTTTCTCTTCATCTTCACAACAACCCAGCAAGTTAAGTATTATCCTCACTTTCCTATGAATAAATGGATTCCCTGAAAAGTTGACCAACCAGCCCACAGCCAGGTGAGTGAATGGCAGGTTTTTTGGCTCCAGTACTAGTATCTTCTCAACCATACCAATTTGTCCTCTCTCTTGCTTACAGAGTTTTACCAAAATTCTGTTTGTTACTTACTACATTGTCACTGTACCCGACTAAACTGCCATGAATCCCATGAATCCAAAAAATAAAATATTAGCTGAGGAGGGAGAGGAAGAGACAGTAAAAGTGGTGTGTATGGAGGAAGTCAAGGAAAAGCACACAAAATCCAAAGGCAGATCATTCATCTCAAATCAGGATGTTAGAGAACGGTTCACAGAAATAATGAAAGTTTTGTAGTAAGCCCTAAGGGATAGAGAGGAAACCTTTCTTAAATTAATAATTTTACTGATAAAGAGTGGTTATCATCTAATTATAATATCTCAAATCCATTACTGCCCACCTGGGAATTGAAGGCTGGGTTTGACAGAGTCTAAGAATCACAAAGGGGGGCTTCCCTGGTGGTCCAGTGGTTGAGACTCCTAGCTTCCACTGCAGGGAACCCGGCTTCAATCCCTGGTCAGGGAACTGAGATCCCACATGCTGTGCAGTGCAGCTGAAAAAAAAAAAAAAGGTAAAAGAATCACAAAGGTAATAAATCTTCATCACTTACTCATTTATAGAAGTCAGGAAAAGAGCACTTTTTGAATGATTAAAAGGTCTTTAGGTTTATCAGAAATGTGGATTATCTCACTTTTCACTCATCTCAAACATTTTGTTAAAATGATCTTTTAACTTTTTTCAGGAATTGAGAAAAATACAAGTTTTTTTTAAAAAATAATTTTTTTTATTTTTGGCTGTGTTGGGTCTTCATTGCTGAGAGTGGGCTTTCTCTAGTTGCAGCGAGCAGGTTTCTCATTGCTGTGGCTTCTCTTGTTGCGGAGCACAGGCTCTAGGCACGCGGGCTCAGTAGTTGTGGCTCGCGGGCTCTAAAGCGCAGGCTCAGTAGTTGTGGCACACGGGCTTAGCTGCTCTGCGGTATGTGGGATCTTCCCAGGCTCCAACCCGTGTCCCCCGCACTGACAGGTGGATTCTTAACCACTGCGCCACCAGGGAAGCCCTTGGCTCTTAAACATAGGAAAAGAAGTGCTCAAACTCACTCATTAAAAGAATGCACATTAAGGGCTTCCCTGGTGGCGCAGTGGTTGAGAGTCCGCCTGCCGATGCAGGGGACGCGGGTTCGTGTCCCGGTCTGGGAAGATCCCACATGCAGCGGAGCGGCTGGGCCCGTGAGCCATGGCCGCTGAGCCTGTGCGTCCGGAGCCTGTACTCCGCAACGGGAAAGGCCACAACAGTGAGAGGCCCGCGTACCGCAAAAAAAAAAAAAAAAAAAAAAGAATGCACATTAAAACCACATTGAATTAAAAGTAATTTTTTACGTACCAAAACTCAAAACATTTGAGAAAATTTTGCTTTGTAAGGGTGTAAGGCAGTGGACCCTCTATGCATAGTGGAAGTAAAAATGTTTGCATCCTATATGAAGGGCAATGTGGAAATATTTATCAAAATTTTAAATATTCATATCATTTTAACCCTGTAATTCTATATATAGGAATTTATAAATCAAATAGGCTTATATATATCCAAAATGATGTATGTATGTCCAAAGTTATTCATATTATTGTTTTTTGTAATATTAAAAGATTAGAAATGACCTGAATATGCATTAACAAGGGAATGGTTAAATCATCATGGTATATCTATATAATGCAACACTGTAGGAGTATTTTCAAAATTAAGATTCTTTTTATGGACTGATTTGAATAATCTCCATGAAATATTGTTAAGAAAAAAACAAGGTACAGTACACCGCATACATCATGCTAAGTGGGAAGAATATGTATGCTCATCTTGTCTATAGAGCAGCTCTTAAATGCGTCGCAAGAAACTGGTGACAGTGTGTCCTGATGCGGCAGCAGCACGAGGCTGCGTGCAGAGGATGGAGTGGCAGGTGAAGGTGCAGGAGCTGGGCCCCGCCGGGCGCAAGTCCCGGTGTGTGAACGAGGTGCCGTCCTTCTACGTGCCCATGGTCGACGTCAACGATGACTTCGTGCTCCTTCCGGCCTGACGCGGTGAGACAGCTGCCCGGGACACAGGCGAGCCCCTTACGTCTGCCGCCGAGTCCGGGAGGTGGAAGGAGACCACGTCCCCGGTGGGGACACCCAGGGAGAACCCCGCGCTGGGCCCCTGGCACGCGCCTCTTTCACACCAGCCGCCGCGGGAGGACGCGGAGCCGGGGTCGCGTGCACGGACACGGCAGCCTCAGGCTCTTTTCCGGCGGCTGCACAGGCATCTCAGGAGCTGCAGGACGAAGAGCGTTTTTAAAATTCCTTGTTCCATTTCTGATCGACTAAAGAGAATAAAATTAAGGCGTCCACCCCTCACCAACAGCGGCCTCCGGGTCGGAGGGTGGGGAGAGTTTCGGACCGGCTGCCGTCCTGTCGCCACGAACCTGCCTGCGGACGGTGCCGGCCTCGCACCTGGGCTGGGACGCCGGGCCGGGTGAGGGTCTGGCTGCGCCGCCCGCCCGCCTCACAGGGACACAGAGGCAGGACTTTCGGCTGTGTTCTTAATGGAGTCAAATCCACGTGGTTTCTATATTTTTTCCTTTAATCTTGGGCATTTTGTTACTCTTTCTGAGAACATAACTTGAAACACTACAGAGCCAATAATCATATAAAAAGTGTACCGGTAAATGCTGTACAGTTTTATACACGTTCACAATGTACTTTTGCTGCCTTCTAGATAATTTATTTTGCAACATGTTACTGCACAGTTGTAAATAACTTATGTACTGTAACATCACTTCAGGTATGTGTAAAGAAATGAATTAGTTAATTAAATGCTCTTTGTGAAAAAAAAAAAACGAAAGAAACTGGTGACATTGGTTGCATTGGTAAAAGTAAACTGAGTGGCTGGGGAAAAAAAAGCATGAGAGGGTACATGATGGTTTTGAAGCAGAGCTGCAAATCCTTTGACCCTCCTCCCATCAGGAGGTGGAGTACAGGACCCTTCCCTTGGAGTTTGGTGGGCCTTTGCAACTGCCCTGATGAACAGAATGCAGTAGAAGTGGTGGTGCCCAAGGCAGCGTTTGAAAAGTCTCGGCAGCGTCTGCAGGTTCCCCATGGGACAGTCACTCCAGGAGAGAGAGAACAGAAATGCCCTAGAAGCCCCAGCTGCTCGAGTCTTCCCAGCTCCAGCACCAGACGTGCAAGTGAAAAAACCTTTGAGAGGACCCCAGCTCTAGCCACTTTCTGACAGTAACTGCATAAGAGACCCTGAAGGAGAACTGACCCATTGACCCCCAGCTTCATTAGCAACTAATGACATCATTACTGTTTTAAGCCACTATTTTGGAGTGGTTTGCTAGGCAGTAAGAGATAACTAGAACAGAGCCCTTCACTGTTTACCCTTTATACATTTTGAATTTTGAATCACATGAATGTTTTTCCTATTAAAAAAGTAAATAAAGCTAAAATTATCCTCCAAATTCCCTGGCTTAATCTTTTATCTATCTTTAACCCTTAAAATGGTTTCAGTAACAGAATTGTCTAAGGTTTCCTTGGCCTGATTATCCTCAAGGACTTACTGATAAGTAGGAATCTGCCTGGTGTGAATTGAGAAATGCTGGAATACCCCTGCCCCGGCTCCAAACAAACAAACAAACAAAAATCTTTGCTTCCTCAACAATGGAAATTACTTTCTTAGCCAATAACATATGCAAATATGATCAATATTCTTAACATTAAATAAATGCATTCCATCAACTACTTTCTAATTGTGAAGTGAGAAGTGTGCCTTCACAATAGAGGGTACCATCATAACCGAGCATTGTGAATAGAGGGCTAATGTGACATGATATGCCCCAGGATGCAATGCAACATGAAGTATACAGCATCACCTATGAACAATTTGCTCCAAAAACATTGAACCAGAAACTTCTCAGGCTTTTAGATCTAACTTCAAGTTTACAGGAAGTGCAAGTGATAGAGAAACAAATTAAACACCACCATGAGAAAACAATCAGAAAAATTCAGAATATGGAACACTCTACAAGATAATTGGCCTGGTCTCTTCAAAACAGCATTGGTGGGCTTCCCTGGTGGCGCAGTGGTTGAGAGTCCACCTGCCGATGCAGGGGACATGGGTTCGTGCCCTGGTCCAGGAAGATCCCACATGCCGCAGAGCGGCTAGGCCCATAAGCCATGGCCGCTGAGCCAGCATGTCCGGAGCCTGTGCTCCGCAACGAGAGAGGCCACGACAGTGAGAGGCCCACATAACGCAAAAAAACAAACAAACAAAAAAAAAAAACAGCATTGGTGAAGAGGTGGGGAAACAGGCATTTTCATGCATTATTGTTGTAACTCTAGATGTATCTCCAAGACCATGCACATTCCTGGCTCAGTCAAAAAAAAGAATGAAATAATGCCATTTGCAGCAGCATGGATGGACCTAGAGATTATCATACTAAGCGAAGTAAGTCAGAAAGAGAAAGACAAATACCATATGATATCATTTATATGTGGAATTTAAAATACGGCACAAATGAACCTAACTACAAAACAGAAATAGACTCACAGACATAGAGAACAGACTTGCAGTTGCCAAGGTCGGGGGAGGCAGAGGGAAGGATTGGGAGTTTGGGATCAGCAGATATAAACTATTATATATAGAATGGATAAACAACAAGGTCCTACTGTATAGTACAGGGAACTATAGTCAATATCCTGTGATAAACCATAATAGAAAAAATATGAAAAAGAATATATATATGTATAACTGAATCACTTTACTGTACAGTAGAAATTAACAAAGCATTGTAAATCAACTATAGTTCAATAAAAATTTTTTTAAAATACCCTCATTCTTATGTCCATGCATAGGAGATTACACATTATAGCTTTGTTCCGTTTATACACCCATGAAAACTGCCATAGTGTTTTCCTAGGCCCAGGTCAGCTGAAAACTGTCCCAAAGGTTTTTAGTTGTCCAGCAATTCAGGTCAAACTAGAGCTTTGAGAATTATTGCAATGGCTTTTCTTGGGGAAGGGTCACAAAGAATTCCCTCTTGGCTTGAGAAAAAGTTTAGATTTATATTATCAAACTGTATCAGTTAAAACTGAGGGAGTTTTCCTCTTTGCTTTGGTTACTGGGAAACTTGGAGACAAACTGGCTATCTGACAACTTCAACTATACGGGGCCAAGTGCTACTCTTTCTCTTGTTTTGAATTCTTACCAATATCTGACATCTTTGCAATTTATTTAATTTGTATGGCATGTATTTTTGAGACAAATTCAAGTCCTCTCTCAATGAGAAGGAAAATAATATGTTTTTAGAACTCTCAAATTATAACTAAGTAATAAAGTGGTACCCTTAAAGAGTTAACACCCTGCCCAAGGGCTTTACTAACCCCCCGGGAAATTTACTCATTGACAACAGATCAAGCATAAAGTTCCAAACCATCAAACACCAGGCGGATATTTTTCAGGGGAAAAAAAGAGCACCTTAGTAAAACTTTTTCTGGCAAAAGAAAGCATTCAGATGTATTTGCTAGAGCAAACAGGCCACCTAGCACTAAACTAGCTAAGGACACATTTGAAGGACAGTGGCTGTTAGAGGGCAATGGAAATTCTGAAATCAGCGAGTTGGAAGAGCCCCACGGGCCAGACCAACTGGATAGTCACCAGGACCGCTTCTAACAGAGACTTGCAGGAGACAAACTGACAGTGGAAAGAACTGAAAAATTAGGAGACACACACACACACACACACACACACACACACACACACACAATCAAAACAAACCCAACAACCTGATAGTGTCTAAAAAGAAGGCTATTAAAAAAATTTTTTAATGGACAACTCACTCTAGAGTTACCACTGGGATCAACATGAAATTTCAAATGATCCCTATGATTAGAGAATGATATTTGTATCAAACGGCCCACCAAAATGAGAAGGATATAAAGTGACAGCATTATGTAGACCTATATAGACACAAGGACACATACCATTCATGTAGCTACCTGGACGAACATCACACACTTATAGCTCGACTTTGTGCTAGTATGTTACATATATTAACTCTTTTAACTCTCCTAAGAGGTAGGTTTTAGGTCTTACACCTCTGTTGTCAGGAGCTGTAGAAATGAACAAACTTTGCTCGGCACACACGCAGTGTATCAGTGTTTGAGCTGGACTTCCATCCCAGGTCTGGGTAACTCCTCTGTAAATCATGCAATTTCCATTCCACCATGTGAACCAGGGAGGTGTGGGTAGAAGGAAGACTTGGAGATTCCTTGGAGGACACTGAGGAAAAAGTTATTTGAAAGAGCATGCATGCTTCTTTGCTCACATGAAAGAGATTAATGCTACACTGTCTTTCCCTATTACTAAAACTTACATAAGACCTTTATGAAAACTTTACATGTTCCAGTTTTGCCACTAGCCTGAAAAGACCTCTTTGGCTGCTTATTTAGAAAAGGCATATTTCATCAGAGATGATTCCAGTGTCTGTGCTCTGAGAGATCCTGCTCTTAACTTTCATGAGTCACCGGCTGTGCCTACATGATGCCACATGAGGAGGAAAAGTTAACAATTCACTCAGGAACAGGAATTTAGCTACATGATCCAAACTTTTGGGTTTGGGGAAACATCTGGAGGTCTGACATTGAGAGACACAGTCTGAGCCTCAATTGCTATTTTGCTTGGTACATACCCCTGTATGAATCATAAGAGAGCTAAAAACCATATACAAAAATAAACTCAAAATGGGTTAAAGACCTAAATGTAAGACTGGAAATCATAAAAATCCTAGAGGAAAACATAGGCAGAACATTTTCTGACATAAATCATAGTTTTTTGGATCTGTATCCTAAAGCAAAGGAAATAAAAGCAAAAATAAACAAATGGGACCTAATTAAACTCAAAAGCTTTTGCACAGCAAAGGAAACCATCAGCAAAAGGAAAAGACAGCCTACTGAATAAAAGAAAATATTTGCAAATGATAAGGGGTTAATATCCAACATATATAAACAGCTCATACAAAAACATTAAAAAAAAAACCTGATTTTAAAATGGGCAGAGAAACTGAATACACATTTTTCCAAAGAGGAAATGCAGATGGCAAACAGGCACATGAAAAGATGCTCAACATCACTCATCATCAGGGAAATGAAAATCAAAACCACAATGAGATAACACCTCACAACTGTCAGAATGGCTATCATCAAAAAGAACAAAAATAACAAATGTTGGCAAGGAAGTGGAGAAAAGGGAACCCTTGGGCACTATTAGTGGGAATGTAAATTGGTGCATCCGAAGAAAACAAAACCACTAACTCAAAAAGATACTTGCACCCCAATGTTCATAGCAGCATTATTTACAATTGCCAAGATATGGAAGCAACCTCAGTGTCCATCAACAGATGAATGAATAAAGAAGATGTGGCATATGTATATAATATATATATATAATATATATATATACACACACATATATATACATATATATACAGTGGAGTACTACTCAGCCATAAAAAGAATGAAATTTTGCCATTTGCAGCAACATGGATAGACTTGGAGGGTATTATGCTAAGTGACATAAGTCAGACAGAGAAAGATAAATACTGTATGATATAACTTATATGTAGAATCTAAAAAAATACAACAAACTGGTGAATATTAACAAAAAAGAAGCAGACTCACAGATAGAAAAAACTAGTGGTTACCAGTGGGGAAAGGGAAGGCAGGATGGGGCAATATAGAGGTAGGGGGTTAAGAGGTACAAACTATTATGTATAAAATAAGCTACAAGGAGGGACTTCCCTGGTGGTCCAGTGGTTAAGACTCTGCGCTTCCACTGCAGGGGCATGGGTTCAATTCCTGGTCAGGGAACTAAGATCCTGCATGCTGTGCAGTGTGGCCAAAAAATAATTTTTTAAAAACAAGCTATAAGGATATATTGTACAACATGAGGAATATAGCCAGTATTTTATGATAACTACAAATGGAGTATAATCTTTAAAAATTGTGAATTACTATATTGTACACCTGAAACATAATATTGTACATCAGACCCACCACCAGTCCCTCCCATCAAGGAACTTGCACAAGCCTCTTAGATAGCCTCATCCACCAGAGGGCAGAAAGCAGAAGCAAGCAGAACTACAATCCTGGAGCCTGTGGAACAGAAACCACATTCACAGAAAGATAGACAAGATGAAAAGACAGAGGGCTATGTACCAGATGAAGGAACAAGATAAAACCCCAGAAAAACAACTAAATGAAGCAGAGACAGGCAACCTTCCAGAAAAAGAATTCAGAATAATGAGAGTGAAGAGGATCTAGGACCTCAGAAAAAGAATGGAGGCAAAGATCAAGAAGATGCAAGAAATGTTTAACAAAGATCTAGAAGAATTAAAGAACAAACAAACGGACATAAACAATACAATAACTGAAATGAAAACTACACTAGAAGGAATCAATTGCAGAATAACTGAGGCAGAAGAACGGATAAGTGACCTGGAAGACGCAATGGTGGAATTCACAGCTGCGGAACAGAATAAAGAAAAAACAATGAAAAGAAATGAAGACAGCCTAAGAGACCTCTGCGACAACATTAAACACAACAACATTCACATTATAGGGGTCCCAGAAGGAGAAGAGAGAGAGAAAGGACCCAAGAAAATATTAGAAGAGATTACAGTTGAAAAGTTCCCTAACGTGGGAAAGGAAATAGTCACCCAAGTCCAGGAAGCGCAGAGAGTCCCATACAGGACAAACCCAAGGAGAAACACACCAAGACACATAGTAATCAAACTGGCAAAAATTAAAGACAAAGAAAAATTATTGAAAGCAGCAAGGGAAAAACGACAAATAACATACAAGGGAACTCCCATAAGGTTAACAGCTGATTTCTCAGCAGAAACTCTATAGCCAGAAGGGAGTGGCATGATATACTTAAAGTAATGAAAGGGAAGAACCTACAACCAAGATTACTCTACCCAGCAAGGATCTCATTCAGATTCAATAGAGAAATCAAAAGATCTACAAACAAGCAAAAGCTAAGAGAATTCAGCACCACCAAACCAGCTCTACAACAAATGCTAAAGGAGATTCTCTAAGTGGGAAACACAAGAGAAGAAAAGGACCTACAAAAACAAACCCAAAACAATTAAGAAAATGGTCACAGGAACATACATATCAATAATTACCTTAAATGTGAATGGATTAAATGCTCCAACCAAAAGACACAGGCTTGCTGAATGGATACAAAAACAAGACCCATCTATATGCTGTCTACAAGAGACCCACTTCAGACCTAGGGACACATACAGACTGAAAGTGAGGGGATGGAGGAAGGTATTCCATGGAAATCAAAAGAAAGCTGGAGTAGCAATACTTATATCAGATAAAATAGACTTTAAAAAAAAGAATGTTACCAGAGACAAGGAAGGATACTACATAATCATCAAGGGATCAATCCAAGAAGAAGATATAACAATTATAAATATACATGCACCCAACATAGGAGCACCTCAATACATAAGGCAACTGCTAACAGCTATAAAAGAGGAAATCGACAGTAGTAATAATAGTGGGGAACTTTAACACCTCACTTACACCAATGGACAGATCATCCAAAATGAAAATAAATAAGGAAACAGAAGCTTTAAATGACACAATAGGCCAGACAGATTTAATTGATATTTATAGGACATTCCATCCAGAAACAGCAGATTACACTTTCTTCTCAAGTGCGCACAGAACATTCTCCAGGATAGATCACATCTTGGGTCACAAATCAAGCCACAGTAAATTTAAGAAAATTAAAATCATAGCAAACATCTTTTCTGACCACAACGTTATGAGATTAGAACTGACTTACAGGGAAAAAAACATAAAAACCACAAACACATGGAGGTTAAAAAATACATTACTAAATAACCAAGATATCACTGAGGAAAACAAAAAATACCTAGAGACAAATGACAATGAAAACATGACAATCCAAAACCTATGGGATGCAGAAAAGGCAGTTCTAACAGGGAAGTTAATAGCTATACAAGCCTACCTCAAGAAACAAGAAAAATCTCAAATAAACAATCTAACCTTACACCTAAAGGAACTAGAGAAAGAAGAACAAACAAAACCCAAAGTTAGCAGAAGGAAAGAAATTATAAAGATCAGAGCAGAAATAAATGAAATAGAAACAAAGAAAACAACAGCAAAGATCAATAAAACTAAAAGCTGGTTCTTTGAGAAGATAAACAAAATTGGTAAACCATTAGCCAGACGCATCAAGAAAAAGAGGGAGAGGACCCAAGTCAATAAAATTAGAAATGAAAAAGGAGAAGTTACAACAGACACCGCAGAAATACAAAGCATCCTAAGAGACTACTACAAGCAACTTTATGCCAATAAAATGGACAACCTGGAAGAAATGGACAAATTCTTAGAAAGGCATAACCTTCCAAGACTGAACCAGGAAGAAATAGAAAATATGAACAGACAAATCACAAGTAATGAAATTGAAACTGTGATTAAAAATCTTCCAACAAACAAAAGTCCAGGACCAGATAGCCTCAAAGGTGAATTCTATCAAACATTTAGAGAAGAGCTAACACCTATTCTTCTCAAATTCTTCCAAAAAATTGCAGAGGAAGGAACACTCCCAAACTCATTCTATGAGGCCACCATCACCCCGATAGCAAAACCACACAAAGATACTACAAAAAAAGGAAATTACAGACCAATATCACTGATGAATATAGATGCAAAAATCCTCAACAAAATACTAGCAAACAGAATCCAACAGCACATTAAAAGGATCATACACCATGATCAAGTGGGATTTATCCCAGGGATGCAAGGATTCTTCAATATACACAAATCAATCAATGTGATAAACCATATTAACAAATTGAAGAATAAAAACCATATGATCATCTCAATAGATGCAGAAAAAGCTTTTGACAAAATTCAACACCCATTTATGATAAAAACTCTCCAGAAAGTGGGCATAGAGGGAACCTACCTCAACATAATAAAGGTCATATACGACAAACCCACAGCAAACATCATTCTCAATGGTGAAAAATTGAAAGCATTTCCTCTCAGATCAGGAACAAGACAAGGATGTCCACTCTCACCGCTATCATTCAACATACTTTTGGAAGTCCTAGCCATGGCAATCAGAGAACAAAAAGAAATAAAATGAATCCAAACTGGAAAAGAAGAAGTAAAACTGTCAGTGCTTGCAGATGACATGATACTATACATGGAGAATCCTAAAGATGCCACCAGAGAACTACTAGACCTAATCAATGAATCTGGTAAAGTTGCAGGATACAAAATTAATGCACAGAAATTCTTGCATTCCTATACACTAATGATGAAAAATCTGAAAGAGAAATTAAGGAAACACTACCATTTACCATTGCAACAAAAAGAATAAAATACCTAGAAATAAATCTACCTAGGGAGACAAAAGACCTATATGCAGAAAACTATAAGACACTGATGAAAGAAATTAAAAATGATACCAACAGATGGAGAGATATACCATGTTCTTGGATTGGAAGAATCAATATTGTGAAAATGACTATACTACCCAAAGCAATCTACAGATTCAATGCAATCCCTATCAAATTACCAATGGCATTTTTTACAGAACTAGAACAAAAAGCTTAAAATTTGTATGGAGACACAAAAGGCCCTGAAGAGCCAACGCAGTCTTGAGGGAAAACAACGGAGCTGGAGGAATCAGGCTCCCTGACTTCAGGCTATACTACAAAGCTACAGTAATCAAGACAATATGGTACTGGCACAAAAACAGAAACATAGATCAATGGAACAAGATAGAAAGCCCAGAGATAAACCCACGCACCTATGGTCAACTATCTATGACAAAGGAGGCAAGGATATACAATGGAGAAAAGACAGTCTCTTCAATACGTGGCGCTGGGAAAACTGGACAGCTACATGTAAATGAATGAAATTAGAACACTCCCTAACACCATACACAAAAATAAACTCAAAATGGATTAGAGACCTAAATGTAAAACCAGACACTATAAAACTCTTAGAGGAAAACATAGGAAGAACACTCTTTGACATATATCACAGCAAGATTCTTTTTGATCCACCTCCAAAAGTAGTGGAAATAAAAACAAAAATAAACAAATGGGACCTAATGAAACGTCAAAGCTTTTGCACAGCAAAGGAAACCATACACAAGATGAAAAGACAACCCTCAGAATGGGAGAAAATATTTGCAAATGAATCAACAGACAAAGGATTAATCTCCACAATATATAAACAGCTCATGCAGCTCAATATTTAAAAAAACAAACAAAGCAATCCAAAAATGGGCAGAAGACCTAAATAGACATTTCTCCAAAGAAGACATACAGATGGTCAAGAGGCACATGAAAAGCTGCTCAACATCACTAATTATTAGAGAAATGCAAATCAAAACTACAATGAGGTATCACCTCACACCAGTTAGAATGGGCATCATCAGAAAATCTACAAACAACAAATGCTGGAGAGGGTGTGGAGAAAAGGGAACCCTCTGCACTGTTGGTGGGAATGTAAATTGATACAGCCACTATGGAGAACAGTATGGATGTTCCTTAAAAAACTAAAAATAGAATTACCTTATGACCCAGCAATCCCACTACTGGGCATATACCTAGTGAAAACCATAATTCAAAAAGACCCATGCACCCCAATGTTCATTGCACCACTATTTAAAGTAGCCAGGCCATGGAGCAACTTAATGCCCATCGACAGATGAATGGATAAAGAAGTGGTACATATATACAATGGAATATTACTCAGCCAAAAAAAGGAACGAAATTAGGTCATTTGTAGAGACGTGGATGGATCTAGAGACTGTCATACAGAGTGAAGTAAGTCAGAAAGAGAAAAACAAATATTGTATATTAATACATATATGTGGAACCTAGAAAAATGGTACAGATGAACTGGTTTGCAGGGCAGAAATTGAGACACAGATGTAGAGAACAAACGTATGGGCACCAAGGGGGAAAGCCGCGTGGGGTGGGTGGTGGTGGTGGGATGAATTGGGAGATTGCGAGTGACATGTATACACTAATGTGTATAAGACTGATGGCTAATAAGGACCTGCTGTATAAAATTAAAAAATGTACATCAAGTATACCTCAATAAAAAAATAAAATAATTCCCTCCACAAAAAAAATGAGAGTTAAAAATAGAGAGCAGTAGAAGGCAAAGCAGCACAAGCCTGAGGAAAACCAGTGTGTCTCCACCATCAGTTACAATGGAGTGGGGCCCCATGGACCTTGGCTGGGACCTGAAGTTTGGGCCTGAGACCAAAGTGATGGTGAGGGCCAGAGGTTCCACTAAAACAGAGGTGATAATGGACTACTGGGACCCAATAGTGAAAGAAAGGGGTGAATACTAACGCAGAGGAGCAGAGGTGAGAGAGGAGTTCAGAGTCAAGAAACAGGCAAAAAGCAAAAGCAGATTGGGATGAAAGGCAGGAGGGGTGGATGCTGAGAACCCTGGTTGAGGGCCAGCAGGGGATGGATGTGACAGGAAGGGGCACTGGCCATGATTTATTGATGTACTGTGTGTTGCATTTCACTCATTCAGTCTGAGGAACAAAGAAGCTTAAGTACATGTGTTACTCATACCAAAAAATGTTCTTGTTAAAAATTGATATCAGTAATCAGCTTTCCTTCTGGCTTTTGCTTTTCAGTGGGAATAAGAAGTAAACAGATGACGGCATGTGTAAGATGAGAAAAGGGCTGTGAACATTATTTCCTTTAATTTAGAACCACAAACTTAAATCATCCTCCCAACAATACTAGCAGAGGCAAACACTTATGGGGGACTACCGTGCCAGGCACTGTGCCCCATGCTTTAAATGTACAATTTCATTCATCCCAATGGTAACCCCAGGAGGTAGTTACTCTTATCATCTCCAGAGGGAAAATCTGAGGCTGGAGAGGATGAATAACTCGCCTAACACCCACAGCCAGAGCCCTCTCAGACTATAAAATCCTGTGCTTTTGAATCACTCTGGTTTGCAGTCTCTAGATTATGGTTTTCAAAGCCCTTCCACATGCAATACAATGGTCTTTTCAACAACTCGAAAACAGGCCTGGTTGCAAACCTCAGTTTTCCCCTTCCCAGTCGTGCTCCCTTGGTTCTCCTAAACACTCTGAGCTGGGGCTTGACCATCTGTAATATGAGAATAGCGATGGTGTCTAACCACCCACAGGGATGCCGTGAGGAGTAAGTGCGTTACTGGAGGCACAAGTGTGCCCAGCATAGAGTGTAAGCTAAAGAAACGACAACAGCTCTATTGACGGGCAGGGCAGGGCTTGGGGTCTATTTGCAGACAAGCGGGGTGGAGCTCAGGGGCTTTTACCCAACGCCACCTGCCAAGAAAAGGTGAGGAGTTAAACTCAGATCACCTGGTGCAAAACCCAGCATGCTTTCCCCTGAGACTTCCTGGCCCCAAGTTGCCCATGACACCACTTCGTGGAGCTAAGTATGGCTTGCCTTCCCAAGGGATCCTGGCAGCTGCGGTAAGAAGCAGCCTCTGGTGAAGGTGCACTTTAGCTCAGCGAAAACATCTGGATGCTCTTCATGGCAGCGTTGAAAGGAAATTTTCCCCATTCTGTTGGCACAAGTGGACAACAGTTTTTGAAAAGTGCAGTTCAGAGCACTGCTGGTCCTGATTTCCCCTGAACAAGGGCATGTGTTTGGAGTGCTGCCAGAAGGCCTGACGGTGTGTGAACTGCAGGCTATGTTGTTGTTGAAATGATCAGGATTTAACTGATGATACCTGGCCCCAGCGACAATTGGGAGAATCTGTTTCTATCCAGTATGAAGGTTTGGAGAGGGAGGGAGAGAGGGAGAGGGAAAGAGGGAAAAGGAGGTGGGGGAGAAAGAAGGACAGAGAGACAGAGACAGAGGGAGGGAGGTAAGAGGGGGGTGGAGACTGCAGAAGGGAAAGGATTCTCAGACAAAAAACAGAACACAGGGTCAAATTTCTTCCTGAGAATTTATAATGAGCTTGTTAATGAATCATCTGCATCTAAAAGTAAGCTCACTTCCCTCATACTGGAATCTAGCAGTATCAGCCTCAAACAAAATTGTGAAATAGGCTTTGTTTGCTAGTCTCGTCAACCTTTTAGCTTCTTGTTCTGTCTTCTGAAGCCCCTTCTCCCTGTCATCACTGTGCAGTGAGGCCAGCCTCCCCAAGCCCGCCACCCACCACGCCCACATACAATTCTTTACCTTTGCCTCATTCTCCCTCCAAATGTGATTGATCTCAACTCACGGCAAGGAGGAAAGCAAACCCAGGGAGATGAATCCGTATCAAGCTGTGAATGACTGATGGCCTTCCCAAGGTACTCATGGTTTAAGAATTGGTATACTCTATATGGTAAGTTTTAGAAAAATTTTCATCAAGCTCTGAACCAGTTTATCTTCACAAAAGCAGATCATTACATTGAATTCAAGATCCTGCTTTCAATACATATTTAATCACTGACCCACTGAAGAAAATATTTATTGACTGACAGATACTGTGCTGGGGGTTAACTGGTGAGTGAGGAGAAATCCTTGCTAATATTACAGTCAAAGAATCTACAGCTTCCACTAGGGGAGTAAATAGGTCACCCAGCATGCACTGTCTTCTTGGTCCAACGCTTTGTAAATATCAGAGGAAAAGCAGGAGGAGGAGATTATGGAGGAGGAGCTGAAAGATGAGGGTGGGCAGGAAGGGACTCGAAGGTCTATAGGCAAGGCGTACCCCTCCACCCTATTGGCTTTGTTCCCCATTACCTTCCTGTCTCCAGAGTTTACTACCTGGACTAGGAAGATATTCTTGTAATACACAGTAGTACTAAGATTATTTTATAATCTCGGACATTTGTTAAATATCAAATTTGGTGACAAAACTTTAAAATACACAACTGGAAAACGGGCTTCCTTAGAACATAAAGTTACCACAGAGGTGACTGTATTTGTTGCATTTACTCTACCGCCCTCTGGCACCCCCCATGCCTGCTAAAGTATGTATGCTAAAAATTAGGAGAACTGGATTCTAGCTCTCATTCTGTGTTACTTGTAAGCTGTGTGACCTCAGACAAGTTGCACCTCTCTGAGCTTTACTTCTTTATCTGTGAAGAGAGCGGATTGGATTTTATAATCTTCAAAGTTTCTCTCAGGTCAAATAATGTTGTAATGCTGTGGTTCTTCACTGATCTCACAGGCTTCAGTGAGATTTTAATAAAAGAACTTGGCATAGTTCACTGGTTACATGACTCAGGAATCCACCTCAAAGAAACACAAAATAAAGGTTGTCAGAGAAAACAGCAGACTTTCATTTCCTGGGAAAAATGCTTCCTCTGGGACCAAAGAATGTCCATGTATTAATTCCTGTTACAAAGAAAGCTCAAGGAACTATAGAAGAGTAAAAATCGACAGAAAGCATAGCCGATCATATGTAGGATACATCTACAAGTAAAGATTTGTATATGATGGGTGCTTTTTGGAACCAAAAATGAAATCTAATGTTCAAAATTAATTTTAAAGTAGGCTCTGTGTTTCAAATCCCCAAGTCACCAAATCGAAATATAGCTTGTCTCATCAGGCTATATTAACAGGTCTCCAAGTGGACTGTTTTCTTGATGCACAGAAAAGGGGGAATCATCGTACCAGACTCTGTCTTACTAAAGGGCAGAGAGGCTATGGCTGGGGAGAAAGACTGAAGTTTCTTAGAAATGAATGGATTTTGCAAGGGAAAAGAGCAATGATGAGCATGATCAGTTTATAGGTGGCAGGTCCCAGAGAGGAAGTGACCTGTTGAAGAGACAGTACAGGATGTCACAGTTGGTGAACCAGTTGTAAATGGGCCAGTGCTTAACCCTCAAGCACTGGCCAGCATACAGTCCACCTCTCCACCTACTGCCTGCAGTGAACCATGTATGGAGGAAAAAGGGTAAAAGAAATAAATAGGCTAATAAAATACTAGTTAGAATGTTAGAACCAAAGAATATCTAGAGGCTTGCTAGTCTCACTATCTCATTACACAGATGAGGAAATGAGACCCAAAGAGGGAAAGTGACTTGGCCAAGGTTGAGCAACTCATGGACCACATCCCCCCATTCAAGTCAATCTAAGTAATAACACTAACTGGTACTGATTAATTCACTCCTTCCTTCCTCAGCAGACTGTTTGTCTGAGGAACGCTATTGTCATTCACTGCTGTGATACTTAAGGTTTCATTTAACATACTTACTCTTATTTTATCCCTAAAATGTCTGGGCTGGGAGTTGAGCCCTAGAGACAGCTGCAAAACTAAATTGATGCAAGTGATACACTGTGTTGGGGGCCACATGCAACTAGGGATTGCGGGAGTTAATACCACAGCAAGAGGAGTGTGATTGTCATGGCCAAGGGGTCAATTGGTCAAAAGGACAGAATTGAGGCACCCTAAGCTGGTTCTGACACCAATAAGATGTGACCACCACCACCATCAATTCCTAAGTAGTCTTGAGTCTAGGTTTATGGAAATCTCAACAGTGTTCAAGGTTACTAGAATAACATTCGCTATAGCTATGAGGAAATTCATTCCTAACAAACATTCACCCTTCCTTTCTCCCTACCTTCTTATTCCCACTTACCCCCACCTCCCAAATCTCTTTGCCTTGACAAATAGATTACCCCTATTCATAGTGGAAGAAAAAAAAGAAGGATCCTTTGTCATATGACAAAGGGTCTATGTTAGGTTTTGCTTCCTGATCCAGTTTGACCAGTTATATCCCATTGAGTCCTAGTTCTGAATGTGCTGTTGCAGGATCTATCGCCAAGTCTTGGTTTCTTCATCTATAAAATGGACTAGGTAACTCCAGGTTCCTAGCTGTAAAATTCCCAAGATTTCATAACATTTTTCTGATATTACAAGTGGCAGCCAGCTTCCAAAAAGCTTGTCATTTGTTTATTAGATGTGTAAAGTTGTAAATAGAATGAAAGATAAAGTTACATATTTTTAAAAAGTCAGTTCTGTTCTTGCGATGTACCCTAAACATTTCATCTTATTCTACCCTCACCATCAAGTACAGACATAAGGACACAATAAACATCTGAGATTATGAGTCAATAATCAGAAGAGAACAAAATCTGACACAAAGTGAAATCAATGTTGGGTTCACTATCAATCAGCAGATATGCTCCTTGTACCTAGACAAAACCCAACTGAGACTAAAACCAAGATGGGTCAGATTTGCATGACGGAACAAGTCATGGTTCAATCACAGATGTTGGAGGTTACTGTTGTTGGCCCTTCATCCATCTGTCTATTCATCTTTGCATTCATTCTTTTATTTTTATTTTTTTGATAAAGTAGAATATCTAAGGTATTAAGCAAACCCTCAAAATGCTCAGACGTGTCTCTGCTATTAAGACATGTTACTAGAGGATACAGAATAACAATGAAAAACATTGCAACACGAGGTGTGACATTCTTTCCTTTTGGAGAGTCATCACTCGGCCCACTCTTGGAACTCAGCCATACACAGCCGATAATCAAAATGAGGGAAATTCCCATGAAGAACAAGTTCTAAGTGTAAATACTGTCTAAAGTAGTCATCTGTGCGTGGCTGTGCACTAATTCCCCTTCCCAGGGAAGAAGAAAAAGGAAGAGTAAGAGCCATTAAGTTGGCCTCTCAGTACAGTATATTCATAATCCTCTCATTAGAACAGTTAGTTCACTGTTTTTAATGTTTTTCTTGTACACAAACTTGTACATTGTTCTGTGGACTTGGGAAATTCTCAAATACCCCTTTAAGGACCCCCTTTAAGCCCAGACTCACATTTTGGTACAAATACAAAGCTCACAGGACTGAGCAGTCTGGGGTTGTGCATTTCATACACACCAAGAACGGCCATTCCTGTCCCTTTGCCAGGGTCAGCGGGCCGAGCTTTCCCCCAGTACTAGAGGAAGCTGATGTATCTCAGAAACATGAGCAAATTGGAAAATCTGAACAGAGGTTATTTGTTCCACAAAAAGCAGCAGATGTGGTACAACTTTAAAATTCTAATGACTCCACCACAGCCCTGGACTTCTGCCCCGAAGAGGTATACTCCTCACCTTAGAAAGGCTGTTGCCTCACTGTTTCCCAAAAGGGCCTAAAATCGCCACCCCTCCCCCTTACGCACATACCTTGTTAACAGCCAGGAGGTCACACCTCTAGATAAACCCTTCTCTACTTCTGCAGTTTGCTAACTGGAAGAATACAGCCCTTCCCTCATCAGTTTCTGTCTCTCCCTTAAAGTGGTATCTGCAAAAGCTAAATGCTCCCCGTTGAGTTTATTGCACGTTTATGGAGTAATTACTATGTGTCCAGCTTGAGAGCTAGCTTAGCAAACACCAGCCTTAACCAAGCATTGCAATCACCTGGGAAGCTTTAAAAAACATAATGTGCCAGTGCCCAATCTCTAAGAGATTCTGATTTAATTGGTCTGGAGACTTGGGCAGCAGTACTTTCAAGGCTTCCTGGTGTTTGTAATGTGCAGCCAGAGCTAACCCCCGAGCTAGGAACTAGAGATACAGAAACCAAGGTGGCACAGTCCCTCCCTTCTAACAGATCATGTGTCTTTGGCTAATTTGTAACTGGCACTAGCGTTTCACCTTGGGTAAGACAATCATCAGTTTGGGCTTTATTGACATTATGTGCACAGGACATGGATCACTTTGGGGAGAAATACGCACCATCTGCTAGCCAAATGAATGGGCCGCATGGTTATTTCAAAACATCTCTGATTTATTTCAGTGACTGTCTCTCACAGGCACAATTTCCTCTGGCAGCTAGAGCAGTCCATTAAACACTGATACCTACTCTCTCCTGCTCAAAGTTCTCCCAGTGCCTAGCACAGGAACTGGCACAAAGACAACACACCATCAGTCCTGGTTCAGCCAAAGTCACCCAGCAGAGCCAATCACAGACAGAACATCAATTTTGTCACAGGAGACATGCCTAGTGAAGTGCTTATGACTAAACTGTTTATCAAACATTACTGCAAATACTATTCTTAATCACATGGGATAGATGAAAATATCCCCTATTATTTTTTGTCTTTCATCCTTTTGAGCAGGAGTCAGTCATGTTTTCCACCAGCTCAGAGTCTGGCCGATTGTGACCAGTGTAGGAGGTATTCCAGGAGTCTTGGCACAACTGGCCAATGGGAGCCTGTATCCAAGGGGTGCTGGTGTCCCACTGGACCTCTCTCCAGAGGGGAGAGAGGGGAGATAGGGCAGGCATCTCCTGTCTGTCCTCTCCTCCCCGCCAACCACCACCATCACTACCCCCAACCTTGTCTAAACGGACAGATGTCTGCCTTAGTGTCCCTGTTTACCCTTAAGTCCTTTGCTGGCTAGAATTCTGCCCCCAAGCCAAGCCTGCTTACCCTTGACCTCCATCACAGAACCACTGGTTAGTGAAAGCAAACCCCAGACCAGAGGCATAGCTAGCAATCCTGGGGACAAATATTTTCTAGTCAGTCTTCCTACACTTCTTACGTCACCCTGCCCAGTCTGGACACAACACACACAACGAGACCCTCTCCCAACTGGGGAGGAGATTTTGTCTCCATCCCTCTCAACCAGGCCCACCCCTAATGTTCATGGGGTTCAGAGCAGGAATACAATTGATGGCTCTCACCTCACAACTATTTAAAAGTTACAAATCAAGTTAACTAACCATTAAATAAAATACATCCTACCCTCCTGCCTTGACAAATACATCTTCATAATGAGGGTTAGTTTTTCCTCTTCAGCTACTTAATTGAACTACATTTTGGTATGGTTATTATGATTACTTTTATTTTGTCATGATTGCATTATTATGATAATGATTGTAACTTATACTCATTTATCATGATTGCAACCTGTAGTCACTCCCAATGGTATAAAATATTAAAATATAATTTATTCAAAGTACAAAAATCTTGAATATATTTTTACCAAAAATTTAAATTAAATGTTAAAAAATAAATTTTTTCATGTTTTTGGAATTTTATTTCTTCTGACATATTCAAAATTATATATTAAAATTAAAAGGCAAATGATAACTAAATGAATAGCAAATGTTAAATTTTAAAAAGTTTTAAATAATGTTGAAATTATAAAAACTGCTCTTTTGGAAATTTATTTAAATCTTAATATTTTAGCAAAATTTAACCTATTCAAAATTCTAGAATTCAACATTGGTTTAGCTGGTGAGGTAAAAAATCAGTATCAGGGACTTCCCTGGCAGTCCAGTGGTTAAGACTCCATGCTTCCACTGCAGGGGGCACAGGTTTGATCCCTGGTTGGGGAACTAAGATCCCGCATGCGGTGCAACGCAGCCAAAAATTAATTAATTAATTTAAAAAAATCAGTATCACACTTCACACATGCTATATCTACATCCACATCTACATACATACAAATTTAACATAAATATTAATTTTTTACTATTTCCAAGCATTCTTCAGTTGTCATGTGCAACTGTTGCAGATACTACAATAATTTGTGAGTATCTCTGGTACAGTAAATTGTAGCACAAAGAGAAGCAAGAGAAAATGAACATTTGACATTATTGGCAAATGATAAATACGAATTTTTTGCATTCATGCTGTCTAAGAAGAAGAATTTGACAATTTGTCTTTTCTCTCACTAAGTGCTTCTGCCATTCAAATCCTCCCAGCTCCCTAAAGCAGTGTCTGCCTCTGAAATCATCAGTGGCACCACCCACAAACCTTCCTGGCATTCAAATGTAGTCACTTTTGGAAACATTTTGATTCAAGGACACAGGGGCAGAGATGTAAAGAAGCAGTCCCCTTGGGCCTGAACAGTGTAAGTCACCTGAAATCAGATCTCAACTGACAAAGGCACCACTGCCCAGATGTTCCTAATAAATTCATTTGTGTATGTGCTTGTGTATTCCTCTAAAGGGTGGGGTCCAGAGGAGAGACCTCTCTTGCCTAGGTCTTTCACCAGTTATCAAAGGGGCTGGTTCAGAGCTAGAATAAGCTCTCAACCACAGCTGGAGAAAGATTGAATAATTTAAAAATATTTAATACTGGAAATTCTGTTTCCAACCATGATGAAATAATTTGAACTTAGAAAAATATACTAAATAACATTTTTAGATATTGAACAACAGGCAGGATATGACTATAATTGTTTTGAGAGAAAGGAAAAAACATGACGTGAGTCTTAATGATTGCCCTGGCTTTCTGTCTGGAGTCACCTTCAGGAAAGCAGTGCAGGGAGGAGGTTCACAGCAAGTACAATAAAATCACTGAGTTCAGGGAGGTGAAGGCAGCTGGAATCCATGTGGCAGAGAAAGAGCTCCAGAAATTTGCACAGAGTTCCTTTAGAGTCCATTGCTAATATTAAGCCATGAGTGTATAGGATGAAATTCCTTTATGTCAGGCAAAGAATGACTAGGGAACTGCACACTGAAAAATTCCCAGAGCTCACACAGGACTGGGAAATACTGAAGTTCTGATCAACCAAAGAGGAGAATACTCAGGGCATTCAGTAGAAACTCCAGAAGGGTCACACTTAATAATCAGATAAACTAGTCCTAGATTAAAATTTACCCCAAACCTGCCCTAACAGAGGTTTAGACAAGCCTTGAAAGGATAAAGCTGGTCAGCAAGTATTACTACCTACCAGAACAAAGTCTAATACTCTTTAAGGAGAAAAAACAAAATCCAATATTCAATATCCTAAAATTTACAATATCCAGTATTCAATAAAAATTACAAGGCACAAAAAGCAGCAAAATGTGACCCACAACTTGGAGAGAAAACCAGTCAATTGAAATGGACCCCAAAATGACAAAAATAATGGAATTAACAAAGATATTAAAATAGCTATTATAAACACTTTCAAGTATGTAAAGGAAATATAATGAGAAGAGAAATTGAAAATAAAAAAAGAACCCAAAGAAATTCTAGAGGTAAAAATATTCACTGTGTAGAAAGAAAAATTTCACTGAGTGGGATTAATAGCAGATTGGATACTGCAAAAGAGAAGATCAGTGAACTTGAAGATAGAACAAATTGAAACTATCCAAACTGAAACAAAGAGAGAAAAAAAGACTGAAACAATGAACAGAGCTTCAGTAATCTCTGGAAAGTGTGAAGCATTCTAACATACATATAACTGTATTCCCAGAAGGGCAGGGGACTATTAAAATATTTGAAGACTAAGAGAATAAAAAGACAAGCCATGGACTGGGAAAAAATACTTGCAAAAGGCACATTTATTTGATAAAGGACTACTACCCAAAATATATTAAAAAAAAAAAAAAACTTTTTAAAGCTCAACAATAAGAAAACAAACAACCTGATATTAAAGTGGGCCTAAGACTTTAACAGACATCTCACCAACAAAGATTTGCAAATGGCAAATAAGTGTAGAAAAGATGCTTAACATCATGTCAATAGGAAATTACAACAAAAATGTGATATCACTACACACCTATTAGAATGACTAAAATCTAGAAAAATGACAATACCAATGATGTGGAGTAACAGGAACTCTCATTTATTGCTGGAGGGAATGCAAAATGGTACAGCCACTTTGGAAGACAGTTTTGCAATTTCTTAAAAATTAATCATAGTCTTACCATATAATCCAGCAATCATGTTCCTAGGTATTTACCCAAATGAGATGAGAAACAAAAACCTACACACAAATATTTATAGCAGTTTATCACAATTTTCAGTAACTGGAAACAACCATGATGTTCTTCAAAAGGCAAATGGATAAATAAATTATGGTTCATTCATACAGTGGAATTTTATTCTGAAAAAAAAGCTACTAAAAAATATGGGGGAATCTTAAATGCATATTGCTCTCTGAAAGAACCCATTTGTAAAAGGCTATGTGCTGTATGATTCTAACTATATACATTCTGAGAAAGGCAAAACTATAGTGACAGTAAAAAGATCAGTAGTTGCCAGGGACTGGGAGTGGGTAGGGGAGATGGGTGAATAAGTGTTGCACAAGGGATTTACAGGGCAGTGAAACTATTCTTTCTGTATGATGCTGTAATGGTGAATATAGGACATTATGCATTTGGTAAAATCCATAGAACTGTACAATACAGAGTGAATCCTAATGTAAACTATGGACTTTAATTAATAATAATGTATCAGTATTGGCCATCAATTATAACAAGTGCATCACTAATGCAAGATGTTAATGATAGGGGAACTGTAAGGGTGAGAGAGAGAATATACAGGAACTCTCTGTATGTCTGCACAGTTTTATGTAAACAAAAAACTGCTCTAAAAAAACAGTCAATTAAAACACAATAAAACAAAACCCTGGGGGTCAGCAAGGGCTGTTCAGCACCACACAGCTGATTAGTGTTACAGTCCAAGCTACAGTCCTGGTGCCTTCACCCCAATTCAGGGCAAATACATTCATTTCCAGGAAGGTGAGGGGGAGGTGGAGTGGGGAGGAATCTTCCTCTACACCAGAGCTGTCCCTCAAGTTACAGATGGAAGCTATACCAGAAGCTTTATTCTCATAGCTAGGGTGACCATGCATACTGGTTTGCCTGGAATAGTCTTGGCTCATGCCCGTGGCCAGCATAAACATTAATAGTGCCCCTCTTGACATGGAAACAACCTAAGTGTTCATCAACACATCAATGGATAAAGAAGATGTGGTAGCTAGCTAGCTAGTAAGACAGATATTTCAGCCTTAAAAAAGAAGGAAATCCTGCCATTTGAAACAACATGGATGGACTTCAAGGGCATTATGCTAAGTGAAATAAGTCAGACATAGAAAGATGAATACTGTATAATCTCATTTATATATGGAATCTTAAAAAGTGAATTCATAGAAAAGAACAGACTGGTGGTTGCCAGAAGTGGGGGCAGGAAGTGAGAGGTGGGGGAAGTGGGGGAAGGTTGTCAAAAGGTACAAACTTCCAGATATAAGATAAATAAAACCTGGGGATGAAAGGTACAACACAATGATTTTAGTTAACAATACTGTATTATACATTTGAAAGTTGCTAAGAGAGTAGATCTTAAAAACTCCCACTACAAGGAAAAAAACTGTAACTATGTGAAGTGATGGATGATAACTAAACTTACTACGGTAATCATTTTGCAAAATTTACATATATCAATCATTATGTTGTACACTTTAAACCAATACAAAATTATACATCAATTATATTTCAATAAAACTGGAAAAAATAGTATCCCTTTTCAATCTCAAACTTGATCAGTTTCATACAATTCATTATATGACATCCTATTTGAAGCAGACTTTTATTATCTTCAATAATAACTTTATAAAATAGATATTGTCATTATCCCCATCTCATAGATGAGAAACTAAGGCATTAAAAAAATATCTGAAGATATAATGGTCAAAAAGATGTTGAAATTTGATAAAAACCATAAACCTACGGATCCAAGGCTCAGTGAATCCCAAGCAGTATCACTACACACACACACACACACACACACACACACACACACACACACCAAAGCATATTATAATCAAATTGAACAACATCAATGAGAGAAAAATCTTAAAAGCAACCAGAGGAGGAAGATGCAGTTCATAGAAACAAAGATAAAAATGATTACAGAAATTATCAGAAACTATGCAAGTGAGGTAATAATAAAACACCATCTTTAAAATGCTAAAAGAAAAAACTGTTAGAATTATATATCTAGTGGAGATAGCCTTCTATGTTCTAGAAAAGTCCACGCTTATCTACTGTGACAGAAAGTAGCCCAATGGTTGGCTTACACAAGGAATGGTGGGTGGGGATTGACTGCAAATGGCGCACGAGAGAACTTGTGGTATGATATTAATGTTCATTATCTGATTATGGCAATGGTTGCATGGTTGTATATTTGTCCAAAATTATTGAACTATACACTCAAAAGAGGTGTGTTTAATTAAATTTAATTTTTACCTCAAGCTGATTTTTAAAAAAATTATTTTCAACAACAAAAATTTTCAATTATTTAAAACAACACTGTCGATATTTCAGTGCCCCTTGGCAAATCCTTGGTTGCTCTACCCTAGTTAAAACTCAGCTCTTTATCTTCCAGCTGAATAGATACTTGTGAATGACCTGGAACTAAGCCTTTGAAAGTTGCCTGACAGTTACCCAACTCCGTCTTTCAGCAAGACACTACACTCTCTGAAAAACAGTCCCCCAGCACCCCACCATAGATCCAAACAATACCCAGAACCGGGCTTCCCTGGTGGCGCAGTGGTTGAGAGTCTGCCTGCTGGTGCAGGGGACACAGGTTCGTGCCCCGGTCCGGGAAGATCCCACATGCCGCGGAGCGGCTAGGCCCATGAGCCATGGCCGCTGAGCCTGCGTGTCTGGAGCCAGTGCTCTGCAATGGGAGAGGCCACAACAATGAGAGGCCCGCGTACCGCAAAAAAAAAATACCCAGAACCATCCCAGATGCAGATGTGGTCAGACTTCTCTGATTTCTGAAGCCTGGTTAGATTCAGAGGGCCTCTATCCCAGCCACTGACAGCAAGTTGAAGCCCCGGTATCTTCACCAACAGGAGTAAATGCATTATCTACACTGGTTTTGTCACTGAATTATAAAGATCTCTAACAATTATATAACAATTGATTCCACAGGCAATTCCAAAACACTTGTCATTGTTTCTCTTTAGTACATTCCCCAGATTCTGAGGAAAAGATTCTCAAACCTTAGTGGGCGATTGTTTATAATACAGATTCTGCCTCCCATGACTCTGCTTCTCCAGCTGAATTAGTAGACTGGAGCCTGTTATCTGAATTTTAAAGAAGCACCTGATTCAGGCAGTCTGAGGACCACATTTTGAGAATTACTACATTGAACTACTGGAGGAAGTATCTGGAGGAGCTCCAGGAGTAGAACTCAGCTAAAGGCTCACAGGAAAGTCATCTGGAAGCAGGAGCCCAAGAAACTCCTAGAAGCCCTTGAAGGTAGGAATGGGGGAAAGGGTTTGGAGATTGTCAGAAAGAGGACTAAAAGGGCAAAATTGTTCTAAGTGGAAAGTGCTAGAAGGAAAGGTTCAGATGTGATTGCCTTAAGCTGGTGACTGATCCTGGCTTCTCAATCCTACCACCCTTCAGTGAGTACAGGACTTGGTGGGCTCCTGATTGTCGAGATGTGATATTCTATATCTTCCTTGATCCTATACTATTTAGTTATCCCTCTATTCCTCAGGAGAAAGCACTGACATGGAGATCAGCATGCAGGAAATTTATTAAAGAGTGCTCCTGGGATCAACAGTCATGGAAAGAGATGGAAGCAGGACTGGGCGGAGACAGAAGTTAGGCTGTGATGCAAATAGATTCAGCCAGTCCCTGGGGGAGCTCTGAGATAGGAGTGAGCCTTTCAGCATTGTCTCAAGTTGGGGCACCTCCACCTTGACCTGTTATCACATATGCCTCAGAGAAAGGATGACACCTTAGGAAATGGAACTCCTTTCAGATGAGTCTTCCTGGAGAAGGCTGATGGCTGAGGATGGTCTCAGCATCACTCTCAGCAACTGGAGGAATAAGTCCATAAGGTCCAAAGGGGGATCTGGGTGGTGAATCATTATAACCACTACATGTCCTCACTTTCTTTTGCTGATGTTTTTGAAGAATAATATTAATATTTTAGCTGAACATTTCATCAGAATAAGTTTCTCAGTCTTCTCGGCTATGGTTGCTTATGCTGATGTTTCCATTGACCCCATGACCTTTTGGTTCCCCTTTCCTGCCCTCTTCCACCTGAAAAACTCCTACTTATCATTCAGTTATCAGTCTAATGTGGCCTCCTCTGTGAAGCCTCTCAGTTTCCACCAGTAGACACAGGCTTTCCACTTCCTGTGATCCTAGGGACCTCCAGCTATCTCTGCAAAGATTTAGTCTGTGGTATTTTCATGTCTGTGTGTGTTTGTCATGATTAGAATGTAAGATCCTGGGGGAAGAAACTGGATCACTACTTGATTTGTGTAGCCCCAGCATTCTAGTGCAGGCACAGCACCAATATTTGTTTAATTATATTGGTTGATATGAATGTAGCAATGGCTCCATGATCTTGGAAAAGCCTCTCCTAGGAATTGTGGGAATCTGAGGAAAGCTAATGATTTGGCACTTGGTCAACCATTATTTTTTCATGCTTGTTATTTTGTAAGATTAGAGAGAATTTGAAATTTAAAGTGTTCGCTTTCAGAAGTAAATTTAATTAACAGTGTATTTTCTATTGGCCAAAGTAGGATCACTGTTTCTAAAAGCTCTAGGAATATGTCACCTATTCTTCTGTATTTCTTGTTCTCCTTTCTTTTGTGAATTTAAAAATTAGTGTGTTTGCAGGCAAATTGAGGAAACTGAAATTCAGATAATAAAATAAGTCATTTACACTTGGTTAACATACTACGCCATGCATTCTCTAATTCCAGACATTTTAGCAGGCTGTCAACTTTCAGCTGACTGTACAAATAAGGAGCTGTATATGAACAGCTGAGTTATCTGGCTCTGATTTCTCATTTATCCTAGTGATGGTTTAGTGCTCTTTATAGACTGGCAGCTGAGGCAGGGCTAGCTAGCCCTCCTCCTAATCTGCTTGTGGTGGACTTCAGTTTCCTCATCTGTAATATGAGAAAAATCCCCTAGAAATTCTAATGTTTCTTCCAGCTCTAGCACTCTTTGATTCTATGGTTCTGTTTATATTGAAGCATAGAATGGCTAATTATTAAATGTTTTGATATTTTACATACAATTTAAAACTTAGACAATGTTCTTGTCACAGAACATGATTTCTATTTAAAGGTAGTTTAGTTTTGGAACACTTTTTCAGAACAGTCATTCCTATTCTTCTTTGGATAACCCAACAAAATGTTGCTACGTTAAAAATTTCACATGAATGCATAATGACCTAAAATATATTTTAGAGCAGCTTTTTGTTGTTGTTGTTTGTTTTTTGGCCATGCTGTGTGGCATGTGGGATCCTAGTTCCCCACCAGGGATCAAACTTCTGCCCCCTGCAGTGGAAGTGTGGAGTCTTAACCACTGGACTGCCAGGGAAGTCCCAACCTAAAATATTTTTATCAAGAAATATGTATGTGAGATAAGGGAAAAAAGAGATCAAAATGAGAAATAGGTGATGTAAGGCTGCTACTTAGAAATAAAATAATTTCCAAACCCTGAGGTTAAAATTGGAGCCCTTATTCGTGGATCATCTCTATGGCACTTTGCAGAGAATAGAAAAGTGGGTGCCTGAGAATGGTGTTTAATCTCTCTGTGTGTATCTCTGTCTCTCTCTCTGTCTCTGTCTCTCTTCTGAATTCTCAAATAATGTATTTTCTGCAGTTACAAATAAAGGGTTCCATTTCTGGGGAGCTAGACATACATGTGATCTCTGAGAAGAAATGACAAGAAGCTAAGTTAAATGGCATGTGCAGAAGAGAAAGTTGGAACAAAATGATGTGTTTTGGGAGATGTATGGCATCGTCAAAAACATCACACTTGTGGTTTCCTGGTATCTGTGAAACTTGGACCAATTTAAGGTGCCATATTTGATAGATTCTGGCAGAACTGAAGGGAAACTAGGCTGGTGTTTTTTAAAGCTTTATTGCTTTCTGGAAGATAAATTTCTTCTTTGAACATTATCTATCTCCTTCTATGAGATATATTACTATACTACCTGGCCATTTGGGAGCCAATACAGTTATTTCTTTTTTTGGCTGACTCCTGATCTTACAATGGATCTTTTTAGGTAACAGTCTTAAAAAACAAGAGATGCACGGATGATATAGAATCATAGAATTTTGAAGTTGGAAAGGGCCCCTGAGGACAAAATTTCACAGCTGCTCTGTGACTTTGTTTCATTCTCTGTACATAACAAACCATCCAGTCCAAGTGAGATGCGGAGAATGAGGCCTGTGTGGGAAGCAGGGCTACTGAGTTATAGCACTCATTTTTCAGCCAGCCATCTGAGGGCCATGAACAAATCACTTAACAGTTGGTTAACTCTCAGTGAACCCCAGGTTGACCTGGAGCAAAGCATTTAATCTTCAGTTTTATTCATCAGAGAATGGAGTTGAATTAAAAAATTGCAATAGCCTCTTTCAGTTGGGAATATTCTGTCCTTTCTTGATGCCACACCCAAAGCTTAAGTAATGTGTATTTCCCTCTCAACTGCCTAATTCGGTTGCCCATTGCTCTAAGAAAACTCAATATACACAAAAAAATGAATTTTCAAAGAAGTTAGGGGATTGGCATTCATATTACAAAAGTACCCTCTCCCTTAGAGCCACAAATTTCCTTTAAATAGCTAACTATTACATACATTTTTACTTTATGACAATTAGATTTTCACACTTTTCAGTAATGCATATTTGATGAAAAGTCAGATGTACCCTCCAATAATCACCACCCTCATGTTTACTACGTCCCTCTCCCTCTGACTTCATGTTTATAGCCTTAGCAATCTCTTGCCATAACTTCCATATTATCCACAATGCCTCATACACCCTCCATCCCTGTTCTCCCATCTGAGCCACATATCTCAGCACCATTCTCTCTTGCACTAACTGAATCCTTTTCTCATGCTCATCATCTTTTTCTCCCGCTTCTCCTGCTTCAGCTGACTCTTGTAGTTCATCCTGCTTCAGCTAACTCTTATAGTTCACCCAGAGTTCACTCCTGAATGCTTGGTTCAAGTTCAACATCAAAATGAGCCCTGCTTCCTAAATCTACGTTGTTGCAGTTATGGTTGTTTTGAAACTTAAGTGAAGTTCCCTTCCACATTTTAACACTGAAGCTCACCCCATTTCCTGCTTCTCTCTGAATTTCAACCAATTAAAATAAACACTCTCTATGATCCATAGGTTATATATTTTTTTTACATTATCACTGAGAAAAATCAAATTAGAAATTTTATGAATAAGAAAAATAGAATTTCTCACTTGAATATATTAAGTTCTTTTGAGAAAGGTGCCATAAAACTCTGCGATGTTATTATTGATTTTTGGTCAACAAGGAAGCAATGCTCTTCTTAATTAACTTCTTTTTTAAAATGTGCAACAATCTTAAAAGAGAAAAGAGATCCACTTTTCATGAGATGTCTCAGTACTACAAAAACACTGCTAGAAATATATCTCTTGATTCTAAGTCTGTCTTTTAATGGAGCATATTCTACATTTTACCATATAGGTTAAGAACCTCAGGAATTTTCCCATCTATGCTCTGTGGGATTTGTCCTTTACATTCCTATACCACAGTGTCAATGATCAGTCCACTTCTTAACAGAAATCCCATTTTAAGACAGGAAGTTGATCCAATACGGGAACAAAATGCATCATTGTTTCCATAAAAAGTGGACACCTACTTCCAGAATTTATTTAACTTAGAATAAGGCTGAAATCTATGGTGTCATTCCGGGTAGGACCTTTTAGCATTTTCCTAAAGTTACTAAGGCTTAAAGCTTTTTATAAAATATTAATTCCATGCAGAGCAAAATTTCTCTCCAAAGAGTTAAAGTGACTTGCCTAAATTGACACAGCTGGTGACAGGAAAAAATGAACTTTCTGATTTTTTGATGTAGTTTCAAAGTCACACAAACAGAGAAAACAGGAAAAATACATACTCTCATTTTCTATTCCAGTTTCTATCATTTTGGCCATGCCTACTGTTTTAGCTCAGACTAATCTTCAAATTCAGTCTTGTTAATTTTAATTTCCTTCTGTTTCCCTTTCTACAACTTCAATTTTCAAAGGGAGTTTTAAGGTACTCACTGATATACGTTCTATGATAACCTCAAGTTTTAAAGTTACATATATTTTAAATTTACTCTGTTGTTTTCAACTACAATAAAGCCAAAATTAGCTCTCGTTTTTAATTCAGAATGACAGTTTTTCTGTTATTTTACTATGTTCACATGTGGGTAATGTAATTACTCTATTTACTTTAGAACCTCTAAAAATCATTACAAATATGGTAAGTTTTAATTGTTCATGGAAATCAATTTATGTGCAAATAAAGTCTATTTTCATTCCTTACAATTTGCATTTTTACATTTCAGATATGCTTGTGCAGCAATAAGATGTGAAGTATGATTACTAATTGCTTAAATACGTAAGGTAGCTTCAAGAAGCACAGAGCTACAAACAATTTTCATAGAATAAGTCTGGATTAGAAGGAGCCTGTTCGATGAATACAGGAAGGCATACAGAAGAGGGCCAGCATTCACTGGGGCTTATTCAAAGGCCCATAATGACAGCTGATGAAAAGGTGGCATATTGATTGCTAGTAATTCATTCTTTTCATTCAATTCCCCCTATGACTCATGGTTATTATTTTGTTACCTATGTATGTACAAAAAAGTAAATAAGAAGGTGATATGAAATTGTGTTGATTCTCTTCACTTCTTACCTTCAGAATGCAATTTCAGAACAGTCCTCGAGACGTGAACTCTTTCAGGTAGACTTGATGATACCCTGAGCAGTAATCATTGTGAGAGTCTGATGCCTCACACCAGCTTTCATGCTTAGGATCATAGAATTTAAAGTTGGAAGGCCCCTAAAAAATCATCCAGTAACTCTCACTGATTGTATAGATGAGAAGGCTAAGGCCCAGAGGGACTAAGTGACATGCCCAATGTCACACAGATGGTCAGTAACACAAGTAAGAAGAGAACCCAAATGTCTGGATCCCTAGACCAGTGCTTCTTTCCTCAATTCCCCTCCAGGATTCCATTTTGACTTTTGTCTTAGTTGTATCTTTTATGTAGGCAATTCAAAGATTCCTAAATTCTCACATGATAGCTTAGCAAATGTTGTAGCAACAAAACATGGTAACGGTCAGAAGTTTAAAGAGGCAGCACCCTGACACAGAGTCTAGAGGGATAAGTTAGATATCTGAAGTTCAGGATTCTTTTTATTCGTCAGTCACCATGATCAAGTACTTCAGCCTCACTGCGCTTGCATGTCCTCAGCAGTGAAATAGAAAGGTAATGGGATGATCAATGAAAGAGTGTAGGTGGAAGCAGCTGACACATAATGGTGTTCAGTAATAACTGTCCAATCTGGATTGATTGAATAAGTCAGTCAACCAAATAAATGGCAGCATGGGACTCATAAAATCACTTTAAACCTGATTCTTTGGACAAATTATTCCAAGGTATCCATTCAGTCAAGAAATATTTATTGAGTGCCTACTATGTGCCAGTCAGGCACTGTGCTAGGTACAAGGGGTAAAATGGTAACATAAAGGCATGGTCTCTATTTTCAGCAATTTTACAGACTAAGGGAGGAGACAAGCAATGACTTGCTATGATGACACAGCACAGAGGAATGGACCTTAATTTAGGCCAAGGGGATTTCGGAAGGCTCCCCAGGGGAAGCCACTTGTGAGATGAGACCTGACAAATAAGAAGGAATTACCTAGACCAAGAGTAATGGGTAGAGCATTCCAGGAAGAAAAAAATATAACGTGAAGAACTGGAGGTGAAATAGTTTCATGTTCTAGAGGAAATGAAAGAAACTGATTATACTCTGGTTAGAGTGTGAGGCTTGAGGCTGCAGAAGAGACAGTGGCCAGTGCATCCAGATCCGATAGGCCAGTTTAATGTACTTATCTTAAAGGCGATAGAAAACTGAAATTTTTTAAGTAACAAAGTGAAACAATCACATAAATGGCTTTCTTGATGAGGAATAAAAAATTTTTTTCAACTTTGAGGGTTTTTTCCCCAGTGGCATGAATATACCTATGTGTGTTCACTTCAATATTTAAATAGCTCATTCTCTTTTGCCCAGAATCCATATAAATCATTACTCAAATAATAACCACCCCCACCAGACCTACATCTTTTTAAAACTTACAGAGGCGAATTGATTAATTTTACTTAAAATGACAGCAGGGGGCTTCCATGGTGGCACAGTGGTTGAGAGTCCGCCTGCCGATGTAGGGGACACGGGTTTGTGCCCCGGTCCGGGAGGATCCCACGTGCCGCGGAGCGGCTGGGCCCGTGAGCCGTGGCCGCTGGGCCTGCGCGTCCGGAGCCTGTGCTCCGCAGCGGGAGAGGCCACAACAGTGAGAGGCCCACGAACCGCAAAAAAAAAAAAAAAAAAAAGAAAAAAGTAAAAAAGAATCCGCCTGCCAATGCAGGGAACACAGGTTTGAGCCCTGGTCCAAGAAGATCCCACATGCCGTGGAGCAACTAAGTCCGTGCGCCACAACTACGAGCCCTCAAGCCACAACTACTGAAGCCCACGTGCTTAGAGCCCGTGCTCTGCAACAAGAGAAGCCACCGCAATGAGAAACCCACGCACTGCAATGAAGAGTAGCCCCCGCTCGCCGCAACTAGAGAAAAGCCCGCACGCAGCAACAAAGACCCAACACAGCCAAAAATAAAATTAAAAAAAAAAAAAAATGACAGCAGGGCCCACAATCATAAGTGACCAATCAGGTTAAAGAAATATTTATGGGATAAATACATGCACTGCAAAGTTGTAGTTAAAATTTCCAGCATTTGATTTAAGGAGAAAAGACAGGAACGACTAGGGTAAAAAACCAGTGTAAATAAACAGAAGGAAATGTGAAAATACACTCGAAGCTGTAAGCTTATTAAAATCACCATACCCACCCTATTTACGGGATGAGGGCAGCTCTGGAAAGCTACAACAACACTAACTAACTTTGCCAGATAAACCAGGTCATGCCAAGGAAATTGGGTCCTCAGTGGAAAAAAAAACATACTTGTGTTTGCCAGAAGTGATGCCATGACCAACTTTTCCTGAACCTCAGCCTAGAAATTGGCTCTGCCAATGCAGTCAATGGCTGAGGTCCTGGGCCAAGAGCTGGTGAGTCAGGGTCCACCTCCTGTGCATTTGGGGGCCTGGAAGGGCACCATGCTTTTATATCAGAAGCCCATTTGTGAATGGGAGACTGGCACTGTCAAGGGGATCCTAAATTCTGTGGGCTTTGCCTGTCTTGACAAAATCCATGAGCTACTTTCTAGCCAGCTTTATCTGAACATCTTCTACACGCTTGAGAACTGTAAAGCAAATAGAAATAGCAGTCATCTGCATTTATTATTACTATTGAGTATTTTTCTTTCTAAAAGCCTGAAAATTCAGAATTTGAGCACAATGTTGTCTGGGAAAAGCAATCCCCTCCACTGAAGATTTTATTTTATGAAATAAAAGGATTTATTGACTACAAACAAGGTGGTGGTAGCAGCTGTAGGGGAAAGTTGAACACCAAGAGTCTCTCAGGTGGAAACGAGAAGAATAACAAAAACAAGCCTTCGGGTGGGAGAAGTGACAACTATCTAGGAGATGGGAATAAGGAAAGTAGGCAAGGGCTCTTTGCAACTTCTGTTAAAGTTCTAACTTTTATAGCTTAGTTGTTTAATTGCACACACTATACACAACTTTTTAAACATTATGTATAAAACATAAGTTTACTGCACCCAAATTTGGTAAATACAGATAAACAAAAATGAGAAAAGATAATTCTAGCACTGAAATATAATCACAGCTAACACTTTTGTATCTATCTTTCCAAATTTCTGTTGTTCTAGCTCTCTCACTTTCTATTTATGTGTAATTGTACACACATGATATCACTGTTCTAATATATTAATTTATATATTCAAATATATGTTAAAAATAGGATCATACTGCACATACCATTTCAGAATCTTTTTATTCTTAACAATCATGAACATTACTCCCTGAAATATAAGTTTGATAATGGTAGAGATTTTGCTGTTTCCTTAGCATCTAGAACAGTACCTTCAGGTGGGCATCCAATAAATATCTATTGACTGAATGAATAGTGCATGTATATTGTTACAGGTCAATCAAGTATAGATATTTATGCATGCAGCATATTAACATATAATATAGATAATTTAAAATATGTATACAATTAACATCCCAGCTCTGCCATCTGTATGCACTAATCCTATCTGCCCCAGGTCAAATGCTACCTCTGTCAAACCCACCTCAGCCTCCCCTGGCTTTTTCCTCCCAGCTCTTCCTCCTCTGACTACCATGGGTTGTTCTCTACCTCTTTTTGGCACTTAGCATTTTCCATCTTGTTTTATAGATATTTCAGTCTGTGTTTCTCCATCTGAATGAAGCGTAGTTTCAGTATGGCATCTAAGTCTAGTTTATCTCTGTAATAATAATAGCAAAAATAATTCTATGCATGTATTCATCATTTTATGTGTGTCGGGGACTGTACTGTTATGTGTGCATTCTTAATAATCACAGAAAGTAGGTGTATTAGTTTGCTAGGACTGCCATAACAAAATACCACAAACTGGCTAGCTTAAACAACAGAAATTTATTTTCTTACAGTTTTGGAGGCTTAGAAGTCCAAGATTAAGGTGCTGGCAGTGCTGAATTCCTCTGGCTTGCACACGGCCACCCTCTTGTTGCTTTTTCACATGGTCATTTCTATACATACATGCACCCCTGTGTCTCTTCCTCTTCTTAAAAGGACACTAGTTATGTTGGATTAAGGCCCCACCTCAATGGCCAATTTTAGCTTAATTACGTCTTCAAGGACCTTATCTCCCTAATCAAGAGAGTATGGTACTGCCACAAAAACAGAAATATAGATCAATGGAACAGGATAGAAAGCCCAGAAATAAACCCACGCATATATGGTCACCTTATCTTTGATAAAGGAGGCAAGAATATACAATGGGGGAAAGACAGCCTCTTCAATAAGTGGTGCTGGGAAAACTGGACAGCTACATCTAAAAGAATGAAATTAGAACATTCCCTAACACCATACACAAAAATAAACTCAAAATGGATTAAAGACCTAAATGTAAGGTCAGACACTATAAAACTCTTAGAGGAAAACATAGGCAGAACACTCTATGACATAAATCACAGCAAGATCCTTTTTGACCCACCTCCTAGAGTAATGGAAATAAAAACAAAACTAAAAAATGGGACCTAATGAAACTTAAAAGCTTTTGCACAACGAAGGAAACAGTAAATAAGACAAAAAGATAAGCCTCAGAATGGGAGAAAATATTTACAAACGAAGCAACTGACAAAGGATTAATCTCCAAAATATACAAGCAGCTCATGCAGCTCAATATCAAAAAAAAACACAGCCCAATCAAAAAATGGGCAGAAGACCTAAACAGACATTTCTCCAAAGAAGACATACAGATGGCTAAGAGGCACATGAAAAGATGCTAACGCATATATATGGAATCTAGAAAAATGGTAGTGATGAAACTAGTGGTAGGGCAGGAATAAAGATGCAGATGTTGAGAACGGACTTGAGGACACAGCAGGGGAAGGGGAGGCTGGGACGTAGTGAGAGAGTAGCATTGACATATATACACTACCAAATGTAAAATAGATAGCTAGTGGGAAGCTACTGCATAGCACAGGGAGATCAGCTTGGTGCTCTGTGACCACCTAGAGGGGTGGGATAGGGAGGGTGGGAGGGAGACGCAAGAGGGAGGGGATATGGGGATATATTTATATGTATAGCTGATTCACTTTATTGTCCAGCAGAAACTAACACAACATTGTAAAGCAATTATACTCCAATAAAGATGTATTAAAATAAAAAGAACTTATCTCCAAATATGAGGTACCGGGGATTGGTAATTTAACATATGGATATGAATAATAATTCTGCCCATCATAGAGGTATTATGATTATTCTCATTGTATAGATGAGTTATCTGAGCCTCAGAAAGACAAAATGACTTGCCCAAGGCAGAAATGAACCTTTCACTCAAGCCTATCTCTCCAGAATCTGTTCTGTGGAACCACTGTTCCCCTGCATCCTCACCTCTCACCTCCTACTCCAAGATCATTGGCAGCAGTGCCTCGTGTACATGGCAGAACCTCAATGAATTATTGTTGAATGAATAAATGAAACATGGATAAAAATGAAGTGTGAGTTGATTAATGATGAAAAAATAAGCCCTGAGATTGGGATGTCCAAGTGGCTTGGTCTGAGGGCTGCTGAGAGGGAATTGAAAGGATAGATTTAGGGACATAGTTCAAAGTGGCCCATCTAATTTTCTCCTATTCAATAGTCAGAAGACGTGAGGACAAGGAACCTTTCTCCATAAAAAATTAAAGGCAATTTAGAAAGGATATTCCAGCCCAAAACAAAAGCAGGAACTTGATGGTAACAACAGTGCCTCTTCAGAAGGGCTAAGATATGGTTTAGAGTAAAAATCAGATAAATAAAAAATCTGGGACCTAAATTTAGGTGAATACAAAAGGTGAGTACAAAAGGTGAAAATGAGAGTTAAATCAGCAAATAATTGGAAATGAGATCATTGGGATATTGTGTAAAAGAAGAGAGCTACAGGTAAAATTCTAGAATCTTGAAGCAGTGAACAGAAAGTTACCACTCTATCAGACTCTTCCTTCACGATAAACAGATTAAAGTAGTAACAATGTTCTCTCCAGCTTCTCCAGCTTCCAAACTGTAGCGGACACTTTCAAGTGCCCCATCCTTATCCCCTTGGTCCATACCAGTCAGTCTGACTTCCAGATGCCAGCCCCTGCATGCCTCTGCCAGCTTTCTCTAGCCCCTGGAGTCTGCTCTGTCCACGTGGCTGAGAGATGAGAAGTGCCAGGGAATTAAAAGGATCAACCCTAAACTACCCACTGGCAGGAGCTGGTGGACAGATGCCCCAGATCCCTCGCCACTCCAGTAGAATAACTTGGAGGTGCAAAGTCTACACTACCTCTCAGAGCTCCCCAAAGCCCCAGTTGTCCCCAGTAAAAAAATTGCTTGATAACACATTATTTATCCACTGCCTTACCTCCCTTGCTTCACTTTCTCAGTCCACCACGAATGTTTCCTGGGATCACTTCCCAAATAAATTACTTGCACTTAAATCTTTGTCTCAGAGACCTGCTTCTGGAGGTAGAGGGAAGAAGTAGGGCATGCCTTTGGGGCAGAACATGTACACAGATGCCTAATCCAGCTGCCTCTTACATTGTAGCTTTCTCCTATATGACATCTCCCCATCTGGGAAAGTTAGCAGAAGAAGGCAGTTAAGGAACCAGAGTCTTGAAAATACAGAATGAGAGATCATCTCCCAGTAAAACTCCCTCATGTTTTAAAAGATGAAACGAAAATTAAGTGTGCCCTATATTCCAGGGTCCCAGACTTAACACAGATTTTCCAAAGTGATTTTTTAAAATGTAGGTCTGCCACTAAAGGATATATACAAAAAAATTCCATGGATATAAATTTGGGAAATGCTGTGTTAAACAAAGTCAGTCAGGATTTTTATAACAGGAATTCTTCTAACTTTTTGTATGCTAAGGGATATCCAAAATATCCAAGAAGGAGGTAGAGTGTGGAACATCTCCCAGATTATTTCCCTAAGAGCCTCTTGAGGGGCCAGAGGTCCACAGAACATGTAGAGGGAAACATTGCCTGTTTCTAAAATAATTGGTAGGAAGCCCTTCCACAGTCCAGTCTTGGTCTCCCTACTCAGCACCATCTCCCACCACTGTCTTATCTGTCCCCATCTGCTGCCCAGACTTCAACACAAAAGTGTTTCTCAGATTTCTCTAAACGTATCAGGCCTGTTCATGACTCTGGGTTTTTGGGCATGCTGCTTCTCTGCCTGGAATGCCAATCTCTCACTTTCCCACCTGGTGAATTCCTCAGTTCATCTTTCTAGACATGCTCAGAGATCACTCCCTATGGATAAGCTTCTCCAGCAACCTACATCTTATTCATCTTCATGTTCCCAGCATTTTGCAGGGGACCTAGAAACTACATAGCAGAGACTTGTATGAATGAATTCAAGGAACATATGAGTGAAGTGAGGCATAAGGAAGTTAAATGGTGCTGGACAAGTCATGCTTCTTTGAGTCCAAAGCCAGGAATAGAATAAGGGCTTCTCACTCATAGCCCAGGCTCATCCCACTACCTCTGTCCACATTCCAGAAATCAGTGATATTCTTCAGGGAATTTTATTATTTTTTAAAATTGTGATAAAAAATACATAGTGTAAAATTTACCTTGTCAACCATTTTTACTGTATAGTTCAGTAGTGTTATGTACATTCACATTGTTGGGCAATTAATCTCCAGATCTCTCTTTTCATCTTTCAAAACTGAAATTCTGTACCCATTAAACAATAACTTCCCATTCATCCCTCCCCCCAGCCCCTGGCAACCACCATTCTATTGATACTTTCTGTCTCTATGAATGTGACTACTCTAGGTACCTTGTATAAATGGAATTATACTGTATTTGTCTTTTTGTGACTGGCTTATTTAAGTTTGCATAATGTCCTCTAGTTTCATCCATGTTGTAGCATGTGACAGAATTTCTTTCCTTTTTAAGGCTGAATAATATTCCCTTGTATGTATAGACCATGTTCTGTTTATCCATTCCGTCACTGATGGTTGCTTTGGTTGCTTCCCATTTTTTGCTATTGTTAATAATCCTGCTATGAACATGGGTGTATAGATATCTCTTTAGGACCTTGATTTCAATTTTTTGAGTCTATCTAATGGTTCTTTTTTGAGCACATTTAAGTTTCAACATTTTCCTTTGTGGTCAGAAAGGTACTGAATAATGGTGTAAACTTTCTCTTGTTAGCTATCACCAGAAACATGAAACCAGCAATTTGGTATAGAAAAACATGTGACAAATAGGACTCTTTGATTAACTATGAAGAAACCAACTTTCACTAGTCTAAGCCAATGAGGAGATTTATTGGAAAGGTTTGAGGGTATCTGTGGTACCCAATGAAGAATCAATCTCACTCAAAGAAAGACACTACTTGGCTGTAGGAACAAATAGTACAAGAGCTCCAAGTTGCCCTCGGGACCCTCCATCTCTATGTCTCCACTCTCGCCTTTCTGCATGCCTGCTCTATTTTTTTTCTCACTGAGCTCTGGTTCCACCTGGAAGAAAAATGGCATCTAACTCCCCTTGTAACCAAAAGTGGGGTCCGGCTGCTCGCTGCTCAAAAGCAAATAAAGAGGCCAGGTTGGTGGAAAGGAAAGTTTGCTTTATTTTTGAGGCCGGCAACCAGTGGAGGGGGCAGGGCGGAGAGTGGACTCCTGTCCAAAGGCTGACTCCCCCCCACACAATCAGTGGACAAGAGCTTTTGTAGACAGAGGGGGGGGGCCACATGCAGAAACAGCACAGTCAGCTCTGAAACTGGTCATCAGTGGTCTGACCAGCATCATCTTGATGTTTTAAGTACAGTTAATCTTCAGTTCCGTGGTCCATTTGTTCCCATTTCTTTGAGGCCAATTCTCGGAATTGTGGCAGCTTATGTCATGGCTGCAGCCTGGTCAGCATGTAGTTCACTTCTTCCACCTGGTGGGGGTTTCCGTATCTATAAGACAGCTCGCAGGATGTGGCTCAGGATATTATCTACAGCCCTTGAGGAGGAACTAAAGGTCCTTGACTTTGATTAATGACTGAACTATTATTATTCAGTCTCCTTTGACTGTTTTCCTTTGCTTCTGCATTTTCTCACTTCTCTGATTAAACTTATTCTTTGGCTAAAATTTTCCGCAGATGGCAGGCAGGCTGAGGACATGGGGGTAAGGACCATAGGGTCCTGCTCCGTTTCACCCTCACTTTCACATTCATGGCTCCAGCCCCTATAAAGAGACTGGCCTAACTCTCTCTCAGTCCCAAATCCAATATCCCAGGGAAGACTGTTTTTGTTAAGTTCCCACCCACTGATAAAGTATGGCTAGGAAGGCATAGTCAAGTTGTATAAAATGGCTGCTTCCAGTGCAGTGATGTGGATATATACATTGGAGAAGAGCAGGCAGTTACCAAAATGTCACAGGTCAAGAATAACAGTAAGTCTGCTAACACCTTAGTAGATGGGCTGAGAGTGAAAGCAATGGAATGAGAAAATATTCAACCACCTCCATCCCTGATGAACACTCTCATGGAGTCAAGAGGAAGGTGCTGTGTAGGAAGCAATGAGCCCCGGAGTGGATAAACACTTTAATCACAATTCTGTTTCAGCAACTAAATGAATCCAAAAATAATGAGGCAGGAAAAAGGTCTGCTAGCCCTGAGATCTCTTTAGACAAGTTTTTGTGTCATAGGGCAATTCTAGCAAGAGACTCATGAGAGAAAAAGGAAAAAAAAAAAAAAAAGATTTCCTGTGGTATCAAACAAATCCAGAGGCCAAGATTAAAAGGAAATAATAACAACACCAGAGAGATCCTGGACTATATCAGATAAGATGCCTTGGAAGAGAAGTGCAGTTAGCCACAGAAAGCAGAAAGAAGAGTATAAAACTATTACTAAGAATCAAAGCTAAAGCTCACATCCCTTGTGGCCTGTCTCTGGGAAAATGTTTCTCCTGTTTGTTCATCGATTCTGAATGTTAAATAAGTCTTTCCAGCAGTGGTTCCAGGGTGCTGGAGCAACACATCTCAGACAGCAAATGAAAAATGAGGGCTGCAAAGTTCAGAGAAAAATAGAAAATTAAATCTTAACTGAGATGCTGTAAATATCACAGCCCGAAAACAGAGTGCATCAGCAAACTCTACTGGCAGTGAGGATAATGAATTTCTCCCCTCCACACAAAAATTACCAGTGGTGCATAATAGGGTATTCTGGGGTTTGGGGGTGAGGAGGTGGTAATGAGGAGGGAAAGAAAAAGGAAAACAAGCGGGGTTTGTAAATTAAAGTAGCTCCTTAGTAAAGAGCTCCTTTTCTCAGCCAAAGCCAACAGCCCAGCTCAAATGACCCTCTTTTAGTAACCCACTGACTGCAAACACCCACAGCCCATTAGCTGTAGCTCTTTCACAGCACTCACCATTTTAGGGTATCTATAGTTATTTGTGGACATGTCTTATCTCCCCAGCAAGATTAAAAACCCCTGGAAGTCGGGAAAGAGAGGGTTTGTTTCCTTTGTTCATCTTTGTATGCCCCACAGCATCCAGAGAACTAATATTTATTCACTGTCTCCAACATGCCATGCACTGGGTGATACATTATGATACTGTATCCCCCTAGGGACTGCCAAGCACCCTGCAAGGGGAGCAGGGCTAGTACGAATGCTGTAGAAGAGACCAAAGCTCAGAACAGTAACTTGCCTAAATTCACACCACGACAGAATTGAGATTGGAACTCAAAGCTACCAAATTCCAAAGCCTATACTTTTTTCTCCTTGCTACAGTGCCACTTGGTAAATAGCCATCATATTTTCTAGTAATCTTCCTGATAACAGGAACAATAGCTAATGCCATCAAGGACTTTCTCCAAGCCAGGTGTCCTAGGGTAGATGCTTTCCATGTATTATTACAATTAATCCTTATCACAGCCCAAGGGTTCGGTAGTATTATTGTTCCTGTTTAATAAATGAGAAAACTGAGGCATAGAGAAGTTAATAAAATCATCTAAATCTTATAGTAAGTGTGTGCTTTCAAGCATTAATCCTACATTGATTTCAAAATAAAAAATAAACACATACAAACAAACCAGCCAACATGTTTTGAGGAACTACTCTGCACCAGGCTTTGTGAATTTTCTAACTTAGTTCTCATCACAGCCCTCAGGGCAAAGCAGGCATTCAGTAAATCGGGGAATGAATGAAGAACTGAAGATAAAAAATAGAGCCACAACTATCACCCATTGTTAAAGTAGAAAAATCCAGAAACTCCTCTGTGTTTGCATTGGTAACACCATGGGTCCCAAGCTATGAAGAATCAGCAAATGAGTATTGGAAGCATAAGAACAATTCAGACAGTAGAAAGGATTTTTAGTTTGAAAAATGAGTGTTCTATAAAATTAAAGACAACACACCCAGTGTGAACAGGCCTCCGTTATTACTGTAGCATCTTAAATGAACTGTGCCAGAAAATCAGCATTTACGAATAAGATAAACAGAAGCCTCCAACTTTGTCTTGATTGCATTTCAGAAATACAGCCTTCCCAAGCTAATGACAAACCTGTGGGATACACCCAGAAGAATTAGATTATACTGTGGAAACCTTGGGAGTGTACAGAGTGCTGGACAAAAAATTAAAATGCCTTGGTTCTACTTCTGGGTTTTCCAGCTTTCTTCATCAATTGCACTATCCACCAAGGTTCCTCTGCCACCCTTGAGGTTAGGTATGACCATATGATTTGCTTTGGCCAATGAAATATGAATAGCAGTGATGTGTCCCTTTCAGGCGGAAGCTTTAGAATCAGCACATCGTGTGCAATGTTCTCTCTTCTTCTGTCCTGTTGACAGATGATGTTCTAGATGACATCTGTCTGTCATCTTGTATTCCAAAGTAAAAATTATATGGAGCAGAGCACCTAGCTAACCTACAGTGGAAACACAGCATGAATGAGAAATAAATATGTTGTTTTACGACATGGACATTTTGTTGTTTGTTACTGTAGCATAACTTAGCCCAACCTGATTGATACACCAACTAATGACGTGTGTGACCTTGGGCCAGTCATTTACTGCATTTTACTGACTGAGTATAAGCTTCCATATCTGTAAAACTAAGGAATTAGCCTAGGATAGGGAGGTTTAATATGGGGGCCAATGAGTGGGCTTCAGGATGACAATGAACCTTCAAATTATAGGTAATATTTTGTGTGCATGCATGTGTGTGTGTGTGTGTGTGAGAGAGAGAGAGAGAGAATTTGCATTTCTAAGGGAAAAGAGTTCATAGATTTTCAAATTTTAAGAGGGTCTATGTTACTCAAAATGAGGTTAAGAATCTGGATAATCTCTAAAGGCATTTCCAGCTCTAATGTGTTTTGTAGCATCTAGAATAGAAAAAAAGATAGCTAATAAGTTTCCTTTTTGATCTGGCATTTCAGGACTTGCCTTGAATCAGATTTTGTTAATGTTGTTTTCAAATAATTAAGTTTAAGAGTTCTGCTTAATAGGATTGAAAATATCAAAATCTCAGGAGGTATTCCTTAGTGAAAAGAGGGAATTCACAATAATTCTTTTTAAACTAAAGAAGGAAAGGTTCTTCACAAACTGAAAATGAGGTCCCAGATCACATGTGGTGGGTGGGACAGAGTGGAACCTATTCCTGGTGGGAAGAAGAAAGAGTTTCTCTTCCAAAAATACATCCCCACATATGAGTTAAGGCCTGAAAGGCCAGAGTAATACTTTAGCTAAAGACAATGAGCTCTCTTAAATATGAAGACGGTTGCATAGACAAGGTTAGAAGAGGGAGACTGGGTTTTGTAGATGGACAACCTGTGTTCAACACTGTTGGGCCACAGATTTTTTGCCTATAAAATAGGGACAGTAATACTCAGCTGGAACAGGGAGAATCCCAGCAGCAAATAGATAATACACTCAAACAGGGTAACTGAGGAGGGTTAAATGGGGGACTATTTACAAAGCTCAGTTAAGGGTTCAGAGAAACCAACAAGATGTATCGAAGCACTGCGGGAAGGGAGCCCTTATCACTCCTAGATGTGAAGGGACAAGGAGAGAGGACAGTTACCATGAGAGGAGAGAGCTATGGCTGTAGCTAGAGAAAAGGGCTACACAGCAGGAGCTGTGGCCTTTCAAGGGAAATACAGATGGTATTAATCCCTGGTCCAGCACGGAGGGAGCCAGGGGAAAACATACCTTGATTTCCTTCTCTTCTCACCCACCTCTATCCTGCTGGAGCCTCCCACTGGCCAAACCCAAGAAAAAACCAATGGGCAAGGAAGCCTGTGACATAGTCCATAGAAAGTCAATCTCCTGGGGACAGTCAGAAGGATAGAGAAAGGTACAGAGAGGATATGAAGGGGGAAATGAGCATTCCAGCTCTTGGGGTCATTGCAAAGATTGAAAGAGATAACATTTAAAAGCATATGAAGTGTTACACAAATATTAGCTATTGTTTACTCTTTTTATGAATGAGTACTTCACATCCTTTGCTAAAAACAGATTCTGAGAGGGCTGTGTGGGGAGAAAGTCCTTGGCCCCTGAGAATGTAGGGAGAGGGGGCAGGGATAGAGAATCAGGCCTCAGAGTGAAGCCACTTTGCTTAGGGAGTGGATTGGGTGTTGAAGAGCTGTTTTGGAATGCTTTGACCTAGGATGAACCAGAATATTAGGCTGCAGGGACAGAACAGCTGAGACTCATCTGCCATTCCCCAGAAAACTGAGGTGGCCAAGACATTAGTCCTTCTGTGACGCTTCCTGCTGCAATCCCAAACAGCTCCTGTTTTCCAGCTGCTTAGGAGAGATACCTTTCTAAGCAAAAAAACCTAGAATCGAATAAGCTTCTTATTCACGTATCAGGAGGCGTATTTCCAGATATGTGCATAGATGCCAAAATACTGACTTCTTGTTCAAAATGCAACCCTGCAGTGTTTGAACTGTGAGGTACTCAGTTGCAGTTTTCATATTAGATTATACTGAAGCTTGTTCACTCACTAACAGGCATAGATGTACTTAGCCCAGGAGTGATATGCAAAACGTGGACAGGTTTTAGTTAATCATTCTTTCACTGTACTCTGCAGAGGCAGCTTTCCTCAGAGAAAGACTGTGGGGCTACAACATCAGGAGACTGTAACTTTTCTACTGAGTATCCTAACAGGAGGAGAGACAGCCAGATGTTTTGACCTACTCAGCTTCCCTTCTACCTTAGCTTCCTTGAAAAAAATGCCCCTCCTTCATTGGATAGGGTCTGGGTGAGACAGTGAACATGTGACCTGAACTGGACCAGTCAGATTTTTTCCCCTAGGACTTTGAATCTTCAGGGGAGTGACCCAAGTTTGGGAAAATCATTGAAACTAATCAACCCATCAGTGGAACCCCTGAAAGACTGCTCAGTCATTTCTGCCTCCAGTAGATCTCAAATTAGCCCAGACTCCCTTCTATGGAGGTCTGGTTGCTCAGCATTTCTTTTCATCCCCTGACCTACTACTCTGTATCTTTTAAATTCATTATTCTTTGGCATAAATTAGTTAGCTAGGCCAGACCATAAAGGGATGGTCCAAGTTTGAGGACTGACAAGCATGATGACTTGGATGAGGTTTTAACAATGCTTTAACTTCAGTTTATTCCCAAACCAGCCAATAAGCAAATTGTAGACAACAGCAAATTGTAGACAACAGCAAATTGTAGACAATAGGAGAGGATACTTGAGTGAGTGGGTCCTAGCTCTTCATAGGGGCATGGCTGAGGTTCAGAAGACAAAGCATCCCATGTAAAGTAAGACTCCTGCCTTTTATACTTTTAGGCTGGAGTTTGTATTCAAGAGTCTAACTATGGCCTAAAAGAGAATGAGCTAATGCCATTGGCAGCAACATGGATGGACCTAGAGATTATCATACTAAGTGAAGTAAGTCAGAAAGACAAATACCATATGATATCACTTATATGTGGAATCTAAAATATGACACAAATGAACTTATCTACGAAACAGAAATAGACTCATAGACATAGAGAACAGACTTGTGGTTTCCAAGAGGGAGGGGTGGGTGGGGGAGGGATGGATTGGGAGTTTGGGATTAGCAGATGCAAACTATTACATAGAGAATGCATAAACAACAAGGTCCTACTGTATAACACAGGGAACTACAATATATTCAATATCCTCTGATAAACCATAATAGAAAAGCATATGAAAAAGAATGTATATATAACTGAATCACTTTGCTGTACAGTAGAAATTAACACAACATTGTAAATCGACTATACGTCAATAAAATAAATTTAAAAAAATAAAAAAGTCTAACTATGGCCATATAGGAAAAGCTTTGTTATTCTACAGTGCTATATTTCCTATAAGCTTCCACTAAGCCTATAATAGGCTCAGCCATGCCATATCACTGTTGGTCAAAGCCCATCTCTATCCCTTGTGGCCAAGCATCTTGACAGGCAGAGCTGATGGATTTTAGTTCCTCCATAATGAGTCCAATTTCCTTTCTGTCTTATTACTCACTGTTGCCTTTCACCTACTCTACAGGATTATTATGGGGAAAATACAGTTATGTACATTATCAGTAATCCTCATAACATATCACCAAGGTAAGAACTATTTCACCATTTTATAGATAAAGGAATGAATGCTTGGATAAGAGATCTGAGCTCTTATGCTGCAGAACAGGAATTCAAACCCAGATCTCTTTAACTTCAAGGTCCACACTCCTGCCCTATCCTATCCTGCCCAATTTTTGATCCCAGCTCTAATTTTAATTATTTAATTCTTTGAATAAGTCACTTCTCTGGGCTCCTTTGTGAAGAAGCTCATAATCATATCGTTTTACAAGATTGTTGGGACAAAATGGAGAGGGAACATATGAGAGTATCAGGTAGGGTGACAGAGTGGTTTCTGATAACTATGAAACTATGTAGCTGTTTCTATTCTTTTTGCATTTTTCAATGGCTACTTCTTTTCAGAACTAAGACATAAATATTCTTTCTTTGTTTTGGAGTTGGAAATTCTCCTACCTACCCTAAGCAAATGAAACACCCCAGAGAGTGGTGTTTCTGGCTATCTTAACCTCTCTGTGAATAAATTTCTTTCTACATTTGCTTTCCAAGGCTTAGGTGTTCTCAGTGGCAGCTTTTCTTTTCAAATTACTCCCCAAATATCTCCTACATTGACAGTAAGTTGTTGGAATCACCATCATCATTGGCCTAGGCTATTTAATGCTAGTTCAACCACTCATCTTAAGCCCTAAAGGAGCCAGTAGACTAAGGGGTTCTTTTATCCTATTTTCTGGATCCCAAGTGTGTTCAGGTGGCCAGCACCAACTGGAGAGAAAAGTAAGCTTCTGTGACCCAGGAATCAAGCTGCATCAGAGGACCTGTCCTTTCTAGAACAAAATCTTAACATCAAGCAACCCTACCGTATGCTAACACATATATATGGAATTTAAGAAAAAAAAAATGTCATGAAGAACCTAGGGGTAAGACAGAAATAAAGACACAGACCTACTGGAGAACGGACTTGAGGATACGGGGAGGGGGAAGGGTGAGCTGTGACAGGGCGAGAGAGAGGCATGGACATATATACACTAACAAATGTAAGGTAGATAGCTAGTGGGAAGCAGCCGCATGGCACAGGGATATCAGCTCGGTGCTTTGTGACTGCCTGGAGGGAGGGTGGGTGGGAGGGAGGGAGACGCAAGAGGGAAGAGGTATGGGAACATATGTATATGTATAACTGATTCACTTTGTTATAAAGCAGAAACTAACACACCATTGTAAAGCAATTATACCCCAATAAAGATGTTAAAAAAAAAAAAAGCAACCCTGCAGCAGAGGCCCTTCCCCCACCACCCCCAAAGTATCGGTTTTCATCTCAGACAAAGGAAATAATTGGATTTCTGCACTGAGCTCTGTGATCTACTGCTGCCAGCTGCATGGCTGTAAAACCATTAAGTCTTTGCAGAGCATTTTATCTCTGCAAGAGGAAGACAGAGGGAGAAACACATAGGTCAGGGCCAACTGAAAGGGAAACATTTTCTAAGTGGTGCAATGTAAATTCCACTAACACAGTATCCATCTCAACTGGATTGAAATTCTGGTCAACATCTGAGAATAAAAACCAGAGAATCTGGAACAGAACAGATTTCTACCTTCAAGAGCAACTGTGTCCATCACACAGCAGTTGCTGGGAAAGAGTTTAGAATTCCAGTTCAAGTTGCATCTTTCTCTCCTTTGGACTCTTGGCATTCACATCCATCTCCAACACGTCATCACCCACCAAGTGAGAAACAAGCCAGTCTCTCCACTTCCTCCACCTACATTTGGGCTTTAAATGTTCATGAGATCCTCCTGGGTCACTGTGAATCAAACCTACTGCAGAAAAGGTAGGGGCTGGAAAAACACAAAAGCAGATGCCACACAGCCTCTGACCCAGGAAGCCTCCAGAAGAGCACATTGAATTAGTTATTTAAAAGGCTTACGGGGAAGTGGAAAATACTGATTGATAAATAGGGGTACACTGAATGCATCTCCATCTAGGGAGCAATGCCCTCACCAGGCATCTCATTGCAGTTATTTGTAATTCTCTTACCAATGGAAATAAGGCTCAACAAAAATTAACTCTCCCTTCTGTTTAACATTTTAAGACTCAGTCATATTTCAGGCTGATGAGAAAACTTCCAAGGGTGTGACTAGTTATGGGTATCACTCCAAATTTTTTTGGAGTCTCCCCAGTGTTACCCACGCAATAAACACTTGGGCTCATGGAAGCAAGTACTTCTCTCTCTAATGGGACTAACCGCATGCAGGCAATAAACCAAACAAAAGTCAAAGTTTGAGCAAAATATTCAGTAGCTTTAGTTTAAGGAGTATCTTCTAATCCCACCTTTGCTGCATAATCCTTCAAATTTAGAGATAGCTTCTTGTCACTTGTTTTATTTTTTATTTTTTTGTCACGTGTTTTAAACATTATTTTTTCAACCACTTTTAGTTAAGACAGTTGAGGTTAGCCCCTCTGTTTGAACAGCTGCTCACCATTAGCAGAGTAAGTATTCCTCTCTGCACCTGGGGGGGATCCTAAAAAACAGGCTGACATCCCTTTTCCCTTCAGTCAGTGCTCGTTGACCTTGGCCTTGCATCCTTTTGCTCAACTCTTCCTTCTCACCTTCTAAAAGAATTTTCAAAACAGATTTCCTTTGGGAGGTTTTCACAAGGAACATGGGTTTGCCTTGCCATCCTCTTGGAGTTTTAATATTTGAATTTAAGGAATTTTGGAGACAGGGGCTTGTAGTTGAAGAAGAACTTGAAGCCAGCCTCCAAACGATGGTTCCACTTTACATTAGTGAACACCAGTCACCATTAGGGACTTTTCATATAATCACTATGAAAAGAAAGAACCACAAAAGTCGAATGTCAGCTAGGAAATAAGTAGGTTACATTTGGGCAGATGGTTAATATCAAGGGGAAGGATATCCAGATTCATGATTTTATTTTTCCTTAACAGCAATATCAACAAAACAAGGTAACCCTTCTCAGGCACTGGAGGTGAAGAACTCATGTTGCTCATATTTAGGCTTAGCTCATGGCTAATTTCTATCAGTCAACTGTTGTCTATTGACCATCACTGCATGGCTAGATTGTTCCCAGGATGAGATGCCTAAAGGGTTGTTTTATTCAATTGCTGGCTTCCATATTCATCAGGATTGTTAAAATTGTTTCTTAAGTCTAGCTTAGTGAAACATTGCACTTGGATTTGCACCTTTCCTTCCAAAGTTAACTGATGTTTTAAAAATGTCTCCTCTGAATTATAACTGTGAATAGTTACACACAGTATTAGGCTGATAGCTTTTTTATCCCAAACGGTCTACTAATCTGCTGATTGATGCAATAGTCCACATCTGCTAAAGGAATGAAGAGCATTTCCTGAATATCCTTTGCTTTCTTACCCTGTATGGGTATTTGGGATAGTGTAGAAAGTGGAGGCACAACTATGGAGAGAAGGAGGGAAGAGTAAAAAGAGCGGAGGGAATTCATCCTCTCTACCTGAAAGCCACATAATTACAATGGAGTCCAATCATACACACTGTGAATATGCATAATTCACAAGACCCACTTTGGAAAGATGCAGACAGAACCCTCACCACATACACACCCAGGAAAGCATAACTTTTGGTGCAGCATGTCCTCCAAACATAACCCAGTAACTTTATCTGTGTTCAACTGAAGAGAGAATGACCAGTTCCAATGCAACTGAAATCACTTAGAGAGAGACTTGGAGATTTAAGGGATTTAAATGGTAATTTTGTGTCCATTAGATTTCTGCTTTAGTGTTTTTGGAAACTAACCCCAAGTAATTTATGACCTCACTATACCCCAAGCGGAACACATTGACTTTTAAAGCTAATTGCTTCTCATTGTGCTTCACTCTTTCATCCTCAGCACCACCATTTTCCCCATAACAAATGCTTGGAAGCTTGGAATCATCACTAACTTAACCTGTGCCTTTATTAATAATATTCAGTTTTGGAGCGTGTGCAAGACACTGCGCCAGATGTTGTGGGAGATAAAAAGGAATATGTAAAACAGTCCCTGACCTCAATAAGGCTGAACTGAGCAGAGTGAGACATGTGCACACATGAAAAGATAATTAAGGAAATATAATGTAAGAGTTAAATGGCTATGGAGATCACTCTGGGCATGGGTGAAGGGGAGACTTCAGGCTGCAAGGCAACCAGGTGGAACACCATGCAGACCCAGCCCTGCAGCCATGATGAGAGCAAAGGCGAGAACACGCAAGAGAGACAGCTAAGAACAGGCTAAGGTCCAGGAAAGCAACAAGGTCTCTGGATTTTGCCTTCATCATGCTCCATGCAGCTGTCCCTCCCTTTCTGTAGTTTTTAGTGCCCACACATTCCAGTTTGAACTCTAATAGTAGTGACTTGCTAGAATTTGTTGAGCACTATTTTATACGAGGAACTGTTCCAAGCAATTCATACATTTTAAGTCTTTAATCCTCAAACAACTTTATAAGGTAAATTCTATTATTATTCCCATATCACAGGTAAGGAGACAGGAAGGTAAAGGAGACAGAGAGGTAAAGAATCTTGCTCAGAGTTAAATATCCAGTAAATTGAAGACCAGAATACCACCCCACCCTTACTTTTCCATCACATTGCCTCTGTGTCATTCAAAATGTCAGATCTAACCTCAAAAACACAATTCTCATCTGCCCTCCACCCCTTAAGAATGTTTGATACCTCCTTATTGCCTAAAAGATGACTTACACTCTTTAGTCTGGGAATTCAAGAGCTTAGCCTCCGCAATCTGCCTTAACCTACCCTGCCAACCTGATTCCTCTCATCTCTTCTCCAACGAGAGCCCTCTACTCTAACCAAGCTGGTCTATGCATTGGCCCCATGAGACACCTGCATATTTATATCTTCAGGACCCACGATCACAGATATGGCTTCCAGAGGCCTTTAGATCACAGCCTGCTTGTGTGGTGGCAAAACGAGGTCCCTACTCCAGCAGCAGTTAGACCACGGCAGATCTGAAGGCCTAGCTTCCAAAAATGCAACCCAAGATTAACTCGTAGTTAGACCACACTCTACTTGATTCAAAGTTCATTCATCATCGACTAAAATCGCCAAGAATGATTTTGTTCTGAAATAAGAATTTCTGCCATTCCAGATCTCTCCTACACTGTAATTTTGCAAATGTTTCTTTTAAAACTAGTGCCAGATATTACATACATCCCTTTTCAATTTTATCTTGCTAGCTTATGTCCAACTTTTCCACCCTGAGATTTCTAAAATACTAATTCTTTCCACCCACCTATTAATATTGTCTCAGTAGGATACATTTACAGCCATCCATGTTGTTGATTTTAAAAACTCTTAATAGGATTTGGTCAAAAAAAGTAAGGAAGACTTTTTTTTCCAAATTGGCTTTGATACATTAAATCAACATACTTCAGGTACATTTGTTCAGTCAACTATGAATTCATCTAAATTTTCTGTGGTTTAGTCTACATTTATTTATTTTGTCTGCATAATTATCATAGGGCACTTTATCAAAAGGTTTGCTGAATCTTTTGTTTGCTCCACACAGACATATCCCTAATAATAACTCTAATAGGTTGAAAACCTCAGTCACCTATTTGGAGATATTTGAGTCTTAGTTAATTTATACTTGTTCCTGATGATTTCCTACCTTTCTAAGTGCTTGCAAACTACTTATTTAGTAATTTAGTTCAAAATTTCACCAATAATTAATATCAAGTTTGTGAATTCTCCTTATAAAATTGGAACATGCCCACCACCAGCCTTGGGTAACTTTTCTTTTTGCAGTGGTTTTCCAAGTCTGAAGTAATGATCCTGTATTAGTTTCCTATTGCTGCTGTAACAAATTACCATATGTTTATTGGCTTAAAAAACACAGATTTGTCATATTACAGTTCTGAAGTTCAGAAGTCTGAAATCAGTATCACCAGGCTAAAATCAAGGTATCAGCAGGGCTGCATTCCTTCTGGAGTCTCTGAAGGCAGAACCCAGTCCCTTGCCTTTTCCAGCTTCTAAAGGCCCCCATGTTACTTGCTTGGTTCATGGCCAGGAGCCAGCAATCGCATCACTCTGACCTTTGTTTCCATGATCAGATCATCTTCTCTGGTTTTCCTGCCTCCTTTTTATAAGGATCCTTGTGATTACATTATGCCCATCCAGAAAACCAGGTAATCTTTCCATCTCAAGATCTTTAATTTAATCACATCAGCAAAGTCCCTTTTGCCGTGTCAGGTGGCATCGTCACAGATTTCAGTGATTAGGATGAGGACATCTTTGGAGGAAGCCATTATTCTGCCTATTACAGATCCCAAGATAAACACATAAGCAAGTTGCTTCAATGTCTTTGGCGATAATTCATTTGGCTTAAGTACTGAAATGCATTTTAATGGGCTAATACTCTTACTATCATCTTTATTCTCTCGGACTACAGTTCTCTCTGACGTACTAGCATTTCTATGTTAAAAAAAAAACGTTTCCTTAAGAGGGGAAAGGTAGACAAAAAAGGCAGCTGAAGGGTTCTGCTTTCTCTTTATACATCTTCCCCAAACAATAATCTCTTCCTTTTTTGTGGGCTTTTTTTTTTTTTTTTTTGCTTTAAAAAATAAGTGAAAACACCAAACTTTTTTTAAAAGAATTTTTATTTATTATTATTGATGTAACATTGGATTGTTACATAAACATATTCACAGTTAGCGTTCAGGATGTAGCATCTGTATAGATTTGTGCCATGTCTGTGGTCTTATATGCATCCTTAACCATGTGGCCTGCTTCTGAGGTTGTTTTTGTTCTTTCTAAATCTAAGCTTGGGTTGTTCCTTGAGCATGTTTTATTTCTTTAATGTCTTCTCAGTGTCCTTCTCATTAGGCTAACCCAAAATTACAGAGTAAGCATTCCTTTTTTAAAAGCTACTTATTCTTCTTAAGTGATAGTCCCTTTTAGAAACTGACTATGGACTCATTTTGCCTTTCTCTGATTAAAAAAAAAAAAAAAAGAGCTTCCCTGGTGGCGCAGTTGTTGAGGGTCCGCCTGCCGATGCAGGGGACGCGGGTTCGTGCCCCGGTCCGGGAAGACCCCACATGCCGCGGAGCGGCTGGGCCCGTGAGCCATGGCCACTGAGCCTGCGCGTCCGGAGCCTGTGCTCCGTAATGGGAGAGGCCACAACAGTGAGAGGCCCGCGTACCAAAAAAAAAAAGCCAACGGATGTGTCTGAACATACCCATTTGTTCCCCTTCTCTGCCACGATGAATTTCAAGGTGACTCACACTTCCTGCCATGTTTCCCATACCTTCTGTTTCACCAACTGGCTTTTCCTTTCTGGTCAGAATTCATTTTGTCCTCTAATCAGCTGTTCCACTTTTAGCAATAGGAGCCTCCCAGCAGATGTTTGGAGAGTTAAAGTCATGGCATCACCACATGACTATTATATGGCTAAGCAGTCCTTACCCCACACCCCATCACTTCCCTGCATCCTTTCATCTCTGCCCAGAGGCTTCCACACATGGTTCTGGAGCTTTCCACATGGTACTTTGTTAACATCTAGTGCTCTGACTTGAGTGCGAGGGCTGGAGCTAAGAAAAGTTAGAGCACCAACTAGACGTAGGATCAGAGAGCAGTCAGTAAGTGGTCCAAACCTATCTGCATGTCCTGTAGGTAAATGAGCAAAGGGCAAGCACTATGATTTAGTTTAAGGGAGTCATATAGTTTCAGGAAAGAAAACTCCACTCCAGCTATAGGAGTAGAGCATGTGACTGAGGCTATGGTAATCATTACATTTCCCTTCATAACCACAGCGATCGGAGGTGAGCACACAACCTGAGTCAGACGAATCAGAATAAACATCAGGGCTTTGGCTGGGGAGGTTGCAATGAAGTTTCTCTTGCCTGTATTGAAAGCCCATGGCTCAGGGAGTGCTTGCAGGCATCTTGGGACCACAAGAAGAGCTTATTTTAAATGAAATTGACACCATGGAAGGGGAAACAGACAAAATGAAAGAAACCAGGTTCTTGATGACATCAGTGAGTCACAAAATCAAGTTTTCCCTGTGGCCAGCCCCTCTTTAGAATTTTCATTCAGTGTTGAAGCCCCTTTGAGTTGGGGTTTCTATTCAAAATGTGTGTCCTTCTACTTCATAACTTGATCTGAAGCTCTGTTCCCTCAAATTTCAACAACAGCTAACAGATTGGGTTAAAATATTAAGTTTACTTTGTTTATTACCAATATTTCTGAGTATTAAAGCTGGACAAAAAGAAGTGGTTTGTTTTTGTAAACTGGAAAATGCCAGTGGGAAGGGACAAAATATACAGATATACAGCATTATTAAAGGGACAGGTATCAGGAACTAGTCTTGTTAGGGGGCACGGTAGAATTTTGGCTGAGATGAGAAGGAGGTTTGAAAAGATATAGAGAAATTCCCAGGGTATAAGTCCCAAAAGGAAGCATGGGCAAACTTTGTCAGGGAAGAGGGGGATTGAGGGAGCTCCCACTGATGTGGAAGACAGGGTGGGAGGGCAAAGCGACAACTAATTTGAGAATTGTTGGGGGTAAGGCAACAACTGATTTGGAGTTCAGAGTTTATAAGGAGTCAAGAGGAGTCAAAAGAGGACTGACGGACTGAAAGAATAAAGAATGACAGAGGGATGAGAAGTGATGTGGAGAAAAGGTTGTCTGGCAGGAATGAAGGAGTGGAGAGTTGCGGGGGACAGCTGTGGTCAGTGAGGGAGCCCTGAGTTCTAGCCACATAAGGGCATCTTCATCTTCTACTTTCTGTCTTGCCTCTATGCACACTACAAAAAGTACAAGGAGTTATTCTTTCAAAATGCCATATTTCCCCACAGTTTTTTGCTTCCACAGTCTCAGTTTCAATCTTACGCACAAATATGCCATATCTGGGCAGTTGGTAGAATCAACTAGATCACTTAGTCAAATATCAGTGATGTACATGGAATTCCATTCCTCCTCCCCTTCAGTCATGTACATAAATATTCCTGAATCCTACACACATCCATAAGAATAAAACTACAAAACATCCCTTTTCAGATGCCAATAGTGGCCCCTAATCAGAAGAATTAGCTTTTGCGAATAAGTTTTATAGTTCTTTTCCCAAGACTTTCCTCCCTTATTAAACCAATTCCATTTTTCACTATACCTGTAAAAAACAACTTGTAAAAACTCTTAAAGGACCATAGAGATTAACTAATCTACCTCCCCCTTCTGCAATCTGGGAAGTTGAGGCCCAGAAAATTACAAATACTCATACAGCTAGTGGCCAAGCTGACATTTGCATTAGCATTGCAGTGCCTGAGCCCTGGCCCTGGTTTGTTCCTCCACATCATGAGGGTCTCTCCTCAGCCCACTTCCCCGCCAAACTAAACCTTGCTTAAGGTCCAGCTTTTTTACCAAAATTTATCCTTGTTTCAGCCCAGTTCCTGATTATGTATAGGGTTTACATGTGTGTTTGTTTCTATTGATTTTAGTCTCTTTGCCCCAGCAGAGTGTAAGCACCCCCAGGCAGGGACCACCTCTCTGCCTCTCACATCTTTCTCTGCACATATAACCCAGTCTAATTCCCTACCCCACCCCAGGACTGTAAGCCACTACGGGCAGGGTTGATTTCACTATTTTTGGCTATTATGAGCAATGCTGCTACAAACATTCATATACGAGTTTTTGTATGAACATGTTTTCAACTCTCTTGGGCATATACCTAGGAGTGGAATTGCTGGGTCATATATGTTAACATTATGTTTAACTATTTGGTGAACTGCCAGACTATTTTCCACAGCAGCTGTACCATTTTACATTCCCACCAGGAATGTATAAGGGTTCCATTTCTCCAACCCCTAACACTCGTTATTTTCCTTTTTAAAAAATTTATTATAGCCACCACAGTGGGTGTGAAATGGTATCTCACTGTTGGTTTTATTAGCGTTTCCCTAATGGCTAGTGATGTTAAGCATCTTTTCATGTGCATATTTGCCATTTGTACACTTTATCTGGAGAAATGTCTATTCATATCCTTTGCTCATTTTCTAAATTGGGTTGTCTTTTGTTATTGGGTTGTAAGAATTCTTTATATATTCTGGATTTTAGTCCCTTAGATATATGATTTGCAAATATTTTCTCCCATTCTATGGGTTGTCTTTTCACTTTCTTGACAGTATTCTTTGATACACTAAAGTTATTAATTTCAATGAAATCCAATAAATTTTTTTCCTTCACTGCTTGTGCTTTTAGTCCATAGGCTCTTTGAACTCCAGTCCTCACTACCAATGAGGTCGTATCTTCCTTACTTCACTTTCTGGAGAACAAGTCTGGTGGATCACTGGCTAATCAAAGATTGGCTCCTCCAAGGGCAGGTCAAAGGATTTGAAAAGCAGGAGTAACAAAGGGAGCAGGGATCACATGGAGAAACATGACCCCCAGGGGTATGCTTTCAGCAAGGGGTAGGGGTAAGGGATCGTTCCAAACAAAAAAGCACACACAGGGTGGTCACACATGGCCGAAAATTGTCTCCTATAGCTGATCTGACACTTGGCAGCTGGCTGCCACCCAGTGGTGGTTATGGGCAAGGCTTAGGAGTACTAGTTTACAGTTACTAGTTAAGTTGCTAACAGAAACATTTTGCTTGAAATTTCAAATAGGCCACTCTTCGGGACAGGATGTATTTGGCTGTGGGGTTGCTAATTGCTCCACTGGATTTGAGTGAAAGACAGGCTCATCTTCCTAAATTTGAAACTGCCACCCTGGAGAGCCACTTATAAGGCAGAGCACCACCTCCCAGTTGGAAGGCGGCACTGTCTTAGGCGGAGTAGTTTGCTTGGTGGCCCACTTGTGGCCCAGTTATACGCTACTTGTACACTTTATAGATTTTTTTTTTTTGCGGTACGCGGGCCTCTCACTGTTGTGGCTCTCCCGTTGCGGAGCACAGGCTCTGGACACGCAGGCTCAGCGGCCATGGCTCACGGGCCCAGCCGCTCCACGGCATGTGGGATCTTCCCGGACCGGGTCACGAACCCGTGTACCCTGCATCGGCAGGCAGACTGTCAACCACTGCGCCACCAGGGAAGCCCCACTTTATAGATTTTTAAGCTGCCAACAGTAGGCCCCTTAATTTGACGTGATTTTCCAGCAGTGAAAGATCTGTTAGGATGACAGCTGTAGTTGTGAACCAAAGCAGACGCAAGCCCTGGCCTTGGGTTTGACCTTCTCACTCCAAACTCTGAATGATCAGAATAAGTTACAGTAAATTTGGCAGAGTAGAGAGGAGGACTCAATTAATAGGCTAATTATTTAAAGTTATAATCCAGTAATAACATCTCCAAGGTACTCTACACCCCAATGCAACTTTTGATTGGCTAGTGGCAGAAATCCATCTCGAATGAGCTTAAGCAAAAGGCAGAATTCATAGTAAAGATTTGGGGGTATCTCTTGTAATCACAAGCAGGTTGTATAACCAAATTATGAACTGGTAATATGCGTTGAGGGGCCTCCTGGATAGTGGGAACCTAAATTCAGTCTTACTTAAACTCTCTGTCTCTGTCTGTGCTATCTCCATTCTCTCTTAGAGAAATAAGCATTCTCGCATAGCTGAGACATAAGCATTGAAAGCTCCCCTATTTCACGTTGCGGCTCCTACCAGGGAGGGTCTATGTCAGTCAGGGTTCAGTCACAGATAACAGGAACCCCTCCAACAAGTTTAAGCAGAAGGCAGACAACTGGGAGTCAGGTTTTACCATGTGATCCCCACTCCCTCCATCACTCCTAGAATTAGGTGTTTACAAAATCACTGGAAGAGCTGGAGATGCAGGCACCAGGCTGAGATTCCAGGAACAACTTCCAGAACAATACTGCGGAGTTTGCTGCCACAGTCAGAAGGCTGCCCACTGCCTCTGCTGATCTCCGTGCAAGAGAAATCGATGTCCCATGTTCTGCTTCTTGACATCCCCAAAGCTAAGTACCAGTCACTGGGACCTCAGCTACTTCTGTCACAGGAAACCAAACATCTCACACGTCGCTTGCCCAGGAACAGCTTCACAATGTGAACTTCTGCCTTCCACATCTCTCAGTGGCATGTGCTTGGTACCACTTAAGCCACATGAAAAACCCAGCTATAAAAGAGTCTGGGTAAGGACGTGCAAAAATTGGAACCCTTGTGCACTGTTGGTGGGAATGTAAAATGGTGCAGCCACTGTGGAAAACAGTATGGAGGTTCCTCAAAAAAGTTAAAAATAGAATGGCGATAGGATCCAGCAATCCCATTTTTGGGTATATATCCAATTAAAATTTAAAACAGGATCTTAAAGAGATATCTGTACACCTGTGTACATTGCAGAATTATTCACAACAGCCAAAAGTTTGAAGCAACCTAAATGTCCATTGATAAATGAATGGATTTTTAAAATGTGGTATACACATGCAATAGAATATTATTCAACCTTAAAAAAGAACTAAATCCTGTCACATGCTACAACACAGATACCCCTTGAGGATATTATGCTAAGTATAATAAAATAAGCTTATCATAAAAAGACAAATACTGCATGAGTCCACCTATACGAAATATTTAGCATAGCCAAAATCAGAGAGACAGAAAGTAGAATCGTGGTGGTCAGGGGCTGGGGAGAGGGGAAAATGGGGAGTTGCTTTTTAACAAGTATAGCGTTTTAGTCTTGCAAGTTGACAAAGTTCCAGAGATCTTCCCCTTCCCCACACCCCCACTATTACATGCGCCTGTGTGTGATATTTTACCATTTCAAAGGCAGCAAGGCCTCATGGGTAGACATTTCTCCCTGGAACAGGGAATAAGGAAAAATCCCTATAAACTCCAACTAAGGCAAAGGAAGCTCTCCAAGCCCTGCTCCACATAGATTCCATGTGTGTAACATAATGTGAGGTCAAAAGCAATGTTCTCTTTTTAAAAAATTTACAAAACGGAGGAAAATTTGGAATTTCAGTCACATTGGAGAGTCTAAACTAGAGGTTTATTAATTTGGCTGTGTAAATGGGTTGCAAGTGTTCTTGATAAATATTGGGTATATGTGCATATGTGCAGTTTCCCAAAGTCCATGTTACTTTATTATTTGGAGCAACTTTCTTCCTCTTCCGAACCTTTCCCATCTTATCCAAGTCTAGGAAGGCCTTTCATAGCCAAAAAGGCCTGTTAAGACCAAGTGATGACTGTGTTTTCCTAATAGAAGTAAAAAAAATTTTAATCTACTATGGAGAAGAACTATATCATCTCCCTGGAAGGCAGAAGAGGTTTCAGTTATTTCATGTTCATGATACAATTCTTTTCTTCTAATCAAAAGTGGTTTGCATGACCATGATAGGCCAGATAATGGCACTCCAAAGATGTCTGTGTCCTAATCCCCAGAAACTGGGAATATGTAACTTTACATGGCAAAAGAGATTTTGCTGATTGGATTAAGTTAAGGGCCTTGAGGTCAGGCATTTACCCTGGATTACCCAGGTGGGCCCAATCACATGGGTTCTTAAAATCTGAGACCCTTTCCCAGCTGTAGTCAGAGGGAGACATGACCACAGAAGGGTCAGAGATATGTGACATTGCTGGCTTTGAAGATGGAAGAAATGAGTCAAAAATCCAATCCATATGGGTGGCCTCTAGAAGCTAGAAAAGGTAAAATACATACATACACTTCTCCTCTGGAGTCTCCAGAAAGAAAGACTGTCAACACCTTAATTTTAGCCCAGTGAGACCCATGTTGGACTTCTGACCTCCAGAGGTACATAATAATAAATTTGTGTTAAGTCACTAAGTTTGTGGTAATTTGTTGCAACAGTATTAGAAAACAAATACAATGACAAAAGTGAACTTTGCAGAGAAGATTTTTTAAAAATACGTGATGACAGAAACCACGGGAGTGAAGTAGGAATATTCTACCCAACCATTCTTTGACAACAAATCCTCTCCCCCACTGCCTAGTAACACTCACTTGTGGATGGAACTCAGTGCTTTTTTGCACGTGCTCATCACACTCCTCAGTACTGTGAAAAGCAAAGATGGAAATACAAATAGAAAGAAATTGAAAGCACCCTCTTCCAAATGTTCATAAAGGGTGACTCTATTTCGTAAGCTATGTTATCTCATTTCTCTTGACCTTAAGTAAAATCTTGTTTGAACGTGCCAACCTTGTCACCACTGAGTTTTGGGGTGTCAGGGCAATCAAGTGTCCATCCATAAGAAATATTAAAGATCACCTACAGCCCAAATAAAATGATGGTAACAGTGGAAAATGATAGGAGATTCTTAAAAGTCGGATGATAATAGAAGACAAGAGTCAGGACCATGAGGTCCAGCCCCTTCACCTTTGGAGAATTGTTCTCCAGTGCTGGCCATGGAGGACACAAATTTTATTCAATTTACATCTTAATATTGGAGGCTTCTGGATCTTTGAATTAAAAGAAAATCATGGGAAACTATATACTCCTTTTCCCAGAACTGTTTTTCTTTCTTAAGCTCATCTTTGGAAGCTGTTGCTGCTCCATTTTGCCTCCTTAAAGCTACAGTGAATAAATTTCTCATGAGATGACATGGAACCACTATTAAAGTTACAGGAAATAAAACAGAATACATCACAATCATGAGAGATATGACTCCAGTTATGAGGGTCAGCCTGTCTGATCAGACCAACCACTACATAGCCATCAGCTTCCATCGTTCCTGGAAAATCCCAAGAAGCACAGTTAAATATACCTTTGCAAACCAACACATGTACAGTGGACACCCCCCACCCCAGCCCCATACACATGGTCATAGCCACCGAGCTCTATGCAGCCTTGCTCTGTAGTATAAAGTTCTGCAATACCATGGCCATGGGTGATTGGCCTGGGGGTGGGCAACTGACCGAGATTAATAAATCAGAGTCTCTTCTTTTCTCACTGGAGAAAGAGAGAAAGGGGTGGGAGGTGTGGCACAGAAAGAGACAAAGATAAATATTTCTGGAGAATCACAACTATAACATTTAAGCTCAAAAGCTGTTTGAAAACTAGTTTTTTCCAACAAAATCAAAAAATCAGAGGAAGCTAGACTGCAGAAAGACAGAAAAATGAAGCAGACACAGAGACACACTCTTGTGGTTCCCATCTGCTCCTGGCTTAGCTGCATCCCTGCCTTGGAATATTCTAAAACATCTCTTTGCCCTTTTAATAAATTCTTTTGCTTAAGTTGGTTTGGGTGGGTTTTGTCCACATACAACCAATGAGTCATGACGAATAAGGCCCAGTGCTGAGGAGTGAGTCCGAATTGTGATGACATGGCTTTTGGGTGGAACATGGCCTTGGCAGCCCACTGTCTCACCCACCACCATTAGTGCCTCACTTCTGTAGGCAAATATGCAAGAACTAACCAAAGAAGAAAGTTGCTTTTAAATGCCTCTTTTAAAAATGTAACGAGGAGTGTCAGAGATTCTCTTGCTAGTTTCAAAAACAACTCTGTTTTACTCTACTTTCTCCTACATACATCTCAGGAGGAGAAATAAACCAAGGAGCCAATTGCTTTAGTCATTTACAAAAATGGCTACGATTGGAACAAATGAAAGCAGAAAGTTTTACTAGTGAGCTAAATACCACAAAGGGCTACCACAGACCAGAATTTATGTGATGATGAATTACTGCATTGTCTCCAAAAATTAAAATAAGCATATTCTCCCTGCCCCCAAAACACACAGAGCCTCTCTGCCTCTCTCTCTCTTTCTCTCTCTCTCTCTCTCCCTCTCGCACGCACACACACACATATTCCTTCCTCAGTCTTAATGCTTCATATCCCACTCTGTCAATTCAGGGGTAGGAAGACAGACTCTCCTAAGATCACAGAAATGATCACATGGCAGAGAAATAGCCATCAGATTCAATGATACAAAATATGACCTGAGCTAATACAGGGCATAAAGCCAAGATGTGCCTTATTAACTGCTGGTTTCTGGCAATGTCTCAAATAGAAAACAAACCATATGAAAATGCTGATACACACCTACCATGAGGTTTAGAGTGTGAGATTTGGAGTCAGGTAGAATATGTTTTCTGTACTAGCCACACTACTGACCAGCTATGCATTACTCAAGCTCTCTGGACCTCAGTTTCAACAACTGTTCAGTGGGGGAGATGATATTAACCTCATGGTGGTGTTGCTGCACCAGGTGCTCTACCAGGTATAAGACACCCTTGGTGATACCCCACCAGTAAAGGGTAAGGAGAATCCTCAGACATTCTGGGGAACCAAAGGTTCTTTCTTTTCTTCTTTCTTCTCAGAGTTTTTTCAGGCCAGGTTTCCCTTTCCTATAATTAGGCCTAAAGAACTGCCCCAAGCAAAAGGGATAGAAAGTCAGTACTCAGGGACCTTCAAAAAGGAAGATCAAGAAACCTATGCATGAGAGAATTTCTTCAACTCAAACCTATCTGCAATGTAGGGCATCTTCTTTCCATCCTTCCCTTCCCTTCCCTTCCCTCCTTCCTTCCCTCCTTCCTTTCTGGCTTTCACAAGAATAACAATAAGGAATATTTCACATTTGTCTACAAAAACAAAACAAAACAAAACCCCTATTCAGCTCTTCCTTATTCAATCTAGATTTGCAGATTTGCCAGGGCTCATAAAGCATGAGTTTAAATTCTTATTCTCACCTTCACCCCTGTCCCCTACCTAGGCTAACTACCTCCATGACCCCCTCTCCCTTTAGAGAGGAAGTAAGGATCATCCAGAAGATGCCACCTGGATGCTTCTAATGGCTAAGTCAGCCCAGCCTAGCTTAGTGCAGACACATTCGTGTAAGTGACCCATGACTTATGTCAGGAGGGGTAGGTATGCATGTCTCTAGCCTCATGTAATCTTCACAACAATCTTGCATGCAGTTATCATTTTACTTACTGTGAGGGATCTGTAGTCAAGAGAGATGGAATAGCTTTCCCAAAGCCCCATGTCTATCTGACTTCAGAACACCTTGCAGCCTCAGTGGTCCTTAGAGAGCATAATTCACATTATGTCACTCCTTTGCTTAAACCTTTCCAATGGCTTCACATCACACTTTCAGTAAAATCCAGACTCCTCCTCACAGTCTGCAAGACCAACCATGATTTGGCCCCTGACTTCTCCAAACCAGCCAGACACTGGCAATCAAGAAGGCTGACACAGTTTTGCTAATAAGAACAAGTTTGGTTAATGTCCTATCAAGTAATAAAGTGTAATGTTTAGGATGATTTTTTCTGCAGGGCAAAAATCAGTTGTCTCTATATTCTTGCTATTGGCCGGAATCATTTACATTGCTATCAGTTTTCCATAAAAGAACTTCTATCCTTATCAAATGGGACAATATCCATCAATCAAAAGACAACCAAAAGTGTCACCTCTATGTAATCAGCTAATCCCCAAAGCATCCACTACACAGTGCCCAGCACTTCACTGAAAGGACATTCAATAATCTTTTTAGCATATTTCCAAGTCTTGGATAATTTTTCCTGACAATAACTTTGCTGTACCTTGGCTTTCCATATAGTTGGGAGAAGATAAGCGTCAGAACCTGCTTTCCTGCCCAGAGTCAAATCCATGAGTTGGAAGTGGTTCAGGGTAGAAGAAGGAGATTGCAGGTTCTGCTGATTTGGGCAAAGATGGCATTTTCCAAGTTCATGGCTCTGAATAATGCCTGGTACGTGACAGGCATTCAATAAACATTTGTCAAATATATAAATGAAGGAGCAGAGAGTTGAGGGGGACACGCTTGTGTTTGAATACCAGCTCTGTCACTTACTGGCTGGGTGACCCTGGCTAACTTAATATCAGAGTCTCAGTTCCCATGCTTGGAAGACGGAGATAATAATACCTACCTGGCAGGTTTTGGCGAAGATTCAAAATAGTGTTTATGAAGTACTGCACATGGTGTCTAGCATATCGTAGGCCTTCAACACATAATAGGTATTAGTGTACGTGCAGGTGATCACTTACACTACCCATAGAGACAACCAAATCTCTCCTGCAAAAATCTGGTGGTGAATTTTCAACCATAAATTCTTCCTTGTTATTATCCTAATAATCAAAATCATAACCAAAGAAAGCAAACCGAATCAGCAAATTCTTGGCAACAAAAGAACTCAACTATTTTTTTTAACCTTTTCAGTATGGAGAATGTTAAATATATACAAAATGAGGTATCACCAGCCTAAACAACCATCCACCCATTGCCAGTTCTTTCCCACCCATTCTCCCCTTCCACATTATTTTAAAGCAAATCCTAGACATAGAAGAAGAAAAACTTTTCTTCTGCCATCTTAGGTTCAGTGGCTGGGGAGGCCTGTAAATTAAACTTAAAAGACAAAAGACAGATTAACAGGAGAGAAGGCATATAAGTTTACTAATTTTTAAATTTACTTGCACAGAGACATCACAGAAGGAAGCGGATACCCAAAGGAGTGGTGAAATTTTGAGGCACTGCTTTGAGGCAGATAAGGGATTTCAGCAACTCAAATGCTTTCAGCTGAAAATAATTCTTAAGCTAAAGTGACATATTTTGAGATGGCATATCCTGATCCCCTTCAGCATCATATCACTTCATCCATAGATGAAATTCGTTGTTTTTAAAAAACAGCTCTGTGTATAAAAGAGATGCTAGGGGGACAAGAATTGTCAAAAGGAGAATTGGAGGGGAGGCACCCTCAGGAGCTGCACTCCCGTGTTGGACAATGCAATTCATGGTAAGTGATGGGGTTCAGAACACACCACCCTAAAATATGGCACCTTGACTGAAGGAGGTTGAGAAAACAGTAGAAACAAATTGGTCTCTCTGACCTCCCACCCCTCTCCCCGCAAGCAGGTCATAAGACCCTCATGTGAGAGGTGTCCTCCCTACTCCCAGAGGAAAGGAGCATCCTGATCTCCAAGACAAAGGCACACAGAGAGGAATCGGACTGAAACAGGCCTTGCTAAGTTTCCCTCAATTTACTACACTTAACCTCATAGTCCTTAACTTATCATGTTCCTTCTCAAATGTGCACCCGTCATCAAACCTAGCATAAAATACTCAGGTTTAATGGTTTCTGCAGGTCTTCATTTCCTTAATGAAGGCTCCTATGTCATGTCAAACGTGTATTAAATAAGCTTGTATGCTTTCCCCTTGTTACTCTGTCTTTGTCAATTTAACTTTCAGACCCAGCCAGGAACCTTAAGCGGCTGGAGGAAAACTTTTTCCTCCCCTACATAATCCTGGGATTCCACTGAGGCTTGATTTATATAAAGCTCAGGCAGTGAACTGTTTTTTCTGGTCACTTAACTGGAAACTGGATCTCTGTCTGACAGGCCACTTTGATCTTTCTCCTGGAGAGATTCTTCCTGGAGGCTGACCTCTTCCAGAAAGTATAATCTGAGTCACTGAATGCTGGGGGGCAGGAAGAGTCCTCCATAGGATGTGTATTTGGGAGTTTTCCCAGTCCAGCACCCAGAGTGAGTGAAATGTAAATTCATTTGAAGAGAAGCTAATGATCACTCTAATGCTATTCCTAAGGAAACTTGTGTCTCAGAGTGGTAGCTGCTTTAGAGACAGCTGAGAGACCAAAGCAGGGAAATCCTAGGTGGAGTGGTGTGGTGAGAACTCTTCAGGAAATTTTTGGAGAAGGGGCAGTAAAGAGTTACTGACCCCAAAAGCCGGGTGTATGGAGAAGGGTGGATCAAGCTTAATGTAATCCTGAAGAATTAAGATTTAGATAGTGTAAGAGGCAAGTGCAAATTAGAAATAAGAGGCTTAATTCTCCCTGTTGAAAATCAGGGAGAAGATTTTCCTCCCTCCCCTCTGTTTTCCTTCAGAATTTCTTTCTCTGTCCTTCTCAGAGGTATGTAAATCTTCTTAATGACTTTAATTGCCAGTCTCACAACTCGGAAAAATTTCCTCAAGGACCCAGCAGCCATCTCTTTGGAATGTAATCATTAAGAAAAGTAAGGCCCATCCCCCAGCATCCTGGGAGGAGACGGGTCTAACTTGTCACCTGACCGCAAATTGCAAAACCTATCTCATGTAATTGCCACTCAGCTACATAAAAGAGCGAGATTTCCCTCTGTCTTGCAGTCCCTTCAGTGGGTTGCCGGTGATGCTCATCACATTCTGGTTTAATGCTTCTTCAACATTAAAATTGTCTCTTTCTCTTCCATCTTTGTGGCAAGATTTTCTGGATTGAGAGATTTGGCTTTTAATTATGTTTTCCCAACAACTGCTTGAAACCCAAAGAAAGGGATGATATTTGGGGTCCAAGTGCTTTCCCAAAGGCCAGGGAAATGGAAAACATTAGCTCAAATTTTGACTGGAAAGTAAAAACAAACCAGATAAGGACTGTGAGGAAAAACATAGCACGGTAGCTAAAATGACGTATTTTGGTCTTAGATACCCTTAGGTTCCAGATCTAGTTTTACCACTGACTAACTAGGCAAGGTACCCTTCTCTGAATCTCTATTTTCATCTGTAAAATTGGCGTAACTAGCACCTATGATAGTGAGATTTCACGAGGGTAAGATAATGCAGTCAAAGCACTTAGTCCATGCCTCCTACATGGGCCGAGCTCCATAATTCTTAATTATTCACAATGTATAACCTTAGTATTTATAATAACTTCTAGATGTTATTATAAAAATCTGAATTATTGGGCTTCCCTGGTGGCGCAGTGGTTGAGAGTCCACCTGCCGATGCAGGGGACACGGGTTCGTGCCCCGGTCCGGGAAGATCCCACATGCGGCAGAGCGGCTGGGCCCGTGAGCCATGGCCGCTGAGCCTGTGTGTCCGGAGCCTGTGCTCCGCAGTGGGAGAGGCCACAGCAGTGAGAGGCCTGCGTACCGAAAAAAAAAAAAAAAAAAAAAATCTGAATTATCTTTAAATGAGTGCTGAACTACCTGTAGAAACTAATGGTTGTTGAACTGTAACCCAATGATTTGACGTGTTTCCAAGATTACCTGGCCCTGCAATAAATCACACTAGGTCATAGTAGACATAGCAGGAGAGATTTAGGACAGACGCTGAGGATTATGGACTGGGATTTTGACAGAATCACTTTGGGAGACTTTTTTTTAAAGCTGATTGATTCCCCAGATGGGAGCAATAGAAAAATATCTATGTGTTATAAAATCTGCACCCAAAAAAGGCCAGTTTGTGGGTGACGATGGGCTCGAGTTTGTTACATCCCTATGAAGAGGAAGAAAACATTTTTCCTTTTGCTTTTCTAGTTTTTTGGCTGGGACCAATGTTATGAAAGACAGATTAACAAGAGAAAAACAAACAGAAGTTTATTAACATGTATATCTCTCATATACATGGGAGAAACTCAGGGATGAGTAAATTCAAAGAGGTGGCTAGAACTTGAGCTTAGAAACCATCTTCAGCTAAAAAAAAAAAGGAAGACGGGTACAGGGGAGGCCAGTTATGGGAAAATGACCAGAAAAGTACAGTAAAGAAGGGTAAGATTTGTTATGCAGATGTAAGTGTCTTCTCCACTAATAAGAGTCTTTTAGGATTTAGAGTCATCTTTCTTTTCCTGGTACAGAGAAAGAGACACCCTTACAAATGGTAGTTTCCTTTATAAATGTAAATTTCCCTTCCCAAGGGTAACTTCTACTCTGTTTTCAGAGCTTTTCCCTTGTCTGCTGTTTCTCAAAATAATCCTTATGCCAAAGAGGCCTATTTAAAATGGCATATTCTGGTCTCCCAAAGTTATATTTTGGGGCGGCATATTCTGGTTTCCTATACCTACCTTTCCATGGTCATCTGCCAGATGGCAGGAGCACTTTGACTGTGGACTCTGGTGTGGTGAGCATCACTCACCCCCAGACCACCTGCATGATTAAGTATGAACACTGGACTGTGGGGGGCTCCTCTCTAGGAGGGTATGCCTGCCCTGGCAGAAGACGTTTCAGTGCCATTCTCAACTATAACTGACATTCCTATCATTTTTGAAATGACTTTTTTTTTTAATGTAAAATGACATTATATCTTGGAGCTCTCTCCTAAGCTCCAAAGTCAGCATTAGAAAATGTTGACTGTGGAGCCATAGAAACCTCATTGGGAAGTCAGAACACCTGGTGAAAATGTGCAGAACATTTGTCAGAGCTCTCAAAAGTTGCTGAAAGAAACTTCATGCTCTGATGGGTTTCTCTGTAGTCAAGGAGCTCCCTTAGAAAGCTGGCTTTGTAAGGAGGCCATAGCTCTGGGACTGGGCCTGCCAGACTGACTTCCAGGCCCAGGAATGAGTGAGTCCCAAGCCCAATCCCAGCTGGAAAACTGTAATGTGCTAGGGAAAAAATCTGGGAGGAAGAAAAAGGCAACTCATTAAATTGCATGACTGCCTGCCACATAGAACACTGGTAGTTTTAGAGATAGGGAGGTAGTGTAATTTCTCAGATCCAGAAATAGTGATTTCAAGTGTGTTCATCATAAGGGATCTGCTTCAAATTTGGAGGACTGATCCTCCACTCCCAAGAATTCTGCAGGAAACATATGTGCACAGATGTCACACACATCTGTTCTAAACTAAATTAACATGTTCAAGGGGGTAATGAAATTTTAAGGCCTCAAATAGCACCAGTGGACAGGAGAGCTATTCAAAGGGCAATTTTTAAATGCCTGGGGTTGGAATTATGAACCCCAGGCTAAAAGAAGATCCGATCCGGTGTTCACTATATAGCTCAATCTGTGTTGAACTATGAATCTTAATGGGAATCAAGTTGATGATCAATAGGTACAATTTATTCTATGTCACCTTAGCCACAGACTCAAAAATAATAACCACTATTCTAGTCGCGTATGATGCAACCAATAAAAACACTTCATTAAAAAAAAATTTGTAGAGACTAGGTAAGTACTCTACATAACACTGAATTTAAAAATATTTTGTAATTGATGGCAAAATTTACTAACCTACAGTTATTATACTTGTGACATTTTTTTTCCAACAGAATATAAATATGCAAATTCCAACAAGCATGAAGTGGCTTTTTTTATATTCTGGATGGCACCTAACCACCATGTTACTTCTTCTTTCTCATTAGTAGATGTGTTTTCTGATGGATGTAATGATGTGAGCCCACAGAGCACAAAACTCTGTTAAAGGTACCAGGGCTTTGTAAACTTTTTCAAAAGGCAACACAGGGCCTCTCACTAAAGTAGGAATAGTAACACCAACATCAGTAAGAATGTTGGTGCTAGCATTTAAGTTGCTATTCAAGGGTATTATTACTATTAAAATCCTACTCTCACCCCGCTTTCCTTTAATAATATTGATGCCCTTATTTTATTTTATGAGAGGGGGTTTCCACTGGATTTTTCCATAAATCATCCCCTAGGCTTTTAACTTTTCAAAAATTATTTTGAACTTCTGAGTGGTGAGTTTTGCTCTCATGGCTCCTCAGTAACGACCAATGAGACTTCAAAGATGTGTACCTCTCATTCTATTCATTTGGAACCACATGACCCCTTCACTGTTTAATAAAATGCACTTGAAACTATTACTTGATATTAATGCATTTTAAATGCCAGAAAGATGGTAGGCACACATAAGAAGAATAACTAAAGCAATAATTCAGTGTCAGTGTTATACCAACATCCATAAAGGTCTAGAGTCATATGTTTATAATTTCAATTGAGTCCTAATTGATTATGACTATTGAGTTTGAAGAGAGTCCAGGTAAAGGGGAAAACTTGAGCCAGGATTTGGAAACAGGAATATGCAAGGTACATTTGAGGAACAGAAAACTGTCCAGTTTGGCTAAGTCATACAGTAGATAATAAAGCAGAGCAAGAGATAAGGCTGAAAGAAGACACTCAGAATATAAATCAAGGGTTGAAAACCAGACTGAAGTATCTGTACATGATTCTGAGGGCAATAAGGGCATGCTGAATATTTTTAAGCATGGACCTTGCTTGATTCGAGCCAGGCTTTAGGAAGATTAACAGAGCAGTGGCTTGCAGAACAGAATAGAGAAGTCAGGGGAGGGCAGGGAAATGGAGTCAGGATTGGAATCAGGGGGCCCCATTAGAGCCATTACAACATTTCCACTTCGATGGTCCCACGCATCTCAAACCTAAGATCACCAAGACAGAACTCTTCATTTTTTTTCCCACCAAATATACTCCTCCCTTAATCTGCCCCATCTCAATAAATGGTACCACCATCGATCTAGTCCCTCCAATCAGAAACTAGACATCACATTGGACTTCTCCCCTACTCCTACCCCAACATTTGATCCATCAGGAAGTCTTGACAGCACTACCCCAAAAGGACACCCTTTATCCAACCACTTCTCTCCATTTTCCCTGCCCAAACTCGAGTCTGGGTTCCTGCACCATAAACCTTCACCTAGACAGCTGCAACAATCTCCTGAGTGGTGTCCCTTTGCTCACATTCTGCAAATGGCACCTCAGAGAGTTCTGTACAATGTGTAAATCAGATCATATCACCTTCCAGTTTACAACCCTCCAATGGTTGTCTGTTGCGTTAAGAATAAAATCCCTTATCTAAGCCTAAAAGGCCCTATATATTCTGCCCTCTACTTAAGCCTCAGATTTCATTTCTCTCTTCCTCTTATTTATGATGCTTTAACCTTCTCCCAGTCACTTGAACATATCAGGCTTATTCCCACCTCAGGGTCCTTTTAGTCTCTGGGAACTGTAGTGTAACTAAAAACAAAAGCCAGTGGAGTGTCAACTAGGACTCATTCTTTCACTGTGAATTTTTACAGAGCAGGGATGAGATCTCACTCATTAAATCTATTCATAGCTTTTCAACAGCCATATGCAAAGATTTTTGGTTTGTAGTTGCAGTAGCTATTGTAGAAATTGACGGTAATAAAGAGGGTCTTCTTGTGGAGAGCCCCCAAATAGAAGACTCTGCTAGCTTGTTTCCTCCCCTTGACTCTCTGAAGTGACATTTGGTTGACACAAACCAAAATATCAAAGGTGGTAGTGGGAAAGGAAGGGAGGGCTGAGATTTCTTCTGCAAAAACCTTCTCTGAGGCCGCATGGACCACTCCCACTCCATCTCCAACACTGTTCCCTCCACCATGTCAATTTCTCTCTAGAACTCTTGGTTCATTCAAATACACAAAGCTTCTACTACTTCATGTCACTGTAAAAGAACATATTCCCTTTAACATGTAAACATTTCCTCCCTTTTCCTACTATGTATCTTCTCCCAATCATACCCCCCAAACAAACCCATCCTTAATATTTTAAAAAATATATATCCAAAACGTTTTCTATGTAGATACGCATCACTGATTTTTAAAAGTTATCTCAAAATTCTGTGGCTGAAAAAAATATTTTTTTCTTTCAGCACAGGGATTCTATAGTTTGGGACTTTAGATAGGGAATGATAAGAATGACTTGTCTCACCTCACAGTGTTTTGGGTTCAGCTGATTATTCAGGAAGACTCTCTCACTTGGTGCTGGAGACTGAAACCAACTGAAGATTTGATCACTCACATTCTGGAGCCTCAGATGACTCGAAAATTAGGACTGTTGACTGGACTGCTCTATTTCCTGAAAGAAACCTCGGCTAACACAATAGGAACAAAGGTGGGCACTGTACCCAGGCAGAAGGGAAAGCATCCACATACCAAGTTTCCCTGGTGAGAGGGAGCACAATGCATTAGAGGTAATGAGAGAAAGCCAGTGAGGCTAGACACATACACACACACAGCAAGAGTGAGAAAGAAGTCCTAGGTGAGGGGCTAGACCCCACATGCCCTTATAGCCCAATTTTAAATTTGTGTTTTACCTTAAGAGCAATGAGGACCCAGTTAAAGTCTTAAGCAAGAGGGTGAGGCATTGGGGGTTAGGACTCCAACATATCTTTTGTGGGGGGACACAATTCAACTCATAACACATGCTAACAGCATTCCACTGTTGCCAGTCCCTTGATGCTCCACCATGGTGCTCCACCATTTCTTGTACGTTAGTTGGGGCTTTTCCACACCACTATAAATGGTCCCTTCATTAAAGTCTCTTCGGTGAAACCCTTCAAGTGTGCCAGTGTTGCTCTGGGACCCTGACTCATAAATCCATTTTTAGAGCTATTTAATAAATAAAATGGGATGGACTTGGTGATGGGCTGCATGGGTAGGGAGTGGAAATAAGAGAATGGGAAATATCAGGTATAATTCCCAAGTTTCTGTCTTGTTGTTTATTGATGGGTGTGGTACCTTTCACTGAGATCAGGCATGCATAGAAGGACCACTGCACAGGAGATAACATATGTTATGACATATGAAGAATGCATAACCCACAAAAAAAAAAACATGAATATCTGTGCATGACAGAGTTTATATGCTCTGGACATATAAAGTCAGTCAATTTGGATTCAAATTCTGGCCCTGCCACCTTATTATTTGAGCCACCTAGGACCTTATCATGTCCACTTTTATCTGTAAAATAAACATCACAATATCTGTGTCATAGTGTTGCTGTGAGGATTAATGAGAAGACCCATATAAAGCACTTAGCAAAGTGCTTGACATTTAGTAAGGGCAATAAGTGCTAGTATTAGCCAGTATTACTCTTACACACTTAATTTCCATCTGGGGAAAGTATCACCAAAAATAAAGGTTTTGAAATGATCCACCTGAACGTTGGATTTAGGAAATAGGAAATAATTCCTATTTTCCACTGCAAATTTAAAACTATTTTAAATGTACTGCAGGACTGGAAAAAAGAAAAAAGTTGCTAGCAGGCTTGTACTTCTAAAGCTTTCTCTTTTCTATTTCATTTTGAACTCAGTATGCCTATTTAAAACAGTTACTAACCTTGATGCTGGATATCCATTGGAGATTTGGATAAATTTCAAAGCAATGTAGATATTCTAGGATGTCAAGGGGGCTTTGGAAAATTATGTAGTCTGATGTCTAATTCTTGGATGAGGAACTTAAGATCTGAGAGGTTAAATGACTCATCTGAGGTCACACAACTAGAGGCAGAGTTGGGACTAAAATCCAGGCCTTGGGACTCATAAACTGGCCCTTTCATCTCTAACATGGCAGCCTCCAGCAAAACAGTCCAGAAAGAAGGCACCCATCTACAAGCCGGGAAGAGAGCTATCACTGAAAACAGAACCATGTCAGTCCTTGATCTTGGAATTCCCAGCCTCCAAAACTGTGAGAAAATAAATTTCTATTGTTTAAAAAAAAAAAGTCCAGAAAAATGTTTATTGCACAAATTTTAAATCTATATGATGAACACAACGCTACTCTAAAAAAGTATATATATAAGTTAAAATGAAGAACGAGGCACCAAAGTAGGAGTTCAAAAACATACTGGAGAGCTTCCCTGGTGGCGCAGTTGTTGAGAGTCCGCCTGCCGATGCAGGAGACACGGGTTCGTGCCCCGGTCCGGGAAGATCCCACATGCGGCAGAGCGTCTGGGCCCGTGAGCCATGGCCGCTGAGCCTGCGCGTCCGGAGCCTGTGCTCCGCAACGAGAGAGGCCACAACAGTAAGAGGCCTGCGTACCGCAAAAAACAAAACAAAACATACTGGATTTTGATAAATTCACTCTAACAACTTCGTTTGAAAAATAGGTGAATGCTACCAAACGTAAGGTAGATAGTGGGAAGGAGCCGCATAGCACAGGGAGATCAGCTCGGTGCTTTGTGACCGCCTGGAGGGGTGGGATAGGGAGGGTGGGAGGGAGGGAGACGCAAGAGGGAAGAGATATGGGAACATATGTATATGTATAACTGATTCACTTTGTTATAAAGCAGAAACTAACACCATTTAGTTAGTTAGTAAAGCAATTATACTCCAATAAAGATGTAAAAAAGAAAAAAGAAAAATAGATGAATGAGGATTTAACTGGCATTTAAAAATTTTTAAATGTATGTTCTTAACGAGGTGTCTGACTACTTTTACATATGGGAATAGACTTTTCTCACACTCCTGAACTATGAATTGTCATTTTTGGAGTTTTATTTTGTAGATTTGGTGATTTTTTTTTGTCCTCTGCAGCAATGAATTAATGCTGTGTTCAAAAGTATTCATCCTAAAGAGATTCTATTTTATTTTATTTATTTATTTATTTATTTTTGCAGTATTTGGGCCTCTCACTGTTGTGGCCTCTCCTGTTGCGGAGCACAGGCTCCGGACGCGCAGGCTCAGCGGCCACAGCTCACGGGCCCAGCTGCTCCACGGCATGTGGGATCTTCCCGGACCAGGGCACAAACCCGTGTCCCCTGCATCGGCAGGCGGACTCCCAACCACTGTGCCACCAGGGAAGCCCAAGAGATTCTATTTTAAAGAATTCTGACTCAATAAACCAATAAAATGGTTATATACCTTTTAATAATCAACCTGGTTTTCAAAGATTGAGTTAAAAAAATCTGAACATTACAACTGAGTCAATCTTGTTGTGATATTTGTGTGTAATTATGTGGAACCAATGAAATCAGTTTTCCTGCTTAGATATAATTAAAGCCAGAGATATTTATTTCTCCAAATCATCTTTTCTAGTGAAAAAAAAGAGGAGCTATAAGAAAATGAAAAATTTCAGGGCAAAATTGGAGAAAAAATTAAAATACACTTTCTGATGTTGGGAGAAAAGGGTGTAATTTTTTGTATTTAAAAAGAGTATGTTGCCCTGAGAAAACCATAATTCAAAAAGAGTCATATACCACAATGTTCATTGTAGCTCTATTTACAATAGCCAGGACATGGAAGCAACCTAAGTGTCCATCGACAGATGAATGGATAAAGAAGATGTGGCACATATATACAATGGAATATTACTCAGCCATAAAAAGAAACGAAATTGAATTATTTGTAGTGAGGTGGATGGACCTAGAGTCTGTCATACAGAGTGAAGTAAGTCAGAAAGAGAAAAATAAATACTGTATGCTAACACATATATATGGAATCTAAAAAAAAAAAAAGGTCACGAAGAACCTAGGGGCAGGACGGGAATTAAGACGCAGACCTACTAGAGAACGGACTTGAGGACACAGGGAGGGGGAAAGGTAAGCTGGGACAAAGTGAGAGAGTGGCATGGACATATATACACTACCAAATGTAAAACTGATAGCTAGTGGGAAGCAGCCACATAGCACAGGGAGATCAGCTTGGTGCTTTGTGAACACCTAGAGGGGTGGGATAGGGGGTGGGAGGGAGACGCAAGAGGGAGAGGATATGTATATGTATAGCTGATTCACTTTGTTATAAAGCAGAAACTAACACACCATTGTAAAGCAATTATACTCCAATAAAGATGTTAAAAAAATAAATTAAATAAATAAAAAGAGTATGTTGGGTAGACATAATAGTTAAGAAAAAAGCCAACCTAACTGAACTGGATTATGTTAAAAGAATTCTATTATCTCGAAGACTTGGTATCCATAGCAACTGAGACATCTCTATACTTACTTTTTCTATCCATAACAAGGGAAATAAATAGCCAAAGAGCTTGCTATTTCCTGATGTCATTATATCATAGCTAATAAATCACTATTTGATGAGACCCTTTAACAAACCCTACTGTTGTTTTACTTTAAAAACTGGACCCCCCCCCCCCCCCCGCAAAAAAAGAGAAGAAATAAGAAAATGTAACCAAAACACAGGAATGAAAAATCAGCTCACAAGGGAGAGTTGCAACAGCACATCTAAAGAGGGAAGGAGTTACTCTCTGAACTTGGCCCCATGCTGGCTGATGTCCAAGGCAGAGAAGCATATTCTGGGCTCCTGCCAAGCTACGGGTCACCTGGTCCTCTGACCATGCAGACTCGCTTGGTTTGAAAGGGAGTCCAGACCCAGTCAGGCCAACCTCAGACAGACCAAAGATATTTTAAACAGAATGTCCAACCACTGACAGAGGTGTGCCTTTTGCATATATAATTGATTGTAGTTACAGAATAACTTTTTTCATTAATTAAACATTTGCTGTATGTCTATATGTACCAGTCACTGTGTGTGTAAGGTGCTAAGGATGTTAGATGTGAACAAGGCAGTCCCAGCTGACAAGAGGTTCACATCTCGTGTGGAACCTAGATATATCAAATTTTCTACTAAGAGCAGAAGAGACTCATTAACATCCATCTATGATGGGCACATCATTATATAATATCCTTAGTACCCAGGACAGTTTTTTGCAAACAACTGACACAAAATAAATGTTGACTGAATATAAGAACTCAAGGGTATGATCAGGATGAAGCTAACAAACAACGTTGAAATTATCTGTAAGAGGGAGATCTTCAAAACACAAAACCTCAAGTTTTAGTTAATGAAAGGAATGCAGTTTAAAAATTGTTATAAATAAAGATAAATAAAATTAAAGTTTTCAGAAATTCATGATAAAGCTGGGATTTGAATCTATGCAGCCTGGCTCCAGAGATTTCTTTTTTTTTTTTTTTTGGCCACACAGCATGTGGGATCTTCCCCAACCAGGGACGGAACCTGTGCCTCCTGCAGTGGAAGCTCGGAGTCCTAACCACTGGACCGCCAGGGAAGTCCCTCCAGAGATTTCTGTGCTTAACCACTGTACTATGCCACCTTTTAGAGCAAAGCAGAACAGAAAAGGAGGACGGATGTTAAATTCTTTCTACAGCTGCAGTAATTAAAAAAATAAAATAAAACCAGTCCAAAAGTGCAAACTGCAAACCTTTAGGAGCCAAACATACAGTTTGAATTACATCTATTCATTCATTCATTTATTCAACAAATATTCATTGTGCCTCCCTGAGCCAGGCATTATTCTGAGCACTGTGGTTTTCATGTATAAACACTTTAAACCATTGCTCTCATGGTCTCTTTTCTCCACAGGATTGGCTACCTTCAAACACACCTATGATTTACTTATTTATTAAGCTTATTGTCTCCTCTTAACAGAATGTACATTCCATGAGGACATAAAATTTTGTGTTTTGCTCCCTGAGAAAAACTGTCCTTAGAACAGTGCTTGGAACACTGTAATAAACATTTGTTGAATGAATGAATCATGGAGTTTACTTTTTAGTGGGAGATAATGTAGGTTTTTAGAATGAAATAATACTTAGGAATATGTGCCAGGTAAGATCATAAATTTCCTGTGCCTCATTTCTCTAAAATATAGCAGAGATAACTCTTAATTACTATTGGATTTGGAAGGACATTGTAAGTTTTAAGCTAGATGTGCGAACACTTTGGAACCCAGGAAAGATTGTGGTCCCTAACATACAAGAAAGCTTTATAGTTTCTGTTTCTAAATGCCTTCTATTTTAAAGTATTAGGGAGATAAATCTGAATGTGTATTTATTATTTTCAGTGTTACTCCGGCATATCAATAAATGTTACAGGTGATGCAATGACCAGGCATCCTGACCTCACAGATGCTCAAAACCCCACACTGGCCAACATCCTCACTATTTTACGTATTTTATCCCTATATTTATTTGTCTTCCTTCTTTCAGCAACCCTTTATCTTTTAAAGATTTGGGGGAATTCCCTGGTGGTCCAGTGGTTAGGACTCCGCCCTTCCAATGCAGGGGGCATGGGTTTGATCCCTGGTTGGGGAAGTAACATCCTGCAAGCCCTGCAGCACAGCCAAATAAACAAACAAACTTCCCTCCCCAGCCTTAAGCAAACATTAATCTACTTTTTATCTCCATAGATTTCCCTATTCTGGATTTTACTTCTGAGTAGAAGCATAAATATGTGGTCTTTTGTGACTGGCTCCTTTCACTTAGGATGTTATCAAGGTTCATTCAAGTTACAGCATGTTTCACTGTTTTATTTTTACCTTTTGGCCAAATAATATTTCATTGTATGGATATACCACCTTTTGTTTATCCATTCATGTGTTCATGGACATTTGGGTTGTTCCCACCTTTAGGCTATTATGAATAATGTTGCTATACACATTTATAGGCAAGTTTTTGTGTGAACATATGTTTTCTTTTCTCTTGGATATATACCTAGGAATAGAATTGCTGGGGCATGTGGTAACTATGTTTAATCATTTGAGGAACTGTTTCCAAAGCAGCCACATTTTACATTCCCACTGGCAGCTTATGAGGGTTCCAATTTCTCCACATCTTCAGCAACACTTGTTATTACCTGACTTTTTAATTCTAGCCATCTTAGTTAGTGTAGAGGTATCTCACTGTGGTTTTGATTTGCATGTCCCTAATGACTAAAAATGTCAATCATCTTTCCATGATTTGTATATCTTTCTTGGAGAAATGTCTATTCAGACCATTTACCCATTTTCTAGTTGGCTCATTTGACTTTTTCTTATTAAGTCATAAGAATTCTCTATATATTCTAGGTACAAGTTCTTTATCAGATGTGTGATTTGCAAATATTTTCTCCTATTCTGTAGCTTGTCTTTCTATTTTCTTGATTGTGTCCTGTGAAGCACAAAAGTTTTTAATTTTGATGAAATTCAATTTCTGTTTTTTCTATTGTTGCTCCTGGTTTTGGTGTCATATATAAGAATCCTTTGACAAATTCAAGGTCATGAAGATTTACCCTATATTTTATTCCAAAAATTTCACAGTTTTAGCTCTTACACTTAGACCTTTGGTCCATTTTGAGCTGACAGTTATTTATGGTGTGAGGTAAGGTTCCAACTTCATTCCTTTGTATGTGGTTATCCCATTGTCCTAGCATCATTTGTTGAAAAGACTATTCTTTCCCCATTGAGTGATCATTGGCATCTGTGTTATAAATCAGTTAACCATAGAGGTATTTATTTATTTATGAACTCTCAATTCTACTCCATTGATCTGTGGTAGCCCTCCTTAAAGGGGGTACATTTGTTCCAAGATCCCCAGTGGATACCTGAAACCGTGGATAGTACCAAATCCTCTATATACTATGTTTTTTCCTATACATAATACCTATGGTAAAGTTTAATTTATAAATTAGGCACAGTAAGAGATTAACAACAATAATAATAAAATAGAACAAGAGAATATAACAATATACTATAATAAATTTATGTCAATGTGGTCTCTCAAAGTATTTTATTGTACAAATTTAATGCCCTTTTCATCTTAACTAAGTACATATCATGCACTATGGCCATAACTTTTGTAGTTTGAGGTACAACAGCAAAACTAGCATGAATTTCCTTTTTCTTCCTCACAATTTCATGGACAGAAGATTTGTTTTTACTGTAGAACTTAGCAACTTCAGCATACAATTTCTTTTCTTTCCTTATTAAGTTGAGAACTTTCACCTTTCCACTTAAAGGAAGCATATCTTTGGCATATCCAAACAGCCAGCATCACTACTCTTGCTCTTTGAGGCCATTATTAAGTAAAGTAAGGGTTACCTGAATATAAGCACTGTGATACCACAACAGTCAATCTGATAACCAAGGCAGTTACTAAGTGACTAACAGGTGGGATAAACTGGACAAGGGGATGGTTCACATCTCAGGTGGGATGGAATGAAATATTGTGAGATTTGATTATGCTACTCAGAATGGTTCACAATTATAAACTTATGAATTATTTATGGAATTTTCCATTTAATATTTTCAGACTATGGTTGACTGCAGGTAACTAAAACTACAGAAAGTGAAAACAGGGATAAGTCTGTATATGTCTATTATTGTGCCAGTACCATGCTGTCTTCATTACCATTGTTTTGTAGTAAACTTTAAAGTCAGGAAGTATGAATCCTCTTATTTATTCTGTTTGCAGGATTTTTTGGCTATTTTTGGCCCCTTCAGTTCCATATGAATTTTAACATAAGTCAATTTCCACAGTTGGCAATTTCTACAAAGTAATCAGCTCAGATTCAGGTAGAAATTGTGTTGAATCTGCAGACCAACCTGGGGAGTATTGCCATCTTAACAGCGTAATTTTTCCAATCCATAGATCTGGGAAGGTTTTCCATTTACTTAGATCTTAATTTCTTTCAAAATTGTTTTGTAGTTTTCAGAGTATAATGCTGAACTTCTTTTGTTAAATTTGTTACTAAGATTTCATTCGTTTTGATGCTACCATAAATAGAGTTTTCTTAAATTCGTTTTTGGTTTACATGTTGCAAAGTATATAAAAATACAATTGATTTGTATCCTTCAAACTTTGGGTATGCCCTCAGTAATCCTGGGATGACAGTGATATTGGTAGGGCCCTCTTTTTTTTTTCTTTCTCTGACCACACCCAGCTGTTAAAATCCACTAATTGCTAGCTAGTTGTACTATTGTTTTGTATAACACCCATAAACAGCTCCATAAATTAATCCTATCAAATTATGGCTCCTTTGAAGGAATGGTTTCTGATATCAGCATTTGGTATTTGTTCTCACCCCAGGAGGGTTCCTTCCAACTGTCTTATTCTGGTGCTCTCTTGCAAAGTAGCCAAGATGTAGCCAACCTCCATCTAAGCTCTATTTTATTAAATCCACAAATTTGCCTCACAATGACATTTCACCACTATTTCCACTGTTCTTAAGAGTGCACTTTGGCTTGTATTTCTGCATGGTTTATTGTGAATGAAGTCAGTGTGGGGGCGAAGAGATTGATTGCTGTCTATTTTATGGCCTGCTTCTTTGCCCAGGTGAAAATCTCTGAGCCAAGGCTCTGAAGCTGGGGGTGGGAACAAAGGCAAATTTCTCTCTGAGTGACACCTGTGCTCTAGGAGCTGCAAACTTGGTGGATGGGGGAGGCAGGAGCCTGAGTTTGCTTATCCTGGCATGAAACCACTATGTCATAAGCTGGGGTAAGGGTGATGGAGCCCCGGTACTCTCAGCATGTCACGCGCAAGGTAAGTCACCATTCCGTGAGTGGGGCCTGATGGGAAGGGTGCCCTCATTTATTGATTGTACTGACCCAGGCCTTAGCCTCAACAACAGAGAGCTGGAGAGCAGGATGAGAAATGCTGAAGTCCTATGGAACCATAAAAGACCCAGAATTGCCAAAGCAATTCTGAGGAAAAACAACAAAGCAAAAGGCATAACCCTCCCAGGCTTCAGACAATACTACAAAGCTTCAGTAATCAAAACAGCATGGTATTGGCACAAAAGCAGACATATGGATCAATGGAACAGAAGAGAGAGCCCAGAAATAAACCCACACACCTACGGTCAATTTATCTTTGACAAAGGAGGCAAGAATATACAATGGAGAAAAGATAGTCTCTTCAGAAAGTGGTATTTGGAAAGTTGGACAGCCACATGTAAATCAATAAAGTTAGAACCCACCCTCATACCATACACAAAAATAAACTCAAAATGGCTTAAATACTTAAATATAAGACATGACACCATAAAACTCCTAGAAGAGAACATAGACAAAACATTCTCTGACATAAATCATACCAATGTTTTCTTAAATCAGTCTCTCAAGGCAATAGAAATAAAAGCAAAAACAAACAAATGGGACCTAATCAAGCTTACAAGCTTTTGTACAGTAATGGAAACCATAAACAAAATGAAAAGACAACCTATGGACTGGGAGAAAATATTTGCAAATGATGCAACCAACAAGGACTTAATTTCCAAAATATACAAACAGCTCATACAACTCAGTAACAGAAAGAAAGAAAGAAAGAAAGAAAGAAAGAAAGAAAGAAAGAAAGAAAGAAAGAAAGAAAGAAAGAAAGAGAAAGAAAGAAAGAAAGAAAGAAAGAAAGAAAAAAGGAAAGAGAGAGAGGGAGGGAGGGAGGGAAGGAGGGAAGGAGGGAGGGAGGGAAGGAGGGAGGGAGGGAGGAAGAGGGGGGGAGAGAGAGAGAGAGAGAGAGAGAGAAAGAAAGAAAGAAAGAAAGAAAGAAAGAAAGAAAGAAACCACAACCAAAAAATGGACAGAAGACCTAAATAGACATTTCTCCAAAGAAGACATACACATGGCCAACAGGCACAGGAAAAGGTGGTCAACATCGCTAATTATTAAGAAATGCAAATCAAAACTACAATGAGGTACCACCTCACACCGGTCATAATAGCCATCATTAACAAGTCTACAAATAACAAATGCTGGAGAGGGTGTGGAGAAAAGGGAACCCTCCTACACTGTTGGTAGGAATGTGAGTTGGTACAGCCACTGTGGAAACAGTAGGGAGGTTCCTCAAAAAGCCAAAAATAGAACTACCATATAATCCAGCAATTCCACTCCTGGGCATATATATGGAGAAAACCATAATTCGAAAAGATACATGCACTCCAGTGTTCATTGCAGCACTATTTACAATAGCCAATACATGGAAGCAACCTAAATGTCCATCAACAGATGAATGAATAAAGAAGATGTGGTACATATATACAATGGAATACTATTCAGCCATAAAAAAGGATAAAATAATGCCATTTGTAGCAACATGGATGGACCTAGAGATTATCATACTAAGTGAAGTAAGTCAGAAAGAGAAAGACAAATACTATATGATATCACTTATATGCAGAATCTAAAATATGACACAAATGAATTTATCTATGAAAGAGAAATAGACTCACAGGCATAGAGAACAAACTTGTGGTTGCCAAATGAAAGAGGGAGTGGGGGAGGGATGGACTGGGAGTTTGGGATTAGCAGGTACAAACTATTATATATAGAATGGATAAACAACAAGGTCCTACTGTATAGCACAGGGAACTATATTCAATATCCTGTGATAAACCATAATGGAAAAGACTATGAAAAATAATGTGTATATATATATATATGTATAACTGAATCACTTTGCTGCACAGCAGAAATTAATACAACATTGTTAATCAACTATACTTGAATAAAGGAAATTTTAAAAATAAGAAAGAAATGCTGAAGTCCTGTTTCTCCTGGGAAGAAAGCCCTCCAACTGGGAACAGGGAGGAGAGAGATCCCTGTCCTGTTGTCTGCAGCAGTCTGGCATGAAGTCTGCCTCACTGAGCTGGGAGAAGAGAAGGAGAGAGTGCTCCTTGTTCACCTTTCTTACCAAATTTTTGCAGATTTTCTTGAATAGATGTTTCTTCACTTGCTGTTTGTTCTTAGGACCATTTCCAGAGGCTTTAATATTTTTTAAAGTAGTTTTCAGCAGTTTCTCTGTGAAGCAAGTCATCAGATCTCCTCACACTGTAATGCAAGAAGTAAAGCAAACTTTCATTTTAATGGGTTTATTCATTGCTAACTTATAGCAGAATGGCTATGAAGTACATGCTGTCCATTCATTAATGCCAAATGGATTTGTATCAACTAGTAACATGATGTGAGGTCCCCAATTAAACCGGCAAGATGCTTATGGTGAAACCATGCTTTGCGCTGGTGAGATCACAGGCACTAAGAGAAAACAGCTCATAGAAGTTGTCGGTTTGTCAGTAATCAGATAGACACCGTACACTAACACAAATGATTAAACTTCTAAAACTCAACCTGTTGTACAGGCTTTGAAGAAGCTGTGAACCAATTAGTCTTTTTATCTTTCAGAAACAGCCTGGAAAACAGGATCCTAATTCTAGCTCAGCTTGATTTCTGGGCTGAAAATAAGAGATGTCAGTGATATAAAACAGGGAACAGTTGATTAAATCTCATCTGAATTTTAAAAGCTAAATGCTTGGAAAAGCTCTAGTCATTTGCAATAATCACATTTACATCTACCTTGATGAAAATGAGGTACTGCTAAACCTCAGAATCATTCTCAGCTCTGGAAGGCATTTCATGTTGTCTAAAGTCTTCAGAGAGGTGCCGAGGAAGCACCTGATGTTACATTGTGAATATTAAGAACACAGAGTCCTTTTGTTTCCAGTTGTGCCTTTCCTTTGATGCTAAAACCTAGCACCCAAGAACTACGAATGAGTTTGAAATAGAAGAGTCTATGTTTTCTAAAGATGTTTTAGGGGCTTCCCTGGTGGCGCAGTGGTTGAGAGTCCGCCTGCCGATGCAGTGGACATGGGTTCGTGCCCTGGTCCAGGAAGATCCCACATGCCACGGAGCTGCTGGGCCCGTGAGCCATGGCCGCCGAGCCTGCGTGTCCGGAGCCTGTGCTCCACAACAGAAGAGGCCACAAGAGTGAGAGGCCCGCGTATCGCAAAAAAAAAAAAAAAAAAAAAAAAAAAAAAAGATGTTTCAGGAGGAAGAGAGATGTGTTGTGCTCAGATATAATTATTTGACTTTTGACTCTAGGGGTTGCTATTTCCCAGTGGACTTAAAAAAAAAAATCATTCCCATAATGATTTTATATCTTCTAAGCGGAAAATATGGGAACAGCAGGGGACGGACATTTAGTTCATTAGGTTGGAACTGAGGTTTCCCACAGTGATGCCTCTGGGTACTGAAAAGGCACACTCTCCCCAGAGAATAACCTCTCCCCCACATCTGTGTGTCCAGCACCAGCATGAGGTGGTATTTATTTAGTTGGGTCTCATTTTGTAAGTTGTCTTTTTAATCCTTTCCTAGAATTTATATATACCATATTAGTTTTCCTCGCACTTACAAATCGAGTGATAATAATGTAAGTGGATACATATATGTGCTTACTATATATCAGAATCTGTTCTAATGGCTTCGTGTATATTAGTTTACTATTCACCACCACAACCTCAGGAGGTATGTGAGGCATAAAGAGGTTAAGTAAATTTCCCAAGGTGAAACAGCTGGCAAAAGGCAGAGCTGGGGCTTGAAGCTCTGGCAATCACTACAATGGACTGCCTCCATATGAATAATAACTTAACATTGCTTCTTGAGGCAGCAGAATAAGTGAACAGTAGAGTGGTCCAAACAAAGTCAGAATGGCTTTAGGGCTCTATTCTCTCTGCTTACTAGCTCACTATTAGGTGAGGGTCTGTATACACACATACAGGTATGTAGGAATGGTTTTACTATAATGGATGTGGAAGTTCCAGTGGGCAGATAAAAGTAACATACTGAACTGATTACAAAAGATTTACATAGGCATTTTAGCACTGCAAGATGAGCTTAAGGTTGAGACTGCTGGACCAATAAATAGAACCAGATATGCAGATGTGCTTTCTAAGGAATCAACTTATGAAGAGTCTAATATTTCCATTAAAAAACAACTTTAGATTATTCACTGAGAGAATTCAAAATCAACTTCTACAGTAATAATGAAATCAAAATTTTATAACCCATCCCAACACAAATATCACCCTCTCATTAAAATCACTAATTTCCAGTTCAGAAAGCCAGTCAATCCTCACAGCTAGTTATATAGGAACCAACACCCAATCAAGGAGATTAAGTGGCTATGCAAAGAAATTATCAATCGTCTGTCAAGAATTAGTGTTTCTTACTGTGAAAAAGGTCACTTAATTTGGCCATTTGGAGTTGCAGACCAGGTAGCTGTGTTTAACCTGGAATCATCATTCATACAACTTAATGAACTACAAGCTCTTTGAGGAGCAAAGATCATGTCTCACACATTTTTGAATATCTCTCTTTTTCTGACACGTAGTAGGCCATCAAGAAATATTTATTAACTTATTTTGATGCAGTAATTGCTATAAAATGTTAGAGACATGCATCATACATAATTTATTATACGTGCACAGTTGGTCAATCAGGCAATTTCCATATGCATGAAGATTGGAAAAACCTGAGCTATGAACCCCTGTCCTGCATATGCTTTTTGGACCTCAGTTAAACGGAAGGGAGGGAAAGTATCATATCCTCCAGTAGAGGGAGCCAGACTTTAAGCGTTAACCAGATCACAAGTTATTCCATAGTACTGGGTGCCAGATCTAGAAAGAGAAAATAAGCATTTTGATACATAATCTTCATTTCTGGGTCTTAAATAACACAGTAAAAATGGTATCATAGAGACCGACACTAAAGACAAGATTTTTCCTAGCAATAAATAGTAATTTTTTCTTCTGTTTTAACCATTCTCTATCAATTTCATCAGAAGTGGTAGGAGTTTTACAAACATCAACTCAGCTTGTGAGTTCAAGTTCAAGTAAAACTTAGATATATAAAGGTGTCACTACAGTTTGGTCATTTTTTTTAAGTGGGAACTTTTTCATTTACAGGTAAAGAGAAAAGTCTTTTTTTTTTATTGAGATATAATTGACATATAACATTGTATTCATTTTAGGCATACAACATAATGATTTGATACATGTATATATTGTGAAATGATTACCACAATAAAGTTGGTTAACATCCATCACTACACATAGTTACAATTTTTTCTTGTAATGAGAACACAAGAAAAAATTAAGATTTTTCTTAATTTTTAAGAAAAAAAGAAAAATTAAGATTTCTCTTCAAGTAAATCAAGATTTACTTTCTTAGCAACTTTCAAATATATAATACAGTAGTATTAACTATACTTCTCATGTTGTATATTACATCCTCAAGACTTACTTATCTTATAACTGGAAATTCGTACATTTTGACCACCATTTCCTCCACTCCCCATCCCTGCCTCTGGCAACCACCAATCTGTTCTCTGTATCTATGAGTTTGGTGTTTTTTGTTTGTTTCTTTCTTTGTTTTAGATTCCACATATCAGTGAGATCATATTTGTCATATCATATTTGTATTTGTCTTTCTCTGATTTATTTCACTTAGCATAATGCCCTCAAGATCCATCCATGTTGTTACAAATGGCAGGATTTCTTTCTCATTTTATGGCTAAAAAATAGTTCATTTTATATATATATATATATATATATATATATATATATATAAAATATGTTTTATCCATTCATTCATCAGTGGACAGTTAGGTTGTTTCCATGTCTTGGTTATTGTAAATAATGCTATAATGGTACAGATATCTTTTGAGATAGTGATTTCATTTCCCTTGGATAAATACTTAGAAGTTGAATTGCTGGATAATATGCTAGTTCTATACTTAATTTTTTGAGGAAACTCCATACTGCTTCCCAAATTTGCAGTACCAATTTAAATTCCCAAGAACAGCATTACAAGTGTTCTCTTTTCTTCACATCCTCTCCAACATTTGTTATCTATTGTTTTTTATAATAGCCATTCTAACAGGTGTGATGTAATATCTCATTGTGGTTCTGATTTGCATTTTCCTAATTAGTTATGTTGAGCATCTTTTCATGTACCTGTTGGCCATCTGTATGTCTTCTTTGGAACAATATCCATTCACTTCTCCTGCCCATTTTTTAATCGGATTGTTTTCTTTTTCTGCTGAGTTGTATGAGTTCTTTATATATTTTGGATATTAACCCTTTATCAGATATATGATTTGCATATATTTTCTCCCATATGTAAGTTGCTTTTTAATTTTATTGATGATTTCCTTTGCTGTCAAAAACTAAAGATTTTAACACATATATATGGAATCTAAAAAAAAAAAAAGGTTCTGAAGAACCTAGGGGCAGGACAGAAATAAAGACGCAGATGTAGAGAATGGACTTGAGGACACGGGGAGCGGGAAGGGTAAGCTGGGATGAAGTGAGAGAGTGCATGGACTTATATATACTACCAAATGTAAAATAGATAGCTAGTGGGAAGCTGCCGCATAGCACAGGGAGATCAGCTTTGTGCTTTGTGACCACCTAGAGGGGTGGGATAGGGAGGGTGGGAGGCAGACGCATGAGGGAAGAGATATGGGGATATATGTATATGTATAGCTGATTCACTTTGTTATAAAGCAGAAACTAACACACCATTGTAAAGCAATTATACTTCAATAAAGATGTTAAAAAAAAACTAAAGCTTTTTAGTTTGATGTAGTCCCACCTGTTTATTTTTGCTTTTGTTGCCTTTGCTTTTGGTATCAGATCCAAAAGGTCATTGCCAAGACCAATGTCAAGGAGCTGCTTTCGGGTTTCCCTGGTGGCACAGTGGTTAAGAATCCACCTGCTAATGCAGGGGACATGGGTTCAAGCCCTGGTCCAGGAAGATCCCACATGCCGTGGAGCAACTAAGCCCATGTGCCACAACTACTGAGCCCGCGCACCACAACTACTGAGCCCACACACCACAACAACTGAAACCCTCGCACCTAGAGCCCATACTCCGCAACAAGAGAAGCCACCGCAATGAGAAGCCCGTGCACTGCAACAAAGAGTAGCCCCCACTCGCCACAACTAGAGAAAGCCCGCATGCAACAACGAAGACGCAATGCAGCCAAAAGTAAAATGAATAAATTTTTTTTAAAAAAAGGAGGTGCTTTTTTCTAGGATTTTTATGGTTTCATGGTTTGGAGTCTTACATTCGGCTCTTTAATCCATTTTCAGTTGATTTTTGTGTATGGTGTAAGATAGGGGTTCAGTTTCATTCTTTTGCATGTGACTCTCCAGTTTTCCCAACACCATTTATTGAAGAGACTATCACCTCCCCATTGTAAATTCTTAGCTGCAAAGTCTTCATTACAGTATTTTGGGTGAAGAGGTCAAGATGGCAGAGTAGGAGGATGTGGAGCTCACCTCCCTCCACAAACACATCAAAAATACATCTACATGTGGAACAATTCTCGTGAAAAACTAACAGGAACTGGCAGAAGAACTGCACAATCAAAGCTATAAGAAAGATCTCCATGTAACCGACTAGGTTGGAAAAAAAGGCATCAGGTTGGGACCTGCGCCCCAGAAGGGTTCTGAAAGGAAGAGAAGGTCCACATGGGTGGACCCTTGCCCTGGGGAGCAAGCAGGTTGAGCCACAGTCTGGGCATCCCAGTCCTGGGGTCCTGTGCAGAGGAGACAACCCCCCCTCCATGGCTGTTGGGAGAACTGCTGGGACAGACAGAAGGGCTGGAGAAGCCTGGACGCTACTCGTGAGGAGTGTATGCGTGCTGGCTTGCCAACAGTCAGGGCGGAGAAAGCCTTGCACTGATGGCTGCCGCCTTGCCGCACTCCTCAATCCGAAGGGGAAAGCACACCAGCCCTGCTCATTCTACACCACAGCCTGGTGTGAGATCTGGGCCAACTGAGCCCTGGGAAAAGATTCAGTCTAGCTATGCAGAGACAGACTGGGGGGCCTGGGGTGTGATCTGGGTGGGGCAGAGGTGGCCATTGGCAGTGCAGGCATGGGGCGGTAGTGCTGCAGGAGTGTACAGCAGGTCATCTCCCAGAGCACTCTGGCCCTGCCCACTCCATACCACAGCTTAGTGCTACATCTGGGGCAGACAGGTCCTGGGAGAAGACTGCCACAGAGGCAGCCCACATCTCTAGCAGCAGCACAGCCACCTCAATTCCTACAGCCACAACACCCTGACTCCCAGTCCCAACCTAGCGAATATTCTGGCCCCACCCACTCCACACCACAGCCTTGCACTAGATCTGGGATGACTGCAACAAGGGAAGGGATGCTATCTTGGGCTATGCCTAAACAGAGCCACGGACACCCACACAGGTGGCACATCAGTCCTCTGTGAGCACACAAGCCCCACTTGCTTTAGCAATCGCCTCCTTTAGGGCACAGCATGCACTCAAGGGGAATGGAGACTGACTGAGATTGGCCCTCAGGGCTTCTATTCCAACAACTGGGGAGCAGACCACACTCCTGACAAGGTGGTGACAGCCACAGAGCAGAGAAGTCCCACCTCACACCCTGCACAGGCTTTAGATCCCTCAACACCAACCACACGCCCTATCAAGGTGATAACGTCCAGCAAACCTTGAGGAAAGACGTGGCTGGTGTCCATATCAGAAATAGCCCTCACACCAAAGACACTGGACACACACAGTCTACAGAGGGATGCTCCCACATAAAAGCACTCCTTCAAGACCACAATAGATAACTGTTTCTCCTAAATTCATAGAGTCTGAGAAAGTTAGGTAAAATGAAAAAGCAGAGGAACTACTCCTGATTAAAAGAGCAAGAGAAATCCCCTGAAAGAACAAATAATGAAACAGAACTCACTACTCTACCAGACACTGAGTTCAAAAAGGTAATAAAAACGCCAACTGGGTTAAGAAAGATCATCAATAGAAATGCAGATCACTGTAACAAGGAACTAGAAACTATAAAGATGAACCAATAAAAAATAGATAATTCAACTTCCAAGACAAAAAGCAATCTAGAAGCAATGAATAGCCGACTAAATGACACAGAAGAACAAATAAGTGTCATGGAATATAGAATAAGGGAAATCACCCAATCAGAACAGCAGACAGAAAGACAAATTTTTAAAAAATGAAAGCAACATACAAGGTCTATGGGGGTAATATAAAGTGTGCCAACTTATGCATAATAGTGGTTCCAGAAGGAGGAGAAAGAGAGAAGGGGATCGAAAATATATTTGAAGAAATTATAGCTGAAAACTTCCTGAACCTAAAGAAAATGGATATCTAGGTACAGGAAGCACAGAGGATCCCAAACAAGATGAACCCAAACAGACCCACAGCAAAACATATCTTAATTAAAATGGCAAAAGTAAAAGAGAGGATTCTAAAAGCAGCAAGAGAAAAACAGAGAGTCATATACAAGTTTTCTAAGAACTTCAACAGACTTCTTCGATCTCATCCAATCCATTAACTTCCCCCTCAGGCTACTTTAGTGATGCCCCATTCATCTATTCAACAAATATTTATTGAGCACTAATTATGTGCCATACTCTGTCCTACATACTGGGCATACAGAATTGAAATACTCCTGTTCTCATGGAACTCACATTCTATTTATACTCAGAACTAGCCCAGCCTGAATATCTTAACCTCTGGTAATATACTCTCTCATCACAAGCTCACACCCTTTTCATTTTCTCATCCCCTCACTCTTCCAAATCCCATAATTCCATCCCACAAGGTCCTCCGGTCTCTTGGCCACTCCATACATCCACACTTGACCACGCTTTCCTTCTTAAAGTGTTTGGACCCATACATATAGTACAGCACTTCAGCAACGCTCTTAACAGTTTCAACTGTTTAACCCTTTTATCTACACACCCTCATCCATGATGATCTTCTTACTCTTCACAAGTAAACTCAGTTTTAATTACTAACTATGTATCCACCACAGAAAACTCTCATAACTCCAGATCATTCTTCTGGGCCCCATTCCCATTATATCCAACTACCTGCTAGACGTCCCCACCTGGAGGTCCCAAATTCAACATGTCCCAGACAGAACTCATCTTCCTCCACATTCCCACTTTTCCTTTGGTGCTCTCTATCCTCATCAGTGGTACCACCATGTCATCTTGGACTCCTACCTGTCGCCCTCCCTAACTAATTAATCACTAAGACCTGCCAACTGTAAATCTTAACCTTCTCTGTGTGCTGCTCTCTGTCCACACTGACATCATCTCTCTCCTCACTCTTACAGTAGCTTCTTCACTGGTCATTCTGCTTCTAGTCATGCTCCTTCCAAGCATTCCTCCACACTGCCTTTGAGTTATCTTTCTAATCATATTTCTTATCATATTACTCACTGCTTAAAGCTCCTAATCTCCTGGATAAAGTCTTTTCTTCTCCATGATATATATGGCTTTTTATGATCTGGCTCCTGTCTTCCTCTATTGCCTCAGTGTCTTAGTCAGTTTTGACTACCATAACAAAATACCATAGACTGGGTGGCTTAAACAATGAACATTTATTTCTCACAGTTCTGGAGGCTGGAAGTCGAAGATTAAGATGCAGGCAAATTCAGTGTCTGATGAAGTCTCTCTTCCTGGCTTGCAGACAGCCATCTTCTAACTGTGTCCTCACAGGTGGGGAGAGAAGTGGGTGGTGGGGGGCAAGCTCTGGTCTCTTCTTATAAGGACACTAATCCCAAAGTAAGGACCCCACCCTCATGACCTCATCTAAACCTAATTACCTCCCAAACACCCCACCTCATAATACCACCACACTGGAGGCCAGAGCTTCAACTTACGAATTTCAGGGAGGACATAATCATTTAGTCAATAACACTTAGCTTCCATCACTTCCTGCCACTCTCCCAATCAAAAAATTTTCCAAAATTCATCCTGCCTCTGTGACTTTACTCTAGCTGTTACCTCTGTCTAGAATTCTCTCCTCATCTCACCTTGTTCAATGTTAACAATACTCACTCTCTTTTAGGCAAATGTGTGCTCTTTCATCATGTTTCAACTCATGTGTCCCTCCTTATTGAGTAGCCTTCTCTGACTTTCCCCTAACAGACCAAAGAACATCTCTAGAATTCCATTACATTTGCACACATATCCATTATAGCAATTATCATATTACTGTCTATTTATAGATTTATTTCCCATATAATCTATGGTTTTAGATACAAGCCAGTCCTAGGTGTTTAATAAATATTTGTGGAATGAGTGAGTAAGTGTATGGACAACATACATTTCTAACAACACAGCACTACTAGGTCTTCTGCTTTGAAATGTGTTTACTATTCAGAAACCATTTATAGTCCACATTTTTTTAAATGTTGAAAAGCAATTTGGCAAACTTCTCAAGTTCAGCTGTTTTCTTCAATGAAGTTTTAAATTGAAGTATAATATACATATCGAAAATAAGCATACAAAAGCTTACAGCCCAGTGAATTTTCACAAAGTGAATATAGTGTGGTAACTACCATACAAATCAAGAAAAGGAGCATTATGCTCCCTGAAGCAGCCCTAATGCCCCTCCTAGTCATATCCCCCCAAATAATCACCATTTCAACTTCTAACATTCTAGATTAATTTTCCCTTAATTATATGTTGAACTTTTTATAAATAAAATTACAGAGTGCTTTTTTTCATCTGTGGACCCTTTTCACTTTTTTTTTTTTTTTTTTTTTTTTTTTTTGCCTACCAGATTTCTTTTTTGGAGCTAGTTTTGCTGAATGCATGTAGAAGTATTTTAGCCATTTAAAAAATAAGGTATTTCATCCAAGCAAATCAGTTTATGGAAAAAACAAGTTTCACATCACAAGCCTTGGCTATCAAATATTAAATATCACATCTTTGTGACAATTTCTCAGCCAACATCTTCAGGTGCCAGCATTCATCATAAATGCTTTTTTAAAAATGTTTAAATAAAATTTTCATTTTAGAATAGTTTTAGATTTACACAAAAGTTGTGAAGATAGTACAGAGTTCCCATATATCTCTCACTCAGTTTTCCCTATTATTAGCATTAGAATGGTACATTTGTCACAATTAAAGAACTAATGTTGGTGCATTATGATTAAGTCCCTACTTCATTCAGCTCTCCTTAGTTTTTATGTAATGTTCTTCTTCTGTTGTACGATCCCATGCACGATGTCACATCACATTTAGTAATCACGTGTCCTTAGGCTCCTCTTGGCTATTACAGTTTCTCAGACTTTCCTTGTTTTTGATGACCTTGACAACTTTGATGAATACTGGTCAGATATTTCATACAGTGTCACTTAATTGGGATTTATCTGATTTTTTCCCATGATTCAACTGGAGTTAGGGGATTTTACAGGAAGACCACAGAGGTCAAGTGCCATTTTCTTCATATAGTATCAAGGGTATATACTGTCAACATTACTTATCACTGCTGATGTTGACCTTGATCACCTGGCTGAGGTAATGTTTATCAGGAGTCTCCACTACAAAGTTACTCTTATTTCCGCACTTACATATGGTACGGTTTGGAAGAAAGTCACTATGTGCCGCATACACTGAATAAATTGGACGTTATGCTCACATGCCCTACTGTTCTACTGTTTAGTTCTTCTGTTTAGAACTAAAATTCTAGAAATATTTTCTACTGTTTAGTTCTAAAAGTCTAGAAATATTTAAAAATTTCATCATTGATATTTTCCCATGAATAATCATCACCTTCACTCCACATCAGCAGCAACTGAAAGGTGAGATGATCCACTTATCCTCTACTCAGAAAAACTCCTTCCCCTACTCCAGGACTTCAACTGAGGCAAGCTCATCTTCAGAGAAATCGAAGGTTCTTTAGCATGCCATCTGTCTGGCAATCTCTTGAGATACTTTTCTCTGCCTGATTTCTCTGAAGTGAGAGGCATTAAATTTGCCTCCACACTTACTTCATCTACTTTTTTTTAAACCGTCTTATCGTGCCTCTCAATTACCCATTTCCTTGAGGTTTTTTTTGTCTTTCATAGCTACTGTTTTGCAGTTATTCAATAAAATCAGAAATGCCAACAGCTTCTTTCCCTATCTTCCTGCTTTATGAAAGAGCTTTTTGCATACTCCACTGGACTTTAAACTACTTATGAGAAAGAGGCATTCTGAAAAGAAATGCTCTTTGCTTTATGATTTCCCTATGTTCTTTTCTTTTCTTCAGCTGGCTTGAACAGAAAAGTGTTTTCAGATTCCTATATTTGCTGGAGCCTTTTAGAAATGTTTGTTTGATGTACTTCAGTTTTTAAAAAGCCATTATTTACACTATGCAATTTGTTTTTCAAGCATTGACTAAGGGCTTTCATGTGGCCAATTCTTGGGTCTCATTAAAAAAAAAAAGCCCAATCAACTCTTTAATGGCCAGTGTTATATCAATTAGCTTATCAATATACTATCTGAAATGTCTACTCAGAGTTTGTATATTTTTTTAATAAAAATGTGAATTAAATAATCAAAAGTGTACAATATTGAAAAATATGCTACTTTTAATCCATTTTTTCTCTTCTCACTTTCCAATTACTACTTGAATTTCTCCTCTCCCAAATATTTCTAAATTTGCTTCAGATTACCCCTTTCAGTTTGTTTTCTTACCTGGCAACTCTATCCATTTGTATAGACTTAAGTTTAATTAAATGCAATTTTTTTCTGATAGTTCTTAAGGTTAGGCTAAGAACCTATAGAATCTTACATTCTCATGTTCAATAAATAAATGGACATTTATTAGGCATCTACATGAATTCAACACATTAAATTTTAAGGTAGGACTTCCCTGGTGGTGCACTGGTTAAGAATCCGCCTGCCAATACAGGGGACACAGGTTCAATCCGTCATCCGGGAAGATCCCGCATGCCGCAAAGCAACTAAGCCCATGCGCCACTACTGAGCCTGTGCTCTAGGGCCTGCGCACCACAACTACCGAAGCTAGTGCACCTAGAGCCTGTGCTCCACAACAAGAGAAGTCACCGCAATGAGAAGCCTGCGCACCGCAACAAAGAGTAGCCCCCACTCGCCACAACTAGAGAAAGCCCGTGCACAGCAACGGAGACCCAGTGCAGCCTAAAAATAAATAAATAAATAAAATTTTAAAAAATTCCAACCAAAATAATTTTTTTTTAAGTTTTAAGGGGGGCTTCCCTGGTGGTGCAGTGGGTGGGAGTCCGCCTGCCGATGCAGGGGACACAGGTTCGTGCCCCGGTCCGGGAAGATCCCACATGCCACGGAGCGGCTGGGCCCGTGAGCCATGGCCGCTGAGCCTGCGCGTCCGGAGCCTGTGCTCCGCAACGGAAGAGGCCACAACAGTGAGAGGCCCTCGTACTGCAAAAAAAAAAAGTTTTAAGGTATAAAAAGACTTGTTAAGTCCTTGGTCTGGTAGTGCAATATAGAATAAAATATTTATGACCTATGAATACTTGATTCTGCCTATAATAAAATGATAATTGAAACCCTAGGCCACAAATTCTAGTGGCTTTTAATGAAAATCTCAGAGTGAAATGTGACACAAGCAGTTTTCAGAAGGTAAAGCAGAGTTAGCCATTACCCTTCATTTAGAAAGATAAGGGAGAAAGAGTAGAACATGTAAATGCCAATTACCGTAATATTTAAGGTAAATCTACACTTTGTCATCATGAAGTTGGGTTTCTGTCTAAGTCTGTTTACTAAAAGAAGTACTTGGGCTTTTTTTCCTTATTAGTGGTATTGGAAATTCTTTTTGGAAATTAGGAAAATACCTTTATTATTTCTGAAATGTTCCAATATTCAGGGTAAAAGCCATGATAATGGCTTTTTCACAACTTCACAAATTATAGAAAAATGACTTTCCACCTTCTTTACAGAATTCCCCCCCACCCCCCGCCCTAAATTAGACAGGGCTCCATGATAGCTGACACAGGGCAGGAAGGAGGGACAGAGAATACAGCAGGTAGAACCAGGGCTGTCTTAAGCAGCCCGAGGCTTTTCCGGCACATTTAAAGCCCAGGCTGAGTCCCAGAAACCTGTGAGCCCTGTGAGGGAGGCTCAGCCCACACACATCTGTGGCTCACTGAGGCTGGCCTCTGTCTCAGAGGCAGCCCTCTGTCTCAAAGGCAGGCCACCCACAGAAGGCCTGCCGCATGGCTCTTGTGGCTGGCAGGCCCCAGTATTGGAATTTTTTAAAAAATCTACCTCACCTATGAATATGGTTCTTACTAGACACTCAATAAATATTAATTTTGTTCCCCATCCTTATTTAGAAAATGCTTAGAGTGATGTTTTCCCTATTTTCCATGAAATACTAATATCCCAGGATATATGAAAACATATTCCCAGCAAAAATGATTCTGTGATGAAATAAATCCAGGAAATGTTAGATCAAATAGGGGTTAACTGCCTTCTGTTCTACAGAATTTCTCAGGGTCTTTAATATTTGAATGTGCATTGTAACGCTCCAAGACAGGGATATGGTATATAGTATTCCCCAACGGCATTTGGCCAACAGAACACTTTCTTCAAGCAACACCTATTAAATCCCCAGACCAAATTTTGGGAAGTGCTAGATTAATAGAAAGAGCAATGGAGAAAGAAATTAAAATGACTGCTGGGAGGACAGTGATGCTGTTAATAGCAATAGGAAACAGGAGAGATAAGTTTGCAATGGAAGACTATTTCATTTTGAACATAATGAGGTTCCTTTCCTGTCTGGTGGAGATGAGCAGCATATATGAGACTCAAGCTCAGGAGAGAGGTCAGGTTATCAGTTATTATTGATTAGAAGTCCTCTACTACACAGTCTCAGCACTCTGATCCATTGCAATTGCTGTGAGATAGGTCACAAGTACACTTTTACTAATATTGCTTAAAATACCAAGTTTGCAAAAGCTTTACACTTTCAAAGAAAATAGAGTATTATAGACTTTTCTCTACATAATGGTATGAAGAAAATTTCTTTTCTCAGCAACTGCTGAGGAAATGGGTACTTTGATAAATCTGAGGGTTGCAGCTGGGCTTTCAGGGCCACAAATCAATAGTAGTAAGCAGAGATTCCCTGCATGAGACAAGGAAAAGGGTGTGAGTTCAATTCCTGAAATAGAAAAGGGGAGAGAAACTATATGAGGATTTGATGAATGGAGGGATGCAAGAGAAGGGGGAGGAGGAAGAGACATGAGAGCAGAGACACTTAATGGGGGTTTCCTATTAAACTGTCACATGCTATATGATTTAACATCCTCACATCCCAGTAACTGAAGTAAGTTTTCAAGAAACCATATAATGAGTGTGGTTTGATTCTTTTTTTAAAGAAAGCAATCATTTGTTTAGCAGAGTACCAAGACAACACCCAGTTGCATGAAAAAAAGGGACAGCCAAGATCCAGGTGACTCACTGGATGGACTTTGTTGGCTATGTGCCCAACATCTGCTTGCTCCTTCTTTCTTCTTGACACCCTGCTTTGCTTCAGGTAACCATGCAACAGGATCCAGTGGAAGCCAACCCCATTTGCAGCTCAGGAGGAGATTCCAGTTTGTCTAAGCCAATCATGGTATCCCCCTTGCCAGGGATAGTTTTAGGAATGTGCATATGACCCAATTCTGGCCACTGAGATTACATGAAGGAGACTTTCAGGAAAGTTGTCCTAGCTTCTGAGAAATGCATCAAAGAAGAGACAATCATTCTCTTTCCTCTGAACATTTTTATGCCTGGACATGAGGCCTGGAAAAGCTTCACCCGTTATGTAGCCAGTCTGAGGAGGCAAGAGAACTCAAGAGCCTAGACACAGCAGACCAAGGGCCTGTCCTACCTTTGAACTTCCTGTTCCATGAGATCATAAATGTGCTTATTGTTTAAGCCAGTCTAAGAACTTTGTTTCTTGCAGGCAAAAGTATATGAACTACGTGTGCCAATAATAAATTCGTTCTCACTGACCCGCATTCTGAAAAGCTTTCCCAGGTGGGAGAGAAAGCAACACAGTTAAACCCAGCCCGACCTAAATATTTTATAATCTGCAGTCAATCTAATCCATATCATACCTTTGGAAACTGCTTTAGTGCATGACTGTCATGCCCACCCTCTTCCCCCACCTGAAAGCATTCTATGCACTATTACATTAGTCAGGGTTCTCCAGAGAAACAAAACCAATAGGGTGTGTGTGTGTGTGTGTGTGTAGATAGATAAATAGATAGATAGGTAGATAGATAGGAGATAGATGTTAAGGAATTGTCTCTTGTGATTATGGAGGCTGCCAAATCCAAAATCTGCATGGTGGGCTGGCAGGCTGGAGACCCAGGAAGAGCTGACGTTGCTGTTGAAGTCTACTGCAATATTCCTTCTTCCTTAGGGGAGGTCAGCATTTTTGTTCTATCCATCAAATGACTGGATGAGGCTCACCACATTATAAAGGGCAATCTGCTTTACTCAAAGTCCGCCAATTTAATTGTAAATCTCATACAAAAACACCCTCACAGAACACATCCAGAATAATGTTTGATGAAATATCTGGGCACCATGGCTCAGCCAAGTTGACACATAAAATTAACCATTACAACTATTTTTTTAGTTCCAAACCAATTTCTTCAGACCTCATCGCACTTTGGGCAAATTCAAGGCATTATGTCATACATGTGAATATTTTCTGTCATTGGCATCATGATAAATAAAAGAATAAAATCAGTTCTACATAAAGGTAATAGTTGAATCCAAGATATTGTATACAGAAAACAGGGTAAAAGTCAAACCAGGGAAATACCTGGATATTAGAGGTAGGAAAAGGAAGACATCCAGCAAAGAGGAGTTGAAGAAGGGAGGGGCAGTGCATCCACAGTTCACAAAAGGAGTCTAGGGTCAACATTGCCACTGCTGTGAGAAACAGAGGGTGCTAGGGTCCAAAAGACAATGTTGGGACTAGATCTGTAAGAGCTCATCTGTTTAGGGATCCAAGCAGGAAATAGATAACATGCTCAATCTGGGCTATTTAAGAAGCATTTAATAAAGATAGTATTAAAAAGGTATGGGGGACTTCCCTGGTGGTCCAGCGGCTAAGACTCCGCGCTCCCAATGCAGGGGACCTGGGTTCGATACCTGGTCAGGGAACTAGATCCCACATACAGCAACTAAGAGTTTGCATGCTGCAGCTAAAGATCCCGCATGCCGCAACTAAAAGATCCCGCATGCTGCAACTAAGACCGACACAGCCAAATAATAAATTTTTTTAAAAGGTATGGGCAGTGTGAGAAGGAAGTAGGGAAATGACAAGGGTTAACAAAGTACCCAGGTACTATTAAGGAGGAACAAAGAATGTGAACATTGGAGAAGTATTTACCTTCCCTAGGTCAGAAGGCACTTGGGAAAGGAAAGGTTCCTGGAACACAATGACTGCCTGACAGGAGCTGTGACCATCTGTCAAGGGATAAAATCAGCCTGTATCAACCCAGCCAAGAGGGAACAGGGCAGGGAAATACTATGACCTCACTCTCATTTCCTCCGTTACCTGTTAGTACTCCCATTGACTAAACCAATGGGAAGCCAGATAAAATACAAGACACACAGTTAAATTTGAATTTCTGGTAAATCTAAGTGTTTATATTCATATGGCATGGGACATACACTAAAAAATTATCGATTTACTGGAAATTCTAATTTAACCAGGTGACCTGCGTTTTCATTTACTAAACCGGTCAACCCTAAGCCAGAGGGCAATGGAGTCTACTGAAGCATCTCTAAAGTACAGCCTCTCAGGGTCCAGAATAGGAAGAAGTGTGGGGAGTGGATCCGAAGGGCAATAGTTGATATGCAGCACAGATGAACGCAGAAGCCAGACAGGAAGGAGTGGGTGGGCAGAAGGTGCAGACAACTAAGTATTGTCCATTTTTTGAGAATGACACAGTGGTTTGAAAGAGTAGCAGGATTAAGGGGTGGGGTGCATAACTGATGTAACAAGGTGCAGAAGGGACAGCCTCTCAAAAGCCCAATTGGAGAGGCCAGGGCCCTTTTCCTTCCAATTTGTGGGACTGCTTTAATGCTTCTCCTCCAAAGGAAGTCACCTATGTTTCTCTAGTTGGTGCACTGGGTGCTCTCTAGAAAACATTCTTGAAGGATAAAGATCTAGAAAATGAAATTTGTGGATAGGCAATACTTTTAAGATTTCATATTTAACTTTTAACCAGATTGCTCATTAGTATTAACAAACTCAGGAGAATAGAATAACCTACTTTTTCTCAAGACTCCTCAGAGTTGAATTATTATAATTTTTTTCTTCAAGTACATCTCTTCATTACATTGCTGTATACCAAGACTGCAGACTGCCTGCCTTCTCTTGTTACAAATTTTACTATTTGGTCAACCTCTATATTTTTAAGACCCAGGTACTGTTAATATAAATTGAGCTTTCATAAAGAGAATATAAATTTTAAAATAATATTTTTATCTGGAAGATGGGAATTGGTACCCACCATCAATGTTGTTTGTCTTTTTCTTTTAATTGCAGCTCTGTAGAGTACCTACTTCCATGGTTAATTCTTGGTCATCTATGGTGCTGTAAATAGGTATACCATGGAGAAGTCAAATTTGAATGTCATTCATTTTGATATTTTGGTTACTTATTTCAGCCTTTTGGTTTGTTTACTTGTTTTACTTCACTGGGACAGCTACCATCCACTCCTAGTATATGATAGGAAGGTGACATAAGAGTTAGGTAGTTTGTGTACAGACAACAAAAAAATGACAAAATTCTGTCACTTACTCATTAAATATTCCTCAAGCCCATAACACAAACAGAAGGCATGAGTAGAGATAAAATAAGCCATTACGAGTGACCTTCAGAGGACTTATGAAACAATTTCATTTTCTACAATAAGAATTTTGAGTGAGGAGGGCTGAGACAAACACAAAAAGGCAAACTATAGCACATTAAATATTTATCCTCAAACATCCAATTCATGACTGTCATTCTCCAAGTTTACAGCTGCCATGGTCTGTTACACTTTAGATAACCAAGTCTGTACAATGACTGTGGACCTGAGAAAGGTAGTGTGCATACTGATTTACTTTCGGTGCAGCATTTCTTCAAAACAGCTTTCCTCTCAGCTCCTCTTCCACGCCAGCTTTTCAGCTCTGTCTCACCAGCTGCCTTCATCACACCTATTGTGCTACATCAATCAACTTTCAGCATCTTTGGGACATGAGCATTATTTGTTCAAATTGGCGCTCTGGTTTGTCAGCAAATTTTTTTTTTTTACTTTAAGGAGGATTTCAGTCACATTAATGGATGCTCAGGCAAACTGTCTTGCCATACAGGACATAAAATGTTCTTAGGCCAATTTTGCCACTCCTCCCATTTCCCAAGATTACCACTGAAGCTCTTGGTAATATAAACCTGTTAATTATCTGAGTCTTTTTAGCTAAAACCATTCTGATCATATGGATCGCAATTATTATCAATTACCCATGCACTCACTATACCAGCATATGATTATGACAGATGTCTTTATGCCAATTCCCTCAGCATTTCTGAGTGCCCACTGTGTTTTAGACACAAGTGAACCCCAATGAGCAGACATGATGCCTGCTCTCCAAAAACTGTTAAATGGTAGTAAGAAAAGCAGGTGAGTGCCATAATAGAGAGACACACAAAAAGCACAAATGACTGGGGAGCAACCAATCCCAGACTTAAGGAGAATTAGGGAATATTTTAGAGGGGGGAATGTTTCTCAAACAGTCAGAAATGGTCACAAATCTACGTTTTGAGCCTCTAAGTCCATAGCATCCTTTATCTTCTAGTTCATAAAAACAATGGCTGATAAATTACACGGAAAAACAAGGATTTCACATACACATAACATCAGGCAGAAGGTGGTCGGGCTAAAGAAGTAAAGAGCTAGCTTTCTATTAGGAGGATCAGGTGGGCCATGGATTGTGCGGCCATTTGACAAACTGGCCACAACACAGGACACTGGAAAGTCACAGGCTAAATGAACAGTATCTCCTTAATCTCCAAGAGTTGAATCATACTTGCCTCAACAGTGAGGATATGGAGTTCTGAGCTCATTTTCAGGCGATCTTGGTCTGCATTCCAACAAGTCCCTTCACCAACCGGACGCTTAAGTGCCAAAGTGAAGTACTAATGATAATCACACACACACAAACACACACACACACACACACACACACGTACATACGCGCACACGCACATATACGCATCCAATATCCATTGAAGTTGTTGTGATGATGAAATGTTGTAGTATACTAAAAGTGCTGGCACATGTTGGTTCTCAGCTCTGGTAACTGACTCTAAATCTGTACGTTCTGTACTCTAGCCCCTAACCACTTTTAAGAAACTCAGTTTAGTCTCCTCACCTATGTAACTGTTGCCTCCTCCAACTTCTAAGCCTGGATGACTTGGCTTCAGGGTATCAGCAAACCTCCCGAAATGGTATGTAGCATTGGATGGGTGGTACTGTCCTACAGTGTGCCAAATTTAAGGGCTGGCTGCCTCCCTGAGCTAGAAACTGCTTTAATCCTTTAACTGCAATGAGACATTTCTAGGATACCAAGAGATAGAGAGAAGTCAACATATTATTTTTTTCTTATTCCTTCATTCTCTATTTGCACTATTTCCAGATCTCTGACAAAGGAGGAACTCTTCACAATTTTCAGCTATCCAGGACACCTGAGTGGAGGGGTTCACTTTGTCTTAGGAATGGATCCAGAGGGGTTATCCTAGCGCATAACTAGGCTCCATGAAGACCAACAACTACATGAGCAAAGGGCCTCAAGTGACAAAAAAGCACCAAATTATGTTATCAGTTTAACACAAATAGGGAAAACTCCCTCTCTATTCTCTAGTAGAAGTACTGGACAGGAGGAGGCATAATTTCTGTACAAAGGACTTTTCGTAAGAAGCATGCAACAGTAAAGACTGTGGTAGATTGTAAAAATGGACACAAATTACCCCCTCCTTCTACCCACACTCTTTGGTAGAGCCCACCCACACAGACTCCAGGCTGGCCTCTTGACTTGCTCCAGACAGGCTTTAGTAAACATGACACAGGCAGATGTCTGACAAGTCCTTGTGCACAGAAGCATCCCCATTTGCTGCTCTTGGGATCCCTGCCACTACTACCAAATGAACAAACCCAGTCTGTTATGCCACATGATGAACAACTCATGGCCAGGGCGTCCCTGACATCCCAGTTGTCTTTGAACCAAGTGCCAACCAGGAGAGGCCATCCTAGAACTGTCCAGCCCCAGAACACAGGAACCACCCAGTGGACCACAGAACAATAAGAAATAACATCTGTTAAGTCAGTATGTTTTCAGGTGGTTAGCAAAAGCTAATTGATAAAATTACGCATTCTCTTTCATGGTTGCCAAATATAAACACATTATGTGTGTGTGTGTGTGTGTGTGTGTGTGTGTGTGTGTGTGTACATATATACATATACGCATGTATACTTTGTCTTCTGGAAGTGGACACACAAACCTAATATGAACTTGTTAAATATTCACAATTTAGTTAATCTACTTCCAAAGGAGAGGAAAACTTCATTACTTGGTGATGTTAGAATGTTTCCCAATGTTCTTAACAGGAATATTTGTAACTTTTCCAGGGCAAAAGGTCTGGATTTCATTAGATCATCAAAGGAGTTTATAAGCACAGCAGGTTGAGATTCACGCTTAAAGGGGAAATTCTAGTACTAGGGAAGAGTGTTAGAGAATGAGACGAGTTTGATTCCTGCAGAGCAAGCCCTAGTTATTACCCTGACAAATGAAAAGTAGAACTATGTGATGAAAAACTAAAGAACACATTCCCCCAGAATTTTATGAATAATTTCAATATTACTTTATTGACTTACTGTACCATCATTATCACTACCATTATCAAAAATATTGATTAAAACACATACGTGCATTATAAATTTTCACTTGACAGTGCCTGCCTACAAGATCTTCCAAGTTCTATTCATTTTCAAATATTCTGTGGCATTGGAACAGAAATTCCAGTATTTGATTCTAAATGAAAGCTTCTAAGCTACTTCTCAAGCCCAAACGAAAATCTTTTTTCTCAGATTATGTGTTCCAGTTTTTTTGAAAATTATGTTACAAAAGGTTATGATCATAAAAGCTAAATAACCCAATTTAAAAATGGAAAATGGATCTGAATAAAGATTTCTCCAAGGAAAATACACAAATGGCCAATAAGCACATAGAAAGATGCTCAACATCACTAGCCATCAGGAAAATACAAATCGAAACCACAACTAGACACCACTTCACACCCACTAGGATGGCTATAAACAAAACAATGGAAAATAACAGATGTTGGCAAGTATATTAAGAAATTGGAACTCTCATGCATTGCTGGTGGGAATGTAAAATACCGTAGAAAATAGTTTGGCAGTTCATCAAAAGGTTAAACATAGAGTTACCATATGACCCAGCAGTTGCATTTCTACATATATGCCCAAGAGAAATGAAAACATATGTCCACACAAAAACTCATACATAAATATTCATAGCAGCATTATTTAAAATAGCCAAAAGGCAGAAGTAACCCAAAGTCCATCAACTGATGAATGGATAAATTGTGGTATAGCTGTAAAATGGAATATTATTCAGCCAAAAAAGAATGAAGCACTGATACTTCATTCAACATGAAACCTTGAAAACATTATGTTAAGTGAAAGAAACTAGTCACAAAAGACCACGCATCGTATGATTCCACCTATATAAAATATCCAGAAAAGGCAAATCTATAGAGACAGAAAGTAGATTAGTGGTTGCTTAGAACTGAGAGATCGGGAGGGAATGGGGAATGACAGTTAATGGATATGGGGTTCACTTTGGGGGTGGTGAGAATGTTCTAAATTGATTACAGTGATGGTAGCACACCTCTGTGAATCTACCAAAAATCATTGAATTACATACTTTAAAAGGGTGAACGTTATGGTTTGTGAATCATATCTCAATAAAGGTGTTAAATTTTTGTATAAAGCTTATGATCTTAATATTTGGGACACTGATTTACTGTGAGATTTTGTTAGGGTTTTCCACTTTGATTTACAATATTTGCCTCATGCTTACCCTACCATAGCTATTTGGAGTGGGCTTTCAGCTACTGGCAAACTGCACTGTTCCTGACTCTAAAGTTAGCTTTTGGTCAACATAGCTTTGAGAAAGAATCTGCTGCTCTGTTTTTTTTTTTTTTTTTTTTTTTTCGGTACGTGGGCCTCTCACTGTTGTGGCCTCTCCTGTTGCGGAGCACAGGCTCCGGACGCGCAGGCTCAGCGGACATGGCTCACAGGCCCAGCCGCTCCACAGCATGTGGGATCTTCCCGGACCAGGGCACGAACCCACGTCCCCTGCATCGGCAGGCGGACTCTCAACCACTGCACCACCAGGGAAGCCCTGCTGCTCTATTCTTGATGGTGGCTGTGCCAGGCACTTCTGTCTCTACCAGCCTGCCACCTCTACTCTGTGTCCCATAGGAAGGACTTCACTATTTCTGCCTAGAGTCTTGGTGAATCTGGAGTTTCTCTGTACCTCTAGAAAAAGGAGCACTGGAATCCAGGGGTGATTTTCCTCTGTAAATAAACCAGTGAGCTGGCTGGGCCCTGCTTCTTGTCTTCATCTGCCAGCTCCATATTCTAGGGGTTGGGTCTGGTACCCTCACTTCCTGCCTCAGCACAAATGGACTCCTAGTGTAAACCAGTGGATCTGAGATTACTCTATATTTCTAAGGTAAAGCGCTTGGCCCACTCTCCATCTCTATTTTCTACATCATATACTCCGGGATCTTGATGCCTACTTGAACTTAACCAAACTTGCTGTCTCTACTATTAGGATGTGGCTTCTGCCTTTATCGTCCTAATCTCAGTCACCAAGAAGCTGCCAATTTTGCCATTTTTCTACCAACCCCTTCCCTCTACAACTTGTTATTTCATATTTGTCTGACCTCTCCTTAGGTAAAGGGTCACAATGCTTCCATAAATAAGTATACCAGGTGAGAATAACAGCAAAATGATGAACTCACCCCCATCCAAAGAGGGTCTCCTATCATATCCCTGCTGATTGTTGCTGTATCAAAATCAGACCAGTGCTGCCAGATCTGCAAATGTGCCAAGGACATAAAAATTCGAATTTTAAAGTAAAATGTCCTAGTCTATAAAATGGGGCTCAATTTTTTAAGATTAATGAAAAAAAAAACACTCTAAAGACTAAATAAAACTTATCTGTAGGCCAAATTTAACCAAGGACCACCACGGCCATACATCTACTTGGGATCTGCCCAACCAATTACCCATTCTCCCAGCAGCAGTCTGCATTCTGCCATAGTGAGCTCACACCAACAGTTCTGACATAATAACACATAAAGGCCAAAAGAAAAATACTGACCAAATATGAATGCTAACTGTATAAACACACAAGATACAGTGTTATTTTGGTGTCTCAGGTGGAATCCTATGAAGTATACATGTGGAACCATCAGAAGTCAGTGTGGTCATTTCCTAAGGAAGACACTCTCCGATGATCATATCTGAGTTCCACTTTTTATTGTTTGAAATGGTCTTTGATACTGGTGAGGTGAACCATTAAAGAAGTTATCTAAAGAAATCCAAATCAACACCAAATAATTATACCTGAAAGATCTAGGTAATCTCTATTTTTTTCAAGGCATCATTTTATTCTACTAGTTTAAATAAAATCCCTCTAATTTCATTCTCCTTCTAACCAAACAAAAACTGATTTCTAAATTGATCCCTCATGGCAGACCCAGGTCATTTATGTAAAATGCAATGTTAATCATTGTGACGATATAGAATTCCTGCTAAAGTAGGTGAATTTTTTTCTAAGTAAAAGGCATTGTTCAAAGGTAGTGATATGGCCATTAGGACTTTTTCTCCTTCCAAAAGGAAAAAAAAAATCAAATGATGAGTAGCTTGACATACAGATTTGCATACTTCAAACATCTGTCCACCCCAGATATGTTAATGAATGTTCGGAGTGATTAAACTTGAATTTGTAGTCTGTGGAAAGAAAGGTAATCCTAGGCAGGTATCCCCTAGAATAGGTAATATATAAAGAATTAACAAACTAATGCACCATTGTGAAGCAATTATACTCCAATAAAGATGGCATGTACATATATACACTACCAAATGTAAAACAGATAGCTAGTGGGAAGCAGCCACATAGCACAGGGAGATCAGCTCGGTGCTTTGTGACTGCCTAGAGGGGTGGGATAGGGAAGGTAGGAGGGAGACGCAAGAGGGAAGAGATATGGGGACATATGTATATGTATAACTGATTCACTTTGTTATAAAGCAGAAACTAACACACCATTGTAAAGCAATTATACTCCAATAAAGATGTTAAAAAAATAATAAAATAATTAATTTTTAAAAAAAGAATTAACATTACGTATTTATATATGTTATACATATTTATACACATATATTTGTGTATATGTACAGACACACTTTAAAGCAGCTATAAATTATAGTAAAACTCTGCTGGTGAATGCTTCCTTGGCATACCCATATTTTATTTATTATCATTTCTCTCCTCACAAGGCTTATAGTTTTCCCCATATTTTGCTAATCAAATTAGCATTTATCATGAAATACTATTTCATGAATTTCTTTCTTAAAGAAAAACAATGAGAGTAAATTTAACCTAGGCCAAAATAAATAAACCCATCCTCAGAAAAAACAAAAGTTCAAATGTACCTCAAAGATCAACTAGAATTTATTTATGTAACCCTGGGCAAGCTACTTGAACCTCTGTGAGTCTCTGCTCATCTGGAAAACGGGAGTGCGAGTCAAAACAACTGCTAAGATTTATTCTAAATCTAACACTAGATGATTGGATTTTCCATTAAACCCCTAAAGTTTCACTAAGATTCTGTCTGCATCTCTGCTACTTCATACAATAAAAAGTGTTATATTGTATAAGGAAAAACACCATGCTGAATGATAATCCACAGAGCAGCTAGCCACCACAGATATGTTAAAGTGTAGAAACAGACACACTCCTCCCCAATAAACACACACACACACACACACACACACTCAGCATTATTATAGGGCCCATGTTGCTCAAACTTAAGCCAGTTGAGTTTCATGTAGAATTTGAGTACCACCTAAATTTTTATTCACTCAAAAGTGGAATTTAAGTTATCTCTTTTTTTTAAATCAGACACACCCTAAGCAATCATGAGCTTGATTGTGTTAGCTTTATGCATTTTTTCCTAATAAAATTTAAAATAAATTCAGTCAATAAAATAAAACAAAATAAAGTAACATAAAATAAAATTCCTCCAAGTACCATCTAGAATTGGGTTATATACCTTCAGTGAAAAACATACTAAACTTTGGAAAATACCAGAGTAGCTTATAAAAAGAAAGATATACACACTGGTCTAGAATATAAGATTTTGTGTTAAAGGAATCTATTATCGTAATATTTCCACTGCATTTATTAGGATAGAAAATCATCAACTGCTACATCCATTACCTTTCATTAGTTATAGAATCTGATTCCATATATTATTTTAAAAAGGGAACAACAAGGCCACTGGTAAATGGGTAGAGTTTTCGTTTTACATATGAATTGGCATAAGTCCCACTCTCATCATGCCAGGTGTTGATGCCAAATCTTTTGGAACCATTTAGATCTGTGAACTGAGAACGGCATTTTCTGTAGACAACTGAATAATCATCATCTTGACAAGGATAACCCTATGGGGGGAGGGAGAAAGATAATATTAAATGACTAAAATATGTAAAAAGGAGTGATTTCCAAAAGTTGATCTTTAATGTGTTAGTTGTATTATGATCACAGGTTAACTTTCAAAAAATTGATTAATTTAATCTCTCAAATTACTAACACCTCTTGTATTTGGCTATTGCATTTATAAGTACTTCTAATTCTGAAAGAAGAATCTAGTTCATGGCTGTTTTATTTATAAAATTAAAATTATAAATTATCATATATGTGAATTTTTCTAAACCATAAATATACAACATAAAGAACCATTTAAATTGTATGACCATCTGCAAAAAGACAAAAACAATTACAATTTAACTACCATTCAATATCTTTTTTACTAATATGTTATAATCATTCCAAAGAATAATATCTTGGGTTATATTTTTAATAATTGCTATCAAGTCATACTTGCCAGTAACTGCCAAGCTGGAAGATTCATTCCTATGAGAAATTTATATCAGTATAACCCAGTATAATATTTAAGGTATTTATCCTTAGAGCACTTCATAAAAGCTTCTATAGTAATAAAACAAGACACTATCATTGACCATTTCCCAAAGGAAATATTGATTCTCTCAGATTATATCAAGGGTAATGGTAGACAAGAAACATAAAGCCCTTGCACTGATTATCTAATTTCTGCTTCAAACTGGTACTAATTTTAAAGCACTAGGACAATATTGAAATTAAATCACCAAAACGATAAAACAATGAAAGAACACCAAAATAGTTCTAACCTTAGATTGGCTTTATTGAAAATAAATGAAAATTCTAACCATATAATAATCATTATAGTGTCTATTTACTGAGTGCCTATTACGGGTTGAACACGGTAGTTGAGTATTTATAACTTTTAATCCACAACAGGCTCTGAAGTAAGAATTATTACTCCCACTTCACATATAAGACCATTTGCTTAAAATCTCAGGAGAGAATCTAAAGAACGCTACTGATTCAGCCAGGGCTTCAAGCTATCTACCTGTAAGACACATCATCCCACCAGCACCCTCATGAAATTCTTAATATTTAAGAGATAAAATATATAAACAATAAAATCCAAAAGCTACATAATATCCATGTCACTTTCTATATAGTTTTGGGCTTTTGCTTTGTGTTGTTGGGGGTCTATTTCTTTGGGGTTTGTTTGTTTGTTTTTGGTCAGCTAGAGGCCCTTTAAATGAGATTAGAGCATCGCTTGCCAAACTGCCCTCTAAGTAGGTGGCAGGATCTGCTGATTTCTACCCCAGTTGCAGTGGAACTGAGGACAGCTTCACATGCGAGGTCAGCGCCTTCCTTTAGCATCTCCCAGACAGAGTGGACAATATATTTTGATGTGATGAGTGACAAGAATAAATGTGATGTTTTAGGAAAAGTATTCCAGCCGCAGAAGGTACTAAAGACTGAAGGTGAAAAGGACCGGATTCCAGAACTATGATTAGAACTGGATCTCAACAACTCACATGTCATTAACTGATGGATGTATAAACAATTCACGATGTGGTCTATTCACACGATGAAATATTATTTGGCAATAAAAGGAAAAAAATACTGATAGTTGTATAGCATAGATGAACCTTGAAAACATTATGCGAGGTGAAAGAAACTAAGCCAAAAGACAGATTGTATGATTCCTTATATGAAATGTCCAAAATGGGCAAGTCCACAGAGACAGAAAGTAGTTTTGCCAGGGGATAGTGGGAGGGAAGGAATGAGGAGTGACTATTAATGGGTGTGACTGGATCACGAGGCACCAAGATATGTGGCTAAACATTATTTGTGGGTTGTGTCTGTGAAAGTGTTTCCAGATGAAATTAGCATTTAAATTGATGGACTCAGTAGTTTGCCTTCCCCAATGTGGGTGGGCATCATCCAATCTGTTGAGGGCCTGAATAGAAGAGAAAGGCAGACAAAGTAAGAATTGGCCCCTTCCTGCCTGATTGCTCAAGCTGAGACATTAATCTTATCCTGCTCCTTGGTACTCCTGGTTCTCAAGCCTTCAAACGCGAAGTGAATTACATCACTGGCTTTCCGGGGTTTTCAGCTTTGGTTTTGTTTCTGTAGAGAAACCTAACTACTACAGTGGGTATGGGGTTTCTTTTGGGGGTGATGAAAATATACTGAAATTGACTGTGGTGATGATGGTATGACACTGGAGATACACCAAAAATCACTGAATTGTATGTTTTAAAAGGGTGAATTTTATGGCAGGTGAATTAAATCTCAGTAAAGCCATTATTTTTAAAAAGTGGTAAGTAGGGGTGTGCAATTCTGAAGTTAGGAAAACTAATTAAGAGAATGTTTGTTGCCTGTTAACACATAAAACTGAGTGCCTCCCATTATCAGAGATGTATTGGTAAACCAGCTCCCCCCACCAAAAAAAAAAGCCCACACAACTGATTTGTAATATTTGACAATTCCTGTGGTATAAATACTCCTGCCATGGTTGACTTCAAGCTACCAAGTGAAGTCAGTAGTGAACATTGAGTTGGGAAGACGTGAGCATGCTCATCTCATGCAAACTTTAAGAGGTGACACCAGCTCACCCTGAATCCACTTCTCCCATTTCACATTGTGTAGTAACCATGCAGTTTGAGTAGATTAACCCCCCTCCCAGTCTAGGGGTAGAATCTAATTGGCCTAAGAAAATAAGGACAATCTCACTCCACTCTCAAAGACAGTGATTGGTTCAATGTTAGGCATGTGACTTGAGTTTGTCCAAACAGCTTAAAGCCTGAGATTTTGTTCAAGAGTTTGGGGGAGGGCTTCCCTGGTGGCGCAGTGGTTGAGAGTCCGCCTGCCGATGCAGGGGATACGGGTTCGTGCCCCAGTGCGGGAGGGTCCCACATGCCGCGGAGCGGCTGGGCCCGTGAGCCACGGCCGCTGGGCCTGCGCGTCCGGAGCCTGTGCTCCGCAACGGGAGAGGCCACAATCATGAGAGGCTCGCGTACCGCAAAAAAAAAAAAAAAAAAAAAGAGTTTGGGGGAAAAACATTCTTTTTCCACTATTGCACATAAGTAAGGAAGCATCTAGCCCAGGTTGCTGTTGGCAGCCTGCCTACTATCAGTATAGCATGAAACCAACACCATAAAAGGCAGGCTTGAGAATCAGTAAAAAGTACCAATGACATTGCCATATCAATCCTTTCCTGAAGCCAGACTTTTCAAATAAATATGAGCCAATAAATTACTTTTACTGTCTGATCTGGTTTGAGTTGGTTTTTGTACAACCTACTAAAAGCATCCTAATACATACTGAATAATCTGCAATATTGAAACACCGAGGTTCTGAGAGTTAGAGCAAGGAAATGGAGCAAAAACAAGGGAGCAGCTGGGCATATATAAAAAAGTAGGAGTCAAGGCAAGCAGTAAATTTGTGCCTAAGCATATACTCAGGAATTAGAAGGATGTAAACATGGAATAGGTGAATAAAGAAGGTTTTCAAAAATAAGAACAAACTATTAGGAACCAGGAGGGTATAATTGTTATAAGGAAGCAGAACAGAGTATGTTTTCCAAAGTTTAATACAAAAGGCACAAAACAGAATAGAAAAAAGCAGCTTCACCAAGAAGGTCCTACCTCAGAGGACCTTTATATTGACTGCAATTCATACCCAAGGCTAAATTGAGATGGTGGGAGTTTTGGACAAGTGAGTAATTTGGTGTACCTCTCAAACCAAGTATACAGGGAGGGCGTAATCATTCAAAATTATTAGTAGTTTTCCCTTTTCGGGGTGTGTAACCACCCATTTTCCCAAGGGGAGATCAAAATTTATTTTAGAAAAAAAATGGCAACCAAAATGCAAAGTAATATCACCTTCTAATGCAAAATAGGGTTCTTCCGAAAGACAACAGCCTTGCAATCCAGTTCAGTCTTGAGGATTTCAGAATATCAATGACCATACCTGGAAGACTCAGATCATAGATTTCTCCAAGCATGTAGAGAAAACATCCTTTGCCATGAAGGCTTAAACAAGAGTTGGAATGGAGAGTAGGAAGATAGGGAAGAAGTCTGGGGCATTGTAGGAAGACGAAAATAAGGGAAAAGTAAAGCAGGACAGCAGAAATAGTCGAAGCATTTCCCAATTTTCCCATCTGTTGACTTAAATCAGACAGTCTCATTGACATAGACAGAGTCTCATTGATGTGGACAGAGGGAAGTGCACTGGATAAATGAAAATAATGGCACAAAGGTATAAGGGGTCTCCTGGCCCCCCATCTCTCATGAGAATTCAGAACAGACCACCACTCAGGCTGTTCTTTCATTTGCCTGGGGCACAGCCAAACCCAAACTGGCAGAACAGCATGGTCAGGCAGAGGGAGGCTCTGAGAATCATCAATTCTGAACGACGTTTGTATCCTGTGGCATAAACAAGACCCTGAAGTAGTTGTAAGTCTGCAGAGGGAGTTCAACTGTTAGCTGCAGAGCTGAGCATTGGAGCTAGGTACTGAATGGGAGTCACAGAAGGCTTCTGTGGGGTCCACAGTATCTATGGAAGTGGAAATGAGGCTGAGTCATCTCAAACATGCCATCTCAAACATGCCATGAGGGCTCCAACCAAGCCCAGAGAAAAAGAGTGAGAAATAGAAAAAGACTGACAGTTAACAACAGCCACAGACTATAGCCACTTATGCTGGCAAGGGAAAGAGCAACAAGCTGGACTTGAGATATCATCCCAGAGAACACCACACAGAAAATGCTGCTCTTCCCCTCTGGCATCAGGATGCTAAGTTGCATCCCTCTTTCCATATACCCGGATGCCATCTCAGAGAAAGATACAGTTGCTATTGCTGCATAACTGGCCAACCCATACATAGCAGTGTAAAACAGTAGTCATTTCCAGATTCTTTGGGTCAGGAATTTGGAAAGGTACAGCAAAGCCATCTTATTGCTTCACAATGTCTGAGGCCTCAGTTGGGAAGACCTGAAAGCTGAGAGTGACTTAAGTGCTGGGGTTGGAAACGTCTCTCATTCCAATTGGTAGTTGATGCTGGCTATCTGCTGGGACTTTAGCTAGGACTGTTGATGGAACAACTGTACAACAACTCCTTGTGCCTGCACGGGGTTCCTCACAGCATGGGGACTGGGTTCTGAGGATAAGGATGGCAAAAAGAGAACCAGGAGGAAGTTGCGTTACTTTTAATCAACTACTCTGGAAATCGCATAGCATCACTTCCATCATAGTCACAGTTCACCCAAATTCTAGGGGAGGTAACATGGACTCTGCCTCTCAATGTGAAGAGTGTCAAAATCACATTGTAAGAGCATGTGCGATGCCAGCACATGTTGCAACCATTTTGGGAAAATAACAATCTGCCACAGGGAGAAAAGCAGGGTGTGTTGGGATTCCTAAGACCACCCCTAGATACAGTGACTTGCCAGGAGGGCTCATAAAACTCAATATATAATTGTACTTGTGGCTATGATTGATTACAGCAAGTTGATTCAAAGCAAAGTCAGCAAAGGGAAAAGGCACATGGGCTAAAGTTCAGAAAAAACCAGGTGCGAAATTCTGAGACCAAGAGCCCCCCCTCAGTGAGTCACACAAGATGCACTTAATTCCCCCTGCCATGTGTTGTGAAATGCTATCTACTCGGGAAGCTCATCAGAGACTCCAAGCCCAAGATTTTTCTTGGGGGCCGGTCACACAGGCACCCTCTGCCTAGCACATACCAAAATTCCAGACTTGCAGAAGGAAAACAGGTGTTCAACATAAACCACATTGTTTGTGCAAACAGTTTAGACACAGTGAGCTACTCTTATTCAGGAATTCTTATCTCTAGATGCCAACCAAAGGCTAACCTTGTAAGCAGGACTTTTAACAGATAACAGTCTCAGATCTGCTTTTCTACACATAGGGGATGGGAGAGGATCTCTGAGAAAGTGAGAGTTTTTTCAAGGAAGGTTAAATATCTCCTATAGGAACTATTTGAATTATGGAATCAGACTAAGCTTTAAGAGTATTGAAGAGTTAGTGTTTTCCCACTGGTTATGGGCTCGGGAAGAGGGCCAGTTATCAGTTAGACATACTTCCTCTGCATATGTGAGTTGCAGATAGTCGTTATGGTTTCAACACCCTAACATACTATTTAAATGTTTATTCAACAACTATTTAGTGGGGCTAGGAAGAAATATTTAGAAACTGTGTATAGAAAGAGATTCGTGAATTATCACACATTATTGGCTGATCCACTATTCTGGCGCCACACAGACCCTGAGTTCTGACAAAGTTTACTTAAGATAGGACAATCACTGCAAGCTTTTTCTGAGTCCTCCAGATAGATGACGGTAACTGAAAGCATTTGTCTGAAGTGTGGAATGGGTGGGCATCAGAGCACAGCAGCTTAAGAGGGGACTAGAGGAGACATTTCACAGAAAGAATTTAGAGGACTTACCAGCCTAACTGGGGATAAAGAACCAAAGATGTTCCATAACTTCAAACCCAGATGTCTGAGAGAGCTCTAATACCACTAAAAAGAATAAAAAAGACATGGAGATGGAGAGGACTTGTTTAAGGAGGGAAATGAGTCACTTCTCAGACATTTTTAATTAGAGATGACATCAGTACAAAATGTTTATTTTAAAGGCAGTGTTGTGGGACAGATGGCCTGGAGAGAAGTCAGTGCCCTGTGCACAGCAGTGATCATTGGCTGGGGAAAGAGCTATAAAGAACATTACTGGGATAATGGACTATATTTGAATATGGACTGTGGCTTAAATAATTATACTGTATCAATCTTCCCCTAGGTTGAAAACTTTACCATAGCTATGTGTCTTTGTTATTAAGAAATACACATTGAACTGTTCAGAGGTAAAGGGGCACAAAGTCTCCAGCCTATTCTCAAATGGTAAACAATTGCTGACTCCAGGTAAAGATTATATGGGAGCTCCTCTTGCTAGTCTTGTAACTTTTCTGTAAGTTTGAAGTCATATAAAAAATAAGTTACCCCCAAAAAGTGATGGTTATAGAGTCATGGGAGTGGATGAATTCTCTGAGATTATGTAAAATGAGAGGAGCAGGGTTCTAGGACCCAAATCTTTGGGACATTCATGGCTGGGTTCATAAAGAAGCCATGAAAGACAGAGAAGAAAAGGTATGGAGAGAGTGTTGCAATGTCATGAATTCTGAGGAAAGGGAGGGCAAAGAATGCTGTGGTAGCCAACTGCTCACTTCCAAAGAAGCATCACAGAGGTCAAGAACTGACAAAACACAGCCAACAGTAAGAGTCAATCTCTTTTCACCTTTGAGTGTGCTGTTTCAGAGAAGGGTTGAGGAATTTGAGTGAAACATCCTGATAGAAGACGGAAAAAAGTGTCAGAGAAAAGAATGCTAAGGGCAAACAGGCCCTGTAGAAACAGGAACCACTAAAGACCCAGCAAGACAATCACTCTAGGGAAAATCTGCGTTAAGGTTAATAAAGCTTTCTTCTTCCTTTTCTTCTTTTTCTCTTCCTTCTTCTTTTTAACAGATCATAGAAAGACAGGTTAGGATATTACAGAAGGGTCCTCTTGAGTCCCCAGTCGACCTTCCCTCATTGTGAAAGACAAATAGAACACAGTTATACCACTTATATCAGGAAAATGTATCAGTGTATCTTTAAGTGATGGGTATCCAATTCTTAGATTCCTATCCCCTTCCCACCCTCATTCCCATAGCCTCTAAGCATCAATATCTCCCAAACCTCTCTTTTTTTAGAATAAGATGACATTACTGTTTCTTAGACAACCATATACCCAGTCCTTACCCATTTTCTCCCAGTCTTCCAAGGGGTTGTTCTGTGGTTACACTTATTCTTATTTGATTTCATCCTTTTTATTTAGGACCTTTTATTTTTCATAGTTTTATTTTTCAAGGTTATTTTCAATTTTAGGCCTGCCTTCTAGAACATCAGTAACTCTGCCTAATTTAATATTACAAGATAATTTGAAAGCACAGTCTCAATTCCTTCATCTAGATAGCTCATCCATTAAACTATATAATGGGTTATGTTTCCTGGCCAAATCAGTCACTGCAAACTAACCTTGTGTCCACCATTACGGATAGCTATTAGCTACCTGGCATTCATACAGCAAAGGTCATTCTTCCCTAGCATGCCTATAAGTATCCTCATTTGGTGTACTCCACTTACTCTTAAAAAGGTATTGAGGCAACAAGCTTATTTATTTGAATGTCACATTGGATGGAATGAAAATAGATATTAAAGTAGATTGCTGTGATGTTTTGTTTGATTATTTTCAGTATACATTATGTATAAAATTCTTCCCCACTTACGTGCACTTGACTGAAGACCCACCTTCCCCTAGTAAGGTTGTCTTCTAAGCACACATGCAGAGTGATGTGGGAGAAAAGAACAATTCCTGTACAGCCAAAATTACTTTACTAACCCTGGGGATCACATGGGATAGGCATCTTAGACACATCCCTTCACTACTTTTAAAATGATTTCATTCCTATTGGATATTTTTTCTCCCAGTGATTGAATTACAGATAAGAGTAATTGGCAAATGCAGCTATAAAGAACATGTAATTAGTTGGATATATTATTGTTACCTATTTAAGAAACCTTTACTATCTCTTTTTATTTGATAAAATTTTACAAAGAAAAAGCATTTGTAAGAAATACAGGTATTCAACTAAAGAAAAAATAGTTATGGGAAATGCAAGGAATTGTAGGCTGTGAATATCAGTATAAACATCTATATCATTAATGAGTCTGGTCATCACAAAGAAGAATATGGAGATCTACATGAACAATCACATCACAAAATAAGCTGACTTTTTTAAAAAAAAAAATACAGATTTTTACATGTATGTAAATGAAAACCCAAAGACGTGGTTAAGTGGGTCTCCGAGGAACTCTGGTTCTTTTTCTTTATATAAATTTATTTATTTTTGGCTGCGTTGGGTCTTCACTGCAGTGCACGGGCTTCTCATTGCAGTGGCTTCTCTTATTGCAGAGCACGGCGTGCGGGCTTCAGTAGTTGTGGTGTGCGGGCTCACTCGTTGTGGCATGCGGGCTCTAGAGCACAGACTCAGTAGTTGCGGCGCACAGGCTTAGTTGCTCCGTGGCATGTGGGATCTGCCCAGGCCAGGGCTCGAACCCGTGTCTCCTGCATTGGCAGGCGGATTCTTAACCACTGTGCCACCAGTGAAGCCCCTAAGCTGACTTTTAAAGACTAATATCATTCAAACTTTAGTAATGGCCAGCATCAAAAACTAAGCAATACACTATTAAACCTTAGTTATTGACACGTTTTTCTTTCTTATGCACAAATTTTGATTGTTCCTATCATTTTAATATAAAAAATAAACATCACCTTTCTTATTTCTCAGTCTATATTCTATGAGGACACTTGCCACTGTTTTATATTTATAGTGGTGTGGTTAGATATAAATTTGAGGCCCAGGGTTCTTGATTTTTCAATTCTTTTTCTTTCTTCTTTACAAAAGTCAAATATGCTCACTGTAGAAATTTAAAGATAACCAAAAGGAGGAAAATAAAATCTCCCAGAATCCCAAGTTCCCTGAAGTAGAACTGAGCTTTTATGACTTGACTCAGAAACAAAAGGAGGTCATGGTTACTTAACTTCAGAAAGCAACATAAGATGAAGGTATACTATCAAAGGAAACAGGGTTGTTTCCACTAAAAGGACACATGCTAAAAAATACTTGGGGATCTGAGTTTCCTGAGAATCAAAACCCCAAATTTCTCAGCTGTTGGTGATACATCAGGTGAGCAGGAGTTAAAATATTTATTTTTTAATTTTCAAGTAGACTTGAATTAAACATCTGCCAAGGTACTTATTCAAAAAGATTACTTGGTCATAAATAATTATTAGGATGAGAAAGGATCAATGAGAATCAAATCAAATCAAATCACAGAATTTGAGAGCCAGAGAACTCATAAAGATCTTTCTGTCTATATCAGTGAGAGTTCTCCAGAGAATCAGGACCAATAGGAGACAGATAGAAAGAGAGAAAGAGAGCATAGAGAGATATGATAGACTATCTACCTATCTTATCTATCTCTCTATCTTATCTATGTATCTATCTGTCTCTGGGGAAGCCCTGTGGAGCTATATGAGCAGCGGCCAGCAGATCCTAAAGTTGAAGCTGGGGCCTAGGAAATGCAGTCCCTTAGTGCTCGCAGAATGCCATGAGACTCAGATTCAGAATTGTTTGCCTATAAACTACAAAATCATGCCTATATGTATACATATAAGGTCAGCACACATATGTGCAACACACATTGAATTTAGGTGGAGGAATTTAGGTGGAGGCATGAATTTAGGCGGAGGAAGGCCACCATCTCCTTCTGAACCCAAGTAATAGAGGGCTGTTTCTCTGGTTAACTAGCAGCAGCATTTTGGAACACCTTGACATTAATCAAAAAATACTAGGTACAATCATGTGACCCCCTTCCCTCTTCTCCAATTCCACTCCCCCACCAGCACCTCTTTTGCAGAAGAATCTAAAATTCTAATTTCATTTCAGTCAATAGCACATAATAAGATAAACAAGCATAATCAGCAAATGGCCATGATTCTTTTGTTAATAGATAGTGATTCAGAACCTTAACAGGACAAAAAAGAGAAAATTAAATAGTAGATATATTAAGATGCAGTACAAAGCAAAGTAGTACTAAAATAAAAGTCATGAAGACACATCATTAACTCTGAAACATTACCTAATTAAAGTTCAGCCTTAATTTTCTGAATAAAAGTTTGGCAAAACCACACTTTAATCTAGACTACAAGGCTTACACATGATTATTCCCTGTGGCCAGAATTACATCGCACAACTTTTTGTGCTATTATCTTTTTAAAACAGAACAACAAAAACAACAAAAGAACAAGAAAAAAGGAAAAAGACTGCCTATACTGGAATGAAATTATGGAAGATCATGGGGACACAGAATGGAGCAAAGATACAAAGAGAGGGCCTTAAAAAGAAGTGGGAATGAAAGCTAATTTAATTGACAGGTGATACTTCCTATAGAACCACCAACCTTTCTAGATTAACTTTCTGACCCAGCTGTTGGTGGTTTTCAGCAAGTCACTCTTTCCCTTATCTTCTTTTTAAAGCCACTGTTAGACATCCCTTCCTAGGAAGCAGGAAACTAAAGACAATTCTAGCCTTTGGGGAGTTTCTTTCATGTGACTGAGCCTAAAAGAACAATAAAAGGCTTTTTTTTTTTTTCTCAGTATGCGGGCCTCTCACTGTTGTGGCCTCTCCCGTTGCGGAGCACAGGCTCCGGACGCGCAAGCTCAGTGGCCATGGTTCATGGGCCCAGTCGCTCCACGGCATGTGGGATCTTCCCGGGGCACGAACCCGTGTCCCCTGCATCGGCAGGCGGACTCTCAACCACTGCGCCACCAGGGAAGCCCAATAAAAGGCTTTTGATGATGCTCACCTGACTCCTAGCCAAGGTGTAACTTGGTCTGGGATGATATTCAAAGTATTTATAAATCAGTACACACCAGGCAGTCAGATTAGGCAAGTTCTGGATACCCCTGGTCAGGCAGGTGTTAAACTACCAGAAGGTCCAGGCTGGGCCCACTCGGCCATGAGGCACAGAAAGCCCAGTGCCTATGGCCCATAGTATTTTAAAGGGCCCACAAAAATGTTTTCATTTTTTATAAATCAGAATTTTCAAAATGAATATAACAATAATGTGAATGTACTTGGTGCCACTAAATTGTACACTAAAAAAGGGTTAAAATGGTAAATTTTATATTATGTATATTTTACCATAATAAAAAATGCAAATACCATTTTGAAAAACCAACTCTATTAAGTGATAGAAACTGATACTGAAGCCAGGAAATGATGTCAGTAATTTAATATCCATAAACATCTTAGGGCAGTAAACAATGGCAGCTATTATACAGAAAATTTTGCTTAAAATAGGGTACAAAAGTCCGAAAGTACTTCTCAGAAAAAAATGAGTATTGTACGATTTAGTTTTGTGTAATAACACTCATTAGTATATTGGTAATAATTTCAGGAGGCTTAACAATAACGTGGTCACATAACATGGCCATAAAATACCATAATATAGTCACAAATAGTCATAAATAGGCAAGAAGACAAAACAGTCTAAAAGTATAAAAGGAAAAAGGATAGGTAATCTTTACAAAATGCCAACGAGAGGTACAGCCTAAGAAATATATCTCTTGGGCTTCCCTGGTGGCGCAGTGGTTGAGAGTCCGCCTGCCGATGCAGGGGACATGGGTTCGTGTCCCGGTCCGGGAAGATCCCACATGCCGTGGAGCGGCTGGGCCCGTGAGCCATGTCCGCTGAGCCTGCGCGTCTGGAGCCTGTGCTCCGCAACAGGAGAGGCCACAGCAGTGAGAGGCCCGTGTACCGCAAAAAATAATAATAATAATAAAATAATAATAAATATATCTCTTTAATAAGCCTTTAAATCCAAAAAAAAATGAATATAATCCAACCTGGATTATATTTGTCTTTATAGCAATGCAGTTGTAAAATGTATTAATTTTTTTTCTTTCAATGGAAGAAACTCAAGGCCACAGTAAATTTCCAAATAGCACAGAAATATCAATATTTTAACAATGCTATATCTGTACCAGGGCATAGAACCCCAGTGATAGGATAGGCCAATCCTACCACTGTTGGTAATATTTTAAACAGAAACAGATATCTGTTTCTTACCTACTATGAAACACTGTATCTGTTTCTTACCTACTATGAAACACTGCTTGGATCCCTTGTAATCAATTTGGAATGCATGCCAGCTTTAAAACACAATTCTATTAAAAACTTCCTCAGCTTTTTATCTCTGAAACAACTAGGATATGCAACACTTTTTGCTTTAAAGCTACTTATACGTCTGGAAAGATAATTCAATAGGCAGCTATATTTAGGAAAACAAAATGGTACTTCACACAAAATGATCAATCAGATGTACTCAAATGGCAGCTGCAGGGCTGAGAGGAGCCATGTACCTCCAAAGTGCTCCCACTGAGGGACTGGTCACTTGAATCAATCTTTGGCCCTACCTTTCTATCCTGATATATTGTAGGTTGACTTCTAACACCCATATTTAGAATCTAGCCAACACTCTGGCTTACCATTTTTTCACCTTCTCAAGTCAATGGCTTGGATTCCATTATAGAAACTCATTCTCATGACCACATCTTGGGATCTGTCATTCCCCAAAATTGTTCTACATCTGAAATATCAAAAAATTCCAGGACATTCCCTTTGCTCACTACTTCTAAATCTTCTCGCTCTCTCACTCCTTCACTACTGTCGTGCTTGTTCTTTTTTTAATTCCCTGGACCCTTCAACTTCCTGAGTTTGCTAGTCTGTGCCTGAACTAATTATTTTCCTTACTAATCCTTAGTTTCCTTACCATTACCCTCAGCTCACTTGTCCTTTGTCTCAAAGGCTCACATACCCTACAAATAGCCAGCTTTAGACCAATCTTCTGATGTAACTTCTCTGTAACTTTTCCTTTATTTTGGTTCTTTGGGAGAATGATAGGGAAGCTTTTAAGAGAAGGTATCTTTCATTGAAATTGGGTGAGTCATAATAAGTTCAGTAAGTCCCCTACATACGAACCTTCAAGTTGCAAACTTTCAAAGATATGAACGTGTGTTTGCATGACCATTCATGTAAATTAGTTCACGTGCCTGGTGTACATTGTCATGTGTGTGCATCCTCTACAAGTGGTTGTGCTTTTGTGTGCTTTACTGTCCAGCACTGTTGCTGTGCAACATGAGGAGCTTACTAATGAAGACCTACCTGATGAAATTGGAGGCCCAGAGAAAGGACGAAGAGAGACAAGAGGAAGAAGAAGTAACTGAAGAACTGAAGAGATTCACGACACAGGAAGTGGCAAGGGGATTTTCTTTATTTGAGGAGGCACTGTTAGTTTTTGAGGCACAGGACTCGAACATAGAACAGTACATGAAGTTTGCAGCAGCCATTCAGAATGCAATCCAGTGCTACCGTGTCATCTATGATGAGAAAAAAAGAGCTACTACCCAGACATCACTGGATCGTTTTTCAAGAGGGAAGATAGAATTGAATCTAGCAAGGAGCCAGAACCTGTGCCATCAATGTCAGGCATGAGTGAAACTGCAGCTTGCCCTCCATCTCCTATTGCTGACTATCCTCCAGCTCTACCATCTCCCACCTCCTCTCCCTCCTCCAGTCAGTAACTCTTCTTGCCAGTTCACTCGATGCCAGCCCCTGTATGCCGGCTGTTGTACTGTACTGCTGTACTATTCAAGGTACTGTACTGTAAGATTTTAAATGTTTTCTTTATTTTTTGCATTTGTTTTTTATGTATTATTTGTGTGAAAAGTATTATAAACCCATTACAGTACAGTACTATATAGGCAATTATGTTAGTTGGGTACCTAGGCTAACTTTGTTGGACTTAACAAATTGGACCATGAACACGCTCTTGGAACAGAACTTGTTTGTATGTAGGTGACTTACTGTACCCAGCTTTAAGAGGTGGAGTTCTGAAGAAGTAGCTTGCAATTCTCTTTCATTTCTCTCCTTGGAAATGATTTCATAGCTTCCTAATATTCTGTATTTATTCATTCACATCTAGAGCTATGGGGAGATAATTTGCATTCTCCTTAAGACTTCTTATGATGCTATCCCACTTTATGCAATTATGAATTAAGCAAATGTAAGAGACCATAATATAAAAATTTATAAAGTCTCAATTCATGCACAAAATTTAAAATAATACGAATCAAAATATTTTAAGATTTCTTCAGGAATTGCATAATTGCAAAGGTGGTAGCCTGAGTGAATGGTGAGCTATGTTTATGCTAAGGCCACATGGTGAAGTCTCTAGCAAGTAAAAAATATTCTCCTTATTTTGTCAGTATTTTATGAATCATACATTTGTTTATGTGCACAGTAACTTCTAAGTCAGAGTTCAGTCACTATTCTGCTGTTACTTAACCATTCATTGTCATTACAATTTAAAAGATTTTTTGTATTCTATAACAATGTAATGCAAGCATTCATTAATGGGGTGCTAGAAGCAGGGCTAAAAACATGCCTCAAAATCAATTCCTTTGATAAAGAACTTAGAAGTGAATGAACAAAACTCTAAATAAAGCCAAAGAACTGCCAGCGCATGCTGCATGCTGTGCTGTTAATGTGGAAACAAGCAACATGAGAAATACTAGAAATAATGCTGAAAAAAATAAAGCACAAATATACAACACAATAGCTAAAGATTCATGCACCCTGAGAACACATCGCACATTCTTTATATTTATGCTCTTGGGGAAACCAGTTCTTTGAATTTTGTGAGTTTTTAATTACGTGCCTTACAACTTCCTTTTGTTTGGAGATGGAGCCAAAGCCCATGTATATAAGGAAATGAGCCTGAATTGCATTTTAAAATAATATATTTGTTTCCTTGTGGGTTTTCTGATTATAAACCACCATGCTTACTACATTAGAAAATGCTAAAGATGAAGAAAATCACTTAGAATTTCACCATTCACTAGTCAACTTTACTAGCATTTTGACAGTTTCTTCAGGCTTTTTTCCTCTATACTTTTACATAGTTTGGATAAAATACACATACAATTTTGTATCTTAATGTTTTTCTTGACCTTAAATAAGAAGATTTATCAAGACAGTAAGAACTATCCATGGACTTTTCTAAAGGCTATAAAATATCTCATCATGTGATTATAACCTATTTAATTAGTACTGTCAGAGAAGAAAAAAACTTTCCTTTACAGTTCTAGGTTCTTCTGACTGGTCTAAGAATTAAACTGACATGAGACAGATTAACAGGAAAAAGTCTAATTTAATTTCATACATACAGGAACCCCACATACATGAGAAGGTCAGAGTCCCTACATACATAAGAGGTTCAAAGACAGAAAGGTAAAATAAGGTATACACGTCATCCTGAGCTAAGGAATGGGATAGGGGCCTGGAGCTTCCAAGAAAAGGAGGTTTCACAAGACAATAAGAAAAGCAGATGTTTGGCAATTAGACATTTGCCCTACCATACAGATGGGGCTACTTAGCTCAAATTTATCTCTGTAATAACTTTTTTTTTTTTCTGGGAAAAATTCCCAGTTTAAATTCTTCTAGGTAGTTAAGGGAGGAACAGTAGGTTATCTTGAACACACAGGGTCTCATGTCTTTAACTCAAAAAAATCCTCATGCAGGAGTGACAAATTTTGGGGAGGCTCAATCTGAATCCCTAGAGCACTACACCTAATACTGAAACATTAGGTAATTTCCAAGTTTTGCTGTAATACATAATTCAATGATGAGTATCTTTGGATATAAATTTTATCCCTGGTATGAACTATTTTTCTTTGGGGAAATCCTTAGGAGAATTATTAGATCAAATAGTATCTCAATTCATATCGCCAAATTCCTTTACAGAAAGATTAAAATAATTTACAATATTCCTGGCAATAGAAAAAAGTACCCATCTCACCCCACCTTTACTCAATTGAGTATTATTATTTTAAAAAATATTGCCAATTTTATTAGCAAAAAAATTTATTGCTTTAATTCATATATTCTATTATTTGTAGATTGGGATTTTCCCTGTATTTATCAGCTAGTTAATAATAATAATTTCCTACTTTGTGAACTGTCTTTATATGACCTTTGCTCATTTCCCTAGGGTTTTAACATTTTTCCGGCCAATAGGTTTGAGTTCTTTAGGTATTAAGCATATTAATCCATAAGCCATCATATATGCTTTTCTTATGGCTTGAATGCTATTTTTTAATGAGAAGAAATAAATAAGATTAAACATAACGAAAGTAGTATCATGAACAGTTTACTTCCCTAAATTGGTTATGCCACTGTTTCAAAAAACTTGTGATTATTCTCATGTTTATACTTTCAAATAATTTTCAGAATCTTAGAGTTCTGATAGAAAACAAAATCCATTGGAATTTTTAATGTAATTATATTAAATTTATAAATTTAACTTATAATTTAGTTTTCCAGTCCCCTCAAATGGTAGTTATTCCCTTGTATTTGAGATTTCTGTCTTAGTTACCTTTGGTGTATATTTATTTATTTATTTATTTTTTTTTTTTTGCAGTACGCGTGCCTCTCACTGTTGTGGCCTCTCCCGTTGCGGAGCACAGGCTCCGGACGCACAGGCTCAGCAGCCATGGCTCATGGGCCTAGCCACTCCATGGCATATGGGATCTTCCTGGACCGGGGCAAGAACCTGTGTCCCCTGCATCGGCAGGCGGACTCCCAACCACTGCACCACCAGGGAAGCCCGGTGTATATTTATTTAAAAAAAAAAAAAAAAATCTTAATGCCTTCAGTAACAATTTATTATTATCTTCTTGGAATCTCTCATGGTTTGCAGTCAGATGGCAGCTGGAGCTGCAGTCCAAGCTTATTAGGGTGGATGTCCAAGATGGCTTTGTCGCTCATAAGTCAAGCTCATCAGTGTTCCTTCTCATGGCCTCTCCCTCCAGCAGAGTAGCCTAGATTTCTTACATGGTGGCTCAGGGTTCCAAGAGTTGGAAGCCCTGAGCCACCATGTAAGAAATCTAGGCTACTCTAGATTAAAGAGTAATAATTACTCTTATTAAAGATAGCCTAGATTTGGCATAGGATTCCTTTTGCCACGTTCTATTGATCAAATCTGTCATGTGACAGCCTAAATTCAAAAGGTGGAGGAACATTTACCTCTTGCTGGGGAAGTGGTCTGTCCACCATCTTTGGAGACGAACTACCACATATTCTTTATTGATCTTTATTTGATCTAGAATTTTCTTCATAAAAGTATTTAAAATTTGTGTTGTTATAGTAGTTTGCATGTTTTTTCTTTTATAGCCTACTAAGCAGTTATTGCTAATATGAAGGAAAGATATTGCCTTTGATACATTTGATACATTTATTTATTTAGTAATCACCTTACTAACTGGTCTTATTCATTCTAGTTACTTATTTTAACATCTTGGTTCTCCTGAGAAGATAATCATACTATCTGAAAATAAAGATTTTTTTCTCCTCTTTTTCAATAGTTAAGTCTCTTATCTATTGCACCAGTTAAGACTTCCTAAAAAAGACTAATAGGAAGCAGCCTTGTTTTGCTTTTGTATAATTGTTGTATAATTTTTAAGTACAAGTTTATTGAAGTTGTAAGCTGGACATATTTTATCAACATACATATTTCCCAGAGCTAAATTAAACCACTTATTTTCATATGCTAATACAATACAAATGAATAGAAAGGTAGGTTCTTATTCCAGATAAATTGAATTTAGGGAGGGGGACAATAAAATAAGATGAGGAAGAAAGTAATATATTTTGGACACTGCAATATTTTCTCCCTGAAATCTATAAACTTATTCCCAAAATAAATCATAACCATAAAATATTCCATTAACTCCAACAAATAGCTAATATTTCTGAATAAATATAAAACATCATAAATCTCAGCATTTGTCCTTTCTTCTCAAGCATGACTATTTACACTACATGTAAAGAATCATATTAAGTACATAAATGTTTAGAATATGGCTTTTCAGCCCTCTTATACTCACACGTGGCTGATATTCATACGGTGGAGCATATTCTTCAGCATATGTTGTCAATGCACACCTAAGAAAGGTAAGTCAGTATTTAAGAAAAGAATGACTCCAAAAGAAAAATATTTAAAAATTTTAGTAGCATATGTTTTATATGCAATAAAAACATTTCAAGGAAGATTGGCCCTAGTATAAATTTAAAACTTTTAAAATTCCCAGGTCTCATTTATAGTGTTAACTAACACCAGCAAGGTGCCTTCCTTCAATTACTTCCAATTCAGCACCACCTACTATTCTCCAGTACTAATGATATGCTACCAACTCCAAGTCCCTAAGCTCAGGTGCATTCCAGACAAAGCATTCTCTTTTCCACTCACTTTCTGCTTCTCAAACCTTTTTGACCCTATGCCCCGTGTTCTCTGTTAGATGACAACTGAAAAATAAGAGAAGACAACCAGGTGGACTGAGATTACATAGCTTCCCCAACCTCCACCCCATGACACACATAGAACGGGTGAATGAAATACATCCTCCTCTCCCAAGTCTACAAACACAGCCAAGGGAAACCACGCAGTGCTAGTAATGAAGAGGATATTCATTAGAACGGGAGGCCATAAGCTGATGTCCCAAGACTCAGAGCTGGAGTTTGAACTGCCTATCAAGGGCAGGAGACATGGCCTTGGGTTCACAGACGGCACAGAGCTAAACTGCTACTTACAGCCAGGAGTCTGTAAAGGCTGTACCTCATATCAAAGAGACCAAAGAAACTCCAGCCATCAGACCAGAAACTTGCAAGAAAGTTTCTCTCTTTCAGCATTCAGAATGGGGGAAAAAATTATTCTCCTATGAGAAATTACAGTCCTGCTTCTGTTCCTGGCAATATTATGGGATTAGATAGTCAAAGAAACTCCTCTGAGAACTACACTCCTAAAAATATCGGATACAATGAAATTTAAACATTTTAACGCATGGCTGACCTGGTGGGAAAGCAGAGAACTCAACAAGTAAAAGAATTCAAAAATAATTAGGAAGTCAACTAGGAATGGTTATTGGGTACAGGTGCTAATATTTATCTGCTGGTAAGCACCAATTGCTGCCGGTCTTTCAAGGTGTGATTTCCAGAAGGGCAGCATTAGCATTATCTGGGGACTTGTAAGAAACGCAAATACTTGGAGGCTAACCCAGCTCTGAATTAGAAACTCTGGGGGTGGGCCCAGCAATCTATGTTCTAACAAGTACTCTAGGTGATTCTAAAAGTCTGAGTATTGGCAATTAAAAGAATAAAAATTAGAAGTGTAACTTTCAAACCAGCAAATAGGATATTATTTTCAAATAACAATCTAATAAAAAGCAGGAGAGGAGAATAAAAGAGAAAAATCAGAAGAACAAATTAAAATCATAAAAAATTAAATACCTTGCCAATCACAATGAAAGTAAAGGGACTAAACCCATCAGTGAAAGTATTTTCTCGAACTTAAATTGAACATCAAGTTGTATGATACAGCCCAACTCTATGCTTTTTTTTTTTTGGTTTTTGCTTTTCAAGTATAGTTGATTTATAATATTATATTAGTTTCAGGTACAGCATAGTGATTCAGTATTTTTATAGATTATACTTTATTAACAGTTATTACAGGGGGAGAGTTCCAAGAAGGTGGAGGAGTAAGACATGGAGATCACCTTCCTCCCCACAAATACATCAAAAATACATCTACATGTGGAACAGCTCCTACAGAGCACCTACTGAACGCTGGCAGAAGACCTCAGACTTCCCAAAAGGCAAGAAACTCCCCATGTACCTGGGTAGGGCAAAAGAAAAAAGAAAAAACAGAGACAAAGAATAGGGACGGGACCTGCACCTCTGAGAGGCAGCTGTGAAGGAGGAAAAGCTTCAACACACAAGGAAGCCCCTTCACTGGCACAGACGAGGGTGGTGGGAGGGAAGCTTCAGAGCCATGGAGGAGAGCGCAGCAATAGGGATGCAGAGGGCAAAGCGGAGAGACTCCCGCACAGAGGATCGGTGCCGACCAGCACTCACCAGCCCGAGAGGATTGTCTTGCTCACCCGCTGGGGCGGGCGGGGGTTGGGAGCTGAGGCTCGGGCTTCGGAGGTCAGACCCCAGGGACAGGACTGGGGTTGTTGGCGTGAACACAGCCTAAAGGGGGTTAGTGCGTCACAGCTAGCCGGGAGGGAGTCCGGGAGAAACTCTGGAACTGCCTAAGAGGCAAGAGACCATTGTTTCGGGGTGTGTGAGGAGAGGGGATTCAGAGCACCGCCTAAACGAGCTCCAGAGACAAGCGCGAGCCACGGCTATCAGCGCGGACCCCAGAGACGGGCATGAGACGCTAAGGCTGCTGTTGCCACTAAGAAGCCTGTGTGCGAGCACAGGTCACAATCCACACCTACCCTCCCGGAAGCCTGTGCAGCCTGCCACTGCCAGGGTCCCGGGATCCAGGGACAACTTCCCCAGGAGAACACACGGTGAACCTCAGGCTGGTGCAACGTCACACTGGCCTCTGCCGCCGCAGGCTCACCCCACATTCCGTACCCCTCCCTCCCCCTGGCCTGAGTGAGCCAGAGCCCCCGAATCAGCTGCTTCTTTAACCCCGTCCTCTCTGAGCAAAGAACAGACGCCCTCAGGTGACCTACACGCAGAGGCGAGGCCAAATCCAAAGCTGAACCCCGGGAGCTATGCGAACAAAGAAGAGAAAGGAAATTTCTCCCAGCAGCCTCAGGAACAGCGGATTAAATCTCCACAATCAGATTGATGTACCCTGCACCTCTGGAATAGCTGAATAGACAACAAATCATCCCAAAATTGAGGCAGTGGACTTTGGAAGCAACTGTAGACTTGGGGTTTGCTTTCTGCATCTAAGTTGTTTCTGGTTTTAGGTTTATCTTAGTTTAGTATTTAGAGCTTCCTATCATTGGTAGATTTGTTTATTGATTCTGTTGCTTTCTTCCTTTTTTTTATATACATATATATATTTTTCCTTTTTCTCCTTTTATGAGTGTGTATGTGTATGCTTCTTTGTGTGATTTTGTCTGTATAGCTTTGCTTTTACTATTTGTCCTAGAGTTCTGTCTGTCCAGAGTTTTTTTTTTTTTTTAGTATAGTTTTTAACGCTTGTTATTATTGGTGGATTTGTTTTTTGGTTTGGTTGCTCTCTCTTTCTTTCTTTTTCTTTATTACTTTTTAATTTTTTTAAGTTTTAATAATTTCTTTTATTTTTTAATTTACTAATTTTATTTTTTCCTTTCTTTTTTTTCCCTCCCTTTTCTTCTGAGCCATGTGGCTGATGGGGTCTTGGTGCTCCAGCCGAGTGTCAGGCCTGAGCCTCTGAGGTGTGAGAGCCGAGTTCAGGACATAGGTCCACCAGAGACCTCCTGGCCCCGCATAATATCAAACAGCAAAAGCTCTCTCAGAGCTCTGCATCTCAACACTAAGACCCAGCTCCATTCAATGACCAGTAAGCTACAGTGCTGGACACCCTATGACAAACAACTAGCAAGACAGGAACACAACACCACCCATTAGCAGAGAGGCTGCCTAAAATCATAAGTTCACAGATACCCCAAAACACAACACCAGATGTGGTCCTGCCCACCAGAAAGACAAGATTCAACCTCAACCACCAGAACACAGGCACTAGTCCGCTCCACCAGGAGGCCTACAAAACCCACTGAAGCAACCTTACCCACTGGGGGCAGACATCAAAAACAATGGGAACTATGAACCTACAGCCTGAAGAAAGGAGACCCCAAACACAGTAAGTTAAACAAAATGAGAAGACAGAGAAATACACAGCAGATGAAGGAGCAAGGTAAAAACCCACCAGACCAAACAAATGAAGAGGAAATAGGCAGTCAACCTGAAAAAGAATTCAGAGTAATGATAGTAAAGATGATCCCAAATCTTGGAAATAGAATGGAGAAAATAAAAGAAACGTTTAACAAGGACCTAGAAGAACTAAAGATGAAACAAACAATGATGAAACAGCACAATAAATGAAATTAAAAATTCTCTAGAAGGAATCAATACCAGAATAACTGAGGCAGAAGAAAGGGTAAGTGACCTGGAAGATAAAATAGCAGAAATAACTACTGCAGAGCAGAATAAAAACAAAAGAATGAAAAGAATTGAGGACAGTCTCACAGACCTCTGGGACAACATTAAACGCACCAACATTCGAATTATAGGGGCCCCATAAGAAGAGGAGAAAAAGAAAGGGACTGAGAAAATATCTGAAGAGATTATAGTTGAAAACGTCCCTAATATGGGACAGGAAATAGTCAATCAAGTCTGGGAAGCACAGAGAGTCCCATACAGGATAAATCCAAGGAGAAACATGCCAAGACACATATTAATGAAACTATCAAAAATTAAATACTAACAAAAAATATTAAAAGCACCAAGGGAAAAGCAACAAATAACATACAAAGGAATCCCCATAAGGTTAAGAGCTGATCATTCAGCAGAAACTCTGCAAGCCAGAAGGGAGTGGCAGGACATATTTAAAGTGATGAAAGAGAAAACCTACAACCAAGATCACTCTATTCAGCAAAGATCTCATTCAGATTCGACGGAGAAATTAAAACCTTTACAGACAAGCAAAAGCTGAGAGAATGCAGCACCACCATACCAGCTTTACAACAAATGCTAAAGGAACTTCTCTAGGCAGGAAACACAAGAGAAGGAAAAGACCTACAATAACAAACCCAAAACAATTTAAAAAGTGGTAATAGGAACACACATATCGATAAATATTATAAATGTAAATAGATTAAATGCTCCGACCAAAAGACATAGACTGGCAGAATGGATACAAAAACAAGACCCGTATATATGCTGTCTACAAGAGACCCACTTCAGACCTAGGGACACAAACAGACTGAAAGTGAGGGGATGGAAAAAGATATTCCATGCAAATGGAAATCAAAAGAAAGTTGGAGTAGCAATTCTCATACGAGACAAAATAGACTTTAAAATAAAGACTATTACAAGAGACAAAGAAGGACACTACATAATGATCAAGGGATCAATCCAAGAAGAAGATATAACAATTGTAAATACTTATGCACCCAACATAGGAGCACCTCAATACTTAAGGCAAATGCTAACAGCCATAAAAGGGGAAATCGACAGTAACACAATCATAGTAGGGGATTTAACACCCCACTTTCACCAATGGACAGATCATCCAAAATGAAAATAAATAAGGAAACACAAGCTTTAAATGATACATTAAGCAAGATGGACTTAATTGATATTTACAGGACATTCCATCCAAAAACAACAGAATAAACTTTCCTCTCAAGTGCTCATGGAACATTCTCCAGGACAGATCATATCTTGTGTCACAAATCAAGCCTTGGTAAATTTAAGAAAATTGAAATCGTATCAAGTGTCTTTTCCAACCATAACGCTATGAGACTAGATATAAATTACAAGAAAAAAATACTGTAAAAAATACAAACACATGGACGCTAAACAATACGCTAATAAATAACCAAGAGAACACTGAAGAAATCAAAGAGGAAATCCAAAAATACCTAGAAACAAATGACAGTGAAAACACAACAGCCCAAAACCTATGGGATGCAGCAAAAGCAGTTCTAGGAGGGAAGTTTATAGCAATACAATCCTACCTCAAGAAACAAGAAACATCTCAAATAAACAACCTAACCTTACACCTAAAGCAAGTAGAGAAAGAAGAACAAAAAAACCCCAAAGTTGGCAGAAGTAAAGAAATCATAAAGATCAGATCAGAAATAAATGAAAAAGAAATGAAGGAAACAATAGCAAAGATCAATAACACTAAAAGCTAGTTCTTTGAGAAGATAAACAAAATTGATAAACCACTAGCCAGACTCATCAAGAAAAAATGGGAGAACACTCAAATCAATAGAATTAGAAATGAAATAGGAGAAGCAACAACTGACACTGCAGAAATACAAAGGATCATGAGAGATTACTACAAGTAACTCTATGCCAATAAAATGGACAACCTGGAAGAAATGGACAAATTCTTAGAAAAGCACAACCTCCAGAGACTGAACCAGGAAGAAATAGAAAACATGAACAGACCAATCACAAGCACTGAAATTTAAACTGTGATCGAAAACAAAAGCCCAGGACAGATGGATTCACTGGCGAATTCTATCAAACATTTAGAGAAGAACTAACACCTATCCTTCTCAAACTCTTCCAAAATATAGCAGAGGGAGGAACACTCCCAAACTCATTCTACAAGGCCACCATTTCCCTGATACCAAAACCAGACAAAGATATCACAAAAAAAGAAAACTACAGATCAATATCACTGATGAACACAGATGCAAAAATCCTCAACAAAATACTAGCAAACAGAACCCAACAGCACATTAAAAGGATCATACCTCATGATCAAGTGGGGTTTATCCCAGGAATGCAAAGATTCTTCAATATATGCAAATCAATCAATGTGATATACCATATTAACAAACTGAAGGAGAAAGGCCATATGATCATCTCAATAGATGCAGAAAAAGCTTTTGACAAAATTCAACATCCATTTATGTTAAAAACTCTCCAGAAAGCAGGCATACAGGGAACTTACCTCAATGTAAGAGAGGTCCTATATGACAAACCGACAGCCAACATCGTTCTCAATGGTGAAAAACTGAAACCATTTCCACTAAGATCGGGAACGAGACAAAGTTGCCCACTCTCACCACTATTATTCAACATAGTTTTGCAAGTTTTAGCCACAGCAATCAGAAAAGAAAAAGAAATAAAAGGAATCCAAATTGGAACAGAAGAAGTAAAACTGTCACTGTTTGCAGATGACATGATACTATACATAGAGAATCCTAACGATGCTACCAGAAAACTACTAGAGCTAATCAGTGAATTTGGTAAAGTAGCAGGATACAAAATTAATGCACAGAAATCTCTGGCATTCCTATACACTAATGATGAAAAATCTGAAAGAGAAATTATGGAAACACTCCCATTTACCATTGCAACAAAAAGAATAAAATACCTAGGAATAAAACTACTTAAGGAGATAAAAGACCTGTAATGCAGAAAACTGTAAGACACTGATGAAAGAAACTAAAGATAATACAAACATATGGAGAGATATACCATGTTCTTGGATTGGAAGAATCAACATTGTGAAAATGATTCTACTACCCAAAGCAATCTACAGGCTCAATGCAATCCCTATCAAACTACCAATGGCATTTTTCACAGAACTAGAACAAAATATTTCACAATTTGTATGGAAACACAAAAGATCCTAAATAGCCAAAGCAATCTTTTTTCTTTTTTTTTTTTTCAGTACGCGGGCCTCTCACTGTTGTGGCCTCTCCTGTCACGGAGCACAGGCTCCAGACGCGCAGGCTCAGTGGCCATGACTCACGGGCCCAGCCACTCCGCAGCATGTGGGATCTTCCTGGACTGGGGCATGAACCCGTGTCCCCTGCATTGGCAGGTGGACTCTCAACCACTGCACCACCAGGGAAGCCCGCCAAAGCAATCTTGAGAAAGAAAAATGGAGCTGGAGGAATCAGTCTCCTGGATTTCTGACTATACTACATATCTACAGTAATCAAGACAGTATGGTACTGGCACAAAAACAGAAATATACATCAATGGAACAGAATAGAAATCCCAGAGATAAACCCATGCACATATGGTCACCTTATTTTTGATAAAGGAGGCAAGAACATACAATGGAGAAAAGATAGCCGCTTCAATAAGTGGTGCTGAGAAAACTGGACAGCTACATGTAAAAGTATGAAATTAGAACACTCCCTAACACCATACACAAAAATAAACTCAAAATGGATTAAAGACTTAAATGTAAGGCCAGACACTACAAAACTCTTAGAGGAAAACATAGGCAGAACACTCTATGACATAAATCACAGCAAGATCCTATTGACCCACCTCCTAGAGAAATGGAAATAAAAACAAAAATAAACAAATGGGACCTAGTGAAACTTAAAAGCTTTTGCACAGCAAAGGAAACTATACACAAGACCAAAAGACAACCCTCAGAATGGGAGAAAATATTTGCAAACAAAGCAACTGCCAAAGGATTAATCTCCAAAATTTATAAGCAGCTCATGCATCTCAATATCAAAAAAACAAACAACCCAATCCAAAAATGGGTGGACGACCTAAATAGACATTTCTCTAAGGAAGGCATACAGATGGCCATGAGGCACATGAAAAGATGCTCAACATCACTAATTATTAGAGAACTGCAAATCAAAACCACAATGAGGTATCACCTCACACCAGTCAGAAAGGCCATCATCAAAAAATCTACAAACAATAAATGCTGGAAAGGGTGTGGAGAAAAGGGAATGCTCTTGCATTGTTGTTGGGGATGTAAATTGATACAGCCACTATGGAGAACAGTATGGAGGTTCCTTAAAAACTAAAAATGGAACTACCATACGATACAGCAATCCCACTACTGGGCATATACCCTGAGAAAACCAAAATTCAAAAAGAGTCATGTACCACAATGTTCATTGCAGCTCTATTTACAACAGCCAGGACATGGAAGCAACCTAAGTTTCCATCGACAGATTAATGGATAAAGAAGATGTGGCACATATATACAATGGAATATTACTCAGCCATAAAAAGAAACAAAATTGAGTTATTTGTAGTGAGGTTGATGGACCTAGAGTCTGTCATACAGAGTGAACTAAGTCAGAAAGAGAAAAACAAATACTGTATGCTAACATATATATATGTAATCTAAAAAAACCCAAAAAACAAAAAACACATAGTTCTGAAGAACCTAGGGGCAGGACAGGAATAAAGATGCAGATGTTGAGAATGGACTTGAGGACACAGGGAAGGGGAAGAGTAAGCTGGGAGAAAGTAAGAGAGTGGCATGGACTTATATATACTACCAAACATAAAATAGGTAGCTAGTGGGAAGCAGTCGAATAGCACAGGGAGATTAGCTCGGTGCTTTGTGACCACCTAGAGGGGTGGGATAGGTAGGGTGGGTGGGAGACACAAGAGGGAGAAGATATGGGGATATATGTATACGTATAGCTGATTCACTTTGTTGTAAAGCAGAAACTAACACACCATTGTAAAGTAATTATACTCCAATAAAGATGTTAATCAATCAATCAATAAAATAACATGGGGAAAAAAAAAAAAGACGGCATCCTTCCCTAATGGGAAAATACTAAGAACAAGTCTAAGACTAGAGGATTTGAACATTGACTTTCCAAGAAAAAGACTTGGAAAGTATGCAAGACTATAACAGCAGTCTTGGGAAGGCACTGCTCTGGCGACTAACGAGGTAAAGAAAAATAAGAAATCAAGCCCAGAAATTAAGGGTCCTAGAACCACCACTCTTCTAAAAAAGATGCCATTAATGAAATAAAGTTCACTTCACTGATTCTACAGAAGAAGGCACTCTTGAACCAAGATATTGAGGAAACTGTCCAACCTTCTCATTCCCCCGCTGTACAATTACCTGATTGCTACTAGTCCAAGAAAATTCAACATACTTAAACAGCAAAGGGCAACATTACTATGAGAAGAAAACAGTAAATGAAAATCAAAACTAAGCTGATGAAAATCCTCCCCAGAAACATTTTCCCAAATAGTCACAGAAGTCCATCAGCATTTCTATTCAATGATGTACTAGAGATTCTAGCAAATACCGTAATATAAGAAAAAGAAGAAAAGAAGAAAACTGCAATGGAAGAACAATATTTTCATTTTCCAACAGATGATAAGGTTGTATGTTAGAATACCCATGAGAATCTACAAATAAAAGGAGGCAAGTTCCAGGAAGGTTGTTGGATACAAGATCAATATACAAAAGTATCATAGCAATACACCAGCAACAAGAAATTAGAAAGTGTAATTAAAGTGGTAAAATCCCACTTATAATTGCAATAAAATCTCTAAGCTTCCAATAGGAATACAACTAATGTAAGATTGACATTTATGGAGAAAATTTATTAAAATGTTTAAAGGACATAAAATAACTCCTTTATTTATGATGGATGACTCAATGTATGTTACATATGTATATGTATATATATATACATATATAATTTCTAAAAGGTTTACTGTCTGACATTTTATATAGGTCTTGATTAAATTATAATTTAAAAGTCCTATTGCTAAAAAGACAGTATAAACAGAGTTACAAGAGAAGGTATAGACTAGAAGAAGGTATTACAAAATTAACCAACACAAGATTAGTACCGAGAATAAAAAATTATTATAAATCAATAAAAGACAAAATCCCATAAAAATGGATTTTTTAAATAACTAGCCAATTCACAGTAGAAGAAATTAGAATGGCTAATTATTATTTGAAAATAAATTCAGGCTTAAATTTCAGTCTTAAATTCAGTAATTAGTGAAATGCAAAGTAAAACAACAATGATGTACCATTTTATATCCATTAGACTGTTAAAAAGGAAAAATTTTCTACAATGTTGATAAGGATATGAAACAATAAACATATTCATACACTACTGGTGGCAATATTTTTCAAAATTGAAGGTGCACATATCGTAATACCCAGCAATTCTATTTCTGAGTATAAAGAAACCCTTGCATATATACTCAAGGAGACAAGTATACAGACACTCAATGAAGCTTTATTTGTAATAGTGAAATTTTGGAAATTAATGTTCATCAATAGGGTGGATATATGGATGGCTAGATAAATCATTTCTCAAAAAAATTATGAAGCAAATATGGTAAAAATATTAAGTTACATTATAACTGGCTAATGAGTAGATGGGTGTTTGAAAGTATTTTATATGGAAATATTCCATCTTAAAATGTTTAAGTGTGAATAGATGACAACGAACTTGTTTCCCTGCTTTATTCTCATCTAAAGTTATGACTCAAATGATATAATTATCAGGCAAATATCAGAGTTTGCTTTAGGCAGGCTGACCTTGCAAGCCAGCATCCGGCATCTCTCAACTCACTCATCAGGCGTTTTTCACAGGCAGAAACCCATTCCCCATGTTCAGGCTCTTCTCCCTCTCTTTATTTTCACCTCCCAGCACAGAGTCTGATACAAGGTAGCACTGAAAAATATTTACTAAATGAATAAAGCAATAAAAATAAAATTAAAATATAAAGAGATATCGATTTACCACAATGAGAATTCAAAGTAAATAGAGGCAGAAGATTATTCAATTATCTTTTTGAAAAGGCAATGTAGTTTGACCAAATGGAAACCTTTACAGCACTGAATGATGAATTTCAGTCAGTTACAGTTACTTATAAACTCTTTGTGATTCCCCCTTCCTTTTTTTATAAATTTGAAGAAGGGGGTAACAATCTTTAAGTGATATATTTAATCAAATTTGTCTTTTGAGAATAAAAATATGAAAAACCAACATGGATCTTCCTCTTAGATATCAGCTTAAAGTTGTAGCCAAATAAATAATATAAGGAAGGAAAGATCAAGTCCATTAGAAGAGAAATGGCCTTCAGAGAAACTCAGGAGAGCAAAAGGGGAGAAAGATAAGAGAGGCATTGGTTCTAGGCATATCCTGGGGAAGAGGTGCTCTGGCTCATAAATAGACCTCTCTGGTTATAGGAAGAGAGCTGGAGTATATCAATGTCAGGGCTCCAATCCAACTTATGGTAGCCAACAATGAGTTTAATTCACGTCTGGAGCCACAGGAGCAAGCCTATGCCATGTGGCCCTCCTCTACCACTCCATCACTATCCATAGCTGATAGGTCCAAATGTCAGCCTCCAGCCCATGTCAGTCAGAGATCTCCCATGGGATTTCTTAATAGACACCAATGGGAAAGGGTCAGTCACTCTCCTGTGATGAGAACCATGGGATGTAATGTCCCTACACTCAGAGGGAGCAAATGAAGCCAACAGGAAGAGAATCCTGGACGTTTTCTAGTCCTGATTCCAGCAGTCTCTGAAGCCCAGCTCTTCAATGGACCTTCCCAGAGTTCCATGAGGTATTCCAATACTGTTTTTAATTAACTCCCTTTTTGGTCCAAGATAATTTTAATTGTGCCTTCTCTCACTTACTACCAAAAGAGTCTTATTACAATCAGTCAGTCAAAGTCTGAGGCCATTGATCATTGTAAACATATAACCAACTCCCTTCACTCTGATTCCAAGCAAACTGGCAACCATTTGATTACAGTTTGGCTTTCTATACAGTTTTTTTTTTTTTTACTGAGAGAGAATGCTTTTATTAGGCTGACATGACTAGTGTGCTTGAAGATTTTATTTCTCATTATAAATTAACTAATTAGAATTCTGGCTTTTCTTGTGAGTTTAATGAGCACAAGTCAGTTTCCATGAGTCAGATAAATTGTGAAGCACAGATAAAATTGTCTTCCTGGAAATGTAAAACTAAAGACCAGATGCTGGTAAATTCACCAAGATAATGCCACCATGAAAGGACGCTTGGAAGTTTGCCAGCTGGCTTTCACCCAGCACCACCCACAGTTTGCCACATATGCCCTCTTCAACCTTTAACAGTTGTAAGGTAGAGAACAACTAAAGGTGTTTTGTAAGATGAGAAAGGAAAAGGAGTCTGATATTGAAGTTATCATTAAAGCCATGGTATTATTTAAAATACCTAGAGCTGCAATAACACCAGTGGTAACGTGTGATTCTGTGACAAGATGATGTACCAAAATCTAGGACAAGATGATGTACCCTGGAATCACGGTTTCTTAAATCTGGAAGAACTTTAAAGGTCAACTGATTCTTTTCTGTTTTGTCAAGAGAAGGGGCAGATATTTTCTTACCCACCTTCCCAGCAGCCAGAATAATGGCATGTGACATCTATTCAACAAATCAGATGGTCCCACCTAAAAATCTGCATCTAAGTTAGTAACTCAAAGAAGCAGAGAATTAATTTGGAATTAATCCGATTACTGGCAGCAGTAGAAGCAGCATCCATTATTTAGAATGAGTACAGCCACAGAGGGCCACGAATTCTACTTGACTCTGTGTGGTACTAGGGAAGGGGGATCTTACAGCCACTCTGGGAAATTCTGTCTCATTCTCGACAAGCAACCATCATTAAAAAAAAAAAATCTCATATTGAGCTAAAATGGATATCCCTGTCATTTCCTCCTTCTATTTACTAAGGAAGCCATGAAGACCAAATCCGACAGTTCTTCCACAACTGCTGAATGCCAGGACTATTTTTCAGAAAACAACATTGAAGAAGCCAGTGGGAAAGAGGTGGGGAGGAAAGATGAAGTGGAGGATAATTTGAATCTGCTTTTACTCCTGATCCAAGCCAAGCCCTGACTTAGTTCCCTAGCAGTTTAGAAGCAGTATTCCCCTCCCATCAAGAACACAGAGCTCTGAACCCAGAGATTCTAGTCTCTGCTTTACAACCAAGTGGTCATGGGGCCTTGAGCAAGTAATTTAAACCCTGTGCATCTTAATTTCCCTTATTAGTATCCAATCTATATATATTTATAGAAGGGATGGATTAATTAATGAGGAGTTGGAGTCCTTTATTGCCTCTGTGCTTTGATTTACTCATCTATACAATTAATAAAATACTTACCCAAATGACCTTGTAATGAATGTTAGGAGGAAAGGGATAGTGGACAATGCGTGTGAAAGTACTTTGAAGGATACGGAGCACTCTATCCGCTTAAGCATGAAAGACAGCGTACTATAGTGGTTAAGAGCAACACAGCCTCTGCAGTCAGACAGACCAGACATGAATTTAAAGCCCAGCTCTGGTGCTTACTAGGTAAGGAACTTTTGGAAAGTTACTTTACCTCTCTGAACCCCTTTGTAATGGAGATAGGTGCAGCCTCCATTTCAAAGAATGAGAATTAAATGAAATAAGGTACGAAAGCCCTTAGCTCAGTGCCAGACACATAGTATGTGCTCATTAACACTAGAAGAAAAAAACAATACTGCAATGATATTAAGTAACAGTAGAAGAACATGACTTACTTTGCATTTTAATTGGATTATTCAAGCTGCTGGATGGAGAATGGTTTGAAACGGACAAGACTGGAGGCAGAGGAACTAGCAGCTGGGTCTGGGTCAGTGACCTCTCTTAGGCTCCAGTCTCAAATATCCACTTGCTATCTGACATTTGCTCTTCTTCCCATCTTCACTGCCTCAATGAATGGCCCCATTAACCCCCAGTTGCCTAAGCCAGAAGCCTGGTATTCTACCTCGAGTCTTCTTTACCCTCATAACTAACCAATCATCCAGTAAATGTCTATTCCTCTCTTTTAATACATCTAAAATCTGAACCTTTTTTCCCTCCACACTACCATCACTAAAGCTCAGGCCCTTATTATGTCTTGCCTTGATTAGTTCAACAGTCTTCTGACTGTAGTCTCAGGTGCCTACTAATCTGTTGTCTGCTTTATGAACACAAATCTGATCATTCCTACACCACACTTGAAAACCTTTCACTCCTGCCTGCAAGATAAAGTCCAAATTCCTTAACATAGCTTTCAGGCCCTGCTTGCTTTGTCCCCAGCATCCCTCTCCAACTTTAGCTGTCATCAGTGCAAACATGTACTCTGTGAACCAGGTATGCCCATCATAGGTCCCACTCCTCCCTGCCTTTATATGGCCTATATCCTCTGCCCGGGGTGTCCTTCTCTCCTGTTGGTCTGGCTAACTCCAACTCCTATTTCATGATTCAACTCAGGTATCACTATGTTTACCCTAGCATGTTGTAGGGTATAAGTTGGCTTATTTGATCCCTATTCCAACCTCCCTTCTCCCTTGTCTTTCTCTAATTAGAAGACTCTTGTAGCCAAGGGTGGCCATCTCACAATCTATCCAATAGATGTAAAATGAAGATCCTGAAGAGGGTTTCCTTTATCTCTTTGTTTTCCCACGTCTTCCTTTCTAGAACAGATTGCTGTTGGGAGACATAGTAACCATCTTGAGAGTATGGGGATGAAAGCTACCTAGCAAAGCTGGTAGAGAAGAAAGACAAAAAGACCTTGTATCCTTGATGACATTGTTTAGGTGCCACATCAGTCTTGAACTCCCTTATATTTCATGCTAGATGAACAAATTCTTTAATTATTCAAGTTGCTACTAGTTAGGTTTTCTGTTACTTTCAGTCAAGTATATTCCTTACTAATACATGAGTATTGACTGGTTAATTTTCTGTTTCATATATGAGATAATGAGCTACTTCAGGAATGGGGGTGTCTTTTGTCTCTATACTCCTAATACATAATAGGCACTCATTAAATGTTTATGTTGAAAGAATAAACTCAGATATGTGGCACAAATATAATTTCTTCAGGCCTAATAACTTTTGGAAGCCATTTGAAAACAATATATTGTTCTTACATGTTAGGGTAATAATTTAACTATGTAAGTAGCAAATATGGGACCAAATTAAATATGGATAGCAGCAAAGATTTCTGTAATTCTGGAAAGTTCTTATTCCTGTGAAACCACCTCTGTGGCTCAAAGATGCATAACATAGTACTATCCACTGGGACCCACTAAAGACTTATTTTAAGTAATTATAAATAATGATAAATTTATGACAATCACATAAACTTCCAATATTATAAAGAGTAATACTAGTAATAGAGGCTCATCATTAATGGCCATGGGATAAAAGGAAATGGGATTAAATATAAATTACACAACATTGACATTTTGAAAACCTTTACCACTCATTTGTTTTATTAGCTCATCAGTTTCAAAAGTTTGAACTGCTTGCATGCCTGATGGATTAGCAATGACAAAACTATACCAATAGGCCAAATAACGGTAGAAGTAGCCATGTAATCATGGTAGTTAGAGACATGAAGTTTGTTTTAATTACCTATTGCTGTGGCTTAAATGTTCCTGACTTAAAATAACAACCATGTTATTACCTCTGATTATTATGTAAGATGATGGGCTCAGCTGGGTGGTTTTTCTGCTCCATGTGATGTCAGTTAGAGCTACAGTCATCCAGGTATTTGACTAGACTGTAATATCCAAGATAGTTCACTCACATGGCTGGCAGCTGGTTTTGTCTGTTGTCTGGGAGCTCAGTTGGAGCTGTCAAATACAGTGTCTTAGTTCTCCACCATGTGGCTTGGGTTACTTATAGCATGTTAGCTAGAGTCCAAGAATCAGAAAGCAACAACTACCAGTCCCTTTAAGGTCTGCACTCAGAAGTCTGAGGACGTCAGTTCTGCTACCTTCTATTGATCAAAGCCAGTCATAAGGCCAGCTCAGAATAACCTCTGCCTCTTCAATGGAGCTGTAGCATGCATGTACAGAGAGGGAAGGAACTGTTGGCGGCCACCTCGGGAGACAAGTGACCACACTTTCACCAGTACTTCCTTCAAGAGTTTGGTGCTCAAGGCTAAATGTAGCAATTATCAGCTCTGGGTTTACAAAGGAAAGTGATATTCAGAGTCTTAGTTGATCTATCATTCAGAGAAGCAGCTTAGTAGAGTAGCTAAGACCATGAACTTTGAGGTATGACTGTCTCAGTTAAAATCCTGGCTCATTATTACTTACCAGCTGTGAGAGTCTGAACATGTTACTTGACTTCTCTGTACCTTTTTTCCCCCCTCCATAGAATGTAGATGATGATGGAACCAACTCACAGAGTTTTTATAAGGAGTAAATAAGTCAGCACATGTAAAACTCTTATAATGGTGCCTGGCACATAATAAACACCATGTAAGTATTTGCTATTATTAGTATTACTCAAGTTATAAGTTATTCAAGCTTGATGACGAGAAAAAAAAGGGGAAATACCAGCTCACATAAAAAGAATATAATCGGAACTCTTTTTCCACACCTCTGCTTAGCTTCATTTACAGATAGATGCTCCACTAGCAGCAAGACGCCCTCTGTAACTTGTCACCTGGAGCACTAGAGGGCACCTTGCTCAAAACTCTGATTACTATCCTAGAGTGCTTTCTGATTGGCCTGGCCTGGGTCATATGCCCAACACTTGGGTTTGTGGGGAGGTGGGAGTGGAGAACAGAATCAGCCCATTTATCATACAGACTAACTGGACTGCACTGAATGGGAGAGAGAATGTTATCCGAAAGAAGAAAGCTGGACACACAGAAATAAAAGGTCCTACAACAAATAAGAAGGGGAATCAACAAAAAGATACATGCACCCATATGTTCATAGCAGCACTATTCATAATAGCCAAGACATGGAGACAACCTAAATATCCATCGACAGATGAATGGATAAAAAAGATGTGGTATCTATACACAATGGAATATTAGCCATAAAAATGAATGAAATAACACCATTTGCAGCAACATGGATGGACACAGAGATTATCATACTAAGTGAAGTAAATCAGAAAGAGAAAGACAAATACTATATGATATCACTTATATGCGGAATCTAAAATGTGACACAAATGAACTTATCTACAAAACAGAAACAGACTCACAGACATAGAGAACAGATTTGTGGTTTGCCAAGGAGGAGGGATGGATTGGGAGTTTGGGTTTAGCAGATGCAAACTATTATATATAGAATGGATTAAAAAACAAGGTCCTACTGTATAGCACAGGGAACTATACTCAATATTCTGTGATAAACCATAATGGAAAAGAATATGCAAAAGAATATACATAAGTGTATATATATATACCCATATATGTGTATGATATATATATATCTGAATCACTTTGCTGTACAACAGAAATTAACACAACATTGTAAATCAACTATACTTCAATAAAATAATTTTTTTTTAAAAAGAAAGGGTATCAAGAATTGAATTCAAAGGACTTCCCTGGTGGCGCAGTGGTTAAGAATCCCCCTGACAATTCAGGGGACACGGGTTCAATCCCTGGTCCAGGAAGATCCCACATGCCATGGAGCAACTAAGCCCCTGTGCCACAACTACTGAGCCTGCATTCCAGCGCTCACACACCACAACTACTGAGCCCACGCACCTAGAGCCCGTGCTCCACAACAAGGGAAGCCACCGCAATGAGAAGCCCCCGCACCACTGCGAAGAGTAGCCCCCACTTGCCACAACTAGAGGAAGCCCGCGCACAGCAACGAAGACCCAACACAGCCAAAAATAAATAAATTAAAAAAAAAATAGAATTGAATTCAGGTCTGTCTCATTCTCATTCCATAGTCTTTTCACCACACCATTCTCCTGTCCACATTTTCTTTGTTGTTATCCTCATCACCATCACCATAGGGCAATTTCTAAACTCTTTTTCTTATGGACAAATGTCCAACAACTGGGTGGTATTTTACCAAGAGACAAGCCACAACACAAGCGCCTGAGTAGAAAAGAAAGTAAATGCCTTGCACTTTGAGAAAAAACAAACAACAAAAAAAAAACCTCCTGCTATTCATATTCAGTCCCTTTCCTCTGAAGAGGGCTAAAGGTTTTGTAAATGTTAAATGCTCCAGTGAGAGGAGTAAATTGAGAGAGTTTAAACTGTGGCCTAAGCTTGCTACTGCTGCTGTGAGGCAATCACTCTACACACATATCGATAAGTGCTCTCTGCCAACAATGAAAACTTAACCGTCTGAACTCCTTTTTTTTTTTTTTTTTTTTTTTTTTTTTTTTTGCGGTACGTGGGCCTCTCACTGTTGTGGCCTCTCCTGTTGCGGAGCACAGGCTCCGGATGCGCAGGCTCAGTGGCCATGGCTTACGGGCCCAGCCGCTCCGCGGCATGTGGGATCTTCCCGGACCGGGGCACGAACCCGCGTCCCCTGCATTCGCAGACGGACTCTCAACCACTGCGTCACCAGGGAAGCCCCTCACCTACTTTTTGGCCGCATTTAACTTTTCCATTTATGTGACTACAGATGCCTTTCTTCTTTAGAACCATAAAATTTTAGAGCAGGAAAGGACTTTACAGATTAATTGGTTCAATCCTCTCATTTTCCAGATGGAAACAACTGGAGCCCAGAGAGGGTTATTAGCCTGCACAAAGTCACATAGCAGGTTTAGTATAGGTCCCAAAGTAGAATCCAGGTCTCCTATTTTCCTACACCCTTTCTTAAAAACCACACTATGTCCAAAAAGCTACCCAGTGATCTAAAACACTACTAATTTCTTTCTTCTCCCGTCATGTGGATCACATAAATGTTTGGATGATTCTGGAAACTAGACATTTATCATAAAATTTCAACAATAAACACTAATCACTACCACCAGACGGCAATGAAATTTAGCAAAAATGACAGGACACATTAGTTAGAGCTGACCTTATGAGAGGTCTACCTTGCTTCTTCTCTATCCTCTAGTAGGTGGTCAGTACTTCTGGGCTGACCTCAAACTGACCCAGGAGCCCATGGACCTGCTTCTCACCCAGCAAATATTCTATGCCAGAATTGGCTTTTTCCCGTTAAAAAAAAAAAAAAGAACTTCTCCTGTGAACCATTATCCCAGGACCACATACAGTTATATATGTATATTTAAATAAGGGTTTCTGAGAAATATGATCTTAAAATTATATTTATACTATATCTCTTTCAAAATTGGATTTGCTTTATATAGTTTTTGTTCTGTTGTTCTATCATTTTGCTTTCTGGTTTTTTGTTTGTTAAATGGTCACAGACACAGTCGAGATATTATATGCGGAAAACCTTACTTCTTAGAATAAATCAGCTACAACTGTCTGGTTCTACAGACGAATCATGTGATTTTGTATTAGATAATCAGACATCGAGGAGGCTTCTGATAATTAGTGAGTGAGTTTTCCATGCCTCATAAAGAGTACTTCCAAATTAAGTGAACGTTCCTTGAGGATTCTTGAGAACAAGGTAGGAGGGCAAAGACAGACTCTTAAATTAACTTACATCTTCGTGTTCCCATCCACTTTTCCTATGTGCCTTAAAGGCAATGTGCCTCACTACTTTTCTACAACTTTAAAGTCTCTATCCATGTCGTAAAAGTAATGTGTGTTAGAGACCCCTAAACATGCAGCTGTATCCATTTGAGACCATAAGAGCACTGTTAATGTCTAAGAGGTCTTTGAGCCTCCTTGATTTCACCCCTTCCATCACTGGCCAATGCCAATTTCTTGGTAACTCACTGATGCGATCGACTGTGAAGAGAAGCAATAACTCTAGTTCTGGATGAGCTCAATCTAGCCTCAAAGCATACTGATCTCATTTTTAAAGTGTAAGTCATCAATATCACTTTTGGTCTCAACCTGACTGTTCCATATATTGGATTTGTTTAAAATTTATCTCCATCTGTGACATATGTGGAAGGAATTATCCACCAAGCCCTTTTCTCTAGTTTAGGTGAGAAGTGAAAAGTCCAGTGGTGTCAAACATTCTAGTTGTTCTGATTTTCAGTATGTTCCACTGAGATGTTTGCTGCCAATTTAAGGAAGAACAGTGTTGCGTCTCCATCACATTGGTTCAAAATAAAGTAGGTGGGCTATTGCTTGAGTTGTGAGAAAAGAAACAGACTGTCAAATGCCATCACTACATAATGGATGTTATCTAAAATTAAGATAAATGCATCTGATTAATGTCTCCTTAATAACAAAGCTATACCTATATTCTGATTTTTTCCACTGAGGTAACCTGAAGTTTAAATTTACATTATGATTACAGCTTTTCTTTTATAAGTTGAAGCACATTATTTTGGTCCATTGAGCAAACTCATTTTTATTCATTGCCTTTTAAAGTTGACATTTAACTCCTACAGCTGTACAGTTGGCAAGAAGCAAAAGAATATTTAATATTCAAGACAGCAGATTCTGAAACACCACATTGGGCTTCCCTGGTGGCGCAGTGGTTAAGAATCCACCTGCCAATGCAGGGGACACGGGTTCGAGCCCTGGTCCTGGAAAATCCCGTATGCCACAGAGCAACTAAGCCCATGCACCACAAATACTGAGCCCGTGCACCTAGAGCCCGTGCTCCGCAACAGAGAGAAGCCACCACAATGAGAAGCCTGCACACCGCAATGAAGAGTAGCCCCCGCTCACTGCAACTAGAGAAAGCCCGCGTGCAGCAATGAAGACCCAACGTAGCCAAAAATAAATAAAATAAATTTATTTTTAAAAAAATAAATAAGAAATAAAAACACCACAGCATTCTATGGTATGGAACATCCTATAATCAGTGTACATTAACTGAAAGAAAGAATTATATATGGAATTAGTGGAGGATGGTTGATGGTGCTAATGTATTTATTTCCTTGCTAATACTTGTGAATCAAGTAAAACAAACAAGTAATTCTAGCATTTCAAACTAATAAGGGCTGATTTTCTAAAAGACCATGTCATTTAATGTATTTACCAGAATAGAATTGAGAGCAACTTTGGCTCTTCAGGCCTTAAAGTCCTAAATCAAGTAAAATAGGAATTAGTCATACCCCTTTTCCATTATAATTTGCTGTTCAACATCAGAAATAACTAACTGGTTCATTCAAGAAATTAATTATGTCTGCTGCAGGTCAGGCTCTCTGTTAAGACTGTGGGAGAGTTGCGACTTCAGAGCACTGAATTCAGAAAGAAAGACAAATAAGAATATAAGTAACAGCAAGCTAAATGAATAGTGTAAGGATAAAAGAAGTACATGGTGCTATGAACACCCACAAGGGACCTACCAGATAGGCTGGCAGTAGGAAGGGAAGGTCCTCTGGAGGAGGTGACATTTCAGATGAAACTGAATGACTTCAGGGTTAAGATTGAATGTACACATCGATTCTTGCTTTCTCAAAAAGCTCCACTAAAATCAAAGATACTCAAAAAAATAAACCCACAAGAACAAGGAGAACATCCTCTGGAGGAGGTGACATTTCAGATGAGACTGAACAACTTCAGGGTTAAGATTGAATGTACACATCAAATCTTGCTTCCTCAAAAAGCTCCACTAAAATCAAAGTTACTCAAAAAAGTAAAAATAAACTCACAAGAACAAGGAGAACAGCAAAGGGACAAGAGAAATAAATTTTGGAACCTCAAGAGATGGACGAGTGGTCTCTGACTTAGCAGAAAGCTGAATAAATCCTAAATCAGCAAAGGAGGATTGGGGGAGAGCTGTTTGAGAAGCATATGAGCTCTGGGCTCCTCCTCCACATCCTACTGCTGGATAACGGCCCCTCCCCTACTCCAGCAGGAAACTAGAAATTTATTCACTAGGAAGGGTGAAAGAGAAAGTTCTTGACCAACAACACAGTTCGGTGACCATACACGACGAAGGATTACTATTGATGTCCTAGCCAACTGCCCTACTCACTTCAAGAACACAGGCACCAGCCCTTCGCCATTCAGATGGGCAATTTGGGTAACTTCCTCTGGGGAATGTGACTAGTCCGTGAGGAAAGACTAAAAATACTGATACCAGGGCTTCTACAAAAAAAAATGGCCCACCTAGATTCCTCCAGTGAAGCTCCAAATCAACAAGCTTCACACACAGGTTCTGACCCTCATCTCTTAATCATGCACAGAGAACCAAGAATTAATTACCAAACATCTGAGGAAAGCTTCTAGTATGGAAGGTAGAGACCAAGCAAACAAATAAAAGGCAAATTAATAAAAAGTATCTTGGAGGAAATAGATACGATGCATGAAGAAAAAAATTAAGGAAAACAAACTATTAACATCCCCACACAGATAAGATAGTTCAGTCATGAAACAAACAACAAAAAAGGATTCTATAAAAACAGACGGATTCAGAAAACAAAAAGAGAACTCAATAGTAGGGTTGAAGACACAGAGAGTAAAGTAGACAATAAAGATAAATATAAAATAGAGAGAAGATGAGGAAATTAGAGAACCAGGCCAGGCAAACCAACATCCACATAAAGGATTTCCAAAAAGTGACAACAGAGAAAATGGAGGGTATAAATCATCAATGAAATAAATCAAGAATATTTTCCTGAGGGCTTCCCTGGTGGCGCAGTGGTTGAGTCCGCCTGCCGATGCAGGGGACACGGGTTCGTGCCCCGGTCCGGGAAGATCCCACGTGCCGTGGAGCGGCTAGGCCCATGAGCCATGGCCGCTGAGCCTGCACGTCCGGAGCCTGTGCTCTGCAACAGGAGAGGCCACAACAGTGAGAGGCCCGCGTACCGCAAAAAAAAAAAAAAAAAAAGAATATTTTCCTGAACTGATAGATATGTGTTTCTAGATGAAAAGGGTTTGCCAAGTGTCTAGCCCAGCTGATCTACATAGCATTTACCATGTATGTACATATTACTATTTTAACTGTTTTACATGTATTAACTTGCTTAATTGTCACAACAACCCTAGCTTTATAATTATCATCCCCATTTTACAGATGAAGAAAAATGAGGTACAAAATTGTTAGGCAATTAGCCCAAGTTCACACAGCTAGTAAGTGGCAGGGCCAGGATTTGAAAGCAGGTAATGGAGCCCTAAAGCCCACTACACAATACTACCATGCAGGAGGGAGTACCATTGTGAAATTTTAGAATACACTATAGACAGTTCTATTTGATTTTTTAAAAGCAGGAGTATGTACTATTTTGACAGTGCATGCAGAGCCCAGCCCTTGACTAAGAACCTGAGGGAAATCCCATGCAGACTACTGTTCCTATCTCCAAACACAACTTCCTTCTGTCCAATACTGTATCCTACAAATTCCAGTTACATCAGAAGCTCTAAATTCCTATTCCCGCCTCCCAGCTCAACAATAACACTGCTCTACTCATGGGCTCACCCCACTGCGCTGCAGCCAGGAAAAGTGACTTCAGTGCATAAGTGATGCTCACATCTCATCTTCAGGAGCACAGAACCACACTGGTTGCTATCCAACCCTTGACAACAGTTGCCTAATATGTTTTGCTCAGTCCTGTAGCTATTTGTGGCAGGATAGTAAGTCTGAAACCAGTCCTCATATGCCTGAAGATATCTTTATTTGACTCTCACATTTAAATAATTCTGGGTTCAAAATTCTTTTCCTTCAATATTTTAATATTATGCTCTTGCATCCAGTGTTGCTGTTGGGAAGTTAATGTCAACCTGATTTTTATTATTTTGCCTTATTTTGTAACTGTCTTTATTTCTCTAAGTAATAAAGCTTTAAATTTCGGTTCCATTGGTTTTAAATTCCTGTTACATTTGTTCCATCAGGTCTACTTCATCTGGTATAGGTTGCCTATATCTTTTCATTCTTCATGATGCTTTTGTTCTTTACATGTGTCATGATATTTTTTTAAGACCTGGAATTCATCTGTATTATTACTAAGACGATCAGTTGCCTCTGCTTTTTTTTTTTTTTTTTTAATGTGTGCCTCTGCTTTTGATGACTACATAAGTGGTCCACTGAAAAGGGAGGCTTAGCTGGTGTCTTCAGTGTATGCATAGGAGATATGAGTTGAGTACCTCTACTGCACTTCTCTGGGCTTAACTGCACTTATTTTCCCTGGCATTTCTTTCTCCTCAAGATATACTGCCTAGTTCCTCTATATCCGAGATTGCTTTCCCTAATTGGAGTTGGGGAAGACAACTCAGGGTCCTCCTGGCTATCTGTACTGGCATTATAGATCTCAATGCTGAGGTCAGAGCTGCAGGGAGGTAGGTTGCTGGCATCAAAATTTCTATTGTGTAAAGCCCTGGGTGTCTCATTTTCTGTCCTGGGCTGAAAACAGCAGTCAAAATCAATGCAGAAAAATCCAACTTGGAGCATATAATCCAAGTTTGAAAATGCAATAGATAAGCCTTTTTCAGCTCCTATCCAAGCCTGGCCCACTGAGATTACAGCTCTCACCCTGGGTTGGCCCAAGTCTCCATGTAGAGACCTCAACCCTGCCTTCTCTCTTCTCCTGTCATCCCATCCCTCAGCAATCTTCTGCTCTAGCCCATCATTTTCTAAAGATTTTCTCAGAGTTTTGATATAGCTGTCAAAGTCTGCCTCTGGATTCATTCTGTCTACCCATGTCTTTATTGGAATTTCTAGATTTCAGTGCAAGAAATGGAGCCAGTAGGATGTTTTTAGTTCATCACCTTGTTAGAAGCCAGAAGCCCACCTCCTCAACGATCATTCTGGGAATACTCCCTGTGGATCCTCCAGCCTACTTAGAGATGCTACAGCAGGCTGTAGGGGACACAGACCAGGCCAGCCTTGCAGGAGTAATGAAGATTAGAACCCACAGTTTAAAACACCTGGCCAAAATTATAACAGATGACTAAGAAATGGGGTGGGGCATTATTATTTAGGGTACTCTCCACCCCCACCCTAGGCAGACTCTGCAGAACAGGTTAGCTCTAATGCCAGATAGCTCTCAAAGGAAGCAAAAACATCTAAATTTCCACTGATGATATGTACTCATATCTTCATAATACACAATCCAACACTTAGAATTTTTTCATGCTTGTAAGTACCTATATTTCATCACTTATCTATTTATCATTACAGAAATTATGAAAGTTTGTCTTCTTTAGAAAGATGAGTGGAAATTTCTTTTCTGTAGTAACAAGTCATGCTGCCCCCAAAAGAAATTTATGTATCAGTAAAGAATAGTAGTTTCTTGCTATACACTCAATTCTCATTATTCACAGTAATATTCTATAAAGGCACTGTGAATTAGCAAATCCTGAACCCCTTCCTAGCTCTGTAGGAAATACAGAGCTAGGTTCCTTCAAGCCTCTGGTCACAACATTTTCATCAACCAATCAATACATACCTTGGTTTTATGTGTGTTTCTGTTTGAGACATTTTATTCATTATATAGTTGCCTCATTAATGTTGAATATGACCAACCACACTGTAACTCATGCCTGAATGAAGCTTATCTAACACACCCATTTTCTTCATAAGGCACATCACAGCCTTCTTGCCCTTGGAAACACTAGATAGCACTTTAGCACTACACTTGGAAGCCATTTCAAACAGCAAAATCACCAACAAAAAACACAAAAAAATGCAAAAAAAATACATGACCATGAAAAGGACACTTGCATACAGTATGAGAGTTGGACCAAGAAGGCAGAGTCTTGCCTTGTTCCACCTCAGCTGAGAATGTGTGCATTGGGTGGCTCAAATTTTTTGCCACTTTATGTATATCCATTAATGACTGCAACAGCACCCTTAGTATTGATTTGGGGGTTACAAATAAAGTTTAGCAAGTAAGAGAATTTGTAAATATAGAATCTACAAATAATGAGTATTGACTACTATATTATTATTATTGCTTGCATATTGATGGGAAAAAACTTTTGTTAAAGTAAAGAAGTCTAATGCTGATTTTTTTGTACACACACACACACACACACACATATCACTGTTTATAATTGTTTTTAAATGATAATCTATTTTTCTTCTAACAGGTTTGTTGGTATTAATAAGTTGGAAAAAAATAAACACAATTTTTTTAAAAAAAGGAAAGAAGTCTGTAAGATGGCACATAAAGGGCACTTTGTTGACCTTGGTTCACCCCTCACTCCTTCACCCCTGCAAACAAACCTCCTGAACCATTAAGAAACATTTTGTGCAATCTGCAGCAGTTTAGGGACTACAAACATTTTGAACATTTCGTACCAATCTGATGGGTGTCTAGGAAAGAGAGCTCCAAAACCTGTGGCAGGCAATCCAGTGTCCCTGGAAACAAGATAACAATTTTTAGAAAACATGTCAAGTTGATATTTATAAACTTTCAGAGCTATATAAAACTAATTTGGGAGCTGAATTTTTATTATAATTTTTTAAAGGATTTCCATGTTTGCAACTTTAATGCACTTTGCAAAATAAAATGTCCCAGCAAGTAAATGGAAAGAAATTTCAGCATTTTGTCCAATAACTACAATACAAGATGAAGTCTATGTCACACATTTCCATGGAAAGGCGCTATGCCAGGCTGCAGGACTACAGATGTGACTAAGAAACAGTTCCTACCCTCAAGGAACAATCTCAGAGGAAACACTTTCATATAAATAACTTGAATGTAAGTCCAACTGCTATGTAGAACATAAAATGCTCAGAGAGCCAGAATATGAGAGCAATTAATTCTGATTAATGACAGCTTACCTAATTCTTACTGCATGTCAGGCAGTATTTTTATGCACATTTCATACTTTTCATCTAAACTTAAAACAACCCTATAAAGTAGGTACTTTCATAATGCCCATTTTATGAACTGAGGATTATAGATACTGCATAATTTTCACAAGTAAATTGTGGAGATGGGGTTCAAACCTAAGTCATCAGAACCAGGACCAGAAAACAATGTGTAAACGGGAAATGACATTTTAGAGGAACCTAGAATGCGTAGTGCTGATTGGCAAACAAACAAGGGAAAGGAATTCCAAACAGAGGGAACAGCATGAACAGAAAGCGTGGAAGCTTGAGATGTGTTGATTGTGCTTGATGTGGTCCTGTAATATGTACCTGGGGCCACTATACCTCTTCACTACTTATATAAACCCTTTCCTGAATGTGCCTGTTCTAAGCAAAGGACAGTATGAAGCATACCTTTCAATAATTCCAGAGCTCATCGTTTCCTCATTCAATAAAGCCTTGCTCTTTATTTCAGCCAATTCTGTGTTTAAACAAACTTGTGCCATTTTCTCATGTGTTTCTGATATCCAAATCTGGAAAAATAAAAGCCGCATACAAGGAAAATAAATAAATTGCCACAAATGCTCAGTTACTAAAATATATTTCTGAAGTACATTCTGATTTTAATTGTTGACTCCATTAACATTAAAAAATAAGAAATGTCCCAAAGCAGTCAACGATTACATCATAAATATGTGAAAGTGGCAATTCTTTACTATGTTTTGTCGGAAAATAAAAATCAAGTTGGTGTTTCCATGAAATGGAAAGTACCGCATTCAACTACATTCCAATGCTTATTTGCTTTCTATTTCCTTCTCAAGATTAGTATATTTTAACTTCTCTAAGTAAGAAAATGTACCAATCACTTTGTAAATCACATAGGACTTCAGATACCATCATCATTATCCATTCTCTATCACAGAGGATAATTCAATGAATTATCAAGCAATTACCACTACGAGAAAAACCTGATAATTACAGGGTGTACTAAAGTCAATTGCAGAAGCATCATGGTAATATCTAGAGGATCTCAGAAAAAAATGGGTGCTGAGGATTCAATATTCTTCCCATACAAAACTCTAGAAGATCACAAATGTGGAGGTTCACAGCAGAGATTCAGAACTCACCACCACCGAGAAACCAACTACTTTCTCCAAATCTGAAGACTAGCTTCCCTAAGACACCCAATGAAGCCCAAGATCACATTAATTCCACTAGATTTGTTCGGAAAAGAGAAACTACTGTTTAGAAATTTGGAGACTTCAGCTGCAAGAGTATCATAGCTAGAGTCAAATTCCTTTGGTCCATTTTTGTTAAGTATAAAAAGGCTCTGTAAAACTAAGAACCCATCCTACACAAAGCAATTTTAACTGTAGTCTCTGATCCTGGCTCCCTGGTCTCCTCCTAGGCTTCTATGACCACTGCCCGCTAAGACCTCAACCTTCTAAATCACCAACCTCCAAGCCTAATTTCCTAGCTCTGACTCCTGTACTCTTAGCTCAACTACTCTTTCTCACAGATTCCAAAGTTCACAAGTCAATGGCAGGGGACACTGTATTGGGCTGCATATTTTATACTTTAACGAAAAATAAGACATTATCTTTTAGGGAAAAAATTACTAGGTATCATTTTGTTTTAAGGTATAAGGTTGACCCCAAAATTAACCTTAGATATACTCTCATCATTTTTTTAAATTTTATTGATTTATTTACTTTTATACAGCAGGTTCTTACTAGTTATCTATTTTATACATATCAGAGTATATATGTCAATCCCAATCTCCCAATTCATCCCACCGCCACCACCACCACCCCCACTTTCCCTCCTTGGTGTCCATCCATTTGTTCTCTACATCTGTGTCTCTATTTCTGCCTTGCAAACCAGTTCACCTGTACCATTTTTCTAGATTCCACATATATGCGTAAATATACAATATTTGTTTTTCTCTTTCTGATTTACTTCACTCTGTATGACAATCTCTAGGTCCATCCACGTCTCTACAAATGACCCAATTTCGTTCCTTTTATGGCTGAGTAATATTCCATTGTATATATGTACCAAATCTTCTTTATCCATTCATCTGTCGATGGGCATTTAGTTTGCTTCCATGATCTGGCTATTGTAACTAGTGCTGCAATGAACATTGGGGAGCATGTGTCTTTTTGAACTATGGTTTTCTCTGGGTATATGCCCAGTAGTGGGATTGCTGGGTCATATGGTAATTCTATTTTTAGTTTTTTAAAGAACCTCAATACTGTTCTCCATAGTGGCTGTATCAATTTACATTCCCACCAACAGTGCAAGAGGGTTGCCTTTTCTCCACAACCTCTCCAGCATTTGTTGTTTGTAGGTTTTCTTATAATGCCCATTCTAACTGGTGTGAGGTGATACCTCATTGTAGTTTTGATTTGCATTTCTCTAATAATTAGTGACGCTGAGCATCTTTCCATGTGCCTCTTGGCCATCTGTATGTCTTCTTTGGAGAAATGTCTATTTAGGCCTTTGGCCAATTTTTGGATTGGATTGTTTGTTTTCTAAATATTGGGCTGCATGAGCTGTTTATATATTTTGGAGATTAATTCTTTGTTCATTGATTCATTTGCAAATATTTTCTCCCATTCTGAGGGTTGTCTTTTCATCTTATTTATAGTTTCCTTTGCTGTGCAAAAGTTTTGAAGTTTCATTAGGTCCCAGTTGTTTCTTTTTGTTTTTATTTACATTACTCTAGGAGGTGGGTCAAAAAAGATCTTGCTATGTTTTATGTCAAAGAGTGTTGTATGTTTTCCTCTAAGAGTTTTATGGTGTCTGGTCTAACATTCAGGTCTTTAATCCATTCTGAGTTTATTTTTGTGTATGGTGTTAGGGAGTGTTCTAATTTCATTCATTTACATGTAGCTGTCCAGTTTTCCCAGCACCACTTATTGAAGAGATTGTCTTTTCTCCATTGTGCATCCTTGCCTCCTTTGCCATAGATCAGTTGACCACAGGTGCGTGGGTTTATCTCTGGGCTTTCCATGCTGTTCCATTGATCTATATTTCTGGTTTTGTGCCAGTACCACATTGCCTTGATTACTGTAGCTTTGTAGTATAGTCTGAAGTCAGGGAGTATGATTCCTCCGGCTCTGTTTTCTTCCCTCAAGATTGCTTTGGCTATTCAGGGTCTTTTGTGTCTCCATACAAATTTTAAGATTTTTTGTTCTACTTCTGTAAAAAATGCCATTGGTAATTTGATAGGGATTGCATTGAATCTTTAGATTGTTTGGGTAGTATAGTCATTTTTACAATATTGATTCTTCCAATCCAAAAACATGGTATATTTCTCCATCTGATTGTGTCATCTTTGATTTTTTCATCTGTGTCTTATAGTTTTCTGAGTACAGGTATTTTACCTCCATAGGTAGCTTTATTCCTAGGTACTATATTCTTTTTGCTGCAATGGTGAATGGGATTGTTTCCTTAATTTCTCTTTCTGGTTTTTTGTTAGTGTACAGGAACACAAGAGATTTCTGTGCATTAATTTTGTATCCTGCAACTTTACCTAATTCATTGATTAGCTCTAGTAGTTTTCTGTTGGCATCTTTAGGATTTTCTACATATAGTATCATGTCATCTGCAAACAGTGACAGTTTTACTTCTTCTTTTCCAATTTGTATTCCCTTTATTTCTTTTTCTTCTCTGATTGCCATGGCTAGGACTTCCAAAACTATGTTGAATAAGAGTGGCAAGAGTGGACATCCTTGTCTTGTTCCTGATCTTAGAGGAAATTATTTCAGTTTTTCACCATTGAGAATGATATTAGCTGTGGTTTTGTCATATATGGCCTTTATTATGTTGAGGTAGGTTCCCTCTATGCCTATTTTCTGTAGAGTTTTTGTCATAAATGTGTGTTGAATTTTGTCAGAAGCTTTTTCTGCATCTATTGAGATGATCATATGGTTTTTATTCTTCAATTTGTTAATATGGTTTATCACATTGATTGATTTGCATATATTGAAGAATCCTTGCATCCCTGGGATAAATCCCACTTGATCATGGTGTATGATCCTTTTAATGTGTTGCTGGATTCTGTTTGCTAGTATTTTGTTGAGGATTTTCGCATCTATACTCATTAGTGATACTGGTCTGTAATTTTCTCTTTTTGTAGTATCTTTGTCTGGTTTGGGTATCAGGGTGATGGTAGCCTTCTAGAATGAATTTGGAGTGTTCCTTCCTGTGCAACTTTTTGGAATAGATTGAGAAGGATGGGTGTTAGTTCTTCTCTAAATATTTGATAGAATTCACCTGTGAAGCCATCTTGTCCTGGACTTTTGTTTCTTGGAAGATTTTTAATCACAGTTTCAATTTCATTACTTGTGATTGGTCTGTTCATATTTTCTATTTCTTCCTGGTTCAGTCTTGGAAGGTTATACCTTTCTAAGAATTTTTCCATTTCTTCCAGGTTGTCCAGTTTATTGGCATAGAGTTGCTTGTAATAGTCCCTTACAATGCTTTGTATTTCTGTGATGTCCATTGTAACTTCCCCTTTTTCATTTCTAATTTTATTGATTTGAGTCCTCTCCCCCTTTTTCTTGATGAGTCTGGCTAAAGGTTTATCAATTTCATTTATCTTCTCAAGGAACCAGCTTTTAGTTTTATTGATCTTTGCTACTGTATTTATTTCTGCTCCGATCCTTATGATTTCTTTCCTTCTACTAACTTTGGGTTTTGTTCGTTCTTCTTTCTTTATTTCCTTTAGGTGTAAGGTTAGATTGTTTATTTGAAATTTTTCTTATATCTTGAGGTAAGATTGTATTGCTATAAACTTCCCTCTTAGAACTGCTTTTGCTGTATCCCATAGGCTTTGGATCATCATGTTTTCATTGTCATTTGTCTCTAGTTATTTTTTGATTTCCTCTTTGATTTCTTCAGTGATCTCTTGGTTGTTTAGTAACGTACTGTTTAGCCTCCATGTGTTTGTGTTTTTTATGTTTTATTTCCCTGTAATTGATTTCTAACCTCATAGTGTTGTGGTCAGAAAAGATGCTTGATATGATCTCAATTTTCTTATATTTACTGAGGCTTGATTTGTGACCCAAGATGTGAACAATCTTGGAGAATGTTCCATGTGCACTTGAGAAGAAACTGTAATCTGCTGTTTTTGGATGGAATGTCCTATAAATATCAATTAAATCTATCTGGTTTATTGTGTCATTTAAAGCTTCTGTTTCCTTATTTTCTGTCTGGATGATCTGTCCAGTAGTGTAACTGAGGTGTTAAAGTCCCCCACTATTATTGTGTTACTGTCGATTTCCTCTTTTATAGCTGTTAGCATTTGCCTTATGTATTGAGGTGCTCCTATGTTGGGTGTATATATATTTATAATTGTTACATCTTCTTCTTGGATTGATCCCTTGATCATTATGTAGTGTCCTTCCTTGTCTCTTGTAACATTCTTTATTTTAAAGTCTGTTTCATCTAATATGAGTATTGCTACTCCAGCTTTCTTTTGATTTCCATTTGCATGGAATATCTTTTCCATCTCCTCACACTCAGTCTGTATGTGTCCCTCTGTCTGAAGTGGGTCTCCTATAGATAGCATATATAAGGGTCTTGTTTCAGCCAGCCTGTGTCTTCTGGTTGGAACATTTAATCCATTCACTTTTAAGGTAATTATCAATATGTATGTTCCTATTACCATTTTAATTGTTTTGGGTTTGTTTTTGTAGGTCCTCTTTTTCTCTTTTGTTTCCCACTTAAAGAAGTTCCTTTAGCATTTGCTGTAGAGCTGGTTTGGTGGTGTTGAATTCTCTTAGCTTTTGCCTGTCTGTAAAGCTTTTGATTTCTCCATTGAATCTGAATGAGATCCTTGCTGGGTAGAGTAATCTTGGTTGTAGGTTCTTCCCTTTCATCACTTTAAATATATCGTGCCACTCCCTTCTGGCCTATAGGGTTTCTGCTGAGAAATCAGCTGTTAACCTTATGCGAGTTCCCTTGTATATTATTTTTCATTTTTCCCTTGTTGCTTTTAATAATTTTTCTTTGTCTTTAATTTTTGTCAGTTTGATTACTATGTGTCTCGGCATGTTTCTCCTTGGGTTTATCCTGCTTGGGACTCTCTGCAATTGCTGGACTGGGTGGCTATTTCCTTTCCCATGTTAGGGAAGTTTTCGACTATAATCTCTTCAAATATTTTCTCGGGTCCTTTCTCTCTCTCTTCTCCTTTTGGGACCCCTTTAATGTGAATGTTGGTGTGTTTAATGTTGTCCCAGAGGTCTCTTAGGCTGTCCTCATTTCTTTTCATTCTTTTTTCTTTATTCTGTTCCTTGGCAGTGATTTCCATCATTCTGTCTTCCAGGTCACTTATCCGTTCTTCTGCCTCAGTTATTCTGCTATTGATTGTTTCTAGTGTATTTTTCATTTCAGTTATTGTATTTTTCATCTCTGTTTGTTTGTTCTTTAATTCTTCTAGGTCTTTGTTAAACATTTCTTGCATCTTCTCGATCTTTGCCTCCATTCTTTTTCTGAGGTCCTGGATCATCTTCACCATCATTATTCTGAATTCTTTTGCTGGAAGGTTGCCTATCTCCAGTTCATTTAGTTGATTTTCTGGGGTTTTATGTTGTTCCTTCATCTGGTACATAGTCCTCTGCCTTTTCATTTTGTCTCTCTTTCTGTGAATCTCATCATTTTTGACAGTAAAATATTTCAGTAAATCAATCAATACCATTGAAAATTATATGAAACAAAGATATTGCCAAACTGAAATAATGCGTATGAAAAGGAAATAGATAATAGCACTAGTGGTTCTTAAGTTTATTGACTGCATATTCTGTATCAGACACCATATTAAGCACTTTATATATGTTATTCCCCTAAATACTTAAAGCAACCCTGAGTGTTGTATGTCAATCATCATGGCAGAAGGAAAAGAAAAATCAAATGGGGAATGAATAGAGTTTAATAAAGAATCTATTTATAAAAGTGTGGCCAGAATTCAGAAAATAAACAAACAATGATGAAGCACCCTGAAGACAGCAATATTGGGGAGGCATAGGGTAGGGCAGTTATGGAACCCAGAATGATCTACAGCTGTAAAGAGAGGGTCACTTGATACTTGTGGCTTTCAGAACAGACACAGTGTTTTAGTCTGTTCTGGCTATGTTACAAATATCACAGACTAAGTGGCTTATGAACACAGAAATTTATTTCTCACAGTTCTGAAGGCTGGGAAAGCCAAGATCAAGGCACTAGCAGTGACTGGTGAGTGCCTACTTCCTAGCTGATAGACAGCCATCTTTTCACAGTGTCCTCACAATGGCAGAAGTGGGGAAGGAGCTCTCTGGTGTCTCTTTTATAAGGGCATTAATCTCATTCATGAGGACTCCACCCTCATGAATTAATCACCTCCCAAATGCCCCATCTCCTAAGTCTATCACACTAGGAGTTAGAATTTTAACATTTGAATTTGGGAAGGATACAAATATTCAATCCATAGCATACAGCCACTGCCAAACCATGGCCCTGCAGGGAGGAAATCACAGGAATAAATGTCCAAGCCAACTCTCCTCCCACTGCTGATCAACTGTCAGTGCCTTCCAAAGGCCAATTCCTGGCAATTCACAGGAGGCCAGAGGGCAAAAAAGCTCACTGATGCAATCCATAAAGGTCAGCCTGCTTGGCACAGAGCAGGGTTGAGAAGGGTGGAGAGTGGCTCTGGAGGGAGAAAGGAAGGACCTTTGGCATAGTTTATCTTCATTTTAAAGAAGGGAAAACTGAGGCTGAAAGGGATAAAGTAATGCCCAGCTAAACCAGAGAGAAAAGTAGAAGTTCCACAATTCAAAACATGCAGTCTGACTCTTTCATTCATTCATCCATCCATATCTGTGAAGTGCCAGGCATCCTACTAAGTTCTAGAGCTAGAGTATTAAATAAAACCCAGAGGCTATCCTGGCTGTAGCTTAGTTGAGTTGCAATAAATCATGGGGATAATGGTAATAACAAGAGCACATGGCCAGACACCATTCTAAATGTCTTCACATTAAATGCTCATGAAAACTCTATCCCCACTTTACACCCAAGGAAATAAAGACATGGAAAACTGTAAACTCTTGACCAAAGTTACAACCTAGTAAGTGGTGGAGCCAAGAATCAGTAAGAAGCCATCTGACTCCAGAGCCCACTCTTTTTTTTTTTTAACATCTTTATTTGAGTACAATTGCTTTACAATGGTGTGTTAGTTTCTGCTTTATAACAAAGTGAATCAGTTATACATACACATATATTCCCATATCTCTTCCCTCTTGCGTCTCCTTCCCTCTCACCCTCCACATCCCACCCCTCCAGGTGGTCACAAACCACCGAGCTGATCTCACTGTGCTATGTGGTTGCTTCCCACTAGCTATCTATTTTACGTTTGGTAGTGTATATATGTCCATGCCACTCTCTCACTTCATCCCAGCTTACCCTTCCTGCTCCCCATATCCTCAAGTCCATGCTCTAGTAGGTCTGTGTCTTTATTCCCATCTTACCCCTAGGTTCTTCATGACCTTTTTTTTTTTTCCTTAGATTCCAATTTGTATGGAAACACAAAAGACCCCAAATAGCCAAAGCAATCTTGAGAACAAAAAATGGAGCTGAAGGAATCAGGCTCCCTGACTTCAGACCATACTGCAAAGCTACAGTAATCAAGACAGTATGGTACTGGCACAAAAACAGAAATATAGATCAATGGAACAGGATAGAAAGCCCAGAGATAAACCCACACACATATGGTCACCTTATCTTTGATAAAGGAGGCAAGAATATACAGTGGAGAAAAGACAGCCTCTTCAATAAGTGGTGCTGGGAAAACTGGACAGGTACATGTAAAAGTATGAAATTAGAACACTCCCTAACACCATACACAAAAATAAAATCAAAATGGATTAAAGATCTAAATGTAAGGCCAAACACTATCAAACTCTTAGAGGAAAACATAGGCAGAACACTCTATGACATAAATCACAGCAAGATCCTTTTTGACCCACCTCCTAGAGAAATGGAGATAAAAACAAAAATAAACAACTGGGACCTAATGAAACTTAAAAGCTTTTGCACAGCAAAGGAAACCATAAACAAGACCAGAGCCCACTCTTAACCTCTGTGTTTCCTGTATCATAGGTAAACGTTATCCCCCAATATTAGACTTCCCATCTTCATCAATAATAGAACACCCAAATTTTAGCTGGGCCCGTGAAGTTTCAGACTACATTTTCTAGTCTCCCTTATACACAGATATGACCAGTGACTGGTTCTGGACAGCAGGGCATAAATGGAATAAATATATACAACCTCCAGGAAAGGTCCTGCTTCTGTTTCTCTTCTTGCTGCATGGAATGTGGACATAATGACAGGTTTCCAGCAGCCATATTGGGCCCTACACAAGGGATGGCAGAGCAAGAAGCTAGAAGCAGTAGGTCTCTGACAATTTATGGAAATTTCATACCAGTCCTGGCCTGCTGTCCTCTAGACTTTTTACATAAAATAATAAAACCTTATGTGCAGAGCCACTGTTGATTTTTGGTTTCTGTTGCACATAGGCAAACCTAATCCTACACCATCTTAATGTAAAAAATCACTTTGGTCTAGAAATGTTCATAACCTGACATAGGGTGGATAATATATAAAAGCACTTCCATATGTTTAAAAGTCTTTGGGGCTTTATATATATATCACAAACTGGAGATTGGCAATTTGATATGTGAGATAGCTAAATTAACACAGCACCAACTCACAGGCTAATCACTAAAATTTCCATTTAATTTGCATAATAAAATCTAGTTTGAGTCAAATGGTAATATAAAAGATATCTAATGTGTGTACAGGATGTGCACTTCATGATATCATTCTTTTCCCCATTTTCCTGAGTATCAATTTTTTTAAGTCCCAATTTCTAATCTTCCAAGATGAACTCTTCCTATATGTGCTACACTTAAGAAAACCCAGGGACTTCCCTGGTGACACAGTGGTTAGGAATCTGCCTGCCAATGCAGGGTACATGGCTTCGAGCTCTGGTCTGGGAAGATCCCACATGCCGCGGAGCAACTAAGCCCGTGCACCACAACTACCAAAGCCCGTGCACCTAGAGCTCGTGCTCCACAACAAGAGAAGCCACTACAATGAGAAGCCCATGCAGCACAACGAAGAGTAGCCCCCCGCTCAACGCAACTAGAGAAAACCCGGGTGCAGCAATGAAGAACCAATGCAGCCAAAAATAAATAAATTTATTTAAAAAAGAAAGAAAACCCAGTAAACATATAACCTGGGTAACAGGTACAGGAAAAGAGCAAGTCACTTAGGGCTTCCCCTCAATTTCCACATTTGAGTGTAACCAGTCTCTTTGTGCTGAGGATGACTTACCCCCTGGCAGAATCTCTCTTGGAAAGATTCATTTCAAATGATGCCCAATTGACATTTCTTTTTTGGCTTCCCTATAGGGTTCCCTGAAAGCATGCTCCTCTGACCCATACTGACAGAAGTGCAGGTAATTCTCAAGTCAAGTCTCCCCTCTGATGCCACAGGCTGCTTCAGGAACAAGTCAGATCCCAATCCACCTAGTCCCCTGACTTCAGGGGAACATTTATCAAATTGCCTGTCTGATAATGTTCAGGCCCCACACTATAGCTTGATGAGCAGGACATGCTTCCACCCCCCCGCCAGTGGGGACAAGAGGGATGGGACCCAGCATGTACACCCCTCCAAATGACTCCCCCAAATTCCAAATACTCTCATCCAGGTCTCTTCAATTTCAACATTTTCTTTCTTTTTTCCTTTTTTTTTTTAACCTTCAACGTGGATGAGAGATCAAGAGTTTCAAAACCAGTTACCGCCCAAATGCTCTGCATGCTCTCATTATGAAATGGAGAAGTTGGCATTTTTTATCTTAGATCTTCAGTCATAATTGAGGAAGAGTCTTATTTTATCCTGTTAAACAGCACTCCCCCTACCACTGCCAAAAAAGTCATCATCAAAAAGTAATACAGATACTTTGTTAAAAGTCTTTACCTTTAAAAATCATCCAAAAGGCTATTCTTATTTCTCAGCAGTAGTTTTGTCCTGTTTTCTGTTTTCGTGGCTCTACTTTCATGTCTAAGTGAACACAGTAGTACCACATACAGATTATTTAAAGGATCCAAGAGAAGCAGAGAGTCCCTCTTCCCATCATTATTTTGAACAACTGAGACTTACGGGGTGCAAAAAATAATTTCATTATTTTTCTTTACTGCCAGTTCAAGTTAGCCTTTATGGGATGGCTCTTTCCCTGCACCTAGAAGAGATAAATTATGGACAAGTGCCATATTTTCTTCTGGTCACTTTCAGATAACAAAACCACTGCTTGTCACAGAAGCAGTCTCAGTTAAGTAATTAATATTAGTAGAATAATCACAAGAGGGCCTTTTATTTGTCTAGTTGTCTGAGGGAAGGACAGAGCAGACTAAACAAAGAAATAGAAAATCAGCTAACCCTCCTTCTACACACACATTCCTCTGCAGACTTCCCTGGCCTGGAGCAGACTCTAGCTGGAGGAGAAGAAAATCTTTAACCTTAAATAAAATTCATCATTTTGATGAGATATTTTAATTATTGAAATGTGACCAAAAGACTTTTAATTATCTGAGAGTGACCATAAAAATTATGGAAATTGCACAAGATCTTATCCAGGGGTAGAGAAAGAACTAATTCCACAAAGTAGGGTGAATAGACAACGGAGGCAAAGAATGTGTCTGTGTCTATGTGTGTGTGTGTGTGATTGCACCTTTTGAGTGCCATTTGATCAACCTAACAGTTATACTTGCTTAAGCAAATTGATATACATGAAATATTAAAATCTAGTTTCTCTAAAAGTTAAATTAGGGCATGATTATTGATATAGAAAAAGAGTTGCAAAGGAGGGTAATGGGATCAAAATGGCAGATGTCTCATTTCATTCATGTTCCAAATCCCTAGAAATGACAAAGAAGATACTTGATAGAATTAATAAGCCCATAGTTACAGCATAAGGAAAGTACACTCAAGTTGGCCAAAATTTATACAGAATTCCCAAAACAGGAAAGGCAGATGCAATTGTGCTGATATTGGAATAGACAATCCAAAGTAGATCCAGGAGAGAATGCTGGAACCTGTGGCATCAACTCCAAACTCAGAGATTATGGAGATACGAAGCAAGAGGGAGTCCTGACTCAACAGCCCACTCTCCCTAAATATCTTCCTTTTCCCTGGTGTAAGTGGTTCTCCTGCACTGACATTTAAAATTACTCCATTTACAACAATTTGATCCATATGCCTCTTTCAGGTACTTAGATCTGAATGCTAGAAGCATCTGTAAGATTGCAGTGCTCAAAACACTATTCTACTATGTTAATCAAAGAAAAACATACCTGAACCAATTAAGTAAATGATAATTGAATTTCTCAGATCCATTATAATTATATCCCTTTTAGGGTCACTAATTTTTATTTTTTTTAATTTTTCTTATTATTTTTTAACATCTTTATTGGAGTATAATTGCCTTACAGTGGTGTGTTAGTTTCTGCTTTATAACAAAGTGAATCAGCTATACATATACATATATCACCATATCCCCTCCCTCTTGTGTCTCCCTCCCACCCTCCCTATCCCACCCCTCCAGGCGGTCACAAAGCACCGAGCTGATCTCCCTGTGCTATGTGGCTGCTTCCCACTAGCTATCTATTTTTCCTTTTTTATTTTTTTAACATCTCTGTTGGAGTATAATTGCTTTACAATGGTGTGTTAGTTGCTGCTTTATAACAAAGTGAATCAGTTATACATATACATATGTTCCCATATCTCTTCCCTCTTGCGTCTCCCTCCCTCCCACCCCTCTAGGTGGTCACAAAGCACCGAGCTGATCTCCCTGTGCTATTGGGCTGCTTCCCACTAGCTATCTATTTTACATTTGGTAGTGTATATATGTCAATGCCACTCTCTCACTTCGTCCCAGCTTACCCTTCCCCCTCCCCGTGTCCTCACGTCCATTTTCTATGTCTGTGTCTATATTCCTGTCCTGCTAGGGTCACTAATTTTTAAATGTTGTATTTTCATCCACTAGAACAGCTCATATTTGAGACCTACTTAGGTATTCATCTATTCATAAAATGAATGTTAGCACACATTTGTACACTTTTAGCACACTTTTTTCATTTATTTGCCATTTTTAAGTCCAAAGTGACTGTGATGCTGTTAAAACTAATACTAGCTTAATTTGCTCATCAGTGTTGTCCTGTTAGTTCCAAAAATGCCTTGGCATTGATCCATTAGCTGTATAAGAAGAATCTGTTTAATGAAATTTCTCAAGTTCCTCTTTGTTCCTTTATATCTAAAATTTCTCACCTTCTATGACACAGCATCAAATCTGCCCTGTATTTAGTCCTTCTGAGCTTATGGGATTCAACATGCAGCACTTCCTCAGAAGTGGTCTTACGTAAGTCATTGTGACAGGGCCTTTGGTAGTGCCGTGAGGGTCCTTGGGTGAGGAACTTTACAAATGAAGAAACAATGATAGAAGTACTCTTGATCATTTATTTTGCATGGGACTCACTCTGTTATAGCTAAGTAGTACCTCAATAAAGTCCAAATAAAATACCGAAACAAAATATTGGAATTTAAAACACTATTTCCTATAATCACTTGGACTAATAAGACAATCAGAGAAACTCCAGTGGCTTGAATTAAATTACTGCTCTGCTGTGAATCCATGGCCCCACTCAGCCTCCTGAAGCCAGAGAGGCCACTGGAGTAGGAATTCGATTATGCCACTACTGAAAATTAGGTAGTATGTTTCCAGATTCCACCAACAGATGGTTCCTTTAAGCATTCACCTCAGGAGCTTCACGGTGGTCACCTCCACTAGGAAGCCATCTTTTTTTTTTTTTGGCTGTACCACCGCTCAGCTTGTGGGATCTTAGTTCCTCAACCAGGGAGTGAACCCAGGTCCTCGGCAGTGAAAGCACAGAGTCTTAACCACTGGACCACCAGGGAATTCCCTAGGAAGTCATCCTTGACCCTCCCATCAATCCATTTCAGTTCAAGTGCCCCTCACAGCATCCTTATTTCTCCGTATCACATCATCCATCATGCACACTGCCACTGTGGTTGTAGGTACCCATTAACCACATAAGCCTGTGAATTCCTGATGTACAGCGACCTTGCTTTGAATTATGTTTCTTACCCCAGCACTCAGCATGGTAACTTGGCATACATTTCTTATCCCAGCACTTAACAAAATAACAGGACCTCAATACATGTTTGTTAAATACAGTCTTCTTTCCCTTCTTCCTTCCACAAATATTTATTGAGCACCAACTATGTGTCAGACACCATTCTGGGAACGGGAGATACAGCAGAGAACAAAACAGACCAAAGTCCCTTCTCTCATGAAGCTTGTATTCTAGTAGGGGGAGAAAGACAATTAACAACTAAAAAGTCTTAAGTATGTCCAGTCATTGAAGTATCATGAAGGAAACTAAAGTAAAGGAAAGGGGATAGAGAGATGTGAACAGACTTCTATTTTACACACAAATGGGCAACTGGCTCATTGAACAAGTGGGACTTGTAAGTAAGTACAATTAGAAAACAAATTTATTCTTCTTCCATCGCTGCCCATTCATAGTTACTTGGAGGGACTTATTCTTTTCTATGCTCTTTGATGAACTATAGGACAGGCTCCAGGACTTTTCTGGTCACTCTCAGATAATATATTGATAAAAACCTTCTTGCTACTTCTGTCTCAAGAAGAGCCTTTTTGAGGTAAGTAAAATGCCCAGTCCCATGTACTAGCCAAAACTTCATTTAAAATGAAAGATTCTCATTCCTCCACCTTGGGCATGTTTTAGTCTGGTCTGCTTCAGTTGGCTTCTTCTCAATTGTCCCCCTTGGACTTCTTCCTTATACACCAACTCATTCTGGCTCCTTGAGCGTTTAAGATGAGGGTGAGGGGACATGAGGAAGGACAGAAGCAAATGCAGGAAAAGTGGACATGTAATCTTGTTTTGGTTTCCTCTGGACGAGTCTGTGTCTGACCCTGTCTGGCACTGAAGGACGTTCAAAGCTGACTTTCTTAGGGTGTTCTAATAGAAGCTGAGAGCCTTTCTGGGCACATTCAATGGTATGTTCTGTGATGCAGGATGCCAATTTCTGCACTTAAATGTCCTGTCTTAGCCCACAGGAATACAGTCGATCCCTCTTCGATCCCTACATGAGGTGCTCTTGGGCAGGCTCTAAAATGGCTCCCTGTCATTTTTCTCTTTTACCTGGCCCATATCTGATCCCCCAAAGCCACATCTGGGCCTGAATACTCACTTATCCTTGCCCCACCACTCATGTATATGTAGCTAGTTCCTCTCTTTCTGCTCTGCTGCTTCAGACAGATCACCAGAGCCTCTTATCTATAACTTCACGAGGAACCCAAGGGGGTTTGCAGATGAGACTTACAGCACACCTTTTTCAAAATCCTGTCTCTATTTTCAAACTGAATTTTGGCTTTGCTGAATGTTGGGAAGCAGACCCAAGTTTGGTTCAGTAACATTCCTATCTAATACACACTGTAAACCTGGTAGAGGAACGACAAGGTTTCAATGACTATGAACGAAAGTCATAAAGAAGGTGAATATTATTTGTACATCCTCTATTAAACTAAGGCTTAACTGCTACAATGCATGGAATATAACGAATGAATATTTGAGGTTCCTACACCTCATATTTCACTTCATCTCACTTCCTCCCACAATCCAGAGACCAAGAAGATTTTCACTTATCAAAAATAAATGTTTTTAAGAGTCAAAGATGCTAAGTGCATGCCAGGCAATGCCTGCCTTGCCCAACTTGTTCTTGTCCTCACCATGCTCAAGAAAGCAAGGGTAAGCTGGGTTTGGGAGAGCAGGGCAGAGTGGTTATTTTCTGAGTTGGGCATTGGCCTCTAGAGCTCCATCAATGTGCTGGCTAATGACCAATTAGGCAGCCTGGTGCAAAGGCAACAGGGCAGGGTTGAAACTGAGGAAACCATCAGAATGCCCCTGAGATTTAAGCTGTGGGACAAGAGGAGAACAGAGCAGAGAGAAACAGAGACGCCAAGAGAGACTGTGTGTGTGTCAGATAGAGAGAAGAGAGAGAGACAGAGAGAATGCCTTGCTTTAGAGCCATCTTGGTTCCTGTAAGTGTCCTCGTTCCACATCCAGGCAGCCGTATTTTTATAATATATTCCCATTTTTCAGGCTATCCTTATTGTTCTCTGTCTATGGTAAACTATAACAGGAAGGGAGGAAACAGCATGGGCTCTGCTAAGCTAATTCATTCCCATCACCCTGGAGAACACAGAATTTTCTAGAACTATTCCCAAAGTAGAATTATGGATCTTCCTAGGCTTACCCTTTTTCAAAGTAGCCCAGCCTTTTGGGGGCAGAATATGATATACAAACACAGTCTTCTCAACACATTCACATCTATCTTTGTCAAATTATCAGCTCTTCAGGCCCCCAGGCCATCCTATAAGGTTGAATTGAATCTTCAACTAGTCCCAAAACTCTTGACATTGTAGGACACAATTTGAGACTCTTTAGGGAGTTGAGTTCCTGCACACTGATTGAGCAGACACCTAAATAGCCAGGGAGTAACCCACAGCAATTCAAATAGGAAGTATCTATGCAATGGATACTCCTTTTGTAACTTAGCTGTACAAATGTTATGAGAATAATAACAGCATATTTAAATTACTCACAATTCCATCCCCTTAAGACAAGTACAAAAGACCTGAAACCCAAAGAGATGGGTTCAGATTCTCACTCTTCCACTCCCTGGCTGGGTGACTTTGAGTAAATCACTTAACCTCTAGGAGATTCTCCCCAGTTGTAAAATAGAGATAATAATACCTACTTCACAGGGTGATGGTGAAGGTTAGAGGAGACATCTAGCAAGATGTTGCAGCTGCAGCAACAGCATCATAGCAATAATAATAATTTCTTGAGTACTTTCTATGTGCCAGGCATTGAGTTAAGCACTTTTTTGCTTTATTTTACTTAATTTTCCAATAACCTTATGAAGTGTACCCATTTTACAGGTAAGGTCACTGAAGCACACAGTGGCTAGGTCACCTGCCTAAGTTACTAACACAGCTATGAGGAGCACTGACAAAGTGCTCCTCCCTCTACTTTTTCATGTTTTACTAGGAGGAATATTCCGGACTTAAAGAAATTAGTAGCTACTACTTACTGGGGGTTCGTTGGTTCCAAGTCGCCAATATGTTGAATTACACAGTTTTTTCACTTCTTCAGGACCCTCTATATCATAATCTTTGGGATAAGTTTCTCTGTCACAGTGCCTTAAGAAAAAACTGAGAATCTGTTAAGGGATAAAGCTTATTTATCAGGTATTGCATTTGAACATTGTAAAAATTATGCAATGAAAATTTACTATATTTGTGACCTTGTTCTAATAATAAATTTACTGGATTTGGGACATGTATTTCCCATCTCTTTTCAAGTAATGCTGAGGCTACTTCCTAAAAACAATTTAGCACATGTGATAAAACTAATAGTATCACGAAAACAATACTTATCCAACACAGTAATTATTCAGTGACTTCAATGAAGTGAATCTTATTTAATAATGTAGATTAGTTACTGAAATAAATTCTAAAATAAGACATGTAGTATATTAGAAAGGCAACTTACCACTTTAGAAATTTTTCTACCATGAATTTTAATTACAATTTTTTTCAAAACGAGAGCAAAATATTTACTCATATGGATTTATAACAGTGCTTCCTGCTCCGAAAGAGGGTCTAAAGGAAAAACAGTTCTTAAAACATGTAGAAGAAAGAGTAAAAAAATATTCTGAACGTCTTGACTGAAAGGGTGGTTGGATAATAATAAAGGAGGGATTTGGGGATAGGAAAGGAAAAAGGAGATGAAGTGGCCCACAACCGAAGTAGCTATTTTCGGAATAAATTCTAAAATAAGACATGTCTAAAATAAGACATATGTGTAATATTATTGTGTCTATCTAAAATATGCTTTGTTGGGTATTCTTAAATACCAGACAAATCCACATGCTCTCAACTTCTCTGGCCTCCTCCATCTTCAGTCCATGAACTCTTCATCTACTGTGGGAGAGGGCAGCCCAGCTCTTCATCTGTTCTTCCAAATCTATGGTGTAATCCTAAAACCTAAGCTTTTGAACTCCAAAGCCAAGAATTTGGCTCTTTTGCTGCCTGCTGGGTCATTCTTCCCTGAGGTAATAAAACCAGAACACCTCCCTAGGAGCATAGGAATGAAGGGGCAAAGCACCAGTTAACATTTCAATGTATTATTTCCAGGGCCCACCTCTTTTTTTTTTTTTTTTAAACATCTTTATTGGAGTATAATTGCTTTACAGTGGTGTGTTAGTTTCTGCTGTATAACAAAGTGAATCAGCTGTACATATACATATATCTCCATATCTCCTCTCTCTTGAGTCTCCCTCCCACCCTCCCTATCCCACCCCTCTAAGTGGTCACAAAGCACCAAGCTGATCTCCCTGTGCTATGTGGCTGCTTCCCACTAGCTATCTATTTTACATTTGGTAGTGTATATATGTCCATGCTACTCCCCCACCTCTTTTTTAGGCACTGTAGGCACAGTGCCCAGGGCTTGTGATACTTTTAGGGGCCCAGGAGAGTGTTTTAATCATTTTTAAATCAGAAAAAAAAGAATATAATCCAGTTTGAATTATATCCATCTTTATACCAAAGCAGTCATAAACTATCATTTTAAACTTTTTTTTATTGGAGGAATTGGAGGCAAAGATAATTAGTGTCCATGAAAGTCAGAATGCAGCCTGATTATACCATCATGTATTTTAAGTTGTATTATAACTAGATTATTACAAAAAATTCAGTTATGTTCCTTTTCTCACCGCAATCTCAGATAACAGCCAAAAGCCCAGCATTAAAACATGAATCTATAATGAAACTTTGGAGGACTGAGCTAATGCAGTTGGCATTCCCTAATGCCTGCTAGCTGCCCACAAATGATGTGCCCACAGCCTGCAGGCTCTGAGAGATACACAGCTGAAGACCTGTCCCTACTTCACAGAGGCTGCCAGCCTAGCAAAAATAAACATACATGTTTAAAAAATTATAAAATATATAAAAAATGTTAAAATATATATTTACTATATCCTAAATATGTATTTGCTACATATAATAACAGTAAAAATGATTCGCATATTATAAAGGAAACGGGAGGCCTAATTATTCCCTGACTTTATTATGTCAGTTGAACATTGGCTTGTGCCTCAGTTTCCCCGAGATGAACTGAGAATCATACACTGAGGACAAATCAATTGATTGAGAGTCTCAAGTGAAAAGTGACATAAAAATGCAAATATTATTATATGTAATAATATTGTGTCTATCTAAAATATGCTTTGTGGGGTATTCTTAAATACTTTGTCAATACCAATTAAGTTTTATAGCATCTTTGTAAGACAAATATATATATATATATATATATATATATACACATAAAAATAAAAATAATCTAGGTGTTATTTATATATATATATATATATATATATATATATATATATATATATATATATATATACATACACTTTATAGAGCCTTGTTTGCCTTGCTACCTGCATTTATTTATGGTTGCCATGACTTCTCATTTACTGCAATAAAAATTCTTTACGGGAAAATAATGAATATAATGATATAAAATTTACAATGTCTCTAGAACAGTAACTTTCAAACTTATTGATAACAGACCCCACCTATATACCATTACAATCCACCCTGAGAGTTTGCCAGTGTCTGGAGACATTTTTAGTTGTTGCATCTGGGTGGGGTGGGTTGTTGCTGGCATCTAGTGGGTGGAGGCCAGCAATGCTGCTGAACATCCTACAGTGCACAGGACAGCCCACCACAACAAAGAAATATCTGATCCAAAATGTCAAAAGTACCAAGGTTGAGAAAGCTCTAGAGAATGACTGTGTACCAGATTCTTAGATCAGTGGTCCCCAAACCTTAGCATTTCATGGAGTAGCAAAACTTTACACTGAAATTTGTAAAACCAACCTAAAATTGCCAACATTTTGTCTTGACAGGAACATTAAAAATAAAATAACCATCTATCACCTTTAATAAGGAGACTTTTAACACCAAAGATAAGTAAAAACAATCTTAGAGTCTTTTAAGCTGAATAAATTTAGCTATATGAAAACTTTGCTACATTGTTACGCTGTCTTTACAGTTTGTACATCACTTTGGATTAGTAAAAAAGGTCATTATTGACCAGCACTGGTCTAGTCTACAGACTGGATCTGCAGATATTAATTTTCCCCAGATATGAATTTGACAGCAGCAGTCAGTTCAAGGCTAAAGCAGCTTGAATATAGGTATTCTGTGCTACTAACTGAAGGGAGAGCTGTGTTTTTGATGTCAGGTGTGCAGACACAGGCTGACATTCTTGCTGGGAGGAGAGCCTCCAGGGCCTCCTACCAGCAGGGCCAGAATCTTCCTTGACAATCAGCCTTGCTTCTGCTGAGGACTTTGCTCTATCAAGCCCAAAGCTAAATGCTGTGGCTATTTCTTTATACGAGAAATCTTTACGTAAGACATCCTTAATTACAAGAAAGGAAATTTGCTTTCTCTACTCTACTGTGGGAGAAATAGTATGAATATGAATAGAATTACAAATGGGGCAAAGGCTGACAGGACAGGATCAGACCTGTCAATTGTATAAAAAGGAGCTTGGAACCAGGACCCTGCTGTCAAAAATGCCACTTGGACTGATTCAGAGAGGATTAAGGTCAATAGAATCTAGTAGGGCAAAGATAGCATGGGCAGGTCCCATTCTAGACAACTCCCCACCACCCATCCTACAATCACCTGAACACTCTAGATCCTGAATTTCCTGTCTCCTCCAGCCTAACATAGTCCCACGTAAAGCCTTGTGAAAAGCACTTTCTGGATCTGTATCTGGGGTCCTTTGGGAGCTTGAGTTTCCTACCATAAGAGTTGGATGATTTCACATCAAATCAAATCTGTAAGTTCCCCTTGACTGAACACATATAAATCCTTAAGTGAGTTGCAGGACTAAACAAACAACTCCAGAGCATACTCAGATAGGGATCTGCAGCTCCCCTCAGGCTGCCCCAAGCCATCGTGGTCCAGTTCCCAGAGGAGGACAGGTGCGGTTAGACGACAGGGTTATCCTTGCAGAAGAGGAGACCAAGCTACTCTCTACAGTTTCTGTGGTCCCAAGACTAAGTGGGGGAAGCAAAGTGGGGATTTGCAAAGAAACCATTATCTTTATCACTTCTCCACCTTTCACATTTTAAAATAATTGTCCATTAATGAATCTTCCTTTTCATTAGACTAAGAATGTTTAGACACAGGGATCACTTTTTACTCATCTTTGTGATCTCAGTGCCTAACAAAGACTAACACGTTGTAAATGCTCATTAAATCTTAAATGATTGATTGATTGAATTTCTTACGTTTTGTTACTGTCACCTTAATATAAATGCTGAAAGCAATGGCTTTCAAATGTGTCCATAAAAATAAAGAGCATCCCAGCGTACTCTACAAAAGCACACATGAAAAAGGAGTGATTATGCATATAGAGATGCTAGTTCTTTGCAACAAAAACTTGTCTCTAGAGGAATTATAAATCTGCTTGCTGAATGGGAAAACTCTCAGCATACATATGCATGACACTGATTGCAAAGGGGGTGTGGATCCAAGCAATATCTGATATGTGAACAATGAAAATCGAGCTGAATTCTGGTTTCTGGTTACTTGACAAGAGACACATTTTCTTTGTGAATTTCAAAGATGTTAAAATTATGTTTAGTTGGGCTTCCCTGGTGGCGCAGCGGTTGAGAGTCTGCCTGCTGATGCAGGGGACACGGGTTTGTGTCCCGGTCTGGGAAGATCCCACATGCCGCGGAGCGGCTGGGCCCGTGAGCCATGGTGGCTGAGCCTGTGCGTCCGGAGCCTGTGCTCCGCAACAGGAGAGGCCACAACAGTCAGAAGCACGCGTACCGCAAAAAAAAAAAAAAAAAAAATTATGTTTAGTTAAGACTCCAGATGACAGAATATATTAAATTTTAGAATTATTAATGTAGTTCAAAACTACTGTGTCAGCTATTGTTATTTTCTGATGTAAATCTAAGCCAAATGAGAAGAGAAAGATACCTTTTCCATTAGGTTTTATAATCGTCTGCTATCTAGGACTTTAAGAGAAAATTACCCCAGAGAGTCAGCTATATTTCCTGACACATTAGAAGCATTAAAACCAATAGAATCAAAGACTACAAAGAAATATTTGACAATCCTCTTTAAAAATTTCACAGGCAAATGATTTATATGCCAAGATAGTGCTATTTGGCGCCACATTTATCAAACTGACAAATGAAGACTTTCGGGTGTATTTGCAAGAGTCATAAAGAAAATCTTACGTCTTTGGGAAAAATGGTGACATTTCAGACTTATGAAGAGGGACACTGTTTTTCAATGTGTCTCATGCTGTATGCAATCTGTGCATCTACAACTATGAAACCACACAATTTGAAACCTAAACTGCACTCAAAAGAAAAATATTCAACCGAGACAGGTAAGTGAAGTTATTTTCTTCACTCAACATATATTGAACGGCATGTAAATAAGACCTATCATTATTATGAATTTTTTTTCATAAGAAACTCTTCAAAAACAGGAAGCCCTATGGAGAATATTGGGAGTAAACAAGAGGAATACAGCATGGGAGCCTGTCTATCTTAACAGTTGAAACGTTAAATAAATGTTGTCAGTATGATTAACTGCCAAACACATGACTTTGAAAACAGCTGGAGGAACATGTATTAAATGGGGTGACACTATAATTGATTATCCTACCTGGGACACTGTGAGAGGGGAATTAGGTACTAGGTACACTGGGAGTGGTGAAACCAGGATTGTCCTGGTCAAATCAGGATTGGGACATTCTGTTACCCTATGTTTTGATTACTGGATCTCAATTATCTTAAGATCCTAGGAAACTTCTTATGGTTCCTTTGCTCTCCGCTCCAGAAACAGCTTACATTGGCTGGGCATAGACACTCTGGGTGGTGGAACAGTAGGACTAAAAAGAGACCGAGTTTTTAAAGTGTATTATATAACAGTAATTACTGTTATCCAAAGAACACCTTGACAGTATATTGGCATGAATGGCATGGAGACCAATTTGGCCCCTGCAAAACAAGAAACAAATGCCTGATTACCTGCATAAACTCCTATCCCTATAGTCTTAATATTACCAGCTTAGATAATTTGAATTAATTACTCTAGAATAACATCAAATGATTATATTATGTGAGCTTAAGGACCATTTTAATGCACATTTCCATGAATCCATGGGCAATGCATACTGAGTAGATAATACAAGGTTCTGTAGTTTCAAAGCAATTCATTTCATTCACACTAGAAACAAATGAAAAAGCCTTTCTTCATAAATAGTATCTATGGTTAAAACAGTCTTCCATTATGAACATAGCTACACAAATGAGCACTTTTTCCATTTCTTCCTAGAAATCATTCAAAAGCAGCAAAGGAAATAGAAAAATTAAAAGAAAACTAATTTTTAGCGAAGTTATTGTATAATCCCTAGATTACATCATGTGCAAGTGTTACTTTAAGCAGCCAAAATCCAGCTGAAGACAAGTGGAAGAAGCAGAGACAAGAAAGAGGATATAGGAAGAAATCTCAGTAGTGAGATTGCCCAGAAGCAGGAGCTCTCAGAGCACCAGCCAAACTACATTCCCATAGTTATGCAGATAAACTCTTTCACTGAAAACAATGGAAAATGCTAGAATATATATATATTTACATTTTGACACATTATAAGTATTTAAGAGCTGAAAATCCAGTGGGGAATTTCCAGGCCAATTTTTGGATGAAAGCCTGTAACCAAAGGGGTAAATAGAACTTTAAAACGCCAAAACGCCAACTCTGCTGATGCCCTTGGGATATTTGCTAATGTTGCACAGGAGCAATGGCTTCAGGGGCTAGAGGGACGGAAGTCTAGCCCTGGAGCTAACCTAGGAGGGGAGTTTTACAAGGAAGTCTTCCATATGTGATAGATATTATGCTTGCCAATACAATTTCTCCTTTTTACTGGGAATATAAGAGGTTAAATTCCCAGCTCCCTTGCATTTAGTGAAGCCATGTGACTAGCTCTGGCCAATAAAATAAAAATGAGCAGAAATGATATATGTCATTTCTGGGCTAAGACAGTGAAAGCTCTTATGCAATTCTCAACTCTTTTTTTCCCCTGCCAGAGCAATTGATGACTTTCTAGATGGTGGAGCCTCAGTCAACCTGAGTCCCAGAGTATCTATGTGGAGGAGTGCCTACCCTCCACCAAAAACCTAAAGCAGACTCTGTGTGAGCAGGAAGCAAATCTTTATGTGTTAGGCCACTGAGATTTTTGGAGCTGTTTGTTAACACAGATTAAGCCTAGCCTATTCTAACACAAAAATAAGTACCAGAAGTGGGGTAGGTGTTATTATAGCAAAAATCTAAAATACATGGCACTGGCTAAAGACCAGGCAAAGACAATAGGAAGCTGGTATCAGAGGCTGGAGAGGTCAAACATTTGATAGCCTCAGTAGGTTAAGAGTCAAACCAGGTACCTAGTGAGATTGGGAAAAGACTGGAAGACAGTTGTTAGTTCTACATGCAAATAGCTACTGATAATTGGTTTTGCCAAAGTATTTTAAAAAGAGAGAGAGATAAATTCAGGAAATTGTCTAGTTTACAAGAAGATAGAAGGAAATGGGAGATTCCAGAAATTTTGAGCCTTGAAATGTTAAAAGGGCCAACAACTTTTAGATCTCAAACAGAGAGATCTCAAAAAGACTTTTTCAAGACAAAATTCCATTAAAGCTTTGCCTGGCAGCAAAGTTCATCCTATTGTTAGACCCTCCCAGTGAGTTAAGTTGCATTGGAGCAAGCATATGCTTAAGGAGAGAGTCAAAAAAAAATTCCCAGGGTCTCTGATTTCTGTAACTACAATAGTATCAAAGTGACAGTCAAGGTATTACAAGGATAAAAAGTAAAGAAATATAGCAAGTCTGAGCACTTTGTCTAGAAAGAATTGAGAATGAGGTTACCAGCAGCTGGAACTAACTGGATTCAAACATGTAAGAAACTTCCTAAGCTTTAAAGAATTGTACTTCCAAGTAAGCCAGGGGTGTGCATTTAAAAATCCTTTAACTGTTCAATACTTAAAATAACTTTTGGCCCCCAAACTTCTGGGAACAAAAGGTGAACTGAAAAAGCAAAACAACCCATAGAAGGGCATATTCTACAACATTCATTGCAGGTGTGGTCAAAGAGAATATTGGAAAAGAAAAGATGATACACAGGGCAGAGCCAAGGGCCATGAAGAACAATGGGAAAAGTATGCTGCCAGAAAACAGAATCAGGGTCTAAGCAAAGAACATTTCTGACACCAATGTAGGACTCCCTAACAATGTCTGCCTGACAGGATTTAAGGACCATAGACAAATGACTGCCCTTTCCATCCTTCCTCTTTCTGAATCGGAGTGCTTATTACAGTTACCTTGTCTCTGTCCCGCCACTTTATATTGGTTATATGAAGACCAAGCAGAAAAATTTCCTGCTTTATAAATTTTTGAACCAAGTAGAGCCACACTAGACTTGGTAGAAAAACAATAGCATAACATATGGAGATCTTGGACTTCTGACCTATGACTAGATAGAATTTGGGTCATTTTCCTTGGGTAAATGGGTAAACATAATTGGTCTGCATGTGGAAAGAGTAAAACCAATATTTGGTGACCTGCCTAAAGAACACAACTTCAAGTGCACGTGGAACTTTCATAAAAATTAAGAAAAAATATTTCAATATGTTTGAAAGATATAAATGGTAATACAATAAAACTAGAAATTCATAACACATTTAAAAAGAGATCCTTCTTCAATCTGGAAATATGTAAGCATTTTATCAAACAACTCTTTAATCAAAGATCAATACAAATTGTTGAATTTCTCAAAAATACCAATAAATAGAAATACCACTTATAAGAATCCATAGGATATAGCTAAAGTAGAACCCAGAGAAAAATTCAAGTTTTAAGTACTTATATCAATAGAACAGAAACAATGAAAATAAATAAGTGAAATATCTAATTCAAAAATATTAAAAAGCACAAGTAAGCCAAAAGAAATCAGAATGATAGAATAATTCAAAATAAAAGCAAAATTAAATAAGTTAGAAAACAGAATAAACGAATAAGTAAGCAAAATAGACAAACTCCTATCTAAAAAAATCAAGGAAAAGGGCAGGGGGAGATACAAACAGAATAATATTCCATACATAGGAACATATATTATATGACTCCATTCACATGAAATGTCCAGAATAGGCCAATCTGTAGAGACAGGAAGTAGATTAGTGGTTGTCTAGGGCTCGAGGGCAAAGGGAGGAGGATTTCTTTTAAGGTTAATAAAACTGTTCTAAAATCAATTGTGTTGATGGATGTACAACTCCATGAATATGCTAAAAGCCTTTGAAATATACACTTTAAAAGGGTGATAGTATAGAATGTAAACTATATCTTAATAAAAATAGGATATAACCATCAAAAGAAGAAAACATTTTAAATCATTAAAGACTACTTTCCATAACTCGATGTAAATATATTTGGAAAACTAGACAGCACACACAACTTTCTAAAAAAAACAATTTACAATTGTTCTCAGTAGAGACAAAAAGTCTAAACACACAATTTCCAAAGAAGAAATAGAGAAGCTGTCAAAGGAAAAAAGAGCTACCACCTGAAACAGTACTAGGTCCAGATGGTTTTACTGTGGGAGGAAATTTCTTATCTGTGCCTGAATGTCTAGCAGGACATTTGAACTGCCTTGAGCTGCTCACTTGTCAGAGGTACACAGGCATTGGTGGCGTCAATAACACCTATAATAAATCACATTACATTCACTATACTCACTTTGACATAAGTGTAAACCAAGCTGAAGTGGTCTTTCCCAACTATTTATATTTATTACAGGATTGTTTTAAAATACCAAAAAATTCCCGTAAGTAAAATGTAATTTATCTAGATGAAATTCTTCTAATTCATACAACACACATACTTATTATTTTAAGGTCTAGGTAGAAGCCCACAATATCTTAACCTCTAGATTGCCTGCAATGAAAATTTGGTTGCTTTGTTGGCATGCACCCCTACAAAGAGAGCAGGTGCCAATGAGCTCTGAAAGCTCAGGATTCTTATACGAGTAGGGAATTCCTTTTCTGTGAAGATCTTTCAGAGACTTTGCTGATCACACCCTTGCTCTGAATGGCCATATGCAAACTAGCTAACGTATATCTGTTGTCCCTACCCATATGACTGTAGGTTTATGGATATGTAACTTGGGCATCATATAGATAGATGGATAAATGCTATTAAGATGCTGTGGCCACCCCAGGAATAGGAGTCACAATTCTTGCAATCACACACTTGACATCACTAGTTATCAGTCATTGTGCAATCAAAAATGCACACATATTTTCAAACACTCTGGGGGAAGGAACAGTAATGCCCTCAGTTGAAAACTAACTAATGTGCCATCTTTAGTTCTTCATGTGAATCCTAGGAGCTAGGACAACCTCCTCTAGAAAACTTTTCCTGGTCTAATAGTATGTGTGCTCCTCTTGGATGTCCCCAGAGAGCTCTGCTTACCCCAATCCTAGCACGTATCACAGTGCATAGTAATTGCCCAGCAAGCCTCCTCAACTCCCGTCTCCTCAACTCCGTATTTTAAACTTTTGCTATAAAATTGGGTATTTGGAAATTGGAATTCATTCTACACTGTAGTAGCTCTTTATAGGATATAGCAGATATCTATAGGATAGGATGGGATATAGTAGATGTCTATAGGATTATCAGCCTAGCTCTCCTTCTTTCTCCTGGATATGTCCATTTTGCCCCATGGCTATTGGAAAGCTGTCATTTTCCACCAAACCTTGCCCAGTCAGATGACCCCAAACAAATACTTGGCCCAGAAATGGACATCTGACCTGGAATTTTTAAATTCAGAACTGAAAATACCTTAAAAACAACATTTTTGGTGGATGAAGATGTAAGTTATAAATTCCTGAACCACAGCAGCCATATTTCCTATAGTCTTCAATGATAAGATGAGGCAAACACAATGAGGAAGAGAGAGAAGAAATGAAGCAAGACCCAGATGCACTAGCATCCCTTATGCCTGTTGTTCCTGAGGTCAAGCTGCACCCGTGCCCTCCTTCTTATCTAGTGATCAACCATTCCATGAATATCATGAACTAATTCATTTTCTTGCTTCCTTAGGCTAGTGCAAGCCGAGTATCTGTCAACTGCAATCAAAAGAAGCCTGATCAGTACACACAGAAAATAGTACCGATGGGGTGGCTTCCAAGGCCAACTAAGAGAAGTTTATCTGACAGTGCTAATTCTAGTGCTATTGAAAACCTTGAGCCCTGAGCCTGGGTATCCTGTGTCCATAGACTGAAACTCTCCTTATCAAAATGTCACCAAGCCCCACATTCTTCTTACCTCCTCCTTCACTCCTTACATCCTTACCTAGAAAAGGATCATCAGTAAGAGAAAGAAAGCTGATGAAAAAGCACTTGTGACTATCTGTGAGGAAGACTACAGTAGCATTATGACAAGCCTCTGGTGACTCCTGTTGCCCAGGAGAGAGATGGTCTCAAGGACACATAGGGAGTTGGCTCAGGCAGAGGTACTTGTATACAGCAATGATCTTTCCTAACCCAAGTGCACCCACATGAGGAAATGCCTGTCCTACAATACTCTGCCTTGCAGAGCAAGGGTTATCTTGCAAGTAAAGCTGTTTTATTTTGGCCACCAGTTAAATTGAGCAAAACCTCACGAAAAGGTCAAGGCACAATTTTATAACCACTGGTTTTCAGAAAATGAATTTGGTTGGGATTTCATTAAAGAGAATAGCATTGAAAGAAAAATACAGTCATGACAAAAGGATGTAGAATGTCCTGCATCATCCTGAAAAATAGAAAATAAGGTGCTCCCCCCTGCAAAACTACTACATTCAAAAGCATTTGTGGATATGTGTGTATGTTGAGGAATAAGAATGTAGCACTAGATTAAAAATAACCATGGCATAGGATCTACCATTATAGAACATAGACAAGAATGAAAGCGTGGTTAAACCAAATGAATGTGAATAGCATCATCCTTTTTACCCAACATAAACTAGCAATTAAAAAGATATTTAAAAAAGACTCATAATAAACCATGAAGAATGACTCAGACTCTGAAAGAGATGAAGTATTCTGTTTAAATCCTGATCATTTAGAGAATGTTTGCTTCAGGGGAAGAGCTGTAGAAAGTGATATCAAAGTTTTCAAGTAATTTTACTTGAAATAATACACATTCATTATGGAAAATGTAAAAGTGGCAAAGAGGAAAAAAGAAAATGACAAATAGTCCATAAATCCACCATCCAGTAATAAATATTTTGTGTTACATGGTAAATATCCTTTCAGTCTCTTTTCAATACATACAGACATATATTTTTATCAAAAGAATTCATAACATGCTGTTCCTTTTTTTACTTACTTAAAGTGAGATTATATTTTCAAATATTAATCTTTGCACTTTTCTTTGCTTAACTCTTTAAAATAACCTTTGTTCTAATAAATCAGAGGCATCTACATTTGCCTTGGGAAGATATAGGACTGTTTTGCCAGGAATATGAAGAAAAATAAAGTGCTGGTGATTAACTTCTGACTAACAATAAAATTTTTTAGTCCTGAGTGATGTTTTTCTTGAAAGTCAGGACCTGCTAAGAAGTAAAATGTCTAAATTTCTCAAACTTCTATTAACAACCAGATCCAGAAGCTCCCAAACACGGCATAAGTAGGGTGACCCTATCATTTATTTTGTAAAGAAGATCACTTTAAAAAATGAGAGAAGGGCTTTTAATAAATCTCAGGCCAATAGGAGTAAACTCCACTGGGCAAACCACAGCATACGCACACCCTCTCTGCGGGGCATTTGATGAAAGCTGAATTGAGTGTCAGTGGGCCAGCCACGGGGCCACCATGTTCAGGGATGAGGTGCCCCTACCACAGTGGCTACCACCAGCCTAAGTCAGGGGCCAGGAGAGGATGAGCATGACTTAAGGATCTACAGTCCTAAGGAGAGCCAAAATGGAAATGAGTCTGAAAGCAGGACCTCAGGTCTTTAACAAACCAAGTGGATTAGTCAAAAGTTCACCAGCAGCAGGCACAGAAGTTGGATAAAGGATAAGGTGAACAAGAATAAGGACCCACATGCAGATCTGGGAGGCTCACTCCCCCATCCCCCAAATGTCATATAACTTCAGTCCCTTATGCACACACACACCACTAGGAAAAGGAGAGGGTGGATGAGGTAGGATTCAGAAGAGTGGGCACTGTTCTGAAAGAGACTATTTTAACCCAAAACAAACTGTTTAAACTCAAAGAGACAGAGAAACCCTTCAATTGGCATGTTTGAACTTTTCTCTGGTAATCAACAGTTGAAAAACCATGAGGATCAGTTTTAGAAAACAAATTTTATATATGCATCTGACTTGAATGCAAATTTCTAATTCTGCTACTGACCAGATAGTAAATATATTTCCATGTCTTTGGTCTACTATCACATCATCTTAAATGGTCACACAGTATTATAATTTACAATGTTTTTTAAAGTATGAGTTAAGAAATTAAGATGTCTCTTTAAAGTGTGAATACCATTTGTCCCTATTTAACTCAAAATTTCCTAAGTACCCGTCAGTCTCTAGTAAGTCATGTACCGCATCTAGGAAGAACATGAGCTTAGCTCCCATTTTTAAATTCTTTACCATTCTAATCGGAAGCCTAATGATTTATACCCCTCTAAATTCACCTATACAGAGGTGACCAAACATGCTTCAATGTCATCCTGTTGTATCAGGATCAGGGCTGTGTATTTGCAGAAACATGGATGGACCTAGAGATTATCATACCAAGCCAAGTAAGTCAGAAAAAGAAAGACAAATACCATATGATATCTCTTATACCTGGACTCTAAAATATGACGCAAATGAACATATCTACGAAACAGAAACGGACTCACAGACAGAGTACAGACTTGTGGTTGTCAAGGGAGAGGACACTGGGAGAAGGAAGGATTGGGAGTTTGGGATTAGCAGATGCAAACTAATATATATAGGATGGATAAACAACAAGGTCCTACTGTGTAGCACAGGGAACTATATTCAATATCCTGTAATAAATTATAATGGAAAAGAATTTGAAAAAGAATATATATATGTATAACCGAGTCATTTTGCTGTACAGCAGAAATTAACACAACATTGTAAATCAACTATACTTCAATAAAATTTTTTAAAAAAAGGATCAGGGCTGTGAAAATCAGCTCTGGCTTTATTACAGATTTGCATTATCCTGTAGTCCTTACCTCAGGGTCTTCTTAAAGCATAAAAAAAGAGGCCCCCAGCCTGCAGTGCCTTTTGTGTTTGTGTGTGTGTCCTTTCTCTCCATTCATTTGTTAATTTCTTTGATAAACATTATTTGAGCACCCACGGTGTTCTTATCCCTTGCCCCAAGGCTTGCTCTTCTCACTTCTCATTACTAACCAAAAAAGCTTCTTTAAAGTCTCTTCTCTTTCCTTTCCACATAACCAAATATTTAAAATGCACAAAATAAGAGTTAAAAGCTTTCGATTGAGGGCTTAAGTTGTTAAAATAGAAGGATGGAGGCTTGCTGGAAGGGGAAGCATGTATGGATTTCAACAGAGGCAGGCTGCAACATGTGGTTACTAAAGGGTTTTCTTATTTTCTTTGCCTTTTTATCCTGATTGTGCATTGGAGATGTGAGAAGATGGGATTGCTGGCTAGAGAAGATCTATGTAACTCTAGCTTGGTCCTTAGTGGTGTGAAGGACTCTAAATACTTCCAGGTTAGTCCCTGAGAAAACTGCTGTATTTACAGGACGAACATACAGCAAATCAGAAAATTCATCTCTGTTTTCTAATAAGTATACTAATGATAGCCTAGTGCCTTGAAACTGGATTCTCCTCTGAATGTGGAGTACCTTGAATACATATGAACTCCCTGTTCAAAGAGCACAATAGGGTATAAGTCTGAAGAGCATCATAGAAAGCTCTTTAATTTCTTTCTCCAGCCCAAATGATTTTCTGTAAAAATCTTTAAAACTATCAAGTTCCCTACCCCACAATTATCACCGGATTTTAATTTTACTTCCTTTTTCCCCTTTCTCTTTCTGTTTTCTTCCTATAATGCAGACAGGGTTGGGGGAGGACAGTAAAATGCCCAGGCTCTTTAACTTTGGGCTTACGTGGGAGAGAGAAGTAATTGAAATTACAAATATATAAAATTAAGCTAAGTCCTTAAAACTCTTAAGTGTCACCATGGAGACCAGAGCGTGAACTGTTTCATGGAAACTCAGAACAAATTTTCTGGCTCATCAGTTATTAACAGATGTCAATTTGGCCAAGGTAGAAGAGATGAGAATAAATAAATAAATAAATAAATAAGAACTAGCCTTACACCAGAGAATTTATTAAGGGCAAATGTAGTTGTTCTGGTTCTTAGTATTCCATTATTCCAGTGAGTGGGAAAATATCCTAAGAGAAAATTTCCCCTTGACTCATAATTCCCGATGGAAACATCTGATGATATAGCTCCATAAATGCTGTAGGAATGAATAGAGAAAGATAATTTCTAGAAAAGGCCTTTCTCACTCAGAAGCATCAAGGTGTGATGCAGGTAATATGGCTCTCTATCCACCACTCCAGCTACAAGGAAGACATGGTTCCTAGGCAACCTCTTATCCAATAATGGACCAGAAATATCTCTAACAACCATTCTGGGTATTTCACTTTATCATGTCTATTATACACAACTGTTTTCAATATGTATAGTGAAGTCAAACAGACTTCAATGTGGTATTACATTCCACATAAAGAGTAACACAGGAATTATCCAAATGTTTACTGTATAAGCAGAGGTACCTCAGAATTTCTCCCAGTTAAATTCTATTTTGCAAACCTATAGGCACAGTCCCTTAGCTGATCAAATATTCAGTTGGGAGGCCACCCAAATGGTGTATTTTAGATAGTAGGCATTCATTGATTAAATAACCACTAATAAAAGGTTAAAATTCAATAAATTTTTAATATATAATAAAATAACTCAATAGAAAGCAAACAATTATGACCAGAATGCATAAAAACAAAATGGTCAATGACATTTATTCATTTGGAAGTTTACACAATTTGAACTTTACGCAGTTTTCTAGGACAGACCTTGGTGACTGGTTGAATACAGAAGGAAAACAAGGATGCCAGTAGCACAGCCAGCTCAGAGAAATGCAAGTGCTTCTCAAATCTTACAACTGATTCTCATTATTCAAGGTTGTTATGTTCTATAAAGTCACAAACAATTAGCAAATACTGAATCATTGCTCCTAGGGGAAATACAAGATTAGGTTCCTGTGAGCCTCTGGTCACACTTTCAACAACCAATTAATACATGACCCGGTTTTATGTGCGCTTTTGTTTAAAGACATCTTGTTTAATATATCTTGTTGACTCACTAACACTGAATTCACAGCCAACAGCACTGTAACTCATGTCTGAATGAAAATTATGTAATGCACATATTTTCTCCATAAGGCACATCACAGCCTTCTTGCACTTAGGAACACTAGACAGCACTTCAGCACTATGTTTGGGGGCCATCTGAACAATGATATCACCAACAAAAAGTTAAAAAATGCAAAAAACATGGCACTAAATAGACCATGAAAAGAATACTTGTTTACAGTAAGAGGAGCTGAAACAAGAAGGCAGAGTGTCTGACATCAACTGAGAATATGTGTGTGGGATGATTCAAATTTTTTGCCTCTCTGCACATGTCCATAAATGACTATGAAAGTGCTGCAAATATTGATGTAGGGTTCCATATAAATTTTTGCAAGTAGATGAATTTGCAAATACAGAATTTACAGATAATGAGATCAAGTGTATTTACCAACTATAAAGAACTCTTTCTATTTCCCTATGATGCTGCTTCTTACTATTACATTGTACTTGCCTGTTCTCTTTTGTATACCTATGGAACTCCTATTCTTCCTTCTAAACCTTGCTCAGAAAACCATATACACACTAACCTCCCCCTCCTGTTACTTTTGCCTCTTATACTCATCTCTATTTTGCACAAATCAGATTATACTGAATTTACTGACGTTTTTCTTTACTGGCCTATGAAATTAGTTGAGGTCAGTGACCATGTCCTAGTACATGTATATAACCTTTACTGTGCTTACTATGTGCCAGGCTATATGTCAGAAGATACTTCACATACAATACCTTGTTTAGTCTTACAAGAATCCTATCACCCCCATTTTACAGTTGCAGAAACAGAGGCCTAGAACAGTCATGTCACTTGTTATATCAAAAGCTGCAGAGTTGGTATTCAAACCTAAAGCTCAAGCTTTTAACCATTATGTTATCCTAAATAAATATTAGTTACCATATATTATTGACTGCTTACTATGTGCAAGGCATGGTATTAAATGCTTTATACAAATTATCTCACTGAATCCACTTTATCCATCTCTGTGTCTCCAACACACGGCACAGTGCATGACACAAAAATGTTTGTTGGGTTAAATTTATTTCTTACTGCCCCCAAACCTTTCTAAAACCAACAGCATGAGAACTCTCTACATTTCCAGCAGTGGCCAGAATGACTTTGTGTTACACCACCCTTCTCTCCTACCAAGTTCCTCATCTCCTTCTCATCTATATTCTTCTGTGGTTTTGCTATTGATGTCTATGATGTCCACAAGGCAACTTTTCAAAGCAAAGGTAGTACAGAAGGGAGCAGAAGCACTGTCCACTTGAAAAAGGTCTTTCTCTTTAACAGTAATTTCTGGCAGTGATTTATATTATGACCTAACTCCTTATGGAGTAACAAAATCATGAAAGAGCTAAGTGTTTTGCTTGAGGGCTGTGAGGTAAGCCCTGTATGAGGTTAAAGGAGGATTTTCTGCTTCCCAATGTAGATTTTCATTCTAAATTAATATAGCCTCTCACAGTGAGCTCAATATAGGCAGAGAGTTGGTTTTAGGAATGAGAAGTAAAAGGGAGAGAGTTCATGGGTAAGTGAGTAGGCTGTAGCAAGTTTGCAAGACAGAAACAACGGGATTCACATATTATACATTACATGAATGAATGGGATCAAGAGGACTTAGCCTTAGGGCTAGAGTCAAAATCATCTTCTTTCAAAGGTGAAAGTATAAAGAAGACAAGATTTGAGATTTCATTTCAAATCTTCCTCTTTCCCAGAATATTCCCAATAGTCCAAAAACAATTACTGTCAATAGTACAGCCAGGAAAATTGACCCAAAGGATAGAATTCTAAATACCCTAAAAGGCCCCACTGTTCTGCCAATTAAATGTCATGGTTTCACTATCAGTCACTGTAATATTTAATAAACAGGAGAATCTCTAACTGAATTCCAAACCCAAAGCCTAATGCAGAGGAAGTAAATGTTTCCTGAAGCCAGGAAAGAACCTGAAATTACCACAGAAAGAAGGAGTAGACTCATCTTAAGGAGTAGCCAGTGTTCAGCTCCAGTACATTCATAGTTGGCAGAAAGAATAAAATCCTCTGTTGCCAAGCCTTTCAGATTTTCAAGAGAAGACACAATCCTAGATTTCCACGTGAAATCTCCTGGTTTTAAATGTGGGCAATTAATTTAAAAGAAAAATGTAAACACAGTGCATGTCAAATAAACTATGTCTGTTGGTTTACCCAGTGAGGGATGCCGGTCTGCAGTCTCTGGCCAGAATAGTCCTAGTAGCCTAGGGAATATTTTAACGACCTCTTTCAAATCATTCATTGTGCCTCACTGCCCCCAAGAAACGGCAGTTCTGGAGGCCATCCTCTGAACAGACATCTCCTCCTCCTGTGCCCTCGGTCTCCTAACAGACCCTGTCTTTTGTAAGTAAGCACTTGTCTCAGAACATGATTTCCAGGCCTCTGCAGACACCCTCCACCTACACTGTGTGGGTGATCTATGACCTCTGGTAGACAGGGTCTGGCTGCAGCAGGTCTCCGTGTGTGCTAGGGAGCTGCTCTTGGAGGGCTTTCCTATCTCATCCTCCCTGCCCCTACTCTCACTCTGACCCTCGCCATCTCTCCTTTGAAGATGTTTCCCTTTCCTTTCTCTTTCTTCTCTCCCAGTTCTCTCTCTTGTATGATCTTTTTCTTTCTTTCTCTGCTTTTCTTTTCCTCTTTTCTCATTCTTCTCTGTTTATTTTATCCTCTCCACCCTTGTCCTCTCTCTCTTACTCTCCTTTCCTCTCCTCCCCCATCCCTTCCCTTCTTCTCCCTCTCCCAGCACCTAGAGACTGCAAGAGAGCTCGCTCACCAGGAATACACCAGCACTGGCTTCGAGTATTTCTTGTGATGGGAGCGGAGGGTTAGGGAGCCCTTGCGCTCCATCAAGTCCGTGGGTCCAAGTTCAAACCAGTGTTGACTACCGCTACACCAACCCTGGCAGGAGCTGTCACAGCTCCCCATGGCTGCCCTCCTGTTACAGATCTCAGAGGATTTCTCTCTGCACCTATCCTGTTGCCTGTGCCGACACAGCCCAAGATTCGGCTTCTCTCATCTCCTAAGCAACCTGGGGCGGGGTCAATGTAAAGGGCGGGGCCAGTAGAAAGACGTATCTCTCAAGCCTAAAAGCCCTGGTTTCCTAGACAGTGAACGCAGATACTGCTTAGAAACTACACTTCCCAGAATGCAATGAGGGGAGCGAGCGGGCTATATAGAGGTTGAGAGGGACACCTGCATCCTGGGATCTGTAGTTTCGCTCTCCTAACAGTCTACTCCTCAGAGTGGGCGGAGTTAAGGGGGAGCGCTGGGTCACTTAAGGAGGACTAAGTGGACCTGAGCCCGGAGCTGGTCTATTGGGGCTGTCCTTGCGGAAATTTCTTTTTACCATTCATCATCTGTTGCCACCACACCTTCTGCTTACAAGTTATGTAAATTTAACTAAAAGGGAGCAAGAGAACACCCCTCAAACCATAAAATATGTCTTTTCTATATAGCTTTTCTAAATAAGAAAGAGGAGCAGAATTGTTTAGCAAATCAGCTAAAAAGTTTGAGGATGAAAAAGGCTTGGCTGGTCCCAGTTTCAGCTGTTCTCTCAACCTTTCTGAGCACGAATTTCTTCCTCTGAAAAACGAGGGAGGGAATGGGATCGTGGAGGGGGCTGAGAAGGACACAAGAATCAGAGGTCCCTTCAGGCTGTAATGGCTGAAAGACTCAATCTCTAGGTACAGTTTAGGGCTCTAGGGCATTCAGCTCCCCAAGATTTGCCAAATTCTTCTCGCCTTAACATTTAACAGTTAATATGTGGTGACAATACAAACTCATCACATTATTGTTTTATAAGTTATATGCAAGAAGGAGATTTTAAAAAGATTATCTACAGCATTGCCGTCAGGAAATCTTGTGCTTATTCCACTTTTGAGTTTCCAAGAAAAGAGTATTTAGCACATCAGAATTCTCCTCCCCAACCTCAGCTGAGCACCTTAAGGGCATTAATGAACTTAATCATGGCCATCCCTCGGACCTGGCATAGCGCTTAATATATACATACCATATATACATACCATCAGTGAACTAATGAATGAATATTATGTTTGATTACCTTAGATTTATCCGGGCTTCCATAAATTACAGAAGTTTCTTACTTTAAGAAGGCCACATTACACAAAAAATTCAAATGTAAAAACACAAATTAAGAGATATTTTACATTACAAATAGATTTTATAGTTCACAGAAGATTTATTATGGCACTCCTATAGATAGCGAAGTGCTCTTCTGGATCAGATTTCACAAATTTGATTACACACGACTACTAAGTGCTTTTTTGTGGCCTGTGGTACTCAGTGTGGGCACCTGTGGTACCCAGTGTGGGCACCTGTGGTATGCTTAGGCCCCTATTTTACTGACAGCTACAGTTAAGCCATGTTTTTTAGAACCAAATAAATAGTCCACTGTCACCAGCTTAGTGCTAGTAGAGCGCTGACAGCTATTTTTGCCCTTTTCTTCTTGAAAGAATGAAAAGAAAAATAGAAATTAAAACGGTAAACAAGATCCAAGTTAAGCTCAATTCTGTCCAAAGCATAGCACATTGCTGTCACTCCAAAATTATTACCATCATACTATCTTTCAGTTTATTTTATTTTATTTAAGCTTAAAGTGTATTTATTTTACTTATGCTTTAAGTGATAGCAACATAATATATGTGCAACCAAGATGTCAGGTCTCTGTAGCCAATCTGACTCAGAGCCAAGCCCTTTCTCTGGTGCTGCTGAGATTTAAAAGCTCTTTAGCACACCAAGTAGCAATATAGTATGAAAACAAACAAAACAAACATAATTTGTTATTTTAGAGTTCCTTAAGCCAAGGTGACAGCCTTTTGAAGTCTAAGAAAATGCTTTTTCCCTCTTTATATCAGCTCTTTCCTCTTTCCTCTTTATATCAGCTTTATAAACTTTACTGTCTTCTGTGTCTACTAAATACTTTTCAACATCCTCGAGCTGAGATGTAGGAAATTAACTCTCTGATACCCTCAAGTTCAGACATATTCTATTCTCTTTGTATACATCAGTACATTCTGTGGAATTTTTCGTTCCTGATTCCGTCCTTACCAGTAATAGAACAGTATTTATTGCAGAGGGGTTTTGTGAGAATTACATAAGATGATAAATATATTGAAAGCAGAAGGAACAGTTCCTAATACATGCTCAGCCCTCAATTAAATTTCAATTACTAATGCTATTACTACATCCCAACTTTGTCCTTATCATTTTGGAAAAGTATTCTAAAATGTGCTTGTTGTTTGTGTAGAGTTTCCTAACTATACTTCACTGTTCTTCAAGCTTTGTCTGTCTACAAGGTCTATTTAATGAATATCTTTTAATCATATTTTAATATGAAATTTAATAGTCTGAATCAGAAAAATGTTGGCAAGATATTTTGATGTTATCAGTGATAACAATGGTTTCGTATTCATATGGAATCTTTTCAAGACCATTATTAATAAGCTTTATTCTTTATAAAATCACTGATCCTCAACATACTTGAGTTATTCCTATTTTCCTCAAGCTTCATCAAACCAATGTAGTGTAGGGCTTAATGCAATGCCTTCTATTATATTAATCTCTTTTCACCGTAACATCCTTGGGGTTAGAAAATCACAGCTCAGGTGGCTGAAACAGGACTTCTCTGTAAGATAATTGCAGGCAGACCAACTCGGGAAGTGGGAATCCCTTCATCTGAGCCTACTCTAGTATATTTCTTTATTAGCTTTATCAGATCCTTAAAGAGGTTGCCAAGAAGACCTGACAAGAACAGCAAACCTAAAACAGATGTAACCCAGCCAGATGTAAATGCCTAGAGAGGTTAACCTCTTTACCATCTCCTTTCCTTCCTGTCTTAATAGTCTGCTCAGTTCTTGGAAAAGCCCCTGCTCAGGACCTTCCAAAGTCACCATCATTGTATCCTCTCCCAGCATTAAAATTCTTCTACCAAATGTCATGCAATTACCTGAGAGAAAAATTTTAATTATGTAAGAAAATTAATTTGTACCATCTCCATGTTGAATCTAGTTTAAGTCTATTGAAAACTTGTATTTAAATTGTATAAAACTTAGAAGCTTAAAACTGAGTATTTATGTCCTAATCAAGGGTTGCATAGTAATTTTTTAGTTCCCCAGAAATAAGGACCTCCATATATACATCTAGGGGCCCACTTTCAAATATTTTGTATAAAAAAGTTAGAGTTCACCAGTTTGTCAAAATGAATGAGAGGTGTCTGGTCCTCCCCGCTCCCTCTGTCCCCCCTATCTCCTGACCTCTCTCCCACCTCTCCCTTCTTCTTTTCCTTTTCCCCACTTTTCCTCCACTTATCCCTTCCTCTTCCATCTCTACTCATCTTCTTGCCTCTTTCCTCTCCTCTCTTCTGCCTTCCCTCTCCCTGCTTCCTGTTCCTCTTCTTCCTTCTGTGAGAAGCGGTATGGATATTAGAACCAGAATCTACTGCTGAGCACCCAAGACAATCTGGTACAATTCAGTTACATGAAAAATATGAAAGAAAAATAGTAAAACCTAGAAATCAGGACCAAAGTTTATATGAATAAGCTCATGTTTAACGACCCAGGAACTCTCAAAGGAATCAACACCAATGAAAGCTTCAATCTTCTTTCCTTTCCTTTAACTATTCATAACTACCAACAGTCTTTTCCAGAAGAATTTAACCTTGAGTATGATTCCTCTGTGCTTCTAATTTGTATTGCAAACATATTAGGCATTGATCTGCCCTCAAACCATTATTAACTAGTACTGATTAAGTCCTGTCATGCAAGAGGCATTACTTCTGGAACTGCAACTCTCAGCATGGGGATTAATTTATTAAATATTCAATTCAGCATTTCCCTTATTTTTTAATGTCTTTATTGAAGTATAATTGCTTTACAATGTTGTGTTAGTTTCTGCTGTATAACAAAGTGAATCAGCTATATGTACACATATATCCCCATATCCCCTCCCTCTTGCGTCTCCCTCCCACCCTCCCTATCCCAACCCTCTAGGTGGTCACAAAGCACTGAGCTGATGACCCTGTGCTATGCAACTGCTTCCCACTAGCTATCTATTTTACGTTTGGTAGTGTCTATATGTCAATGCTACTCTCTCACTTCGTCCCAGCTTCCGCTTCCCTCTCCCCGTGTCCTCAAGTCCATTCTCTACGTCTGCGTCTTTATTCCTGTCCTGCTCCTAGGTTCATTGGAACCTTTTTTTTTTTTTTTTAGATTCCATATATAGGTGTTAGCATACAGTATTTGTTTTTTTCCTTCTGACTTACTTCACTCTGTATGACAGACTCTAGGTCCATCTACCTCCCTACAAATAACTCAATTTCGTTTCTTTTTATGGCTGACTAATATTCCATTGTATATATGTGCCACATTTCTTTATCCATTCATCTGTCAATGGACACTTAGTTTTCTTCCATGTCTTGGCTACTGTAAATAGTGCCGCAGTGAACATTGTGGTACGTGTCTCTTTTTGAATTATGCTTTTCTCAGGGTATATGCCCAGTAGTGGGATTGCTGGCCATATGTTAGTTCGTTCTATTGTTAGTTTTCTAAGGAACCTCCATACTGTTCTCCATAGTGGCTGTATCAATTTACATTCCCACCAACAGTGCAAGAGCGTTCCCTTTTCTCCACACCCTCTCCATCATCTATTCTTTGGGGATTTTTTGATGATGACCATTCTGACTGGTGTGAGGTGATACCTCACTGTAGTTTTGATTTGCATTTTTCTAATGATCAGTGATGTTGAACATCCTTTCATGTGTTTGTTGGCCATCTGTATATATTCTTTGGAGAAATGTCTATTTAGGCTTTCTGTCCATTTTTGGATAGGGTTGTTTGTTTTTTTGATATTGAGCTGCATGAGCTGCTTGTATATTTTGGAGATTAATCCTTTGTCAGTTGCTTTGTTTGCAAGTATTTTCTCCCATTCTGAGGATTGTCTTTTCATCTTGTTTACAGTTTCCTCTGCTGTGCAAAAGCTTTTAAGATTCATTAGGTCCCATTTGTTTATTTTTGTTTTTATTTTCATTACTCTAGGAGGTTGGTCAAAAAAGATCTTACTGCCATTTATGTCAAAGAGTGTTTTTCCTATGTTTTCTTCTAAGGGTTTTATAGTGTCTGGTCTCACATTTAGGTCTTTAATCGATTTTGAGTTTGTTTTTCTGTATGGTGTTAGGCAGTGTTCTAATTTCATTCTTTTACATGTAGCTGTCCAGTTTTCCCAGCACCATTTATTGAAGAGGCTGTCTTTTCTCCATTGTATGTTCCTGCCTCCTTTGTCATAAATTAGGTTATCATATGTGTGTGGGTTTATCTCTGGGCTTTCTATCCTGTTCCATTGATCTATATTTCTGTTTTTGTGCTAGTACCATACTGTCTTGATTCCTGTAGCTTTGTAGTATAGTTTGAAGTTGGGGAGCCTGATTCCTCCAGCTCTGTTCTTCTTTCTCAAGATTGCTTTGGCTATTTGGGATCTTTTGTGTTTCCATACAAATTGTAAAATTTTTTGTTCTAATTCTGTGAAGAATGCCATTGGTAATTTGATAGGGATTGCATTGAATCTGTAGATTGCTTTGGGTAGTATAGTCATTTTCACAATAGTGATTCTTCCAATCCAAGAACATGGTATATTTCTCCATCTGTTTATGTCATCTTTGATTTCTTTCATCAGTGTCTTATAGTTTTCTGAGTACAGGTTTTTACCCCCTTAGGTAGCTTTATTCCAAGGTATTTTATTCTTTTTGTTGTGATGCTAAATGTGATTGCTTCCTTAATTATTCTTTCTGATCTTTCATTGTTAGTGTACAGGAATGCAAGAGATTTCTGTGCATTAATTTTTTATCCTGCTACTTTACCAAATTCATTGATTAGCTCTAGTAGTTTTCTGGTGGCATCTTTAGGATTCTCCATGTATAGTATCATGTCACCTGCAAACAGTGACAGTTTTACTGCTTCTTTTCCAGTTTGGTTTCCTTTTATTTCTTTTTCTTCTCTGATTGCCATGGCTAGGACTTCCTTATTCAACTATGTTGAATAAGAGTGGCAAGAGTGTACATTCTTGTCTTGTTCCTGATCTTAGAGGAAATGCTTTCAGTTTTTCACCATTGAGAATGATGTTGGCTGTGGGTTTTTCATATATGGCCTTTATTATGTTGAGGTAGGTTCCCTCTATGCCCATTTTCTGGACAGTCTTTGTCATAAATGGGTGTTGAATTTTGTCAAAAGCTTTTTCTGCATCTATTGAGATGAAAATATGGTTTTTATTCCTTAATTTGTTAATGTGGTATATCACATTGATTGATTTGCATATATTGAAGAATCCTTGCATCCATGAGATAAATCCCATTTGATCATGGTGTATAATCCTTATAATGTGTTGTTGGATTCCATTTGCTAGTATTTTGTTAAGAATTTTGTACCTATATTCATCAGTGATATTGGCCTGTAATTTTGTTTTTTTGTGATATCTTTGTCTGGTTTTGGTATCAGGGTGATGGTGGCCTCGTAGGACAAATTTGTGATTGTTCCTCCCTCTGCAATTATTTGAAAGAGTTTGAGAGAACAGGTGTTAGCTCTCCTCTAAATGTTTGATAGAATTTGCCTGAAAAGCCATCTGGTCTTGGACTGTTGTTTGTTGGAAGATTTTTTTTTTTTTAACATCTTTATTGGGGTATAATTGCTTTACAATGGTGTGTTAGTTTCTGCTTTATAACAAAGTGAATCAGTTATATATATACATATGTTCCCATATCTCTTCCCTCTTGTGTCTCCCTCCCTCCCAAACTCCCTATCCCACCCCTCCAGGCGGTCACAAAGCACCGAGCTGATATCCCTGTGCCATGCAGCTACTTCCCACTAGCTATCTACGTTACGTTTGTTAGTGTGTATATGTCCATGACTCTCTCTCGCCCTGTCACAGCTCACCCTTCCCCCTCCCCATATCTGCAAGTCCGTTCTCCAGTAGGTCTGTGTCTTTATTCCTGTCTTACTGTACGTTCTTCATGACATTTTTTTTTCTTCTTAAATTCCATATATATGTGTTAGCATATGGTATTTGTCTTTTTCTTTCTGACTTACTTCACTCTGTATGACAGACTCTAGGTCTATCCACCTCATTACAAATAGCTCAATTTCGTTTCTTTTTATGGCTGAGTAATATTCCATTGTATATATGTGCCACATCTTCTTTATCCATTCATCCGATGATAGACAAGTACGTTGTTTCCATCTCCGGGCTATTGTAAATAGAGCTGCAATGAACATTTTGGTACATGACTCTTTTTGAATTTTGCTTTTCTCAGGGTATATGCCCAGTAGTGGGATTGCTGGGTCATATGGTAGTTCTATTTGTAGTTTTTTAAGGAACCTCCATACTGTTCTCCATAGTGGCTGAACCAATTCACATTCCCACCAGCAGTGCAAGAGTGTTCCCTTTTCTCCACACTCTCTCCAGCATTTATTGTTTCTAGATTTTTTGATGATGGCCATTCTGACTGGTGTGAGATGATATCTCATTGTAGTTTTGATTTGCGTTTCTCTAATGATTAATGATGTTGAGCATTCTTTCATGTGTTTGTTGGCAGTCTGTATATCTTCTTTGGAGAAATGTCTATTTAGGTTTTCCGCCCATTTTTGGACTGGGTTGTTTGTTTTCTTGTTATAGAGCTGCATGAGCTGCTTGTAAATTTTGGAGATTAATCCTCTGTCAGTTGCTTCATTTGCAAATATTTTCCCCCATTCTGAGGGTTGTCTTTTGGTCTTGTTTATGGTTTCCTTTGTTGGGCAAAAGCTTTGAAGTTTCATTAGGTCCCATTTGTTTATTTTTGTTTTTATTTCCATTTCTCTTGGAGGTGGGACAGAAAGGATCTTGCTGTGATTTATGTCATAGAGTGTTCTGCCTTTGTTTTCCTCTAAGACTTTGATAGTGTCTGGCCTTACATTTAGGTCTTTAATCCATTTTGAGCTTATTTTTGTGTATGGTGTTAGGGAGTGATCTAATCTCATACTTTTACATGTATCTGTCAAGTTTTTCCAGCACCACTTATTGAAGAGGCTGTCCTTTCTCCACTGTACATTCCTGCCACCTTTATCAAAGATAAGGTGTCCATATGTGCGTGGGTTTATCTCTGGGCTTTCTATCCTGTTCCATTGATCTATCTTTCTGTTTTTGTGCCAGTACCATACTGTCTTGATTACTGTAGCTTTGTAGTATAGTCTGAAGTCAGGGAGCCTGATTCCTTCGGCTCCTTTTTTCGTTCTCAAGATTGCTTTGGCTATTCGGGGTCTTTTGTGTTTCCATACAAATTGCAAAATTTTTTGTTCTAGTTCTGTGAAAAATGCCAGTGGTAGTTTGATAGGGATTGCATTGAATCTGTAGATTGCTTTGGGTAGCAGAGTCATTTTCACAATGTTGATTCTTCCAATCCAAGAACATGGTATATCTCTCCATCTATTTGTATCATCTTTAATTTCTTTCATCAGTGTCTTATAATTTTCTGCATACAGGTCTTTTGTCTCCTTAGGTAGGTTTATTCCTAGATATTTTATTCTGTTTGTTGCAATGGTAAATGGGAGTGTTTTCTTGATTTCAATTTCAGATTTTTCATCATTAGTATATAGGAATGCCAGAGATTTCTGTGCATTAATTTTGTATCCTGCCACTTTACCAAATTCATTGATTAACTCTAGTAGTTTTCTGGTAGCATCTTTAGGATTCTCTATGTATAGTATCATGTCATCTGCAAACAGTGACAGGTTTACTTCTTCTTTTCTGATTTGAATTCCTTTAATTTACTTTTCTTCTCTGATTGCTGTGGCTAAAACTTCCAAAACTATGTTGAATAAGAGTGGTGAGAGTGGGCAACCTTGTCTTTTTCCTGATCTTAGTGGAAATGCTTTCAGTTTTTCACCATTGAGGATAATGTTGGCTGTGGGCTTGTCATATATGGCCTTTATTATGTTGAGGAAAGTTCCCTCTATGCCTACTTTCTGCAGGGTTTTTATCATAAATGTGTGTTGAATTTTGTCAAAAGCTTTCTCTGCATCTATTGAGATGATCAAATGGTTTTTCTCCTTCAATTTGTTAATATGGTTAATCACATTGATAGATTTGCGTATATTGAAGAATCCTTGCATTCCTGGAATAAACCCCACTTGATCATGGTGTATGATCCTTTTAATGTGCTGTTGGATTCTGTTTGCTAGTATTTTGTTGAGGATTTTTGCATCTATGTTCATCAATGATATTGGCCTGTAGTTTTCTTTCTTTGTGTCATCCTTGTCTGGTTTTGGTATCAAGGTGATGGTGACCTCGTAGAAGGAATTTGGGAGTGTTCCTCCCTCTTAGAAGGGGGATAGGTGTTAGCTCTTCCCTAAATGTCTGATAGAATTCGCCTGTGAAGCCATCTGGGCCTGGGCTTTTGTTGGTTGGAAGATTTTTAATCACAGTTTCAATTTTAGTGCTTGTGATTTGTCTGTTCATATTTTCTATTTCTTCCTGATTCAGTCTTGGCAGGTTGTGCATTTCTAAGAATTTGTCCATTTCTTCCAGATTGTTCATTTTATTTGCATAGAGTTGCTTGTAGTAATCTCTCATGATCTTTTGTATTTCTGCAGTGTCAGTTGTTACTTCTCCTTTTTCATTTCTAATTCTATTGATTTGAGTCTTCTCCCTTTTTTTCTTGATGAGTCTGGCTAGTGGTTTATCTATTTTGTTTATCTTCTCAAAGAACCAGCTTTTAGTTTTATTGATCTTTGCTATTGTTTCCTTCATTTCTTTTTCATTTATTTCTGATCTGATTTTTATGATTTCTTTCCTTCTGCTAGCTTTGGGGTTTTTTTGTTCTTCTTTCTCTAATTGCTTGAGGTGCAAGGTTAGGTTGTTTATTCGCGATGTTTCCTGCTTCTTAAGGTGGGCTTGTATTGCTATAAACTTCCCCCTTAGAACTGCTTTTGCTGCATCCCATAGGTTTTGGGTTGTTGTGTCTCTATTGTCATTTGTTTCTAGGTATTTTTTTATTTCCTCTTTGATTTCTTCAGTGATCACTTTGTTATTAAGTAGTGTATTGTTTCAATTTCATTACTTGTGATAGGTCTGTTTATATTTTCTAATTCTTCCTGGTTCAGTCTTGGAAAGTTGTACCTTTCCAAGAATTTGTCCATTTCTTCAAGGTTGTCTATTTTATTGGCATATAGTTGCTTGTAGTAGTCTCTTATAATCCTTTGTATTTCTGTGATGTCAGTTGTAATTTCTCCTTTTTCATTTTAATTTTATTGATCTGAGTCCTCTCCCTTTTTTCTTGATGTATCTGGCTAAAGGTTTATCAATTTTGTTTATCTTCTCAAAGACCCAACTTTTTTTGTTTTTGCGGTACGCGGGCCTTTCGCTGTTGTGGCCTCTCCCGTTGCGGAGCACAGGCTCCGGACACACAGGCTCACGGGCCTAGCCATTCTGCAGCACGTGGGATCTTCCCGGACCAGGGTACGAACCCGTGTCCCCTGCATCGGCAGGCAGACTCTCAACCACTGCGCCACCAGGGAAGCCCAGAACCAACTTTTAATTTTATTGATATTTGATATTGTTTTCATTTCTATTTCATTTATTTCTGCTCTGATATTTATGCTTTCTTTCCTTCTACTGACTTTGGGTTTTCTTTGTTCTTCTTTCTCTAGTTGCTTTAGGTGTAAGGTTAGATAGTTTATTTGTGATTTTTCTTGTTTCTTGAGGTGAGATTGAATTGCTATAAACTTCCCTCTTAGAACGCTTTTGCTGTGTCCCATAGGCTTTGGGTTGTTGTGTTTTCATTGTCATTTGTTTCTATTTATTTTTTAATTTCCTCTTTTATTTCTTCAGTGATCTCTTGGTTATCTAGTAGTGCACTGTTTAGCCTCCATGTATTTCTGTTTTTTACAGCTCTTTTTTTTTCCTGTAGTTGATTTCTAATCTCATAGTGTTGTGGTCAGAAAAGATGCTTCATACAATTTCAATTTTCTTAAATTTACTGAGGCTTGATTTCGGACCCAAGATGTGATCTATCCTGGAGAATGTTCCATGTGCATTTGAGAAGAAAGTGTATTCTGTCACTTCCGGCTGGAATGTCCTATAAATACCAACTGAATCTATCTGGTCTATTGTGTCATTTAAAGCTTGTGTTTCTTTATTTATTTTCTGTTTGGATGATCTGTCCATTGGTGTAAGTGGGGTGTTAAAGTCCCCCACTATTATTGTGTTACTGTCGATTCCCCCTTTTATGGTTGTTAGCATTTGCCTTATGTATTGAGGTGTTCCTATGTTGGGTGCTTCAATATTTATAATTGTTATATCTTCTTCTTGGACTGATCCCTTGATCATTACGTAGTGTCCTTCCTTATCTCTTGCAACAGTCTTTATTTTAAAGTCTATTTTATCTGATATGAATATTGCAACTTCAGCTTTCTTTTGACTTCCATTTGCATGGAATATCTTCTTCCATCCCCTCAGTTTCAGTCTGTATGCGTCCCTTGTTCTGAGGTGGGTCTCTTGTAGACAGCGTATAGATGGGTCTTATTTTTGTATCCATTCAGCCAGTCTGTGTATTTTGGTTGGGGCATTTAATCCATTTACATTTAAGGTAATTATTGATGTGTATGTTCCTATTACCATTTTCTTAATTATTTTAGGTTTGTTTTTGTGGGTCTTCTTCTTCCCTTGTGTTTCCTGACTAGAGAAGTTCCTTTAGCATTTGTTGCAAAGGTGCTCTGGTGGCGCTGAATTCTCTTAGCTTTTGTTTGTCTGTAAAGCTTTTGATTTCTCTGTCAAATCTGAATGAGAGCCTTGCTGGGTAGAGTAATGTTGGTTGTAGGTTTTTCCCTTTCATCACTTTAAATAATCATGCTGCTCCCTTCTGGCCTGCAGAGTATTTTAAATGTAATCATATAGCTCATGCTGTGTCATCTCTTCTCATTTAGTGTCTGTTCTATTTAGTTTAAGATGAACTAAATTTCTATTTTTGAGTGAACCTTATCATTATTCTTGAAAAATATGTCATATTTTCTCCCACTGTTGATATGCATGAGGAGAATATTTTGTGTAATAATTAACTGCCTTTTTTTCTTGGCACATTATGAGAATTAATTTGGAAGTAAAATATATTAACGATTACTCTTATTTACCAATTTGAAAGTTTTCTTCAAAACTGTGACACAAAATTTCCTTTCATTATAGTCAGAAAGTGGGATAAATGTTTCTTCCAGATGGGTATCATTTCTTATTTTTTATCTAAATGTATAAGGGTCATGGAATAAACAAGCCTAGAATCTGGGCTCATAGGAAGGGAGAGTAAAGGTTATTTGGTACAGCATCATAGTCAAAGTAGAAATGTACTCCTGGCCTCTAAACTACTGCTGAGAATAGTTATCTTACCTCCACATAAGCTCAGAGTCTAGAGCACACAATTCACAAAGGCGGCCCATTCCAATACTGTACAAGTATAATCATAGGTTCCATCTTATGCTGAGCTAATGTGACCTCCTTGCTTGATGCACCTGTTGCTTCTGCTTCTTGAAAATGGAAGATAAGCCTTATTTCTCTTGAGCACAAGATCCTTTCAGAGATTTGAAGAGTTATAACATGGCTTCTCTTTTCCCAGGTAAACAAAGTAAACAAACTTACCTGTTCTTCATCTTTATTATGGCTGAACCTCTGGATGTACATCACTTTGATCATGATCTCCTTAAAAAAGTGTTCTCAGAATAGAGCACAATATTTTACTCTTACCAGTGCTGAGTACAGTGGAGCTACTGTGTCCCATACATTTGATTCTGTGCTTTTATTAGCACAACCTAAGCAGGAGAGGAAGTAAGTAAGAGAGGATATGAAAAAGGAAAGAAGAGAGAGAGGGAAGGAGGGAGGAAGAAACAGAAAATAGGTGAACTGAAACCAGATCAGGGAGAAATAAACAAATTCAAAATGTAAGTATGTCCCAAGGCGAATCCTAGGATCAGAACTACAATCTGGAGACAAAGCTTTTGGACCTCTGGCAAGGTTGGAAAGCTTATAGCAAGCCTCCTGCATGAAGCCTAGGGCCTTTAAAACAACAATTGAAGGAGTCTATGAAAATACAAATCCTCTCTGAAGCAAACTATCCCCAATTTAGACTCTCAGGATTCCCCCAGATTAAATTCAACAAATGTGAGCTCACAAAAAGTACTGGCAAATATAGAAGGAAATAAGCTAGGGTGAGCAAAAGCAACAAAGAACAGATTTAGGTCCCCTACCACTCCCTAAATCAGATATTCAAATTATTAGATGCAGCATGTGAGATAACTCTGAACCAAAATTCTAAAGAAACAAATCTCGGAATCAGAAAACAATTTGATTAAGGGATAAATCACTCTCAAAAATAGAGAAACTTTCAATGTGAACATGGTTGCATTAATCAGTAGTTTCCCCCCTCATCATGGAAATCTTATGAAAGCCACAAGTATGTGGAAAACAAAAATTTTAATTTTGTTAAAATTAAGAGAGAGACTACAAAATATACAAAGGCTGCTGAGCCTTTAGGATTCACAAGGTAGTAAGTGCAGAAGGACCTAAGAGCAGTGTGGTAGGCAGAATCCTAAAATCTATGCTCCCTTCCACCCCAACCAAGATTTCCTGCTCTAATCTGGGTACGAATATGATGAATACAATATTACATCTGTGATTATGTTATATTACATGGCAAATGGGATTTTGTAGATGCAATTTAAAGTACTAATCAGTTGATTTTGGGTTAACCAAAAGGGAGATTATCCAGGTGAACTTAATCTAATCACACAAGTCCTTTGAATGCAGAGAGTTTTCTCTGTCCATTGGCAGAAGGGAAGCTCAGAGAGATCTAAAACAGAAGGATTCAAGGCACTGTTGCTAGTTTTGAAGATGGAGGAGCCATTTAAACGATGGGAGAGTGGCCTCTAGGAGCTATAAGAGTGGTCCATATCTGACAGCTAGTAGGAAAATGGACACTCCAGTCCTACAATTGTAGGGAAGTGAGTTCTGTCAACAACTGGAATAAGCTTGGAAGTGATTTCTTTCCCCGATACTCCATAAAGAGCCCAGTCCAGCTGACACCTGATCTTGGCCATGTGAAACCCTCTTTAGGGAACAAGTGAAGTCTGCCCAGACTTCTGACCTATAGAACCATGAGCTATTATATGAGTGTTGTCTTAAGCCATTAAATTTGTGGTAATTTGTTATGCAGCAAAAGAAAACTAAAAGAAGTGATATTTCAGAAAGTTATACTAAAAAATGCCCAAAGATGATAAGCCACATCTTGATGTACAGAAAGTATCCCTAATGAGCAGCAAGTGGATTGGGAAGGTGAAGTGAATGGTGTCAGATGGCCCTATCAGTCATATGACTGATGACTGACATTAAGTAGAAGAGGGCTGAAAAAAGTCTGCTAGTTTATACTCTCCAATGAGCCTAGTTCTTATAATCTTTGCTAAAAGAGGATATTTTGATTGCTATTTTCATCAATGTAAAATTGTGTCCTTCATTCCATTTTAATTATTTTGACTTTGAATTACACTTGTTTGAGATTAATATTGAAACATCTACTCTGTGGTTATTTGTGTTTTCCTGGTGCACCTCACCTCACTTTTTATTCTTAGTCATCTAGCATCATTTAGGATAGGGTTCATTTATAGATAGAATATAGTTAATCTTTCCTTTTCACAAAGGAAATTTAAACCATTTTCTTTGTTATAACTTATTTTTTGTCTAGTTATATTATCTTTTTTTTTTCAATATTTTCTTGCTTTCCTTTTATTTCTGTCTACTCTATGGAGTATGCTTTATTTGCTACTATATTTCCCATTGACTTCAAAAGTGAAACTACTTTTAATTTTACTAGTGGTTCTTATGAAGCTTTTCCAACATATTATTTTTTTTTTTTTTTTTTTTTTTGCGGTACGCGGGCCTCTCACTGTTGTGGCCTCTCCCGTTGTGGAGCACAGGCTCCGGACGCACAGGCTCAGCGGCCATGGCTCAGGGGCCCAGCCGCTCCGCGGCACGTGGGATCTTCCCGGACCCAGGCACAAACCCGTGTCCCCTGCATCGGCAGGCGGACTCTCAACCACTGCGCCACCAGGGAAGGCCCAATGTATTCTTTAACTTGCACTTCTTTATGTTTCAAGATCAGGAATAAAATATCATGCCTTGATAATATATAAGATGACAGTGCTCAGAACAAGGTATGCCGTCATCAAATGTTTATTCGATTAGATTGAGTTGAAATTAGTTTGTTCTTCAATCTCACTTGAAATTACTTGAGACACAGGATTCATACAACATCTCAGACAGCTGGGGGTTTGGGAAGCTTAAGTAATACGGCCTCTGGTAATGCAAGCAGAAGTGTTTCTAAATGAATGGTACGAAAACACTGTCAAAGTTTCATTACTGTTACTACTCATTGTTAGCCACTGAAGCACTATATTTTTAAATGCATGTATAAAAATAAGTTCAGTAATTGACAATTAATCTCTCTTCCTGTTCAAACAAAACCCAAGGGAGAAAGATTGGCTCATTTACTTTTCAGTGTCTTTTGCTTCCTTCCAATCTAAACTCCCATGCCAAGGACGAAGCAGTACCTCTACAATTCCCAGAAAGAGTCTCTGAGCACATGCATGTGGTATCCTGTCCAAGGGCGATTTAGCTGTCAGAATATATCATCAAATCCTTCAGCAAGTTTCCCAACTTACCATTACAGCTCCATGAGTAGCTTTATCAGATGACACAGTCCTAAATCATTTAAACCTGAGAGACAGCAGTGGAGAGCTACTGCAAAGGCTTACACAGTGGTTGCATTAAGATTTGTGGATGAAACATGATGGCCATGAAGGTGTTTTGGGAGAACAACCAGTCATCACTTCTGTTTGCTTTCCATTTCTTGTTCATATTACTTTTCTAATTTCAGGATAAACTTTACAGCTGATCTGAGCGTTTGTTAGCATGACTCCTGGAGGCTTCTGGCAAAGTGACCCCATTCTGGCTCTGCATTGCTAAGTTTAAGAATATACCAGGATTGGGACTTCCCTGGTGCTCCAGAAGTTAAGACTCCACGATCGCAATGCAGGAGGCCCAGGTTCAATCCCTGGTTGGATCCTACATACTGCAACTAAGAGTTCGCATGCTGCAACAAAAGATCCCGCATGTCACAACTAAAGATCCTGCACATGGCAATGAACATCTTACGTGCCGCAGCTAAGACCTGGCACAGACAAATAAATAAATAAATATTAAAAAAAGAGAGAGAGAGAGCTCTACCCATCACCAGTCCCTCCCATCAAGCCTCTCAGATAGCCTCATCCACCAGAGGGCAGACAGTAGAAGCAAGAAGAACTACAATCTTGCAGCCTGTGGGGAAAAAAAGCCACATTCACAGAAAGATAGATAAGATGAAAAAGCAGAGAGCTATGTACCAGATGAAGGAACAAGATAAAACCCCAGAAAAACAACTAAATGAAGTGGAGGTAGGCAACCTTCCAGAAAAAGAATTCAGAATAATGATAGTGAAGATGATTCAGGACCTCGGAAAAAGAATGGAGGCAAAGATCAAAAAGATGCAAGAAATGTTTAACAAAGACCTAGAAGAATTAAAGAACAAACAAACAGAGATGAACAATACAATTACTGAAATGAAAAACTACACTAAAAGGAATCAATAGCAGAATAACTGAGGCAGAAGAATGGATAAGTGACCTGGAAGACAGAATGGTGGAATTCACTGCTGCAGAACAGAATAAAGAAAAAAGAATGTAAAGAAATGAAGACAGCCTAAGAGACCTCTGGGACAACATTAAATGCAACATCATTCGCAATATAGGGGTCCCAGAAGGAGAACAGAGAGAGAAAGGACCCGAGAAAATATTTGAAGAGATTATAGTCAAAAACTTCCCTAACATGGGAAAGGAAATAGCCACCCAAGTCCAGGAAGCGCAGCTACTCCCATATAGGATAAACCCAAGGAGAAACACACCAAAACACATAGTAATCAAATTGGCAAAAATTAAAGGCAAAGAAAAATTATTGAAAGCAGCAAGGGAAAAACGACAAATAACATACAAGGGAACTTCCATAAGGCTAACTAACAGCTGATTTCTCAGCAGAAACTCTACAAGCCAGAAGGGAGTGGCATGATATGCTTAAAGTGATGAAAGGGAAGAACCTACAACCAAGATTACTCTACCCAGCAAGGATCTCATTCAGATTTGATGGAGAAATCAAAAGCTTTACAGACAAGCAAAAGCTAAGAGAATTTAGCACCACCAAACCACCTCTACAACAAATGCTAAAGGAACTTCTCTAAGTGGGAAACACAAGAGAAGAAAATGGCCTACAAAAACAAACCCAAAACAATTAAGAAAATGGTCCTAGGAACATACATATCAATAATTACCTTAAATGTGAATGGACTAAATACTCCAACCAAAAGACACAGATTGGCTGAATGGATACAAAAACAAGACCCATCTATATACCATGTTCGTGGACTGGAAGAATCAGTATTGTGAAAATGATTCTACTACCCAAAGCAATCTACAGATTCAATGCAATCCCTATCAAATTACCAATGGCATTTTTTACGGAACTAGAACAAATCATCTTAAAATTTGTATGGAGACACAAAAGAACCCAAATAGCCAAAACAGTCTTGAAGAAGAAAAATGGAGCTGGAGGAATGAGACTCCCTGACTTCAGACTATACTACAAAGCTACAGTAATCAAGACAATATGGTACTGGCACAAAAACAGAAACATAGACCAATGGAACAAGATAGCAAGCCCAGAGATAATCCCACGCACCTATGGTCAACTAATCTATGACAAAGGAGGCAAGGATATACAATGGAGAAAAGACAGTCTCTACAATAAGTGGTGCTCGAAAACTGGACAGCTACATGTAAAAGAATGAAATTAGAACACTCCCTAACACCATACACAAAAATAAACTCAAAATGGACTTGAGATGTAAATGTAAGACCGGACACTATAAAACTCTTAGAGGAAAACATAGGAAGAACACTCTTTGACATAAATCACAGCAAGATATTTTTTGATCCACCTCCTAGAGTAATGGAAATAAAAACAAAAATAAACAAATGGGACCTAATGAAATGTCAAAGCTTTTGCACGGCAAAGGAAACCATAAACAAGATGAAAAGACAACCCTCAGAATGGGAGAAAATATTTGCAAACAAATCAATGGACAAAGAATTAATCTCCAAAATATATAAACAGTCATGCAACTCAATATTAAAGAAACAAACAACCCAATCCAAAAATGGGCAGAAGCCCTAAATAGACATTTCTCCAAAGAAGACATACAGATGGCCAAGAAGCACATGAAAAGCTGCTCAACACCAATTATTAGAGAAATGCAAATCAAAACTGCAATGAGGTATCACCTCACACCAGTTAGAATGGGCATCATCAGAAAATCTATAAACAACAAATGCTGGAGAGGGTGTGGAGAAAAGGCAACCCTCTTGCACTGTTGGTGGGAATGTTAATTGATACAGCCACTATGGAGAACAGTATGGAGGTTCCTTAAAAAACTAAAAAGAGAATTATCATATGATCCAGCAGTCCCACTACTGGGCATTTACCCAGAGAAAACCGTAATTCAAAAAGACACATGCACCCCAATGTTCATTGCAGCACTGTCTACAATAGCCAGGTCACGGAAGCAACCTAGATGCCCATCAGCATACGAATGGATAAAGAAGATGTGGTACATATATACAATGGAATATTACTCAGTGATAAAAAGGAAAGAAATTGAGTCATTTGTTGAGACGTTGATGGATCTAGAGACTGTCATACAGAGTGAAGTAAGTCAGAAAGAGAAAAATATCGTACATTAATGCATGTATGTGGAACCTAGAAAAATGGTACAGATGAATCGGTTTGCAGGGCAGAAGTTGAGACACAGATGTAGAGAACAAATGTATGGACACCAAGGGGGGAAATCCGCAGTGGGGTGGAGATGGTGGTGTGCTGAATTGGGCGATTGGGATTGACATGTATACACTGATGTGTATAAAATTGACGACTAATAAGAACCTGCAGTATAAAAAACAAAACAAACAAACAAAAAATGATTATACTAGGATCAGGATACAATAGTTTGCATGCACCAAGAGTGATGAATAGGGGCTGTTTAGGCTTAGCTTCACTGTAGTGTACTGTACTGTACCGCCTCCTATAATCATATTGTGTTCTGTATTGAGAGGTTTAATGTAAAAATAACAATGACCAAATCATATATAAAAATAGATCTCTGACCCACAACCTGCAACAACTTGGCCAGGAAATCAACCAGCCCCAGGAAGCCAGCCTGCTATAAGTCAGACTTGCAGGAAGTCAAACTTCTATCTCCAGTGATGGTCCAGGAAGCCAAACAGTAACCCCTGTAACAACTGATCTCAAATGGCCAGGACCTGATTAATAACTGACAGCTTTACTAATATTTGTCCCCAGCCTGCCTACAGCTTCCTCATGCCAACAGCTTCCAATCAGGGCATACACGAAACCTTCTCTTTTTTCCGCTCCTCTGCCTGCCTTTGAGTCTCTGCTAAAACACAAGTGACAGTGGCTGACTCCCTTACTATAGCAAGCTCTGAATAAATAGCCTCTGCTTGCTTTCATTTGGTTAGTCTTCATTTATTTCCACAGTATAAATCTGAGTTTAAAGAGGTGCTCCTGGCTCCAAAGAAGTGGTCCCCAGCACATATCCAGGCAGTCTACTTAGAGAACTGATCCAGTCCTGTGTACTTAAGTCTAAATGCAAAGTGAAAGACTACTAAGAATAATATTACTCTTATTCAGATGTTATTATGTGTAACTATGCACCCAGTGGTGAGGATTTCAGAAGCAGGAACCCCCATCTGTCCTGAAATATGTTGCTGACCTCTGCAATGTGTATCATGATTGTGCTGATTTCCTTTTATGATAATTAAACCCTGCTCGATATACCCAAGGAGCGTGTATCTGGTCTTTCCACCAGTCTGAGCTTACAAGTAACACTGTCAATACAATGATCATGCACATTCTGCTTCTCAGATTAGATAGGTAGGGCTTGTATATTTTGGAGAGGAATATAAGGATTTTTGTCTTCTGTCCAAGGCTAGAATTTATAGATAACTGCTAATGGTAGTATTTCTTAACCTAGAGCCAGGTACCATTTGGGGAAGAAAGGGCAATAAAGGCAGAGAGAGCAGCACAAGAAAGGTGAGGAGGCAGGAACATATAGAGCAATGTTGTACATCTCAGGAGCCTCCAAAATATGCCATATGGTTTACATCAAACTTCAAATGCAGACTTCCAACTTCTACAAGCTGAGGGAATAGGGGAAGGAAATGCTCTGAAGCAAACTTTGCCATGAGGAGAGTTTTTTTAACACCATTTATTTCTGGGTTTTCTTGCACTAAGAGGACAAGCAACATCTATAGCCAAATATAGAGTTAAAAATTTAACAACTTTCTCTTTTAACTTATGCATTAAATCAAATAATGTACACATGCTGTTTCTCTCTGCTAACTATGCTGATAAGTGCTATATTGTTTGAATAGCTCTTCTTGAGTCACAGGTGCATAGGACCAAGCAGTCAGCAGAAAAACAGTCAGCACATCTTGACTGGAAGCAGACAACCGTAATGGCCAAGAATCACGGAAATATCAAAAGAAGTAGCGCCAGCCCAGAGAAGTCTCAGTCATGTAGTCCTGCCAACCCCACCCTCAAATTTCTCCTTAAATAGACCTACCCTCTTTCAGAGAGCAGGACACTAATTTTCAAGATGTTAGTCTGCTGCCCTCCTCATTTGCTGGCAAATTACTAAATTTCTCTTTCCTTTATCCTCAAAACTTTGTCCTCGTTATTCTCATTCAGCATCAGGGACAGGGATGGAATTTTCAGTTTTATAACCAGGTAGGTGCCACTAAACTCCCAAGACATCCCCATCTGCTGTTCTCCTTCATTCTCACTGCACAAGGATCACCATCACATTTGACTCTAAGTGGGACCGTGACACAGTCCAGATGTTCATTTTCAATCATTTGAGACCTAAATTTGTCAACAAATATTTTCAAAGGGAACATTAGGGAAAACAATTATGTGCTAAATACGAATGTCTACTTCTCTCTTTGCATTGCCAATTCCCTCTCTGGTATTAATCACAGTTGCTAATATTCATGTCATCATCTAATAGAGTTCCCACTTCTGTCAATTTGCAACATATCATTCAAGTAGCAGCAATTTTCTTTTTTTAATCTCAAGATTTTTCTATCCTATATATATGCATCGTAGAAAATAAGAAAGAGAAATGAAAGAAGGAAAGAAATATTGAGGGAAGGAGGGAGGGAGGCAGTTTTTAGTACTGCTTGATTAAATGGCTCAATAAAATCATCTTCTTCTCTCTACTTTGCCCTCAGGATTACAAGATAGTTGAAGCAGTTCTGGGCTGAACATCCCAGCAAGACCAGAACCAGAAATAAAAATGGATCATATCTCCTTGTGTCTCCTTCCTAGGAAGAGGAACTCTTTCCCAGGAGCCCAATAGCAAACTTCCCTCAGGTCTCACTGGCTGGAAATGGGTGACATGCCCTCTCCTAAACCAGTCGCTGATAAGAAGAATGGGACTACCAGAAAGACTTTATAGCTAAACCTTAAGCCTATCTGGATTCTATCGTAGAGTAAACATAAGGATTCTGTCAGTAAAAAAAAAAAAAAAAAAAAAGTTGAGGTGGGATGAATCTTGGTAAGAAATCAGTGGTATCTGATAATACAGAGTATTAACATTAAAAAAAGAACTTTGAAAAAATTTTTGATGAAGAGTTATTATTTAAAATTGCATTTATTTGACTACTAGTTTGCTTTAACATTTCCTCATATGTTCTGCTCTCTATTCTATCTTTTTAAACTCCTTTGGGAGGGCACAGCCCTTTTTAGTGGCAGTAAAACAGAAGAGAAAAAAGAAAGGAATCCAATCTGCAGACTGACATCAATATTAAAATCTCAAGGTAGTTTACAAGAGCCATCATGTCAGAAGTCTCTTTATAGTTGCCAAATCCACGAGTTTCATCCAAGCACTGCTGACTGCTCAGTAGAACAGGTGAGGCAATATGAATCCACAAAACATTATTTGCACTAACCATATCTTCATTGGCAGGTTGATGCCAATAGGACTAAGAAGTTTCCCAAGAAGTTTCTTAAGTTTTGCTGACAGCTCAATACTACTCCCTTTTAATTTCCTATTATAACGTGTTCTAGACCTCTCCCAAACTTGTACCTAGAACTTCCCTAAAAGTAGAACAAGTTAGAGCACACATAGCTTCAACTCCAGTTACCCTTTGGCTTATTTTATTATGGGTTTTCTATTATAATATCATTAACTTAGGGAGTAACTGATGCCACTGATAGTGGAACCCACACAGTATATTCTAATTAGACTATTAGCTCCATTAATTTGAACTCCATTGCAACAATAAATCCTCTGCAATGTCTCCTTATCTTAACCCGTTTTCTGCTAACATTTCCATGTTACTAGTTAAGTACATTTAAATTATAATAATTAAATAATAATACATTTCCTTCTTTTGAAAAGATTTACCTTTTGAACAATAACAACATGTTCATTGGACAGTTATTGGTTTGCTTATCATTTGCTGATTTCTATATGGGCTATTTATATATTAAGAATATTGACTATATGTCTTTTTCTTATTTTATTTTTGTCTTTCAAACTTGATTAATGTGATTATATATATATATATATATATATATATATATATATATAATCTATCAATCTTGTTTCTTTATGTTTTCTGACTTGGGTAACATGTTTAGGAAGACTTTCCACTCTGAGATCAGGTATATCCACCTTTCTTTTCAAAGATCTTAAGCCTTCTGATTTTGCAGTAAATGTCAGACTTTATTTATGTGTATAATTATATATTTAGCTAATGAAAACCTTTCAAATACCAACAAGAAAATTACTTGGTGCAATACATTTAAATTGTAATAATAAATGAGGTCTTCCATGCACAGCATTGTCCTATTGATATTGTTCCTTTCTTTCACATTCATTTGCTCTCCCTGGATGACAACATCATCCCTCACAGGTACCGCATCCACACCAATGACCACTAAATCCAGGTTTCCAGGTCAACATACAAAGGAATTCCCCCAGCCCATGAGAAGTAGGAGAACATTAGAGTTAGGAGGAAAGAACTGAGACTCAGGGGCAAAAGGATTAAAGGAAAGATGACTCTTGTGAATGGTGAGCTAGCTCTGTCATTCGGAAGCTAGGGGTTAGCTCTGTTTCATTAATCTTCTATTTGTTCTGGCCAAGGTCAAAGTGATTCCAGCCAGTCTGCCACAGCAAAAAAAAAAAAAAAAAAAAAAAAAAATTTAGAATCAGAAAATAAAGAATTGTGGGGAGGCTGAAGAAGGAAAATATTATTCGTGACTTTTTCTCAAAATGTGCATTGGTGGAGAAACCAGCAATCAGGGATCTCATAATAACTAAAGAATACACACCTACTTAACTGCCATAATTACAATTCATGAACTGAAAGGGAGGAAAGAGGTTTTCAAGAGTCTTTTCCCTCTGAGTATATGTCTTAAATATCTATTTTTTACATAAAGTGATTGGTACACTGATAGTATTTAAAAAACTATTCTCTATTCTAAATTAAAACCTGCAAATCAAAATAGAGAGATCAGTTAGGCTTAATTTTCCAGAGATAAATCAATGAAATTCTTCAACTATTCTCACATGGTACTCTGAGGGTTTTTATAGAAATTAATTTAAAAGTCAGAGAATTCAGGATACAGATGTTTGAGGTTGTTTGGTTTTTACTGAATTACTGACTAAACTGATTGGTTTAATATTCCATATGTTCTATGAGGGGAGGCACAGGGGAAACGTTATTGACAATTTAAACTTAAGAAAATAGACACCTCAAAATAGTCGAAAAGGCTGGACTAAGGATACATAGCTAGAAAGGGGCAGAATCAGGACTGGAAAATGAGGTTTTCAGATTCTAATCTTGGTGTTATTTCTACTCTACATTTCTTTTACTATAAAATCCTTATTTTATAGGATTTTTATACTAAGGCAATAATAAATAATCTGACTTTTAGCAATTTTAATGGCTTAGTAATACTGGAGCACTAAGAACTAAGGTTGAGGATATGAGAAGATCAAAGAAGAAATAAGTTGTCATCATACCCTTTCATTTAATCAGTATGGCTTTGAATCAAAGAGAAAAGAGGAAGGACCCTGTAAAAAGCTGGTGTGTGACATTCAAAATTCTAGAGTTAGCTATCCTCGATTTTAAAAAGAAAAAAACTCCCAAACTTCTAACCATTCTCTTAGAGGAAGGCTCAACAGAAGAACATGGGCTCTGTCACAAAGCTGATCTGGGTTCAAGATGTAGCTCTGCCACTAACTCATTATGTACCTTTGGTTAAGCTGATTTTCTAAGCCCTATTTTCCTCATCTAGACAATGGAGAAAAATAAAGCAGTTACGTTATAGGGTTGTTAAGGATTAAATGCAATATATGTAAAGCATTTAACACAGTGCCAGGCACAAGGTAAACACAGTGATGATCCCTTGTTTTGGTTTAGTCACACTAAAGAGTACAGATAGTTCCATGAGGCTGCTCCATGATGGCAGGGGAAAGGCTCAGCTCAAGAACCTGGAATCCCACTCCTTTCTACTTCCTTGATCTTGGATCAGAGAGTAAACCCAGAAGTTTTATCCATGGTGATCACATAATTTGGCGACAGAGGGAAGTCTGACTTAATTTGATGTTTAATCTTGAATACAGTAATTTCATCTCATTCCTTACCTGTGAATTGAGGATACTGATAAGATCTCAATGAGTTGTTTTGAGGGCTACATAAAATAGAGGGAAAAGAGATGGTATTTTTGCATAAAACATGGGTTATAATTATTTACCTGCAGACATATGAGTGGTATTACTATCAGCAGAGCCTCCTTCTCCTGCTATTACTACAATTTTTCAAGGCTCATTTACCTGACAGCCATCTCCTCTTCCCAGGGCAGTTCTAGGCTTCTTTATTATGACCAAAACAGACTTGTTCATTGGATATAATCACCCGGGATTCTGAAATGCCATGGTGACTCCTGCTTTATGCATTAACCAGACCATTACAGTTACTGAGTAGCAGCACCAGTTCACAATCTGTGAACTCTTAAAGGTTATAAGATTCACTTCTCATCTCTCTCTTCAATCCAAGCACAGAGTCTAACACTGAGAATTAAATCCAGAAACAGTAGGTTGGTTCAGATTATGGAAGCCTTTTGTATCATAAACAAAAATCTGGATTTTTCTTTGGTGGTTGGTAAAGAGTAGCTGAAAGCTGTGAAGCACAGAAATGACATGGTCATTTTTGTGTATTAGAAAAATCACTTTGGAAGTTGTGTGGAGGTTAGCAGGAGGCTTGGTCTGGAGGTATGACCTGCATAATCAATACCATCAAGAGAAGAGGAAATATGCTAAGAATTCTGCCTAATAAGGAAGGCAAGTATTGAAAAGGATCTTTAAAGTATTTCTATCAATATCCTTAACATTTCAATTTAATAATGTTCAAGTACATAGAGTGGAGGCCAGTGTCATGAAACAAACTTTTCTCTGACATGAGTGATCTTAAAATACACACACACACACACACGCACACACGCGCGCACACACACACACACACACACAACAATGATGCCTCAAAATACAACATGGAGCTTTTTAGTTCCAGTCTTTTTCTTGCAGCAGAGTCAATCTAAGTGCTGGTTGAAAACGGGAAAAATCTAGGAATTAAAGAAAACCAGTTTTCCCCATCCAGATAATTCATGGGTTTCCAATATCATATCTACTAGCAAATAGCTATTGAAAATAATGTAAATTGTTTTTGAAACTTTCTCCTCTATGAGTTCTCGAAAGCTTAAAAATATACTAGGCTAGAAAATTACTTCCTAGTGATGTAAGTTCTTGTCTTAAGGTCAAAATATATATAGGAATGAACTGACAGCTTGCTTGTATAACCCCGTGCTAGAATTCAAAAGGACAAATCTGATTTTTAAAAAACCAACTTAATTTTAAAATCTACACTTGGCTGCTAATAATATACAATTAACTCCCTCTTAAAAACAAAGGAATTAAATTGTATGACATTGAGTTTCAATTCTGGTTTATAATTTAAACTGAAAAAGTCTTATTTACATAGTCAAAAAGGTATCAGGGAGCAGTTTAGATTTTTCCAAATATAATTTCTGAAATAAAAGCCTGATTATATTTTGTTTAAACAAGTTACATCTCCATATACTGATTGAGAGTTTCTGATCTTCCAATCAGTGGATACTCAGAAGTTTTCATTTGCACTATTTGAAAAGAAAGTCTTGGTATGCAAAGTAGATTTGCAACTAAACAAGACTATAGGTGAATAGGATAATCTGCTTTAGAAAAGAAGTTTCTTGGGAGCAGGGTCTAGTTTTGGTCATCTTTGTCACCTCTGTGGACATGCCATGCATATAGCAGATACCCAGCAAATGTTTGCTCAACTGAAATACTTCATTAAATAGAATGTTTTGTGTGAAGATGGATGCTGCTAACCATAAATGAACCTTTTTTTTCCTTAAAACATCTTTATTGGGGTATAATTGCTTTACAATGGTGTGTTAGTTTCTGCTTTATAACAAAGTGAATCAGCTATACATATACATACATCCCCATATCTCCTCCCTCTTGCATCTCCCTCCCACCCTCCCTATCCCAGCCCTCTAGGTGGTCACAAAGCACCTAGCTGATCTCCCTGTGATATGCGGCTGCTTCCCACTAGCTATCTGTTTTACATTTGATAGTGTATATATGCCCATGCTACTCTCACTTCCTCCCAGCTTACCCTTCCCCCTCCCCATGTCTTCAAGTCCAATTTCTACATCTGCGTCTTTATTCCTGTCCTGCCCCTAGGTTCTTCAGAACCATTATTGTTTTTTTTTTTTTTAGATTCCATATATATGTGTTAGCATACAGTATTTGTTTTTCTCTGACTTACTTCACTCTGTATGACAGACTCTAGGTCCATCCACCTCACAGCAAATACCTCAATTTCGTTTCTTTTTATGGCTTAGTAATATTCCATTGTATGTATGTGCCACATCTTCTTTATCCATTCATCTGTCGATGGACACAGGTTGCTTCCATGTCCTGGCTGTTGTAAATAGTGCTGCAATGAACATTGTGGTACATGACACTTTTTGAATTATGGTTTTCTCAGGGTGAACCTCTTTTTATTGCATCAAGTTAAAAGTATTTACTTACTAGTTCTAGTTATTAAAAAAAATCACATTAAAATTCTACAATTTAGGGGCTTCCCTGGTGGCGCGGTGGTTGAGAGTCTGTATGCCGATGCAGGGGAGGAGGGTTCGTGCCCCGGTCTGGGAAGATCCCACATGCCGCGGAGCGGCTGGGCCCGTGAGCCATGGCCGCTGAGCCTGTGCGTCCGGAGCCTGTGCTCCGCAATGGGAGAGGCCACAACAGTGAGAGGCCCACGTACCACAAAAAAAAAAAAAATTCTATAATTTAGGTTTATCACTAGTCAGACTGACTCTCCTTAGATAATTATTTCTTTAAGTTTTAAAGAAGAGTATAAAATAAATTTCTAAAATGGATTCACTCATTTTTCTTGAAAGAAAAAAGCATTTATGAAAAAACACTTTTCTTGTTGAAATAAAAGAGAACTGTCAACTCTGTTAGAGCCAGTAATAAAGAGCCAATCCTTTCTAGATGTTGGTATTGAGTTGGCACTGTTTCATGGACTTACCTAAGGATTTTAACAATGAAAAAAGTGATTAAAAGATAGCTTATATTAGTTGGTTCTATTATTGAAGTATGGTCTGTTGGCTCAAATGTATGTCATCAATGGCAATGAAAAACCTAATTCACTCTGACACAGTTATAAATGGATGTGGACTTTTGTGGGCCCTGAAGTAAAATATGATTAGACCTGCTCTTGGTCAAAATTAAATCTTATCAAAAAATTGGGGGGAAAATATAAAATCATTTTAACTGAAATACATTTTTTATATTTTATTTGAAATTTTGTATAAAGAACATATTCATTAGCACAGGATTAAATTTGCTCAAGTAACACATAAAGTCATTTTGGCTAGAGTTTATGAAATACAGGAAGGTTTTCAAGCAAATAATATTCATAAGACTGTACGACTTTGTTAGCATTCATTAAGACTGCTTTTATGCATTAAAAAAGTGGCTGTAAGCCAGCTTTCCATCTTACATTAAAAATATAAGATACACATGAATACAACAGCTTATGTATTTAATTCAAAATTCATTTCCTTGCTGTCAAGTGGCAAAAGAAATGGAAGGAAAATTTTTGAAAAGTTATACTATGTTCAATATTTGTAATTCCTGTTCATTATGACTAAACTATAGAAACTATAAATTTTTTCCAGTAAACTGTTATCCAGTTTTAACTGTTTAAACTGTTATTAGTTTTCTGTCTGTTCCTTTTATCTTTCATTCTTTTGACAACCACGTTAACAGCATTTACATGATGCCATTTTTACCAGTCCACGATGTGACAGCTAAGCCTCACTACATTCTTCATAACACTAAGAAATCACAATTGCATAATGCAATTTAAACATGGTGAAAATGTAGGCTTTTCTAAAAGAGAAAATAGAAAGGTAAGAATGTCCTTGTAAGTCTATCTTATAATAAATTTCATGTGAATTAGCTTCCTATAAAATAAACAAATTTAAGTGAATAATGAAACAAAATGTAATTTAAAATATCTGACAATACTGCATGTATTGATGGTAATTTTTGCCATTCAGTCTAAAATGGAATAACGGAATAAGAACCTCAGAATTCTACATTACAATTTTCCTTACAATGAGGCATTTTAACTTTAATAAAATACTTCAACACATGTTAAGAATAAAAGTCAACTAACATTCCTTCTTATAATACCTCATTAATAGCTAATAAATGGTTAGTTCAGTTAAAAACTCTACAGTTGCTAAATCATTGCTTTTATTTATTAAATTATAAAGCAAAGAAACATTATCTCTATTAATTTATTGCCCAAGATTTTTGCATGATCCCATGTTAAGAATGAAACATCTTGGGGGAGTGACCAAGGTGGTGGAGTAGGAAGACCCTGAGCTCATCTCCTCTCACAGGCACACCAAAATTGCAACTATTTACCGAGCAATTATCCATGAGAGGGACCTGAAAACCATCAGAAAAGATTTCTCAAGAATATAAAGAAGATCTCTCTAAGAATATAAAGAAGGAACCACATGAAATGGGTAGGAGGGGCAAAGACATGGTATAATCAAGACCCAGACCCCCCAGGTGAGCAACCCGTAAATGTGAGAATAATTACAATTGCAGAGGTTCTCCCCAAGGAGTGAGGGGTCTGAGCCCTACATCAGGAGCTCCCCAGACCCAAGGTCCTACATAGCAAGATGAGCCCCCAGAACATTTGGCTTTGAAGGCCGGTGAGGCTTGATTTGGGGAGAGCCAGAAGACTATGAGAAATAGACTCCACTCTTTTTTTTTTTTTTTTTTGCGGTAAGCGGGCCTCTCACTGTTGTGGCCTCTCCCGTTGCGGAGCACAGGCTCCGGAAGCGCAGGCTCAGCGGCCATGGCTCACGGGCCCAGCTGCTCTGCGGCATGTGGGATCTTCCCGGACCGGGGCACGAATCCGTGTCCCCTGCATCGGCAGGCGGACTCTCAACCACTGCGCCACCAGGGAAGCCCTAGACTCCACTCTTAAAGGGCACACACAAATCTCACATGCTTCAAGACCAAGGGCATAAGCAGTAATTTGAAGGCAGCCTGGGTCAGACCCACTTCTTGATCTTGGAGAGCCTCTGGGAGAGGAAGAAGGCAGCTGAAACTCAGTCTAGGGACATGGATGCTGGCAGCAGCCATTTTTAGGGAGCTCATCCCACCACAAGTACACTGGTGCTGGTAAGTGCCATTTTGGAACCCTCCCTCTAGCTTATTAGTGCTGGGACCTAGTCCTGCCCACTAGCTGGTGGGCACCAGTCCTGGGACACCCCGGGCCAGGAAGCTAGCTGGGTGGGAACACAACCCCACCAACCAGTAGGCTGGCTGCTATAGGACCCCCCAAGGTTCCAGCCACCCTGGGACTTGGCACCATCCACCAGAGGACGCAGGACCCAGCCCCACCCCCAAGTGCAAATCAAAACTACAATGAGATACTACCTCACACCTGTCAGAATGGCTATTGTCAAAAAGACAACAAATAAGTGTTGGCAAGGATGTGGAAAACAGGGCACCCTCATGCACTGTTGGTGGGAATGTAAACTGGTGCAGCCACTATGGAGAACAGTATGGAGATTCCTCAAAAAACTAAAAATAGAACTACCATACAATGCAGCAATTCTACTCCCGGGTATTTATCCAAAGAAAACAAAAACACTAATTAGAAAGGATATATGTACTTCTATGTTCATTGCAGCCTTATTTACAATAGCCAAGATATGGAAGCAACCCAAGTGCCCAACAATAGATGAATGGATAAAGAAGATGTGGTATATATTCACAATGGAATATTACTCAGCCATAAAAAAGAATGAAATCTTGCCACTTGTGACGACATGGATAGCCCTAGAGGTATTGTGCTAAGTGAAATAAGTCAGACAGAGAAAGACAAATACCATATGATTTCACTTACATGTGGAATTTAAAAAACAAATGAACAAACATAACCAAACAGAATCAATGTCATAGATACAGAGAACAAACAGGTGTTTACCAGAGGGGAGAAGGGTGGGGGGAGGAGGGAAATAAGTGAGGGACATTAAGAAGTACAAACTTGCAGTCAAAATAAATGAAGAAAAAAAGAGAAACCTGACTGCACTTTTTTTTTTAATCTGTGTTGTGACTTTAATTTCTTTTTTTTTTTTGGTAATAAAAAGTTGACTTTTTAATTTGAATTTGTCTTTTTTATTTATTGGTCTGAAAGGCATTTCAAACATATTATAATAATATATTGGTGTAATTTAATTGGTGCAACATGCTTTATGGCTCCAATCAAAACTGGTTTTCATTCATTTGATTGGTTTGAGCCCAGGATAGCCTACAGGGAAAAAAAAAAGCTGGATAACCACCCAAAGTGTTTGTATTTTCATTGGAAACTGATTTTTGTTTTGTTTTATTGTTTCTGTTTTTATTTTTAAATTAAATAAACTGCCATGAACTGAAAAAAAAAAAGTCACGAGTATGAAATGTACAATGTGGAGAGTATAGTCAATAGTTATATAATATCTTTGTAGGGTGACAGATGACAACTAGTGGTGATCATTTTAAAATGTAGAGAAATATCGAATCACTACGTTGTGTACCAGGAACTAACGTAGTGTTACAGGTCAATTATACTTCAAACACAAACAAACAAACTCATTAAAAAAGAGATCATATTTGCAGCCAACAGAGGTGAGGGGTGGGAGGGAGGGAGAGTTAGATGAAGGCAATCAAAAGTACAAAGTTCCAATTATAAAATAAATAAGTACTTGGGATGTAATGTACAATTTGATAAAGATAATTAACACTGCTGTATGTTATAAATGAAAGTTGTTAAAAGAGTAAATCCAAAGTGTTCTCATCAAAAGGAAAAAGACTTTTTTTTTTCTATTTCTTTAATTTTGTGTCTATCTGAGATGATGGATGTTCACTAAACCTACTGTAGTAATCATTTCATGATGTATGTAGGTCAAATCATTATGTTGTACACCTTAAACTTATACAGTGCTATATGTCAATTATATCTCAATAAAAAAATGAAAAAATATTTTTAAAAATCTTACCTGCAAATAAAATATGTTGTCATAATACACACACAAAAATCAACTTTTGCTTTATTTGTGATTAGTGACTTACATGTAACAAATCCAAAAACATCTCAGTAAGACTGTTGTATGAATCTAGATAGAAATCTCTGCTGTCAATGTGGTTGTATGTTGAAATTTCTTAGAGTTAAACACCTTACTTTCTTTATTAGTTAAAAATCCATCAACTAATGATTTGTGGCTTTACGCCAAATTTCTTTTTTATGTACACTTCAAATGAATGATTGTGCCGAATGACAATAGACTTCATAAACTTGGCAAATGTACAAGTAAAGACCAGAAACAAAAAAACCCACATTAATCCTATCTATAAAATATATGGTCCCTTAAAAACAAGTAAAAAGTTAATAGTTCCTTTGTATATAATGCAAAAGTAAAATCTGAAAGAAACTTGTTTTGTCACCACTTTAAAGTAACAAGACATAAATGTATTGTTTAAATAAAATACTGGTAAATAATTAATACTGTTTAATAACTTACTGTGTAAATAAAATAAACTCTTTAATAAAATAACCTGTTTAAATAAGAGTAATTATGCAAACCTATGCCATAGACCTCTTTACCCTAAGTGCAGGTCCACAGCACACTGAGATTTTTAAGGGGGTCAGATAGCATAACTGTTCCTGTAAATGAGTTAATTCTAAGAGGTAATTTAATTAAAGTAGAGAAGTGGCATTTGAACTGGGCCTTTATTTGTTCATTTGACAAATGTTGAAGTGCTTACTATGTTCAGGTAATATGCCAGGTACTAGGAAAACAAAGATGAAATGGATTCCCTCATTTTATTATGTGATAAAACTAAGAACTGTGTATGTATAGATACATGTGTGTGCTCAATTTACGTATGTATGCATAACTAAACATAGTATAAAGTAAGGAGAGCACCCTTGAAAAATGGGTGGATTTCAACAGAGAAGCATAAACCCCTTCAACGGCTCCCTGCAACCCTTTCAGAAAAATTTCAACTGCCAAAATATGGTCTCAAGTTTCCTCACGATTCAGCCTCTAACTAAATTCCTAGGTGAGTTCCTCTACAGTTTCTTTATCTATGCTACATGTTGGCTATTCTATCCTTTCTTATTTTTTTCCATTTCTTTTCTTTCATTCATCTATCCATACATTTACATATTAATTGAGAGCCCATTATATGCAAGGCAAGGTACAGATACACAACACTGAACAGGAAAAATAGGGTTCTAGCCCTTGTGGAGTTACATTCTATAGAATGATAAAGATATTGAACTAATTAGACAACTGTTAATTGCATTTAATATATGCTACAAGGAAAAAATACAAGAGTCTTGAGTATATAATGAGAGCTTTAGTCCTTTTTTCCTTTTAGGTATTTGACTTCATGTGTAGTAACAAATATGCTACATGCCTTGGCAAAACACATACATGACAGAGGATGCTAGATAAGTTCTTAAAACATTCAGGGGCCTGTCATGATAGTGAAACTTCTAAGAGTCCAGTAGTCTGGGGCATGTCAGGCATGTCACAATATTTCTATCAACGTGAAGGACAAGTTGCTTCATCTTGTACACTCTACCACTGAGAGACACATGGGCCACTTTAGATTCAGGAGGCAATATGTAGTCTATTCAAATGTTCTAGTTGGAATAATTGACTGAGTAACTCATAGTTCTGAGTGGATCCCAGAGCTTCCATGCAAGCTGATTTGGGGCCATATGACCGAGAAGATCCAGTGGTAGCAAAAATTTTTTTTAAATGTCATGGCAACACTCTTAGGGTTTTGGAAAAAAGCCTGTCCTCTACTATTGATAAATATTAGCCTTTTGAGAAACAGTTCTGGGTTTGCTACTGGGCTTCATGACTAAATACCTGACCATGGGACACCATGTAACCATGTGACATGAGCTGTCCTTGGTGAGCTGTTCAGTGTGGTACAAAAAAGAAAAAAGAGGATACAGAAAGTAAGAAAAATTGGAACTAAGCAATCATGCTCATAGCTGACATCCAGGTGAAAGCAATACTAAATCTGAAATCACTTTACAAACACTTTCAGGTCAGTAAAAGTTATTAGCTTGGCCTTCTTTCAATTTCTGAGACATGCTATGTAAACTCTCTTCTTCTTAAGGACTTCACACATACTGTTTCCACTAGTGATGAGGCTCTTCCCCTGCTTTTCACAGGGCTGGTTCCTTCTTATCTTTCAGGTCTCAGCTTAAATATCACCACCTGGAATAGGTTTCCCTGACCACACTGTCTAAAGCTCTGCTCTTACTCCACACTGTTATCATCTAGCATGGTGCCTTGCTTTTACCTTTTGTGCCATGTATTACAATTTTTCATTATACATTTTTCTGTTTACTTGAATATTGTGTGTCTCTTCCATTAGATGGTAAGTCCTACAAGAAGGCAAGAATAATGTCTGTTTTTCTCACCACCGTATACCTAGCAGCAAGCACAATGTCTTAAACACAGTAACATTCATTAAAATTTGTGGAATAAATAAGTACAATTACTTGGAGTTTCATCCCTCAGAGGTGGTATTTAACCTTCTCCTCCTATGAACCCAATACACAACATTTTGCACTGTTCTTTTTTGCACACTAATGGTGATTTTGCAGACTTACCATAGAAATTCAAGTGCCTAAAGCCAGAAGATGTTAATTGGGAGTTACTCTTTGGCATTCCTTCCTAAAACTCAGACTGTCAGTCTCTATAAATACTATACTACAAGTTAGGGCATAATTCAACATTTAACAAAGAAAGTTCATCATTTCCTATGGGTGATTTTGGCCTGTTGTTAATTTTGATAAGTGTCAGAGGTGGCTTAAAACATGGAAATAGGAATAAACTAAGAAATATGGTATATTTTTATTATAAAATTTCTGAGTTGAAAAATTAGCTTAAGAAGTGAGATGAAAGAAGAGGAGATATAGCTCTGTCTTACTTTTAGGCAGTTACCGAAGAAGTCTCAACTAAACCTCTTTGGTAGTAAAAATGAAGCTTTTACTACTTTCCTAAATTTTCAGTTATGATTTTTTAACCTAAGTCTATTACATGATTGTCATATTTACATTGAAGAATAAGAAAAATGCAAAGCAAAAAAATAACTCCTTAAGAATGTACTCATATTAGGATACTTCTTTCCCTTAGTCATCCACTAAATTGCATATTACTAAGAAATTCCTAGAAAAATTTGACATCTTCAGTACATGAGAAACATTGAATCCATCATAGAGACATACCCATCTCCCTAGCTGTTTCCACATGCAAGGCCTGGATTGGCTCTTTTTCTCTCCAGACATTTTCTCCTGTTCTTTTCTGAAGATTACATCATGGGTTTCCTGGGCCTCTGTGGTAGGGAGAAGAGGATAAAGGAAAAGGATGACAGTTTGGAACTATCAAATGTCAAGAAAAATAAACCAGTTACTCAGCAACAAAAACCATATTATGCAACTAGTATCTTCATTCCTCTATCATCATGGATTCCAACATCAGTACTAACTGATCATTTAAAGTCACTGTCATGATAAGCATCTTTATAACATTTACCTACTTTGTCTGGTTAAAAAAAGTTCATGTTTTGATTGGGAAATTAATTGTAATAGCAGTATAATTCTCTTTAGAATATTAAACAATAGAGTTTCATTTTGAAAGTTGTATTAAGCTTCATCTTATTTTACTATTGTGTTTTAATACTGATTTACCTGTAATGATGTTGTGTCAACTCATAGAAATAAGTAATAATTTGTATAGTGCTTCCCAGTTTAAAGGTGCTATCACATGCATTTTCTTATCTTTATCTCAACAATTATAATAGTGAAGTATTACAGGGAACAATATTCAATATCTTATAATAACCTATAATGGAAAATAATCTGAAAAAAATATATATATGTGTGTATATATATATATAACTGAATCACTTTCCTGTACACCCAAAACTAACACAATATTGTAAATCAATGATACTTTAATTATAAATAAATAGTAACAATAGAAAAGAATAATGAAGTACTAGATATATCAACTAAGTACAAGAATAGATGTCATTTGCAATTCATGATTTTGTGACTTTAAAAAAAATAGTTCTTGATCATACATGAAGTTTTGTATTTGGGAAAATAAACCTACACACACTGAGGCAAGATGTATACCAAAACTCCCCTAAGTTTAATGTACATGTCTTTTTAAATTCATTTATTAATTTCTATTCCTTTTCTTGAAATGGTTTTTAATAAAAACTTTACAGATAACATTACTCCTACTGATTTTTCTTAAGAATTCATAAAAAGACATTGATATTGTGACTGCTTGACTAGTATTATATTTCCCTTCTCCTATTTCTTTGTAAGTTCTTTGATTTTAAATTTTAGGAGTGATTAAGGTTGAGGTTTGGTATACTATAAGTATATATTTAGTCACAATGGTAATATTATAATGAAGCACTTAAAATTGAGCACTTAATTATTTTAATGGAGGAAATAAACTTGTTTTTGTAATAATAGCACATGGTAAAAACATGTTTAGTACTATTTACACTCTATCTTGCATAATGTTACCATAGTAAAATGGACTTCAATCCAAATAATGGAGTAAATAAATGACACATCATAGTGATAAAAGTGATAATACAGAGCAAAGATGAAAACAGATTATAAGGTCATCTACAACTCTGCACAAAGGTAATTACAGTTGACCCTTGAAAAATAAGGTTTTTTTTTGCCGTTTATTGATTTTATTTGAATTTTATTTTATTTTTTATACAGCAGGTTCTTATTAGTTATCTATTTTATACATATTAGTGTATAGATATCAATCTCAACCTCCCAATTCATCCCACCACCCCACCCCGCTTTCCCCCCTTGGTGTCCATACGTTTTTTTCTCAACATCTGTGTCTCTATTTCAGCCTGCAAACAGGTTCATCTGTACCATTTTACAACAAGAGTTTAAACTGTACAGGTCCACTTATACACAAATTTTTTTTTCAATAGTAAATACTACAGTACTGTGATCCAGGTTTGGCTGAATCCCCAGATACTGAACCACAGAAAAGGAGGAATTGGAACCAGGGATATGGAGGGCTTACTGTAAATTATACTCAGATTTTTGACTGTGTGGAGGGTCAGCTCCCCAAATTCTCATGTTGTTCAAGAGTCAACTGTACTAGGTCTGTCATTAAAACCACCAGCGCCCTCAACACATACATTAGGTTTTTCATTGTAGAAAGTCTGGAACAACCAGAGTAATATAAAGAATGTATATTTATAGGTCTTAATTATCTCTAGTAGTTCTATCATATGGAGATAACCATTGTTAACATTTTAGTTTATACCATCCCAGTCTAATACTTATATATATAATTATATTTATATTATGTACAATTTGTTTTGTATATGATGAAATAAAATTCATTTTTTATGGCAAGATGAGAAAAGTTTAAACATAAAATTTTTCTTTGCCTGGTTGGGCTTCCTCCCTCCCCTTTAGCATGTGTTGTGAATTTGTGTTAGCCAGACCTCCTTAGGAGATAATGTTCCTTCTTAACCTCACAAACAGTCACAACTCCTTCAGAAAGAAAATAACCTTCCTTCTTAATATTGTAAGGGGCCATGATAACCCATGACCACTACTCGCTTTGTATGTGTAGATCTGGATTGTGTAAACTGTCAATGATACATTATTTGACGTATCACACCTTGTCTCAAAAACTTATATAACTGTGCATTGAACTCTAATAAGTGGAACAGTTCTCAGAGCTTCCTGAAAGACTATCTCCTGGGTTATAATCCTCAGGTTGGCTTGAATAAAATTTTCCATTTCTTTCTTAGATCAACTATTGAATAATTTTTTGTCAACATATATATATGTTAATGCAAGTTCGTGTGCTCAATGCATAGTGAGGCCAAACAAACTGAAACTTCGGAGTGTGGAGCAGAGAAAGGTTTACTGCAAGGCCATGCAAGGAGATGAGGTGGCTCAGGCCCTAAAAAGCCCTGAGCTCCCCAAAGGGTTTCTGCAAAGCACTTTTAAAAGCCAGGTGAGGGAGGGGGGGTTGCAGGGTATGTGATCAGCTTATGCATAGTTCTCTGATTGGCTGACGGTGAGGTAGCAGGGTGGTGTCACAAGGGTTAACATTATCAGTCCTTAAGCTCCAGGAGGCCTGGGGCTATGTGCTCAAGGTCAAGTAGTTTCTTCCATTTGGTGAGGGGGGTGGGGGGATGTTCACATCTGGAAAACAACTCAGGAAATTTGCATCAAATACTACTATCTAGGTACTTCATAGAGGAGCTAAAGCAGAGGATATGGGGGAAGGCCTGTCCTGGGAAGGCCCCATGGGGTCCTTCTCGATTACATATATAATTGTCTTGTATGCTGTTTTGGTACTTGTTTTTGTCATTATATATCTACCTTTTCCTCCATCATCAAATAGTCTTCTAAAATATGAAAGGAATGATTTTGGGGAGATTAAATTTTAAGCGAGTTATGGTTGCTTAAAAATCAATCTCTAAGAAAATTATTATGCATAAGAGTTGGCTAATTAACAAATAAATATATCCATGTTTTTATTAACATATACTTTAAAAAACTTCTTATATTACAAAAATTTTATTTTGTTCTTCGTGTTACTTAGAAAATAAAATTCTCCTATAAATATACTTCCTCCTAAGCATTTGCTACATATTCTCCTAGTTACAATGAGCTTTTAAATGACTAAACAGTATTTTATCATATAGATTTACTGTAATTTAATCAATCCCCAAAGTTGGGCATTTAAGCTATTTAAAATATTTCATTATTAGTAAGTGTATTTTGCAGATCCCTGAACATAAATCTTTGAATTCTTCAACAAAATCATGCTAAATTCATCATATCCTATTCTTATAAACATATCATTATTAAAGTCACATGAATTTCAATTCTCCTTTGAACCTCAGCTTCCTTATCAGCAAAATAAGGGGATTGGGTCACAGTCCTAGTATGCTCTAACTATAAAAAATTCAAGTTCTAAACATAGCAGATCTTTAATAATTGGGTGAAACAATTTGTGAATTCTTAGAAGAAACATGAGACATATAATTCACACCTTTCAAATGAAGGTAGTGTGTGTGTGTGTGTGTGTGTGTGTGTGTGTGTCTGTGTGTCTGTGTGTGTGTGTGTGTTGGAAGCGGACACACCGAATCATATAGGATGTTATCTTCCTGGAACATCAATTTCACTTCAAGATTTGGGAATAAAGTTTGCTGTTGCTGTTGTTTTTCCTGTTAAATATATTAGAGTGAAATACAAAAATCACACTAATTTTTAAGATAAAAATAAATTCTTTGAAAAAAATGTCATATTTCTGAGTGTGTCCTTTAAGCTCTGCCCCAGAAGTCAGGATTTATTTCCCACTTTTATCAGGAAAGGATGCAAGGCTCTGATTAATAGAATAGGAAGAAGACTTATCAGTGAACTCAAACCATTTCAGAACTGACTACATTTTAAGAGTAATTAGGACATTTGAAGTTGTCTTTGGCCCTGGAATCTAAACACAAATTCACTCCACTGACTCTTTTGAGAACTTGTCAATATGTTAAGGTTTGTTTGACTTTACTAAATCAAACCTGTCCATCTTGCTTTTCTATAATTTTATGAAACTTCTAGCTCATTTCTTTTAAAACCAGAAGGCCAAAGTCCATACAGCAGGTGTAGCCTTTCTAAACGTGCCCATAGGAGTATCGACCACTGAATATAATTTATATTTCTCATTCACTGCTTTATAATTTTGCATCCAGTGGATGGTTTTTACTCTCACAATCATCAACCCTACTTCAAATGTTCTACATATGTTTACATTAAACATTGAGTTTGCTTTAAAAAAAAAAGTTTCTAAAAGACTTCAAGGATTAAGTAAAAAGAAACAAAAGCAGCTGGATTTTTTCTAACACAGAGGTTGAAAGAAAATCTGATACATGAAAATTTGAATTACAGCATTTCAAAATCCAAATGGACTAGAAAGCCAGTTTTTCTTATAAAAATTATTTGTAGCAAGGCAAATAGCTATTAAGAGCAAACCTTGCCAGGGACTTGGTTTTTTAACTCCAAAACTAACACGCAACGTTCATAGGACACCAAATGACGTGCAAAGCAAGGTACACTCGACGTAGAAAATCTAAAAAATACCTCTGTACTTCTACTCCCTATATGGAGCAAATAACTTTTCCTTTCCTTTCCTTTTTCTTCCTTTAATCCATTTATTAAATTTTTTAAATTAACTTTTTGAAAGCATCTGCTTAGTGGCCGAAATTGGCACGCAGGTACAAAAGCTTGAAGTCACCAATACGGTCCGACTGGGCCTCATTCCGCCAAGGGTGTCTCTGGACGGCCTCATCCCTCCAACTAAGAAAATACAGGGAACAAGCTCTCAGAACGCCAAGGGACTAACTGCTTAAGAGGATCTTCACTCTCGGTTAAACTTTCCTCCAGGAGCATTCTGGGACTGGCTCCTTTCCAGAACAGCTGAGGACGGGTGCTCTGGGCAGGGTATTCAGGCCAGACCCTGGCTCTGGGAGTGACCTTAGGACCCCTCCCTCCTCGGTCCCCAGTAGACCAGAAACTAAAATAAAAAGTGTAATACAGCAACCTGAGGTAACTGCAAATGAGTCTGCAGCATCTTCTCGGGCGCTTAGAAACTCGCTTACGAGAGGAAGTCAGGGACCAAGCTGCCAGCCTCAGCCTCGTCAGGGACCACACACCAGCCGACCGCGGGCTGACCCGGAAGTGCTCGGCGGCGGCCTCCACGGCGGGGGCAGGGGCGCGGCCAAACCGGCGCTCACGCGCGCGCTCCCCGGGAACTCCCGCGGGTGGCTCGGCGCTCTCCCGGAGGCGCTCCCGAGCCGCCGCGGACGCCGCCAACATGGCCGAGACGAGCGAGGAGGTGGCGGTGCTGGTGCAGCGGGTGGTGAAGGACATCACCAACGCCTTCAGGAGGAACCCGCACATGTGAGTCGCGCGCCGGCGGTGCCCCCGCCTCCGCCGCCTCCGGGGGTCGTCGGGGGCGGGAGGGGGCGGGGCCAAGCCTCGAGCCGACCTCGGACTGCAGGTCTTGACCCGCTGCGCTGCTCACGAGAGCCGACGCAGCTGGGTCGGGGCCCGATAGTTGTCGGCCGCCGCGGGGCCAGCTTTCCGCTACCGGAACAAGCTCTCGGGCGAGTCCTTAGAAGTGACCTCCCTCCCACCCCTTTCCCAGGAGTTCACGAAACTCGAAAGACTTCACCCGTGTGTCCACGTCCCACATCCGTTTAAGGTACACGGTGTGGGTCTGTATGTGCTTTGTTAACACAACTCTTTTGAGGTTCATCCCGGACCTTGGTAAGAAGGGGTTACTGATCATCTTATTCTCCATGGGCCAAAACCCCCTTAGTTTACTAGCCGAAGGTAGCTTGAGGCTGCTTTTGACTTTCGCCTCACCTGTCCCAAAATTGTAGAGGAACTTCGATGAAACATTTTGTTTTGAAGGTGAACAGGGCATTCTCAAGAGAGTAGCTTCTGTAGACACAGGTTGGGTCTGGTGGGAAGCAGATGAAACCTCGACACTTTTTAGCATTAGCTGATTCATAGTTACAGGGAGCATATTAATTGTTTTTTTATTCAAACGCTGCTGCCCTCTTTAAGTAGGACACCACAGAACTGACACATGTATCTTTCCCTCCTTCCTTTCCATTTTACTTGGAGTACTCCGGGAAGATCCGGTAAGAGACTGTATTCTGTCTGATACTTCTGCTTTTATGTAACGAAAAAGAAGCTATTAAAGAAGAGATATATCTACACATTGTACAAAAGAGTAAGGAAGAAGCAAAAGTGTAGCTATTTTCCTATCCATCCTCCCTTCATCCCTCCTTCCCTCAAGAGAAAGAAACATGGAATCCAGTTTTACATTGTTTTCACTTTACCTAATTGCTTATGGAGTTTTGTTTTCTTAAAAGATATTTTATTCTTTAAACTGGAACGCATGAATTATTCTTTTTAAGCATTCTAACTCCTTAAGCTTTTCCGCTGAAAAGAGGTGCCAAACCTTCATCTAAATGAAGTGTTCTTTTCCTTCAAGGTGATGCCCTCAGATGTCTTGCTCCCTCGTGGCACACAGTTGGAGACCTGCAACTGTGCCTCATTAAAAACAAGACACTGCTGGCCTCAAAACACACCTGCCACCTCTGACAGCGTCCACTTCCTTTCCCCTTGTGACTGCTGCCTTTTTCAGAATGAGAGTGTTTGGAATGATTTCCTGGCAGTAACCATAGTGGGCACTGGGCCTTCTAAAGCATGCTTTGATGCCTTGTTGTATATCAGTCTTTCAGTCCCCTTTTGAGAATGAGAGCTTTAGTGCAAATAAGAGACATTCTCAAAAAAAAAAAAAAGTTGGACAAATGAAATGACTATTTTCTCATCATTTGGGGTTATTTTTCTTAAAGAAATTGAGGAGGTTAGAAAGAAGTCTAATAAGTACAGTAATCATCTTAGTTTGTCTTCTTTGAAGTAGACTAGAAAAGCATCAGTATTTCATATTTGAAAAAACTTAAGTTTGAGTGTTCATTGGCCTGGCAGGTTGACACAGTGCAGTTTGGAACACATCCCAGTTCTTCTGGATCATATTTATTGAAACTCATAAAGGACTTTAATGCCCACCCAATCGCATTTTTTATGAGATCTCATCAATGTGCTCTGTGCCAGTGCATAACTTATAATTATTAATAAACATTTGGGTCATTCAGTATTTTTTAAAGTTTGAAATAATTTGAGCATTTGAAAAAATATGAAATAATGATATAGATCTGAAAATTTTAAATAGTTTAACTCATTGTTTAATATTAATCTTCAGCTATATTTTAGTACATATTCCCTACAGTAGCAATATCTCCAGTAATATTACAATGCGTCTTTTAAAATGTCTTATAATTTGGACTTTTCAAAATCGCTCATACTTCCTCCCCTCATCTAACCCTTTTACTTCCAAAATACATATGCTCTATTTCTAGTTAAAAGAAAAAGGCATCATTTACCTTCTAAGTTAGTACCTAATTACACTTTTCAGTATTATAAAAGAAAGTTTTTTATTCTTTTTGTTTTCCTCTTTTCTACAAATACAAGATAGATCATAATTTTATTAGCCAGCATCTACTACAGTAAATATATTGACTTTGTCTCTGGAAATTTCTAGCCAGTAGGAGTTGAAGATATAATGGGTGAAATGTGGATTTTGTTACTGGTGGGTATGGATAGGTTACCCTTTCTTAGCCTGTTTCTGCTTTCTCTCTCTTTTTTTTTTAAATTAATTTATTTAATTTATTTATTTTTGACTGCGTTGGGTCTTCGTTGCTGCGCGCAGGCTTTCTCTAGTTGTGGTGAGCGGGGGCTATTCTTTGTTGCAGTGCGCGGGCTTCTCATTGCGGTGGCTTCTCTTGTTGCAGAGCATGGGCTCTAGAGGCTGATGAAAACATAGGAAAATCACCTCACACAGTGTCTTGCACTTAGTTGCCACTAGGTAAATAGTAGACTTAACCTGAATCCCTGTGTTCCTTAGGAAATATATTGGCCAACTGAATGATGAATGTGAAGCACTTTATAAACTGAAAAATACCATGCAAATGTTGTTTGTGTGGTTGACTCCTAGAGAATACTTTGGAAAAATAACTGAAGGCTTGACCCAGCGACAGGTATTAGCTTAATGTACAGATGCTGTGCTAGTGTGGAGGACAGCTGTTTACAGTGTAATTAGGGTCATGTCAAAGTTCTCTTATCCAGAAAGTTATTATTTTTTATTACTCTGTAATATTTATTGAACTCTCACTGTTTATGTAGCTACCATCTTCACAGTATGGAATAGGAAGAAGTATAAAATACAGTTCTTGTACTCAAGGCCCTCAGAAATATCTTTGATGTTGGAAATGTTCTTTATCTGTCCTGTCCAAATGGTAACCACTAGCCATATATAGCTATTGAGTGCTTGAAATGTGGCTAGTGCAAAAGAAGATCTAAATTTGAAGTTTTATTTAATTTTAATTGATTTATACATAATGGACACATATGCCTGGTGACCACTGTATTGCACAGTGCAGGTCTAGGTGGAGACCTAAGACTTGTATGTATGAACAGTGCATTTACCCTGCAAAGCCGTTTATAATAAGGGCTGGACTAGCAGTATGGTAAGCAAGTCGTACGTGAGTCTATTAGTAGTTGAAAGGGAAGCTGGGTATGTCTGGGCTAGTGCTTTTAGGGGAGGTGGGTTTTTGAGTGGCACTTTGAAGGCAAGGTAGGATTTACAGTCTTGGAGACCTCTACAAGAAGCAGTGAATGGACTAAATTCACAAAATGTGATTGAAAAGATAAAGTAGGGACAGATTATGGAAGTCCTTGACTATCTGACTTAATTTCATTCATTCCATCGGTGCATTCAGCAAAAGAATGTTTCTATTTGATAGATACAATGCTGGTCTCTAGGTATATGGGGCTAGGATTGGGGTATAGATTGATGAACACACCACACTTGGTCCCTGCCCAGTGGAACTTTAAACAAATCAACACACAAATTATGAAAAGAGCCCCAAAGGATAAGAAGGATAGTTTGAAAGAATAATAACAGAGAGGACTAATTTAGGATGGAAGGTCAAGATAGTTTTCCTGAGGAAATAGCAATTAAATTGAGACATGAGGCTTGGATAAGAGTTGGCTCAGGGAAAATATACTTCTTAGGCAGTGGGTAGGCCCCAGTGAGAATTTTTGAGTAAGGCAGTAGTAATGAAAGGCAGTTTCAGATCGTCTGCAAGTTGAACTGAAGAATAGGAAAGCATAGAATCTTAATTGACTTCTTACACTTGATTTTTATCTATTTATTTGAACAATAGTATACTTGTAAAAGTTTGGGTTTGCAGTCTCACAGTACTGGATTTGAACCTTGGCTTGTTATTTACTAGCTGAGTAGTCTCAGACAAGACTTTTTCCTCATCTATAAAATGGAATTAAAATTCCTACTTTATAAGATTAATGTGTGGAATAAATGAAATAGTGTATGTAAAACCTAAAACAGAGCATTGCATATAATAAACACTCAGTAAACAATAATTTGTGTATCTGTTTTCTAAATAGGGTCAGTAATATAATTTCAGTGATAGTAATCTTTAGAATTGAGAAAGATTATGAGGTCTCTAAAATTTCTTAATCACCAGTAAAGTTTTAGTTAACAATATGCAAGGGTCAGTTCTTTTAGATACTTTTCTAACTTTTTGGTCATTCTGGAAAGAATTCCAGTTTGAAGGAAAAAAATAACTGTTAGATTAAAAAGATTTGTACCATTTGCCGAATCTTGGGCTGTTTTCTCTTCAGTCACTCCACATTACAGGGTTCAGTTTTAATATTTGGGGACCATCCTTACCTCCCCGACAGGAAGCTGGTCAATATTACTTTTGTAAATAAGTGGACCGACTCCAGTTAGACTGATGTTTCTGAAAAGTACAGACAAGAGAAGCTGTCTAAACATGAGGAACAAGGTCAGTATCAGTGCTGTATGAACCTTGAACTTCATCTAGAAGTTAGTGGATCCCCATTGTGAAGTGAAGCGCTAAGGGAGATATACCATGCTGTGGATGATCTTTTTAAGTAAATATGTAGGTTCATTCCATGTTGCTATTCCTTTGGAGCAGCCTTCAAAGGTAACCTACAAAGTGAGCACTGTGGTTTCTCGTTGAAAAGATTGGAACTTGATCGCTGTCTCAAATTTTCATGTTTGTAAAAACCCATGACCTTGTTAATGCTGATATTTACTTGAGTATCCTGGTTAAGCACCAGGAATCTAAATTTGCCAGAAACCTAAAAATAAAGAAGAATGGAATGTGGTGGTAGTGAAAGAGTCAGAAATTTCTCTTATGAGACTATTTCATAAGGAAATAACTGGAGATGTATTTGATGTTTATAGCACATTCATTGTACCCATGAATGATACAAAAATTATATAAGAAAATGTTTAATGTGAATTGTTAAATTAAAAAAAAATAGAATTATAGGGGCTTCCCTGGCAGTCCAGTGGTTAAGATTGCGTGCTTCTAGCACAGGGGGCACGGGTTCCATCCCTGGTCGGGAAACTAAGATCCTACATGCCATGGGGCACAGCCAAATAAATAAATAAATAAAATTTTAAAAAGGATTATAGAAGAGTATGTCCAACATAATCCCACTTTTGTAAACTACTTAGAAAAAAAGGATGCATACCCAACATTAGTGGTGGTAGAGGGATGACAAATGACTTTTAGTTTTTTTTCCCTGAATTTTCCAACTTTGGGTATGAAATTAGAATTTAAATAGCCAGAAATCTTGCTAGAACTCTAAAAGGAGTTAATCTAAAGCCTGCTTGCTTTCACTGATGTCTTTATTTTCATTAGTGTCAAGGGTTTTGGGCTAAATAGTAGGAGATCCAGATTTTGAATTAAGCCACTAGCACTATGACCTTGAGTAATCACCTTAACCTCAGTGGATCTCAGTTCCCTCATCTGACAAAATGAGAGACTGGAGGAATGAAGTCCCTTCCAATTTCAAAATGATTCTGGAATTCTGTTCTAAATTGTCTGAAAAAAAGTGGACTATGACCTAAGGGACTAGGCATAGGAGAAATCTGAAGTCAAACACACTGTTATTTGGAATCTTACTGACCTACCTTTATGAAGTACATGTTATATTTTTAGGAAGCAGCAAAGCATTGTATCTTAGGGTCAAATAACTCGACAAAGGCTTAACTTTCTTCGCTTTAGCTTCCCATTATCTGTTAACCAAGGAACTTTTCTGGTTGACCGCAGGCTCTTAACTGAATTAATGGTAATATACTTCATCTCTGCCTGGTACTTTGTAGCTTACCACGGTCTTTACATTGCATTATTTGCTTTTCATGACTGGCAGGGAAGGCATTGTCATTTCTGCATTTCAGATGAGGATACTGATGGCAAGTGCCTAGTCAAATTCACATTGATCATTGGTAGAACAGAGACTAACTAGAACCCTGGACCTTAGAAGGTTGAGTGCTTTTGTCTCTACATTCTCCTACCTCTCTTTTAATGTTTCTTTTTTTTTCATAGTGCTTCATATTCCCTGATATGACCATTTTCATTCTCTTTACATGAGAATAGCTTTTGGGTTTCTCAGTCATAAAATTTGAAAGCTGGATGAGACCTAGCAGCCCATTTCCCTTATTTAGAAATGTAATGCAATTCCTCTATTTTACAAATGAAGAAATTGAGGTCTACAGAGGCCAAGTGGCAGGAGATAGAGATATCGATACATATATAGAGAGATAATCTATATCATATTGACAAAGCTAGGATTTGGACCCACTGCATTAGAAGGAAATCAGAGGTAATGTTCTTTTGGAGAGTCAAGAAGTGATATTCTTTGAAAACTATTTGAATATTATCACTGAAGTGCATTGATAATCAGCGTTCCAGTAGCAGTTATTGAGCACCTGCTATATCCAAGGCATTCTTGTTTTTTAAAATTATTTCTTGGAAGGATAATAGCCAACTAACGCAGTGTGTTTTTATTTGTGCAGATGATTCTGTACTTTCATTTAGGTACCAGATTATTAGTTGGGCATTTTATGTGTGGTGTAAATAGTGAGCAAGGCAGGTTTTTACATTATGAATTTAAGTAAAAAGTCCTCCCCCCACAATGGACTATACTCAGAAGCTAGGATTCTTTTATTCTTGTTACTCTAACATTCATATTGTTGACTTTTGCAGTTCTTTGTAGTGTTGTAGGTGGTTGTTAGATCTCAGAAAACAGACTTTCTTGAAATAATTACACTGAGTTTATTATTTTTTAACTATAATTCTAGTTTTCTTAAAATATTGTTTTACATAGTAATACCTGAACACCAGAAAATACCAGCAATTCAGACATGTATTTAGTCAGTTATAGATCTAGATGTGGCTAGTTGTCCTAATAGTGTGTTAAATTAGATTAGAATTCATATCACCAAATACAAAAATATATTTTGAAATACTGGACATTGGACTCAGATGCTCTCTCAGCATTGCCCCATTCTTCCTAAGAACTTCATTTATTTTACTAGAGTGGCAAAGTGTTAACATTTTGTTTTAGATATTGACGCAACTCCCCAGCAAAACCATCAGCTTTGTGTAGTCTGGGACCACCTTGTTTTATTCATTTTTGCATTTTCAGAACCTAACACAGTATCCCATTCATTACAGTACTCAGGAAATGTTTAGATAGTACTGGCATGGTGTATCAAAACACCCCTGAGTCAACTGAGTCAGTTGTCGGGGCAAAAAGCCTTAGGTCCCAAAGTCTACTTGGGCGTTAAATCAGCTCAAAAGAACAGTTAGTGACTTGCAACCCCTAGAATACCCTCTTTTATTGATATATCCCTGTGTCACTAATGAAGCAATCAGTAGAAAGTAGGTTACTTCTGAGCTATCCAGTTTAGAGTTTCCAGGACGGATTTTATTTTAGTTCCACAGCCTCCCACCAGTTTGTGATGGTGGCCTAACAGATAAAGAGTGCTTTTCTTATAACCTGTAATTGAACAGTTTTCCTCTTTGCATTTGTCAGCCAGCATACTGTCTTGGCAGGGGAATTCAAGGGCATAATAGATGCTGTCACACACAAGCTCTGAAAACCAGTTCTTTATTCTGTTTTTTAAAAACACATTAAAAAAAATCTGCTTAGACGCTCTAAAAATATTTATGTCAACTGCTCTTGTTAAAAGGTTTCTTGTAAGTTATTCATTAATTAATGGAAGAACATACTATTTGAGAAAGGATGTTTCACATAGACAAGAACTGTAAATTCTTTGTAGTTGAAAGGAATGAGTGCAGGTTTTACAAAAATATTTTTGTGTTTGCTGGTTCATTTACTGTGTAAGTCAACTGCCCTATGTATTGTTTATTAAATCTCTGCCTGTAATGTAAATTTTCTTTTTTTTTTTATTGGAGTGGATACAACGAAGTGGATCAGCTATATGTGTACATATATCCCCTCCCTCTTGGACCTCCCTCCCACCCCACCCCCATCCCACCCATCTAGGTCATCAGAGAGCACCGAGCTGAGCTCCCTGTGCTATACAGCAGGTTCCCACTAGCTATCTATTGTACACATGGTAGCGTATATATGTCAATCCTAATCTCCCAATTCATCCCACCCTTCCCTTCTCCCACTGTGTCCACATGTCCATTCTCTACATCTGCATTTCTATTCCTGCCCTGCAAATAGGTTCATCTGTACCCTTTTTCTAGATTCCACATGTATGCATTAATATACAATATTTGTTTTTCTCTTTTTGACTTACTTCACTCTGTATGACAGACTCTAGGTCCATCCACATCTCTACAAATGACCTAATTTTATTCTTTTTTATGGCTGAGTAATATTCCTTGTATATATGTACCACATTGTCTTTATCCATTCATCTGTCGATGGACATTTAGGTTGCTTCCATGTTCCGGCTATTGTAAATAGTGCTGCAATGAACATTGTGGTACATGTATCTTTTTGAATTGCAGTTTTCTCAGGATATATGCCTAGTAGTGGGATTGCTGGGTCATATGGTAGTTCTATTTTTTGCCTGTAATGTAAATTTTCAACTTAAGTTGAGGTGGATTAAGGGATATAGAAGCCACCACAGATGAAAATGGTCAAATCCTGAAGTGTATTTTGTATTTTAACAATATTTACATATTAACATGTTTTTTATTTTAGAAATGTATAAAGAATTATAAAAAAGAAAAGAAAATATGGCCCACAGTCTCACTGATAATATAAGTTTATTAATAATCTGGTCTACATATATTTATTAGCAGGCAAACATAAATACATTTTTGACATTTTTATAATCATAAATAATATGTACAAGTAACTAGAAAATTTAAACTGTATAAAAATAAATCCCCAAAAGGTTCTTGGTATCCTTTCAAGAAATTTTTTAGTGCATCTATATATCTTTTTAAAAGATTATACAGGGACTTCCCTGGTGGTCCAGTGGTTAAGAATCTGCCTTCCAATGCAGGGGACGTGGGTTTGATCCCTGGTGGGGGAACTAAGATCCCACATGCTGTGGGGCAACTAAACAACTAAACCCATGCGCTCTAGAGCCCACACACAACAACTATAGAGAAGCCCACAACTAAGAGCCCACACACCGCAATGAAGACCCAGAATAGCCAAAAAAAAAAAAAAAAAAAAGAGAAAAGAAAAAGACTAGGACTTTGCCCTTAAAAAAAAAAAAAAAGATTATACAAAGGGCTTTGTGCTGTACATTGTATTTGGCATTTTGCTTTTTTTGTTTTATGTATGTTGGCACCCTTTCCATACCAGCATATGCAGATTTACCTCATTATTTTTTTTTCAGCTCTATAACATGGATGAACCACATTTATTTTACCAGTCTTATATTGTTTGATACACATTCAGAGTATTTCCAGATTGTTGCACTGTTGCCATGAATATCCAATGAATTCATATATTTTGGCACAGGATAATTTCTGAACAGTAGAATCACTGGGTCAAAGGGTATATGTACTTTAAAAATTGACAGACATTTTCAAATTTCTATTCAAAGATTAGACCAGTTTTCATTCCTGTAACAGCAAGTACAGCATACTAATTTTTCCATACTCTTGTCAGTATTATCAAACTTTTAAAAGATTATTATTTCTACCAATCCAGTGGTGAGCTAAATATTTTTAAGAAAGGGAAATATGTACAGTTTTTTTAATATTCTGTAGGATATGAAAATTTTTGAAAAGGCTAGTATTCTTATCTTTAATTCTTTTTTATGTTTTACATATTAAGAGATGAAATTGGCCTGATCCCATGTCCTGAAGCTAGGTATAATCGGAGTCCCATAGTCCTGGTTGAAAACAAACTTGGCGTGGAGAGCTGGTGTGTCAAGTTCCTTTTACCGTATGTCCACAACAAACTCCTTTTGTACAGAACAAGAAAGCAGTGGCTGAACAAAGATGGTAAGTATGGAGTCTATCCTCTTTCTTTGACTTTTAGAAGCAGCATGAAATATAGTGGGAAGAACCCTCTCTGATGTTGCCATTCCTGGATTCTAGTTCTGGCTTTTTCATTCACTGCCTGGGCAGGCGTTTAACGTTTCTGTCAACTGAGGAGTTTGGACTCATCACTCGTTTTCTAATTTTGCATCCATGATGATTCTGTGGAAGGTGCCTCAAGCAGGGTGCCAGGCCCTCTACTGCAAACAGATTTTTTTTTTTTTAATGTATTGAGGTCATTTGTAAGATATTTGAAGAAAGCATCTCAAGGCTAAAAACAGTTTGAAAATCTGTGAAGTGAACTCTAGTCCCTACAAGCTCTGATTCTCTGGTTTCTAATCCTTTAGTAGGTTATGAGTAATAGAACTCATTTAGTAACAGTCCAAATGAGATAACCAAGGTGTGATGGTGGTAGTTATACTGTGAACCAGGTCAGTGGTTTATGATGGTGCTGTTGTACTTTGACTCCCAAGTAAGCTCTGGCCCACTGTGTTCTGTTCCTATGCTGAAATGAGCAAAAGAAAACCATCCTATTTCTTCATTTTTTCTGCTTCTCCGAGGTAGTTCTTTGCTGCATCAGACAATCCCTATTCATCCCACCTGGTGTCTTTTCCTTGTTTTCCCCCTGTATGTGATGTTAAGCATCCATGTACACAAATTCAGTTTACTTTTTAGGTAAACGTAGGATCTGAGTTCTCACTTTTTTGGAGAGTGCTCATCCAAGACCATATTCTTGACTGTTTCTGTAAAGCTCCTTCCCCTTCCCACATACAGCAGTACCTTCAAAAGTGCTCAGTATATCTGGTAGCTAATTTTGAATAAGAACTTTGTTTCTTAGAGAATTTTAATTATAAGTTCAGTAGCCATTACCGAGGGCCTACTCCTACCTGAAGCTGTTCTAAGTACTGAGGGGGATAAAAAGATGAATAATACCTGTTTCCTTTACTCAGGAAGCTTACAGTTGAGTGAGAAACAATCTCTTCATGGAGAATAGTGTTGCCAAAGGGGACATGCCAATTTCCTTGTGTTCCTCTTGGCATTGTCCTTAATATACTGTCATAATAGGTTAATAGAACTTTCCCCTGTTTAGACCAGTAGAAAAGGTAATCTGATTTGAAGATTTAATGTGAAATAGTTTCTATTTTCTGTTTCACTCAGTCCACTGATATATATATTTCTTAATTATAAGGCTATGTCTAAGTTTATGGCATAACTTAAGTTTGTGGCAGAAACTTAAAGGCATAAGTTTAGGCAGAAACTTAAAGTTAAGGGCATTTATCTGTTGTTAGCCCCCTTTCATTCTCCATTCCATTACCCTATAGTAGTTTTCATCAACATTAAGGTACAAAGTAGCACCATGTGAATCCATCAAGTTATTTTTTTGCCTAACAGAGCTATATTGTGTATGTTCTGGCACACAGAAATGTATAATTGAGCCAATACGTAACTAACTCTGCAGGGGGAGACAAATGATGCTCTTGTAGAGAAGAAACAGTATGAATTTGAAAGTGTCAAAGGCTGTCATTTCAGATCATCAGCTTTTGCCCTTTCATGTATGCTAGCCCAACCTGCCTTCTTCCTGTAGTCTTCCAAGTTCTTCTCTCCATTTCCCTGTTTCTTGTCTTTCTGGGCAGTGCACTGTAGGCTTTGCTAAATCTCCTCATCATATAGTTTTATCTTGATAGACCCAGGAGAACCCAGGCAGAAGATCAAATGGTTAAGCTCACTCACATGAATTGCTGACATCTAAGGTTTGAATTCTGATGCAACTGTGCGTGTATACAGAAGCAACTTGATTTTATCTTAACCTATATCTTCATGGAAGTAGTTTTCAATTTCACTTTTTGGGGGCAGCGACAGTATAGTTCAATGCGGTGTCATATATTACTCAGGTTGTATATTGTATTATTGGTAAAAATATGGAAGTGAGTTTCTGATGTGATAAAAAAAAGATACCTGAAAATGCAGACTGACTAACATAAGAGTGTTCTGCTAACCTTGTGAACTGAAGAACACAGTGGTGAATTTTGCTAAGGAAAGAAAGTTAAAAGTATTAGGAAAAAAGAAGTCATTTCATGAAAATGCTATACTTTTTAAATTGTTTTTTAGAAAATATACATACAAGAGCCAAGTGAAGAAAGCTGGCAGTTTAAGAACAATTTCAGAAATGCCAGTGTCTTTGTGATAGATCATGCCAAAATCCTCGGCATTCCCTTAAGAATGTATTCTGTAACTGCAGGTGACCTTTATTCTGGGCATATATTTTTTTTCTTTTTAACCAAACTGAATTCATGCTCTCATTAGTGTGCTGAATTCCTTAGATGTTTGAAAATCATCTGTATTAGTCAGGGTTCTCCACAGCAACAACCAATAGAGATTTTATGTATATATATACATAAAACGAGATTCATTATGATGAATTGGCTCACATGATTATGGAGGCTGAGAAGTCCCACAATCTGCTTTCTGCAAGCTGGGGACCCAGAGAAGCCAGTGATTTAATTCAGTTTGAGTCTGAAGGATTGAGAAGCAGGGGAGCCAGTGGTTTAAATCCCAGTCTGGAAGCTGGAGAAGATAAGATGAGGTGTCCCAACTCAAGCAGACAGAGGAAGCAAAAAAGGAGTCAATTCTCCTGTTTTCCTCCTTTTGTTCTGTTCAGGTCCTCAACAGATTGATGTTCACCCACATTGGGGAGGGCAGTCTACTGAGTCTTCAGATTCAAATGTTAATCTCATCTGAAAACACCCTCACTAATACACTCAGAAATCATGTTTAGTAATGTTTAATCTGTGCACCCTGTAACCAGTCAAGTTTAACCAAAAGTAACCATCACAGCCTCCCTGTTTATTTACTTAGAGAGAAACTAATATTTTTTAAAAGTGTGCTGCAGTAATAGCCATATTTGGTTTGGGAGAGGGGTGATACTGTAATTCTGATTTATGAAAAATCCATGGCAGAAACAAAAAGCAAGAGAGAAGTCCATAGCAGTGGAGTCCTGACTGAGTAGTGCTCTGTCCCGCACTCTATCTCCAAGTCAGCGCTTCCATCTTTTTGTTGTTGTTGTTCTTCCCTCTTTCTCACAATGCTTGCTCTCAGTCCATCACTGAGCTCTCTCTTATCTCTTCATTTCTTATTTCTCATCTGGATAAATATTATTACCTCATAGTTGGTCTACTCCATTTTCGGCCTCTCTTCTGTAATCCATGTCCGTCATGCCACTAGTCAGTCGTTTCAAACACTTCTTAGAAACACAGTTTGAAAGATGCTTTTCTGAAATATGTATCCTCTTGTCTCATGATGCCTAGAGGGACAAGGTAGAGTCATTATCCTTGGCATGGTATTCAAGGGCCTTCACGATCTGTCCGCAGGCTGTATTACCAGCTTTTTCCTCTCCTTTTTTTTTTTTTTTTTTGCAGTACGCGGGCCTCTCACTGTTGTGGCCTCTCCCATTGCGGAGCACAGGCTCCGGACGCGCAGGCTCAGAGGCCATGGCTCACGGGCGCAGCCGCTCCGCGGCATGTGGGATCTTCCCGGACCGGGGCACGAACCCGTGTCCCCTGCATTGGCAGGCGGCAGGCAGACTCTCAACCACTGCGCCACCAGGGAAGCCCTCCTCTATTTTTATATTTAGCATCAGAGGTTGTAGACTCTCAGCCACCAGGCTGAAGCCAGCCCACACGTTTATTTCATTTTGGCTTGTATAATGTTTTAAAAATTGTTTTTAAAACAACTTTGTTGTTGGTTAAACATTTCAAATCAGGATGAACTTCTAAAATTAGGATGGAAATATGGATTTCTGCCTTCACTTGAAAAATCAGAAGCCTTGGATGCATCCGTTTCTGTGCAGCAGCAATTGGCTGAGGATCATAGCCTCTGCTTTTCTTGACTAGGCAAGCCTATTCCAGTTGACTGCAACCTCCTCATGTCCTTCAGACACTGAGGCAGTGTCATTTGCTACTTACCAGGTTTGCTTTGCCTCTTTTTTGCCATTTATTTGAGCCCTGGAAGCATTTGAGTTTGCAGCTGTTTGATGTACATTCCAGCCACAACAAACACTGTTCCATTCTTGGACTTTGCTGTGTACTACTGCCTTAATTCCATGCCTTTGCTGAGGTCAGGTTCAGGTCTAATGTTGTCATTATTGTTGTGTTTGCCAACACACACACATGTGAAGCCTCTTGACTGCTCCAGGAAGCAACAGTTACTCCTTTGCACTCCTGTGGGAGTCCTTATTCATACTGCATGCATAGTAGAACTTACCAGACTTTACTGTAGTTGATTATTTAAACAACATTTATCCCAGCTAGATTGTGGGTTTGTAAGAAAGAGGGGTTATAGCTTGTCTTTATTTACTCAGCACTTTTATGTGTTCAATAGACATTTGTCAAATAAGTAACAAGAGTTTGGTAAGCAAGAGCTTTTAGCTTAGTCTGGCTATTGATTCAGTGACTGTATTCTGTAATAAACAGGACCTTTCTGATATTTACCACTAGCCTCACCTCAAGCCTCTCTTGTTGTGGTAACCTGAATGTATTTTAGAGGAAGAGATTAATTAATCCAAGTTGACCTTGGATTTATTTTTAGATGCATGAAAACATATCTCTGTTAGAGACAGTTGTCAAACCCAGTGTCCAGTACCAGGTGACTGCTCACCTTGGGCCATTTCTAGAATGCATTGAAGCCAAGAAAGCATATTGGTCTTTCTCTGACTTTTCTGTAACATCCTTAAATGTTCTCTTTGTTACAGCTGAAATTTAGGTACTTTTTTTTCCTGTGTATAATGTGCCCTGATTCATTTTCTCCTTGTGATGTGATGATGAGCTAGTCATATATTGGAGTGTGTGTAACAAAGGAATGGTTATTTGCTGGTATATGTTCTGGTGTTTGGAGAGACATCTGTTTAATTTCAAGAGACTGTAGGGATATCAATAGCTCACATCTTGGTAAAACTGCAAAGAAAAATGGTATATAGTTGATGAGATGGAGAGAGTGAAATAGTCAACTGTTGATTATACATGTTTATCTTTAGATCTTTGGTTCAACACTCACTTGAAGACAGCAAAGTAATTGTAGACAGTGTGCTAGGTTGGAAAGAGCATCTTCTTTGCAAGAAAAACAGAGCTGGATTTAGACTCAATTTATCAGCACACTGAAGTCATTTAGCAGTGATTTTAGGCAAATTACTTAACCTTTTCCTAGTTCCACACCAAAAGAAGAGAATTCTCACAGGTCTCAGAGGGTTGTTATGAGGATCACATGAATTAGTGTATGTAAAGCACCCAGCGCAGAGACGGGCATGTCATTGACTCTCAAGAAACACTAGTTTCCTTTCTCTCATTTATCCAGAGCCAGTGAGGAAGAAGAGCAGAAAAATGTATATAATTCAGTAAGGATTCTTTAATTATGTCCAATATTTATAACCTAGTTACTTCTCCTTCATTGGCCCTTTTCCATTTCTGATATTCTACTTCACCCCCACCTCTTGGATCTGACTGGAATGCTTCTTAAAGGAGGTCCCATCTGAACTTAAGTCCTGAATCAGGAAGAGTTAGCAGTTTATCAAAGAGGAAGGGGGAAGGGCATGTGACTGTATGTGTTACTAGGCATTACTGGTGGTTGGCCAAGGCTGTTGATAAGTTTTAAGTGTGTTTAGAGAACAGGGGGGGTTTGAGAAGGATCCCTCCACTCAGCAGTCGCTGCTCAGCCAGCTCAAGAGATTCTTTTCCTCCCTCTGGTGGCATCCAATCCCAGTATCATTTGTAACTGGGCTAGGAGATACAGGCTTTGTAACAGGAGTTATCACTGCGTGCTTGCTGTGTGTCAGGTATTGTCCTAACAATTCACGGGTATGAATCATTTAATACACCCATGAGGTAGTACTATTATTAGCTCAGTTTTACGTATGAGGCGGACACTAAGGCACAGAAAGATTGATGTGCCTCGGAACTTCCCAGTCAGTAGTAGAGCTGGGCTCTGACCCAACAGCTGCTGTTGCCTTGCTAGGGGGAGACCCTCCAGTAAAAGAAGTGCTCTTCACACATCCACAAAGTGAAAAGTGGGGACTTCGGTATTTTCTGTGTTAGTTTTTGCCTTGTGCTGCTATACACAAGTATCTTGTGGAGGATGAACTCCTCTGCATTTATGGGTGGGGAAGGAGAGTTGCATTAGAAGTACAAACAAATAGCAACTATGATTGGTCAAATACACATTTTTTTTAATGCAGAAAGGGAGAGTCCAAGAAACTAAATACCAGTTTATCTCATTATCTGGGAAGTGTAATGGATTTTGAAAAATTGTGGACTTAAAAAAAAAATTCCAGAGGCCTTCCCATCATGCACAAACATTTTCATACAGCCACTTAATAACCAAGTGGTTTTTTGTTATTGTTCATTACACAAGTTTAGAAATTTAGACAGCTTTGCAATAAGAACAACTGCCTCATTTTTTCTGACTTCTTTGATTAATTGATGTTGAGAATATTCATTTCTTGATAAGTAGTAATGGTGTTTAGTTGAACAAGTATTTATTTAGTCAAACTGTGTGTCAAACAGCTATGGAGAAATGGGATGAATCTCATTGCTTACAACACTGAGGTTGATGTTATGATCCCCATTTCATAGATAAGGAAACTGAAGTTCAAAGACATTAAGTTATGTAGGCAGTAAGTGGAGAAGTTGAGATTTGAACCCAGGCAGAATGGCTTTAAGGCCTGTGCTCTTACCACTTCTCTGTGATGTGGGCAGACTTGGAATTTCTTTTGGGCAGAGGCCATATTTTTTTCATCTTTGATGAATGAATGGCTAATTTGAAGGTGTATTAGAGAGGACCTGCATCCAAAATATATACAGTCTCATCAAGAGGATAATATTTATATAAGTTCAGTAACAAAGTAAGATATACACAGAACATAGAGATGAAAGATTGCTTTCAACCATGTAGGTCAGGAAGGCCTTTATAGAGAAAGATGCTTTTTTTTTTTTCTTTTAAATTCAGGGATAGGAGGACATTTCTGGCAGAGAGAATAGGAAGCAGGTAAATCTGAGTTATAGCCAGAGAAGAAAAGGTAGGCAGATGGGCAGTATGTTTAGGGAATGGGGGATGTTTGGTTCAGGTGGAATGTAGCACCTGAAGGGAAAGTAATGGAAAGCCAGGCTGACAAGGACATTGGGACCAGATTCTGTTTTCCAGGTACATTTCTCCAGCACCCTCAGCACCCTCAGGGTACGCTCAGCTTTAGTCACGCTCAGAGCATACTGTGTGTGAAGTTCCCTGCCTCTCTACCTTTCCTCATAGTTTTTTCCACAGTCTGTAGTGCCCTTTACTGTCTTACTCATTTATAGTCTTCCCTGGGTACTCCAGTAAGAATTAATTGCAGCTGCTTTGGTGGTCCCCAAAATGTGGTATATGTTTCTACTTCACAATTATTTTAGTTTGCCTTATAATTGTTTACATATTCTCTCCAACTAAAGGTTAATCTTTTAGAAGGCAAGATCAGATCTTGCATTTCTCATAATATCCATTCTCTCAGTCCTGTGGGCCCAGTTTAATCTCTGCACATAGTCAGTACTTGGTATATTTTGGAATTAAAGGAATAATGGTATAGAAAATTGTATTTAATTTCCCTGGTAAATGTTAAATTAGTGCCCAAAACTACTAAAAGTAAAAGAAGGAAGAGGTTTATTAGATTGTTCCTTATAGACATATTGACATTATATAATATATACATTGATATTATATAGTATGTTTGTAATCTAGACATTTCATGATGCTTGTAATGAGGACGATAAAGTTAAAAAATAAATGTGTGCTAATCCTACCTTTTGTTGCTCATTTATCAAATGTTATAATATATTCAGTAGTAATGAAATCATAGGCTCACAATAAATGTTAATCTCTTATTGAGATGGTTGAGAATTGAATAATTGATTTTCATGTTCACTAAAATATTTTAAGATGACTATAGGGATGCACTTATGTGTATTTACTCTTAGATTTTTAAAAGTTTATCTTTTACTTAAACAGAGAGTGTCCCAATTATTTATTGTTGACAGACATTTCAACTGCAGTATAACTGAGTTATTAAAAGCAGTCAGACGCTGTCATTGCACATACTAATTGGGTGACTCTGGGCAAATTCCTTGAACTCTCTAGATGTCCATTTCCAAATATCTTGGATTATGATTGTGAGAATTCAATGAAATAATGTAAATAAAATAATAATGTGCCTGATACATAATAATGCCAAATAATTATAACAGTTTTTATTATTTTATTTACTTAGCATTTAATATGAGCTTGGTAGAGGTTACTGTAATTTAGTTTTATGCCCTAGGCTGATCATCTTAATCCTAAAATTCTTTTTTTCAGTTTTAATAAAATGAAGACGATATATCTAAATATTACTGACTGTTTTATTAAATATAGGCTTATGGAGCTTATTCAAGACCATGATAGATACATAGCTAATGAATATGAATAGACTATACAATGAAAATAGAAAATAGTAAACAAAATCAAAAAATGTTTGTATTAATAATTGTAATTAAAGATGTAAATTAAAACAGAAACAAAGTACAATTTTTTTATCTGCCACATTCATTTTCAAAAATATACTTACATAGGTCAAAGTTACAGGGACATAAGTACACTCACGTTACTCTTGGCGATGTAAATAGATACAGTCCATTAGGAGAACAATTTGGAAGTGCTTAGTGGGAGCCATACTGATATTTGTATTGTTTGACATAGTAGTTCTACTCCTGGAAAAATACCCAAAGAAAATAATCTATGAGACAAAAAGTATGCTTAAAAATGTTTGTAGTAGTATTATCCATAACAGTAAAAACAAAACAGGAAACAGCCTAAAGAAGAAGATAAATGATAATATATTAAACTGAAGGATTGTTATGCAGTTGTTAAAAATGCATACTGTAGGGCTTCCCTGGTGGCGCAGTGGTTGAGAGTCCACCTGCAGATGCAGGGGAAGCGGGTGCGTGCCCCGGTCTGGGAGGATCCCACATGCCGTGGAGCGGCTGGGCCTGTGAGCCATGGCCTCTGGGCCTGCGCATCCGGAGCCTGTGTTCCGCAACGGGAGAGGCCACAGCAGTGAGAGGCCCATGTACCGTAAAAAAAAAAAATGCATACTGTAGCAATATAGGAGAATGCATATGTAATAATGTTGAGTGAAAAACATAGAACAAAATTGTGCATTTATCATTGCTGTAACTGTAAAAATGTGTGTAAGAAATAATCTTTGCAGGGGAATGTAAATGAATTGTTAACTAAGTTGGATTATATGTGATTTTCTTTTTGAAAATTTGCACGTAGTCAATTCTTGAAATATTTGTGAAATTAAATGAGTAGTGGTAGAGAAATTGTGTTTTTTTGTGCCAAAAACCGCTAAAAGAATGAATAGGTTAGTTTGATTATTCTTTATAGACGTATTGTAAAGTGGTTTCAGTGTCAACTTTTAAAAAGTTATACTTACTATAAGTAGAAGAAAATCTTCATGTCTTTGTATCTGAGGATAATCTTTGTGTCTCTGACAGCTTAGAACAAAGTTATCGTTAAAATTACTATGACATGAGATATAAGTATAATGTGATATATATATATAAAATAAAGAGGACCTTAAAAGAAAGAGAAGCCACACCTTCAAGGGTAGGACTGTTTGTTTTTAATATGACTTCTCTTTATTTTAGAATTGATAGATGTCACATGCACCCTGCTACTTCTAAACCCAGACTTTACCACTGCGTGGAACGTGAGGTACGTCATTCTCATCAGTGATAAAATGAAATTGCCCAAATTTCTGAAGACATATAAGCCACATGAATTGTTAGCTTTTTGAAAAGTGAAATATAAATCACATATTCATGGCATCTTAAACTTATTTCTTCTTTATAATATCTCCATGACAATTCTGATATACACTTTGCCCCTTTTTGCATGTTTATGTTTGTTCTCCCTAAACTTCTTGCCTGAAATATAAATTTTCATGTTGAATTACAGTATACCATTTGATACATGCTTTTATCTTCCTTTTTTAGGGGGGTAGAAGGAATCAGCATAATTGGTTGTATTGTAAAGTATTGGTTAGTATATTTGAGAAGCATTGCAGTGCAGTAGAAAGTGTAAAAGTGAGCATTCAAGGTCACAGACTGTTAGTTTAGTCACCTTGTGACCTCTGTGGGCAAATCATTTGAAGTCTCTGGCACTCAGTATTTTGGAGAAGGACCACATCTTATTAGTATCTTAAGTTCTTTAATTCTGATTGTTGTCGCCTTAAACACAGAATACTTTATAGAAATATTAAAAGTCAGGCCAGGTTCATTTCTTAAAATTTTCATTTAAACAGTATGTATGGTTTTTAAAAATTGGTGGTTCTTTAGACTAACACAAATTTTCCTGGAGGAAAGCAGGATACAAATTGTAGATAAATAAAAGTGAAGTCCTGTTGAACATTGTGAATTCATTTGAAATTTCCTATAGGAAAGAGCCATAAATTATAGCTCTTTATCTTTAAAGATGACTTAAAGAATACTTCAATTTTCTGTGAATTTTAATTCCACGTTAGTGTTTTATAATACCCACTGAATTTTAAATTTGTAGCTAGTTTTATTAAATTTAGGTAACCTCTATTATTTGTTTTAAATTGTCTTTTGACTGATAATGATCAGATATTTAGAGTAAAGAGTGAGAAAGGATAGAATGAGATAGAAGGCTTTAAAAATTTACAAATTTTAGAATTCTGATTTTCTTTCATGGAAATCTCCACAGTGGTTAGGGAGTAGACTAATGTTTATGAGTGGCTACTCTATTCCAGGGACCATACTACAACTTTATATGTTATCTCATTTAACCCAAACAATATTTGACAACATTTGTTCATTCATTCATCAAATATTTATTGATCAACTGTATACTCTATGCTAGGTCCTAGGCACTGGGAATAGAACCATGAGCAAAACAAACAAAAATCTCTGTCCTTGTGGAACTTTTATTCTAGTAGAGGAAGAAAAGCAATAAGGACATTAATAAGTGAAATATATGGTAGATCAAGTGTTGCTTAATCCTATGGAGAAAAAGTGGGAAAGGAAGGTAGGGAAGACCAGTAAGAGAATGGAAGGAATGGTATTGCAGTTTTAATAGGCTACATTTGAGCAAAGACTGCCATGAAGCCAGGGATCAATCAGTTTTGGGCTAAGAACATTCCACGTAGAGAGAACAGCAAGTGGAAAAGCCCTCAGTCATGACTGAAGTGTTCCTGGTTATTCTGGAACAGCAAGGAAGCCAGGGTAGCTGGAGTAGCATGAATGAGGGAGAGAGTAACAGGAGATGAGGCCAGAGAGTGATGGGCCAGATCTCACTGGGCTTTGTAGATCTTCATAAGCTGCTGTCAATAAGACAGCAATAAGAAATTTTGACTTTTACTTGGGGTGAGATAGAAAGTCATTGAAGGTTTTCAAGGTTAGGAGGGACAATATCTTATGTTTTAAAACTCTGGTTCCTGTGTGGAAAGTAGACTGTAGGAGTGCAGGGAGCGGTTAGGAAGTTAAGAAGTGGTTGCAGTAGTTTAGGTGAGTGATGATGGTGACTGAGGTAGATAAAGCTCAGCACTAGAAGTGGTGTGAAGCAGGTAAGATTCTCACTGTATTTTATAAACTATGTAAGCTTTGACTGTATTTAATAAACTGATTTTAAAGACACAGATGATAAATTGGATGTGAGAGAATGAAGGTCAAGATTGACTCTGGTTTTTGGCCTGAGCAACTGAAAAGTTGGAGTTGCTATTTACTGAAATGGGGATGTCTGGAAGAGGAGCAGATTTAAGTGCGTGAGGGGGCAGGTGGTTGGAAGTCAAGAGTTCAGTTTGGGACATGTTAGGTTTGTGTCCAAGCAGTTGTGTATGAATCTAAAGTTCAGGCGAGAGTTCTAGGCCAGATATAATTTGGGAATCACTGGAAAATGTATGGTATTTAAAGCCATGAGATTGTTTGAGATATCCGAAGTAGTGGGTATAGATATTAGAAGAGAACCAGTCCAAAGACTAAGCACTGGGACACTACAGGTTTCTAGAGCTGCACAGTTCAGTATAGTAGCCACTAGCCACAAGTGGCTATTGAGCCCTTGAGATATGACTAGTCTCCATTGAGATGTGCTGTAAGTGTAAACTACACATCAGATTTTGAAGACTGGGTACCCCAAAAGTAAAATATCTTTCTTATTAGTAATTTTTATATTGATTACATGTTGAAATTATATTTGGGGTATATTAATTAAATACAATATATTACTTTGTACTTGTTTTTAATGTAGCTGTTAGAAAATTTTTAATTACATATATGGCTCACATGTATGACTCACATTATATTTCTATTGGACAGTGCTGTTCTAGAGTTTGCGAGATGAGGAAGAATCAACAAAGGAGACTTTTAGGAAGGTACTATAAACTTAAAACTGAGCGCTTTCTTAAGGGTAGAGACCATGTCTTTTTTTTTTTTTTTCCTTGTTTCCCTAGCCTCTAACACTTTAGTGCCTGGTATACAATAGATACTCAGTTTGCAGACTGGGCACTGAAAATAATTAAATTCAGTGAAAAAGAAATGAGTGTAATAGAGAAGTGGGAGTACCATTTTTATTTATGTTCACAGATTCCTCATCATTACAGAGGAATTTAAAATCCTGCCACAAAAAAAGATTCTTACTAGCATAATGTGTATACGCAAACACATATAATTCATTGTATATTCTATATGGCAGTTTAGTGGTGAAGAGAGAACCTAGTTCTTAAGATATATGAATCTTAGTCCTGTTTCATCAATTAACTAGCAGTTACCTTGGACAAGACCTTTAACTTCTCAGGAGTTTTAGTTTCCATAGCTGTGAAATAAAAGATCTGAATTAGGTCTTCCCTGGTGGCGCAGTGGTTGAAGTCCGCCTGCCGATGTAGGGGACACGGGTTCGTGCCCTGGTCTGGGAAGATCCCACATGCCGCGGAGCGGCTGGGCCCGTGAGCCATAGCCGCTGAGCTTGTGCGTCCGGGGCCTGTGCTCCGCAACGGGAGAGGCCACAACAGTGAGAGGCCCATGTACCGCCAAAAAAAAAAAAAAAATCTGAATTAGGTGATTTTTTTTTTTTAATGATTCTGTTGAAACTGTGTTTTGATTGTGTGTGGTTTGGTCCTATGAAGGGAAATTGCTCCATAAATCTGACTTCAGTGATGTTAATAGTTAATCTTGAAGCTATTCTAGTAAGATGATTTAGTAAGTTTTGTGCTAGATGAGTAGAAAGGAAATCTTGATTTTTAAGAAACCCATTGTAGATATGTGTTCTAGTAAATTTTAATTTGTATTGGTAAGATTGACATATAAAGACAGAGTCATGAGTCCATTTTGAGCAAAAAACAAACAACTTTGGAAATAAACTGATATAATGCTGTAAGTTCTCACAAATCAAATACTCAACATTTTATGTTTAATTGTTGGTACATTTCTTCTGCAGTAACTTTGGGAATCGTTGAATGATTTTTGGCTGAATTTATAAACTGCTAAAAGATGTTGTAACATATCAGTAGTTCACTTTATAGGTGTCGCAGTCTTAGGAAGAAAAACAAGGGCAAGAATAAGTTTTTGAGCTGATCTGTGATTAAAGTATGTGATGCATATAGTTTAAAAACCCGGCTGATTCTAGAAAAAAAATGACTGGTACTTTTTTTTTTTTTTTTGCTTTGAATTTGTTTTGAAAATTGGTGAATTAATTGATGAAAGAGGTTGACTTCATAATAATGTCCTATTTTTCCCTCAGTCTGTGAACATAGAGTAAGCAAAACATCTTTGAGCAGCTAGAAGAGCTGACACCAAGCTCCAATGATTCATATTCTTTACTCAAAGTAAAGATTGATTTAAATTTAATTGGTAACTTTACTTTATGCAGATTTGATGTTTGGTTCAGACACTTTGAGCTTGGAGACCTTGAGCAGGTTACTGAATCTCTCCCAGCTTTTGTTTCCTCATCTGTAAAACTGAGGTAACATTGGGTTGTACCATATAAAATTGTTCTTTTTGTAAATCAGAAATGATTAAATCCAAACTTTCAGATCCTGGTTTCTAACACCATTCTCTAATAAAAGGAGCTGGGCTTTTTGGAGAAATGGCTGATTCTAGGACCAAGCCGGGAAATACACCAAATGAGCCTGGAACATCTTTGAGAGACAGAAAGTAAGGAAGTGCTTCCATTGGCCAAAGCTGGAACAGTTTGAACAATAAAATAACATAGTATTGGATTATACCCCAAAGTAGAAAATGGATATCCATAAGTCCATACTGATAAAAGAAATGCTCAAATAAACAAACAAATAAGAGATAATAGACAACTCTCCCATACAGAAAAATTCCAAATAATTTATCTAGGTAACTCCCCTCAAAGAGATGGAGCATATATCTTCACTCCTTAAAGTGTAACCTTTTCCCAAAACGAACAGTGGAGGAATCTAGCGTATACTGCCTAAGCGAGGTATTCAAGGTCAACATAAACAGTGACAAGTCATGCTGATATTATGTACCCATGATATATGATGAAAATGGCACTTTACCTCTGTGGTCCCCTCAAAACCCATAACCCTAGTCTAACCATGAGAAAAATATCATACAAAATACCCAATAAGTACTCTCACAACTGTCAAGGCCATCAAAAACAAGGTATATCTAAGGGACCGAGAGGAGCCTACAGAGATATAACAACCAAATATAATGTGATATCCTGGTGGGACCCTGATATACAAAAAGGATGTTTGGTAAAAATGAAGTGATTCTGAATAAAGTATGGACTTCCAATACTAATCTATCAATGCTTCATCAGTTGTGACAAATGTACCGTAATAATATAAGATGTTAATAATAAGAGAAACTGGGTACAGGCCATACAGAAATTCTCTGTACTATTCTTAAGAACTTTTCTGTAAATTTAAAAGAATTCTAAAATAAAAGGTTTATTTTAAAACAACAACAAAACATTGAATATTGGCAGTTTCATATTATTTAACATAATACAGGATCTTTGTGAGAATTGAAGTAGAAAATATATGTAATTCACTTAACACACTGCCTGGTTCAGAAGAAGTGTTCAATAAATGGTAGTTTTTATGAGGATGACTTTTATTATTATCATTATTGTTATTTCACACAAAATAACTGAAGATTAAGGGGTGAAAAAACGGTGGCATATGTTTATTCAGTATTTACTATATGCCAGGTACTGAGGCTAACCAGTTGAAATTTAGCCATGGACATGATACACATGGCCCCTGGTCTCCTACAAATTTTGGATAGAGTGACAGCAGAGAGAAGCCATAGTTTGAGATGGTAGAGAAGACATAAAAACTTTATAAAATAAGATAAACTTTGCAGAAATATAAAAGCACAGGAACTCATATAGAGAAAGAAAACATAATACTTAACCTTAGTAGTAGTACTAAGTACTATGTAGTAGTGGCCTGGAGGCTCCTGTGGGTGTGTTTTAACCAACACTAGCTGATTTTCATAGTGATGAACTACAGTCTTCAAGGGAAAGTAATGAGGTTTTTCATATTCTGTTTAATTAGTAAGTGAAATGTGTAGCAAAAATTTTAAAGGAGTAACTTTTATTGTTTGAAAAATCTGCTATGTGAGAAACCTCATTCCTTTTTATCATTCTACTTTTTATTATTTCTTAAAACTTCTTTAGTCTCCTCCCTTCACCCACATTTAAAAAAAAGTCAGCCCTCACATAATTTAATCCCATAACAAGGTTGCATGTGTAGCATAGCACTGTTTCTTACCACCCTGCTCTCTATCCCAAATGACACAGCTGCCTTGTCCTTTCCTAATTAGTTTTTTCCATATTTATTTGATGACCCTCACTTAATGCCTTCTTCATCTGTTAGCAATGGACCACCTAAGGCTTTTAGGATGAATATAGAAGCCCAGCTTATTCAGTATGCCAGAAAATAAAGTCACCTCAAATTTAAGACAATACTCCATTTCCTCAATAACAGTCCAAAAAAAAAAGATTTTTTTAGGCTAATATCAATTTGTAAACTTTAAGGTAAGTACATGAAATAAGCAAATTTCTTCTTAGGATATTTAATTTTTCAATATAGTTACACACCTTTAAAATAACATGTTACCTGAAATATTTTAATTTATAAATTCTTCATTTTGCTCTCACATTTCATTAGACAGTTCAAACTTCTCACATGGCTTATTGACATCAGTGACTTTTTGTCATCACGAGAACTATTTTTTGAGTTATCTAGCACAGTTTTCCAGAGCACATCGTGTTTACTTACATTTTAGTTGTTTCAGATACAGCACTTTCCAAATCCATGTGTGACTGGAAGTTTTATCTCAGACGAGATTCCTACTTGAATATATTAAAGCAGGTGGTTTTTTGTTGGATCTCTAGGTTATATGATAGCCATACCTTAACCAGTTACCATATTTCTTTTTCAAGTGATCTTTTGAAAATTTGCTTTATAATGATCCAATGCCTGCAATGTTCAGTCCTTTCCTAGGAATGTTTATTAAATTGATAGTAAAATTTTGCTACCTTTTTTAATGATTCTATCAGACGATCTTTTTAAGCATCCATATATACCTTTGATTGAGGTTGTTTCAGACTAAGATATCTTCACAAATATGACTTTGTTGTTCAAAATAAAGAGATTAAGAGATGGCCCTTATTTAAGAAACTTTGTCAAGATTCAGTTGTAAGGTAACTTCCTCTTTTCTGAAGAATTTTAATTCCCCTTATATACAGACATATATGGGAATATAGGTAGGCAGTTTTAAATAAGGAGAGGTTTTAAATTTAGTAAATGAAAATTTGGCTTAATACAATAAGTTCTCTACAGTAGTGGTTTTTAAACTCTAGTGTGCCCTGGAGGGCTTGTTAAAACACATTGCTTTGCCCCACTGGAGTTTTTGATTCAGTGGGTCTGGGGTGAGACTTAAGAATCTATATTTCTCACAAGTTCCAAATGATGATGATGTTGCAGTTAGGGACCCTACTCTGAGAAACAAGCGCTCTACAAAGTAGTTTAAATTACATAGAGCAATATTTTGCCTTCTTTTACACTACAGGTATCCTGACTTATTGTATGAACAAAACGTTACTGATTTCAGAAGAGAAGGGATCTAGAACTGCAGAAATAACTGGCTGTTGCATTAAAATATTCTTTTAATGACATAGATTTCCTGCACATTGAAAGAAAATAGTCAATAAATCATTTTTTAAAGCAGTCATAAACCTTGGTATCACTTCAGATTATTTTACAGAGTGAAGTTACTGGTCTGAAATAAAATTGATTGTAAAATGCAAGTATTTATTATCACTATATAGTATTTTCATTAAAAAGGAATTTATTTTCCTTATCAAATAAAATTTTAGAAATAGTACATTGCTGTTGGAAAGAAAATGTATTGTGGTATTTAGGAACTAAATCCATCTAAGTAGTTGAGACATATGAGCTGGGCTCTGGTTTTGTTGAGATTAACATCTCTAAAGTAAATGAATGGTCAGCCCTACCACAGGAAAGACATTTTAAAGTTAATAAAAACTAGCAAGTGACCTAATTTTATTACAAAACAGTAGATAAATTGAAAAATAGGAGTGTAATCAGTAATATCAGAGCTTATTATTAAAAACTTACCTGAGAAAATCTAAACTTAAATTAGAGTAACCTGAGAAATAGGTGGAACTCTTGCGTGACATAGTTTATAATTGCACTGAAGCTTTGAACAGTTTTAAAACAACAACAAAAAGCTCATATTCCTTTTACTTCTGTTTATATTTCAAAAAGGAATGGTCTAGTGTATCAAGAGCCATCCAAGTATTTCACCTGGTAATATGTCTTTTGGAAACTTATCCTAAGTAGTAGTACAAACAAAAGAACTTATAAGCACAAAGATTTTTGTTTCAGAATTCTTTTAAAATAGCAAAAACTTGGAAGCAACCTAAAATGTCTAATTACAGGGGGAAAGGTCATTAAATTACAGGATAGCTACTGAATGAAAACTATTTGACCATTTAAAATGTTCATTTTAAAGATTATATAGAACTGTGGGGTAATTCTTAAGATATAAGAGCAGAATATAAAATTATATTTTAAAATACATATGCATATGAGGAAAGGTAGAAGGGAAAATCCAAAAAAAAAATAATAATTTTGTTAGGGTAGTTACTGAATGAACGATTTTTTTCCTACATCTCAGTCCAGTGTGTTGCTGTATGTGTGTTTTTTGGTAACAAACTAGACCATATCAAGTCCTACTTAGGAAGCTACAATTCTTGACTTGTATTGGATTTGCCCTACAGATACTGAAGTCAGGCCTTGTAAGTTTTGGAAATGATACAAGCCAGAAAACCCCTTTGCCTTCTACCAAATAGATAACTAAAGTTCCACTGTTGATTTAAGAGCTTCTGTTTTTTAATTTGTTATTTCAAGATTATGAGAATACATTCTTGATTACTGTGTGACATTTATGAGAGTTTTATGTTTTCTTTTTTTTATTCTTGGAAATTTGCTTCACAATGAGGTTATATTAATAGTCATGCAGTATGTTTCTGTAGAAAGGCAAAGTAATGGTTCTTTTTATTTTTCTTTTACAGAAAAGAGCTGATCCTCTCTGGCACTTTAAATCCAATTAAGGACTTACATCTGGGAAAACTGGCCTTAACTAAGTTTCCAAAGAGTCCAGAAACATGGATTCACAGGTTTGGTTAATTTACACCATAGGATTCTTACTTAGAATTTAGAATGGCTGGAGAAAAAAAAAACAAACACAGAATGTGAAGCAGGTCACACAGTGATTCAGAGTATGAATTCTAAAGTCAAATTATATCTACATTTAAGTCTAGATGCCATCACTTTTTGTGATCTTCAGAAATTGTTTAACCTCTTCAAGCTTTGGTTTTATCATTTGTAAAATGGGAATAATAATTATACCTATCTCAGAGTAAATGGTTGAGTTTACATCAGATAATGCATGTAAACACTACCATAGTGCCTGGCATATATGAAATACTCAGTAAATTTTAGCTATTATTATTAACTATCTGAAGCAATCATGGAAATTGCATTTAGATATTCAACTGTAATGAGCAACTTGTTTTATTAAACTTGGATTTAATTCATTCAAGTGTGTTCCTGGTAAAGATGGTGGTGGTGATGGTTATGGTTATTAAAATTAACCAAGTAAGGGCAACTGAGGTGAATGGTGTGTGGGCTGAACTAGAGTTGCTAAGACCGTAAATGCAAAGAATATTTTTAGGTTAAAGGCCTGAAGCAGATATCCAAAGTGCATGTAAGAACTCTTTTCAAAATCCTGGCTATCTGGAAGCATCCTACTCTTGGATCCCATGTAACTACTCTCTTTTGACTAAAATGAGATGGTGTAGGCTTACTGGTTGGGGTCAGTGAGGAGAATCTCTGAAGAAATCTGTTCTTAAGCCCCTTATAACTTTTCTTACATCCTGAGTATTTTTAGGATCTTAAAGTCAGTTTAAGGTTTCTTAACTGTAATCTTGCCTTTGGCTAGCCTTGCAGAGCAGCTACTTCCAAATGATATAGTTAGCTGTATTTTCTTCCTACTAGAAATAGGGATAGCAGACTACACAGAGATATATGATTGTGTGAATAGAGGTTAGGAAAGGGGTGGTGGCAGGGGAAGGGAGTTATTAAATATGCAGCCATCAATTTATTGGCTTATTATTTTATAAAGCAAGTTTTGGTTGTTAAAAATAACTTCTATTATTTGAAAACGACAAAATGAGTTTTCTTACTCAATTTTCTGTACCCTGGGTTGGAAATTTTTAATCTAAAAAGAATGCTTTCTTATGAGAAAATATTTGTAAAACCTGAAGACATTAAGTGGTTAGAGACACTTTTTTAGTGCTTTTCATTTAAATGTATGCTAGTGAAAATCTTAAATAGACAAAGGGAAAATCTGTGGATAAAGACATTTTAAAACCTCCTTGGTGGTTTAACTAATCATATTGTATTTGTTTCCTTCCAGATTCTGTGCTATAATATAGAAATTTTGCTTCATGAAAGCTTAATACAGCTTCTTGTTTGCAAACAAACAAATACACGTAGGATGAGCCATGCACATATAATGAAAAGTGAACCGGGACTTCCCTGGTATCCCAGTGGTTAAGACTTCTCCTTCCAATGCAGGGAGTGCAGGTTCAGTCCCTGGTCAGGGAACTAAGATCCCACATGCCTCACCGGCCAAGAAACCAAAACATAAAACAGAAACAATATTGTAACAAATCCAATAAAGACTTCAAAAATGGTCCACATCAAAAAAAAATCTTAAAAAATAAATAAAAGTGAACTATGCTCCTCTTGATTATTTACCAGCCATTAATTAATATCACCCCCTCCCACACACACAGTACCACCACACACACACACACACACACACACACACACACGTTGCCTTTACATTTCCTGGCCAAATGAAGTTTTGAAGTTGTCATTTTGGAACTGATGACATTCTCTTTTTGATAAATGTTAACATTTCGGAAAGCTTTTTGTTTAATCTTTGTCCTTTATTCCCCGCCACCACCCATATCCGTGCTGCTCAAATTAATTATGTCTTTAAAAACAAAAACAACCCCCTCCAAAAAAAGTTTGAAAACTGGGCTTTATTTTGCATTGTCTATGAATGGAAATTAAATTGAGAATAAAGAAAACTCTGGTTGTTTTCCTCTGTGGTTTATTTTCTTTCCTCATTTCTTTCCCACATGTTACCTTAACAGGCGATGGGTGCTACAACAGCTAATTCAGGAAACCTCCTTGCCTTCCTTTGTGACCAAAGGAAACTTGGGAATAATTCCTGCAGAAAGGACACAGCAACTAATACGAGAAGAGATGGAGGTCTGTGGTGAAGCAGCAGGGAGATACCCAAGCAACTATAATGCCTGGTCCCATCGCATCTGGGTTTTACAGCACCTGGCCAAGCTAGATGTCAAGGTAGGGCTGTTATTCTATGTCCCTAGGCATACTTCCTGCCTGCCATTTAAATCTTCTGGTAGTATATAGTAGTTCCTTCTCAGAGGAGCTTTAAAAGAGAGAAGTAGAGGAACTAATGACCCAGTAGGCCGGAGAGGATTGTAAGAACTGATACCTCCCGAGAAACCCTGGTAATTTTTTTTAAAAAGTTTGCATTCCTCACCAGCATGGTTTTGACACTTTTTTTTTTTTTTTTTTTTTTTTTTGCCGTACGCGGGCCTCTCAGTGCTGTGGCCTCTCCTGTTGCGGAGCACAGGCTCCGGACGCGCAGGCTCAGCGGCCATGGCTCACGGGCCCAGCCGCTCCGTGGCATGTGGGATCTTCCCAGACCGGGGCACGAACCCGTGTCCCCTGCATCGGCAGGCGGACTCCCAACCACTGCGCCACCAGGGGAGCCCTTGACACTCTTAAGGCTAGTCCATTGGTAGAACAAAGCAGGTTTAAGCAGTAAGGAAGACTGAGCATAACTCATTTTGCCCTGAAACAGGAAGAGATTATTAAACCTTATGGAACTGAAATTGTTCTTTCTTGGTAGTCTTTTGTTTTGTGACTTAAAGTGCTAAATCAGCTGGCTGCCTTTTCACAATCTCCTCTGCTGGGGAGGGAACAGAGGATCTCACCCAGGTGTTCCCAAACTTGGCTGAATCTGTAAATTACCTGAGAATTCCTGTGTCCCACCCCAGGCCTACTGAATTGAAGTGAAGGTAGGATTTAGAGATCAGTATTTTTCACAGGCTCAGGGGGTTATTTGGATGCAGAGCCAGTTGAGAACTGTCACAGCCTAATCCTTTTAGTTTAGAAATGAGGAGATGGAAGTTTCCATAGAATTTTAATGGCTTGGACTTAGCCACGGTTGTATCATTTATTATTCATCAGAATGAGAGCCAGGTATCCTTGTGCTCCTTACATACTACAGCTTCTCTATTTTTTCTTCACTTCTTGTGGTATCAGTGCCTTAAGAATCTAGGGTACTCTTCTAAAAGCTTCCCAGGCTTGAGACAATTTAAAGGGGTCAGAATGTCTCATGTGGTGCTTTCAGATTAATAGCGAAGCATTCTCTAATTTTTACTCACCACCCCCTTCCTACGTCTCCCTTCAGGTCCCCTCTCCCTTCTCCCCTCTCTGTGTCCTAGCCAGAGATTCCTCCAGGATAAATAGGAGAGCCTTCACTTCTGAGGGATTTTAAGCCAACAGTCTGGAAGAGAAGCCCTTCCCTCCAGTTTACATGGCTTTGCATTTCAGGAGGGGAGGCTACCTAATGGAGTGGAAAGAGAAAAGACAGAATCACATTAACCTGAGTTCAGATTCTGGCCCTATTAGCTGTGTGTGTAAAGTAAGGCTTTAATGTTTTCATCTGTAAGATAGGGGCTCTACTGCCTGCCTCAGTGGATTACTGAGAATTACTTGGGGTAATGTGTATAAAGTACTGGGCACCTAATAGAGGCTCACTAAATTTTAGTTCCTTTCTCTGCTCCCCATAGATAGAAAACTTAGATAAAACTTGCCTACCAATTTGCTAGGTCAACTCAGTGCAATTCATTCATGAAAAAGTAGTGAAACCCTATCATTCCCAGACACTGTTGTATACACTGGGTGAGGCATAAAGACAAAAAGCTTGCTCTCAACAAATTGAAAAATCTAGTTGAAGAAACACATACCGACAGTTACAAAGCAGTGTGACGCTTGCAGGAACTGAGGGAATCTCCGGGTACAGTGGGATCACAGAAATGGCTCCTCATCCAAACTGGGCTCATTGGAAACAGCTGCCAGAGGGAGGGATGCTACACTGTGGGGGTGTCGGGAGGGATGAATTCAAGTTATCTGGTGGGTTGTGACGGATATGGAGTGCTTTAAAACCAGTCATCTCCGCTCCACGACTTGGTATCCTGTGGGAGGTGGAAAGAGGTAAGGGGAGGGTTGAGGATAAAGGAAGGCAGAGTCCAGGTAAGTTGAGAGGTCTTTGGAAACTTTCCTGCCTTTATGTGAACCTTTTAAAGTGGCATTCCCATAAATCAGAAACATGAGGCCAAGGTGAAATTCTTGGTTCCTTGAGACCATCCATTGTTGAAGATGACAACGCGTTAGTAATGTGTTGACTTATCTGCCCTGGTCCACTGCTAGCCTCACATGTTGTCAGTCTGCCCTCCTCTGCCCTTGGGGGGACTTGGCACTCTTCCTGTCACCACTGCCACTGTCTCTCACTCTCAGTGAAGTGCGCTGAATTTACAAAATCCCCTTTCTGTTCTTGTAAGCCATTGGGCCCAGCTAGGAGATCATGTACTATGCTTTGCCTGTTAGAGGAAGTAATCACAAAAGTACCAGTTGTCTAGAACAGCTTAAAAATACATATGAACTGAGTGGCATTTTTTTACTTAGAAAACTGAAAATGATTTTTTAAAGTGCTGATATTCAGCATTGATAAGGGTATAAAAACAAGCATTGTAGAAGTTGGTATAATCTTACCAAAGGGCAACATGGCAGCATTTACCAGATGTTACCCCCGCAAAATGTGTGTTATCTCTAATCTAGCAGTTCTGCTTCTAGGAGTTCATCCTAAAGAAAAAATGGGAGGTGCAGTATGATATAGTGATTAAAGGCTCCACTCAGTGGTCATACAGACGTAATTTGAATCTTGACTCTCCCACCAATTTGCTGTGTGGCCTTAAGAACGTTGCTTAGCCTCTCTAACCTTCAGTTTTCTCATCTGTAAATTGGGGATGATGATAATTCCTACCTCATCGAGGGACGTAAATTAAGTGGGAGAATCTACATAACGTGGCTATCACAAGTGCTCATACTAATTGATCAATAAACACTGGCTGTTATATTAAATATGGGAGTTTGGTATATAAAAATACCACTTATAATAGTGAAAAACTGGAAACAGCCTAATCCTCTAGTAACAAGGGATTGGTTACATTACAGTCCATCAAAAAGTGGAATATTTTATTGCTACTAGAAATTATATTCTAGAAGATTATTTAAAGAAAAATGTTCATTATAGGTTAAGGATATAAAACTAAATAAGAGATGGGCCTACTACAATTTTTTTTTATGTTATTAGCATTGAATGCTATTTAACATGTTTAGAACAGTACCTGGCGTATTGTAAGTGCTCAACAGATATTTATACACACAAACACAGTGGTGTTACAGATATATTTTCTTATATTTTCTATAAGCATGCATTTTCTAGTCAGAAAAAAAAGGTTAGAGAATAAAGAATGTTTACCAGTGCTAGGGAGTAGAATTATGAGAGGTCTTAATTTTCTATTTTTTGTTCCCTGTAATGTTTGTGTGTTTCAGTGGACATACACTGAAGTAAAATTTTAAAATAGTCTAATTTGAGGGTGGGGTGGAAGGAAACAGTCACAGTTGAACAGAGTTCATTACTACTAGCCAATTGAAAGCTGATACCATGTGTCACCTGAAAAAGCACATAGGGTCATTTCTCCAAAAAAGATATACAAATGACCAAGAAAGACATGAAAAGATGTTCAACAGCATTAACCACTGGGGAAATGCCAATCAAACCACAGTGAGATACCATTTCACACAACTAGGATGACTAAAATAAAAAAGACAATAACAAGTGTTGACAAGGATGTAGAGAAATTGGAACCCTTATACATTGGTGGTAGGAATGTGAAACAGTGCAGCCACTGGGGAAAAGTTTGGCATTTCCTCAAAAAATGAAACATAGAAACACCATGTATGACCCTACAATTCCACTGCTAGGTATATATCCAAAAATATCGAAAGCATATGTTCATACCAAAGTGTGTATGAGAATGTTCATAGCAGCATTACTCATAAAAGCCAAAAAAAAAAGTAATACCCCAAATGTCCAGTATCTGAGGAATAGACAAACAAAATATGGTATATCCATACAGTGGTCTGTTATTCAGCCATAAAAAAGGAATGAAGTTCTGATAAATACTATAACATGGTGAACCTTGAAAACAATATGCTGATTGAAAGTAGTATTCCATTTATATGACATATTCAGAATAAGCAAAGCAGATTAGTGGGTGCCAGAGGATAGGGGGAATGGGGAATTAGAGGACTCCTAATAGGAATAGGGGTTGTTTTGGAGAGGATGAAAATGTTTTGAAATTATAATCATCAGAGATAGGCAAATGAAAACCACCTCACTCCTCTCAGAGTGGCTGTCATCAAAAAGTTTATCATCAAAAATAACAAATGTCGGCAAGGATGTAGGAAAAAGGGAACCCTAGTACACTGTTGGTGGGGATGTACATTGGTGCAGACACTATGGAAAACAGTATGGAGGTTCCTCAAGGAACTAAAAATAGGGCTACCATATGATCCAGCAATCCCACTCTTATTTTTTCATAAATGCTGCTTTTCTTTTTATCATTCCATTTGAAATTCTTTAGTTTGCAGATTTAAAGAATTCACTGCTGAATTTTGTCTTAACTACTTAAAAAAGCCATTTATCATTGATGTTAAGTAAGTTTGAGACAGATAGTGAAAGTCATGAGCACTTGAAAATTCCTGTTATTCTTGCATCATGTTTTTGTAGTAAACCCTTAGAATTAAGTAGTGAACAAAACAGACATGGTCTCTGCCCTGATGACACTTACAGTGAAGAAGAAATAATTACATTGAGTCTATTGTTGAACAAATAGTAAATTAGGTATAATACAGATTCATTAAATGCAAAAGAAAGTTTCCACCAAAGTGATCTCTGAATTTATATTTTTCCTTCAATATAAGCATTACTTGAAAATGAACACCCAAATGTCTATCATTATTTTAGAATCTGTCTTTTCTATGTGTGTGCCAGTCAGAATGTGATCAAAGTCTAGGGAAAGGTCCGTAAATTCTGCGGCAGTAAAAAAAAAAAAAAAAAAAAAAAATCAATTACTTTATAAAAGAAAGGGAAAATTAGAATTTACTGAGCTTCCACTAAGTGCAAGCTTCCACTAAATGACAACACTGTGTTGGGCATTATATACAAAATATTGGTAGGAATGGTGTTGTCAAAACAAGAAATGAATCAGAAGAGAAATCCAAAGCATTAATGGAGAAAGTAAAACCTTTGGCAATTCCTTATTTCACTTCCCTTTTTTCTTCCTACAAGATTCTTCTTGATGAACTATCTTCTACTAAACACTGGGCGTCCATGCATGTTTCAGACCACAGTGGATTTCACTACCGCCAGTTTTTATTAAAGTCTTTGGTTAGCCAAACTGTGACAGATGGTTCTGTATTGGAGCAAAATACGTTGAGAAGTGAGCCAGCTATAGTTCTTCCAAAAGATGAAGAAGCAGTGGCTTCAGCAGAGGAATCAAGGGTAAATCTTCCCCATCTTCTAGAAGAAGAAGTTGAATTCAGCACTGATCTTATTGATTCCTACCCAGGACATGAAACCCTTTGGTGTCATAGGTAAGAGAAAGGAAGATCTATTTCCTGCATAAAACTGTGTGTGTCCTTATGAGAGCTACAGAAGGTCTTACATCTGACTCGTGCCTACTTGGGTAAATATGGTAATCTGATTGTGGAACTTTGCTTGAGTGCTTCAGAGGAGTTTGTGTTACCATATACTCCTGCTCATGGTCATGATCAATATGAAGTTCCTCATGCAGATCTTTGCCAACGGCTCAAGGTGGTGGCGTTCATCCTTGACTGCGCCACAGAATAAGGTGTGTTACTTTCAAACTAAAGAAAGTTTCTGGACTCCCTCCTTGGAGATCCTGATACTTAGCATATCTGGGATGGAGTGCTGCCATCTGTTTTTTAAAATATAAAGAAAAAACCCTGACAGGTAAATTTGATGCACAGTCAGGGCTGAGACCATTGATTAGACCCTGAGAATAGTTAGACATTTTTATTGTTCTTCCCAACCGTGATGGCCTGCAGATTACTTTACCTTAAGTATAATCTCTTGACACTTTTTGCTTTTTTAAAGTAATATGTACTTTGGGAGTGAATCAGGATTATTAGGAAGGAGTGAAAGAGGGTTAGCAACCTCATAACTTGAGTTTTAAGAACCTTTGACTGTACTTTTCATGTTGAAATGAAATCCAGGTATGGGAACCCCCGATTGATTTATTTTGGATTATCATTTAGTTGGAGGCATCTCTGGCATTATATCTACAGATTTTACTTCAAGTTACAGGATTCTGTTTGTAGACAAAAGAGTTGCCTGTGTTAGGCAGGAGGTAGGCATTTTAAATATTTTGTATTTTTTAAGTTAAATGTGATTTGTTCCCTTTTTCCAGTCTAAATATATTTGGAAGATATATTAGAAGATGGAAGACAGTCCCCCTCTTTGGCATCTTCATAAATACAGAATTTTCTTTTTCCCTTAAAAACAAAACATTTTTATTACACATTTTTAGGAGAGAAGATAGATCTTGACTTGCATGTTTTGTTGTTACCGATTTTTTATTGCTGTTTTATATTTAGACACATTAATAGCAAGACTCAAAGAATATTAAAAATTATATTTGTGTTTGAGAGAGAGCTAGATCATTAGAACAGAAACTTTCTTTTTTTATATAAAATTAATTGGAGTTTGGAGTAGGGAGAAGAGACAGTTGGGATGACCTGTATATTACAGGAATGAATTATATTTTCTACTGATTCAGTGCCCTTAAGCAGTTTATCAGCCCTTTTAAGATTTGTCCTCTGTAAAATGGGTGTTATATGCTCCTTTGTCTGCTCCCAAATAAGCTGGGAAAATGAATAGAATTCTCTTTTAAGGGCTTAGGGTTATTAATATGAATGATGAAGTATAACAACCTAGAAACTACCTAAGGTAGTTTACCTTATTTTGTACAGAGATGTACACCCCTTTGAGTCACAAATTTTGGAAATTAGGCACATGGATCTTCATTTTTAACAAATAACTCCAGATGATTCTAAGGGCAGGAGAACTCTCCTTAGAGGAAGAACAGGAACTGTGTCTTTTAACATACTTTTCTCAGAGCCCAGCACATCCCTACTGCATGTCGGTGTTTAATAAGACTATAGTGCTGGATTTAGGGGAGAATTCAGAGGGTTTCTAAGATAATAAGTCCAACCACAGCAGTTCTGTTCTTATTAAATAAAGTATTGGATAGAGGCCATACACTAAGCCTCTAGAGGAGCTAATATTTAATTCTCTTGTTTCTGAAAATCACTTGTCTTTTAGGATATCAATGAGGTTAATTTTTGGTTTTGTTTTATATTTTAACTTATAGCAGAGATTGAGCTAAGACCCATTTCTAGTTTCATATTATAGTAACAGGTGTAACAACACCAAGTGATTGTCATCATCTCAGTCCATTTTTTTTAAACACCTTCGGGGTAGTATTCTTTCTCACAAACCAGTAATCTGGGTTTGTGAGGCTCTGTCCAAATACCCAGAGACTACATCTTAACTATTCTTCCTCCTTCCCCCAGATAGCTCTGGGTTACAAAGGGGGCACTGAACTGAGTACTGTATGTTTTAAGATTATCGACTTTTTTGTCTTTTCTGAAAAGCTTGACTTTGTGATGTGATTTTTCTTTTTCTATTCTCTTCCTTACCCTCCTCTTTCACAGGCGGCATGTTTTCTACCTTCAGCATCACTTAAATGGTAGGTTTCCTCACAGCGTGGTCCAGTTGTCACCTGCAGACAACCCAGGGGGGACTTTGAGTGACTTGCACCTCATCCCAGCAGGACCGCATACATCTCAGGCAATGGAGGTGGATGGACTCAGTGACTCTAGCAAGCAAGGCTATTCCCAGGAAACCAAACGCCTGAAGCGGACCCCTGCTCCAGACTCCCTGGGCCTGGAAATGGAGCACAGGTTCATCGATCAAGTATTGTCCACCTGTCGGAACGTGGAGCAGGCCAGGTTTGCCAATGCATACAGGAAATGGCTGGTTACATTGAGTCAATGAAAGAGGTGGATTAGTCCTGCAAGGTTCCCCTTTTAGTGCAATATTGCTTTCCTTTCTTATTTACATAGTTGCATGAACTGTTTGCTATTATTGTCTAACAATATGTGCTTCATCTTTAGGTTAAAAGTCCATAGTAAATCTTTAATTTTATTTATTTTGTTAAGAACTGGCATTCCTTTGGGGATAAAATAATTGTGTAGTTCCTTCCTGCTGAACAGTGAGTCTTAATTTTTTTCTTTTAAACTTCTCATCCTTTATATTCCTGTACTTGAGGCTTTTCTCATTTGGTTCTCCAGATTGGTTCACACACACCTCAACCCACCTCAGTGTGGTTGCTGCATAGGCTAGTTTTTTTTTTTTTTAAATTAAAAATGTATGTTGTAGTTTAGCTTAAGAACAATACAAATTCAAAATTACTTGATCTAATTGTTGTTTTGAGAATCAAATGGCCAGATGGATGGATGTGTGAAAATACACACCATTTCTCTTTCTCTAGTATGTTCTACTCAAGTCATAGACCAACATAACCAAAGTCAGAAGTATTGGAATTTATATGAACAACATGCTTCCAATATAGTCCATTTTAAAAATGGTTATTTTTAAAAAAAATAATTTTAAGAGTTTATGTAATTGTAGTAGAAAATTATTTTTACTACTAGCTTTGATAGGTTGTTTTTACCTCAATTAAAATCAATTTTAAAAAAACCTAGAATGCTGTTTTTAGTTATTACTACTTACTTTCCTCCAGATTCACCATGAAAAATGGGAAGCTTATGCATAGAAATGTGTCCATTAAAAATCTTCCTTTTTAAAATTTAAGTTATTAAGGATACACTGGATAAACTGTAAAGTTTTTGTGAAGTGATTATTAGAAGTTTACTGGCAAAAGCCAGGGGGGATGAATAGTTTTGAAGGTTAGTTCTTCAGTCTTTATTTTAAAAAATAAAACAGTTTAAAAACTTTGATACTAAATTTATCAGGGACAACGTACCAAAGTATCCACCTTTTAGCTGTATCTTATCTTTTCAATAATAAGGGCTGGGTTTTTTAGGTAGGTGAGGCAGGTGTGGGGAAAGTTCCAGGTAATGTCTAATGTCTTAATATGAAAGAATGCTTTGCATTTCTTCTTTCCACACACCTTTCTCTTTATTTTCCCATTCGATTTTTTTGTCATCTCCACTTTTGTATATTTTTCCTTATCTGTTGTATTTCATGGATGTGTACTAAACATAATCTCCTCTCTGTTTCCAGTTAATTCCATACCCCATTAAACACACGCACACATACACACACACACAATATGAATATGAACTGCCCCTCTAAAAGTTCCCCTAATGATGGAAGTTGTCTATTATCTTGTGTGTGTTTGAAATGTAATAGTGGCAGAAACAAGTGTGACCACTATGCTTTGCCTGTTTTCCTCTTTATTTGCTAGGTCACCTGTAGGGTGAGAAGACAGATGTAGGGAAAAGCAGACCTCTCCTATACCACTGTTACGGAGACTCTGGACTTGAGTGAGGAGCATTTCTTTAAGGGAAAAGAATAGGTCCTTTACTTGTATGTCATGATTTTGTTGAGTGGCAAACTGTCAAGTGAGACTTAAGAACACCAAAAAAATTGTCTAGACTGGTCCTTGTAGACAGAAGCTGCCTGTCCTTCTCTCTTAGGGCAAAATTTACCCTTTTTTAGCTTTTTATAGTATTTAGGTGAGAAAATGATTGGCATTATGAGCATAAATCTATGACCCTTTGTGTACAAAGCATATTTTGATTCAAATACCTCAAGGTCTACCTAGACTTCTATGGATAAAACTATTAATTTATGATTTTTAGCACCTGTGGGGCTTGGGGGGCAGACTACACACAGATGACATGGAAGATTTAGCACATTCCACTAATATATGTTGCCAAATTCTGGCCTCACTCAGTATTACCATTCTTCCAAGCATCATTTTAAGTATCATCATTTTAAGTATTAAGTAGTAGGGCTTCTTATGCTTTGATGTGAGAGTGTTGAGACATGAATACAGACAATCCTCTGTGAAACATCAGCTAAATTTGATAATGCTCCACATCTTTTTATACCTTCCACAGAGTCTCTTGCCCTTCTTTGATGTTAACTGCCTTCATGTGTTTTAAGTCTCTTAACCCACCCTTACATGAAGCCATGCAGTCCTTTAATATATCTTGGTCTCCTGTCTTCCTAATAGCTTTAAGTAGGGAGTAAAAATACAAATATCCAAAGGATACTGTTTATATCTGACTTTTGTGTGCTGCTTTATTTCTAAAATTTGCAGTTTTCAAGTGTTCATTCACTGAAAAACCTAGTATTGCCCTGGATGGTTGTATTTTTTCCCTAAATGGTTCACATCTAAACTCACTAGCTGTAGCATGATATTATCTCTTGGAATGAATGAGCTCATGCAGTGGAAAGGATGTGTCTATTTTTAGGGACTCATTAGTCTTCACTTATTTTTCTATAAATATGTCATTGTTAAAGGAAAAGATGATTTAGATTGACACAAATGTCATCCATCTTTCACTGGAAGAATTGTAGGCCATCCTGTGGATCAAGAATACTACTGACAAGCAAAAAAGCAATAAGATCTGTAAATATCTCTACCACTACCCCTCCCCAACCTGACTTTTTTTTTTTTTTTTAAGTGTACCTATTTTGGTAACATGGTGTTCCCAGATTCTGTGTGCCTTGCACATTGTAAGGACTCATTAAATATTTATTAAATTTATGAATGATTTAACTGAAGATGAGAAAGGTCAATCATGAGTGATACATAGAGTGAGTTATGATTGAGAAATTGATGGAATAGAGCAATGGATTGTGAATGAATGATGTACTCTGCCTTCATGATACTTAGGGGGAGCTATTGCATATAGAATAAGTTAATATAGATTTTTTTCCTGCATTAAACTACTTTGTTTATGCTTGTTAAATCCCAGCCAAGAAATGCAGCTGTATAATATCAATTAACTGTACTATAATGTATATTAAAAATTCATAGAAAAATGAAGAACATTTGCAAGAACACTACTTTCTATTCACTTATGATGTTGGAGGACAGATCTTGCCAATAGAGCCATAGCCACTCTTGGAGTATCTGAGGAAACTGATTTCAAAGACGTGTTGATCTGTATCTGTGCATGAATAGTCATTTTAGACTCAAAACCCTTTCTTTTCTAGGTTTTAGCATTTTATTACCTCTTTGAAAACTCTGGGCCCAGACTTTTGAGTCATAGCTCTTATTCCTATGGTACAATTCTAATTTAAATTAAAGGCTTCATTATTTATCGGATTAAATATACAGGAGGTCACTCAAAGCCACTTAAGTCTTCAGATAAGGGCTTATGTAACACAAGATGTGCAAACAAAAGTTCTTGGATTTTCATGTGGCATTTTGTAGGAAAGCATATATGGTGGTAGGCTGTGTCATTTAGATATATTCAGGTCATGTGAATTCATGCTTGTTTAGACACATACCTACATGTGTGTAAAAACTTTTAATATTTTTGAGAACAAATTGTCAGCCTAGTATTTTTCTCTTAATAGCACAAGATGGTATCTGACATGAGGGCTAAATATAATTTAGGAATGCAACTACCACTTGCTATGCAGCAATCTCATTTCTACCTTAGTTCCCCTGTATTAGAGAAGATGCTAAATATTTAGTTTATCAAAGGAAGTAAGAAACACTTTTGTTTTTGCAAAAAGCTTTTGTGAGCTTAGTTATTTTGTTACTAGAAAATTATATTTTAAAACTTTAAAATATCTAAAGTATGCTAGAAAATTTGAGCAGCATTGTAACAACTGAACTTTTTGTCTTCTAAGTAAATTTCTCAAATAGAACTGTGCAAACCCTAGCACTTTACGTGCTGCCGCCTCCCTGTACTTGAGTATACTCTGTAATGTGCTCCTTTTTATTAGAGAAGTTCATGGAGGCACAGGAAAGCATAGGCAAATTCAGTGTTATAAAGGCAGTGAGCAGGAAAAATCAACCCTGAGAATTCTCCTTACCATCACACAGTGTCTTTTAAAAAATAACTGTATATACTGTGTTCATTCGAGTGCCTTTCTTTTTGGGGGAGCAAGATTATATTTAAGTCTAACATTTAGGTAGAAAACAAAGGATGAAAATTTTATTAAACAGTTGATTGACTCATTATTTTATTTATTCCACTTGCTAGGCATGGCCCAATGGAATATTTTATCCTTAAGTGAGTTACTGATAAGAGCAGGAAGGATGCTTTGGTTTGCATGTCATTAGTTATCATTTTTAAGCACCCTACCAGGAAGAATTAGTTCTTTCTCAGTGACAACTGATGTTTTTGGGGTTGGAGGCCTCACATTTAGAGGACGGCATATGCATAAAGATCAGCCAAAAACCCTGTGCAGCCCATGTTTAAAGGGAAACAGTGGCCCTCTGCCCTAAAAGAAGCGCCATACAGTTGTCCTAAATGAATCCTTTGCCTCATCTTAAGGACTTTTAAGAACCCCATCCCAAATTTAGTCCTACGTAAGATAGTTGAGTGGGGGGAAAAATGGAACCTTAATCTTTTCAAATATTGGAGGAAAAGAGGCAAATACTGAGATGAAATTTAAAATGTGGCTTTTTATGTATTTGGGTATGGAGAGGGGAGGGATAGGAGTTCCATATTTCCAGATAGCCAATAATTGTTAATTGTAATTTCATTAAAATATATAGCTTGAGATGCCAAAGTGCTTTTCGGAGAACTGTCGAATAATGTATTCCTAACGGACAGCAATAGGTCATGTTCATAGTGGAAACAGAAAACTGTTGTGTCAGTTGTGGATCTGGGGGGTAGGGACTTCAGGCTCCCAACTTTGACTTCTGTATTCTCACTAGGCCATGTTAACACTGTAAAACCAACCCTTTACTTAAAAAAAGAAAAAAAAAAATAGAGAGCAGCAGCTTACTCTGCTGATGAAATCTTGTGCTTCCAAGAATATTACCTATATATAGCTTGTGCTTTCTGGACAATAATATGGTCCACAAAGCTAACCCTGGCATTTCTTTTTATTAATCTGTTATTATTTCTCAGGGTGTAGGAGATTTAGTAAATTTAGGATAAAATTTTATATTCAGTGGCCAAAAAAAGGCAAAAATATGCTAAGTATATTACTAGCTCTTAAAATTTTAGTATAGATAGTATTTTTTATAAACTACTACCAGTGCAGTAGCTCTCTGACTGCCTCATTGTTCGTCTCACTGCTTCAATCCCTGTGGTTCTATTATGAATGTTCTCTTACACGTGTCTTCTACGGAAATGGCTTCTGTATTGCATTATTTTCCATGTTTTGCAGAGGTAGGAGTGCTTTAGTTGACATCAATCTCAGTTTTTAGAAATTCTATTGAGAAAGTGATTACTGTTGGTTTTCAAACTGACAACTCTTTTGCTTCTTAAAACTTCAGTTTCCCTGAAAGAGTGCTTTGTGTCAGATCTAGTACACGTTCCGTATGTTGCATAAAGCCTTGCACCTTATAGGAATTCAACAGGTCAGAATTGTTAAAGGCTAGAAAGTTGAAACTAGCTTATTTATCTCTGTCTTATCATCGTTGTCCACATTCTTAACTTCAGGAGAAATACAGTATTGTGCTGAAGATACATAATCAGGTTCAAACATACAAGGCAAAGATATACAGCTGTACAGCATTGTAAGTGCAATTTAGATACTTTTAAGGCATACATATGTGTGTGTATTCACATATATGTATATATATTTAAATGAGATTTGGAATTTCAACTTATATACTGGTTTTACAAAGAATTTTATCCAAAGGACTTTTATTTTCATACTTGCTTGAAGTGCTTCTGTTTAAAGGCAGTTTTCTTTATTAGACCAGCCCCCTCAAGCAAAGTTGGAAACCTAACACAAGTGCCCATTTGCTTGAATTAACCAGATGTTGCTGTAAACTGTTTATAGTAAGTCTTCGGTTGCTTGCGAACCATGACATTTTGACTTTTCTTCCATACCTTTAGGGCATCAGCCTTAATTTAAAGTATGGCAGTCACTTTCCTCAAAGTACTATGCAGCATACTTCAAATGTTTATTTATCTTTATAAAGTGATCAGTAATAAATTTGAGGTTTTTCAGTGTCATAGGGATGAACAATTTCACATGTCCAGTTATTGACTCATACAGCATTCTGTTAGAAATGCTAATATGTTATCCTCCCTCACAAATGTCATTTTGCATTTGGAGCAGATATTTTTTTTCTTGTTGGTTGAAGAATGAGTATAGGCTGAATGCAATCATAGTAGGTGCTTAATAAATATTTAGTTCATTATTAATCTAACATCAAAGTAACAGCTTTCAGAAAGGAGACTGTTGTCATCTTTTCATTGAGGAGTATATTTTTAGAGTAATATATGTTTGAAACTGAAAAATTTTCTCATTTGACATGAATTATTAGGCTTATTTAGGTTGGAGTTAGTAACGTGTAATAAAAATGCTGTTTATGTAGAAATGGTCTGAAGACAGGAGATGTGAAAAGTTTAAGTAGTATCTCTTTGTGCAAGGCACATTCATAAATGTGATTAAATGTCTTAATAGGCTGCTGAACTCTAGAGAGAACTGCTGTAGTCTTCTGCAATCATTGGTATATCTAGTATTATCTAGTATAGGTACTGTTTATTTCTCCCTAAATCTTGGTTACTTTCCAGTGTCTTAAAAGTAGTCATGGGCTTCCCTGGTGGCGCAGTGGTTGAGAGTCCGCCTGCCGATGCAGGGGACACGGGTTCGTGCCCGGGTCTGGGAAGATCCCATATGCCGCGGAGCGGCTGGGCCCGTGAGCCATGGCCGCTGAGCCTGCACGTCCAGAGCCTGTGCTCCGCAAAGGGAGAGGCCACAACAGTGAGAGGCCCGCATACCGGGGGGGGGAAAAAAAAAGTAGTCATGGTAAGGTATGAAGTTATATTAAATAACTTCTACTTGTTTTTTGAGAACATGTTCAAAATGAAGGAGAAATTTTTATGAATAATATAGTCGTTTCAGAGTCTATTAATTTGTGGCTTTCAGAGCATTTTTGACAGACTTTACCTAATGCAAACAGATTTAAACAGTTTAAAAACAAGCATTCCAACCTGAGCTGTGAGAAGCAGCGTGTGCAGCACAAGCGTATTTAGGCATTGCCTCCTGGCGAGGTTCTTGATGCATGGCTATGACGCTGGCTTCTGACTGAGGTCACCACTGTTGGTATTGTATTTTGGTGCTTGTTGTTCCTAGGAAAATAATGGAGTATGTACTAGGTTAACTTGTTTTTTGAGTTGGACAAAATAAAAGATGAGGTATTATGAATATACCAAATATTTATATCCTCTACTACAAAAAAACTAAAAAAGGAGGAGGGGAAGAAAATGATAAAAGAGCAATGATCTTTTTTTTTTAATAGCTTCTAAAAACCTTTTTTTCAATCCACGTCTCTTGGACACTAGGTAGTTGCTTACTTTAACACTGAGAGACTTTAAGGGATAGTTCTTAGCTACTATATTCTGCTATTAGAATCCGTTATGTGTGTTAATTTACATTGCTTGAAGATTCTCCAGAAAATGGAGCATTTAAGTAGGTTGCAATCAGTGTTGTTTTAAGATTTTCTTTTAGGTTATGGTTAAATGGACAAGTTACATGTATGATCTGTGGTGCAAGGTCAGATCCTGGGCATTAAAGATAAGTTTGGCTAACTTATTTTACTGAAGATACTAATTGTCTTCACTATTAAACTATTTTCCCCCAATATAACAGTCTGCATTGAATTTCCTTTAGCTCTAACCATATTCTAGTTGACGTTTTTTAAGGATTAAATATTTTGTGAATTCTTTTTACACTTAAAATGTGTAATTGCAGAGGCATAAAAATAAATTTTGCAATAACGTACATACAGAGTGTGTTTACGGTGTTCTGAGAGTTAGTACTCCAGAGCTCTTTAAATGTGATGCTAAGTGCTAAGGCTGATGTAATGACTATAGACATCTGTATCAGTGCTATCCAGTAGAAATAAATGTGAGCCACATATGTAATTTAAAATTCTCTAGTAGCCACATTAAAAAAAGAAACACATAAAATTAATATTTTAATTAACCCAATATATTAAAAATGTTATCTTTTAGGTATGTAATCAATATACAAAATAGAGGTGTTTTACCTTCTTTTTTCTCCATAGTAAGTCCTCAAAATTCAGCGTGTATTTTGCACTCATGTGCATCTCAGTTCTGACTAGCTACATTTTAAATACTCAAAAAGCCACTTGTGGATGAGGGCTGCTATACTGGACAGTGTAGATTCATAGAATACAAAGTATGGCTTTACTTTAAATTGGAGGTGGTGAGGTAGGCATGAAATTATGGTACTTTAAAAATTATTTAGTATACTTAGAAAAGCATCGAACAGAATTGTCCACTCGTTTTTTTGTCTTCATTTAAAATTTTCTCTAGAAGTAGGGTCAACCAGTTTCAATTTGCCAAGCATTATTTAAGAAGGAAGGATTTCTGTGCATGTAAAATACCACGATATGCTGATTATAACAACATATTATTAACAACACATTTTTCAATGTGTTCACTAAATTCTGTCCTGTTTCTTCAAAATAATAGCTTAAATTGCATGTTAATTATATATCTGTACCTATTTTGTTTTTATATTATTGTTATAATACAATAATATGTATTAACAAACAGCCCTCGGATTCTAATCTGCCTATGCAGCTGTCCTCCAGTACTTACTGGTATACATATTAAGTTGTAATAAGTGGCAGAAAAGTAGAATGAACTTTTTTTTTCCATTATATTTGTTTTTATCATGTGACCATGTACCAAGCCAGCTATAAATTATTGTATTTCTGTAGAATATGGAAAATAGTGTTTATGTCTTGTCTTTGCTAAATGTTTGCAATTTCTAAGTAAATTTTTCATCTCCTAAAATGAGTGTTAAGTGTGATTTTATTTTTACTTGTGGTGGTGTTTTAAACTCAACTTCAGTCTCCCAATTTGTCCTGTTTAATTGCTGTGATAGTGGTAGTTGGGTGGAGGTGTGAACTGTTGTCTGTGTGAAGCCAATGATTTGATTACCTACATTTGTAAAAAGAATTTAAACATATCACTTGTGTCTAGGACATTAAAAAAAAATGCCAAAAACAAATTAGAGCGCAGTTGTCTTTAGGGTGCATTAACGATGACTAGCTGACTTGTGAAATCATCATTATGACTACATATGCTTTTTTCCAATATACTTCAGATGAACGTAGGAAGCAGGGAATTACTTGGTTATTTCAGTGTTATACCCCATGTTTTCTTTTTTGTTTGAAATATCTTTATTGGAATATAATTGCTTTACAACGTTATGTTAGTTTCTGCTGTATAACAAAGTGAATCAGCTATATGTATACATATATCCCCATATACCCTCCCTCTTGCGTCCCCCTCCCACCCTCCCTATCCCACCCCTCTATGTGGTCACAAAGCACCGAGCTGATCTCCCTGTGCTCTGCAGCTGCTTTGTTTGCAAATATTTTCTCCCATTCTGTGGGTTGTCTTTTCATCTTGTTTATGGTTTCCTTTGCTGTGCAAAAGCTTTTAAGTCCCATGTGTTTATTTTTGTTTTTATTTCCATTTCTCTAGGAGGTGGGTCAAAAAGAATCTTGCTGTGATTTATGTCATGGAATGTTCTTCCTATGTCTTCCTCTTAAGAGTTTCATAGTGTCTGGCCTTACATTTGGGTCTTTAATCCATTTTGAGTTTATTTTTGAGTGTGGTGTTAGGAAGTGTTCTAATTTCATTCTTTTACATGTAGTTGTCCAGTTTTCCCAGAACCACTTATTGAAGAGGCTGTCTTTTCTCCATTGTATATTCTTGCCTCCTTTATCAAAGATAAGGTGATCATATGATCATATGTGTGTGGGTTTATCTCTGGGCTTTCTATCCTGTTCCATTGATCTATATTTCTGTTTTTGTGCCATTACCATACTGTCTTGATTACTGTAGCTTTGTAGTATAGTCTGAAGTCAGGGAGCCTGATTCCTCCAACTCCATTTTTCTTAAGATTACTTTGGCTATTTGGGTTTTTTGTGTTTCCACACAAATTGTGAAATTTTCTGTTCTAGTTCTGTGAAAATGCCAGTGGTAGTTTGATAGGGATTGCATTGAATCTGTAGATTGCTTTGGGTAGTAGAGTCATTTTCACAATGTTGATTCTTCCCCAAGAACACGGTATATCTCTCCAGCTGTTTGTATCATCTTTAATTTCTTTCATCAGTGTCTTACAGTTTTCTGCATACAGGTCTTTTGTCTCCTTAGGTAAGTTTATTTTATTAGGTATTTTATTCTTTTTGTTGCAGTGTTAAATGGGAGTGTTTCCTTAATTTCTGTTTCAGATTTTTCATTATTAGTGTATAGGAATGCAAGAGATTTCTGTGCATTAATTTTGTGTCCTGCTACTTTACCAAATTCATTGATTAGCTCTAGTAGTTTTTTGGTAGCATCTTTAGGATTCTCTGTGTATAGTATCATGTCATCTGCAAACAGTGACAGCTTTACTTCTTTTCCAATTTGGATTCCTTTTATTTCTTTTTCTTCTCTGATTGCTGTGGCTAAAACTTCCAAAACTATGTTGAATAATAGTGGTGAGAGTGGGCAACCTTGTCTTGTTCCTGATCTTAGTGGAAATGGTTTCAGCTTTTCACCATTGAGAACGATGTTGGCTGTCGGTTTGTCATATAGGGCCTCTATTATGTTGAGGCAAGTTCCCTCTATGCCTACTTTCTGGAGAGTTTTTAACATAAATGGGTGCTGAATTTTGTCAAAAGCTTTTTCTGCATCTATTGAGATGAACATATGGTCTTTCTCCTTCAGTTTGTTAATATAGTGTATCACATTGTTTGATTTGCATATATTGAAGAATCTTTGCATTCCTGGGATAAACCCCACTTGATCATGTTGTATGATCCTTTTAATGTGCTGTTGGATTCTGTTTGCTAGTATTTTGTTGAGGATTTTTGCATCTTTGTTCACCAGTGATGTTGGCCTGTAGTTTTCTTTCTTTGTGATATCTTGTCTGGTTTTGGTATCAGGGTGATGGTGGCTTTGTAGAATGAGTTTGGGAGTGTTCATCTGCTATATTTTGGAAGAGTGAGAAGGATAGGTGTTAGCTCTTCTCTAAATGTTTGATAGAATTCGCCTGTGAAGCCATCTGGTCCTGGGCTTCTGTTTGTTGGAAGATTTTTAATTAGTTTCAGTTTCAGTGCTTGTGATTGGTTTGTTTATATTTTCTATTTCATCCTGGTTCAGTCTCAGAAGGTTGTGCTTTTCTACGAATTTGCCCATTTCTTCCAGGTTGTCCACTTTATTGGCATATAGTCACCTGTAGTAATTTCTCATGATCCTTTGTTTTTCTGCACTGTTACTATTCATCAGGGATGAGCAAATCAAAACAACAATGAGATATCACCTCATACTTGTCAGAATGGATATAATCAAAAAGACAACAAATAATAAATGTTGGCAAGGATGTGGAAAAAAGGGAACTCTGTACACTGTTGGTGGGAATATAAACTGGTACAGCCACTATGGAAAACAGTATGGAGTTTCCTTAAAAAATTAAAAATAGAACTACCATATGATCCAGCAATTCCACTGCTGGGAATATATCTGAAGAAAACGAAAACACTAATTTGAAAAGATATATGCACCCAGTGTTCATAGCAGCACTATTTACAATAGCCAAGGTATGGAAGCAACCTAAGTGTCTATCAACAGAGGAATGGATAAAGCAGATGTGGTATATATATACAATGAAATATCACTCAGCCATAACAAAGAACAAAATTTTGCCATGTGCAATAACATGGATGGACCTGGAGGGTATTATGCTTAGTGAAATAAGTCAGACAGAGAAAGAAAAATGCTGTATGTTTTCACTTGTATGTGTAATCTGAAAAATAAAACAAATGCATGAATATAAATGAAACTGACTCACAGAGGCAGAGAACAAACTAGTGGTTACCAGTGGGGAGAGGGGTGGGGGGGAAGGGCAAGATAGGAGAAGGGGATTAAGAGGTACAAATTACTAGGTATAAATTAAGTAAGATATAAGGATGTAATGTACAGCTTAGGGAATAGAGCCAATATTTTATAATAACTCTAAATGGAGTATAATCTATAAAAATATTGAATTACTATTTTGTACACCTAAAACTAATATTGTAAATTAACTATACTTCAATTAAGAAAAGAACTGATCAACCACAATAAATGCCCAGTAAACTCAAATTTTAAGTCTAAAATTAAAACAAAATCCTAACAATGGAAAGATAAACTATGAACTTGAGGCAACATTTGTAAGCACGCCACAAATGAAAAAATGAATGTTGTTGTTCTTTATACTTTACCTCCAAATTTTTTGTAAGCTTAGGGTTATTTCAAAACAAAAAAAATTTATAAGCACCCTTGATATATGAAGAATTCCTGCAATTTGATAAGAAAAACATCAAGAGCCCAGTAGATGAATGGGTAAAGGGTATAAACAGATAGTACACATACCCACAAACACACACATACACACACACACTCACAAAAAGACAAAAAGGTACCTTAACAGGGCAGAAAAATATCAGTCTTAGCAAAGAAAGGCAAATTAAAATAAGACTTCAATACCTATCAAATTAGCAAAGGTTTTTGGTTTTCCCTGTTTTTAGTAATAATATCAGATATTTGCAAAAGTATAATAAAACATGTACCCTTTCTCTTTACTGGTGGGAGTGTAAATAAGAATAAGCAACTTCGTCATTTGTATAAGGACTCTTGACATCCTTGAATACAGATATCCCACTTCTAGGAATCACCCTAAAGAGAAATCCTGAACAAAAGAAAAAGCTTTATATATAAAGATGTTCACTAAGAATTATTTATATTAATGAAAATTTGAAAACAACTTAAATGTCAAGCTATACAGGGGGGTTATTAGATAAATAATAAAATATCAACTAGCTATTAAAATGTTTACAAAGAAGCTTTTAAAATAATGTGATGTGCTAAGTGAAGAAAGCAAGATGCAAAATTGTCTCTTTTTTTTTGATGTGGACAATTTTTTTAAGTCTTTATTGAATTTGTTACAATATTGCTTCTGTTTTAAGCTCTCGTGTTTTGGCCACGAAGCATGCGGCCAAAACACCAGGGTTCAGTGCAGGTTCAATCCCCAAGCAGGGATTGAACCCACACCCCCTGCATTGGAAGGCAAAGTCTCAACCACTGGACCACCAGGGAAGTCCCACAAAATTGTTTTTACAATATGATCACATACTTGTAAAAATGAAGAAGTGGGGAAAAAAGATTTTTAAAAGTATAGGCTAACAGTAGTTGTTTTGAGTGGAGAAGCTGTGAGGAATTTTGTTCTTTCAATTCTTATATTTACCAAATTTTCTATGAGGAGAATATATTAGCTTATATTTTTATAATATATAATATGCATAAACAATCACTGCTATGTCTGGAACAGCAGGGAAATCTCACAGCATGTGCTCATTACAGATTCCTGGTTTCTAACTTTAATAAAGAAATTCAATATGAACTTTCAAGCCAATGGTGACAGTTTTTCCAATTCCTTCTGGCACTAGCAGCCATACAGAGGTCAGGTATATAAAAAAAAAGTTGTCTGTGAGGATACAGGGAGGGGGAAGGGTAAGCTGGGACAAAGTGAGAGAGTGGCATGGACATATATACACTACCAAACGTAAAACAGATAGCTAGTGGGAAGCAGCCGCATAGCACAGGGAGATCAGCTCGGTGCTTTGTGACCACCTAGCGGGGTGGGATAGGGAGGGTGGGAGGGAGGGAGATGGAAGAGAGAAGAGATATGGGGACATATGTATATGTATAAGTGATTCACTTTGTTATAAACCAGAAACTGATGTACAGTTGTAAAGCAATTATACTCTAATAAAGATGTAAAAAAAAAGTGACCAGAAATTCTCTTGCTTGGCACTTCAGTGCTATAAGACACCTGATGACTAGTTGGGCCTGAGGAGGAAAAAGCATTTTTAGAAAAAATACAAGTCTATTAAAATGGACTAACAGTATTTTTTTATTTGCTCTTTTTCTGAACTACTTATTCTGAGTATAAGAATAATAAATCCTTGTTACAAACATTTCAAATGTTATAGGTATTTATGATAGAAAGAGTGACTAACTCTACTATAGTTTGGTATATGTTACTCCAAATTTTTGGATGAATATCTAACATTTAAAAAATAATGGGATCATTCTAAACATACTGTTTTGTAACTTGAATGTTCAGTTAACAATATATTGCAGACAATTTCCCTTTTAAGAACTCATGGGCCGCCTCCCTTGTTTTAATGATTTATAATCTTCCTTTTTTGGTATACTATAGTTTATTTAACCAGTTCCCTATTGATAGTCATTTCAGTTACCATATCATTATTATAAACAATGCTACACTGAATAGGTACATGTCTTTGTATACTTGTACAATGCAAAAATATCTGAAATGTATGACTATTTTACAGTAAGCATCCATCACTCTTGAGTATTTCTGTGTGATAGATTCCTAAATTTCAGGGTCAAAGTTTATTAGCTAAGCAGTCCTTTAAAAATATTGTTTATACTCACATTATACAGTAAGAGTGTATAATGAAAATGCCTGTTTTCTTACATCTTTAACAAGGTAGTATATTATCAAGTTTTGTTTTGTTTTGGCCAATCTAATAGATGCAAAATATTACCATTGTTCTTTTGTATTTCTTTAATTATTAGAGAGGTTGAGCACCTTTTCACAGATCTGTTGGTCATTTGTTTTTCTTCTAGGAATTGGCCTTTATTGTCCTTTGTATTTCTATTTGTTTCCTTTTTCTTGTTGATTTGTGAAAGCTGTTTTTATATCAGGGAAAGTAGCCCTTTATTATGTTATATGCATAATTTTCTAAGGTTTTCTTTTGATGCTTTGTTTTCAATTTTTTTGGTACAGAAATTCTTTAAGGTTAATGTACTTTCATTGGTACTTTCTAATTCTGGGTTTGTGTCATGCTTAGAAAAGCCCTCTCCACTCCAAGATTATAAATAATATTCACTGTGCTTTCTTCAAGTATTTTAATCTCTTCATTATTTTACATTTTTATTTTTGAAGTAGGTGGAATTTATTTTGATATAAGGAGTGGGATCAGGAATTCCCTGGTGGTCCAGTGGTTAAGACTCCATGCTTCCGCTGCAGGGGACAAGGGTTTGATCCCCGATCCAGGAGCTTAGATCTTGCATGCCCTGCATCCCAAAGAGTGGGATGGAGATCCAGTTTATTTCGTCAGAAATGTCTAGTCAGCCAACCTAATAACACTTATTAAATAATACATCTTTCTGCACTAACTTGAAATGCCACATTTATGATGTCCTAAATTCTCATATAGACCTTGTGTATTTCTGGGATCCATTTACCTTTGCTCCTGAGCCAGAAAGTGGCCATTTATCTTTGAGTAAACACACTCTCAGTAGAAAAATAAAATACTTCTGTTCTGGAGTTGAACATCCCTTGACTGTATGGAAAATTCCCTTTTACTAATTTATCTTTCAAGATGAATCTTCAGTCTTGGGTGATACGGTCAACATGGCTAAAAGAGTCAAATTTGGTATCATGCCCAAGTCACCATGAGCCTTACCCACAGTTTCTTACCCTACTCTGTTTGCCAAGTAAGGATCAATACAGTTCATCTCTTATCTCTAGCCAGAGAGTTTGCTGTGGATAAATAATAGAACCACGAATTGAAAGTATTGTCTACAATAAAGGTTGGTAACGTCAATCTAAGCTATGGAACTTTCTCTCTCAAAGATGCTCTGAGTATGAGCCAATGTGGATGTTTAGATTCACATGCATAGATGAGAAACTAAGAATCTCTTTTTCCAGCTACTGAACCTAACCCTATGTAGATTTACACTGAACACATAAAAATAGATACAGTATTTCAGTTTAAGGGAACATTTCTGAATAGAGTTCACATAGAATCAGTGATAGGGAGATTTGCCACAGTCTGCTTTCTTGCCATAGTGTGTGTGTCCTTTTGTTTCTTCAGTTCCCATAGCATGAAGGAAAGGAATGACCCTGTAGACCACCATCTCAGTACCTTAGATGGAATGCCATATTGTGCCTCTCGATTCCATTCTGTAGGTTTTGTGTGGTGACTCACTCCTCCTATGTAGCACTCTGTATGGCCGACTTACCTATTAGAGCAGATACGATGTCTAAGGTCCATAATACTTTAAGGAGCCCATAAAAATGTCTTAATTTCTTTTAAAATCAGAGGCAAAAAAAATTTTAAGTCAAAGAAGATGTTTCGTTATATAATATTAATATATTCATCTTTGTACCAATATAGTTATAAAATGTATTCTTTAATATTTTTTATGAAGGAAAGGGCCCACAAAAGTCATGATACAGCCTTGTCTGTCTCTCAAAAGATGTCTTACAAAGGGAATACTAAACATTTTAGATCTTGCATCTCTATTCTCCTCCTGGAAATTCACAATTAAAGGTTCATAGAAGCCTTGCAATAAATTAAGAAACAAAACAACAAAAACAAACTATAAATTTTAGCTTCCTTCAGGTTGTTCAGATTTGTGTAATCTTGGAACTTTTTTCTTCCACATAATAACTACTGCCTTCCACCAGAACTAGTGATCCATAGAAGAATTTGGGAAATACTTAACTTTCTATTACATTAAGATTCAACATTGATCAAGAGAGTCTATAGCTGAAATCTCTCAACCATATATTATTTTAGCAAACTATACAGAAGCCTAAAGGATTATTCTCTCTTCTATGCAAACAGAATTAAAATGCATACCTGATTCTCTTTGAGCAGCATGGTAACAACACAGCTCTATCTATCCACTTGGCAGGAGAATTTTATTGTTGCACAAGTTGTAGATTTATGCTACACAGTTCACTGAGATGCATTTCAATTCAGTTTTCTTGATAGGCTTGCAGTAGCGTGAGAATGAAAATAATTCTCAAATGACAAGGAAGGGTGAAAAGCTGCTTTCCTGAATTCCAGAACATGTTATTCCTTAACCTATCAGACCTTATTAAGAGTGACTTAAAATCTGTCAGCTCTCAAAAGGTTTCTCCAGTAACAGATTTCTTGGTTCCGTCTCAGTTCCTGCAGTTCCCGTAACCACAGCCTATTCAATTTAGCAGTGCTCGGCTGCATGAAGGCTGAAATTAAAATATGCTTTCAAAATTCAATCCATAGCAAAACTGACCTAACTTAGAAGCATCTCCACAGTTAGATTTAATAAAAAGATAAGAGTTTGACATGGAAGGCCAAAGAAGGATAAATTTCTCTGAGAAATAAAAGTAGAAAATGTTGTGTTTTTTTTTTTTTTATGTTGACTAATGTCCTTTTTAAAAAGTCAGTTTACTGTTTGACAGAAGAATTCAGAGACTTCTGAACCAGGAAAAAATAGAAAATATGAACAGACCAATCACAAGTAATGAAATTGAAACTGTGATTAAAAATCTTCCAACAAGCAAAAGTCCAGGACCAGATGGCTTCACAGGTGAAGTCCATCAAACATCTAGAGAAGAGCTAACACCCATCCTTCTCAAACTCTTCCAAAAAATTGCAGAGGAAGGAACACTCCCAAACTTAAGCTATGAGGCCACCATCACCCTGATACCAAAACCAGACAAAGATATTACAATAAAAGGATATTACAGACCAATACCACTGATGAATATAGATGCAAAAATCCTCAACGAAATACTAGCAAACAGAATCCAACAACACATTAAAAGGATCATACACCATGATCAAGTGGGATTTATCCCAGGGATGCAAGGATTCTTCAATATACTCAAATCAATCAACGTGATACACCATATGAACAAACTGAAGGAGAAAAACCATATGATCATCTCAATAGATGCAGAGAAAGCTTTCAACAAAGTTCAACACCTATTTATGATAAAAACCCTGCAGAAAGTAGGCATAGAGGGAACTTTCCTCAACATAATAAAGGCCATATATGACAAACCCACAGCCAACATCATCCTCAATGGTGAAAAACTGAAACCATTTCTACTAAGATCAGGAACAAGACAAGGTTACCCACTCTCACCACTATTATTCAACATAGTTTTGGAAGTCCTAGCCATGGCAATCAGAGAAGAAAAAGAAATAAAAGGAATCCAAACTGGAAAAGAAGAAGTAAAGCTGTCACTGTTTACAGATGACATGATACTATACATAGAGAAACCTAAAGATTCTACTAGAAAACTACTAGAGCTAATCAATGAATTTAGTAAAGTAGCAGGATACAAAGTTAATGCACAGAAATTTCTTGTATTCCTATACACTAATGATGAAACATCTGAAAGTCAAATTAAGAAAACACTGCCATTTACCATTGCAACAAAAAGAATAAAATACCTAGGAGTAAACCTACCTAAGGAGACAAAAACCCTGTATGCAGAAAATTATAAGACACTGATGAAAGAAATTAAAGATGATACAAATAGATGGAGAGATATACCATGTTCCTGGACTGGAAGAAGCAACATTGCGAAAATGACTCTACTACCCAAAGCAATCTACAGATTCAATGCAATCCCTATCAAACTACCACTGGCATTTTCACAGAACTAAAACAAAAAATTTCACAATTTGTATGAAAACACAAAAGACCCCGAATAGCCAAAGCAATATTGGGAAAGAAAAATGGAGCTGGAGGAATCAGGCTCCCTGACTTCAGACTATACTACAAAGCTACAGTAATCAAGACAGTATGGTACTGGCACAAAAACAGAAATATAGATCAATGGAACAGGATAGAAAGCCCAGAGATAAACCCATGCACATATGGTCACCTTATCTTTGATAAAGGAGGTAAGAATATACAGTGGAGAAGAGACAGCCTCCTCAATAAGTGGTGCTGGAAAAACTAGACCACTACATGTAAAAGAATGAAATTAGAACACTCCCTAACACCATACAGAAAAATAAACTCAAAATGGATTAAAGACCTAAATGTAAGGCCAGACACCATCAAAGTCTTAGAGGAAAACATAGGTAGAACACTCCATGACATAAATCACAGCAAGATCCTTCTTGACGTACCTCCTAGAGAAATGGAAATAAAAACAAAAATAAACAAATGGGACCTAATGAAACTTAAAAGCTTTTGCACAGCAAAGGAAACCATAAACAAGATGAAAAGACAACCTTCAGAATGGGAGAAAACATTTTCAAATGAAGCAACTGACAAAGGATTAATCTCCAAAATTTACAAGCAGCTCATGCAGCTCAACATTAAAAAAACACACAACCCAATCCAAAAATGGGCAGAAGACCTAAATAGACATTTCTCCAAAGAAGATATATAGATTGCCAACAGACATATGAAAGAATGCTCAACATCATTAATCATTAGAGAAATGCAAATCAAAAAGACAATGAGATATCATCTCACACGGGTCAGAATGGCCATCATCAAAAAATCTACAAACAATAAATGCTGGAGAGGGTGTGAAGAAAAGGGAACCCTCTTGCCCTGTTGGTGGGAATGTAAATTGATACAGCCACTATGGAGAACAGTATGGAGGTTCCTTAAAAAACTAAAAATAGAACTACCATACAACCCAGCAATCCCACTACTGGGCATATACCCTGAGAAAACCATAATTCAAAAAGAGTCGTGTACCAAAATGTTCATTGCAATACTATTTATAATAGCTGGGACATGGTAGCAACCGAAGTGTCCATCAACAGATGAATGGATAAAGAAGATGTTGCACATATATACAGTGGGATATTAGCCATAAAAAGGAATGAAACGGAGTTATTTGTACTGAGGTGGATGGACCTAGAGACTGTCATACAGAGTGAAGTAAGTCAGAAAGAGAAAAACAAATACCGTATGCTAACACACATATATGAAATCTAAAAAAAAAACAAAATGGTCATGAAGAACCTAGAATAAAGAATAAAGATGCAGACCTACTAGAGAATGGACTTGAGGATACGGGGAGGTGAAAGGGTAAGCTGTGACAAAGTGAGAGAGTGGCATGGACATATATACACTACCAAACGTAAAATAGATAGCTAGTGGGAAGCAGCCACATAGCAGAGGGAGATCAGCTCGGTGCTTTTTGACCACCTAGAGGGGTGGGATAGGGAGGGTGGGAGGGAGGTAGATGGAAAAGGGAAGAGATATGGGGACATATGTATATGTATAAGTGATTCACTTTGTTATAAAGCAGAAACTAACACACCATTGTAAAGCAATTATACTCCAATAAAGATGTTAAAAAAATAAAAACTGTGATGAGAACTTAAGCTTGTGTTTTTTTCATGTTATTAAAAAATCTGTGGATATAACTTTTTTTTTTTTTTTTTTTGCGGTATGCGGGCCTCTCACTGTTGTGGCCTCTCCTGTTGCAGAGCACAGGCTCTGGACGCGCAAGCTCAGCGGCCATGGCTCCTGGGCCCAGCCGCTCCACGGCATGTGGGATCTTCCTGGACCGGGGCACGAACCCGTGTCCCCTGAATCAGCAGGCGGACTCTCAACCCCTGCGCCACGAGGGAAGCCCTTTTTTTTTTTTTTTTTTGGGATATAACATTTTTAATGGCTGCATAATATAGTACTGTTAAGACATATTAATATATGTGCCAATTCCCCTATTATTGTACATTTATGTTAAATTTTCTCATTTATCTCTGGTATAAGCATAAGATGAACAAGATAGTTGCTTTCCTCTGTCCATTTCCCGCTCTTTGTGGTAATACTTAGGTCTGCTCTATCCTTAATCAACCACGTGGTTTGAGGAGGATAGACCCAGCTCCACGGGTGGGAGTCTTGCCACTGGCCATGGAGGTTGGTTCAGGGACGGGCACATAACCATTTAAACAAGACAATATGTTCCTATGACATTCTTCTTTCAGAAACTCCATTTTCAGTTGTAGACTTACTATGTGTGGAACCAGAATATCTTCCAATGGGTCAGATAAGCATAGCCACAGTACAATATTCTGGTGGGAATCATTAAAGGGCACAGTGAATGTGATTCAAGGAAGAGAGAGAGGGAGCCTGACCTGTTTGGGGAATAGAAAAGACGGGGATCTGTCTGAAGCCAGGACGGAATGTATGTCTAGAGAAAAAGCTGGTGAAATAAGAATCAGTGTGTAAAAGTAAATTCACTGAAATTTAGGATATGTCCATTTCATAATTGTTTATTTTGTCCATACATTTAAAATTCTGTGACAAAATAACTACACTGTAGATTAGAAAGGTTGCTAGATTATCAAATGTTAGCAAAACTGAAATCCTCAAGAAAAACCTCATTACCTGCAGATTGCTGAGTGTTTGTCCTATATACAACCTCAGCTCATAAGACAAACTCAGGGACTGAGATAGAAAGAAGGCAATCACTAAGCAACTTTCTGAAATCAAGCAAAAGTATCTACCGCTACCCAAAGAGACATGTCCAGTTTGGGCTGTCCAGAATCATAACAGAGGCTGAAAGACATGGTCACACTCGTTTGAAGTGTGAATGAATTTAGTGAATCCTGGAATCTTCAGGTCTTTGCTGACAAAAAGAAACCTAAATCAGTAAAAGATCATGGATCCCTGCCCTCTTATCAAGTGAACAAACCGTGCTTATACCACTAAGATATACTTGTAATTACAGGGCAGGCTGATGAGTTAGGGAACTTGGAGATCACACTAAAGGAAATTATGAAATTATCTATGAGCCAGTGGGAGACAAACTTGAGTGTGCTTGTAATAGGAGGCTCTAGACTGGCATGCACAGAGACTTCAGATCCACATGCAATGGTGGACAAGGCCTGAATTTAAACTCAAGTCACTTGGCACAGTGTCTATAGTATTGTACCCACTACAATGGCTGGCAGGGTGCCAGTATTTTATATCCTGGCTTCTGAAACATTGAACAGTAGTTCTGACCCTTGTTAAAATAGGTGGATACAAATATTTGAAGTGGCTTATAAGAATACCTATAATAAAGTAGAAAAATACCAATAAACAAGGCACAGGAAAACTATAGATAGAACAGAATAACAAGACCAAGGGGAGAACTATGACATAGATATTAATATCATATGGATCTACCCATTTCCTACAATGACCTGCAAATTTGGCTTGAGTTTCCTGCCAGCCAAGGCACAAAGAGTAACACGAGCACTTCAGACAGTTTGTGCTCTCCAAAAGAAATAGGCATCTCTGTGTTTTCTTCGTGGGAGGGTGGAGGGAAGAGGAGGGAGTGAGTTTCCGAGATGTGAATATTTGGTAACTAATTAGTTGCAGAGGTCTCTAAGCTGCCATAATAACAATGATTATTTTCTTTTATATGGTACTTAATACTTCACAGAGTAATTTCACTCACTTTTTTAATCTGCACAAAAATCCTGTGATGCAAGATTTGAAGAAAAGATGTTATATTATTAAAGTAATAATGCATCTCTCATTCATGCATCAAGGAATTTTGCCTCACTGTAAGCACAGCACAAAAGCAGAAAATAAGCAGAAAGATCACGGAGATAACAAACCAAACGGCACCAAGCGTATGCACAGAAAAAGCCTCTCACTCAGAACCTACATCTCCTTACCGAACCTGAAATTCTAACAAGATTAGTTAATTTCTTTCCTAAACCTCAGATTAAAAGTAACAAAATAGGAACTATTACAGAGAGGCACTCTGAAAGGCCCCCAAACTGCTACATATGAAAGCAGAGGGAAGAACTAAAAGCAAACGGAAGAGCAGTCAGTGTAAAGACTAAAAACTCTAAATACTCACCAAGCATATAGGCAGGGATGTGTCATGGGGCTCAGATTCTCTCTGCCCTGGACCCTACCCTCCATGAATCACTTCTTCACACCACTACCTCACCCATCAAGAACTAAAATGTGATGATGATCACTCACTCCCAACTCTTACAGCCTTTCAGTGACCTTCCAAGGCTCACAAGATAAAATCCTTATTCAAAAAGGCCCACAAGGGGCTTCCCTGGTGGCGCAGTGGTTGGGAGTCCACCTGCCGATGCAGGGGACGCGGGTTCGTGCCCCGGTCCGGGAAGATCGTGCCCCGGTCCGGGAAGATCCCACATACCGCGGAGCGGCTGGGCCCGTGAGCCATGGTCGCTGAGCCTGCGCGTCTGGAGCCTGTGCTCCACAACGGGAGAGGCCACAACAGTGAGAGGCCCGCGTACCGCAAAAAAAAAAAAAAAAAAAAAATAAGGCCCACAGTTTCTGGCTGCAGCTGCCTGCCTCTCCCACCCGGCTTTCCTTCCCTCTCACTTCAGCACCACCTGGGTGGGCTTCTACACATTTCCTTCCATCTGTCTACCTGTAAGTGTCTCAGTGCTGCCTCTCCTGGACAACTTGAAAGGTCACTTCCCCCGAAAGACTTACCCAATCCTGGAGAATATATTAGGTTTCCCTGTGAACCCTTAGCACCTTTGCATTTGAGAACTGATCGTGGTTGCACTTACTAGTCTGATTGTTTAATACATGTTTCCTCCACTGTACTGAGAGCTCTGGGAGAACAAGGACCTTGTCTGGAGCACATGTCGAATAAATATTTGCTGGAAAAAAAATGGAAATGTAAGGTCACAGGGCAAGTATGTTACATCTTCCTAGTATATAATATTTCAGTTTTACTAAAAGATCTTTTTGAGGAGGGGAAGTTATTATTTGCTTTATTAAAGCGAAAAAGAGACAGAGAGATTCATTGTCGAGTAGAACGCAAATTCATGTGAATTTTAAAACTGAAACACAAAACTTCAAGAATGCTTCAGGCTACATACCCAGATTTTTCTGGAGGCACTGTGCTAAAATAATATGGAAACACGATGTGATAGAAGATCTCTTTCCCAGGGGTTCTAGATAACCAAAACTTATCTTCATTTTACTAGATGAGAATACGTGTATGAAGATGGCTTTGCAAACTATAAGGCTTTGTGCAAATATCATTTCTTATTATTGCTGAGAAATCTGTGAAGAGGGGAAATGATTTTGCCCATATTACACTGCCAATTACAGGTGAGGCAGGCGCCAGAACCCAGGTCTCCCGAGGCCTGTCCGTCCCACTGCTTTTCATTAACGCAGAGCTCCTGTTACCTGGTCCCTGCTGCAAAGGTCCCCTCCCTTACTCCCTTCCAGGCATATCTGGGGCTGATGCCCTAAGCCAGTCTCAAATACTCTCCCGGCATCATAATCCAGAGGCTTCCTGCTCTTTCCCGCAGGACTGGGCAGTTCCCCTCAAGGGCTGCAAACGCGGCCCAAACCCGAGCAGCTCTCTGCCTAGCGGCGAAAACGCAGAACTGCAGCGCGCTCCAGAGACACCGGCAACCCCATTTTCTCAGGGGGCCTTGTGCGCCTGCCTGGCAGCGCAGTGCAGGCAGCATTCAAGGGGCCGGAGAAGCGGGAAAGCTCGGCAGTAACACAGGAAAGGGAACACCCCTCAGGAGCCGACGCGGCGGCCGGGCTTCGTGGTCCCGAGAGCAGAGGTTGGCCACAGCTGCTGCTGAGGAAGCCGGGGACCCCTTTGGGCTTCTACCGAGGAGGGTGGAGGTCCCGCAGCCGCATTTCCCGCTCCGTGCGCCGGGCCGGGAGCCGGAGGGGGTCCGGGGAGCTCCAGCGGGGCCCGCGCACCCCAGGACGCGCCCACCCGAGCTGGGGCAAAACGGGCTGGGAAAGGCAGTAGGGCCCCTCACGCCCACCCGCGCCGGGACAGTGGAGCTTCAGGGGCGGTGCATGGAAGACTCCGCCCCGCGGCTTCGGGCTCGCGCATCGCGCGTGCGCGCAGGTGGGCGTGGGAGGCGAGGGCGCTCCTAGCACGCGGCGTGCGCGCGCGCTCCCCTCGGCGCCCTCCCTCGCCAGCCCGCCGGCTCAGCCCAGGCGCGCGTCACTAGGGGTGGGGAGAAGGGGGTGGGGCCGCGGGACCGGAGGGGCCCGAGCGCCGGCTGCGGAGCCCCAGCTGTAGCTGGGCGAGGGCGGCTGCGGTCGCGGCGGCGGCGGCGGCGGCGGCGGGAGAAGATGGTGGCGCTGGAGGTAGGAGCGGCTGGAGTGGAGCTTTATTCCCAGCCTCGGCACCAACGCTGTCGTTAGCGTCGCCTGCTTCCGCGGGCCCGCGGACCCAGCTGTCAGGCAAGGTACCACCGCCAGGGACTGGTGGGTAAATGCGGGGTCCCCGGTGCTGATGCTGCCCCCGATAGAGACCCGGTCCTCGCCGAAGGGCGCCTGCAAGGAACAATAGTGCGGATGAGAGGGGACAGCCGGCGACATCCAGGGGGCAATGACTTGAGCCATCGAGCTAACGGGGCGGGGGAAGGGGGCGCTGAGGGTAGGTGGTGTCCGGTGCGCGCTGAGATTCGGTGCTTTGGGGGCAGCGGCGGGCCTGATGACAGTCATGGCAGGAGTGTGTGTGTGTGTGTGTGTGTGTGTGTGTGTCTGTGTGTGTGTGTGTGTGTGTGTGTGTAAAAGGTAGAGCCGAAGGGATGGGGGTGGCGTACGGTGTTGGGGGAAGGTGTTGGGAGATGACATTTCCAGGAATCCCCGCTAGGATCCCTCAGCTCTCGGCTGACTTCTCCGGGAGAAAGAGTGTGGTGATGGCAACGATGAAGTGTGCAGGATGCACTTGGTGTCTGAGTGTGGAGGGAGGCATTGGGGTGGTGCGGATTTGTAAAATCCCATGTGTGTGAATCTGTGTACGTGTGTATACTCGCGTGATTGCATACTGCTCTCCAAACCCGGAGATCTGCGGGTGCCCTGACTTGCTGCCACCCGTTGACTGTAGGACAGTGTTCGTTATTTCGACCCTGCAACTCTGAGCACAGTCTCGGTTCTGCTCCTGCCGCGTGGATGCCCGGGTGTAGGGATTCTCACTTCCCTTTGCTTCCCCTCACTTCCCCCCTTTTTCACATGTCTCTTGACATGGGGATGTGGAAGTGTGCATATGGCTTTGGGCACATGGAAGGGAAACAGGATAATGGTTACCCTTTCTGGGCTTGCTGGCATCCAGGTTTTGAAGGGAGCTTCCATCCTGTGACACTTCTCCTCTCCTCAGCCCCTGTTCTGTGAGGGTCTTAGATGCCCTGACTCTGCAGTTTCTATTGTTTATCTCTTGTCTGACCTGAAGGAAAGGGTCTTTAATGGTCACAACCTTCTCTCTGTCCCCACAACTTTGAATGTCAACTAGACCTTCTTCCACATTTAAATGCTGGAAATCTTATGGCTGAAGAATATGGTCTTTTTTGTGGGTTCTTGTAGAATGAACTCTGGAGGTGTGTATAAGAGATGGGGGGTAGTATTTAAAAAGAAGAAAAAGATCATACTGAGAAATGTTTGGTATCCCCCCACCTCCAGCCTTGGTCAGCGTCACACAGGCAAGGCGTTTTCCTTAGGAAAGGGGATACTTTATTTCTACTGCTGGTGACATCCACTCTTCCAGCCTTCACAATGACTAGGTGGTACCATGTATTATTCGGGAACTGAAATCCCCAAAGACCCATGGTGATGGGGTCCCAGGTCAGTGTGTCTGCTTTCCAAGCCAATGTAGCCTGCTAGTAGGGAATTTGGAAAATGTCAAGCTGGCAGTAAGTCACCCAGTGGGAGCCAGGACACAGAATTGAATCCAAAGTCTATAGCTGTTTAATTGTTTCTGTGTGATAAAGATAGGCTTGTGTGGGGTTGGGCAGAGAGAGACAGGAAGGGAGATAGCATATTCATATGTGAGCCCACTGCAGTTTGACTCCCCAGCTCCTGTATTTCTCCTGCGGTATTTATAGGAATGAATGCACCTTTACACTTAACATCTTGATACGTCTTTATTAAAATGTTGTGGGACTAGATTAACCTGCTTAGAACCTATTTTAATCGTAACACCTTAGATTCTACTGCATTGCTGTCAGAATCCAAACTGGCTGCCTCGGTCCTCTTGAAGAGCCTGTAGCAGTCATAGCTACACAAGTAAGTGTACGACACGTTGGCATCAGACGTTTCTTTCTCTTTTAAAAAATTTTTGTTTTGTTTTGTTTCGCAGAGGTTGCATTGAAAATAATAGAACCAGGGCTGTCCACATATGTGTTTTTTTCTTCTCTTAATTAATGTTGATCCGTAGACCAGGTTTTCTTGGAGCTGTGAGCATTAAAGTAAATTTCCTCATGTCCTTCAAGTCAAGCTTTCTAAAATTTTAATATGAGGTTGTTGGATCGCATCCAAGGTGTAAGGATAGATTTATAAAAATGAATTTGGAATCTTAGTTCTTTACTCTCTTATTAGTTCTGCCAGTTTCTTTCTGAGAAAAGTACTTTGGAATGTAAAAGGCATTCTAAGAGGTTTTAGCTTTTTTTTAAAAAAGTTGTCTTTATATTTGCAAGTGAAATACGGAGATATCAATGTCTTACAAGGAAGTTTAAGAATGTTAGCAATTATCAAGGTAAATCAACTGTTTAGAAAAAGAATAATTATACAACAGCACAATTGATGACTCAGGAATTAGTGATTTCCTTTCTAACGTAACTGTGATGATTTTTAAAATGCAATGCCCAGCTTTCTAAAGATTGGACTATTAAGGTTAATGATACAGCTTGAATCCTGTAATTCAGTCTGGTAAACAGTTGTACCTTTTGCTGTAGCCTGCAGCAAGTAATTTGTTTTGCATGGATGCGTCTTCTTCACTTAAAGGAGCATTAATTCTTTTCTTTTCCACTATTGGGTCTTTTAAAGAAGTTTGTTTTTCGGAAGACTTGGGAATAAAAGATGTCTGAAAATTGACCTTTGGGGCCAAAAGGAATAAACTATGGGTACCGTGCGGGAGGTGGGACTTACATCCTGCAAGGAAAAAGTAATTGTTACAGTTGAGAGAATTTCAAGCACTAAAATCCAAAGTTAACCCTTTGGGTCACAATGATTAATTTACAAACGTTTGTTAGTTGCCTACTATATCTCAGGTAGTGTATACCTTTGGATAGAGTTTGGGAAATGTTACGGGGGCTGGAGATTTGAAGAATAAGGAGACTTAGATCCTGCCCAGAGGAAGTTCATGGCCAGGAAGGAGAGACAGGGCATGCATGTAACGAACTACAAGAATGGTGGAAAATGGTTAAGTGCTGAGAAAGCTATATGCCTGTAGAGCTGTAGGGGTTCACAGGATACAGCAATGACTTCAGAAGGAAGAATCAAGAAAGATTTCTTGGAAAAGGGAGCCTTTGAGCTCTGATTTACATAGGTGGAGTTTGGGCTGCCGGGGAAGGAAGGGTATACTGGGGGAGGAACAGCGTAGCAAAGGTGGAAATTGTGTGCCCATTCAGGGAACAGAATGGTGTGCTTAAAAATTCTTTCTCAGTAAAAATGGGGGGAAAAAAAGAATGATGTGCTTTGGCTGGAGCGTAGGAGATGCCCAGAGATGAAGTGAGAGGTAAGGTAAGAAAGAGAGGGTCACTCAAGGCTGTGGGGCAACTTTTATGTGGATTGTATTCAGTAACTGCCAGGGAGCCTTGGAAGGTTTCTGAGGAGGAAGGTTGACAGGACCAGAACTGTGCTTCAGGGTGCTAATCTTGAAGCATTGTGTTGGATGTATGAAATGAGGAAAGAATGGCAGTAGCTAGACCAGATAGACTCTATTGTCAAATTAGGGGCAAGAGGAAATGAGACAGTGGGAGTGAAGGGGAGAGGGCAGACTCAAGAGACAAGGCGCAAGAGTAACCTGAACACTGAGCAGGGAAGTCAGAGGTCATTGTCAGGCTCAGCTGAGAGAATGCTTGGGTCATTGTCAAGAAGGAGCTTCAGAGAAGGATGAGGAAGAGGGGAAAAAGGAAGTTCCATTTTGGGCCTGACAGGTTTGTCCAGATGAAGGGACTACAATACAGGGGTAGGTCTTGGAGAGAGGTTAGAGCTACAAAGAGAGGTTTGTAAGTCATCTACTTAGGAGCAATTTTAATGTCTCAGGAATGGCCAATAAAGAAAATGGAGCAAGAAGAGGCAGAGGCTAAGGGTGCGATCCTTGGGGGATGTCTGTGGGTTGGAGAGGAAGAGAGAAAAAAGCAGATATGAACAATGTTAAACAAGGGGCAGTTGCAGGAATATGGTGGCAGTAGTGTGGTGTCATGGAGGCTGGGAAAGGTGAGGGGAGCATCGTCGTTCCTATAGCACGGCACAGGGGGATGAAGGTGCAGTGAAGGAAGAGCCATTGGATTTGACTCCTGGCATTCCTTGATTATCTTGAGGCAGGTAGAAGTGTAGCCAGGCTGTGAGGGGTTAAAGAGGAGAGGGTGATGCACATGGAAGAAGTGAGGACAGACTTCCTTTTTAATAAGTGGGGTGAAGGAGAAGGAGAGAGAGTTTACTACATCAAAGGTAGGGTGTAGTATAGAGAAAGTAAGTTTTTAGTATAAGAAGACCTGAGCCTACTTTATAAGCGGAGGAGAAGAAACCATTGAAGGGAAAAGAGATCAGAAATGTAAGGGAGAGGCGAAGCCGATGGGACGGAATCTTTAAAAAGATGGGACTCTTCAAAGGAGGGACTCTTTTGAGACAGAAGCATGGGAACTTTGTGGTAGAAAGAAAGGAATTTGGCTATAGTCTTCTAAGTCAAGTCAGAGAGAGGAGGGCAGGTTGAGGTCATGAGTAGAATAATAAAGACTTGGACTAAGTGCTGTGGAAATGTAGTGGTGACTCATTCAGGGGTGAATAAAAGATTATCACGCAACTATGAGGGCCTCATGTGTTTGGAGAGCATGAATTTGTGGTGGAACCAGTTAGCCCTATGTAATTAGTTTGACAACCATTTATGTAATTTTTGTTATTAAAATTAATAACATTAAATGTTGTTAAATACAGTGGTTCCTCCTTCCCTTAAACTCAATGAAAAGAGAAAAATGTTTGCCTTTAAAATTAGCTGAATAAAAGACTCCACCTGAAGTATTTCCTGTGACTATTTTCTCTCAGGGATTGCCGACTTCAATAAATAATGGGGGAAAATGTAAGTGTTTTTAAAAAGATGAACTTTCCCTATCTGTAATGGCAGAATGTTGCAAAAGAAAAATCAAGTATAGCACTTCACCCAACACCATGCCCATCATAAGCACACAATAAGTATTTTTTGCATGAATAAATTATTTTTTTTAGTAAAGTAGGTACAGTATCTAAGATCTAAAATTTCAGGATTTCTTTCCTATTTACACTGTGGACATTGAATGAGTTGCATTCCATGGCCTGTTCAAGTCTATGACAAAATTAAAACTTTTATTTATTCATACCTGCTATACACATTGAAGCTTTACAAAAGTTTTTTCACAAAATAATTTTGTACCCTTTAGACCCTTGAGTTATAGGGTCATGTCATGATTCCAGACAAGTATATAGAAATTCGACTGTGGTGAGTGATGATTTTGAGGTTCTAATGATGAAATCATTTATTCATTCCTTCAACAAATGTTCACTGAGCACCTTCTCTCTTCCATTCACTATTCTTGGTGCAAGGGATACAGCAGGGGGGAGAAAGTCCCTACCATCGCCGACCTTTTAGAGGAAGGAGATTAAAACATAAATAAGCACATATATAATATGTCAGGTGGCAGTGCATGCTATGAAGAAGAAAGCAAGGAATGAATAGAGTGTGGTGATGTAGGGGTTGCTGTTATTTTATATGGAGTGATCAGGAAAGGCCTTGAGCAGAGAGAGCTTAAAGAGCTGAAAGAGTGAGCCATGCAGGTATTTGAGGGCAGGGCCTTCCAGGCAGAGAATGTCAAGAGCAAAGGGCCTGAGATGGGAACATGCTTGGCATGATCAAGGAAGCCTCACTGGTTGGTTTCCTCGCTTCGCCTGGCCATGTAGTGTCACACACACATGATACCTGGAGCGGTCACTTAGGGACCCTGCAATGTGATGCCTTGCCTTCAGGTATTGAATCAGTTGCCTGTAAGGCTGTATCACACGTACCATGTTTGGGCTGACCTGTGGGTGAGTCAGTGCTGAGTTTATAAAAAGATAGATGTCCTCAATCACCCGTTTGAGTTAGAAAATTTGAAGAGTGGCTGTGTCTGAGTAGTGATGAAATACTAGACAGCTGGAAGTAGTCCTTCTCTTGGAACTGCACATCACTTTTCTGTGGCCTGAATCTTCTTCAGTGATAGGGTTCCTTCTTCCATCTTTCATGTCTCATTCTCAAGTCTAAGGTCTTTGAAACTAGAACTATATTTTGTTCATCTGGGCATACCCTGCAACCCATAGAAAAACTCTTTGCATTAGTAAGAGATCATCAAATATTTATTGAAAGGAATGGATGAGATATTTCCAAAGATCTATTCAGTTGTAAAGAATGAGGGTAAAGCTCTTTTACCTTGATTCCTGCAGACACCTGTTTTTCAAAGAGGACACAAAATCACCACATGATGCTAAGTAGTTTATGCATGCAGGGCCTGAGACGAGGACTTGGGTACAAGTAGTCTCTTTGGCAGGTGATCCCAAGAAGCACACGTGAAAGAATGGAGAAAATGAGACAGGGAAGGAAGGAAAACCAGTAAGAAAAGAGGCAGATTAGTGAGCAGATTAACATTGTGGGCAATGGAGGCTCTGTTCTTTATGATTGTCCACCAAGCAGTGGGGAAACTGGGATTTTATCCACAATTTAATACTGGGGGCATTAAGTTCCCAGCACTTTAGTGCTGCCAGTATTAGCCTGAGCAACCTTTGGAGGCACCAGAGAAAGCCGTTGGGTAGCTAAGCAGAGAGTAAAAGTGGGCTAGAGGCGGGAAGCTGTCAGTGTGCAGGGGAACTGTCCATCAGAGCTACAGGTGAACTCCCAGGTGGGCTGAGGGGACAGCACAGCAACAGCCTCTGTTGCACATGGCACAGGGATATCATAGGGAATATTTAACAGATAAGAATTTGTTTGATAGCAGTTACTGGTACTTTATTTTAGGGATTTTAATGTATTGTAACAGCTTCCTGCTCTTCAGGTTCACTCACAAGCCAACTATTGACAATCCTCAATTATCTGGGATGGAGATTACCACATATGCCCATGTATAAGGTACCCTTGATTATGAGGTGGTCCCCAATTTTCCAACGAGGTGGTTTTTTAAATGGCTTTACATCAACTTGAATAAGCACGTGTTAGGGATGTAAATAAAGGATGAAATATCTACTTATATTTATTAATCTACTTGCATGTATTTTAACTCACATTATATAAAATTAGTAATTTAAAAATATGACATTCTTTGGGGCTTCCCTGATGGCACAGTGGTTAAGAATCTGCCTGCCAATGCAGGGGACACGGGTTCAAGCCCAGGTCCAGGAAGATCCCACATGCCGTGGAGCAACTAAGCCCATGTGCCACGACTACTGAGCCTTCTCTCTAGAGCCTCAGAGCCACAACTACTGAGCCCACATGCCACAACTACTGAAGCCCGCACTCCTAGAGCCCATGCTCCACAACAAGAAAAACCACTACAATGAAAAGCCCATGCACCGCAACGAAGAGTAGCCCCCGCTCATCACAACTAGAGAAAGCCTGTGCACAGCAACGAAGACCCAACGCAGCCAAAAATAAATAAATAAAATAAAATAAAAACATGACATTCTTCCACTTTTGCACTTCACAAAATCATTTCTTCAAATGCTTTGACTTCAGAGTTTTTTTCATCATTAGGCCACTTTCGGCATATTCATTTCTATCTAACTCATTTGAAATGTAGTACTTCTTGAATTTCCGTATTATGTTGCCCCTGTACACTTAATTCTAAGCCCCGTGTGCCCATTCACATTGTGTAAGAACAATTGTTTTTTTCCTTTCTTTCTATACGCGTATATTCCTACTCTCCACAACCCAGCACTTCTGCATGGCTCGTAGGACATCCAATACAGGCAGTTGTGAAGGAGTATATTCTTAAATTGGTGTTAAAATCTTGGCCCCCTTCATTCATTCAGTCATCTATTCTATTTCAATCCTATGACCTCCGTAAGCATCCCTATCTAGTATTGATTGCAGTTGTTTCTGGCTATCTTCTCCAAATAGTTCTCAAGTAACCTCTGAAACATACATCTCCTTTTTATAAAATCTTCAGTCTTACCAGGTAAATGTTTTTGACATGGTTTCTCCCTTTAAAATCAGTTACCATCACCTCCAGGATTAATGAATTGCTTGATTTCAGTTCCTGTTATCTTGGAGATAATAGGCTTTTTGCTTTTTGGCATTCAGAAGAGAGTGATTGAGGGAATGCCTCTTAGGATGGGAGACTTCATATGGAGTTAAATACAAGGTGACTTTCTCTTTTCTGAAATCTAATTTTGGGGGGACTAGGAATCTCATCTTATTTTGTATACACCAAGTAATCATGGGGGTTGTTCAAGTATAGTGGTGGTAAAAGCCATCCCTGCCCACTCTTTGCTCTCCAGCCTCCTCTTCTGCTCCATGGTGGATTAATTAGTGTGAAAAATACTTCAGTGATTTTGTTTCATGAAACAGGTGATCAGCCATAATTCTGAACAATGTAACCATTTACCTTGCTGACTTTTGATAAATTTTGTATCTCAAGATCAATTCTGTATTAATTGACAGATACACTTTATTTTAGAGAAGAGGTATACGTGACAAGGTGTGCATAAATCCTTTATCCTGTAAATTGTAGCATATCTTAAATGCAAAGGGACAGCTTATCATTTAAAGAAATTCCACTTATCAGGAATAATAATTACCCTCTCATGTGGCTATTCAATGAATTAGGATTTTTATACTGGATTTACCTACATGGATCACACTCTATTTCCGTGCCTTTAAACTTGTTTGACCATGATCTCTAGTGAGAATACCATTTACATCATAGCCTAGCAACATAGATGAGTGTGTGTAAACACACACATACACAAACATATAGCTGAAACAAAAGATTCACCTAACAATACTTGTCCTTTATTATGTGTAATGCACTTGGATATTTTCTCTTCTATTCTATATGGTTGTCAACCCAGTAAACTGATTTCAGCTCTAATGGGTCCTGACAAGCGGTTTAAGAAACAGTGTTCTGTTGTATTACATCCATCAGAAGAGTGCTTATTTCCTTATACTATGAAATAATTTCACATCAGAGAGTTTTTAAAATTTGTTTCAAATTATTAGCATATTTGGATATTTGGTAGTATGAGTGTAGGAGGTTACAGTAATACTAAAGGGAAATTTATTTTTGAGTAGATGTTTTATTTCCCAAAGAAGAAATATTAGTGTGGAAAGTGGAACAAGATGAATGGATTGGTTCTTAAATCTAGCGGCTTTCCTGGGCTGTATGAACCATGCTCGGGCCCTGGGTCCCAACTGCATTGCTGGACTGATCATCACTCATGGGTCTGGTCAATCTCTCCTCATGGTTCTTTCCTGCCCTTCTCCCTTCCTGTCTCTTTCTCAGACCACTGCCCCCAAACCCCAGGAGTTCTAGATGTTCGGTTCAATTACTTAATTCTCAATTTCAACCTAACATTTCTTCCTAGATGTAAAACTAGTTTTTACACCCACTTCTCTTCCAAATAGCTTGAAAGTACAAGAGTCTTTTTTTCCTGAGCTAATACCTAGGAGGGTTTTTTTTCCTAAAGGAGCTAGAATTTGTTCCACAGGTGGAATGTTTCCATAGTGTTGGGTGGTATGACAGTCTAACGTAGTCTGATGTTCAGGTGTGATTGCACTCTTTATGGCTCTCCTGTTGTCTAGTGGAAGGACATGTCAATTCCTGTTTTCAAAGCCCAGTAGGCTCCCCGTCCAGTGAATGAAAGCAGGTTAACATCATAGCTATGAAGTGCCAGGTGTTGTGCTAAGCACTATACAACATACACAGTTAACTCATTTGCTTCTCATACTGACCTCGCTTACTCTTCATAACTGTATCAGGAGAGGACTTATGTTACCGATACAACTTGGGTCTCTCAGAGGTTCTCTCAGTGACTAAAGGGCAGGGCCAGAGAGACTCACCTCAGGTCCAGGGATGGGATCAGGCCCTAACAGCTCCTGTCTGCTTTGTCCTAGGGCCCAGCGGAAGCCCTCCACACCAGCTGCCCAGCTGGACTCCCTTGTTTATGGTGCCCTTGTCCCATCTGGGATGTCTGTGTATGCATAGCTGTTGCACCAGCATCTCTCCAATCTCTGCGCCCTGGGGTGGAAAGGCTCAAGACAGACAGATGTAATGTGGTACTGCCACTGATTAGCTACCAACATTGAACAAGTCTCTAGATTGGGCTGAGCCTCAGCTTCCCCAGCGGTAAAAGTGGGGAATGATGAAACCTGCCCTTCCCTTCTCGTCCCCCGAAGGGCCACTGGGAGGGTCACATGGGCTATCAAGGGCTATAGGAAAGTAAGGTAGATGTGTCACTTCCCTCATAATGACCTTGGGCAAAAGTGACATCTCCCTCCTCTAGGCTAGGGGTTGGCAAACTGTTTCTGCATATGGCCAGATAGTAAATAGGTTCCGAGGGGCCACACGCGGTCTCTGTCACAACTTCTCAGCTCTGCCGTTGTGGTGCAAATTCGGTGGTGGGCAATGTGTAAAGCAATGAGCAGGGCGGTGCTCCAATAAAACTTTATTTCTGGATGCTGAAATTTGAATTTCGTATCACTTTCACTTGTCATAAAATTTTGATTCCTCCCTTGATTTTTTTCCAGCCATCTAAAAATGTAAAACCACTCCCAGCTCCCAGGCACTGGGCCAGATATGTTGCATGGAACTTAGCTTGCTGACTCCTGGTGTACATGTTCACAGCACTTTGTACCACTTGTTAGTGAGCAACTCCAGTTCACTTTGGACTGCAGCAATGTGTGCTCACTCTATTCCATCCCTCTCTTGTCCTTCCAAAATATACACCCACCACTGACATTTTTTCATCTGTAGCACTGGGAAGGCTAATAGCACGTAGATACTCTGCACACATATACACACATACATAGTATATGCTAAATACATATTTGTTGAATACATGATTTATATGATAAGAAAATCTGCTACTTTTCTATGTATCTTATTTTTCCATCTTTAAAAGGAATTCTGTCTATTTTCTAGTAAACCTTTGGGAATGATTAAGTTAACATTTTGTAATTAAATTTAAGGGCTTTAAGAATCATGGCTTTCGCCCCTGCTATTAACCAAAAAAGGAAAAGAATGTCAGGGAAGAAAGAAGGGGAAAGCAAACAGACAAAACAAAACCAACATTTCAGCATAAAAAGGGCTTATTAGAGAATAACCGAAGTGGCCAAACGTTTAGCTTTGGTCCCTGGGGCTTTCTGTCGCTGTAGGAGCTCTGGAGGCTGACGTGCTTTTGTGCCTCAGCTGCCAGCAGCCCTGCTTTTTGCTGTGCTTTCCCAAAAATTTAACTCAGGGCCCAGAACTCTGCATTTGGCTATACATAAAGACAGAATGATAGAATGTACTTTATCTTTTCATCTGTATTTTCTCAACAGGTATCAAGGAGTCACATCTCTTAAGAGCAAAGCCTTGAACACAACTCCCGTTTTATTTCTTAGTAGGTATATAGGCTCGGGAGTGGCAGTATTAGGAAATACATAAATCTAAAATTTTCTTCTCAAAATAAGATGGACAGAAACTGGATGGTGGAATTACAGCATGCATGTGTGTTATTTTTCCAAATAGTCTGTGATGAAGATATTACTCTGTGTTCTGTCATGAGGAAATTAAATATATGTGCAGGTACGTGTGTGTGTATTTAAGGAGGGGGAAGGAATATGCTAGAAAATTGGAACCAACATCATTAATAATCTATGCCCCTTATTAAAATTTGTTAAGGATAAATACAGTTAGGTCAGCTCTCAAATAAGCACTTAACTTTTTTAGTCTGCCAAACCATGTTAACCTGGAGAAAAGATACATGGCTGGTGTAAAAGAAATTATCAAGTGTGCTTTCGACTTGGCGTAAGTTGTTACTGCTCTAGTAGCTGCTGTCTAGCCTTGAAGACAGAATGTTAATCCAGTGTTAGAAGTGCATATTACATTTAAGTCGTGTGAGGTATTCGAACGAAGCCTGCTTGGGGAAGAATGGAGCCTGAGGCGCTCAGGATTTTGTTCCCTATTATGTCTGAGCTGCTCCCGGTGAGACACAACATACCACTTACTGGCAGTGCAAAGACTGTTTTCAAAATTACTCTAGGTGGATAGAGGCAGAGGGGGCGAGGGAGGGGGCCAGGCTTACCTGAGAACTGCAAGGTGGGGGCGTGGTAATTACCCATCTGTCTGCGGTTTCTTGTGTGGCATGAGGCTCCCCTTGATGAAGTAGAGACTGTGCTTATGAAGGTGGATAATTAAGGTTTTGTTCATTATGTTATCTGCACCGTGAATCTTACCTTTTCTTCTTGTACTGAGTAAATTTTTTCCTTCCTTGCAGCCCCCTCCTCCTCCTTTCTTCCGCTTGGGGAATTACAGTGGGCTCTTTTACATCTCATGGCTTATTTGGATGGCTCCCTTTCATGCCAGAGGTTTTCAGCTAATGTCTGGTCATCATGGATTGTCCATTCATATTAAGGCTGTGACACCAAAGATGGCCAGGCATCTGTATTAGTTGGCAGGGTTTGTAAAGGTCTTAGGTTGGGCTCCCCAGAGCAGACACTGAAAAGAGGGCTGGTGTGTGCAGGCACTGCCTTATTAAAGAGATGCTCCCAGAGGAGACTGGGAAGGGAGGGGAGAGGCAGTCAAACAGGGTATGATCTCAAAGGCACGAGGGTGGGGAAGCTCTGGTATGATATGGCCTCAGGACTGTCCCCACCAGAGTCAGTGGGGTTGGCAGTACAGACTCCATACCTGTCAGTCATTGGGTAAAGGCCCTGGGCGTGAGGGGGTACGGTGGGGAGGGGGACGTACATTCTCAGGTATTTCTGGTTCTCTGTTTGAAAAAGCAAAGCTAGTGCAGCCCTCCCCAGAAGAGTCATAGGTGCTAGCTGTGGACCGGGTGGGGATTTGGATGTGACACCAACATTGTCCACCACCAGACCAGTGGCTTCTCCTTGGAGTGGTCGGCCAGGGAGCCAATTCAGCTGCTTCCCTGGGAATCCCCAAATGCCAGTCCTTTTCCTGAGAAGTGGCTGCTGGCTTCTGGTGATATGTGTGTGTCACATCGAGCAGAGGGCTGGGATCCAACTGGTTACAGTGAATCGCCTGTTTCCATAGCCTTCTGTACCTCCATCCTTTGCCAGGCCTGTATCCCTGCGGTTCTACAGTCTAGTCACTTCCAAAGAAATGTGTTAAAATCTCGTTTGTAGATATTCTCTCTCCTATTCTCTTTGTGGCTTTATGGCTTATCTCTGCCTTTATACTCATTTAAGTGGGCTCTTGAGAGGAAAAGGATAAAAATGTACACAGTCAAGTTGTCACCTTTAACCAGAAGCCACTCAAAATAAAAGGTAAAGTAGAATTGTAGACTGAAAAATATATCTGAATATATATACACACATCTACATATGTACATATATGTGCTTCAACATTTATATTCCTGCAGCTCCATGGAAGTACACTAATAGTTGGGAATTAGCCAATCTTAGTATCACCTAGCAAAGTGGTATATTAGCCAAAAGGAATAGTTACAATCTGTTACAATCATTAGCTGGGTACTGTGAGTCAATGGTTGTTGTTGCTATCTTTGGGCTAAGCAAGAGGACTTCTGTCTTCTCCAGTATTTTTGTATAGTACCACCAGACGTGGTAAACTGCAGATGTCAGCATGAACCCTGGTTCCCATGTTATCACATCAGAGTTCATCTTGGCCGTTAACTAGTAAACAGAAACCTAAGTACTAATAACTTTGACAGGCTCCAAAGCACTGTCTTGTTATTTAGGGAATCTTGAATTAAAGAAACTGCCCTCTGTGTAGAATAGGTTTATGGAACACGGGTTAGGTTCCGTAGGGTGCACAGAGCCACCCTCTCCCGTTCTCCTTACATGGCTCCTTCAGGTCCACTTAACAGACTTGTTTTCTCTTCCCTGTTGGAATCCAGTCTTGGACAGGTTCTTTAGATTTCCCTCTCTTGAGTGGTGAAAAGTTAAATCCAGGCTATTGATCACATAATATAGTCCAGTGTAATAATAAAAATTCCAAACTCCTGCCTCATTCCTGACTTTTAAAAATTGCACGGTAACCTGAACACAGTATAGAAATCTCAAGTGTATAGTCTGTTGAATTTTCATGTATCTTAAAACCCATGTAACTAGCACTTAGGTGAGATACAGAACACATCCTAACCCTCCCACTCGCCCCTCAGGCTCCCTCTTGGCTCTTCCCAGTTAATATCAACCAGCACCACAAAGGTAACCACTAATTTGACCTCTATCACCATAGAGCATTTTGCCCATTTTGACTTCGTATACGTGGAATCATAGAGTATGTAACCTTTTGTGTCTTACTTTTTTGTTCAATACTGTTTTCAAGATTCATCTGTGTTGTCGTATGTATCAGTAGTTCATTCCTTTTTATTGCTGTTTGGTAATCCATTGTGTGAATATACTGAGTTTATTTTCCATTCTTCTGTTGAAGGACAGTTGGGTTGTCTCACTGTGAACATCCTTGAATGTTTATTTTGGCGCACATAAGCACTCATTTCTATAGGAGTGGAATGGCTGAGTCATAGAACGGGTGTACATTTAGGTTTTGAGCTGTCCCCCAGAGGTTTTCCAAAGTGGTTGGACCCATTTACTGCGCCAACAGTGGCCTATGAGAGCTGCGGTTAGACCCCGTCCTCGTCAGCACCTGGTTTCACACCATTCATTTAGCTCTAGCGGTGCTGGTAGGCGTGTAGTGGTGTTAAACACGTAGAGCTTTCAACTTCACCTCCTCCAGCTCAAGCAGGCTGCTTCTGTGGAGCCCAAAGGAAACACATGTCGCTGTTCCACAGGCAGTACAAGTGCCTTTTGCTGCAAACACAGCCCCTTCTCCTTTTGCCCTGCCGGTTCTGACTAAATTGTTTTTTTTTTTTTTTTTTGCCGGACGCGGGCCTCTCACTGTTGTGGCCTCTTCCATTGTGGAGCACAGGCTCCGAACGCACAGGCCCAGCGGCCATGGCTCACGGGCCCAGCCGCTCCGCGGCATGTGGGATCCTCCCGGACCGGGGCACGAACCCATGTCCCCTGCATCGGCAGGCGGACTCTCTACCACTGTGCCACCAGGGAAGCCCCTGACTAGCTTTTTGATTTCTCGTAGCCAGAGTCAGATAATAACACCTGGGTCCCAAACTCCAGAGGGCCTATGTCAAGCTCCCGGAGTTTTTCTTGAAGCGTCTTTGCTTGGTGTGTTAGTCTGCTAGGGCTGCCATAACAGACTACCACAGACTGATCAGCTTGTCCAACAGAAATCAACTGTCTCACTGTTCTGGAGGCTGGAAGTCCAAGATCAAGGTGTTGGCAGGCCTTTTTCCTCGGCTTGCAGACAGACACCTAGTCTCTGTGTCTTTACATGGTCCTTTTCTCATGTGTGCACATACTTGATGGCTCTTCCTTTTCTTAAAAGGACACCAGCCGTGTTGGATTAGGGCCCCAACCTCATGACCTCATTTAACTTTACCTCTTTAACGGCCCTCTCTCCAAATACAGTCACACTGGGGGTTGAGGCTTCAATGTGTCGGGGCGGGGGGCACACAATTCAGTCCATAACACTTGGTTTGGTGTGTACGTGGGAAGAGTTCTCTGCCAACTCTGCAACAACACATGAAGTACTCACGTGGCAGTCAGTTTTGTTCAATCAGAGTACAATTGGTCATGATTTAAATTACTAGTTGGGAAGATTTTTTTTTATAATAGGAGTAAAACACATACAGTAAAGTACAAAAAGTATGTACATCTTCAGTGTACAGTTTGAGGAATTTTCCATGTGTATAAACCTGTGTAACCACCACCCAAATCAGGGTGTAGAACATTGCCAGCACCCCATCGATTCCCCCAACCTCTACCTGTTCCCCCCTCCTCAGAGGTAAGCACTGTTGTGACTTCTATCATCATTTATCAGGTTTGATGATTCTTGAACTTCATATAAAAAGAATCACATATGTACTTCTTTTTCGTGCAGATTCTTTTACTTGGCATAATATCTGTGAGCTACATGCATGTTATTACAGGCATCAATGGTTCATTCTTCTCATTGCTGTATAGTGTTCAGTTGTATAAATACACAATGATTTGTTCATCTGTTCTGCTGATGGACATCTGAGTTATTTGCAGTTTTTGGCTATATGAACAAAGCTGCTATGAACGTTCTTATATATGTCTTTCTGTCTTTTTTCCTGTTTCTTGGATATGTATTTAGGAGTGGAATTCCTTGATCATAAGGATTGGTGTGTCTAGTTGGAAACATTTTAATAATTTGTTTTTGTAAATACCTTTTTGTTTGATGTCTTAACATATCCTCTTCATAACTCAAGGATAGATGTAGGTATACATGTTCTGCTTTAAGGCAGAGATGTGTTTTGTTGATTTTTTTTCTGATTACTTTTATTGTCCAACTCCGTTAACAGAATGAGATTTTGTTACTTTATATATCAAAGGTAAATGAGGCATATGCTTGTGATACCAAAAGCAAGTTATTCATACATATTTGAGGAATGTTTTTGTCACACTCTGTTAAGAAGTCAGCAACCATCCACTAACACATTTTGTTTGCTTTATCTGAATCAACAAGTTTATGCATTCAGAATATTTTCATTAAAAATAGTTTTATGCACAGCAAAACAAGCCAGTGCATACTATAATTTTTAACATCTTAGTTTTAAACATTAATTGAGCCCCATTTGAACCAAATTATATTCGTTTTCGCTAGAATACCATAAAGCAGCTTTAAAAAACACCTAGTAGTAATAAAAGGGAAAACATTTACATATTGTCACATAAGACACTGTTGAATAACATAAGATACTGCTCAAAGCACTTAATATGCATTAACTCATTTAATTCTCACAACAACACTATAAAGTCTGCTATTATTATATACCTCATTTTATAGATGAGGACACCGAAGTACAGAGAGGTCAATGACTTGCCCAAGATCACACAGCCAGCAAGTAGCCAGGATTCACAGTATGTACACATATAACCACTATACAACACTGCCTTTTAACTCATTCTTTCATCTTTCTGTTTACTCATGGGAGAGAGGGCTGAGGGAAAGAGCATTCCTGCTTTTTCAATTCTTAGACATTTTCTCAGTTTAGATTAAAGCTGTAGCAGTTAAAATCTTTATTGTTACTTAACAGATTCTGTTAATCAGATGCCTAAAGAATGCCAACCTGCTCTCACTGCCTTAAAAAAATCACATTAAAAGAATACCAACAGAAATAGTGTTACAGATGTAGAAAACAAACCTATGGTTACCAGGGGGGTAAGGGGGGAGGATAAATTGGGAGATTGGGATTAACATATATACACTACCACATATAAAATAGATAACTAATGAGTACCTACTGTATAGCCCAGGGAACTCTACTCAATACTCTGTAATGGCCTATATGGGAAAAGAATCTAAAAGAGAGTGAACATATGTATATGTATAACTGATTCAATTTGCTATACACCTGAAACTGACACAACATTGTAAATCAACTATACTCCAATAAAAATTACAAAAAAAAAAAAAAGAATACCTCTCTCCCCCTTTTTAAGCCATGAGGTTATATTGGGAAAATCTGTTAAGGGGAGAGCCTGGATGTTCCTACAGACCCTCTGAGGCCCTGAAACACCGGCTTCTGTATAACCGGCTCTTTATGGCAGGAGAATGATCCTCGGTGAGAGGGGCCTTAACCACCGTGATCTGAGCACTAACTCCTTTCTCAGTGTTCACCCTCCAACACATTCATTCTACACGTGTTTGCTACTCATGGACAATGTGCCAACCCTGTGCGAGGCCCAGGGAATTGATGGGTGCAGAGCCCCTGAAGCCCCTCCCCTCAGGGAACTAATTTAGAGTTGAGCCCAGGAGACAGGTACTCACACTAACCACAGAAATGTCACTGCTGTTATTACACCTGATAAGTGCTGTGAAGGAAAGGTGAGGGTGCTTACGTGTGACAGGGAGCCAACCCTGCCGGGGTCCCTCAGGAAGGGCTTCTCTGTGTGGGGAAGTGACTGAGATGAGGTAGAGGAAATAACCCCAGCGGAAGGGAGAGGGTGCACCAAGGCCCTGGGAGGGGAAAGGGGTTTCTGGAGGGGACAGTGGGGGCAGCTGGCTGGATACTGAGGACAAAAAGGAGCCGTTTAAATGTTTCAAACAAAGGAAAGACACCGTCAGATTTGTGCTTTTCTGAGACAGTAGATTGGAAAGACGGCAAAATGGAAAGCACATTTGTAAACATTTTGCAAAGGGGAAGGTGATTCCCATTAGAGCCCATCATAGAACTCCAAGGGGGAGGTGATGGTTTGGAAAATGCTGGTGGAAGAGCTGGGAGATGGACAGACTGAAGAGATATTTAGCAGGTAAAGTCATCAAGCCCTGGGGATGGATTGGGTTTAGGAGGCGAGGAAATAAGGGGCATCACGGCTGACGCCCAGGTTTTTTGTTCTGCTGGAGGCATGGGGTCTCCAGTCACTGAAATAAGAGACGGAAAATGGAAGGTGACTCATTGGGAGGGTGGGCAGGGAGTGGAGAAGACACTGACTGTAAGGTGTCTGTGAAGTCTACAAGGAGGGGCGAAAGGTGGGTGCTTGGATATAGGCGTCTAGAACCTAAGGGGAGGTCCGGACTAGAGATTATGCTAATCAAGCATCATAGCTTTAGAAATGAGGTTCTAATCCATACGGATGCCTTGAGTTTGGTTAGATCAAGTACTATTGTGAAAAGAGCGTGGTTGAGGGCTAGAGCAAAGAACCAGGAGTTAGCCTAGTTGAACTGCCCTTTCTCAATCCTTCAGACCTGCTCTGAACTGACTGCATCTGGAGTCCTAAAACCATTAGAGCTCTATCATAGCACCAGTGGTCCAAGCTCTTCAATTGCTCTTCAATTGAAAATTTGTTAAGTATTTGATCAGTTCGTCTTTAAAATAAGTGCATGGTTTGTGTAAAATGTTTATAAACATGTTTACATGTAAACTTGCTAATAGTAAAGTTTATAGTATCAACTACTGATTAATTGGAAAAATTACTTCCATGTCCTGGGCTTTAGGTGTGCTAGAGCCACTTATTCAAATGCGCCTTGTAACTTTGTTGTGAAGTTAAACCCATTTATGTTTTCTGACCCAGACTCTGGTATAGTTTTGTTCCTAACTTTGTTCTCACCTCCCTTTAGATTTGCCTCAAGGGCATCACTCGGTGAGAAATGGTGAGGCCAAGGGTCTAGCGGCCGGGCTGTGGGAAGCCAACATAGAGGACTTTTACCCATGCCCTGCTCTTCCAGGCAGGTGACTAGCCCTTCACCTGTCTAGACACCGTAAATGAGGACATACGAGTGCCTTTGAGCCCTGACCCAGAGTCAGAGGGCTGGTGCAGGATTCAGGCCCATGCTGGGGCCAGCAGTGTGGCTCAGCCTTCAAGCCCTGCCTTGGTCACCCCCCTGTTCCTACTCCCAGAGAGGCCAGCACCAAAACCCTGCTCAACAGTCTGCACTCTATTAAAAAGGACTTATCACGAGCTTCACTGGTCATTTGGCACCTTTAGCTTGATTTCTAGAAAACAATACTGTTAGAAACATTTTACCTAAAGATTTTTAGATACTCAATAGTATTGTTTCATTTTTGTGTATTTTTATGTGCTTGAGTCTTAATATTTTAATAGCATACATTCTGGTGCATTAAGGAAGCAACTTTTAAAGCTTGGTTATTTTGAGGTTTGCTTTTCTGTTTAATGACATGCATATCTTAAACTGTTGCTTTCATGACCTTGAGTTATAACTTAAGAATAAATTTGAGAAAAATATTGTCAGGAAACCTGAGAAAGAAGTTATTGTCTACCGTGAAAGCTGTCAGATCGAGATTACATGTAATATTTGGAATTTGGCTGGCTCCTTTACTGTGGTTTTTTAAAGCACTTGCCATATCTAGCTACTTTGCAAAATACTGATAAACTCTCGGGAAGATGGGTGTGTTTTTTATGGCTTGATGTTAAGAGTAATGATTTATGAAACTTAGATACTTTATCTGAGGGAAGCGAAGAATAGTAAAATAGCCAGGGTAGAACTGTAGATTTGAGATTCCATGATTTGCTTCTTTTTCTTATACTTTGTGAACAAAAAGGTTAAGATCAATAGATAAGCTTTCTAGGCTTCAACGGTGCCTGCTTTCTGAACAAAAAGAGCTGTAATCCCATTAAAATGTCTTGCTGCTAATGAAACCTCAGGGCCCGGCCTCGGATATTTTATTTGACGGCACAGGTTATATACTGCTGTAACTAAGGCATTGAGCCCTATTTGGGGGAGGGCGGTTTCTGAATATTAAGTAATGATACAGTTCCCAACGAAGCAGTGGGAGAGAGGCTGCAGGCTGGACTGGCAGTGCATCAGGGGCTGCCTGTCTTCCTAGTTACAGGGGATTAGAGGAGCTGTCCACCACCCTGTGTTCCCCTGTGTCCTGGGACTTAGGCATGGAGGGCACTGAGAAGCCTAGAGAAATAGTGTTAATCACAGGTCCCTGGGTGCCTGGGTGTGTCTGGGACCACTTGATCACATCCCTCAATTCCCCTCCCAACTCTGGAACCAGTGAGAGAAAATCAGGCAGGAGACAAATGGAGCTCTGTTACTGATAAAGCCAGCTGGAAGCTGTGCCTTCGGTCTGCAGCCGCCAAGGACTATCTGAAATCCGTCTCACTCACACTGTCCGCCCTGCCACAGCAGGGTCAGCGCGTGCTGGTAAGCTCACCTGTGGGCAGGCAGAGGTGAGAGAGAGGAAAGGTTGAAACTGGGCACACTCAGGGCTTCCTCCCAGCTCTCCCATGTCCCACGGGACACACCCCCTCTTGTGAGGAGGGATGAATGTTTAGGAGTGGGGTGTGGCTGAGAGTTGGGGAGGGTTACTCCTCAATATCCCTCGTGGGAACATGAGACCATGGGAAGGAAGTTGCTCCTAAGATGGAGAAAGTAATGATCAGCATACCTGCAGAAAATATCAGACATGTTTCTATATCTTCTAAAATGACTGTTTATCATATGAGAGTTACACAGGCAAGGTAGAAAACATATAAACTGTGTATAAGCAAAATGAAGGAAATCAATATCACTCTTTATCTCACTAGCCCAAAGGAATGACTGTTAACATTATGGTGTAACAAAAATACAGCATGTGTGCTATTTTATGTCCGCCGCTTTTCACTTAACAATATCATAAATTTTAATAAATCTAGAAAATGATGCCTGGGAGCTTATCAAACTAAAACTTTTCCTATTTTCAGCTTGTTTATATGCTGGAGGACTTGATTTCAACTGGTTGTAAGATTAGTGAATGAATATACGCATGTAGGATTTAGAGTAACATATGTGACATTTATGGTATTAGTGTGTATCAGTCAGGGTTCTTAGACGCAAGTAATAGAAAGTGACTGGCTGACCAAGCAGGAAAGTTACTGGGTAGCTCGCAGAATTGTTCAGAGACCTGGAGGCCTGGGATGAAGGTTGAGCTTCCTGAACAGCACCCAATATCAAGCCTCCAAACTGGTCTGACAAGAAAAATGCCACCTCTTCTGAGCTCTTCATGACACATGACTTCATTGCCAGGACCTTAACTTTTTTTTTGGTCTTTGCTTTTTTTTTTTTTTTTTAATTGAAGTGTAATTGACCTACAACACTACGCTAGTTCCAGGTGTATTAGAAAATGATCACCCAGGACCTTAACTTTATCACAATGACTGGTCCCACGAGCATTGAAGCTATCTCTGTGTCATGTACTCAGCCAAGTGGCCATGACCTCTTCTGCCACCACTGAAGAGAAAGCGAGCTCCCCTCTTCCCCTTTCACATCTCGAGCTCCTGAGTCTGCCTCTGTACGGGTTTGCCTGGGTGGCAGAGTCCAGGTCATATGCCTTTCCTTGAGCTGCAAGAGAAACTGGGCAAGCAGGTATCTAGTTTTTTTTCTCTCATGTTTCTTGCCTAACTTGGACTCATAATGATGAACTCACCAAACACAGAATGAAGTTCAGGCAGGGGTAGCTGAATGAAAGAAAAATGTTTTGTATGAGTCACGTTGTTATGAGTTCTTACTTTAACTGATATTTTCAGATAACTGACCAAATTTCTGTCTTGATCATGTTAGAGAAATTGGCTTCAATTCTTTTGGCTCATGTGGCTTGGACAAGTTACATTCTTTCTTACCTGCCTTGCCACAAATAAGGTGAAAAATGCTTTGGGAACAGTAAAGAACATATAAGCTGTAATTATTCAACCCCTCAACCAATTTCTTTATATCTCTTTTGCAGTCTAAACCCCATCTGACACTGTATCTTGAGGATTACCTTGCACCTCCTAATAAGCAGTCCAGCAACTTCAGGCTTGACCCTTTGGTAGCATCTGACACCTCTCCCATCCCCACCAACCTAGTCCCATCCCCACACATACTTCTAGTCACCTTCCAATCCAGATATATTCTTCCCCCGCTGTTGTTTTCCAGGGTTCCATTTCCAGAGCCCTATTCAGGCCCTACTCAGAATAAAGTCGGCTTCTAAGAGGCTTCACCATTAGGACCCTGGCTCTCCATCCACAATTATTTTGTAGTTTCAACAGATATCCCCAACTTCCTCTATTCAAACCAATTACTTGTGGTCTCCCAAACATGCCCATCCCCAGGCTTTGCTCACATTGTGTCCTATTCCTGGAGTGTCTTCCCCCATCTCCCTCTCTCTAGACATTCTCCGCTCTTTTATTTCTAAACCTCAGTTTTATCTATACTAATTTCTCCTTTTATATTCTGTTTTATTTGAATCTTCCCTCTTTTTTCTTGGCAGTCTTGGCAGATGTCTATCTTATCCAACCTTTTTAAAGAACTGTCTTTTGGTAATGTTATTTTTCAATTTTTTTTAAATAATACCTTAATTATTTACTTCTTTTTGTTAATTTGGGTTTGCTCTGGGGGGGTTTTCCCCAACTTTTTTATTTGAGTGCCTAGCTTATTTATTTTAAAACTTTCCTGGGCTTCCTTGGTGGCGCAGTGGTTAGAGTCCGCCTGCCAATGCAGGGGACATGGGTTCATGCCCCGGTCCGGGAAGATCCCACATGCCGCGGAGCGGCTGGGCCCGTGAGCCATGGCCGCTGAGCCTACACATCCGGAGCCTGTGCTTCGCAGCAGGAGAGGCCACAACAGTGAGAGGCCCGTGTACCACAAAAAAAAAAAAAAAACTTTCCTTGTTTCCTGATAATTGTATTTAAAAACTATAAAATTACCTCGAAGTACTGTTTTAGCCACATCTCCATATTTTTCACGTGTAATGTTTATCTGCATTTTAATTCAGTGCTAAGTATTTCTTTTCTCCATTCTCGAAGGTTTTTTTATATGCCACCTCCTTTCTAATACCTCCCGCATCACACATCCAGAGTCTGTTTTGCCTCTACTCTCCTTGACTTTGAGAACATTTTCCCCTCTCAGTACCCGTCTTATAATCTACCTTATTAGTTTTCTGTGTGGTGTTTTAATCCCTGCAGTGAACAGCCTGTCCCTTGGCAGTCTCTAAGGACTCTGTATTGTTCATCTCTTCTGGCTCCAGCCCCCGGTACAGGGCAACAATAGTACGTGCTCACTATTATCAAATTGTCTGGAACAAAGGTTTTTATTTTAGGTTCCTATGTACTGAATGATCAATCAGTAACTCTCAATCCACAAGCACTTGCTAAGCATATTTTGTTTACAAGTTACTGTGCCCAGTCCTGTAGTTGTGTCTAAAGAAACTTAAACTGTTGAGGTCCCATCTAAGATGTGGCCAAGTTGGAAAGAAGAACGAGGTTGCTAGACCTCTAGAAATAGAACTCTCTAGTGAGAGCATCTGGGTCTTATGGATAGGGAAAGCCAAACTGAAGCTGCCAGAATGTGATTAAATGGCTAAAGAGGAATTGACCTGAACCTCTTATTAAGAACTAACAGCAGAATTTGGCCGGGGGGGGGGGGGGATGGAAAAAAACTAGGTCAACATTGAAAGAGTAGAAAATACGGGCATAGACATGGTAGGAAATACCCCACCCCCCATGGGGTATTATCAGTGGGGATAAATGGACTGTGATGATGGTCACTGAATTAAAATGAGTATGTAAAAATTAATTAATACTTTATAAAACATATTTATGGAACATTTACTGTGTGCCCGATACCAAGAGTACTATTTTTTTGTTTTTTGTTTGTTTGTTTGTTTGTTTGTTTTTGCAGTACGCGGGCCTCTCACTGCTGTGGCCTCTCCCGTTGCGGAGCACAGGCTCCGGACGCGCAGGCCCAGTGGCCATGGCTCACGGGCCCAGCCGCTCCGCGGCATGTGGGATCTTCCCGGACCAGGGCACGAACCCGTGTCCCCTGCATCGGCAGGCGGACTCTCAACCACTGCGCCACCAGGGAAGCCCCCAAGAGTCCTATTGATAGAGCAGGGAACATAACAGTTCTCACTCTCATGAAGCTTACATTCTAATGGAGAAAAATAGATTAACAGGTGTGTGTGTGTGTGTGTGTGTGTGTGTGTGTGTGTGTGTGTGTGTGTTTTACAGTGATCTGAGGACAGATAAAGCAGAGTAATGGCGAAGAATATGGCATAGAGTTTGCTGTTTTAGATATGGCAACCAGGGAAAACCTGACCATTTGAGCAGAGGCCTGATGAAGTGAGGGAGTCACCCTTGTTAATACCTGTGGGAAGAGCCTTTTAGACAAAGAGACAGCAAATGCAAAGACACTGAGGCCAGGATCATGATGGAGTCCTTGGGAATAACAAGGAGCTAAAGAACAATGGTATGAAAAATGGTGGTCAGTGTCAGCTCAGGTAGGGCCTCACAGGTCAGAAAGCTGATCCCTTTCCCAGAGAGTTGTCTCCTAGGCCAGCCCCTGTTCACTGGACATTGGGGCTTGGGATATGAGCTCTGTATCCTTAGCCAAATAGTCCTCAAGATGAATCAATTCATTTCTTTCTCCTGAGAATTTGGATATGAAACTATATGAGGTGATAGGAGACCAGACAGGGTTGGGCTGGCCACATTTGGCTCCTGTTTCTGGAACAAGAAAGAGAAGAAGCATGAGGTAGATATGACTGGAGAGAAACAGTTATGAGATACCACCTGCTCTTGAGGAGGAGAGGAGATATGCCAGTTCCTGGTCTCATACCTTCCTGAGGTCAGCCGTGTTTCCTTTTTTCAAATTCCATAAAATATCCATGTCCTCGCTAGTAAATTCACGTATACGTAAGCCAGCTTGAGTGAGCTTCTATTTCTTTTTTTTTTTTAATTTACTTATTTATTTATTTTTGGCTGTGTTGGGTCTTCATTGCTGTGTGCGGGATTTCTCTAGTTGTGGCAAGTGGGGGCTACTCTTCATTGTGGTGCGTGGGCTTCTCATTGTGGTGGCTTCTCTTGTTTTGGAGCACGGGCTCTAGGTGCACGGGCTTCAGTAGTTGTAGCACGCGGGCTTCAGTAGTTGTGGCATGCAGGCTCAGTAGTTGTGGCACGTGGGTGCAGTAGTTATGGCACATGGGCTTAGTTGCTCCGCGGCATGTGGGATCTTCCCCAACCAGGGCTCAAACCTGTGTCCCCTGTACTGGAAGGTGGATTCTTAACCACTGTGCCACCAGGGAAGCCCAGTGAGCTCCTATTTCTTTCAACCTAATAATTGCTAACGCAGACACCATTCTATGCCACATGACAGGTATGGAAAAGGGGCTGTTGACATTGAGGAGGGCAAGGTCATTGGGTCTGGGCTGGTGAAGGAAGACCTCAGAAGGAGCTCATGGGCTTCAAAAAAATGAAATATTAGGACTTCCCTGGTGGTCCAGTGGTTAAGACTCTACGCTCCCCATGCAAGGGGCCCTGGTTCGATCCCTGGTCAGGGAACCAGATCCCGCATGCCGCCAATAAGAGCCAGCACAGCCAAATAAACAAATAAATAAATAAATGAAAAAGAAATATTATAGGCACCTATGGAAGTATTTTCAGTGTTCATAATGCTTACTTCACAACCGATTGTTACGCTTTTTATAAAGATTGAGGTGTAATGCACGTATAATAAAATTCATCTTTGTAAAGTATACAGTTTGATGCGTTTTAACTAACATATGCAGTTTTGTAACATCCACCACAATCAAGCTACAGAACATTTATGTCACCTAAAAGAGTTTTCTTGTACCCCTGTAATCAATCCCCTCCCCTCCCCTTCAGCCCCTGACAACTACAGTCTGTTTTCTGTCCCTATAGTTTTGCTATTTTTAAGAATGTCATATAAATGAAATATTACAGCATATAATCTTTTATGTTTTACTTCTTTCACTTAACATAATACATTTGGGATTAATCCATGTTGTTGCATGGATCAGCAGTTCCTTTTCTGTCATCTTATTTTTATCCTATCATATAGACACATCATTTGATGTGCATTTATCCATTTACCACTTGATGTGCATTTTGGCTTTTTCCCATTTTTCTATTATTATGAATAAAACTATTAAGAATATTCACAAAATATAAGGTCTTTGTGTAGGCATTTGCTTTTTTTTTAGGAGGGTAAATCCTTAGGAACGGGACTGCTGGATCATATGTATGTATATGCATAATTTGATAAGAAACTGCCTATAGTAGAGTTCTCCAGAGAAATAGAACCAACAGGATATGTATATATAGAGAGTGACAGAGATTTATTTTAAGGACTTGGTTCATGTGATTAGGGAGTCTTAATAAGTCTAAAATTTGCAGGATAGGCAAGCAGTCTGGAGATCTGGGGAAGAGCTGCAGTTTGAGTTGAAAGGCAGTAAGTTTGCTGATGGGGAGGTTGGTTTTTGTTCTGTTAAGGCCTTCAGCTGGTTGGAAGAGGCTCACCCATGTTATGGAGGGTGATCTGTTTTACTTCAAGTCCACTCATTTAAGTGTTAATCTCACCCAGAAAACATCTTTACAGAAACATTGAGAATAATGTTTGACCATATATCTGGATACTGTGGCCCATCCAGTTTGACACCTAAAATTAACCATCACACTGCCAAACTGTTTTACCAAAATGGCTGTTTCACCATTGTGATTTTTCCATCAGCAACATATGAGAGTTTCAGTTGCTCTGCATCCTTGTCAACACTTGGAATTTCCAGTTTTTTAAAAATTTTTAGTCACTCTAATTGGGTTATAGAGCTAATTCATTGCATTTCCTTAATGACTGACTAATTAGTTTGAATATCTTTTCATGTGCTTATTAGCCATTTATATGTTGTCTCTAGGAAAGTGTCTGTTCAAATGTTTTGCTTATAGTTTTAGTGGATTGTCTTATTATTGAGCTGTAAGAGTTGTTTTTATTCTAGGTACAAATCCTTTAGCACATTTGTTTTGCAAATATTCTCTCCCAGTCTATGACTTGTCCTATTGTCTTAACAGTGTCTTTCAAAGGACAGAATTTTTTAATTTTGATGAAGCTCAAATTATCAAATTTTTCTTTTATACTTTGTGCTTTTGGTGTGTCCTGTTTAAGAAATCTTCTCTTAGCCCTAGATCACAAAGATTTTCTCCTATGTTTTCTTCTAGAAGTTTTATAGCTCTAGCTCTTATATTTAGGTCTCCAATCTTTTTCAAGTTATTTTTTTTTATATAGTGAGACTTAAGGATTGAGGTTCTTTTTTTCATATATGACTATGCAGTTCTTCCGGTGCCATTTTTAGAATAGACTATTTGTTCCCCATTGAATCATCTTAGAACTTTTGTCAAAGGTCAACTTACTATATAGGGTGGATCTATTTCTGGACTCTGTTTTGTTCCATTGATCTATATGTCTGTCCTTATGTCAGTACCACATTGTCTTCATTACTGTAGCGTTATATTAAAATATAATATGTTTTATTATAATTTATCAAGAACAGTTGACAATATGGGGGTTAATCCATGAATAACTTATAGTCAGCCCTCCAGATCCACTGTTCCTCTGAATCCACAGATTCAGCCAACCATGGACCATATAGTACTGTAGTATTTACTATAGAAAAATATCTGCAAATAAGTGGACCTGAGCAATTCAAACTTGTGTTGTTCAAGGGTCAACTATAGTGTGAATCCTCCAACTTTGCATTTCCATATATATTTTAGAATCAGGTCCTTGGCATTTCCATACAACTTTTAGGAACCACTTGTCAATTTCTACAGAAAAGTCTGCTGGGATTTTGATTGGGATTATGTTGAAGCAATAGATTATTTGAGGGATAATGACATCTCATTTCAATATTGACATATTGAGTCTTCTAACCCATGAACATGGTATATCTATCCATTTATTAAATTCTTCCTTAATTTTTCTAACAACAACAGCAACAAAAAAGTAAAAACCTACAAAACTATAGACAAATATGCTTCATGAACAGATGTAAAAATACTTAACAAAATATTATCAAATCAAATCTAGCAATATGAAAGAAGACTAATATGTCATGACCAAGTGGGGTTTATCCCAGGAACACAAGGCAATGTGTTCAGTTAGGATTAGGGTTAGGGTTAGGGTTAAGGTTAGGGTTAGGGTTAGGGTTAGGCAATGCACAATGTTTTTTTGATTTTCAATGAACATATTTTGTTAAATTTATCCCTATATCATGTGTTTGATATTTCCTTTTAATTTCAGCTTCCATTTGTTCATTGCTGACATGTAAAAATGCAGTTGATTTTTGTATATTGGCCTTGTGTCTTATGACCTTGCCAAACTCAGTTATTAGTTTTATAACTTTGATAGGTTCCTTGGGATTTTCTTTATATAGTTGATTATGTCACCTGCGAGTAAAGAAATTTTACTTCTTTATTTCTTTTTCTTGCCTTATTACACTGGCTATGACCATCAATATTGAATAGAAATGGGGAGAGATGTGGTCATTCATCATTAAGTATGATGTTAGCTGTTTGTTTTTTAGATATGACCTTTTCAACTCTCCTTCTATTCCTAGTTTTTATTATGAATGGGAGTTGAATTTTGTGAAATGCTTTTTCTGTGTGCACTGAGATGATTGTATGGCTTTTCTTTGTTAGTCCTTTGGTATGGTGAATTAAATTGATTGATTTGTGAATGGTGGAACAGCCTTGCATTCCTGGGATAAACCCCACTTGGTCATGACATATTAGTCTTCTTTCATATTGCTACGTTTGATTTGATAATATTTTGTTAAGTATTTTTACATCTGTTCATGAAGCATATTTCTCTGTAGTTTTGTAGGTTTTTACTTTTTTGTTGTTGTTTTTGGTGATGGTGATATCTCTGTCTCATTTGATATCAGGATAACGCTGGCTTCATATGATGAGTTCTCCCCTCTTCTATTTTGTGGAGGAGTTTGTATAAAACAGTATTGCTTCTTTCTTTAAGTGTTTGGTAAAATTAACCAGTGAAACCACTTGGGTCTAGAGTTTTATTTATAGGGAAGTTTATGACTGTGGCTTCAATTTCTTTAATAGACAGAGGGATGCTCAGGTTATCTATTTCTTCTTCTGTAAAGTTTGGCAGATTGCATGTCTTCCAAGCAATCTGTTTTATTTATGTTATCAAATTTATTGGCATAGAGTTGGTAACAATATTCCTTTATTATCTTTGTAATATCTGTAGGATTTGTGGTGATGTCTCATGTCATTTCTGATATTGGTAATTTGTGTTTTCTCTTTCTCTTATTCTGATCAGTTTAGCTAGACATTAGTGAATTCTATTGATCTTTTTTTTAAATTGAAGTATAGTTGATTTACAGTACTGTGTTAGTTTCAGGTGTACAGCAAAGTGATTCAGTAATATATATTTTCAGATTCCTTTTTATTATAGGTTATTACAAGATATTGAATATAGTACCCTCTGCTGTACAGTAAATCCTTGTTGTTTATCTATTTTATATATAGTGGTGTGTATGTATTAATCTCATACTCCTAATTTATTCCTTCTCCCCAGCCCTTCTCCTTTGGTAACCATAAGTTTGCTTTCTATGTCTGTGAGTCTGTTTCTGTTTTGTAAATAAATTCATTTGTATTATTTTTTTTAGATTCCATATATAAGTGATATCATATAGTATTTATCTTTCTGTATCTGACTTACGTCACTCTATATGATAATCTCTAGGTCCATTCATGTCGCTGCAAATGGCAATATTTCATTTATGCCCAAGTAATATTCCATTGTATATGTATATATGCCACATCTTCTTAAGCCAATCATCTGTTGATGGGCATTTGGGTTGCTTCCACGTCTTGGTCATTGTAAACAGTACTGCTATGAGCATTGGGGTTCATGTATCTCTTAGGATTAGAGTTTTTGTCTTTTCTAAATGTATGACTAGCGGTGGGATTGCTGGATCATATGGTAGCTCTATTTTTAGTTTTTCAAGGAACCTCCCTACTGTTTTCCACAGTGGCTGCACCAATTTACATTACCACCAACAGTGTAGGAAGGTTTTCTTTCTCCACACCTCCCCAGGATTTATTATTTGTAGACTTTTTGATGATTGCCATTCTGACCCATGTGAGGTGATACCTCATTGTAGTTTTGACTTACATTTCTCTAATAGTTACTGATGTTGAGCATCTTTTCATGTGCCTGTTGGCCATCTGTATGTCTTCTTTGGAGAAAAGTCTATTCATGTCTTCTGCCCATTTTTTGATTGGGTTGTTTGATTTTTTTTCATGCTGAGCTGTATGAGCTGTTTGTATATTTTGGAAATTAAGCCCTTGTTTGTCACATCGTTTGCAAATATTTTCTCCCAGTCTGGAGGTTATCTTTTCATTTTGTCTATGGTTTCCTTTGCTGTGCAAAAGCTTATAAGTTTGATTAGGTCCTGTTTGTTTATTTTTGCTTTTATTTCTTTTTCCTTGGGGGACTGAGCTAAGAAAATATTGCTATGATTTATGTCAGAGAATGTTTTGCTTATGTTCTCTTCTAGGAATTTTATGGTGTCATGTCTTATATTTAGGTCTTTAAATCTAATTTTTGGTGTCATGTCTTATATTTTATGGTGTCATGTCTTATATTTAGGTCTTTAAACCATTTTGAGTTTATTTTTGTATATGGTGTGAGGGAGTGTTCTAACTTCATTGATTTACATGAGGCTGTCCAGCTTTCCCAGCACCACTTGCTAAAGAGACTATCTTTTCTCCATTGTATACTCTTGTCTCCTTTGTTGAAGGTTAATTGACTGTAGATGTCTGGATTTGTTTCTGGGCTCTCTATTCTGTTCCACTGAGATATATGTCCGTTTTTGTGCCAGTACCACACTCTTTTGATTACTGTAGCTTTGTAGTATTGTTTGAAGTCTGGGAGGGCTATGCCTCCAGTTTTGTTCTTTTCCCACAGGATTGCTTTGGCAATTCTGAGTCTTTTGTGCTTCCATGTAAATTTTAGGATTATTTGTTCTAGTTCTCTGAAAAATGTCATGGGTAATTTGATAGGGATTGCATTTAATCTGTAGATTGCTTGGGGTAATATGGCCACTTTAACAATATTAATTATTCCAGTCCAAGAGCATGGGATATCTTTCCATTTCTTTGAATCATCTTCAGTTTCCTTTATCAGTGTCTTATATTTCTCAGCATATAGGTCTTTCACCTCCTTGGTTAGGTTTATTACTACATTTTTTTTTTTGAAGTGATTTTAAACAAGATTGTTTTTTTACTTTCTCATTCTGATATTTCATTGTTAGTGCTAAGAAATGCAACAGATTTATGTATGTTAATCTTATATCCTGCTACCTTGCTGAATTCATTTATTAGTTCTAATAGTTTTTGTGTGGAGTCTTTAGGGTTTTCTATATAGAGTATCATGTTATCTGCATATAATCATAATTTTACCTATTTTTTCCTAATTTGGACACCTTTTATTTCCTTTTCACGTCTGATTGCTGTGGCTAGGACTTCCAATACTATGTTAAATAGAAGTGGTGAGAGTGGGCATCCTTGTCTTGTTCCAGAATTTAATGGGAAGGCTTTCAGCTTTTCACCATTGAGTATTGGCTGTGGGTGAGACTTTTTATCATGAATGGATGTTGAATTTTATCAAATGCTTTTTCTGCATCTATTGAGATGATCATATGGTTTTTGTCTTTTCTTTTGTTGATGTGGTATATCACATTGATTAATTTGCATTGAACCATCCTTGCAACCCTGGAATGAATCCAACTTGATCATGGTGTATGATCCTTTTTATGAGCTGTTGGATTCGGTTTGCTAATATTTTGTTGAGGATTTTTGCATCTATATTCATCAAAGATATTGGCCTGTAATTTTCTTTTTTGATGGTGTCTTTGTCTGGTTTTGGTATGAGGGTGATGGTGGCTTCATAGAATGACTTTTACAGTGTTCCCTCCACTTCAGTCTTTTGGAAGAGTTTGAGAAGGATTGTATAAGTTCTTCTTTGTATGTTTGGTAGAATTCCCCAGTGAAGCCATCCAGTCCTGGATTTTTGTTTGCAGGGAGGTTTTTTAAAATTATGATTACAGATTCTATTTCACTTTTACTCATTGGTCTATTCAAATTATTTGTTTCTTCTTGACTCAGTTTTGGCAGGCTGTATGTCTCTAGAAACTTGTACATTTTTTTCTAGGTTGTCCAATTTGTTGGCATATAACTGTTAATAGTATTTTCTTATGATTTTTTGTTTCTGTGGCATTGGTTCTTATTCTGTTGATCTTTTTAAAGAACCAACTTTTGGTTTAATTGATTTTCTCTATTCTGTTAGGCTTGAAGATACTGTTTCCTCAACTCAAAATCTATGCCCTAATATGATCAGCATAAAATCTCATTTTCCCGAAAAGATTCTGAAGGATTTTTTTTTCATCCGTCAGACACTCTACACCAAATCCTGGTTAAAAGCCGCATATCTTCCATGTATATCTAGAATCCAAGATAAGTTGATGCAGCTTTTCTTGAAGCAGAATGGTGAAGTGGTTAAAAAAAACCCACACAATTTCTGGAATCATGTACTGGATCCACCGGTTACTAGCTATATAGCATTGGGGAAGTTACTTCCTCTTGCTGAGAAATAAGGATAGTAATACTTGTTTCAATGGTTGTTATATAATATATGTAAAATATTCAGCATAGAACCTGGAATTTGGTAAGGAAGCAATAAATGTTGACTCTTCATAATATTATATACATTAAATACTTTTCAATTTTCCAAGTATAAACTTATATTTTTAATGTAATTTGCAAGCTTTTGCAAATTATATAGTTCCCAGCAATCCTAGACTTCCCTCAAAGGGTGCTGTGCCTCATTTGAGGATTACTGTTGTAAGCTTTCCCAATTTCCTTTATTTCCCAAGTGTGAGGGCTCACACTAAGTTTTATGATTTCCCAATCAAAAATATGATATTCTAAAATTGTAGTTTTCTAGTAATTTTAAAGCAATTTTTTGTTTACATATGGCATCTAGGACATGTTTGTCTCTGTGTGCTTGTATAATGGTTTAAAAAGTTGTACATATACATACTGTGCAAAATAGACTGGTATCAAAACTGAATAAATTTTGTTATCATTAATATTTTCTGTTCTTTTTCTTCCCTTTATAATTTATTTGTTGAAAAAACAAACAGGTCGATTTTCCTGTAGGCTGTCCCAGAGTCTGGATTTTATTGACCATCCCCTGTGGTGTCATTTAACGTCCTCTCTGGTCTTCACATTTTATATAAATTGGTAGTCAGATCTAGAGGCTTCGTCAGATTCAGTTTTGATTTTTTTTGCAAGACCATTTCATAAATGTTTTTTCTAAATCTATTGATTTATTGGACATTACAAAATGATGACATTCTAATTTTATCATTTCCTCATTTATTAGATGGATGTCTTCTATAAAGAGAAATTTCCCCTTGTCATCTATCTGGTTGCTTTGAAGTACAGTTCACACTGGCAAGGCAGGCTAATTGCTTTGTTCTTTTTCTTTGTTTACTAGTTTTCAAAATAAAGTGTTGGTTTTCTCACACCCTCCAGAGGTAACCAGTGAAGAGAAGTTTATATTGTTATTGTTGACTTTAGTGCCCTGAATTTAAACACATTTGATGTGTTTTGATCCATTACAGTTTGGCCAGTAGGAACCTGTTAAAGTTGGCTCCTGAATCCTTTGGACATTATCCTAGTAGTCTTTGATAGCTCCCTTGCTTCTTGTGTGATAAGATATTCCAGGTTCGTCTCTTACATTTCCTGCTCCATACCTGGACTCAACCATTTCTCTTATGAACCCTGATTCCTTTTAGTGAGAAATGGTAAAGACCACAGTCCACTGGGGCTACTCATTGCGACTGGGTTGCTCATCACTTCTAGGCCAGGTTAATTGGAAGAGTTGGGAAATGCATATTTTTTTACAGTACAAAATACATCATGAGTTCATGCTGATCCTTCCCATTCAAATTTAACACTACAGGATTATAACTACCTTTTAAAAGAGAAAAATTTGCATAGGAACATGTAGCTTCTATGAGCTTTGGACCTCAGCTAACAATAGATGAAAATAAGAGCAGGAGTCCCCAAGCCCCAGGCCGCGGACTGGTACTGGTCCACGGCTTGTCAGGAGCCAGGCTGCACAGCAGGAGGTGAGTGGTGAGCAAACGAGCGAAGCTTCATCTGCCGCCCGCTCTCCATTGCTCCCCATCGCTTGCATTACTGCCTGAATCATTCCCTACCCCCTCCACCCCCCCACCCCCATCTGTGGAAAAATTGTCTTCCATGAAACTGGTCCCTGGTGCCAGAAAGGTTGGGGACCACTGTCATAGAGCCATTACCAAACATTGCTGACTTCCTGACAAGCTATAATTGAATTAAGATTTTCTAGTTTAATTCAAATAAGAAGCAAAATAAATATACTGGATATACATACAATGGTGAGAGTGTGCAGTCATCTCTGTCACTGATAGGAACATCTTACTATTCAGTTTTAAATGTTTTACTTGTGTTTTTAAATGCAATGAATATTTTTTTACATAAATTGATCATGTTATGTGCAATGCCTATTAAGTGATTCACAGACGGTGAAAATTTGAGAAACCATATTTTATAGTTTGTTGTTTTCTTTTACAGTCTTAACGCTTTCCCCATATCCCTTAATGAGTTAGGGCAGTGTCCTTAATTTAGCCTATAGATTGGCAAATGAAAAAGGACAGTATAGCTCTTACTTGTATTTTTTTATGGCATCACTAAAGAGTTGAACTTCTTGTGTTCACATAATTTACCATGGGTGGGTAAGAAAAAACCCCCACAAACTAGTCATAGTGCAGGTGTTCTTTGTTTTTCACATACCATCTATGATATAGATACGAAAATGTGATATTTAAAATATGTGGGGAGTGGATTCTTTTTTATTCTGAAACAACACAGAAAAAAGTACATAAATCATATATGATTGTTTAACAAATAATTGTAAAACAAACGTTTGTGTAACCGGTCGCAACGTTAGAAACTAGAATGTTGCTGGTATTCCAGAAGTCCCCAGTGTACTTCTCCCTCGTCATAAATCTCTCCCGCCCTCCACTAGTAACCACTATCCTAACTTTTGATAATCCTTTCCTTTTCTTTGAAGTTATACCATTATGTAAGCATTCTTAAACAATGTAGTTTAGTTTTTCATATTTTTGAATTTTATGTGAATGGAATCACTGTATGTATTTTTGTTTCTCCATTTGCTTAACATTATGTTTCTAAGTTTTATCCATTTTTTATAGTTCTAATTCGTTCATTGTCATTGATGTACAGAATTCCATTGAATGAACTACAATATAATAAAAAATAAACATTTAGTCTTTGGAAAAAAAAGAATAGATGAATATAATATCATAAAAATGTATTTCAGTTGCAAACTGTCTCTGCAAAGTAGAGGTTTTTTGCATTTATAAGTAATAAAATGATTTAGTGCAAGTGGTGGGAGCAGAAGATTGGATTATCATAGAAATGAAAACCTCTGTAAATTCTACAGTTCTAGCATAGAGCATGGACCTTCCTGTTTGAGAAGCCCTGTCCTAGGCTAAATCTCTACGTTATTCTCTTGTGACTTCGTTAAAGGTTAAACCTTTTATCTTTTTTCTGTTAACCTTCTGAATGGGCCCTGAGGCGTCTGAAGTAAAAGATTTTTCATATCATAGCTTAGACTGACTCCAAGATGGTCTTTTCTTAGTAAACATTTGATGTGACTTTTAATCACTTCAGAATCTTTTGCTGACTAAAAGCTGGGAATTCTTTACACTATTTAAACCCATATGCACGCATACCCACATGCATAACACACACAAACCAACTGTTTCGTTTTTTCTTTTTGCTTGACAGTTTTTCATTTTTTGTTTTTTTTTAACATCTTAATTGGAGTATAATTGCTTTACAATGGTGTGTTAGTTTCTGCTTTATAACAAAGCGAATCAGTTATACATATACATATGTCCCCATATCTCTTCCCTCTTGCGTCTCCCTCCCTCCCTCCCACCCTCCCTATCCCACCCCTCTAGGTGGTCACAAACCACCTAGCTGATCTCCCTGTGCTATACGGCTGCTCCCCACTAGCTATCTATTTTACATTTGGTAGTGTATATATGTCCATGCCACTCTCTCACTTTGTCACAGCTTACCCTTCCCCCTCCCCATATCCTCAAGTCCATGCTCTAGTAGGTCTGTATCTTTATTCCCGTCTTACCCCTAGGTTCTTCATGACATTTTTTTTTCTTAGATTCCATATATATGTGTTACCATACGGTATTTGTTTTTCTCCTTCTGACTTACTTCGCTCTGTATGACAGACTCTAGGTCTATCCACCTCACTCCAAATAACTCAATTTCGTTTCTTTTTATTGCCGAGTAATATTCCATTGTATATATGTGCCACATCTTCTTTATCCATTCATCTGCTGATGGACACTTAGGTTGCTTCCATCTCCTGGCTATTGTAAATAAAGCTGCAGTGAACATTTTGGTACATGACTCTTTATGAATTGTGGTTTTCTCAGGGTATATGCCCAGTAGTGGGATTGCTGGGTCATATGGTAGTTCTATTTTTAGTTTTTTAAGGAACCTCCATACTGTTCTCCATAGTGGCTGTATCAATTTACATTCCCACCAACAGTGCAGGAGTGTTCCCTTTTCTCCACACCCTCTCCTGCATTTATTCTTTCTAGATTTTTTGATGATGGCCATTCTGACCGGTGTGAGATGATACCTCATTGTAGTTTTGATTTGCATTTCTCTACTGATTAATGATGTTGAGCATTCTTTCGTGTGTTTGTTGGCAGTCTGTATATCTTCTTTGGAGAAATGTCTATTTAGGTCTTCTGCCCATTTTTGGATTGGGTTGTTTGTTTTTTTGTTATTGAGCTGCATGAGCTGCTTGTAAATTTTGGAGATTAATCCTTTGTCCATTGATTCATTTAGAAATATTTTCTCCCATTATGAGGGTTGTCTTTTCGTCTTGTTTATGGTTTCCTACTGTGCAAGAGCTTTTAAGTTTCATTAGGTCCCATTTGTTTATTTTTGTTTTTATTTCCATTTCTGTAGGAGGTGGGTCAAAAAGGATCTTGCTGTGATTTATGTCATAGAGTGTTCTGCCTATGTTTTCCTCTAAGAGTTTTATAGTGTCTGGCCTTACATTTAGGTCTTTCATCCATTTTGAGTTTATTTTTGTGGATGGTGTTAGGGAGTGTTCTAATTTCATACTTTTAACATGTACCTGTCCAATTTTCCCAGCACCACCTATTGAAGAGGCTGTCTTTTCTCCACTGTATATTCTTGCCTCCTTATCAAAGATAAGGTGACCGTATGTGCGTGGGTTTATCTCTGGGCTTTCCATACTGTTCCATTGAGGTATATGTCTGTTTTTGTGCCAGTACCATACTGTCTTGATTACTGTAGCTTTGTAGTATAGTCTGAAGTCAGGGAGCCTGATTCCTCCAGCTCCATTTTTCTTTCTCAAGATTGCTTTGGCTATTCAGGGTCTTTTGTGTTTCCATAAAAATTGCAAAATTTTTTGTTCTAGTTCTGTGAAAATGCCAGTGGTAGTTTGATAGGGATTGCATTGAATCTGTAGATTGCTTTGGGTAGCAGAGTCATTTTCACAATGATGATTCTTCCAATCCAAGAACATGGTATATCTCTCCATCTATTTGTATCATCTTTAATTTCTTTCATCAGTGTCTTATAATTTTCTGTATACAGGTCTTTTGTCTCCATAGGTAGGTTTATTCCTAGATATTTTATTCTTTTTGTTGCAATGGTAAATGGGAGTGTTTTCTTAATTTCACTTTCAGATTTTTCATCATTAGTGTATAAGAATGCCAAATATTTCTGTGCGTTAATTTTGTATCCTGCTACTTTACCAAATTCATTGATTAGCTCTAGTAGTTTTCTGGTAGCATCTTTAGGATTCCCTATGTATAGTATCATGTCATCCGCAAACAGTGACAGTTGTACTTCTTTTCCAATTTGGATTCCTTTTATTTCTGTTTCTTCTCTGATTGCTGTGGCTAGAACTTCCAAAACTATGTTGAATAAGAGTGGTGAGAGTGGGCAACCTTGTCTTGTTCCTGATCTTACTGGAAATGGTTTCAGTTTTTCACCATTGAGGACAATGTTGGCTGTGCGTTTGTCATATATGTCCTTTATTATATTGAGGAAAGTTCCCTCTATGCCTACTTTCTGCAGGGTTTTTTATCATAAATTGGTGTTGAATTTTGTCAAAAGCTTTCTCTGCATCTATTGAGATGATCATATGGTTTTTCTCCTTCAATTTGTTAATATGGTGTATCACGTTGATTGATTTGAGTATATTGAAGAATCCTTGCATTCCTGGGATAAACCCCACTTCGTCATAATGTATGATCCTTTTAATATGCTGTTGGATTCTGTTTGCTAGTATTTAGTTGAGGATTTTTGCTTCTGTGTTCATCAGTGATATTGGCCTGTAGTTTTCTTTCTTTGTGACGTCTTTGTCTGGTTTTGTTATCAGGGTGATGGTGGCCTCATAGAATGAGTTTGGAAGTGTTCCTGCCTCTGCTATATTTTGTAAGAGTTTGAGAAGGATAGGTGTTAGCTCTTCTCTAAATGTTGGCAGAATTCGCCTGTGAAGCCATCTGGTCCTGGGCTTTTGTTTGTTGGAAGATTTTTAATCACAGTTTCAATTTCAGTGCTTTTGATTGGTCTGTTCATATTTTCTATTTCTTCCTGGTTCAGTCTCGGCAGGTTGTGCATTTCTAAGAATTTGTCCATTTCTTCCAGGTTGTCCATTTTATTGCCATAGAGTTCCTTGTAGTAATCTCTCATGATCTTTTGTATTTCTGCAGTGTCAGTTGTTACTTCTCCTTTTTCATTTCTAATTCTATTGATTTGAGTCTTCTCCCTTTTTTTCTTGATGAGTCTGGCTAATGGTTTATCAATTTTGTTTATCTTCTCAAAGAACCAGCTTTTAGTTTTATTGATCTTTGCTATCATTTCCTTCATTTCTTTTTCATTTATTTCTGATCTGATCTTTATGATTTCTTTCCTTCTGCTAAATTTGGGGGGGGTTTTGTTCTTCTTTCTCTAATTGCTTTAGGTGCAAGGTGAAGTTGTTTATTTGAGATGTTTCCTGTTCTTAAGGTAGGACTGTATTGCTATACACTTCCCTCTTAGAACTGCTTTTGCTGCATCCCATAGGTTTTGGGTCGTCGTGTCTCCATTGTCATTTGTTTCTAGGTATTTTTTGATTTCCTCTTTGATTTTTTCAGTGATCACTTCGTTATTAAATAGTGTATTGTTTAGCCTCCATGTGTTTGTATTTTTTACAGATCTTTTCCTGTAATTGATATCTAGTCTCATAGTGTTGTGGTCGGAAAAGATACTTGATACAATTTCAATTTTCTTAAATTTACCAAGGCTAGATTTGTGACCCAAGATATGATCTATCCTGGAGAATGTTCCGTGAGCACTTGAGAAAAATGTGTATTGTGTTGTTTTTGGATGGAATGTCGTATAAATATCAATTAAGTCCATCTTGTTTAATGTATCATTTAAAGCTTGTGTTTCCTTATTTATTTTGATTTTGGATGACCTGTCCATTGGTGAAAGTGGGTTGTTAAAGTCCCCTACTATGAACGTGTTACTGTCGATTTCCCCTTTTATGGCTGCTAGTATTTGCCTTATGTATTGAGGTGCTCCTATGGGTGCATAAATATTTACAATTGTTATATCTTCTTCTTGGATCGATCCCTTGATCATTAGTAGTGTCCTTCTTTGTCTGTTGTAATATTCTTTATTTTAAAGTCTATTTTGTCTAATATGAGAATTGCTACTCCAGCTTTCTTCTGATTTCCATTTGCATGGAATATCTTTTTCCATTCCCTCACTTTCAGTCTGTATGTGTCCCTAGGTCTGATGTGGGTCTCTTGTAGACAGCATATATACAGGTCTTGTTTTTGTATCCATTCAGCCAGTCTGGGTCTTTTGGTGGGAGCATTTAATCCATTTACTTTTAAGGTAATTATCGATATATATGTTCCTATTCCCATTTACTGAATTGTTTTGGGTTTGTTATTGTAGGTCTTTTCCTTCTCTTGTGTTTCTTGCCTAGAGAAGTTCCTTTAGCATTTGTTGTAAAGCTGGTTTGGTGGTGCTGAACTCTCTCAGCTTTTGCTTGTCTGCAAAGGTTTTAATTTCTCCATCAAATCTGAATGAGATCCTTGCTGGGTAGAGTAATCTTTGTTGTAGGTTTTTCTCCTTTATCACTTTAAATATGTCCTGCCACTCCCTTCTGGCTTGCAGAGTTTCTGCTGAAAGATCAGCTGTTAACCTTATGGGGATTCCCTTGTGTGTTATTTGTTGTTTTTGCCTTGCTGCTTTTAATATGTTTTCTTTGTATTTAATTTTTTATAGCTTGATTAATATGTGTCTTGGTGTGTTTCTCCTTGGATTTATCCTGTATGGGACTCTCTGTGCTCCTTGGAATTGATTAACGATTTCCTTTTCCATATAAGGAAGTTTTCAACTATAATCTCTTCAAATATTTTCTCAGTCTCTTTTTCTCTTCTTCTTCTGGGACCCCTATAATTCAAATGTTGGTGCATTTAACGTTGTCCCAGAGGTCTCTTAGACTGTCCTCAGTTCTTTTCATTCTTTTTTTCTTTATTCTTCTCTGCAGTAGTTATTTCCACTATTTTATCTTCCAGGTCACTTATCCGTTCTTCTGCCTCAGTTATTCTGCTATTGATCCGTTAGCGTATTTTTAATTTCATTTATTGTGTTGCTCATCATTGCTTGTTTCCTCTTTAGTTCTTCTAGGTCCTTGTTAAATGTTTCTTGCAGTTTCTCTATTCTATTTCCAAGATTTTGTATCATCTTTACTATCATTATTCTGAATTCTTTTTCAGATAGACTGCCTATTTCCTCTTCATTTGTTAGGTCTGGTAGGTTTTTATCTTGCTCCTTCATCTGCTGTGTGTTTTTCTGTCTTTTCATTTTGCTTATCTTACTGTGTTTGGGGTCTCCTTTTCACAGGCTGCAGGTTCGTAGTTCCCATTGTCTTTGGTGTCTGTCCCCAGCGGCTAAGGTTGGTTCAGTGGGTTGTGTAGGTTTCCTGGTGGAGGGGACTAGTGCCTGTGTTCTGGTAGATGAGGCTGGATCTTGTCTTTCTGGTGGGCAGGTCCACATCTGGTGGTGTGGTTTGGGGTGTCTGTAGCCTTATTATGATTTTAGGCAGCCTCTCTGCTAATGGGTGGGGTTGTGTTCCTGTCTTACTAGTTGTTTGGCATAGGGTGTCCAGCACTGTAGCTTGCTGGTCGTTGAGTGAAGCTGGGTCTTGGCTTTGAGATGGAGATCTCTGGGAGATTTTTGCCATTTGATATTACGTGGAGCTGGGAGGTCTCTTGTGGACCAGTGTCCTGAACTTGGCTCTCCCACCTCAGCGGCACAGCCCTGACGCCTGGCTGGGGAACCAAGAGTCTTTCATCCACACGGCTCAGAATAAAAGGGAGAAAAAATAGAAAGAAAGAAAAAAAGAGGATAAAATAAAATAAAGTAAGTTAAAATAAAATAAAGTTATTAAAATAAAAAATGATTATTAAGAAAAAAAATTTTAAGAAGTAAAAAGAAAAAAAAAACCGGACGGTCAGAACCCTAGGGCAAATGGTGAAAGCAAAGCTATATAGACAAGATCTCACACAGAAGCATACACATACACACTCACAAAAAGAGAAAAAGGGGAAAAAATAATCTATCTTGCTCCCAAAATCCACCTCCTCAATTTGGGATGATTCGTTGTCTATTCAGGTATTCCACAGATGCAGGGTACATCAAATTGATTGTGGAGATTTAATCCGCTGCCCCTGAGGCTGCTGGGAGAAATATCCCTTTCTCTTCCTTGTTCGCACAGCTCCAGGTGTTCAGCTTTGGATTTGGACCCGCCTCTGCGTGTAGGTCGCCTGAGGGCGTCTGTTCTTCGTTCGGACAGGACGGGGTTAAAGAAGCAGCTGCTTCGGGGGCTCTGGCTCACTCAGGCCGGGGGGAGGGAGGGGTATGGATGCAGGGCGAGCCTGTGGCAGCAGAGGCTGGCATGACGTTGCACCAGCCTAAGGCTTGCCGTGCGTTCTTCCGGGGGAGTTGTCCCTGGATCCCAGGAACCTGGCAGTGGCGGGCCGCACAGGCTCCCGTGAGGGGAGGTGTGGAGAGTGACCTGTGCTCGCACACAGGCTTCTTGGTGGCGGCAGCAGCAGCCTTAGCGTCCCATGCCCGTCTCTGGGGTCCGCTGTGATAGCAGCGGCTCGCGCCCGTCTCTGGAGCTCCTTTAAGCAGCGTTCTTAATCCCCTCTCCTCGTGCAGCAGGAAACAAAGAGGGAAGAAAAAGTCTCCTGCCTCTTCGGCAGGTCCAGACTTTTCCTCGGACTCCCTCCCGGCTAGCCGTGGTGCGCTAACCCCCTGCAGGCTGTGTTCACGCAGCCAACCCCAGTCCTCTCCCTGCGCTCTGACTGAAGCCCGAGCCTCAGCTCCCAGCCCCGCCGGGGTGAGCAGAGAAGCCTCTCGGCTGGTGAGTGCCGGTCGGCACCGATCCTCTGTGCGGGAATCTCTCCGCTTTGCCCTCCGCACCCCTGTGGCTGCACTATCCTGCGTGGCTCTGAAGCTTTCCCCCTCCGCCACCCGCAGCCTCCGCCCGCGAAGGGGCTTCCTAGTGTGTGGAAACGTTTCCTCCTTCACAGCTCTCTCCCACTGGTGCAGGTCCCGTCTCTATTCTTTTGTCTTTGTTTTTTCTTTTTTCTTTTGCCCTACCCAGGTACGTGGGGGGGGGGGGGGTTCCTGCCTTTGGGGAGGTCTGAGGTCTTCTGCCAGCGTTCAGTAGGTGTTCTATAGGAGCAGTTCCACGTGTATATGTATTTCTGATGTATCTGTGGGGAGGAAGGTGATCTCTGCGTCTTACTCCGCCGCCATCTTCTCCAAACCCCTCAAACCAACTGTTTAATCTCATACACATAGGATTTCCCTGGTGGCGCAGTGGTTAAGAATCCGCCTGCCAGTGCAGCGGACATGAATTCGAGCCTTGCTCTGGGAAGATCCCACATGCCACGGAGCAGCTAAGCCCGAGTGCCACAACTACTGAGCCTGTGCTCTAGAGCCCGTGAGCCACAACTACTGAGCCTGGGCGTCACAGCTACTGAAGCCTGTGCACCTTAGAGCCCGTGCTCTGCAACAAAGAGAAGCCACTGCGATGAGAACCTCACGCACCGCAACGAAGAGTACCTCCCGTTCACCACAACTAGAGAAAGCCAACACCCAACAACAAAGACCCAACGCAGCCAAAAATTAATTAATTAATTATTTTTTTAAAAATCTCATACACATAAATGAAGAGAGTGCCAGAGTCAAGGGCTTTATTATTCACTTTACAAAGTATTCACTTGAGTGTTTGTTCCGTAAAGCTAGATCCCCTAGTGCATTTGAAATATGATTCTCTGTACAAAAATCCGATTTGTACGCAGCTCTTCAGCAGCATCTCTCTTGAGTCAATAAAATTACAGCTCATCAGTTGTGCTGTGTTTTGGAAGAAACAACATCATTTTCAGAGGCTGCTAATGCTGCTCAGTTGTGGATTTTGCAGGAAGGCACTCATGGTGACGTCATGATTTATAAAATATGTGCTGCACTTGGACAATGCAGTTGGCCTGATGTTCCTGAATTTTCTTTCTTTATCTCATGGGTCCTGGCTCTCTTTTTCCTATGTTAAATACCTCTTCTTTAGCTCCGTTTTTAGACCCATTATCCATTTTTCCTAATGTCGTTTCAGCATTCATGTTCATTAATCATGATTTTCTTAATATCATGTCAATATTGAAGATCTTAATACTTTATATCAATTTTGCTCTTGGGTCCACATTAAACAGATAGAACGTGTTATACAAGACAAACACAGCTTCTCTGCATGAGAAATTCTCCATATTAGAACCATCTCTTAGCCTGGGCCTGCTGCTTCAGAGTATTGAAACGTACTTTACCCATTTTATTTACTTGGGCCAACGGTTTATCACTAAAGCAGCCCACAAACATTTATTGAGTAATTTTCTCATATAGAGTATGACCTAAAGATGCAACTCATGATTAATTCATATGGTGAAGCTGAAAACTGCTGCTGGTGTCACCTTCTAAAATTAAACTCGTGGTTATAATTAAGAGCTAAAGCCTTGGGGCATTCAGTATTACTGCTGACTTGATTGTTAACAGGGAGAGCTCCAGGAAGTATCTTTCAACTCCTGTTCCTCTAAGCCAGCTTGGATAAGGTGTGGTAGCATTAGAGAAACTTGTATTTGAAGTTGTTCTGAAGGACATGGTAGCAAGTGCCTCGGTGGATTGAATGCGGATGGAGAGGAAACTTTGATCATTTGAGAGATAGTATACCAGCAAGTCCTCTTATCCTGCAGGTTGTCAGAGGAAATAACATTTACCTGACCAGAAGGTCAGCAAGGAGAGTAAATGCTGAGAGGACTGGGGTCTCCCACTTTGCGCTCTAAGTTACCAGCTCAGATGGCAAGAGTCTGAAGTGGCGTGCTTTGCGTGAGAGTCTCAGCCTTCTGGCTCCACTGTGTTTTTTCACATATCTAAAATGTTCAAGGTGCTATCTTGCCTTCAGGTTTTGCATGGCCATATGTCACTAAGCTTGACTTACTTGTCGGGCTAGGTCCCAGCAGGAAACAATCAAGTAATTTATTGAAGGGACTATTTAAAACCTTATGTTCAGGATTAAGGAAAACGAGATCGTGAAACATTCTGGGGCTTGCAACAGCAGGGAGCCGTTACCCCTTCACCACCCTCTAGGCCTGAAGGGGCCAGGAGAAGGAGGATTACCAAACCCTGGAGAAAGTAGCTGGAGCTGTAAGTGAGGGCAGCCTGGCAGGAGCTGTGACCTCTGGGAGAGGTGACTTAGCAGAGAGGGAGCTATAGGAACAGACACCCAGAACTCACTTTCCTTCCTCTGTCCTATCCTGCCTATACCTCCCATTGGTTGAATCTAACCTGAAGCCAGAGGATAAGGAAGCCCATTGAGGCAGGTCAGCTTTGGAACACAGAGCAGATAGAGAGTAGATCCAGAGAGGCCATTGGGAGAGTATCCAACAACATCTATTTCTTAGAATGTATACAAATGTAGATTGTCTTATTCAGAAAAATGACAAATATGAACAAGAAATTCAGATGTCTGATTTCAGATCACTCTGTGGGTTGGAAGTGAGAACTCCAGTAATAGTTGGGCTAAAAGTAGTAGTTATCAGCATTCTCATCTTAATATTTATTAGGAGCTTACTTTGTGCCAGGTAGTGTTCTAAATACTTCATCTATATTAACTCGTTTAATCTTCAAAACAATCCTATGAGATACGTACTGTAATTGGCCCCATATTACTATTGAGAGAGCTGAAGCATAGGGAGCTTAAGGTATCTGCCCAGTCTCAGAGCTAGGAAGTGGAGAGCTGCACTCCTGCCCTGCACTGCCTCTTATTCATTAAAGCCAAAGTATGTAGAATACATCTGATGGGGGAAGGGGGCTGCAGTGTTCAGTAATGATTACTATTTGCTTCCAGTTGGTAATTGGAAGAGATTTTATATGTTAGAATTCTCTTCCCACACTTGAGAATTTTAGGTCTATAAGGGCAAAATTCATTTGTTTGTGGGTCAGTAGCTGTGACCGCCACCTAGAACAATTTAGTGATGGATTTTCTCTCTCCCCCCTTTATGTTATTTTTCTTTCCTCTGTTATCCAGACAGAAGGTACTCTTTTTGAGCCTCAGAAGGACAGTACCAACAGAATAGCATCTACCGAGTGCCAGGCACTGGCCAGAGAACTTGAGAAGGATAAATTATTTGATCATCATAATATCCGTGCAAGGCAGCTGTTAAACTCCCTATTTTACAGGTGAGAAGACTGAGTCCTGGGGACATGGTTTCTTGCCCAAGGTCACACAGTTAGGAAGTGAAAGTCCAGGTCTCACTTGCTCTAGTTCCATCTTTTCCACTATACTGTCTCTCAGAGACTAAGTCACTTGCCCCAGGCCAAGGCCATCAAGGCTGATGAATAAGCTTTCATGTGACCAAAGCCCCTGAGTACTTTTCCACCTGAACACCTGTGTTTATTTATGGGTCATTCCCAAGAAGAGAAACTGAGGAGAGGCCTGAGATTTAGGAGAAAATGAGGATGGCTGTGGGGTCATGGAGAGAGAAGAGCGCTTCTAGAAAGAGAGCATGGTCACCTGTGCCAAAGGCAACAGACAGATAAGTTAAGGACAAGTGTCCCTTGGATTTGGACATGTGGAGAGCATTGGCAACTTCAGCAAGAGCAGTGTTAGGAGACAGATCCAATTAGAGTGAGAACTGAAGAGGAAATGGGAGGGCCAGGAAGTGGAGGCAGCACGTCTGGACTTTTCCTTGGAGAAATGTGGCTGGGAGAGATGAAGAAATTGAGTGGTAGCCAGGAGAGTGGGATGGTTTTTGAGAGATAGGAGATGATATCAATAGAATATGTTTGAAACCGATGAGCAGGATCCACAGACCGTGAGAGGATAATAATGTAGCAGAGAGGGAGAACAACTGAGGATCAAAATGGACCTTTTTAACTTAATTCTACATGACCTGGCCCCTGTCCACATCCCTGGCCCCATCTCCTTGGTTATTAGGCCCAGCCACTCTCACTTTCTTTCTGTTTCTCCATGCTAAACTCAGTCCTGCCTTAGTACCTTGGCACTTGTGGTTCCCTCTCCCTGGTACGCTCTGCTCCCAGATCTTTGTATGTCTGGCTCCTCCTTGACATAGAGGTCTCAGCTAAAATGCCATATCCTCAGAAAGGACTCCCCTGGCCACTCATCTAAAGTGGCCCCCTGCACCTCTCTCCAGTCACTCCATCATAACCCTGTGTTACCTCCTTTGTAGCACATTTCCTCTTCAAGTCTGCTCAGAAGTCATCATCTTAGTGGTGCCTACCCTGACTGCCCCAATTAGAATTGTGACCCACTGCCCCGCCACATACACGCTTCTAATTACCTTTATCCTGTTCCCTCTCTCTCTCTCTCTCTCTCTTTTTTTTTAAGAATTTTTTTTTTTTTTGCTACACGGGCCTCTCACTGCTGCGGCCTCTCCCGCTGCGGAGCACAGGCTCCGGATGCGCAGGCTCAGCAGCCACGGTTCACGGGCCTAGCCGCTCCGCGGCATGTGGGATCTTCCCGGACCGGGGCACGAACCCGTGTCCCCCGCATCGGCAGGCGGACTCTCAACCACTGGGCCACCAGGGAAGGCCTAATATTTTTAAAATAATTAATACTTTGGCTGCGTTGGGTCTTCGCTGCTGCACACAGGCTTTCTCTAGTTGCGGCGAGCGGGGGCTACTCTTTCGATGCGGTGCACGGGCTTCTCATTGCGGTGGCTTCACTAGTTGTGGAGCACAGGCTCTAGGCGTGCAGGCTTCAGTAGTTGTGCCTCGCGGGCTCTAGAGCACAGGCTCAGTAGTTGTGGCGCACGGGCTTAGTTGTTCCGCAGCGTGTAGGATCTTCCCGGACCAGGGATCGGACCCATGTCTCCTGCACTGGCAGGTGGATTCTTAACCGCTGCGCCACCAGGGAAGTCCCTCTCTCTCTTTTTAACATAGCGTATATCACCTTTTAACACAGTGCATAAATTACCTACTTATTATGATCTGTTTTTCTTTCTCTCCCCTGGTAGAGTGTGATCTCCATGAGGGTGGGAAGCTATGTCTGTTTTGTTCAGTGATGCATCTCTAGTGGCAGAGCACTGCCTGGCCAGGAGTAGGACCTCCCTAATATGTTCACTTGAATTAACTTTCCACTCTCTGAAATTACTTTGATCAGTTGTTGGCTTGCTTGTTAACTCTTTGTCCCCCAACTAGAATGCAAGCAGGGACCTTGTCAGTCTTATTTGTTGCTGTAACCCCAGCACTAAAACTGTGCCAGTATATAGCAGATGTTCAATAAATATTTGTTGAGTGATAGATGGTTACATTCCCTAACTTGATTGAATTCCCAGACTTGAGACTTGATTTGCCTTGAGCACAACTGAACTAAGACTCTCAACCTGTACTCTCAGACCTTTGCCATGCTTTGTCCCTCTGGAAATTTCTGGAACTTCAACATCTGCAGTAACACAAAATATGAATTCTGGCTCCATTTAATGCAACTTGTTGTCATCATTATATGGATGATATTATATCTGTTTTTACTTCTTAATACATACATATGCTGAATAAATATTACTCAAAAAGTAAGATTAATCATGAACTATTAGCACTAAAATGATTCTTAGAGGTTATCTAAACCTGTATCATGTACCATGATTAATATCAGGAATTGGGTTAACATTAACATCAGCTATCTAATTATAATGTGTAGTAAAAAATTCAACTAAGAACTAAATATCCTAAATATTAGCTAAATAACCTTGTCATTAACCAAATATTTGACACTGACATTGAACAAGTGGAGGAGAGGAATCCTGAACATATAATGGATATATTTAACAGTTATAATTCATTTCAATTCAGACGTTAGCTGTAACTTTTCCATTTATGCTCCACTTATTATAGGAGCTGCATATTCTAAAGATACCTTTTGCATAGTTTTATATAAGCAACCTTATGTGATTAATTTTTGAACTTGTCATCCTGTAAAAAAGCTATAAAGAAATTATTGAAAGTCTAAGAAATGTAATTGAGTTAACATAGGTAGAGATTAGCACAGGAAGTTTTACAGCCCTGTAAAAATACCTTCAAAGCAGAAGGCCACATTAGGCATTCTTTCTTTTATAATTGACTTTTATTCCAGAACTATGCTAAGAACTCACAGGTATAGAGATTTAATGGAAACTTATTTGCAAAAACATGAGCTATAGGCAGACAAAGACAAACTGGTTATATGTCATTGTTCTGCATTTCCAGGAATTTTAAGTAAAGCTACTTAGAAGTTCCCTGTATAGTATAATAAGATTTTAGAACATGTCACTATACCCGTTATTTTTCATTGTCTGCTTAAGAAGCTCCTCTGGTTAATAAGCTTTCTGTCGGAGGACCCAGATCATCTAAGAAGCTAATAGGTATCCTTTGGAAAAGTTGATACGGCGCTCAGTTGGCTCTGTCCAGCTCTGTCTGAATGTTTCTTCCTGGGATTATCTGCACAGGAAGGGGGTTAGCAAAGAGCTCTGTAGCCAGACTTAGAATGACCCTGATTCCTTTGCAGGGTGGGCAGAGAGGGACTTATTTCTTCTCTCAGTGAATTAGTTTTCTGTTTCTGCATACTGAGTATTACAAACTTGGCAGCTTAAAACAACACACGTTTCTTATCTCATGGTTTCCATGGATCAAGAGTCTGGGCAAAGCTTTGCTCGGTCCTCTGTTCAGAGACTCACAAGACTGCACTCAAGGTGTCCACAAGGCTATGTTCTCATCTGGAGGCTTGACCAGGGAAGAATCCACTTCCACGCTCACTCAGGTCATTGGTAGAATTTATTTCCTTGAGGCTGTAAGCCTGAGGGCCTAGCCTTTACTAGCTTTGAACGGTAGTCCACCCACAGCTCTTTGCCATGTGGACTTCTCAACATGGGAACTGACTTCATCAGGCCAACAAGGAGAATCTCTCACTATATATTAGTCGTGGGAGTGACATCCTGTCGCCCTTGCTATGTTCTGTTGGTTAGGAGCAAGTCTACAGGTCATGCCTGCCCTCAAGGGGAGGGGATCACACAAAGGCATGAACAGGAGGAAGTAGCATCATTGGGGTCGCTTTAGGGTCAGGTACCTCATTCCCACACTGATGCTTTTGCCTTTTAGCCATCACATCATACATAGCTTTTGCTAAAATGAGTGGTAACATAAAATGGAGGAATTTGGACCTTATTTTCTTCTAGTTGGGAGCCTAATTCAAGTTCTTTTCTCAAGCTTCTTTCTGTGTTGTGGGATCTCTCTTGGTTACTTTGGGGGTGAGAGAGAGTCATTGAGGATAATGGAAGGAAATCAAAGATCTTGCTTTTGAGGAAGGAGCAGGTTGGCTCCAGGGTTTTGGAGTCGCCGTCATCTGTGTTTCATGTGGCATTAACACAGCTTCCACCTGATTTCTCATTATGTCACTGGGGAAAGTCCTTTGCGTTATAACAATGCATTGACACCGATGGCACACATGCTGTCAAAGGAGTTCTGCAGTTAGGCTGGGAGCTGGTCCAGATGAACTCAGCGAGCATGTCCCACCCACAAATATTTTGTATTTGCTATAAAATTAGAAAGTTTGCCCTCCCATGCAGGCCAGTTAAGGAAGGATCTACTCCCCAGAGATCTAGTTAACGGAAGAGAGCTGTTTTCCACACTGACTGAGAGAGAGGGAGAGAGAAGGAAAAATAAAAACCCTAGGGTGACTCTAACTGCATTGAACTATAATGAATCTAAAAATGGTGTTATTTGATAATGAAAAAAACCTAAACCAAACCCAAACAAAAAGGGACTCTTCACAGTTTAAAAAGCATAGTGATTTTGCAATATTTTAAAAATTCTCTCTCACATTGAGAGTGTTCATATTTGTGGTAAATATGATGTAGTGTGTTTCTGTTTACATTCTTACTAATAACTTGCTCTTGCAGTGCTTTAAGAAATGCCCACAGGGTGGTTTAGCTTTATTCAGAATAAAGAATAGGTCAGCTGTGTGTACCGTTGCATGGAAGGATTTGAATAGTGACTAGAAGGCACTTTTAAGCACTGACAGCCAGAATTAGTGAGGTAGAAATCTGAAAAAGCAAAAGCATTATTTAAAATAATACTTCTGAATTTATCCAAGCTTTTTTTCCCCCCAAGTGCTGCTTTTCTCCCACTGGCCTCAGGATTATAAACTTTGAGGACTTAATGGCTGGCGTTAGTGGGTAAATAAATATGAGAAGAGATGCCATTGGCTTTTATGAATGTTGGTACGCCTTAGGACATGAACAGAAAATCATATTTCTTTCTTAGGCTTTGGAAGCTTATGTCCCTATTCCATTCTCTCAAGGAGGTTTGTCCATGTCTCAAAGAGTAAATTTATATAAACAGCCAAAGGTCTCAGAAATTGGTTGACAGATAAAGAGGGCAGCACATTTCATTTCTCCTGTTCCACATTTTTGAGAACATGCTGATTTATGCAGTGTAGCTTACAGCACTTTCTTACTGTCTTGTGTATTATCATAAAATTTGTGACTCTTAATCCTTAATGGGAAGTGTGGTAACATATCAAAATGGAGATATACTGATTTGAATTTGATTTATTGGATCACCACTGTTGGTTTTTATATTATCCTTTTAAAGTACTAACAACTCCTAATGCATGTTTGTCCAAAACCAGTTTGCTCCTGTGCAGTAGAAAGACCTCTGTGGCCAAGAAATGAGCCAATATGGCTGCTCTTCACTTTTTGGTAGATGCCTATGGCTGAAGCTCAATTCATCCTCAGCATAGCCACACACATCACCAGTATGCAGGTTGCTCCTCACTGACCTTATAAGCTTGTGAACTATATTTAGAATCTACCAATTGGGCCTAGAAAAAGAGCAAATTCATTTAAAGGCTTGAACAAAAATTTGACATAACCTGTACTTAACAAATTGTTTTTTCTAGACCTAGAATGATATTTAAATGGTAGTTAATGTTTGAGTTTCCCCCAGTATCCAAGTTAATCCCCTTACCAAATAACTCAGATAAAACCTTTTCAGATGATCAGGGTAGCACTGGATATACTGTGCCAATAATGTGCTTAAGAATTAATCTTCTGAATTTATTCCCAGAGAGTAATTTAGACGGTGATGAAACTGAAGCCTGGTGACATATGTTGCTGTCTTATATGTTCAAGTTCATGGTCATGCACTGAGTCAAAACCTCTTATAGTTGTTGGGATATGTTTCAGACTTTAGTAGCACTTCTCTAATAATAATATGGTTAATGTTAAGTTTTATAAAAAAACAAATGAAAAGTTTGAATTATGTTTTAACTAAATTAGCTCCAGAAGAGAACAGAAGTTTAAACTGTTTGGGTCTATGGGTGACATATCTCTAAACCCAGTTAATGCAACCTCACTGTTTCTCCTATTCACATGTCCAGTAAATATTGATGGGCTGACTATGTGCTAGGGAAGGTTCTAGGCACTGGGGATACCACAGTGGTCAATTCAGACAAGATCCCTGTTTTATGGAGCTTACATTCCATTTGAGGAAGAAGACAATTAGCAAAAATATAAATGTTCAAGAGAAATATCAGCTGGAGATAAGTCCTATGCAAAGAATTAAATAGGGCCTCGTGATGAAGAGTGATCAGACTCAGGGAAGGTCTCAGTGAGAAATACAGACTGTAAATGGAGATCCCAATGTCAAAAAGGAGCAGTCCCGGGAAAGATGAGGGGAGAAAGCCTTCCAGGCGGAAGGGACAGCTGGTGTAAGCCTGGTGTGTTTAAGGCCGGAGAGAAAGCCCTTGTGGGCTAGAGCGCGCTAGGAAAGGGAAAGGTGGCCCAGTGTCGGGGTCATGTTGTACAGAGCCCTGTATGGTAGGGAAAGGAGTTTGAATTTATATTACACACAGATAGAGCCCAAAGATTCCTGGAATGTAAGCTCCACGAAGGCAGTATGGAGACAAGAGACCTCCATACTCTTGGGAGACTATTGCTGTGGTTTGGTTGTCAGCAATTACGTATCTGTAACAAAGGCTGGCCATGACCTATTTTTTCCTTTGAAAAAAAAGAAGAAAAACCTGGAAAAATATGTCCCATTTTGACAGTGGAGAAAGAATTTAAAGCATTTTAAACTTACTGTTGACATCTATTTAAACTCAACTTCACATCTGGATTTCTCTGTATTTATGAAAACTTAAACGATAAACCATGCCTGGTTTTCAAACCCTCACTCAAGAACAAAGTTTCGGGCACACCCTATTAACTTTGTTGCGAAGATTTATGTAATTTCTTGGAAATTTGACTTCGGTGTGTTGCCCTCTAGAATTCAGAACAAGTTTCACTTTCCACTGAAGGTGGAAGGTCTGACTTGGATGAGAATGTAAAACCAGGTCTTTTACCTGCTGGGCACCTCACCTGAGCTCTGTGGGGAGGGGGAGGGGCAGCCCTATTCAACTGCCCACAGGACAGCAGCAGGAACTGAACACAGACTCTCCTACTCGCAAAGAAAAGTGCTATTTTGTGGGTACTTTCCTTAATAATTAATAAGAGAGGAGAATTAAAGAAATTATTTGAACTATAAAAATTGTTTCAAAATTGAACGTGTTTTTCATTTGGGATCTTGGCCCAGTTCTGAGAAAATTGTTTGGTACGGTAAGAATGAGGATTATATGCTCTGTAAGCGTGTGGGATGTTTTCATCTGAAGCACCCCCCATCCACCCCTATGCTGATCTTACACAGTATGGGTACTCCTTTAAAATTCAATGTATCATAAATTCATGCTGCTCTTTATTAAATTTAGAGACCATTTGATTTTCACCAGAAACTGGCTCAGACTACACAGTATTCTAATTTGGGCCTCCAGGAACTTTAAGTTTTGAATCCAGAATCCCTCAGAAGCAGTTTGCCAGCATGTTCTAAATACGGGTTACAAATGAGTAAATGAAAAAAAAGGATTATGATAATTTATGTTTCACATTTTATGTTGCTTTACATTTCTAAAAATACATTCACACCTACCTTGTATAATTCTCAACATATCCACATGAGAGAGGTATTACAATACACAAAGGGAAAATCAGACACATTAAGGTGACCTACTCAAGGTCACAAAGCTAGAAACAGCACAACTGTCCGCCAGTTCTGTTGCTCACATTGTGCAGGGGGTCGGGCTGTGTTCAAATGGCCAGGGAGCCTGTAAGAGCACAGGTTTGGGCCCCACCCCAAACCTGAATCAGATTTTCTAGTTTTGGAGTCTAGAATCTGCATTCGTCAAGCACCGTGGCCCAGCCGAGTTTTATATGTGGTAAAATTAAGAGCAATTAACAGGTCTAGTCACGTCACCCCTTGGCAAAATCGAGTTTGGGGAAGATTTTCTGTGACCCATCTACCTCCTGCTCCAAATCTTGTTCTTCCCTTGGAGCCATCAAGCTTACTTACCTCTTTCTTTTATCAAACTCCCTCTGAGAAGAGGATGTGCAAAAGCTAAAAGTACCACTCCTCCATAGGATTTCTGCTTTGTGATACACAGACCAAGTCTTAAGTAAAAAAAGGAAAAAGAAAGAAAAGAAAATCTATTGGAGCAGTGGAGGAAGCATGTAGGAATAAAGGAGAATGAGGTCCTCCCTGAACTTGTAGAATCACCCTCATGTCACCTATTCTGTTGCAATCTCAGGTCAGGTATGGGTACAGCGCTGACCTACCAGCTGCACATTTCAAAACAACTATAGATTGTTAATCTAGGTTCTTAGGGCCGGGTGCCTATGAGCCTCTCTTGAACTTGCTGGTTCCCAAACTTTTCAAGTACAACTTAGCTGTTTGAGCCAAAGATCATGTCAGACCCTGGGCATTTAAGGATGAAGCTTGGGTCTTCTCTTTCTAGTGGGACCCCCTTAGAGCATCTTTGGCAATGACCCCTGGCTCTGCCAAGGGTGTAGACACTAGAGTCATGAGGTCATTGTTGCAGATTCTGTTGCTGCCTGTGCAAATCACAAAGGCAACACGTGCCGTTTCTATGGGCTGTGATTGCCGAAACTACAGCTGACCATGAGCTGCTCTCCAAACATTAGAGGTGTTCGTTGTGAGTGGTTGGGAAATCATATTCCCCATCCTTACTGACACCTCCAGAGAGATGTCTTTAGCTTGGGCAGGAATTTAGTTCCTGGGCTCTGGATAAGCTGTTCTGGGACATACAGAAGAATATGTAATCTCAAGAAGATCCCAAAAGGCTTCTTGGTGTAAAAAGGTATAAAAACAGGTGTTTGTTTCATTGCACTGGCCTTAAATGCTATTGGTACTGAATGACTTCACAGGCCAGAAACATCTGTCAGTGGCATTTGTCTCTGCAAATGGAAGAACCCACGAAACCTAGCCAGAACCTCCCTGTTCTCGTAATGACCTCGACACAGACGTGCTCATGTTTAATCACCTTTGGAGATTAAGCTTCAGTGTATGATTCATTTCTTTGTTTCACTTTCTAGGGATGGTTTTGCTGGAGGAGACATGTGTGCCATGTGTGAGCCTTGCTCTGCCTCTTAGTGATTCTGAAACTTAGGGGAGGTGAGCTGATTCTGCTCAGTCTTAGTTTCATCATCATTGACAGAAAGATAATGGATTGAATCAGTGGATCCCAAACGTGGATGGCATCCCATATTCCTGGGACCTGTCCCAGACCTACTAAAACAGAATCTCAGAGTCTGGGCCCTGGGAATCTATGTTTTTAAAAAAGCTCTCGGGGTGTTTTGGGTACTCATCAGGTTGGGTGCCTACTGCATCAGGTGATCTTTCAGAACCCTCTGGCTTGGATGGACCAGGAGGAAACACCTATCCTGTTTATCAGGTTGCCATTCGGGACAGTAGGACGTGGTTTATTGCTAATCATAGCCAACATAGGGTTCCAATTAATTGCTTCGTTTCTGCCAAATGCCATGGTTTATTCATTAGTAGAAAGTAGATTAAAGATCACAAAACATTTGCCTACAAAGCCTGCTGAGCCTGACTCACTCCTGTTTTCCTGTTATATTCATGAAGCACAGTTGTAATCATGGCCAATACTCGCTTAGTGCTGGTGCCAGGTGCTTTTCTAAGATATATATATATACACGCTCATTTGATCCTCATAACCACTCTATATTGTGGGACTATTGTGATACCTATTTTATAGATGTGGAAACTGAGACACAGAATAAATAACTTCCTCCAGCTACTTAGTAGTGGGGCCAGGACTTGAACCTGAGCAGCCTACTCAAGCGTGATACACCGAGCTGCTGTGCTGTACAGACTCTCCATGGATGAGAGTTTGTCACTGGCTTGTCTGCTTTTACTTTGGGTTTCTAGGCTGGCTGATTGGAAGGATGGTCGGGTACTACTCAAGACAGGGTGGTGGAGGGGCCATGGGTTTGGCAGGGAAAGATCTGTTTGGCAAATTGAGTTTGAGGTGTATCACGGATATTGGGAAAAGTTGGGTCTCACTCTCTGAAGCGGAGACACGGGTAGAAGAGCAGAGTGGGGGAAATACTAGAGGAGACGTGGATGACATAGGTGAAAAGCGGGATACAGAGTGCTGAGAAAGCGAAAGAGAACAGCCACCATGAGGGTTGCCTCCCTTCTGGTCCAGATGAACGGGGAGCTGACTCAGGGCAAAGGAGCAGTCAAAGAAGTAACAGGAGAACCAGGGGGCTGCAGTTTCAGAAAACCAAGAGAACACAGATTTTCTCAAATGAAGGAAAGATAACTAGTATCGAGTGGTACAGTGTCAAATAAATGGAAAACTAGGACCTCGTTGGTAACCTTTCAGAAGGGAATTTCAGGGTGTTGAAGTACCAGACAACAAGATCATGTTAGATGAAACTGTGTTGACGTCCTACATTTAACTTAATTATTTTGTGTAATCCTCTGCGAATTGATACCTGCGGAGTTAGTACTTGAAGGAAATCCCACCTGCATCAAGACGACCAGCTCACCAGGCTGTCAGCACCTTTAACATTTCAGTATCTGTAGTTAGGCTCACCTCGCTGGTAATTACAACTACCATTTGGTGAATGCTCATCCTTAACAAAAGTCCAGCCCATCCCCATTTTACAGGTCAGGAGACTGACGCACTGAGAGGTTATATATTTTGCCCTACATCTCTGTCAGTACAAGCAGCACTCGGATACAAGCCCAGCTCACACATTCATCCCCAGCAGCACTGCCTCCTTCTGCCACCTGCGCCCTGTGCTGTTCCAGCCGCCTCTTCCTTTCCGGAACCTCATTATTGTTCATCTGTGTACAACACAGGTGTGGCCAGACTGGCCTGAGCCTGCCTCCTTTAACCTCTTACCCGGGCCTTTCCATGCAGAGACAGAGTGAGTGGGTCAAGGGCCAGGACAGGGCCCTGTGGCTGCTCTCTGACCCGTGGGGCTCCTCCTGACCAGCCACAGAAGGAAGACGTGGTGTGTTGCCTCCCTGCAGTCTCTGGGGACAGTCTCTCCATCTTACCCATTTCCTCAGCTTAGCATGTACCCTACGGCCTCTCGTGTTCTTCCTGAGGACTTTGCAGGGGAAAGAGGGACTGGCATTTATGCCAGGCTTTGCCCTGGCTTACAGAATAATTTTTTTTAAAACCCACTAGACCATCCTCAGGAGAAGTTGCAAGCCCCCAGTACTAACTTCCAGATCTAATTTGGGGCAAAAGAGGGAGAGGCAATGCTGGTAACTGGGACCTAGTTTTCCAGAAGACAGACAGAGCCGTCAAAGGAAGACTGTTTTCAGTTCAGTTTTAATTGCCTGTTTTTGAGTGTTGGGAAACTTTTTATTTTTCCAGTAGTTGAGAGATTTCAGGCAACTTTTTACAGAGAAAGCCAGAGTAAGAATTTTTATTTTTGTCAGAGAATTTTGTTGGCTGTACAAACAAGGAATGGAAAATTTGCTGTTTACGTCATCAAGCAGAACATAGTGTGTGTGTGTGTGTGTGTGTGTGTGTGTGTGTGTGTGTGTGTGTGTGTGTTGCACATGCAGGGGCAGCCCAAGTACCTCTGTCAATGTGAATAATCAGGTCAGGAAACGTCTATTAAAACCAGAATTTAAGAAATGAGTGAGTGTCGGGTTCAAACTTTCTCATAAAGCAGGTTTTGTTTTATAAGCAGGTAAAATTTCATCTTGGTTTTTCTGTTTGTCCGAATCTAAGCACAGGGAGGGGGCCTGTATTTTAATAACTGAGAGATTTTGTTGTGCTCTTTGACGTGATGGTAATAAAGATGACTTGTCTTTATGTGGCTCTTGGCGGTTGGCAGGGCCTGTCCACATACATTATTTTGAGTCTCACAACACCCATTGAGATAGACAGGAGAGAATGCAATCTGCTCTTCATGGTTGACGAAGGAGAGATTCAGAGAATTTGAGCAATTTCTGTAAGGTCACGCAACTAGTAAACAGTAGGGATAAAATAGCAAATGTGTTTGTAGTATTTATGAGTGTAGTATTTATGAGTCTCATATCTCCTTCCCTGATTTACGGAGATCTCTCCAGTAGCTTCACCGGTGCTCTCAGCCTTCACAAACGATTGTTGTGTAATCACTCAGAGAGTATGTTTCTAAAGTAATGTTCATATTATGGGTTCCATTCTATGAATGTAATTTCTTTTCTTATGGCTCTTGAAGATATACATTTCTTTTTGTTCACCACTGGATGAATTCCTTGAGAGTGGGAACTAAGACTTAAATTCCTTTTGAATTGCCTCAAAACAACAATACTGTGCTTATTTCAATAAATATTGACCCATGTAGTTTTGTGGTCCAGTGCAGTCCTCAGAAGCCCTTTAAATAAAAGGGAACCAAACTGTATTAGTACCTGCCGCATGCTGAATGCTTTGCTCGCTGCTCTACAAACTGCATCTCAGTTAACTTTCACACAGTCCATCGAGGTAGACATTATTGTCCCTATTTTGTAGGTGTGACATTCAGAGAAGTTGAGAGACTTGAGAGACTTACCTGAGGTCCCCCACATAAGTCTAATAGGTGGCAAGTTAGGATTTGAACCCAGATCTTTCTGGATCCAACATGTTTGTACCTTTCCTCTATATATCTTTAAAAATAAAGGCTAAAATATTTGCTAAGAATTTCTTATGACACTTGAGACCTCGCCTGTCTTTGTGTTAGTGAATCTGCCTTCAGCCTAGGTCCTTTTCTGCCCTGAGCCATAGATCACACTTCTCCTTCTACCTGGGTCTGCCCTACCTCTCACCCCTGTCTGATCCTCTCTGTCACAACCCTCTGATCTTTTTTAGCCCAGATCAATCTCAGTTGAATGTAACAAGTGACCTTGACTTCCTTATACCTCCACTTCTGTTTGTCTCTCTGTGGAAAGTACCATATCCTTCCTCACATAATAGTTATTCTAGTACCTGCCTTGACCTCCCTCCACACTGTAAGCTTTAGGGGATTGGAACTTATCCTACTTTTCATTTAGTCATTGCAGCATCTGGAACAGTGTCTCTTGCACATAGCAAGGATACGCTAAACGTTGAACGAATTAAACTGAATCAAGAGAAACTGAGTGGTTCCTAGAAAAGAGCTGGTGCCAGCCCAGCTGCTTATATCTGCAGTGGTCGGAGAGTCTGAGAAGTCATGCAGGTGCTGCACGAAGCTGTTGTCCATGGCTGTGTGCTTGTCAGAGTCTGAGCTCTGTTCCGTTGCTCTGAACCTGCACTAAAGTGACTAGTCCAAGGATGACAAATCTGGAGCATCCATGCTGCCATTCCACCTCCCACACATTCCAGCAGGCGTTACCAAGCAATTAAAGTTGACATTTAAAAAAATGTAGTTGCTGCTCCTGTTTTGCTCTACCTAGGGTGTGTGTGTGTGTGTGTGTGTGTGTGTGTGTGTGTGTGTGTATTGGATAGTATCAATAAAACATTGAGATGCTGGAGCTTTAGCATTGCCTGTTTAAGTATGTCAGGAAACACCCAGATTTGATCTTCTCATTGGCAAGAAAGCAGGATTTAAAGGGAAGTATAGTTTCACGGTAATGTGAATGTACTTAATGCCACTGAATTCTACACCCCCAAAATGGTTAAAATGATAAATTTTATATTATCTCTGTCTTACCACAGTTAAAAAAAGAGGTATAAATCCCAAATATTTGGTGTTAAAAGTTGCATGACCTAGCACTAGGGGTGGATACAGTTTTGGGGAGAGTGGAGGTATAATCCCCACTTCTTCCCATATTCTCAACCATTTCCCAAGCCTACAGCAAACATACATCATGACCTGGGGTAAATTTATTATTAAACCATATTTCTGGCTCTTAAAGTGGGATTGGGTGTATAGGGAATAGTCAATAAATATTTGTTGATGATGGTAATGACCACATGTAGGCGGAATACATACATACTCACTAGCTGAGATTCCATCATTGGTTATCCAGTATAAATATAATTGCTCAGTCAGTTTCTACACTATGCCATCTTGGTAGTGTGTGTCTTCTCCATCTGGCTTTAGGCTCTCTACAGACAGGAAATAAGTCAACCACTAGAAGATGAACCCTCCAAGACATGAATTGTCATTACTTTTTTTCAACATCATTTCTTTTTCCCACTTCCCAGTATAATGTTCAGCAAGGAATAAGTGTAAGCATTTTTAAAAACGTTGCATTAAGGAATAGAATTGACATCTGGTTTGTTTTATGTTCATTTCAGTGCCTAGCCTAGTTTGTCACACATACAGTACATGTTTATAGGTTAAAATGATGTTTCAGATGAAAAGCAGATCCCATACCACAGTGGGCATCACCTACTTGCACATAAGAAGGGCTAATTAAATATTAGTGGTTGTTATTAGATTATGTCTAGAAAATATTAAAGCTAACACAGTGGCACAAGGGTGGAAAAAAGCCACATCTTTAGAGGAGGGACAGAGGGTGATGGAAACATTGCATAATTAGGGCTCAAAGTTGGGAAAGGATACCTGATGGGTATATGACCTAAACCTAAGTTCTCAGCATGGGTGCTCTTTAATTCAGTTTGCTTTAGGTAATTGCATGTAATTATCTACTGGGTCTGTATCACTGCGTCTAAGGAGGAGAAAACCAAAGGGGACCTCTTGAAGATAATGGTATTTAGATATTCCTTTGTGACCTCTTTTCCCTTTGTATGTTGTAGTATGTTGGAAATACTGTTCTTATGGAGGCTAGTGCCTTAAAGAAGACGTGTGCATGTAATGGGCCATGATCCCTTACCAAGGTGTCATTATTCTTCCTCACTGCATTTTCGTTTTAGCCCTTTTGATATTCTGAAGTTAGCTGTGAGTATTGGTTATACTTCTGCTCTCTGATCCACCTACCCTCCCCCCACTTCCTTTTGAGTAATTTAATGATGGTATAGATTTTAAAAAATCCTTTCAATTAAAAAATAAAAGAGGAAATAGGATTGATTAAGGTGTACCTGATCTTGTGTGGGTGTACTAATTCACCACTGTAGCAGTTTCCACCTAGGTAAACATTTCTTTTTTTTTTTTTATTTAATTTTCACCAAGACCTTTATTGAACAACATATTCACCATTTTGTTCCATTACCTTCTTCCATTTTTCAGGCATCTTCATAATTCCATCTTCACAAAACTTTTTATCTTTTTGAGCAAAGAACAAACATTTCTATTTCTTACTACTGAGTTTGCAGCCAACAGTTTTCATCATGGTAATTAAAAAGATTTTTGTCAGTAAGAGACAACACTGAGATTCCAACCCAAGTGGTCTGCATCTGGAGGCACAGCTCTAACCTCTGGTTAGTACTGCTTTCCATGCTCTATTGGTTGGCACAAGGAGACCAGTTTTTGTCCCATTAATGTTTTACTTTAGTAAGTCAAAAGTTATCACAAAATACTTTGGGGAAACAGAAGAAAAGAAAAATATGTGCTTTTATTTAGAGATGAGTACTACAGTGTATTATTCAAAGCACATAGGGTAAAGCTTAGGTTAGAGGAAGCTTGAATTAAAACTATAAATGTGCCCATTCACCAGTTCTAGAAGTAACTGTGGATGCTGCTGCCACTTTTCTTTTTTCACTCCAAAGGAGATGATCACAGAATCAACTAAAGGCGGAACTCATTTTTTTTTGGCGGTACGCGGGCCTCTCACTGTTGTGGCCTCTCCCGTTGCAGAGCACAGGCTCCTGACGCGCAGGCTCAGCGGCCATGACTCACGGGCCCAGCCGCTCCGCGGCATGTGGGATCCTCCCGGACCGGAACACGAACCCGTGTCCCCTACATTGGCAGGCGGACTCCCAACTACTGCAGCACCAGGGAAGCCCATGAGGGGTTTCTTTTAAAGAACTTCTACTGTGTTTCTTAGAAAGAAATGGAGCAGTATCATTTTTAACTTATCCATTTCCCATCAGAACAGGAAATCTCTTCATCTACATTTTTTACCACTTGCCATCTTGCTCCCTCATCACCTTGTTTCACTTCTTTTAGGAAGCAACATGGCCTGAGAACAGAGGAAGGACTATAATTGGACAGACTGGGTTCAAAACCAACTTCCCACTTACCTCCTATGAGAACATTGTTTAACTTCTATGACAGTAAAGCCTAACTGATAGAGTTCTTGTGAAGTTTACACTAAATGAAGGATAGCAAGTCCCTATCACAGTGCCTGCTGGCCTGCGGTGGGCACTGCCATAATACACTCTAGGTCCCGCCTCTTCCCCTCTTCTCCTCTCCCTGCTCCATTAAACCAACATTCGCTAGTACTGGGTTTTTTTTAATCAAAAGCAAGTGTCTGGGGCTTCCCTGGTGGCGCAGTGGTTGAGAGTCCGCCTGCCAATGCAGGGGACACGGGTTCGTGCCCCGGACCGGGAAGATCCCACATGCCGCGGAGCAGCTGGGCCCGTAAGCCATGGCCGCTGAGCCTGCGCGTCAGGAGCCTGTGCTCCGCAACGGGAGAGGCCACGACAGTGAGAGGCCCGCGTACCTAAAAAAAAACCAAGTGTCTGCTAATGGACAGAGGGCAAGGAGCCCTCTTTGCTGCACTGATATTCTAGAGAAAGACCAATCCATTTGCTTGCATACCAATCCTTTTTTTCAGAGTGTTGGCTATAAACTCTAGTGCATATATGTGTGGGTTCTTTTGTGTATATTTACAGTTGTTAAGCCTGTTGGCAGGACTCTTTGTCTATTTTCTTCAGATTCTAGGAGACTGAGGACTATGGATATTTCCTATGGTTTTGTGAATTCTTTTTGAGAATTTTCCATTCATTCACTCAATCATTCATTCACTGAATAAGTATATAGAGAGTGCTAGCTATGTGCTAGGTATTCTTTTTAAAAAAATTTTTTATTGAAGTATAGTTGATTTACAATGTTGTGTTAATTTCTGCTGTACAGCAGTGTGATTCAGTTGTACATATATAAACACTTTTTAAAAATATTCTTTTCCATTATGGTTTATCACAGGATATTGAATATATTTCCCTGTGCTGTACAGTAGGAACTTGTTTATCCATCCTATATATAATAGTTTGTACCTGCTAATCCCAAACTCCCACTCCATCCCTCCCTCAACCCCCTCCTCAGCAACCACAAGTCTGTTCTCTCTGTGACTCCATTTCTGTTCCATAGATAAGTTCATTTGTGTTATATTTTAGATTCCACATATAAGTGATATCATATGGTATTTGTCTTTCTCTTTCTGACTTACTTCACTTAGTATGATAATCTCTAGTTGCATCCACGTTGCTGCAAATGGCATTATTTTGTTCTTTTTTATGCCCGAGTAGTATTTCACTGTATATATGTACCACATCTTCTTTATCCATTCATCTGTCCGTGGACATTAAGGTTGTTTCCATGTCTTGGCTATTGTGAAGTGCTGCTATGAACATAGGGGTGCATGTATCTCTTTAAATTACAGTTTTGTCTGGATATGCCCATGAGTGGGATTGCTGGATCATATGGCAACTCTATTTTTAGTTTTTTGAGGAACCTCCATACTGTTTTCCACAGTGGCTGCACCAACTTACGTTCCCAGCAACAGCATAGGAGGGTTCCCTTTTCTCCACATCCTCTCCAGCATTTGTAATTTGTAGACCTTTTTAATGATGGCCATTCTGACTGGTGCAAGGTGATACCCCATTGTAGTTTTGATTTGCATTTCTCTAATAGCTTGTGCTAGGTATTCTGCTAAGTGCTGGGAACACCACAGTCAAAAAAGCAGACCCCAATCCCTGAGCACACGGAGCTTCCAATTGTAATGAAATTCATTTTGATGATAATTTAAAAACAAATTCAATGGCAGCTTGTCCTGGATTGTGTGGATGACCACCTTGAAACTAAATGCTGCTGCAAGGTCTCGGTGCCCACAATGACATGTGTTCCTCATGCTCTGTCATCAAGTGGTTTTCCTTTAATAGTGGCTCAAAGGACAGAGGTGAATATGATTACAGATGATGCCTTCCAACCAAGACAAGGCCAGATGACAATATGAGGCAGTGTTTGTGACAATGGAAGCTGCATGTAGAGCCTGAATAGGAAAAAGTGGTTAGACAATTGAGTCATCACATCATATACAATAGAAAAAGGAGGTCAAACTTGAAAGAACCAGGCCACAGTGTGGAAATCTAATTTCAACAGTATATTACATATCAGATTGATGAATGTGATTCATTTGGATTTTATTGGTCTTGTGGGTTTGTTTGTATTATCAGTTATAAATTTGTTCTGATTTTATAGCTATGTAAGAGCTTAAAACATAAGGAATTTATAGCTTTGTAATATAAATATAAAAATATATATTTTTTTAGTTAGCCCAAGGGGGGCCTGAGATAATTTTTTTATTGTAAAGGAGGTCAAGTGCAGAAATGTTGTTTCAGAGAAAGTGTCTCTACAGGTAAAATCCTTTGGAAATATGAACAGTTTAGCAGGAACTAGTTATATCCTTGATTTATCAGAAAAATAAGAAAAGGGCTATGAGGAAAGGCTGTAGCTATTGTTTTTACCCCCAAATCAAGCTGTGTTCTGTTCTGGAGTCGTGAGCTATTGTTTTTGTGTTAGTTATGACTGGGTTGTCATGATTGTAAGTATTTCTCATTAATTATTTTAGAAGAAAACGTTTACACTGACTTCTTTTTCCTTGCCATGCCTCTCCACTTACCCACGTGTACACGTGTTTGTGCACACACGTATACACACATGCAGGAATGTCGACCTATAACCTTCTTCTGAATTATACTCATCACTCATTTATTTTGGACCTGTCCTCATTATAAATTCCCTTGTACAGCATTGCAAGACTTGTTTTAAAACAGTTTTCGTATTCAGGAAGACTTTAGCCTATTCGAGAAACATTAAAGAGGAATCATAAGAGATTATATCTTCATAATAATTAGCATTTTCTGCTATGTAATATAGAGTATCTGATCTCCCCTTCCAGATTTTAGGCTCCAGGGCAGGACTGGGGAGGTGGTTCTCTGTTAGGATGTGGCGTGATGCCCATACACAGGGTGGCCATACGTCTCTCCCCAGTTGTCTGGCACTATCCAGGCTTGTGTCTCCTGTCTCAGCTTATTAAAGGTGCCCCCTTTCACTCTGAAAAGTATCTCATTTGGATGATAAATTGGAAGGTCACTAAAGTTACACAAAACACTTTGGCTTTATGGTCTTACTAGATCCAAACAAAGAAGTTGCTTCACAGACTCAGTTTAATCACTAATTCTGTTTCTTCACTTACTCCTAACTATAGGTCTATGTTTGAGTTTACACAATTGGGAAGTGTTTATGTAGAAAGATACGGTGATATGCATGTACTTGTTAGTAGCAACTCTCTTACGGATAACAGCAAAATTATCATAGAAATGGTAGTGATTGTTCAGTTTGGAGCAGTGATTGTCTGAGCTTCAGCAAAACATTTTGAAATGTGAGCTGATCAGGACATTCCACATCCAGGAAGTCAAATCCTGCAAATCCTGTTACAGTGAACTTCTAGAACCTAAACATATTCTTCAAAAATGAAAAGTGAAGTTGCTTCATTGTGTCCTGCCTAAAAAAAAAAAAGAAACGTCTAATTGCCTGGGTGGGGCTCCGAAATTAAGGTTGGAACCTGCTATTTTGGATGATAATCTTACCTTTGTCAGAAGCTTATTATTTGAGGTCTCAAGCCAGTGACTGGGCTCAGATGGTGGTTTGTGGTGTGAGGCACATGGACACAAGAGGAGGAAAGACCTCTGTGTGTTCTGGAACCAGCTGTCCAACTTGGCCATGGCCAAGGCTGTGCTTCACTTCCTGCTGCTTGCTGTTAAGCTATTTGGTTTGATCCTTGCAACCCTCCCAGAGGACCAGGAAGAAGAAAGAAGGGAAAATTTCCACACATCAGTTTCCTAGAAAAAGTCATTGATAGAAAAAAATGTTTGAATCTGTTTTGCATATTTTCACGGTGTGCATGCTTGGGGTGTGTGTGTGTGTGTTTGGATTATCTTTTTTGTTTATCAGACCGAGAATAGTCTATTTTCTTGCATGTATTTTCTTCTCACTAAATATATATTGCTTTTAATTTGGTGAAATGAATGTAGTCACTAGAAGAAAATCTCCATTTAGAGGAGACTCGTGGCCTGTTTTTGTTCACCAATCTGTCTCCTTATGCCTAAAACAGCACCTGGTGCTGAGAAGGCGCTCAAAAATAGTAATGAATGAATGAATGACACAGGGACAGAAATTAGATTAGTTTGTGCCAGGGACTGGGGTCAGGGGAGAGAAATGGGAGTGACTGCTAATGGGTGTATGGTTTCTTTTCGGGGTGATGAAAATGTGCTGGAATTAGATAGTGGTGATGGTTGCACAACCTTGTGAACACACTAAAAACCGCTGAATTGTGCGCTTTAAAAAGATTGATTTATAGCATGTTAACTATATCAGTTTTTTATATTGCAAAGAGAGTGAATGAATGATATGCTTTACACATAGTAGGTGCTTAATAAATGTATCTTTTGGATGAATGAATGATTGTTTTTCTCTACCAAAATAGCCTAAGTAAGTGTTTCTCTCTAAGCATGGTGTGTGTGTGTGTGTGTGTGTGTGTGTGTGTGTGTGTGTGTGTGTCACTGGTCATATGGCTTAGTAGTTATATGGCTAAAAACATTTGAGTTTAGGAAGTTTAGGGCTTACTGTGGTGTCTGAGCATCATCTGGGATTACGGGGAATTGGAACACACTTTGGAAAATGTAGTAGGGTCTCTCTGGGAAAGTAGTTTTGTTTGTGAAGAATCAGAGATAAGAGTAACTGCCTGTCTGCTGAGATTGTTTGATTCTAGCACTACCAAAGAGCACTGCAGTGTGATGTTTTTAAAATATTTTTTTTAATATTGGGGGAGAGAGACCTCTGTCAGAGGCAGTTTCAGTTCAAATCTTTCCAACTCTTTTATTCTATGCTCTCGTTAAGTCAGTTTAACGTCCCTGAGAATCTGTTACTCTTCAGAGAGCAAAATCTGTCAAAACAGATTAATGTCATCACCCAAAACATTTGGCTGTATGGTAACAACTAATCAGGAAGGATTTATCAGAATTCATGTAATTCAGCCACTTACTAGTTGCCAACGGGTTGTTATAGAATCATTCAAGTCAGCAAATGCAGGTTGTGGAGGTGAGGATGGTTTTATACCCTCTTTAGCACAAGGTCATGTCAAATTCTTAAAAAAAAAAAAAACCTTCCTGTACTTGAGCTGATTTTCTTGTATCATCTTTTCTCTGAGGTATCAGATATGAAATTAGTTAAAAGAGTGTTTACTGTTACATGAATATTAAGTAGTATCATCTTTATTCTGTCTGAAGAACTACATTCAGAGAAACTGACCTCCTGATCAAAACAGGAGTTTAAGACTGTTTGGGTTTAGAATACATTAACTTTTTGCGTTTGAAATATTTCCTGCAAGGTGAATATTCTGTCTTGTTCACATTAAACTAATGAGCTCAGTAGCTTGCATCTCTTTTGTTGTTAAAATATCTGACTCTGCTGTACATACTGTTATATTGTTATCAGTTGTTTCTTTTTGTGCTCTAAAATTATACTAAGGATACCTGATATACTCTAGGCTTTACTTCTACTAGTACTATTACTCTTACTAAACATTTCATTTTTTTTACCATGTTTAGGAAGTATGCTGTGCCCTTTATTTATATTGTCTCATTGAATCCTCACAACAACCCTCTGAGATGGAAGATGGGTTGATATCCCTATTTTGAAGTCATGCAGAGCTGACACGTAGTAGAGCTGGATTCAGACTGTGACCTGGGCCTGCTTTCTCATAAGGGGCTTTCACTTACATCTTCTCAAACTCCCGAAGAACCCTGCCACCCCCATGTTACAGATGAAGAAGCTAAGGCCCAGGGTCACATGGCTAGTAAGAGAGAAACAGACCCAAACTGAGGTCTTCCAACCCCCAAACCTGGGACTGTCTCTACAGAATCACCTTAACCACAGTCAGTGGAAATTGTAGGTAACCACAGCCTGCACTCTTCCTGTCCTTCTTTGAGCTTCTGTGAAGAAGGCAGAAAATTGGGGGAAACAAGTCCTGGTTTCTGAGGTAGCCACAGTGGTGAAATATTCCCTTTCCCTGGTCCTTACCAGGGAGTCAACAGATCAGATAGGAAGGGGGATCACAGCTACTGCTCCCCTGACAAAAACCAGCAGGTCAGTGTGGGCAGATTTGGTCTTGTTTCCTGGGGGACGTGAAGGCTGTAATCCAATGAGATGTTTGCAGAAATACCACAGGCAGAGTGAACCTCTGACCTATATTGGGTCAGTCTTATAAAAAACTCATGAAGCCCCAGAAAAGAAACACTTTGGCCTTCTGAGTGTGCTCACCCTTCTAGTGAACATGCTGGTTCTTAACATTTTGGAGGTCACAGACCCCTTAGAGCAGTGGGTCTCAAACTTCAGCATGCTTCAGAATTCCCTAGAGACTTAAGAAAACACAGACCTTTGGGTGGACCTCATGCCCAGAGTCTCTGATTCAGGAGATCTGGGCAGGGCCTGAGAATTTGCATTTCTAATACATTCCCAGGTGATGCTGATGCTGCTGTCCGGGGACCACATGTTGAGAACCACCACCTTAGAGAATTTGGTGAAAGTTCTATACCCTCTCCACCTCAGGTAGATACCAAGTTGATAGTGGGAGTTTACAGATTATCAAGCTCTGGCAAGCTGGTTCAAGAGTGCTGGTGATGGTCTGGTGTTGGAGGAAATACGTGAGGGTGTAAGCTGCTGAATGATGTGAAGTTGGTTTGGTGAGTCAGTTAGGAACTGCACCAAAGATGTTGTGAGAGGAGCTCCATGGGACCTGGGGGGGACCCTGCCTACGGTGGGTGAGTTTTAGGAAATGCTTTAAAACCATTTGTAATGTTTGCAAAGTTGTTATAGGCAATGGCTAAAATACTTTTCAAAATACCGACACTTGGAATGAAATGCAGTTCTCCTAGATAGGCAATTCATATTGAGACTAATTTTTTAATTGCGACAAAATACACAGAACATAAAATTCACTATTTTAACCATTTTTAAGTGTACAGTTGAGTGGCATTAAGTACATCCACAATGTTGTGCAACTGTCACCACCATCCATCTCCAGAACTTCGTGTTACCAAACTGAAGCTCTGTACCCGTTAAACAACTCTTCCCCTCTCCCTCCCACCCCATCTGTTGGCAGCCACCATTCTACTTTCTGTCTCTATGAATTTGAGTACTCTAGGTACCTCCTATAAGTGGAATCATGTAACATTTTCTTTTGGTGACTGGTTTAGACTAATTTTTGAAGAAGTGTTAAAACAGTTATAAAATGCAGTAATAACCCTAACAATGAATGGAATATCAACTAAAATCAAACTTGAAATAAAAGCATGGTAGAAAGCTTGATCTTTGGGCCTTTAAGCATCCTTCTTCACTGTCCACTGTGACTTGAAACCTGTTTCTCAGTGCACTATAGGTCCAGGGCCACTCTGGATACATGGACCCCTTTCCCTCACCTGCCCGTTGACTCTTGCTCCTAGTTCTTACAAGAACCCTGTCATCTTGAAGGCCCCAAAGCTGAGCTGAGTCTTGGGCCCCCAGCCTCATCCATCCATTTATTAATTTAGCAGATACTCATTCAGCACACACTAGGTGCCAGGCCCTGTTCAAAGGGCAGGGACCTCGAGGGGAGCCAGATTCCCTGCACTTCCCCAGGGCCCTTTCCACCCCAAAGCTTCCATTAAGGCCTGGGACACTCAGAGAGTGAGAAATGCTGCTGCATCAGGTAGATTTTCTAGGTGCTGAAGCTCATGACTTTAAATGTCGTTCAAAACTTTTAACCATGTTAACGGGAATCTTTCCATTGTGTATCTGTCCTTCCATGCTTTAAGCAGAGTGTGCCAAACATAATTTAATTTTCCCTCTATGTAACCAGGTCTATGTTTCACTGTAATTATTGATTTGCTCCTCCACTAAATGAGTCTGAGCTGCTGCATGTAATTCAGCAGCCACTGCTATTTCAGCTGTCACTTTTCAAGGTGTCTTCAAAACCCCTTCTAATCCGCTAGCTCTAGGAAGATCGAAGGAGAAAATCAGATATTTCAAGCTTGAAACAGCTAACTGGGCTGAAGATAGATTGTGATGGAAGAGAGATTTTTTCCTTCAATCTCTCTTTCTACTTCTAGACGTATAGAATTCCCAATATTTAGTTGGACGTATGGCCACCAGAATAGGGAAGGCCATGTTTCCCAGCCTCATTTGCAGCTATGTACAGCCAGCATGGCAGTGCTAGCCAACGAGATGTAGACAGAATGCATCTTCTGCGGGGTGTTCTTAACCAATGGTATGTACTCTTCTTTCTAACCTGCTTGGTACGTGGATGTGATGGCTGGAACTCCAGCTTGAACTATGAGGATAAGGAAAACACATTTGGAAAGTGGCTCAGAAAGCTTAAAGCTGTCTAGTTTCACATAACTGGTGCTATCTTGCCATCCATAATCTGAATTTTTAGGTGAAAGAAATAAACTTATACCTTGTTCATGCACTATTACATTGGGTCTCAGTTACTTGTAGCTAAACCTCATTGTAACGAATACAGAGATGAATTTGATGAAAGGATTTAGATGCCTGGAAAATAAAGAAGTTCCACATCAGTAGTTTAAACAATTGTCAGCAGAACCCCAACATATAAATAGATAAAAAGGAAGTAGTTCCGATTGGGTGGAGGTGTCCAGAGTTCCCCTGGCTGAGCTTTCCTTCCTCTCTACCAGAGCTCTGAGGCAATTCCAATGATGAATTGACATAGTTTAAAAACTGGTATGCATGACCTTAAGATCTTTTCCCAAGCTTAGATTCTGGGAGGTAAAGAGAGCCATCCCTCAGACCACTCTAATTGTTGAGCTCACCTTAGGATATCTCCTCAGGCATCCTGTTATCACCCTGTAACACCAGCCCAGTGGACCCAGAGTGTCTAACCTCAGTGTGGATATGGCTGGATTTAGCCATAGGCTGGTGAACTTTTGGCAATTTAACTGTCTGGAAATAATCTGGGAACTGATGAATAAACAAAAACTACACTTGATAATGAAGGAAGCAGTTATCCAGCCCATACCCTTTATTGCCTGGGAAACATGGGGCTACCCTCAGACTGCTGCCAGTGGACATAAAATGGCATATGAATTAGAGGTCCCCTTAAATATGTCTTGAAAGAGTGACATAGCCCCAAGCACTGGAGAACAGGTTGGACTAGATAATCTCAGAGGTCTTTGCCATTCTAACAAAATATGATTCTAGTAGTAAGCAGGAAGGCAGAAGTTGGGAACAAAGTTAATTTTTGTTAGTACGCTTTGAAGTTCCCCATAGGTACAGATTCCCAAGGAAACCAAACTAGAAGAGAAAAGAAAGGAGATTTAAAATATTAAGTATTTAATTATTTAAGTACTTACTGAAAATATTTAATATGTATTGAAAATATTTTGTATTAGGTATTGCTTTGACCTACTGCCTGTGTGGTGTTTAGTATTAGACCTCAGGCCAAAAGGCAACATTGCAGACATTACCTGGACACTCAGTGGCAGGTTTTGTACAAAGTTCATCACCTCATTGCCCAGAGCATCACCTCAAGGGTGAACTCTAACAATATGTGATTGTAGAACCTAGATTGTATTATTAATAATGTTTATATTAGTTGTCATGAGTTGAGTGCTTACTTTGTGCCAGGCTTTGTATTAAGTACTTCATACCACATTTCTCATTTAATTCTTAGAATTAAATCGTAGCTGTTAATATCCCATTTGACAGATGAGGAAATTTAGGTCCAGGGAGGTAACTTGTCTAACTAGTAACAGCAGAGTGTGATTCTGGCCTCTTGTCAGGCTCTAAAGCAGTGCTCTGTTTCCCCACCTGAAAGTATTTTATGATTGTTTGGGGTAATGCCTATTCATCAGAAAAGAGCTGAAAATGTTAGGTTGGAAAGCATTTCAGAACTTTTTGTGCTGTCAGTTGGATAAGGCTTTCCTATTGCTGGTGTTTTGTTCACCAGCAATCCCCAATTGTTTTGTTATTGTGTATTATTATAATTCCCAATCATATCATAATAATATCTTACCATAGTACTCTGCCCAATTGTATTATATTCACCACAACCACCCTTGCCTCCATGATCTCATCCAAATAATTTTATGTCATTCTTCTTCTCTTCTCTCACTCCCTGATTCCTCTCACATTCCTTGGTTTACTTTTCATTTAATAACCTCTTTCATGGTGATTAAATAGTAATACAGATAGATAAGGAAGACTGTTTGTCCAACGGCTGGTTTGACATTTTGGCTCACCTTGAGGCAGGAGATAGATGGGCTCCAAGCTAGACATTTACAGTTGACCTCCTGTTCACACTTCCTGGGGCGAGAAGAAGATGGGCTCCAGGCCAGACATTCATTACCAGCCCCCTGTTTACATTTCCTGAGGCAAGAGACAAACGGGCTCTGGACTACATATTTATGACCAGACTCCTGTCTATATTTTGAGATCAGCACTTCAATATAAGAAACAACAGGGCTTCCCTGGTGGCGCAGTGGTTGAGAGTCTGCCTGCCGATGCAGGGGACACGGGTTCGTGCCCCGGTCCGGGAAGATCCCACATGCCGCGGAGCGGCTGGGCCCGTGAGCCATGGCCGCTGAGCCTGCACGTCCGGAGCCTGTGCTCCGCAACGGGAGAGGTCACGACAGTGAGAGGCCCTCGTACCGAAAAAAAAAAAAAAAAAAAAAAACAACAACAACAGAATAGGGTAGATAACCGGACATTGGACTCTTTTATAGCAGGGACAGAGAGGGGCTAAACCCTGTTAAAAGATCAAGAGGTCATACATTTCCCATCCTGGGGGCAAGGAAAACATTGCACAAGCGCAGAAAGGCTCCTTGGGGGGTCAAAAAGGAGGGGGCACCACCCCATGATATGGGATGCTAAGACTGTCCCAAAGGCCTCTAGGCTGAAATCCATCTTGGAAAAAAGTTTCGCATGCATGTTTGGGAGGGTTCTAGGACAGGTCAGGTGTGGAAAAAGGAACCAGATAATTAAACAAAGACCCGGAAGAACTGCCCGATGTAAATGACTTAACCGCCTCTTTACTGCACTCCTCCTCGTTAGGGGGATGCCCACACCCTTTCTCTCCGGGTGTGCATCTCTGCCCTGCTTCTATCTTAACTAAACAAACTGTTTCTCTGTGTGCTCTCCCACTTGTTGTTGTGCTATGTCCCTAATAATAAACTTTGTACCTGTTTTTACAGTTTTTGCCTCCGTGAGAAATGCATTTTTCACTGGGAGCCAGAGCCAGGGGGTCTGGTGGCCAGGACTCCTGGTTTTCATCCACGCTACCCAGGTTCAATTCCTAGGCAGGGAATTAAGATCTCACTTCACGCCACCATTCACTGCTGCCTCTCCGAGATCAACCTGAGAACCTGATTGTACACCCTGGTTCCTTGTGACTCAGTGTTGTGTGTGAATCAGCAGTAGCATCACCTGGGAACTTAACAAATGTAGGGTCTTGGCCCCCACCCAAACCTACTGGATCAGAATCAGTGTTTTAAAGACCACCCCCTACCCACCCTGACCCCAGGTATTTTAGGCACGTTAAAATTGGAGAAGCACTACCTTTGTCCATTGTTGCAGTCATGATACAGCACAGCTAATCCCAGAGGCTGTTTACAATGGGAAAAGATGGGCAGAACCAACAGGGAGAAGACCCAGAGCTTGTGACCCAGCTCAGGGGTATGATAAGCCGAGGGGAGGAGAGACTTCCTCTACATAAATAAAGAACATCTATGGAATCTAACACCAGAAGAGCCAACACCTCTGTTTTGCACAGATGCAATAAAAACACATTCTGGGGCTTCCCTGGTAGCGCAGTGGTTAAGAATCCGCCTGCCAATTCAGGGGACACGAGTTCGAGCCCTGGTCCGGGAAGATCCCATATGCCACGGAGCAACTAAGCCCATGTGCCGCAACTACTGAGCCTGCGCTCTAGAGCCCGCGAGCCACAACTGCTGAGCCCACATGCCACAACTACTGAAGCCTGCACGCCTAGAGCCTGTGCTCCGCAACAAGAGAAGCCACCACAACAAGAAGCCCGTGCACCGCAATGAAGAGTAGCCCAGCTCTCTGCAACTAGAGAAAGCCCACGAGCAGCAATGAAGACCCAATGCAGCCATTAATTAATTAATTATTAATTAATTAAAAAAACACATTCCACCCAACTTGGAAACTATAGAAAGTTAAATAAGAGTTGGGTAATCAAGGGCATGAAAGTCATTTAAGGGAAGTCATTTAAAAGAGCTTCACTAAACAAAATTTCTTTTCATAAGTAATGAATCCTTCAAGGATGAAAAGAGCTGATGAAACAAAAGGTTTCCGTTTTCAGAAGTAAATTCGTTATTTTATTTACTTGGTTAATATGTTTTTTTCTTTAATCCTAACCCTCTTACCTACTTTGGCTTTCATTGGAGCCAATAGGAGTGTGAAAGAATTGACCTCATTTGAAATTTCCTTTCAGCAAATGGTCAAACCTTTGTATTCTGCTCCACTGTTTTCTAAACTGGTGCATAAAAATAATGCTTCTGCTTCAGGCGTGTGCTTGGAATGTTAACCTCCTGTAATTTCCTGGAACACATATTACATCTGTTCTCTGATTACACATGAACCTCTACTCCTCACTCTCTTAGGGTCTCCTTTGTGTTCTTTCTCATCTCTCACTGATGATTGATAATTCTCACGGTTATAATTACTTGAATATTTTCCTTGTGATAATTGGATGAGAACTGAACAAGTGAGATACCACACGCTGCGTTTTTCCTATCAAAGCAACCCCATATCATATATGCATGACAGTGTTGTTGCTGATTTAAAAAGCAACTCTAGAAGAAAAACGATCATGCTTCCCAGAGATTATAAATGACTAGACAAGGATAAGAGCAGGTGTATTTATATCATTCTCCAAATATTGTGATAAGAAGAAAGAACTATAGTTTGCTGTTTGACTTCAATGGATAATTTTTTTAAATGTAATAGAAATGCAGATTCTTGGCTTTGTATTTTAAATGCATTATCTTCAGAAAATACTTTCTTATGAGGGAGAGACACTGCAATGCCAACAGTTATGGTCTTATAACAGTGATAATAACTCTGCAGTATTTGAATGACTAGTAAGTTTCTCATATGGCTTTTTATAACCCTTCTTGGTTGCAGAAGACTTTATCATTTTACTTCATTCAATGTGGTAAACTGACCTACCATTCCTATGTATGTAGAAGACCTCAGGCCCAAATTGATGGACTATAGTCATATTTACAGTTCAGTTTTCAGGTTCAGGACAATTTTAGTCTTAACAAATGAAGAAGAGCTTATATGAGAAACCATGTTCTTTGGCACAAAAATGATATATGCTTTGTGGATCCATAAGAATGAAGGTGTCATAAAATATTGTGACTTGAGGATGTGGAGGAGCTTTAGTTTCCTGTTCAGCATTCTAATGGGGTAATTTAGATAAGTGGCTTTGTAATTATTGAAAACGATAAATGTATCTACAAAAAAAGAAATCACTCTTCAAGCAAGAAAATGTAACTTAGAACACATTCTGTGAAATTGCTATCAGCAATGATAAATTAAGGTGAGGACTGGTCACTATCATTAGAAACACCTATCCTGGGCTTCCCTGGTGGCGCAGTGGTTGGGAGTCCGCCTGCCGATGCAGGGGACATGGGTTCGTGCCCAGGTCCGGGAGGATGCCGCGGAGCGGCTGGGCCCGTGAGCCATGGCCGCTGAGCCTGCGCGTCCGGAGCCTGTGCTCCGCAGCCACAGCAGTGAGAGGCCCGCGTACCGCAAAAAAACAAAAACAAAAAACACCTATCCTGTCAAAGGCAGTTAGGAAACGTGAGCATGGGCTGAGGACCCGGCTTATTGACACTGGGCCACTAGGCAAATATTGCTGATGGCTTGTGTGTTAGGCATTCAAAATAAGTGGCAGGCATGGCCCTTGGCTTTGAGGGGTTGCACTTAATTGAAGAGACTGGACATTTTATACATCGAGACATTTAAGAATATTTGTGGGTCACTTATATTTGAAAATATAAAATGTTATTTTACTGGGAGGTTTTTGTATTAACTGTGGATTCAGGAATCCACAGGATAAAAATACAAAAAAAGATATAGAATTAAGAGAAGGAAAGAAGAAAGGCGTGTGAAGGGAGGGGGGAAATGCAGTATTGGGAAACATCAGGACTTCAAATCTGAAGCTCTATCTTGAAAGCATTTAGGAAAATGGAGCCTAATAGGCAGTGCATTCTGTCTGCCCAGAGCCCTGCCTTGGCCTCACTGGGGAAGCATCACATGCAATTTTTCATCTTCTCTCACAATTTGGGACAGGGGTTCAGGGGCCCTCCTGGAGTCATGGCAACAATGGGAAAGAATTTTCTTCATGGATCTGTTCAGATTTGCTCGGCCAAAAACTTTCTGCTGAAAGCCCCCAGCATTCCTTTAGGACTTTGGTCTTAATATTGAGCTTGGAACCAGATCTGGGGATTAAAATATGCTGTTCAGCTGTGCGCAGTGCATGCCAGGGAGCAGGACCCCGCTTGCATTGGTATCCGGGTGTGTCTCCTGCCCATCCCCACCCTAGAGAAGCAGGGGGTGTGCCTTTGGGATGGGCAGAAGCCAGGAGAAGGGCAGTGTTTGCACTTGGCCTGAAAAAGACTGACACAATTAATAGATATTAAAACACGATTCTCTGTGTGGAAATTGAGGGTGATTATTTCTCCTTCATTGTGTGCAACATCCTTTAGAGATCATTTGGGGAGGATTTTGTTAGACTGGAGAATTGTGATTAATGGTGAGGGCCTTGTAGAGCCAGCCTGCATGAATACATTATCCTTAGTTGCTTTCCCATCTGTGCACACAGATCACTCAGTGCCAGAGTGTCGGGGCCTTTGGAGCTAAGCTGGTCCAGCCCCATTATTTTGGCTGATGGAACAGACAGGCCCAGAGAGAGTAAGGGACTTACCCCACAGCACACAGAGAGTTGACCCAAGGCCAGGACTAGCACGAGGGTCTCCTGTGTCCACAGATTCCTCTTCCTCTGGCAACACAATGCCAGTCTGTTCACTGTTCAATTCAACAGCTATTTCGTGAACCTCACTGTATCCCACTGAACTGCGGTTTATAAGGTGGGTAAGACGTGGTCCATGTCTGGGAGGGAGAGTGAGCTTGATAGCACATCTTGTCATTTTTCAGAAATTAAGACAGGAATGAACACAGGGGTAGGAACACAGTGAAGAGGACTTGAGCCACCCTAGGAGTGCTACAGGGGGTACCATTAGAGCTGAGGCTTACAGCAAGGGTGAGTCCAGGGAGGAAAAGGTGAGAGGGCCATCCAGGGGAGAGACAGCATGAGCCTCACCGCTGGGCTTTCCTGACAAACCACTTCCTTGTGATCCTCTACTGAGAAGAAGTGTGGTCTTCACTGTGGGTTCAGTAACCCCATTTCTCTTAAAACTGTAGGTGGAGGCTGTACTAAGTGTATTAAATTATTCATTCCCTATTTCATCAAGTGGAAGATTGAACTAAAGCATTTGGCCAGGCAGAAATAGAAAAGCCAATCCTAGTTTGAATTGCTTGAATCTGATTCAATCAGGATCTCAGTCTTTCCTGCTTATGATTTCAGCCTTTTGGAAGCCACCTGGGTTTGGCGGGGTGCGGGGGTACAGAATGAGTTTTAGTTTTAATGGACTGAAGACTGCTGTAACAGCTTGAAAGGCCCGATTGAAAACCATGGCCTATATGAGCTACTGAGTGGAAGCTGTGTGCTAAGCGCCACCCGCCCCAGCCCGTGTTTGGGGTGACTTCATGCTCCAAACTTGTCACAGCGTACTGTACACACCCTTCTGTGGAGTGTTCTAAATGCTTGTGAAATAGGAAGATGGACCAATGGGTCAGAAGCCCCTTGTTACAGGGAGCTAAGGAACAGGGAGGTAAAAGAGAAGAGAACAGAGAACAGGAGGGGACGACTTCTTGTTTGGGCCTTGCCTTATGCCATTTGGTCTTTTCCCATGAGGGATGGAATTGAGCAACAAATATTGATTGAGCATCTTGTGAGGACAAAGTGCTTCAGGAATGTAAAGAATGAAAAGATACTGTCCTTCCCCAAGCACCTTATATTCTAGTTCAGGAGATACAGCACACTTTGTGACAAGGTCTCAGGCCACCTAAGGTAGAACTCTACTCCTGGTTTAGTTAGTAGCCATGTCACTGTTGACAAGGTGCTTTACCAAGTCTGAGCTTCAGTTTCCTCGTCTGTAAAATGCAAGTCCTAGCTTAGAGGGATGTGGTGAGATTATGAGAGATGGTCTATGTATAGCACCTCACATAATGCCTGGCATATAGTACATGCTTAGTAAATAGTAGCTGCTATCAGTACCACCACCATCATCATCATCATTGTGGTTTAGAGGAACTAAGCTCTGACATCTAAGCTCTGATGTCTATATTGATATCTTCACATGAATCTTTAACAGGAAGATCAAACTTAACATGTCCAAAAATGGAAATCCTGATTACATTCCACCCCAAAATGGTTCTTTTCTTATCTCACCATCTGACTAAATGACATCACCATCTAACCAGTTGCTCAAGCCAAAGACTTAGGAGACCTCCCTTTTTCTCATCCTTCATTTCCAACTACCCAGCAAGTTTTGTGTGTGTTACTTCCAAAAAATATCATGAATTTGCCCATTTCCTTTTTTAGCTCCATTGCTACCACTCTGGTCCAAGGCACCGTCATCTCTTGCCTTGACCACTGGGCCCTGCCTATCCAACCTAGACTATTGGATGCTTTCATTCTCTTGCTGTCACTAAGCTCCAAAGACATTAACCACTTTTCTGTTCCTCCAGTATGGCAAGTCATTTCTTGCCTTAGAGCCTTTGCACTAGCTATTTTACCTGTTGGGAATGTACTTTCTTCCTCTCCTCCCCCGAGTAGCTTCATTGCTTGCTTACATTTGCATATCAGGTCTCTGTTCAAATATCTTTTCCACAAAGAGGTCTTCCCTGACAGTGCTTGCCACCTCACTCCCATCCAGTTTCTTATATCACAGTGCTCTGTTTCGTACCACCTGCAACATCTCCGAGAGTGCTACAGAAGGGGGAAAAGTCCTGGAGGATCTTATAGGATTGGGAGGAAAAGGGCTTGGAGATGGCTTATGCCACTTCTGTGCATATTCCTTTAACCAGAGTTCAGTCTCATAGACCCAACCTCCCTTCAAGGGAGGCTGAGAAATATAGTTTTCTCGTGTGCTCAGGAAGAGGAACAGTATGGGAACACATGTTGTTGACTGCCACAGCTCAGGAACTGAGGGTCCAAGTGTGTGGTTTTGTCAGGACACTCAGTGACACCAGCATCCTTTTGTCCTTTGTTCATCTCTGGACTCTCCTTCAGTTTGGCCACATTCTCAGATAGGCTGTCCTCTCACTGAAGTAAGATGGATGCAGAAGCTCCACATCTTGCCACCTACAGCGGTAAAGAGTAAGAATCTTTCCTAGAAACCCCAGCAGAAGTCTCACCAATTCCAAGTGGGTCACCTTCCCATCACGCAACCAATTACTGTGACCAGGGGAATGTGATCTTAGAGGAATATTGTGTTCTCCATCCCTGGATTTGGGAGATCAGGGGGACAGCTGAACCTCAGTTGATCAAGACTGAGGGAGAGGTGGAAATGAAAGGGCTCTTAAGGGATGTAGGGTGAATAGATGCCAAAGGCAAAAAAATAAAGCATCCACTACAAGTGCTCCTAGGATTTACTGACCTACACTGTACTATTCTAAATACTTCCCAGATTAACCTATCTCAGGATTAAGGGGCCATGTTTTTGGAAAGATTTTTCTTCTTAAATTACCTCTGGCAGCAATGGCCTCTACCAGAAGCGTATTGTTCACAGCCACAACTATTTGTGAAAGAATGTGAAAGGTCTTAGTTCTTTGATTTGTCTCACTTTAGCCTGAATTTTTTGTTGACTAAGGATAAACCTACGTGGCTTCATTCCAGTTAAAAAAAAATAAGTATTTTGAGTTGTAGGTTATCATGAGCAGTGAGGACTTGCCCTATATCACCCCACCTCTGCTGAGGTTGCAGAGGATGCAGTTAAAGCTCATGATAAGATGGAGGGTAAGACTGAGTGGCTGAATGTGAGAACAAGATCGTTGGAGGAGAAGAACTTGGAGTCATGGTATTATTAGGATCATCTGCCTGTATATTGGAATCACCCAGGATTGTGCTGGCAGGGACATCACAGAACCCAAGGAATGAAGCTAAGGGACTCAGAGACTTCTGAATGACTGAAGCAGTGAGGTGTAGTGGCTAATTTATCGTGTGATAGGGTGAGTTTCAAAGCTGAGGGAGTACAGTCAAGTAGAGGAGATAGACATTAGTCAAATAATCAGATAAATATCCAAATAGAAACTTTGATAATGGAGGTGTACAAACATTCAGAGCATCATATAGAGAGTTCTGATTCTGGGCTAATTCTAAGCAGGCAGTAGCAAGAAGACTCCAGTTGTCAATCTGGATATAACCACTTGGTGCTTGGAGTTAACTACTGCAGTGGCCAAGTCCTAGAAGTATATTGATTGGTCTTTGTAATGGTTATGATGTGTGGGTGGGGTGTTGCGTGATGTCCCCAGATGCTTGCCCCAGCAGAAATCCTGGTGAGCAGCCTCAATAAGGGTTCAGGAGCTCCAAGGGAACAGCAAAATTCATGGGCCCATCAGTCACTGTGGCAGGGTTCCATCATGAAGTGACAAGGTAGGCGTAGACATCAGTGGATGGTCCAGAAACTGGCCCAATTTGAAAATGCTGGGAAAGCATGGCCCACCCCAGGGCTTTATGAGGGATGTATGATGAGCAGGAGAAGACACATAGTCTCCAGCCCAAGGAGTACTGGAGTGCTCAGTAGGTGGCCAGAATGGGCTTCGGTACAGAGATTAAACCAGGAATCCTGTCACCAGAAGTGGGTCATTAGTTTTGAACCAAGGCTCATGTACGGGGAGGAAGCCTGCTTTTCAGAGCATGAGTACAGGTCAGAAATGGTCAAGGGGAGCTGGATACTGGGCCCTGGATGTCAAACCAGAGCTCCAGGAGTCTCACCACCAGCTGGTCAGGACTGAGATTTGAGGACCTGGCTGGGGTGAGCCTGGCTGGAGGTCAGGTGGTATCACTGGGACCTGGGGAGAGAGGCAGAAGCTGGGATCCAAAGCCAGGGCTGGGTCAGCCCCTGCGTTGCTCCCCTTCTCTCCAGGGTGCTTTGGCCTAGGCCAACCTCCTGCCCCTGCAGGGGTGGAGGAAGCCAACACATACCCCTTCCGTCGTGGCCCAGGTTCTTCTCTTCATCTCTTTTGCTTTCATTCAGAAGATCCCAGCAGAGGTTTGGAGTCAAGTAGCCGAGCTAGAGACCTAACAGATTTTTATGGTTCAGAAACTGTTTTAGTCTTTAAATCTTTCCCCTCTGCTTGTAGTATTTTAAGGAAAAGATAATTTTGCAACTGCAAATTTACTAATTAGACATGGTACTGTCACTACCTACATGTTATTATGTACTTATCTGTTTGCTGTCTACCTCACCTAAAAGAGGGCCAGCTCCTCGGGGGCAGGGACTTTGTTTTGTTCACTCCTGGGTCCCTCAGTGGCTAGATCAATATCTGTCACAGAGTAGATGCTTAACATGTTTGCTGAGTGAATGAATATGAATAAATGAATAGACAAAAGAACATTCCATTCTAAGGGGTATGGATAGCTCTGTTCTGTCCATAGACACATTATACCCAAATGAGATAATTTATAGGTTCAAGCTTGTTGTCAAAAGGTTCCTCTGGATATCGTAGGCAGATGATGACTATTTCATCCTGGACAATAAATGAATATTCCTTTGTTTTCTTGGCTACTCTGAGCATAATTCAGGTTTTTAATGTTAACTCAAACTTTGACCGTTGTTTCTCGTTTTCCTGCAAGAGAAGAAAAGTGAGCTTTTCTTGTTTGTATTTATAATAACTGAGGTGGATTTTACTACATAGAAAGGTATTATTTCCTCTTTAGAATGGACCCATGGTAAAGTTTGCTAAAATTTACTGAGTGATTGCTGTGTGCCTGGCACTATTCTAAGCCCTTTACTTTGCTCTTTATCAGCAGATCTTTATAATAGGTGCATGTGTGATTATTATTATTATTCCTACTTTACATTGGAGAAATTAGGGTACAAAGAGGTTCAGTAACTTGCCTAAAGTTGTACTGCTAGTAAGTAGAGGAGCCAGGAGCATTCTTAACCACTAGACTATACAGCCTGTCATGGTACATTGGTAACCATCCCATAAGTCTTCATTTATTGAGTGAATAGAGACTGAATAAGACATATTGACCATAGGCTTCTTGTGAAGATCAAATGAATTAATACATGCAAAGCACTTAAAACAGTGTCTTCCTCATGGTAAGCACTGAACAAATGTTAGCCATTTTCATTCTCCACCACTCTCCAAAAGCTTATTGTATTGTAGAGGTAACAAACATGGATATATGTGCTTTATAAATATCTAGATATACACACCTATGGATGTATATACTTATATATATTTTATTAGATTTTTATTTGGGGTTGGTCAATATTTTCTGTTACTGGCAAAAGTTGGGAGAAAAGAGCCAGTGACATTAAATGAGGTTTATTTAGCAAACACACAGGAAGGGGATGTGACACACTGCTGGAGAGATTGCAGGTCTTAGCCATTCTTCAACTGACCTGATAAAAAAGAATTTTACAAGTAGATAGAAAATGGCTGACAGTGTCCAATGCTGGACACCGTGCTAAGTACTTTACATGGATTATACCCTTGAATCTTCACCACATCCCTTCAAATTAGATACTGTTATCCACATTTGGGAAATGAAGAGATGGGATCCTGGAGAAGTTAAGTACTTGCCTACGGTCCCCAGCTGGCTAGCACACACAACAGAGCTGCTGCTTTTAATGATTCTGCAAAACCACACATTACAACATTCATTGAGTAAGAGAAGGTCAGGCATGAAAACTGCTGCTATCTAATAAGACTTTTTATGAAATGTGGGACGTAGTCAGGACAGAAACCCTGGTTATTTTTTAAAAACTGTGTGATTAGAAATCTCTTTTAAGATGATTTTTTTCTTTTAAATTCCATTCATTTGTTGGATAATTTTCTTGAGCTAGCTCTAGTAACACCACTTTATTATAATTGCTTGAGATATAGGAGCTTAAGATAGAATTCTTAAGAACAGTGTCAGATTGATGGAGGGTAATTTTGTAGTAATAGATTTAAAGTAAATCCCAGTTGTCAAAACCATTAACACCCAGGGTTTCTATATAGGCTGGTTATATATGTCTTCATTCATTTGCTTCATTCATTCATTTATTCAGCAAGTATATATATTGTGAGCCTACACAGGATCTGTTCTAAGTGAACATGACAGATTCCAGCTTGCCTGGGTCTTAACTCACTTTCGTAGCTGAAGGAACCAGGAAGGCAAGCGAAGGCAGGAAATTAGAGGGATGGGGGTGGGAGGTGTAAGTCCCCAGTTAGAAGAAGGAGCCCCCAGTTGTGGGGCTAGTGAAGTGAGGCCAAAATGGGAACAGCTTGAATGGAAAGAAAAAGCCAGTGGGGTAGAAGTCAAGAGGGTTCCAAAGGAGAGAGCAGGATGCATCAGTAGTATCTCCCCCATTTTATCAGGGCGGAGACTGCGTAGAGGAGACTCAGAAGGTGGGATGGGAAGCAACATAAGCCAGAGAGAGTAACAGGCATTGTGCCTAGAATCTGCAAAAATACCCAGTTTACATATTACTTTATCCAAAAATCTATGGTTTAGCTTGGTGGGCTGATGCATCACCATCTCATTGTCTGATTACCGAGGGTGGAGAGCAATCAGTCCTGATGGTGGGAGAGCTGTTTGAGCTGCACTAGAAGCAGGTTGGAAAGTGCAAGCTTTCACTTCTATACTGTACACTTAAAAATCTATTAACAGGATAAAACATATTAAATATTCTTACCACACACACAAAAAAAAGATTTCACTTCTTTGTTCGGACTCCTACAGTATCTAAAAGGGAGATTGGGAGATCTTAGCTATTAAAGAGCCTCACACTGTTGGTTTATCTGACTTTTTTTTTTTTAACATAGTTGCGTTTATTCTTAAATTTTATTTTTTAATTTTTTGGCTGAGTTGGGTCTTCATTGCTGCTCGGGCTTTCTCTAGTTGCGGCAAGCGGGGGCTACTCCTCATTGCAGTGTGAGGGCTTCTCATTGCGGTGGCTTCTTTTGTTGTGGAGTACAGGCCCTAGAGCTCGCGGGCTTCAGTAATTGCTGCAAGTGGGCTCAGTAGTTGTGGCGCACGGGCTTAGCTGCTCCAAGGCATGTGGGATCTTCCTGGACCAGGGATCGAACCCGTGTCCCCTGCATTGGCAGGCGGATTCTTAACCACTGCGCCACCAGGGAAGTCCCCCTCACTTCACTTCTGAAAGAGAAGCCAGGCCCTTGTCCTTATCCTCAAATTACCCTCAAGAAAACTAAGGCTCAGTGAGTGAGATGACATGACCCAGTCACACAGCTGGGAAGTAAGAAGTAGGATTTGCACTCAGATCTCCTTCTCCTCAGGGCAACAGTCCCACATACACCCTGCACTCTATTCATTCCATAGGGCATTGTCAGTAAGGAATAGTCTTACTATAGAGGCTTTCCTCTGCTCATTAAATATTTATTGAGGTCCTACTCTGTGCTGGAACTGTTCTAGGCTGATCATACCTCTGCCTTCTTGTTTTTGTTTTTGTTTTTTTTGTTTTTGCGGTACACGGGCCTCTCACTGTTGTGGCCTTTCCCGTTGTGGAGCACAGGCTCTGGACACGCAGGCTCAGCAGCCATGGCTCACGGGCCCAGCCGCTCCGCGGCATGTGGGATCCTCCCGGACCGGGGCACGAACCCGTGTCCCCTGCATCGGCAGGCAGACTCTCAACCACTGCGCCACCAGGGAAGCGCTGCCTTCTTGTTTTGAAACCAAATTGCAAAAGACAAAATATGAGAGTCCTTGAAGTGTGGAAGTCCTGTTAGTCAAGCCCCTTCCCCCAATCAAACACACACACCTGAAGATGGTATATTTTCCTAACCTCTTATATCATGGAACTTCTTTGAAGGAGTCAGGACTCTTTTTTTCTGCCCCCAGAGAAGTATGATGAGTTAAGCTTTTGGATGCACTATGGTAAATGTCAGGGATGTTTTCTCAGTGAATCTTACTGGCAGATCTTATTTTCACTTGCAGCAAAAATAATAACTGTGGCCGTGCTAACATATAATCCCGAGGTGAGGAAATTGCGGGGCAGGGTGAGGGGAAAATGCATTTTGACACTCTTCCTTTGACTGATACCATTTATGTGGCCTATTGTGAGCCTGAATTTGATTTCTGTCAGATGGCTCAGGAAATTCCAATGCCAGGAAAGGGCACCTGGAGATGACGCCATCCGCAGGGCACTTCAGTGGTGTTGCTGATCGGGGCTGTCTTTGATCTTTGTCACCTGCGGCTAGGAAATGAGTGACTATCAATTATATAAGCTATCAGAGGCTCATAGAGGCTTGTCAAAGATGGATCCAGGTCAGGATACCCATCAGGAATCTGGAAGAGCCATTCAGCCATTCAGTTTAGGGACAACTATTCATCTCCTAATGGGTCTTCATTTTATTTAACTGCTTGATAGCAACCCCATGAAGCTGCCACGGTGACACCGAGAGGGATCTGTGAAGTCGATGTCATGGGGCGCTGGAGGTGCGTTACATAGCCCACAGGATTCTGTAGACTCAGTCAGTATGTGTCATGTGGAACACCATTCAGTGGACTGAAAAGCATTTCATGCTTTTGGTCTTTCAAAGGACGCCTGTCAGCAGGTTTCCTAGGGCAAAAAATAACTGTGCCATAGTCAAACTTCACTAAGAGTCCTATCCAATCAGATAATGTCATACCACCATGAGGAGGAATTTAGGGCTTTGCTGGAATAATAGGATCCTAATCACTGCCAAAAGGATTTGTTAACACAGGCCAGGAGCGTTGTCCGTGACCACTGGCACACTGATTGATTTTTACCCTTCACGCAAAGTTCATCTTCCTTTCTCAATGCCTGTCTCTGTCCTGAGGTCAAGCCAGGGGAGGAAGAGGTTGTGCTGTGGTGCTCTGGTCAGTATGAAGCTTTCTAGGGCTTAATTAGCAGTAAAAGATGCATTATTTGTTGGGTATACACTCAATGTAGGCATTGTGCTAGAAACTTCTCCACTATGTGCTAGTGGGGAACAGTACTCACCCATGCAGCCTGGATTCAGGCTTATAATCCTCCACAAAGGCTTCTGGCAGCCACAGTCAATCAATTGGGGTTGGCAGGCAAAACAGCATCTGGGTGCCATCCGGCTATTGAAAATGATTTCCTCAAGGACAGAGACCACAGCTTCCCATCTCCTCACGTATGCTCCACTGTATTCACTGCCTGGTAAAGGTCTGATGTTAAATTAAGACTTGCATTTTGAGGATGGTACCCACAGGCGGATGTGGCTATGTTTTTTTAAGGAAGTGAGGAAATAAAACCTCCATATGGGGCTACAGATAGCCCCAACTCTGGGTCACAGTCTGGCTGACATAGTCAGGTGGGCACACCTATAAAACCACTCTGCAGTTAATTGGCTTTTGAAAATGGGATAGAACAAGCAAGAATCAAATCAGATCTACTCCAAAACTGGCTTTTCTCTGTTTTTTCTCCTTTCCTTCTTCCTCTCCACCCACTCACTTACCTCTCCCTTTCCATCTTATTTCAGTTAGGATATATTTACGGGAATCAGGTAACATCCGTTAACTGAGATAATACAACTTTTCTGTGAGCACCACAATAGGTTTGACAAGATGCTTAAGAGCATTGGGTTAAAAGTCAGACTGTCTCGGTTTCTACTAAAAGCAACTCTATGCCAATAAAGTGGACAACCTGGAAGAAATGGACAAATTCTTAGAGAGGTATGACCTTCCAAGACTGAACCAGGAGGAAATAGAAAATATGAACAGACCAATCACAAGTAATGAAATTGAAACTGTGATTAAAAATCTTCCAACAAACAAAAGTCCAGGACCAGATGGCTTCACAGGTGAACTCTATCAAACATTTAGAGAAGAGCTAACATTCCTTCTTCTGAAACTCTTCCAAAAAATTACAGACGAAGGAGCACTCCCAAACTCATGCTATGAGGCCACCATCACCCTGATACCAAAATCAGACAAAGATACTACAAAAAAAGAAAATTACAGACCAATACCACTGATGAATTTAGATGCAAAAATCCTCAACAAAATACTAGCTAACAGAATCCAACAGCACATTAAAAGGATCATACACCATGATCAAGTAGGATTTATACCAGGGACACAAACATTCTTCAATATATGCAAATCAATCAATGTGATACACCATATTAACAAACTGAAAAATAAAAACCATATGATCATCTCAGTAGATGCGGAAAAAGCTTTTGACAAAATTCAACACCCACTTATGATAAAATCTCTCCAGAAAGTGGGCATAGAGGGAACCTACCTCAACATAATAAAAGCCATATATGACAAACCCACAGCAAACATGATTCTCAATGGTGAAACACTGAAAGTATTTCCTCTAAGATCAGGAACAAGACAAGGATGTCCACTCTCATCACTATTATTCAACATAGTTTTGGAAGTCCTAGCCACAGCAATCAGAGAAGGAAAAGGAATCCAAATTAGAGAAGAAGTAAAACTGTCACTGTTTGCAGATGACATGATACTATACATAGAGAATGCTAAAGATGCCACCAGAAAACTACTAGAGCTAATCAATGAATTTGGTAAAGTTTCAGGAAATAAAATTAATGCACAAAAATCCCTTGCATTCCTATACACTAACAACAAAAGATTAGAAAGAGAAATTAAGGAAACAATCCCATTCACCATTGCAACAAAAAGAATAAAATACCTAGGAATAAACCTACCTAAGGAGGTAAAAGACCTGTACTCAGAAAACTATAAGACACTGATGAAAGAAATCAAAGATGATACCAACAGATGGAGAGATATACCATGTTCTTGGATTGCAAGAATCAATATTGTGAAAATGACTATACTACCCAAAGCAATCTACAGATACAATGTAATCCCTATCAAATTACCAGTGGCATTTTTTACAGAACTGGAACAAAAAATCTTAAACTTTGTATGGAGACACAGAAGACCCTGAATAGCCAAAGCAGTCTTGAGGGAAAAAAACAGAGCTGGAGGAGTCAGACTCTCTGACCTCAGACTATACTACAAAGCTACAATAATCAAGACAATGTGGTACTGGCACAAAAACAGAAATATAGATCAATGGAAGAAGATAGAAAGCCCAGAGATAAACCCACACACCTATGGTCAACTAAGCTATGACAAAGGAGGCAAGGATATACAATGGAGAAAAGACAATCTCTTCAATAAGTGGTGCTGGGAAAACTGGACAGCTACATGTAAAAGAATGAAATTAGAACACTCCCTAACACTCTACACAAAAATAAACTCAAAATGGATTAGAGGCCTAAATATAAGACTGGACACTATAAACCTCTTAGAGGAAAACATAGGAAGAACACTCTTTGACATAAATCACAGCAAGATATTTTTTGATCCACCTCCTAGAGTAATGGAAGTAAAAACAAAAATAAATAAATGGGACCTAATGAAACTTCAAAGCTTTTGCAAAGCAAAGGAAACTACAAACAAGACTAAGACAACCCTCAGAATGGGGGAAAATCTTTGCAAATGAATCAACAGACAAAGGATTAATCTCCAAAATATATAAACAGCTTATGCAGCTCAATATTTAAAAAGCAAACAACCCAATCCAAAAATGGGCAGAAGCCCTAAATAGACATTTCTCCAAAGAAGACATACAGATGGTCAAGAGGCACATGAAAAGCTGCTCAGCATCACTAATTATTAGAGAAATGCAAATCAAAACTACAATGAGGTATCATCTCACACCAATTAGAATGGGCATCATCAGAAAATCTACAAACAACAAATGCTGGAGAGGGTGTGGAGAAAAGGGAACCCTCTTGCACTGTTGGTGGGAATGTAAATTGATACAGCCACTATGGAGAACAGTAGGGAGGTTCCTTAAAAAACGGAAAATAGAATTACCATATGACCCAGCAATCCCACTACTGGGCATATACCCAGAGAAAACCATAGTTCAAAAAGACACATGCACCGCAATGATCATTGCAGCACTATTTACAATAGCCAGGTCATGGAAGCACCCTAAATGCCAATCAACAGACGAATGGATAAAGAAGATATGGTATATATATACAGTGGAATATTACTCAGCCACAAAAAGGAATGGAATTGGGTCATTTGTAGAGATGGATCTAGAGACTGTCATATAGAGTGAAGTAAGTCAGAAAGAGAAGAACAAATATCATATATTAACGCATATATCTGGAACATAGAAAAACGGTACAGATGAACTGGTTTGCAGGGAAGAAATAGAGACGTGGATGTAGAGAACAAACGTGTGGGCACCAAGGGGGGGTAAGTGGCTGGTTGGTGGGTGGTGGTGGTGGTGGGATGAATTGGGAGATTGGGATTGACATATATATACCAATATGTATAAAATAGATAACTAATAAGAACCTGCTGTATAAAAAAATTAATTAAAATTCAGAAAAAATGAAAAAAAGAAAAGTCAAACTGTCTTGGTTTGCTTCTCCACCATCTTCCATTACTAGCTATATGACCTCAGCCAAATTTAACTTATTAAAACCTCAAAATCTCAGCTGTAGTACAGAGCCGACACCAGCGTTAATTTATTGTGAGGCCAAAAGGTGATTTTACTGTTACAAAGATGAAGATAAAATATAGCCCCTGCTTATACTGTAATTGAGGAATTAGATTGGTAAAATATAAACAAAACAAAGATACAGATATTCCTCCTATAGTTGGAGGTCCCCATAAAGCAAACTGATACACGAATGCCCATAATCTGGGGAGCATAGTGTCCATCACATGGCCTCTGTCATTGATGACCTAGTCTTGCTCAGGAATTAGTACCATCCCTAGAAAAAAAATACCGCTCCAAGTGCAGCCCAGTGGCGCGCTTTGTGTGGCTTTGTACATTATCACCACGGTGTGTGGATTATGCTGTGCTGACGTTGGTCGCAATATGATGGGTGGGAGATAGGGGAAACCCTTAATATTGAGGTGCATATTAACAAACACTGAGTTTTCTTAGTAATGCTTGCGGTTGTTTTTAGCTGTACCCTTTTATGTACAAAAAGCTTATTGAGGGCTTCCCTGGTGGCGCAGTGGTTTGAGAGTCCACCTGCCGATGCAAGGGACACGGGTTCATGCCCCAGTCCGGGAGGATCCCACATGCCGCGGAGCGGCTGGGCCCGTGAGCCATGGCCGCTGAGCCTGCACGTCCGGAGCCTGTGCTCCACAACGGGAGAGGCCACAACAGTGAGAGGCCCGCATACGGCAAAAAAAAAAAAAGCTTATTGAGGGAGTTCCCTGGTGGTCCAGTGGGTAAGACTCTGCGCTCCCAATGCAGGGGACCTGGGTTCGATCCCTGGTCAGGGAACTAGATCCCACATACATTCTGCAACTAAGAGTTCACATGCCACAACTAAGAGCCCACATGCTACAACTAAAAAGAAACTGTGTGCCACAACTAGAAGATCCGAGTACCGCAACAAAGACCCGGCACAGCCAAATAAATAAATAAAAAATATATATATTTTTAATTTTGAAAAAGGTTATTGAATTTTCTATAGGAAATAGAGCTCAGTTATTGCTAGAACTCTAGTCTCTAATCCCTTTTTACCCATTGAAAGAATGGTTTTCTGTAAGGTAGTTTTTGACAGCCCAAGGTTTCTCATTGATTCGCTGATTCATCCATCCCCTTCCTTCCATCCATGTATCCATTTATGTATCCGTCCATCTATTCAACAGAAATTTAGTACCTAATATGTGTTAACATGATGCTAGGTGCTGGGTACAATGGTGTACACAAAGACAGGGTCCCTGTCCTCATGGAGCAATGTAATTTTTGCAAAGTTCTAATAAAATTACATTTGCTAACATGCAGATTATCCTATTGTAGCAGACAGACTGCATGTGCTAAACTCAACTCTAAAGCCTAAAAGGGGAAGAGCAGAGAAGATATCAATGGTGGCCAGGGGAGGGGACTCCATGCTCCCATAAAATCTACCATGTCTTCCCCCTTCTACAGGATAACATTTCCAGTTATAGACAATTGATTTCTCAATCTTTATAAAGTGTGAAAAAGAGGATTTTTAGAAACTTTGCAGTTTTTTATTTAAAGGATATAAACTAAGTAAAACAATGTGCTTACTTTCAACCAGATTGCCACTTCAAAGCCCCTTCTATCCAGAAATTCTGGATAGAATTTAGAGAAAGGAGAAGTGAGTAAAGGTGAGAAGACTTGGAGAGCCTCAGACAGGGAATGGTCTGTGGATTGAGCCTCAAAGGATGATTAAAATCTTGACCCTAGATGCCCTAGGCTACCATACACAATCAGCACATACTCATAAAGAAAACCACCAGGCTCCTGGGTGTGCCTTGGCATGGAGTGGTAGGGTCTGTGAGGACCTAGGAAAAGCCTTAGTGGTTAGATTCCATGTTCCAGAGAATTGGGCTCTCTGCTTCTTATGCTGTGTTGGGCCTTGCTGGGGGCTCCCTTGACACTGCTGCTGGGATGCTCTAATTTTGCTTGGTTGATTTAATTTCTCACTCTAGAGGAAGAAAATACAATTGATGTTTTCTAATTTGCCTCTAGACTTCTTTAACATTTACCTTCAGCACAGCAAATCTGAGGCACTCCACTTTAGATCAGCTAAGGGCTCAGAAGACAGTATTTGCAGAGTCACTTGGGACAAAAGTATTTCTCCAGCTGGGCCAGTTCTGGTGATTGCCTGGGTTGCTGCCACACCGGGGGTGTCATGGTGGAGAAGTCCAGAGACATGAATTCCAACTATGTGACCTTGGGCAGGTCACTTCACCTCTCTGGACCTTATTTTTCTCATCTGAAATATGAAGAGACTAAATTAAAGATTTCCCAACTGTAGTGAGTCAGATAATTTAAAATGGCTAAAGGATGAGCATTCTTTATTTACTAGCCATATATTTTCATGGTCCACTCTGTTTATGTTAAGGGAGTCTAGGTTTTTATAATAATGATCATCGTTTCTTTAAATAATTTTATTTATTTTCCTCATGTGATTTCACTCACAAGCGGACCATGACTCATTTGCTTTGTCCCCATGGCCCTGAATTGTAAACTGTCCAATATCCTTTCCAAAGTCTTCTTCCTTGGCCATTCGTTTCATGATGGTCTTGAGGGAAACTGTTCACTTTGTGTGTTGGGTGCTGGACGGGCCCTCATTAGAAAGTCAGAAAACCACTTGGGTTTCACATGTTGTGGGATTGGTCCGTCCAGGGCTTCCCAACCTCCATTCAGTCCCATGTGACCTTTACAACTGTTGCCATGTCTATGCGCCGTGTCTACTAATAATGATTTGATGTTTTCTTCAGATAAACTGGGTTTACTTCTTACTCAAAATTATCTGTAAAGCTCTTACAAATGTTTTTCACATTTACCTGAAATAAGAGTAAAACCAGCATACCGAACACAAGGAATGATCATGACCCTTTACACTTTTTAAACTTTAGTTCTCCAGAAATTTCACAGGATCTCTTTTGCCAGAGTTTCAAAAAGAGATCAATAAATTCATTGCTTTTGTGGAAGGTTGTGTATATAGAGGCTTTTAAATTTTTTAAATTTCTTAATCTGGATCTATTCACTTAGGTTCAAAATTTTCAACTCAGACTGAAACAAGTGAAGTTGTCAGTGAAGAAAAGGTGTATAGAACAAAATGTGTTCCCTTAAAATTGAAAGAAGGAAAAATTTGAGGTTGGGGAGGCAATAACTATATTATAGTTAGAACAAAATAAGGCTCTAATGTAATGCTTTACAAACTTCAGCAAGCTTAGAACTTTTCTACAACTTAATGGCAAAAAAAGAAATCCAGTTAAAAATGGGCAAAAGACTTGAACAGACATTTTCCCAAATACATATGAATAGCCAACAAGTACATGAAAAGGTGCTGAACATCACGAATCATAAGGGAAATGCAAATCAAAACCACAGTATCACCTCACACCTGGCTATTCTCAAAAAACCCCCAAGAGATAAGTGTTGGTAGGATGTGGAGAAAAGGGAACACATGTGCACTGTTGATGAGAATGTAAAATGGTGTAGCCATTATGAAAAACAGTATGGGGGTCCTCAAAAAATTTAGAATAGTTACCATTTTATCCCCCAATCCTATGTCTAGCTATATATCCAAAGGAAATGAAATCACTTTCTCAAAGAGATATCTGCTTTATCCTACATGCTCATTCCAGCACTATTCACAGTAGCCAAGATATGGAAACAACATAAGTATCTATCAACAGATAAATGGGTAAAGAAAATGTTTTATGTATGCATATGTATACATATATATACACACACACATAAATATATAATGGAATTTTATTCAGCCATAAAAAAAGAAGGAAATCCTACCATTTGCAACAACATGGATGGACCTTGAAGGCATTATGCTAGTGAAAGACTAGTACTCTATGATCTCACTTATATTTGAGATAATAAAAAAAAAGCCGAACTCATAGAAACCGAGTAGAATGGTGATTGCCAGGGGATGAGGGGTAAGGGAAATGGGGAGATGTTGCTCAAAGGATACAAACTTCCAATTATAAGATGAATAAGTTCCAGGGATCTAATGTACAGCATGGGGACTATAGTTGACAATGCTGACTTATGTCCTTGGAAGTTGCCATGTGAGTAGAGTTCTAATGTTTGTACCATAACAACAGCAGCAGAATTATAATTTTGTGAAGTGATGGAGTGTAACTAACCTTATTGTAGTAAACATTTTGCAATATATACACATATCAAGCCATCACATTGTACACCTTAAATTTACACAATGTTATATGTCAATTATATCCCAATAAAGCTGGGAGGGAAAAGAACTTTCCTGGGAGCATTTTAAATACAGATCCCTGTGCCCACTCAGTAGGTAGGTGTGGCCCCAGGTGATCCTTACACAGGTCCAGGGAATGGACCACATTTTGAAGTTCTTTACCGGCATGTAAAAGTTTGCCATTTTAAAGATATTTGGCGGGGGAGATTTTTGTTTTATCAATAAGACATTTATTTGGAGATACATAAATATGTGTATATGTGTATATATACCTATATACAGAAATTAGTATTTGTGTAGGATAAAAATGTTTGAATATCACCAATTTCATATTGCCTGATAAAACAGAGTTTGAAAGATAGTGTCATCTCTGGGTCAGGGGAGAGGAAATACCACTGAACGTGAAGGCACTGATATCAATGTGCTGTTTCTGAGCAGCTGCGCTGAGTTGCAGACGCTCCAGAGTCAGTCACCTCTCTGGCCTCCGTGGGCAGAAAGCAGAAGAAAACCGAGCGGTTTCTTTCCCTTCCCCAGGCCTGGTGGCTGAGGCTGCCCCTCCGGGTGGAATGTGTGTGTGTCATCAGGGGCCCAGGCTCTGCATCTGGGGAAGCATCGAAACGCTGAGGTTCTCCAACAGGAAGGCCATTTTACAGGGCAAGAAGTTAATACAAGCAATTGAGTTGATGTATTAAAAGGACAGCAGCCATAAACATGTAAGACGGAGACTGGAATCTAAAGATACGAAGCCCTCCACTTCGGCAACGTGTAGTCAGAGACTACGATTGCCAAGCAAGTCAACAATTCTTTACCTTAAATCTTACTGTTTTTTTAAAGCATAGGATTTATGTATTAGGATGTTCCCTGTAAATTATTTATAATACCGCCCCATCCTCCCCAACCCCCCACCAAAAGAGGACTACAGTAGAGAGAGAATGGTTAAATAGATTGTAAAACCTATAACACAATAAAATATTACGTAACCACTAAAATCCTATTTTTGAAGATGAGTGACATGGCAAAAAGCCATTCAGGCAGTCACCATCTTGGAGGATCTGCTGTGTGTTAAACCCTGTGCTAAAGGCTTGTGATGAAAATCACAGCTCTCTGGCCTGGAGGAGAGAGAGGAATAAACAGGCAAACATAACGTGGTGAATGCTCAAATGGAGGCGCTTACTAGGGACTCTGGGACACCTCCCCAAAGTGGGGCAACTAACCCAGACAAGCAGACCCAGAAAGATCACAAGAAGATGGTTACTTGAACTGGGTGGGCTTGAGTTGGCCCCTGTAGAGACGAAGTGGAGGAGCTTTCTGGAATGAGAGCCATACACACAAAGGCAGTGGAAGCTAGGGAGTTGCTCTTCAGGCAAGTTGGAATGATTCATTCTAGCTGGAGCTTCAGGTGACTGAGGAAGAGGTGGCAGTGGGGAGAGAGAACAACCATAGCAGCACCCTTCTCTGAGTGCCCTCCGTGTAGAGTAACATACTGTTCCATTCCACGACCACGCTGTGAAGGAGTGGCAAGGCAAAATTGTGACCAGGACATGCAACTCTGATGCCTGTGTTCTTAGCTCTGCCCTGAGTCTGGAGCAGTTGGCAGAGGTCAGATCATCAAGGCCTCATTTTCCATGTAAAGCAGCTTGGATGTGGAGTCAGGAGAAATTCAAAACATGAGCTATAATAGCCTCCATTCCCCACGAAGAAGAATTAAGCGAAAAAGCTACGTCCATTCAATGGCGTATTGTACAAGCATTAAAATGATGGTTATTGACACTAGGAATATGGGAAATGTTCCATGTAATATTTAGAACTTTTTCCAGTATAAAATTGATAAATGCTCATTGTAGAAAGTGAAAATTTCAGAAAAGCTATAATAAAACAATAAATAATCCTACCATCCAGAAATAACCACTTTCCATCTACTTGTGTGCCTATGTGTGTGTATACACACAAAAAATTAGGCTTGTAAGTTGTATAGTTTTGTATCTCGTCCCTTTATATTAAAAGCATTTTCCCATGCATACCATTAAGTATTCTCAGAAAACATACATTTTAACACCTGCATAATCCGTTTTAGGGACAAATAGTTACTTAAATGGATAAAAGACAAGAATACAAAGTTTCAGGGACTTTGTGGTTATAGCAATGTAAAATTGGCATAAGAAACAAGTTAATAATGCTGGGATTATGGACTGCTTCTCCTTTCATTTTCTCTAATGTGGTTATTTTCATGACTTAGTTTTTAAAATATTTTCAGCCCTTGGCATTAATTATTCAACAATGAAATTTTTTGCATCATTTTACATTTGCCAAAATCACCAATTAATAATAAAATTGTGCTTCTATTTGACATCCCACCCTGGGTTTGGGTTTGTAGGAAATGTACATCGTGAGAGAAAGGAGGGAAAGAGATAGAGAAATCCTCCACAATGCCCTTTCAGTGTCGCTGCTTTTGAATGTCGCTACTATGACAGTGTGGCTGAAAAACAGTGGGGAATTGTGCTTTCCAGTAGAAATCCCAGTGTGGAACTAGAAGAGTGCCTTACAGCACCCACCATCCCACTCCCATCTGAGAGCTGGAGAATTACTTTGTCAATATAAAAAGTAATAAAAACCAGAAGAGACTTGCTTTATTAGGCTGATATTGTTCATGTTGATTTATTAAGTCTAATATTTTTTCTCTTCAGAACGTGGTCACAAACAAACCAAGAGGGAAAATTGAGACTCTAGTCAGAGACTTTGGTGATCTATGGCTCTGAGAGTAAAATGTAATTCAATTTATAGCCTGTTCAAGTTTGTATATGGCATCTACAACATTATTCAGGGAGAGAAATATAGAATCCGGTCTGTAACAGTGAGGATATAATTTGTTAGTTGGGCGAGAGGTGATGGGAAAAAAGTGAAAGGGAACTACTGTGTCAAAGCATCTCCAGAAGTTCCTTGAGCTACAAAACTGTTAGAAGGTAGGTCTTTTCTATTACAAAGAAGTTACTTAGCCCCCTTTTAGGGAACCATTCTATCATTTATTATATGTGTTTGTAAATCTCTAAATGTCAGAAAAACAGGTGCTTAAAGGGGGCCAAAATGTCTTTGGGAAGTCACTTTGAATTTTAGATGAAAGACAGATTATAATATTATAACTGTCTCAATATGACAATGAGAAAACCTAACTTTATGCCATCAAAATTGTATTTGTTTGCTAGGCCCTGGTCCATATTTCCAGCAACAACCCCCAGAGTGTCTCCTTCCCCCACACCAGGACACTCCTTCAGCTCCAGAAACCCAGTGTGTTGAGCCCCCTGAGCAGACACCTCAGTGCCTTTGCACAGCCACCCCAACCCATCATATACATCTGGAAAATATTCTTCTTCCTTCAAAACCCAGGGAAGATATCCCCTTTTCCAGCATGCCTTCCTTGAGCTACCCCAGATCATGACTCCTCTGCATTTTCTCTGGGATTCTTTGAACATTGAACTGTTGTTCTTGTGACACAACCCCATGATGGCTTTGTTGTGGGTCTCTCCACCATGAGCCACTGGAGGTCAGGGGTGGGTCTCACCTTCATTTGTGTCCTCACTGCCTGGCGCACAGTAGGCACTTAATACATTTTATATTGAAGTAAACGCTTCCATTTCAGAAGACAAGTGACTCATTAAACTGTGCTAAGGAGCCTATAGGTCCTAGAACCTGGTCAGGGTCCCCGGTCTGAATGACACCCGCACCAGCCCCCTTTCTTCTAGAAGGAAAGGCAATGAGTTAAATGCTTTCTCAAGCTTCTCAGAACCCTGATTAATATTCTCTGATTCTCTGTCTTAGAATACATACAAATCTCTCCCTCAATTCCGACCTACCTGGCAGGGGAACAAGAATTTACAGTGTCACTCACCCACAGTGAAGATTGCATGCTTGGCAATTTGATTTAATTATTTCTGGAGCTTGATTCAGACTGTTCTTATCTGCCTAGGAAGAAAAAGGACTTTAGTAAGTTTCTTGGCCACTTTTGAATCAGTGCTATCACAGAAGAAAGCAAGGGATAATTTTTTTTCCATTTTAAGCCTGGGATTCACCTCTACGGTAGAGTTTTATTTCACAGGAAGAATGTTAAGTCTAGTGGACAAACTTTGTTTTTTCATGATAACAGCAATTTCTGCTGTCGCCCAGTCACCTTCAATAATAACAGAAATATATGTAAATATATTTTTTTAAGGGTTTATCAACCTTGGCACTATTGGCATTTGGGGCTGGCTAATTCTTTGTGTGGGAGACTGTCCTGTGCATTGTGGTATATTTATTAGTATCCCTGGGCTCTGCCCACTAAATGCCAGTAACCCCTCAACACACACACTTGTGACAATCAAAAATGTCTCCAGGTATAGACAAATGTCACAAGGAGAGGGGGGAGGACAAAATCGTCCCCAGTTGAGACCCATGGATACGCACACACACACAAACCCACACACAATAATATATAGAAATGTATACGTACAACACACTTTCTCACGCTCTCGTATACCCTTGGCACTTGGCAAATTCTGCTTGGCTTTCAGTTCTTTTATGAAAATCACTTCTTTTAGAAATACTTGTCCAGTTTAAGGGCGTGACGTGGTGTGGGGTAGTGTGTGTGTGTGTGTGTGTGTGTGTGTGTGAAGCCACACCTGAATGAAAAACTTAGTCTCCATAGAAAGATGACCAAATTAACTTTCCTTTTGTGGGGAAAGCACCATAGGAGGTAAACGGAAACACTACAGGATGCCTGTTCCGTCACTAAGTAATACAATAAGGGAATGGTTCAATATTTGCTCCTTCCTGTTTCCCCTCTCTTGGCTTTGAGCGTGCTTTTTCATAGCTGGATTTTGGGAGCTTACTGGATTGTAAAGATCGAACCTTCCTGAAAACTCCGGGTCTTATACACTGGCTCACATTTACCTCTGACGTACTTAGCTGGAAGTAACAGAGCTACTGCTTTTGCATTATTTACTGCATCCCAGACTCTATCCTAAATGCTTTACCCGTATTATTTCTTTTAGTCTTTATGGTAATTTTATAATGTAGGCACTATGACTATCCCAGTCTGACACGTGGGGAGACAGGCATAGAACACTGAACACAGAACGCAGAGCTTACTCTCGACCGCGGCACTGTGTCACCTTCCAAAAGATTAGTGGATTTGCTTATCGAGAACCTCAAATGACTCCATCATAAGGTATTCCTATAGGAGGCTTTTACTTTTTTTTTTTTTTTTTTTGGTACACAGGCCTCTCACTGTTGTGGCCTCTCCCGTTGCGGAGCACAGGCTCCGGACGCGCAGGCTCAGCGGCCATGGCTCACGGGCCCAGCCGCTCCGCGGCATGTGGGATCTTCCCGGACCGGGGCACGAACCCGTGTCCCCTGCATCGGCAGGTGGACTCTCAACCACTGCGCCACCGGGGAAGCCTGCCTTTTACATTTTTATATGATCTTTTCTGTTGCTGGTCGAAAATGAGAGGGATCTGGAGGAGGTGAGGATCTACTTAAAATTCTGGTAGAGGAGACCGGAATCATGGCTGGGGAGGCTGGTTCTCTTTCTGTTAACTACATGTGATATAATGCCTGCATTCGGGCTGTATTTTTATGTTAATTAATTGGAAGATGTAATTGGTTTTCTTCTAAATGAATAACATATTAAAGCCCTGAAATGCAGAGTGCAGGCAGACTATTTCTCCCCAAATTTAAATTTTCAAATGAGAGAGAGATTCACCTGAAGGCTAAGAGAAGGCTCTGGATCATCCACGAGGTTTCTTCCCCCCTTTGTTGAAGTATCACAGGCTGACTCTGATTAAGAGCTTTGAGAAATGAAAACTTTCACTTAGGGCATGTGAGACATTCTCAGGAAATCCCAGTGACTTCCGTTGTCCTTCCGGAAGTGGAAAACCTTCCCACCTAGAGAGTTTGGTTGCTCATCCAAGGCAGGCCAGCCCTTCCCGGGATTCTCAGCGCAAGACCAGGGTCTCCATCATTTCTGCTACCTCCTAGGTCCTAGCTGGGGGACGCCGTACTCCCCCAAGGCAGGCTCCCGGGGCAGAGATGCTCTAGATGAAGGGCCCGCCCACCCACAGGCTGTCCATGACCCTCATGTTGTCTAAAGCAGCTCTGCTTCCTCCAGCCCCCACTCATTTTCAATCAGCAACCTGGGATTCAAAGTTAATGAAAAACGTTGAAAACTCAGTTTAACAATACGAGTTAAGTTGCGCAGGGGTGGGAGTGGCAGGAATTTTTTTAGTGTTGGGAGGAGCTTTCACAGCCCTGGCCTTCCCTTTGCGAGTGCACTTTTCTGTGTGACTTTTCCTTCCCTATCTGGCAGGTGTCTGCTCATCTTTCAAGAGCCCCCCTCCAGTATTGTTTCTTCTGTGTGGAAACGGTTGATCCCTCCTCTGTGCTTTACAGCCTTGTATAGAATCCAGTAAATACTTATTGAATGAATGGGTAATTCCATACTGGAATCTACACCTTTTTATTATTATAATAAATGATCACTGTAAAAAAAATTTCAAGAAGTACTTACGTGTATACACCATTCAATTTTGAGCATTTATCCATCCACTATTCATTCAACGAATATTTCTTGCACACCTACTGGGTGCCCAGCATTGTTCCAACAGCTGGGAATACAGGCAGGAGCAATATAGAGAAAATCTCAGCCCTCTAAAACTTGACATTCAACGAGGGTGAGACAGATAGTAAACAAAGAGCAAATATATGTTAGATAATAAGGCACCATGAAGAAATATAAAGCAGGGCAAGAGAGTTGTGAGTGATGGGGCGGTGAAGTGGGCCTGGTGCTGTTCAAGCCAGGCTGGGCAGGGAAACATCTGAGCAGAGGCCTGAATGCAGCTGTGGAGCCAGCCATAGGCATCTCTGGGGGAAGATGGTTCCAGGTGGAGGGAACAGCAGGTGCAAAGGCCCTGATGAGGCCTTTAGGAGATGAGGTCAGATAAGTAGCCAAGGGAAAAATCATGCAAAGCTTGACTGACCATGAAAAGGACATTGAATTTTATTCTAAGTGAGATGCAAAGCCGTTGAGCAGGAAAGTGACAGGAACAGATTTATATTTTTAAGCATCGCTTTCAGAGCATTTTCATGACCTTTCATTCAACCAGCAATTATCAATAGTGCCAGGCACTGCCCTAGATACTGAGAGGTGGCAGGTAAAAGACACAGAGCATGCCTTCAAGAGGCATGCAGTCTGGTGTGGAAACCGCTAGGCAAATGGACAGCTCAGCACGCTGGGTTAATGTCATGGTCAACACGGTGGAGGGCTGTGGAGCCAGGATGAAGAGATGCAGGGCAAGGGCAGAGGAGATTTTCCGGGTGAGGTCATTGTCAATGACGTTCCTAATCTGTGTCAGAAAAGCAGGAGTATCTGTTGCATGGGGATATGTAACAGGAAGGTCCACCTCAGTCTGGGGAAGGGAAGGGAAGAATCTTTGAGGAAAGGATTTTTAGACTGTGTTCTGAAGGCTGTGTTCTGAAGGCTGTTCTGAAGCAGTAGCTGGTCAGGCAAAGAGTTGGGATAGAGTCCAGCACAGGCCCTGGAGTGGAGAGGTGGGATGGCAGCGGGAGCAGGGGAGATGAAGCTGGGCTGGGTGGGGACAGTCCAAGTGTGCGGGTCTTGAGGCCACAGTCAGGGCTTAGGTCATTACTCGGAGAGCAGTGGGGAAAGAAGCATTTTAAAGAAAGAAGGGGCGTGATTAGAGTTGTATTTCAGAAAGATCATTCTGGTGGAGAATGTTCTAGAAAAGAGCAGGGACAGGGAAGAGAACAGTTAGGAGCTAAGTTGTGGCCTAGACTGGACAATGTGGGAATGGGGCAGAGTGCTGGATTTGAACAGCGGGTAGATGGACCAAGAGGACCGGACAAATGATTGGATGTGGAGGGTGAGGAAGAAAGATGAACCGTCACAACTGCCAGGTGCTGCTTTGGAAATGCTGGGCATCAGAACTGTTGATCGAGATAAATGATATGATATGGAAGAAGAAATGTGACAGAAAGAAAGACAATCAGTTACTCTTTGGGCAGTCTGAGACAGCTGCAGGGAGATATCCAGCGGGCAGTTGGATATTCTGGTAGGAAGCTCCACAGAGCATCCTTGGGAGAATTAGCACGCGGGTAGTTAAGGTCGTGGGAATGGATGGGATTGCTCAGGGAGTGTTACAATTTGCATGTGTGTGTGTGTGTGTGTAACTGACGAACACCCATATTTGAGACTGCCTAAGGACTCTCCTCAGATGGCTGTTTAAGTCTCAGACCCATCACAGCTCTCACAGTAGCGCTGGCTGTGGGCACTGCGGAGGCTGTGCAGCAATGTGCATTCTGAGACTGAGGAGCAGGGCAGGCACCCCAGCGACAGGAGAATCCTGGTAAAGGTGGCCTCGGGATGATAAATGAGTTCAGGTCTCTGCCTGACAAGTGCCTGCAATCACCTTCACATTTTAGTTGTTTGGAGGCTTTTGCGGGTGAATAATCAATCTTGTTTTCTGTTTCTTACTTCAGGATTAGAAAGAGTGTTGTAGAATATTTCCTTGTCTTGGCCTTATGCCCATCCTGTATGAAGAGCAACAAAGGAAGATGTGCCTTTTCTTCTTTCTTACAGACTTGAGCTGCGGCTTTTCACTAAATTCACAGTAGCAATATTTCAGGATAGGTGAAGGTGGTCCAAGAGTACAAACTTACATTTACAAGATGCATAAGTTCTGGGGATGTAATGCACAGCATAATGACCATAATTAACAATATTGTATATTTGAAAGTTGCTAAGTGAGTAGTTCTTTTTTTTTTTAATTTTTCAATTTTATTTTCTTTATTTTTTTATACAGCAGGTTCTTATTAGTTATCCATTTTATACACATCAGTGTATCCACATCAATCCCAATCGCCCAATTCATCACACCACCCCCCGCCCCCGCCACTTTCCGCCTTGGTGTCCATACGTTTGTTCTGTACATCTGTGTCTCAATTTCTGCCCTGCAGACCGGTTCATCTGTACCATTTTTCTAGGTTCCAAATATATGCATTAATATATGATATTTGTTTTTCTCTTTCTGACTTACTTCACTCTGTTGTACAGTCTCTAGATCCATCCACATCTAAACAAATGACTCAATTTTGTTCCTTTTTATGGCTGAGTAATATTCCATTGTATATATGTACCAAATCTTCTTTATCCATTCGTCTGTCGATGGGCATTTAGGTTGCTTCCATGACCTGGCTACTGTAAATAGTGCTGCAATGAACATTGGGGAGCATGTGTCTTTTTGAATTATGGTTTTCTCTGGGTATATGCCCAGTAGTGGGATCGCTGGGTCATATGGTAATTCTATTTTCTGTTATTTAAGGAAACTCCACACTGTTCTCCATAGTGGCTGTATCAATTTACATTCCCATCAACAGTGCAAGAGGATACCCTTTTCTCCACACCCTCTCCAGCATTTGTTGTTTGTAGATTTTCTGATGATGCCCATTCTAACTGGTATGAGGTGATACCTCATTGTAGTTTTGATTTGCAGTTCTCTAATAATTAGTGATGTTGAGCAGTTTTTCATGTGCTTCTTGGCCATCTGTATGTCTTCTTTGGAGAAATGTCTACTTAGAGCTTCTGCCCATTTTTTGGATTGTGTTGTTTTTTTCTTAATATTGAGCTGCCTGAGCTGTTTATATATTTTGGAGATTAATCCTTTGTCCGTTGATTCGTTTGCAAATATTTTCTCCCATTCTGAGGGTTGTCGTTTCGTCTTGTTTATGGTTTCCTTTGTTGTGCAAAAGCTTTGAAGTTTCATTAGGTCCCATTTGTTTAGTTTTGTTTTTACTTCCATTACTCTAGGAGGTGGATCAAAAAATATCTTGCTGTGGTTTATGTCAAAGAGTGTTCTCCTGTGTTTTCCTCTAAGAGTTTTATAGTGTCCGGTCTTACATTGAGGTCTCTAATCCATTTTGAGTTTATTTTTTGTAGGGTGTTAGGGAGTGTTCTAATTTCATTCTTTTACACGTAGCTGCCCAGTTTTCCCAGCACCACTTATTGAAGAGACTGTCTTTTATCCATTGTATATCCTTGCCTCCTTTGTCATAGATTAGTTGACCATAGGTGCGTGGGTTTATCTCTGGGCTTTCTATCTCCTTCCATTGATCTATGTTTCTGTTTTTGTGCCAGTACCATATTGTCTTGATTACTGTAGCTTTGCCGTATAGTCTGAAGTCAGGGAGTCTGATTCCTCCAGCTCCGCTTTTTTCCCTCAAGACTGCTTTGGCTATTCATGGTCTTTTGTGTCTCCATACAAATTTTAAGATTTTTTTGTTCTAGTTCTGTAAAAGATGCCACTGGTAATTTGATAGGGATTGCATTGAATCTGTAGATTGCTTTGGGTAGTATGTCATTGTCACAATATTGATTCTTCCAATCCAAAAACATGGTATATCTCTCCATCTGTTGGTATCATCTTTAATTTCTTTCATCAGTGTCTTATACTTTTCTGCATACAGGTCTTTTGTCTCCCTAGGTAGGTTTATTCCTAGGTATTTTATTCTTTTTGTTGCAATGGTAAATGGGAGTGTTTCCTTAATTTCTCTTTCAGATTTTTCATCATTAGTATATAGGAATGCAACAGATTTCTGTGCACTAATTTTGTATCCTGCAACGTTACCAAATTCATTGATTAGCTCTAGTAGTTTTCTGGTGGCATCTTTAGCATTCTCTATGTATAGTATCATGTCATCTGCAACAGTGACAGTTTTACTTCTTTTCTAATTTGGATTGCTTTTATTTCTTTTTCTTCTCTGTTTGCTGTAGCTAGGACTTCCAAAACTATGTTGAATAATAGTGATGCGAATGGACATCCTTGTCTTGTACCTGATCTTAGAGGAAATGCTTTCAGTTTTTCACCATAGAGAATGATGTTTGCTGTGGGTTTGTCATATATGGCTTTTATTATGTCAAGGTAGGTTCCCTCTATGCACACTTTCTGGAGAGTTTTTATCATAAAAGTGGTGTTGAATTTTGTCAAAAGCTTTTTCTGCATCTACTGAGATGATCATACGGTTTTTATTCTTCAATTTGTTAATATGGTGTATCACATTGATTTATTTGCATAGATTGGAGAATCCTTGCATCCCTAGGATAAATCCCACTTTTTCATAGTGTATGATCCTTTTAATGTGTTGTTGGATTCTGTTAGCTAGTATTTTGTTGAGGATTTTTGCATCTAAATTCATCAGTGATATTGGTCTGTAATTTTCTTTTTTGTAATATCTTTGACTGGTTTTGGTATTAGGGTGATGGTGGCCTCATAGCATGAGTTTGGGAGTGTTCCTTCCTCTGTAATTTTTTGGAAGAGTTTGAGAAGGATGGGTGTTAGATCTTCTCTAAATGTTTGATAGAGTTCACCTGTGAAGCCATCTGGTCCTGGACTTTTGTTTGTTGGAAGATTTTTAATCACAGTTTCAATTTCATTACTTGTGATTGGTCTGTTCATATTTTCTATTTCTTCCTGGTTCAGTCTTGGAAGGTTATACCTTTCTTAGAATTTGTCCATTTCTTCCAGGTGGTCCATTTTATTGGCATAGAGTTGCTTGTAGTCGTCTCATAGGATGCTTTGTATTTCTGTGGTGTCTGTTGTAACTTCTCCTGTTTCGTTTCTAATTTTATTGATTTGAGTCCTCTCCCTCTTTCTCTTGATGCGTCTGGCTAATGTTTTATCAACTTTGTTTATCTTATCAAAGAACCAGCTTTTAGTTTTATTCATCTTTGCTATTGTTTTCTTTGTTTCTATTTCATTTATTTCTGCTCTGACCTTTGTGATTTCTTTCCTTCTGCTAACTTTGGGTTTTGTTTGTTCTTCTTTCTCTAGTTCCTTTAGGTGTAAGGTTAGATTGTTTATTTAAGGTGTTTCTTGTTTCTTGAGGTAGGCTTGTATAGCTATAAACTTCCCTCTTAGAAGTGCTTTTCCTGCATCCCATAGGTTTTGGATCGTCGTGTTTTCATTGTCATTTGTCTCTAGGTATTTTTTGATTTCCTCTTTGATTTCTTCAGTGATCTCTTGGTTATTTAGTAACATATTGTTTAGCCTCCATGTGTTTGTGTTTTTTCCTTTTTTTCCCCTGTAATTCATTTCTAATGTCATAGTGTTGTGGTCAGAAAAGATGCTTGATATGACTTCAATTTTCTCAAATTTACTGAGGCTTGATTTGTGACCCAAGATGTGATCTATCCTGGAGAATGTTCCATGTGCACTTGAGAAGAAAGTGTAATGTGCTGTTTCTGGATGGAATGACCTATAAATATCAATTAAAGCTATTTGGTCTATTATGTCATTTAAAGCTTCTGTTTCCTTATTTATTTTCATTTTGGATGATCTGTCCATTGGTGTAAGTGAGGCATTAAAGTTCCCCACTATTATTGTGTTACTATCGATTTCCTCTTTTATAGCTGTTAGCAGTTGCCTTATGTATTGAGGTGCTCCTATGTTGGGTGCATATATATTTATAATTGTTATATCTTCTTCTTGGATTGATCCCTTGATGATTATGTAGTATCCTTCCTTGTCTCTGGTAACATTCTTTTTTTTAAAGTCTATTTTATCTGATATAAGTATTGCTACTCCAGCTCTCTTTTGATTTCCATTTGCATGGAATATCTTCTTCCATCCCCTCACTTTCAGTCTGTATGTGTCCCTAGGTCTGAAGTGGGTCTCTTGTAGACAGCATATAGATGGGTCTTGTTTTTGTGTCCATTCAGCAAGCCTGTGTCTTTTGGTTGGAGCATTTAATCCATTCACGTTTAAGGTAATTATCGATATGTATGTTCCTATGACCATTTTCTTAATTGTTTTGGGTTTGTTTTTGTAGGTCCTTTTCTTCTCTTGTGTTTCCTACTTAGAGAAGTTCTTTTAGCATTTGTTGTAGAGCTGGTTTAGTGGTGCTGAATTCTCTTAGGTTTTGCTTGTCTGTAAAGCTTTTGATTTCTCCAGTGAATCTGAAAGAGATCCTTGCCAGGTAGTAATCTTGGTTTGTAGGTTCTTCCCTTTCATCACTTTAAGTATATCATGCCACTCTCTTCTGGCTTGTAGAGGTTCTGCTGAGAAATCAGCTGTTAAACTTATGGGAGTTCCCTTGTATGTTATTTGTCGTTTTTCCCTTGCTGCTTTCAGTAATTTTTCTTTGCCTTTAACTTTTGCCAATTTGATTATTATATGTCTCGGTGTGTTTCTCCTTGGGTTTATCCTGTATAGGACTCTCTGTGCTTCCTGGACTTGGGTGGCTGTTTCCTTTCCCATGTTAGGGAAGTTCTCGACTATAATCTCTTCACATATTTTCTCGGGTCCTTTCTTTCTCCCTTCTTCTTCTGGGACCCCTATAATGCAAATGTTGTTGCGTTTAATGTTGTCCCAGAGATCTCTTAGGCTGTCTTCATTTCTTTTCATTCTTTTTTCTTTATTCTGTTCTGCAGCAGTGAATTCCACCATTCTGTCTTCCAGGTCACTTATTCGTTCTTCTGCCTCAGTTATTCTGCTATTGATTGTTTCTAGTGTATTTTTCATTTCAGTTATTGTATTGTTTATCTCTGTTTGTTTGTTCTTTAATTCTTCTAGGTCTTTGTTAAACATTTCTTGCATCTTCTCGATCTTTGCCTCCATTCTTTTCCCGAGGTCCTGGATCATCTTCACTATCTGAATTCTATTCTGAATTCTTTTTCTGGAAGGTTGCCTATCTCCACTTCATTTAGTTTTATTTCTGAGGTTTTATCTTATTCCTTCATCTGATACATAGCCCTCTGCCTTTTCATCTTATCTATCTTTCTGTGAATGTGGTTTTGTCCCACAGGCTGCAGGATTGTAGTTCTTCTTGCTTCTGTTGTCTGCCCTCTGGTGGATGAGGCTATCTAAGAGGCTTGTGCAGGTTTCCTGATGGGAGGGACTGGTGGTGGGTAGAGCTGGCTATTGCTCTGGTGCACAGAGCTCAGTAAAACCTTAATCTGCTTGACTGCTGATGTGCTGGGCTGGGTTCCCTCCCTGTTGGTTGTTTGGCCTGAAGCAACCCAATACTGGAGCCTACCCGGGCTCTTTGCTGGGTCTAATGGCGAACTCTGGAAGGGCTCACGCCAAGGAGTACTTCCCAGAACTTCTGCTGCCAGTGTCCTTGTCCTCACAGTGAGGCACAGCCTCCCCCCGCCTCTTCAGGAGACCCACCAACACTAGGAGGTAGGTCTGGTTCAGTCTCCTGTGGGGTCACTGTTCCTTTCCCTGGGTCCTGATGTGCACACCACTTTGTGTGTGCCCTCCAAGAGTGGAGTCTCTGTTTCCCCCAGTCCTGTCAGAGTCCTGCAGTCAAATCCTGCTAGCCTTCAAAGTCTGATTCTCTAGGAATTCCTCCTCCCATTGCCAGACCCCCAGGTTCAGCAGCCTGACATGGGACTCAGAGCCTTCACTCCAGTGGGTGGACTTCTGTGGTATAAGTGTTCTCCAGTTTGTGAGTCACCCACCCAGCAGTTATGGGATTTGATTTTATTGTGATTGTGCCCCTCCTACCATCTCATTGTGGCTTCTCCTTTGTCTTTGGATGTGGGTTATCTTTTTTGGTGAGTTCCAGTGTCTTCCTGTCGATGATTGTTCAGCAGCTAGTTGTGATTCTGGTGTTCTCGCAGGAGGGAGTGAGAGCATTTCCTTCTACTCTGCCATCTTGGTTCTGTGTGAGAGTAGTTCTTAAAAGTTCTCATCACACACACACACACACACACACACACACACACACACAGAAATTGCAACTTTCTGAGGTGACAGATGCGTTGACTAACCTTATTGTGGTCATTTCACAGTACATGCATTTATCAAATCAGTATGTTGTACACCTTTAACTTAAACAATATTATATGTCAATTATATCTCAGTAAAGCTGGAAAAAAGAAATATTTCACACAACTTCAAAAGGGTTACTAAGTGTTACAGAGAGTTGAGATTTCCCTAAACCAGAGGTGTGGCCATTAAAAAGCAAACATCTAGTGAAGCATATTTGGCCAAAGCAGAATTGATCATTCTTGGTAAGACTTGATTGTAGTAATATTGTTTATTCTGATTGTTCAGAATGAGAATTGATTCACTCCCCATTTCTACCCTTTCTGAAGTAGGTATGGACTTTCGTGCTGGTCCATGCAATGTCAGGCACATTAATATATAGTAAGTCCTCACGAATCCTTATTCACCATTATTACTGTTGTTTTGTTATTATTACTTTTTTGTACTTGAATGCTTGTCCGTTGCCCCCAGACAGGCACTAAGGAAACTTTTTATGCCCTTGGGACTAACATTCCTAGTCCTTGGTACGGGGTAGAAATGAAGTATTTTATGTTGTATTCTAATTGCTTGATTATGTTAGTAGTCTTTTCCCAGTTTGAGTGTAGACTCCTCGAAGGCAGGAACGATGTCTCCTACTTCTTTACTTCCAAAACTTCTAGCCGTGATCTAAACACATGGGAGTTATTTACTTATATTTATTTTAAAACTGAAAGATTGAAATAATGAGTTCACTTTTGCCAATTCAAGAAGAGCATAAAGATTATAGAAACACTTTGGACCTCCCACCCCAACAGCAGAAGCAATGTCAAGACCACCTTATTGAAATGCACATCCATAACTTGTAAAAGTGATGGGGAAATTGGCCTTTGACAATTCAGAGATGTGGCAGTCGAAAGTGAAGACATACCTTTTGTTTTTAAACATTGCTCTTTGATCAGGGTATTAATATTCATAAAACTCTTGAAAGGAGATTGTCATTAGGTGTTAGAGACATTAAGGTTTCACCGGTTTTCAAAGCCTTTCTACAGAGATGAAATTGCCCCTGTGCTTCCACTGCTCTTCATATTAACTGCATTTGGTATGAGTTCCCTCATTTGTTTTCAGGCCTGTGCTCCTGAAACCTAGAAGTGTGATTAGAAATACAGAAGTCAGGAGAGAGTTTGTGGAGTTGCGTTTTTTGTGCACTTTATGAGGATAATGTCACTGGGAATAGAACACCACCACCAGGAAACAGTCTCTTGCTGTCACATGAATGCCGCCATACACACTTGATTGAGAATTGACATTGAGGAGAGGCTGCACTATTTGTTTTCAAAGAGAGTAGCTTGTATTTCTTGACATTTTATCCCAGTGACTTTTACATTAACAAAAGCCAATGGGTGCTAGGGAAATAATCAGTCTTTGGCAAAGCCAAAGACCTCCTGTTGTTGCAAACATCTTGGAGAAAGCTGTCCATCTGAGTGTCAGGAACCCCAAGATCCAAAGCAGTTCATCTAGAAGGATTTGGTTTCTTCAGAGTGCTCTGAATCTTGGTTGATAGATGGACAGACAAGTCTCTCTAGCATTTTTTTAATAAATTAAAAGCAAGTAAGCAGTAAATGTGGAATGATAGGACCCAACATATTCACTATCGATATGAGTCAGGCGAAGTAGAAAAGGTTAATATAGGGAGTTGCTTGGTGGCTTATTTGGTAGCCATGCAACATATGTACTAACCAATATGTTTACCTTTGCTACTTTTTTTTTTGAAAAAAAAATTTTAATTAATTAATTTTTTTTATTTTTGGCTGCATTGGGTCTTTGTTGCTGCACGCAGGCTTTTCTCTAGTTGCTGCGAGTGGAGGCTACTCTTCGTTGCAGTGCACGGGCTTCTCATTGTCGTGGCTTCTCTTGTTGTGGAGCACGGGCTCTAGGTGCGCGGGCTTCAGTAGTTTTAGCACGCAGTCTCAGTAGTTGTGGCTTAAGGGCTCTAGAGCACAGGCTCAGTAGTTGTGGCTCACGGGCTTAGTTGCTTGGTGGCATTGTGGGATCTTTCCGGGCCAGGGCTCAAACCCATGTCCTCTGCATTGGTAGGCGGATCCTTAACCACTGTGCCACCAGGGAAGCCCACCTTTGCTACTTCTGAATTTAAGACTTTTTTATTTCAGAAAATAGAAAGTAGGCCTTAAGTTGGATCTTGATGAAAATTGTGCTAATCCTGGGATAGCTTTTCCCTTGTAATCATTTAAGAACAGGAATTTTGTTGATATCTCCTTTGCTGATGTTAGTGGAGGAGAAATTTAACAGTTAAATCTTTTTAATTTCAAAGTCCATTTTGAGTGGATGGGGAAAACAAGTCATTTTAAACTGGAACATGACAAGTTGGATAGAGATATACGTTTTCTTAAATTTATTAAAAATGATGTGTACCCAAAAGTACAAGAGTATATAATTCAGATTTTAAGAGTTTTGCCAAATTTCGGTAACCTTATGTGTATAGAATAAAAAAGAATTGAGACTTGTGTAGGGGTAGGGTTCAGTTTACAAATGGACTGGCCCAGATGACAGGGCCCTGCTGATGCCCAGAGCAAAGATTAAATGAAGGCTTTTAAGTATTGTGAGATGACTTTAAATTCTGTTCAAGATTTAGAAAACAGTCATCTCCAAAGTAGCCAGGTAAATTTTGTGAACCACACCTCTTGGAATTGATAGTGATAGTGAGTTTTTAAATACTTATTTTCTACGGCATTCAAGTCTACCAAATACTGCTTTATCAGATTGTTTCTAACTTCATTACTTTAATAAATATTTTTAAAGATCATATATTGTATTTTAAAGCCCAGAATTACAATTTTGTATTTGGACAGATCTAGCATATTTTCTTTACAACAGGCCAAGCACACACAATAGGTTGTGAGTTTTGTTTGTTTCTTGTTCAGTCCTTAAATTGATCTTTAAAAGTTTTAAGTAAAGCAGAAATTCAAATAGAATCAACAAAATCTGAGATATTTTGAGTGTCAGTAATATTTACACTATAGGCTTCTCTTGAGGTCCCAGTATAAGACTTTAAAAAATTGTTTCTGAATGGGATTTAATGTTTGATTTGACCTTACGGTAGCAATCCAATTCCTTTTGAATGTACATGGAAAATATTATTAGATCTACTTTGGAAGTACAATGAGTCATTCCACCTGCTGCCTTTTTTTATTGGAAATTAATGAAAAACTAATTGAGAAAAATTATCACCTCCTACCAAAAACACTATTAGATGGCAAATAGCAGAAATGAATATTGTGGTCATCATAGGCCCCTTAAAACAACAGTCCCCAACCTTTTTGGCACCAGGGACCGGTTTTGTGGAAGACAGTTTTTCCGCTGACAAGAAGGGTGGTATGGTTCAGGTGACGATGCGAGTGATGGGGAGCGGCAGATGAAACTTCACTCGCCTGCCTGCCGCTCACCTCCTGCTGTGCGACCCAGTTCCTAACAGGCCACAGACCGGTAGCGGTCCATGGCCCGGGGGTTGGGGACCTCTGCCTTAAAAGAACCCCTAGACCCACAAGTGATAGGTTGTAGGATTGGCAGTTCCATATGGATCCCCAAATCAGCTCCAGTCAAGACTCCAGTGGACCCCTGGACTCTATAGCAGATATTGATTTGTTCATTAAAAACCAATAATGAACTTTCTTTGAATATGTAGCATAATTAGTTTTGTTCTCCACCTGAGGTTATTGCTTAACTCAGACCCCAAGCATCCTTTTCTGAGGAACGTGCACTTTCCTTCCTACATAACAATAATAACACGTTTTACAACAGTGCTAACGTGTCCCTAAAGCCATGCTATTCAGAGTGTGATCCTCTTATCCAGTCAGTGAACTGTTTATTACTGGTCTTCAGGGAGTTAAAGGAGCTCACAGCCCCAGGTAAACCAACTACATCCCTAAGCACACTGTTTAGTTCATCTGTGCATTATGGCAACTTCCTCAATGAAGGAAGCGTGTGCATTGACTTACATTCTGGGGGAAGCGAAGTGCCAGTGTTCTCTCTTATAACGTTCTCTCTCTGACTTTCAATGATTTTCTCCAAACTTGGAAAGTTCAGCTCAGAATGTATACAGAAAGAGACCATGAGATTTTTGTAGGGCAGTACTTATAAAGAGCAACATTATCTATCCCACATATACAGAGTCCATATTACCGTATCTAATTATTATTCGGTTTACTTCTTTTTCATGAAAGATACATTTCTGTTTCTATGTAGCATCAGCTTGTACATCAACTTGATTCCTCGGTAGACAAATTAATTAATTGAATAATATCATTATGCAGTGTTTCGTAACATTAATAGTTATTGATGAGTGCTTGCTAAGGTACTCTGCTGAGCACTGTACATGCATTAGCATATTTTATCCTCACAACAACCCTTTGCAGGGAGATATCGATCATCTTCTTTTTGGAGGTGAGAAACCTGAGGCTTAGAGAGGTCAGATAACCTACTCACCCCGTTTCAAAATCAGGTTGGCTTAGCTTCAGGACCGTTGCTCTTAGCCACGCAAAAGCCCATAAGGACCAGCCAGATAAATGATAAATGAGTGAATCAGATTCAAATTCTGGCAACGTGGTGGACAAAGCTCATGCAAAACAGACAAATAGAAAAGTTGGTTAAAATATGCTTTTTAAAAATGTCATAACAATTGAGATTGAAAGAAATAAAGAGAATCACAAGGTTTCAGAAAGGAAGTGGGGCTCCAAGGAGCCAGATGAGAAGGCTGAAGTTAGGGCCCTAGGAGAACTTGGATCTGGAAATAGACCCTCGTGTTAACCCTCATGCATGCAGAATCTGGACCTGTGCAAGCAGGAAGCTAAAACTTAAACTTCGTGTAAAGCTGAGCTCCTCAAGGGTCAGCCTTTTTTCCAGAAGGGAGCTTGAAAAATTCCATCCATCAAACTCATGCCATATACAGGTATGGAGTCCAAATCTACCCCAGTGATGCAGAAGTCTGGAGAGATTATTTATACCTGAAGGGTCATAAGCCCTCAGATTGATGAAGCACATTGCTTCTGTCCATTGTTCTATCATTACCAAAAGCAAATCCTCATTCTGATATAAAGTATGGAAATTTTAGAACACCAAGGATGAAAGGGGCATCTTAAACATAAACATAACCACAAGAAGGAAAAATCGAAACAAAGATAAAGTTGCCATCAAAGGAAAAACAGTTCAACTAGCAGCAGTACTTCTTCCTGGCAACAATGAAGACTAAAAGACATTGAAATAACATCTAAGAAAAAATAACTATCAACCTGGAATTTTCTACCCTGCAATCCATCATTTAAGAGTGATAATGACATGGAATACAGAGTGATAGGAAAAACTACTGATAAAAAAACAGTAATCTCACAAACATCATGTTGAGTGATACAAGCCAACAAAAAAGAGTACGTACTGGATGATTCCCTTTATATGAAATTCAAGAAATAGGCTAAATTAATCAGTAGTGAAAAATGTCTGGATAGTCAGGGTGAGTATTGACAGAGAAAGGGCATGAGAGGACCCTCTGGTGTGATGAAAATATTATAAATCTTGATGTGGGTGGGATTTGCTTGGGTGTATACCCAAGCAAAAATTAATTGAGCCAAGTCCTTTGCATGCATATGTATTACATACCTCAGTGTATATATATCTACATTTTTGGCTGTGTAACACAGCTTGTGGGATCTTATTTCCCCGACCAGGGATCGAACCTGGGCCCACAGCAGTGAAAGCTGGAGTCTTAACCACCGACCGCCAGGGAATTCCCTTCACTGTATATATTATTACCCTCCCAAGAAGAATATATATATATATATATTTTTTAACATCTTTATTGGAGTATAATTGCTTTACATTGTTGTGTTAGTTTCTGCTGTGTAACAAAGTGAATCAGCTACATGTATACATATATCCCCATATCCCCTCCCTCTGCGTCTCCCTCCCACCCTCCCTATCCCGCCCCTCTAGGTGGTCACAAAGAAGAATATATTTTTAAAACAGGAAGGGCATAATAAAGACTTTTTAAGTTTGCTTTTTATAGGTGCTCACTAAAGAATTGCTAAAGACTTATTTCTGCGAGAATGAGATAGAACCCAGAGGATCAGAGTGAGTTGTAATAATGAACAGTAAGAAAAGAAAGTGGTAAATAAGAGTTTTCTTCAAAACACACATTGACTAACAACAATAATAATGACTTTGTGGGGTGGGGGGTCAAAAGCAAGATGGGATTAAAACACTAGATAACAACCAGTGAAGGTGGTAGGTGGCAATTGGAGTTAAAGCATTCTAAGATTCTAGCTTTTTTCTGGAGGAGGGTAGAAATGTAATTAACTTTGAGTCAATGTTAAAAAGTTTAAGGTAGTCACAAAAGCAGTAAAGACAGACTAACTTTCATATTAGTTGATTGTAAAATAAGAGTTAAGAAGTTATTCAATCTAATAGTAATCAGGAAAATAGAAAAACAGAGGCAAAGAAAAGACATGTAGCAAATAGGAAAAAATTACAGAAGAAGTAGGTCCAATTAAGTTAGTAATTATAAATATAATTTATTAACAGATGTAACTTTTTAACATGTTAGAAGACAGAGAGTCTACCATACTATTTATAAGAGAGATTCTCAAACCAAATTACACAAAGCCACAGGGAAAGAAGTGATAAATTAGGAAGATTTTTAAAAAATGATAGTTGATATAACTACTTAATACCTTGCAAAATAAACTTTAAGGCAAAAATGTATTTTTAGGAATAATTCACCAGGAAGATATAAAAATCCTGAGCTTGAATCCTCAAAGTGAATCAAGCAAAATTTGATAGAATGACAAGGAGATACAAATTCTTAATTACAGTGGAAGACTTTTGTTTGTTTTTTGTTTGTTTGTTTTTGTTGTTGTTGTTTTGTTTGGGGTTTTTTTTGCGGTACGCCGGCCTCTCACTGCTGTGGCCTCTCCCGCTGCGGAGCACAGGTTCCGGACGCGCAGGCTCAGCAACCATGGCTCACAGGCCCAGCCACTTTGCGGCATGTGGATCTTCCCAGACCGGGGCACGAACCTGTGTCCCCTGCATCGGCAGGCAGACTCTCAACCACTGCGCCACCAGGGAAGCCCTACAGTGGGAGATTTTAACACACATCCATAGAAAATGATACCGTAAGCAGATAGAAATGACAAAAGATGTGGAGTAGATTTGGACTCCATACCTGTATATGGAATGAGTTTGATGGATGGAAAATGATACCATAAGCAGATAGAAATGACCAAAGATCATTTCGCACAGAAAATGTACCGTAAGCAGATAGAAATGACCAAAGAAATGACCAAAGAGTTGAACAATGCTGTTAATGTACTTGATCTTTTGAATATATAAAGATCCCTGCCCCAAGAGTTAGGCAATGTACATTCCTAGCACAACATACATCATTTACAAATTTGAGCATGTATTATTGATACAAAAGAAATATCAGTAAAGGTAAATCAGACAAAGTATAAAACAACTGGGAGTGTTGAGGCTTGTGGCAAACCAGAGAGAGTGGGCTTTCTTAACAATAAAGTAAAACAAAACAAAAATACTCTGTAGCATATAGCCTTGGTTAGAAACTTCTAAGTGATTGCACTATTCTGGAGTCCTCGAAGCACAAACGTTTGCTGCTGCCTTTACATCTTGTTGCCCACTCTCTGATCTTTTGACAATTCAGACAGCTGTATTCATAGAAGGGAACGGGGTTATCAGTGAATAAGACTCCCTCCCCCATAATCAGTCATCTTTGGAGTTGTAAACACTTCTGATAGGGGGTGACATGGCATGGGGGGGGGGGCAGGGGAAGGACAGAAAGAGGCTATTGTCTTAAATTAGTTGTAAAGATTCTGTGATGAGTTTTGGATTATTCATTATCCCTGGTCCTCGAGGGGAGGTTGTATGAAATCTTTCTCTGAAGATGTTGAAGAATTAATCAAATAATTTTCTTTTTGGATACAGTTAAGACTTTATTTATGTGTTGAACATATTTAATAAGTGCTTGCACTTTGTCATGGCTGAAAGAATTTTGTGACCCTGAGAAATCCTGGACATAGATTCTCTGCAAACTGGGTGAGTGCCGGATTTATCAGGAACGCGATAGGACTTCACTTAAACATCTAATTGTCTCATCTCCTCTTCCGTGGTTTACGAATCATGTTGTTCAGTATTGTTCAATATCATACTTATAATACTCTAGATTTAGTGTGTATCCTTTTAATTTGTTAATCTATAGCACTCTTAACCCTTTACTAATGATTCATGATGGCCTTTCATTTTGTTAGATTTTAGTATCTCTTCTTGCTGACCTAGAAATTTTACAGGCAGCTCCATTTTTAGGTTGATGAGATGCAGTGATCCCTGAAGTGACCTGTGCAGTCTCCCACAGGTAACTTCCTTCAAGCTTGAAATGATTCCATTTATTACCATGAATCCCTGCCCTTGAGAACACATTAGCTGAATGTTTGCTAATTTTATTCTCCGTTCCGCCTTTGAATACTGGATATCAATCTATCTCCTAAAATCTTTCTTAACTTTTTAAGTTAAGGCATTTATCACCAAATTATGTATCCCATGAGTGGTTCTGGTTGACAGAAGAGGAATAAAACAACCCATCCAGTTTATTTTACAGTGTAATTGAAGAGCTAAAGCGACTATTAAGGGTTAGCATCACCCCTAGGTCTAAGGAATAAATAATGCTCAGGTTTATATTTTCTAAGAGTGCTAACTGTTGGTCCCTTTGCAAAGAGTAGTAAACTACAACTGTACTTGGTCACAAACTCACACTAGGCATCAGAATTCTTACCACAGCAGAAGTCATCATTGACTGCATTTGTGTAAACTCTGACAGGCTGTCAGCACAGTTGTGCTCATGAACTTTCAGTCTCGGCGTCTCTGTCCAGCATCTCTCTGATTTCCCATATCTATCCCTAAGATTTCAGTCTTTAGTGTGTGCACTGAATAGAGATGTAAATGCTTTGGTTTGCCCTTGATGACCAAAGAAGAGCTGGTGTGGTTGCAGATCCAGATATATTTGAACTGGTTTGATATTTTCCACTTGATATAAAGTGGGGGACACATCGATGTGACAGTGACAGATTTCTCTGGATTATGTTTGTGTTGCTGTGCCTTAACGGTTCCTATGAAAAACTTCATGTACCACACGTGAGTCCTAGTTGAAGAATTACCTAAATGCTTTTCTGATTTAGGTTCAAGTAGCAATTCATGTTGAGCTATAAATATGAAAGGGATTTGGTTTTGCTGTTTTCTTTTTTTTTTTTCTTTCTCTCTCTCTCTCTTTTTATTTGCCACTTAACTGCTTCCTCATTTTGGGTCCATCAGTTTTAAGCTTAGATTAGAACAGTCACCTGAGTCATAAAATTTGGCAGTTAAATGGACAGTATCCTCGTTACATAAATAGCTTATATAATCTTTACGAATAACACTAAGGCCACAACAGATAAGTGAGTAGAGGACATGAACAATTCCCTAAAGTAAAAATCCACATGGCCAGTATGCATTTTAAAAACTGTTCAACTCCCTGGTAATCATAGAAATGTCAGTTAAAACAACCACAAGTATCCTTTCTTATCTTTAAAATTCTACTTTGGTAGGTTACTTAACTTTTTCTTAAAGTTTTAATTAGAAGAAGGCATTAAAGATTTTGACATATCTGTTAAATTAATAAATTTTAATGTATGTTGCAAAAGTGTTTGCCAAACTGTTGTAACAATTATACTCCCAGGTATGCCAGTATAGGGAGGAGAAGCCTGTCTCTCTGCACTCTTGGGTGCATTGAGATGATCCATTTTTAAAATGCTGCCAATGAGAGAACAAATTACTGCATAACTATATAATACTTTTGGGCATTAAATGAATACTTATGAAGATTTTATATAACACAGAAGAGATGCTTATGAAAAGGACAAATGGCACTTTGGGTAGCCCCAGCCCTACACTTCACATAGTCAAATAGAGTCTAAGGGAGGGTTCCATTCCTTTTGTTCCCACTTCATACAGCCTGAGGAATGTTTAAAACTTGGGTGAAAGAGCCCGGTGGTAGAGCCCACTTCCTCCCATGTATTGGAAAATGGTTTTGCAAATATTAAAACTCATTTCCGTGGTTAAATCAACTACTGTTTGGAAGAAACCTGGATTATCTCCAAGCAAAATGAGTTTCTGATGTTGAAACGTTCTTGCCTCACTTAGTTTTGAATACTTAAGTTATGGAGATATTTGGACACGTGCAAGACGTCAGAATCATCCGTCATTCTTCAGCTCCCTTAGCTTATCCCTATCCTGTCATCTGTTTATGTCTGTGACGAATTCTTTAGAAACCATGTTGTGAAGAGAGCTGACCTTTCTGCAGGTGTCCTTACCACTGAACCAAAATGAATAGAGAAAGCTCTCAGAGACTTATCTTCAGAATCTGTGATATCACCACGTGTGTTTCTTTTAACCTAAAAATATCTGCCATTCTTTGCGATTTCTAAAGGGTGTGCCTCATTTGAGAGGCGGCAGCAAAGTCTCACACTCAACATAATTTTATTTTTAAGGTAGAAAAAAATTAGAAATGATGAACTGTTTTGACTGGTGTGTCACTGAATCCCTGATGAAAGCTGTTCTTGTAAGCACATCAGATAAGTCTTTGTTGTATTATAAAGACACATGCACCCCAATGTTCATTGCAGCACTATTTACAATAGCCAGGTCATGGAAGCAACCTAAATGCCCATCGACATACAAATGGATAAAGAAGATGTGGCACATATATGCAATGGAATATTACTCAGCCGTAAAAAAACAACGAAATTGAGCTATTTGTAATGAGGTGGATGGACCTAGAGTCTGTCATACAGAGTGAAGTAAGTCAGAAAGAGAAAGACAAATACCGTATGCTAACACATATATATGGAATTTAAGAAAAAAAATGTCATGAAGAACCTAGGGGTAAGATAGGAATAAAGACACAGACCTACTAGAGAATGGACTTGAGGATATGGGGAGGGGGAAGGGTAAGCTGTGACAAAGCGAGCGAGACGGATGGACATATATACACTACCAAATGTAAGGTAGATAGCTAGTGGGAAGCAGCCGCGTAGCACAGGGAGATCAGCTTGGTGCTTTGTGACCGCCTGGAGGTGTGGGATAGGGAGGGTGGGAGGGAGGGAGATGCAAGAGGGAAGAGATATGGGAACATATGTATATGTATAACTGATTCACTTTGTTATAAAGCAGAAACTAACACACCATTGTAAAGCAATTATACTCCAATACAGATGTAAAAAATAAATAAATAAATAAACAAAGCAAAGAAAAAAAAGGAACGAAATTGGATCATTTGTAGAGATGTGGATGGACCTAGAGGCTGTCATACAGAGTGAAGTAAGTCAGAAAGAGAAAAACAAATATGTATAATAATGCATATATGTGGAATCTAGAAAAATGGTACAGACGAACTGGTTTGCAAGGCAGAAATAGAGACAGATGTAGAGAACAAACGTATGGACACCAAGCGGGGAAAGCGGGGTGGAAGGAGGTAGTGGTGGGATGAACTGGGAGATTGGGATTGACATATATACACTAATATGTATAAAATAGATAACTAATAAGAATCTGCTGTATAAAAAATAAATAAAATAATAAAAACTAAAAAACATAATAATAATAAGCTCCCTGCAAGTGTTTAGTGCTGATGGAAGCTTTGAGGTGTGTTTGTGTGCTGACTCTTTGGATGTGGAGATGTTAAAAGTTTGGATTCCTCCTCATCAAAGACTGCAGTTGGATCTCAAGTGAGCCAGTTGCGTCTATGTCTCACTTCTTCAAGTATGGAATTTATGGAGCCCACTAATTTTATAAATATGTTTTAGTGTAAAGCATCTGGGTGGGCTTTGGACTGTGCCAACCTGGGGCTGAGTACTGGCTCTGCCAGAAACTAACTGCATGACCTTAATTTACTTTACACACCCTTATGGCAGGTGAAGTTTGGTCCTTCATCTGACACGTGGGAATAACAACACTCACTTGGCAATCTTGTGAGGATAACGATAATATATGTAGTATATAAGAATCAACACGTGTTAATTAACATTAATACTTCCTTAGTGTTTTATTAACATTGTATAAGGAAGTACTTGAACAAGCTGCTTTTTTAAAAATCCTTATTGGAGTATAATTGCTTTACAATGTTGTGTTAGTTTCTGCTGTACGACAAAGTAAATCAGCTATAAGTATACGTATATCCCCATATTCCCTCCCTCTTGAGCCTCCCTCCCACCCTCCCTATCCCACCCCTCTAGGTTGTCACAAAGCATCGAGCTGATCTCCCTGTGAGCTGCTTTTTGAATGACTTTATGATTTACCCAAATTAACCCAATGCATTTTGGGTTCAATTTCTAGTCTAGGTGAGGGGTTTTCCCAGTGATGCACAAGACCCTTTCCACTGCCTTCGTGCTCCATGACATGCACTGGTAAGATGGTCGGGGGGGGGGGGGTCTCTATTGTTTTCTGAGACCTGGGAGTGAAGCTTTTTTCACCAGAAAAACCAACATACTCATATAGGAGTCAATCCACACTTTTGTATTCACTAGCACCATGCTGAACCAAATAAATTTAATTGGATGCTTAATAATTCTGATTCAGACACTTTATAGGCTGCAAGAAAGATATATTCTATTTCTGCCAGGAACGTGTAAAGTATTCAGAACAATTTTTTTTTAAAAAAGGTCTGTGCTTATAGCTTAGTTCATTTCTCATGCCTCTCTCACCCATTCTTAAACTCATGAAGCTGTCAAAAGCAGTGTTCACACTGGAAACAACCCAAATATCCATCAGTAAGAGAATAGACGAACAAATTGCATATTCATACATTGTAATACTACTCAACAGTAAAAAATTCTGAGTTATGAAGAGATGCAACAACGTGGGTGAATCTTAAATACATTATGTTGAGCCAAAGAAGCCAGACACAAAACAGTATATACTGAAAGACTTCATTTCTGTGAAGTTTGTGAAGAGGAAACTCCAATCTATGATGACAGAAGTCAGAATAGCAGTTCTCTGGGGGTGGAGCAGTTATCTCTGGGGATAGTGAGTACAAAGGGGGCAAAAAGAGATTTTCCAGGATGATGGAAATGTTCTGTAGCTTATAGATACAAGGTATGTACACACACACACATACAGATACATGTTCATCAAGCTGTACACTTAAGATTTGTGCATATACAGTATGTAAGGTATACCTCCATGAAAAAAATTGTCCGAGATAGAGCATCATTTTGTTTGGAGAAAGTAAGCTGAGGTTAGAAAGAGATTAACTCTTAAAATCGCAATTTTTTTAGGGCTTACATTTTTATAAGCTCTGTTTCTATAAAAATGAAGCTACTGTTGAATTCTGATTTTAAAACTAAATAAAACTTGTCAAGGTAGCTCCCAGTAGATGAATATATTGGATCCCTTTACTTTTCATGTAAAGTTTTAGCTCTGAAACAGAATAAACAGTATAAACAGTACTCACTTTCCCAGAGAGTTCCAGCCCTGAAGCGCCAGAAGTTTAAATTTAGAAGGAACATTGATTTTAAATGTTTCTTTGGATGAATCGCTAGTTCATTTCAAAGAAAAGGACAAGTTATGTTGGAGATTCATCCTCCCATCTTGGGTTTGTTAAATTCCATGGGAGAAGCAGGAGGATAAATTACTCAGAGTTGAATATGAGAGTGTTTGAACTCAAAGTAAATTGATTTTCATGCAGGACATCTTCATTTTATGCATAAAGAGTGAGCCATTAGTTGATTACTCTCCTTTTGCTCTGTGGTATGCTTTTTCTGAGACTGGAAGAGAGAAACGCAATGAATCAAGCAAGGGGTGTGGGGACATATCCAGGTGTCACCTAAATAGAATAAACACCCAACTTATGAAGATCATCTGGAAGGCAAAGTCAACACTGTCATTTCACTTTTTTCCTTAAAAACCTTGACTGAAAAATTTGTAAGCAACTTCTTCTGTTGTAGTGTTCAAAGCCTTTCATGATCTTTTTTCTCAATCTTTCTAGACATTCCCCCACTTTTCTGAAGGAATCCCCACCCCTAGCTTTCTGTCCACAGGGAACTACGCGGTAATTCTTTAAATCTCTCTCAACAATTCTGTTTTGGCCTCTGCCATGTGCTTCCCATTTCTACATTAATCACAGACACCATGCCTTACACAGAATAGGCATTAAAGGTTTACAGAATTAAGGGAAGTGGAGAAAGAGAAAGCCTGCATCTATCTGAACAGCACAGATGAAAAGGAACGATGAAATGTTTCAGATTTACCATTTCATGGTACACAGGTTTTGCACTAAAAGAGATTTCATGGAACCTTTCAAAAGCCTTGTCTTTCCCTGATTCAGAACTTCATAATACCGAGTAATTAAGATTTTTGTTCCAGGAATATGAAAGGTCACCCAGACTTATTTCTGTAACAAAATAGTTTAACGTTTGCAGGAAAAAATAATCAGGAAAAAAAAAAAAGATTGATTCTGAAACTCTGTATGCTAAAATTAAAAAACAGATTTATATTATTTTATTTTTTAAATATTAAGTTTTAAAACCTCACAATCTGCTATGAGCCACAGTGTTCGGCAGCATTATGAGCAGCTGTGACCTCGTCCCCTGGAATCTGTCACCAAGGCCTAATAGCTGGTTAGAGATCCAAAAGATGTCCATTGAATTATTTTTCCAAACGTTTTTCTTTTTAAAAACTGTGTGTCTAATGAACATTACTTAAAGGTAGAATATGTCAACACTACTTTTCCTCATTGCCAATGATTTAACATAACTTCTGTTAAAGTTTTAAGTTATTCATATATGTATTATATATATACCTATATGCATATATAATATCTATATCATATATTATACATATTTACATATACACCTAGAGTGTACCTACACATATACACCGAAAGTGTCCAATAAGTTAGTTACACATGGTGGGGGGGCAGTATGCTCCTCTTTGCTCTTGTCTCAGGACCTTTGAACTTGCTGTTCACTCTGTTTGGAATGCTTTCCTCCCAGGTAACTGTGCGCTTACTCTCTCATGTGTATCTTCATCCTTGTTTTTTCCCTTTACAGTCCTTCTCGGAACTCACAGTATGTATATTTGATTACTTGTAAACTCCTCAATATGGGATCCATGAGGGCAAGGATCTTGTCTGTTTTATTTACTTTGTATCCCTAGTACCTAGCACAATGCCACACGTATACTAGGAGCTCATTAAGTATTTGCAAAATGAATGGTTGCATGAATGACAATGGTCATCTGACCAACCCTCTACCAACACGTGAATTCCCCCTGTATCATTCCCAATAAGAATCTACAGTTGCAAATTAATCGAAGGGCACTTATAAAACAATATGGGAACAAACTGAGTCCAGAAGAGGTAAAAATAAAACAAACGAATGGCCCAAGTTGAGAAAGAGGAGGAGGAAAATTTCAGAGAGCATTTAAAAGGGAGGAAGAAGAAATCAGTCTGACCCATTTTGTATTATGGAAAGATGGCTGGTGGATATAAACTGCATCATTTGTCACAGAGTTTATTATTTTTATTCCTCAATCCCTGAGAAATTAATATCTGTGTAGCACTTTAAGGTTACAAGTACAGTTTATGATGTTATTTATAACTAGGTGGCTACATAAATAAAAACAGGCCGTGTAAGGAGTAATGATGAGAGTATATCATGAGCCAAAGAGTATAAGGTCCAATATAGAAAATCCTGCATGTGCCTCATCTAATTTGGACCTCATAACAACCAAATCAGTGAGACAGGTATACTTATTATTCCCATTTTTCAGATGTGGAAACTGAGTCTCAGAGACTTTAAATGACATGCATCTTACATCTTATGCATACCAGATTCCAAATTTGATGCCAGATATTTAGAATCTAAAGCCTAACATATGATGGAAAAACTCCGTTACAATTTTTGCAGCAATTCTGGGAAGCAAGTTATTAAAAAAAAATTATTTCTCCTCTGTCTTAATGTCAGACTCCTTTCCATGTTGGTATTCAAGTAAAGGTATTCCTTTTTTTTTTATTACAAACTTGTTTTAAAAGTTCTTTACTCTCAATTCTTCCACAGTCACTTTGTAACAATAGATTGAATTGATGTGAATTGAATTATTTGGATTTAAAAGGTGCTTAACTCTGCAGTTACCCTCTTTTACCACAAGAGGGCACTTACAGGCCAGTGAGGCCAAGACCACTGAGGGGTTTATGAGAAGTTGTAAAAGAATTGGGGGAATTAAAATTTAGAGACCATGTCATGACTCCTGACAAGGTGTGAAGTTGATGACTCATTGGATGAAGATGGCAGGAAGTGAAATATCTGTGGGTTTTAGACACCCTTGGACAAGAGAGTGGCAGAATACAAGAGGACAAATAGTGCAGAGGCCTCAGCTGGTGACAGTTACCCTTGACATAGTTATTGCCTTAAGCAAACACTCCTCAAAGCACCTACAGTGTCTCAGGCACGGCGCTGGGTGTTTGGACAATGACAGCAAGGACATAGCCCCTTCTTCCTCCAAACCCCCTGTCTAGCAGAGTGACTGACAGCCTGTTCCCACTAATCTCCGTGTTTTGCTTTAAAGATAAGATTGCAAATGGAGAGCCTGCAATGGCCTGCAGCTGGCCGTGTTTGGTGTTGGCCCACACGCTGCCCCATATTTTGCTTTTTCGTACACCTGGCTGGCTCCATTCGTTTTACATTACCTGCCTGGCTCCTGTAGACATTTGAGTTTTGTCCCTGTGATTTCCCTGCTCTCCTTCACCTTGCCCACTGTGAAGACAAGCCCCGTCTACTTCTGTGCTTTTTTTTTTTTGAGAGGTTTGGTTACCACCGCCCTGGACGTTTCAGGGCTTCAGCTGCTTTGCTGCCTCAGCAGCTGCTGTGACAAAGGAGACGTCAGCTACTTCTTCTCCAGATGAGATCTGAAGTAAAATGACCTTGTTTGCCTCAAAGAGAAGGACCAAAGGCTTTGTGGGGAGGAGGGGGGCCAACCAATGAGCAGGATGTGCTAACATGGCTGGCCCTGGGGACACCAGTGGCCAAATGTTGGTGGCACCAGGCTGCCTCCAAGGGCATATGACCCTGTCCCTTTCCTTCCAGGGTTTTACTTCTTTTCATCTTTTCCTTTTTCTTATTTCTTACCTTATCTTTCCCATTTTACCCCTTTCTTCCCATGTTATCTTCTCACTGCTTTCTGCTCCCTCTGGTGGCCCTAACTGAAACTGATGGTGATGCAGGGACTGAATCTGGCCCTAAAGTGGATGTTGTTTGGCTGGTGTCGTGTTTTAATTCAATTGCATTTGATGGTCTTTGGACATGGCATGCTGTCCAGTTCATGCCACAGTCCCTTCCACTCAAACAAACACACCTACAGCTGCATTCATTTAATTTACCTGCCTGGCCCTAGCATCTGTGTGCTCCAGAGGTTATTTAAATGAATGAAGGTGTGTGCTGCCTGTATTACTATTCAGATGGGGCTCTCCTTTTTTTTTTTTTTTTTTTTTTTCAGTATATGGGCCTCTCACTGTTGTGGCCTCTTCCTTGCGGAGCAGAGGCTCCGGATGCGCAGGCTCAGCGGCCATGGCTCACAGGCCCAGCCGCTCCGCAGCATGTGGGATCCTCCCGGACTGGGGCACGAACCCATGTCCCCTGCATCGGCAGGCGGACTCTCAACCACTGCGCCACCAGGGAAGCCCAAGATGGGGCTCTTCTAATACTTAAGAGCTCAGGTGTCCCCACCACCTTTTACCCATTAATGGCTTCCACCTGTTAATTTGTCAGAAGCTGTTCCTATGCAGGTAAGGAGACATTTATAAGCTTGCTTACAAATATGAAAAATATTACAGGAGGGCTTGCAGCCTCTGTCTGAAGACTGTCAGCCCACTTGTACTAGTTTCCTGTTGCTGATGTAACATTATCACAAATTTATCAACTTAAAACAACAAAAATTATCTACAGTTCTGTAATTCAGACACAGACACAAGTCCCACGGGGCTGAAATCAAGGTGTCTGTAGGACTCTGTTCCTTGCTGGAGGCTCTGGGGGAGGATCCGTTTCTTTGCTCATTCAGATTGTCAGCAGAATTCAGTTCTTCGAGGCTGTTGGACCGAGGTCTGCATTTCCACGCTGGCCGGCAGCTGCCGCCCATTCCAGCTTCTAGAAGCCACTTTCATTCCTTGGCTCATGCCCACTGTCCTTCACCATCTTCAAAGTCAGCAGTGGGGGTCCAGTCCCTCAAGTTTCCAATCTTCTATCTCATCTCTGTGACACAGCTGGAAAAGATTCTGTGTTTTTAAGGACTCAAGTGATTAGGTTGGGCCCACCCAGATAATCCAGGTTAATCTTCCCATCTCAAGGTCCATCCCTTTAATCACAACTGTAAGTCCCTTCATCACATAAGGTAACATCTGCACAAGTTCCGGGGATTAGGGCATGGACGTCTTTGGGGGCCATTATTCTGCTGACCACACTGCTGATCCTGGCTCTTAAATTGGTAGGAAACTCACATGGTAATTGTATTTGAAGCCAGACATGAGGTGCCCTGCTGAGTAAAGCACTTGGCCAGGGATGGGGAAAGCTTAGATTTCATTCCAGCCCTGTGGTCATGACCCTGGCCAAGGCTGTGAAGCTTTGTTTCTTTTAGGATATTGCCAAGATGACCAGCTTTAAATTTTCTTAGAAATTGAAAATGAATAAAATTAACACTCTAGTAACCAGAATTCTCAATTACTGGTATAACAGAGACCTACTCAATATGCTTTCCTTCTTAATTACTAAGAGAAACCAGGTTTTATTGGGGGTAGCAAGGGGTACAGCCAAAACCCCAAACCAAACAACAATAAAATCTGTGGGTCTGAGCTTTCCTGGCAGGTAGAGGTGGTCAGTGTGACACATTTTTGGTTGAGATATAAATGGAAATTACTGGATAGGGATTCCAGGAAAGCTCTTTAGAAGGAGCCGACTTACGGCTTCCCTGGTGGTGCAGTGGTTTGAGAGTCCACCTGCCGATGCAAGGGACACGGGTTCGTGCCCCGGTCCGGGAGGACCCCACATGCGGCGGAGCGGCTGGGCCCGTGAGCCATGGCCACTGAGCCTGCGCGTCCGGAGCCTGTGCTCCGCGGTGGGAGAGGCCACAACAGTGAGAGGCCCGCGTACCGCAAAAAAAAAAGAAGGAGCCAACTTAGCTGATACACACCCCCTCTTGCCCGATGCCCTGCCCCATCTACCTGCCTGGATGTAGACATGACGACAGGCACTCAGGCTGCCATCTTGAAAGTTGTAGATGAGAGACAAGCCCTAAGGAAGACAAACTGGAAAGGGAGAAAGAGTCAAGTCCTCAACAGTATTGCAGAACCCCCATACCAGCCCTGGACTGCCCACTTCCAGATTTCTTTTCTATGAGAGAAAAAGATGCCAGTGGCAGAGTTAGAGGGGGGAGGAAGTAAAAGGTCCTTTGTTTGTAAGCGGCTGAATTGAATTACTCACTAGTCTCTGTGTTCTAACAATTGATTATTACTCTAAAGATTATCACAAGATTCAGAAGTGTCCCCTACCGATAGGAAATGAGCTGTGAAAAATAACCTTTTCTTAATATATTTAACTCTATCAAATGATTTCAAAACAAAAGTAGGTATAAATGTACATCTAATACCTTTAATTGCAATATCTTTTTTACTTTTATCTCATTTTATTATCAGAATAACCCCATGAGGCAGGTGGGTCAGACATTGGCATTGTTTTCATTTGCAGTTCAGGAAACTGAGGCACAAAGTGGTTTAGCAGTCTTCTTACAGACCCCAAATCCTTTTATATATATATATATATATATATATATATATATATATTTTTTTTTTTTTTTTTTTTTTTTTTTTTTTTTTTTGCAGTACGCGGGCCTCTCACTGTTGTGGCCTCTCCCGTTGCGGAGCACAGGCTCCGGACGCGCAGGCTCAGCGGCCATGGCTCACGGGCCCAGCCGCTCTGCGGCATGTGGGATCTTCCCGGACTGGGGCACGAACCCACGTCCCCTGCATCGGCAGGCGGACTCTCAACCACTGCGCCACCGGGGAAGCCCCCTTATTTATATTTTTGACTCTAAGCCATTTGCTCTCTCTTGCTCCTCACTTCGTAAGGTTTATTTCTTAATATTTTGAAAGAACCCCTAATATATGATGCGAAAAAAGGACAAAAATTGTTTTCCTTTGCCTGTGATGTGTATTTAACATGGAAAAACTGTAAGATTATCCTTCTCAAGGCTTCCCTCCCCCTAAGATTGGGCAGGTCACTCAAGCTGGTTCTAATGAAGGAGAAGTTGAGGGACCTCTCGGAGATGAGGGTGGCCAGGCCCTGGGGATGATCTGTGATTCCAGACGCCACTAGCAAGCGTCGCCCTGTGGTTCTCTGACCTCCTCCAGCTCTCTCCACCTTCTCCTCTAGTTAAATCATAGCGGCCCAGGCTGTCCTTTCAGCAGAGTCCCTGGGTAGGAATAGTTCCTAGAGAAATAGAATTGGGGACAGGAAAGGCAGCCCACAATCTGTCGTCAACAGTTACTTCACAGAACTGAAGTAGATTGACCCCTGAATAAGAATAACTTGCTCTGCTACTGTAGTGAACTATCTGGTCAGAACGATTTCAGATTTTCTAAGTCTCGTGGATTAACCTTTAGAGCAAAATGCTGATTTTTATGATGATGAAATGGAATCTAGACCAAAGAGTACAAATAAGTGACATCCTTGTTTTCAGATTGCTTCCTCCATCTGAAGGACTGAAGAATTCTCAGTACAAGTTATGAACTTTTAAAGGTAAATGTATCTTGTATAATTTCAAAGATCAACATGCTTTAGAAAATTTATAAACTGAAGAGGAATAAAAAGAGTGTTTCCACCAGGCAGAGCAGAGGTCTCTCTTCAAATGCCTTCCTTTTCTTTGAAGAGGTGATGACTTTGACCTGGATCTTCTATGACATTTAAAAGCCCCTATGTTGGGGACTTCCCTGGCAGTCCACTGCAGGGAGTGCGGGTTCAGTCGCTGGTCAGGAAACTAAGGTCCCACATGCTGCGTGGTGTGGCAAAAAAAAAAACAAAGCTCCTGTGTTGAAGGCCGTTTATTGGTAACTTAATTGACTTAAATATCTTGTTTTCAAATTCTGGGGTTTTTTAGTATCGAAACTAAATTCACATCTGAGTCCAAATGGTAAGATTCAGGACACTGAAAAATCATCATCATGAATGCAAATTCACAGAGGGCTTCCTACACTGTACATTACAAAAGGCACCCTGAGGGTTCCTCATTGTAGTGGAGGCTTGGTCTCTGCCATCAGAGCATTCAGAACCTAAAGGGAGAGAGAGACTAAACACCAGATAAATTTTTTTTAAAAAACAAGATGCAATGCTTTATGACTATTTGCAAGCACCTTACCTGAATTAGCAGATGTCTCCTGCCCAACTTGATCCTGTTTGTATTGGTTAGAGCTATTGGTCATAACTAATAGAAACCAAGGCAACTAGATTAAGGAGGGAAGAAAGTGGGGAGAAGATATATTTAAAGAATATGCAGTGTCTTTTTTTATTATTAAAGTATAATTCATTTACAATGTTGTTTTAGTTTCTGGTGTACAGCACAGTGATTCAGATACAGATATATATATGTATATTCTTTTGCATATTCTTTTCCATTATGGTTTATTACAGGATACTGAATATAGTTCCCTGTGCTATACAGTAGGTCCTTGTTTTTTATCTATTTTATATATAATAGTTTGTATCTGCTAATCCCAAACTCCTAATTTATCCCTCCCCAACTGCCTTTCCCCTTTGGTAACTGTAAATATGTCTGTGAGTCTGTTTCTGTTTTGTAAATAAGTTCATTTGTATCATATTTTTGATTCCACATATAAGTGATATCATATGGTATTTGTCTTTTTCTTTCTGATTTACTTCACTCAGTATGATAATCTCTAGGTCCATCCATGTTGCTGCAAATGGCATTATTTGATTCTTTTTTGTGGCTGAGCAGTATTCCATTGTATATATGTACCACATCTTCTTTATCCATTCATCTGTCCATGGACATTTAGGTTGTTTCCATGTCTTGGCTATTGTGAATACTGCTGCTGTGAACGTAGGGGTGCATGTATCTCTTTAAATTATAGTTTTGCCTGGATATATGCCCGGGATTGGGATTGCTGGGTCATATGGTAGCTCTATTTTTAGTTTTTTAAGGAACCTCCATGCTGTTTTCCATAGTAGCTGCACCAGTTTACATTCCCACCAACAGTGTAGGAAGGTTCCTTTTTCTCCACACCCTTGTCAGCGTTTATTTGTAGACTTTTTAATGATGCCCATTCTGACCGGTATGGGGTGATACCTTACGGTAGTTCTGATTTGCATTTCTGTGATAATTAGCGATGTTGAACATCTTTTCATATGCCTATTGGCCATCTGTATGTCAAGAATATATAGTGTCTTATGGATCCCAAGAACATGCAGCCTGGCTACAGGAGGGACTGGAAAGCTAGCAAGAATCCAGCCAGGTGTTTGTTGTTTGTTTTGCATTTTGTTTTTGCCTCACTCATCTACTGATTCTCAGTTTTAGTCTCTCTGTGCCAGTTAGCACATCTTCTACGAAGCCCCTTTTGTCCAAGATGACTAAATTGGTTTTTGTTCTTCCATTCATGCAGCCAGCCCAGATTAGAACTGGAACGTCTTGGTCCCATTTCTAAATTTCTGCAGAAAGAACTCTGACCTATCATGGGTAAGGGACTCACCCCTAGTCACTTGGCTAAGGTCCAGTGGAATAAATGAGACAAACAAAGGCCAACCCCTAGGAACATGTGGATGATGAAAAAGCAGTTTTAGAGAAGGTAGAACTGTGATAAGCTGCACAGAGACCCCAAAAGGTGTCTTCTAGTCTGACTGAAGGACAAAACATCGCTTTACAACCTGTGGGCCAAGGCCCTGGGTGGGGAATGGCAGGTGGGAGGGTAGAAACTCATATTTATTGATGGGTCCTTCCTTGAAACCATCCACCCAGATAACAAGCCTTCTCCATAGACTGAATAAATAGTATATCCTGAGCATATGGGTGTAGATGGTATTTCATTGTGTGTAGATGTTATTACAATTAATACAATTTAAATTCCTTTCTATGTGTTAGTGAATTAATCCTGTCTTTTGGTCATTGTGTGTCTTTTTCAATCACTGGGCACTGTTAGTAAAGCTGTTCTTGTGCGAGAGTCCCCTTTATGGAAGATAGTTGAGGAGCCCTGTGTATAAGGTTAGGTTTGGACTGAGAGACTATATGAGCAGTTGTGAGTGTTGGCTGTGATGGTCAACAGGAAGCTCGACACATGAATTTTATTTTATTAGTCCTCCTTTGTTTTTCTCGTCATGAATTTGTCTATAGATACCTTACTGCACGGAAGTGTTTTATATGCCTGATATAGTAAATTTGTAGAAAGTCCATTCTGATTGATAAAGAATATTTAAATTGACCTTGTGTTACTTTCAACTCTGTTTAGTAACAGGAACTTGGCCAGCAAAGGGTTAAAAAGAAGAGGTCCTTTGTAATGTGCCATGAGCAATATTTAAGCCTGGCTTGCAATTGCCTGCTGATGGTTGACACAAGAGCAAATGCTTTTAAAGTGCTTTAAAATATCCCTTAAAGGTACCTTAAATTCTAAAAGTACTGTTTGCCGCATTTAACAAACTCTCTTCCTATATATTGCAAAGGGAAAGTTCCATTTCAGGCTAAAAATAACAGTAACAATCAAATAATAGTAGAAGCTAGTATTACTGTGGCAGTTTCTTGATACAAGGATGCCGCACTTTATAAACATGTCTTCATCTTATTCTTGCAGCAAATGTCAATACCGTATCTACCCCTGTTTTATAGGGAAGGGAATTGAGTTTGAGAAGCCTGCAATTTACTTCAAATTACTTGGATCCAAATTAATATGCTTTTACTGTTTGTAAAATACTCCCTTGAATGGAAGAAATGATGACAGAGAGATCCAATTAACCCATTAGGTTAACTGGGGAAAATTCAGACATTGCGGGCACATTGAAGGGACACATACCTTTGTCATTAAGACCAGATCCTGGGGGCTTCCCTGGTGGCGCAGTGGTTGAGAGTCCGCCTGCCGATGCAGGGGACGCGGTTTGTGCCCCGGTCCGGGAAGATCCCACATGCCGCGGAGCGGCTGGGCCCGTGAGCCATGGCCGCTGAGCCTGTGCGTCCGGAGCCTGTGCGTCCGGAGCCTGTGCGTCTGGAGCCTGTGCTCCGCAACGGGAGAGGCCACGGCAGTGAGAGGCCCGCGTACCGAAAAAAAAAAAAGACTGGATCCTGGAACAAACCAGACTGTGCACTTTCAGATCCTAGCCCCACTGCTTACCTGCCTTGTGACCTTGGAAAAGTGACTCAACCCGTATGTTCCTTGGTTTCCCCTCTTTAATATGAAGATGAGTAATAACTCCTTCTTAGAGTTGGTATGAGGGTTAAATAATATTTAAGTGCATAGAAGAGTTCCTGGAACCTAGGAAGTACCGTCCGTTGATTGGCCTGGGGCCTGTGCACTTGGTGTGTTAGCACAGCCGAGGGGTGCTGCTGGTGCTGCTTCTGTAAGCCCAGTGGCCAAAGCAGTGGAGCAGTCTGGAAAGGCAGCAGGGTACAGCATCAAGTACTTCTTCAGCCCCATGATTCTCCACTTTCTAATGGTTGCCAGACCTCTTTGCACCAACACAGCAGTTGGGAGCCCAGGCATGGTGCGGGCTGTGTAGGACAGGCCAGGAGGGGCAATCCCAGCCCAGCCTGCATCCCAGGCTCGGAGACCTGTCGGGGGCCTATCTCCAATTAGCGACTACTGTCCCTCTCAGGGCTGCCACACTTCCATTTTAAATCCATCGAGTGCCATCCTTAGGAGCTGAGGAACCCTAACTAATTGGACAATAAAAGAAGATTTTGGTCTAGAGACGACGGTGCGTTTAATGGAGTTTGCAGAGATTCTGACTGCACTCCTGCTCCGCAGCTGGCTGGCTCGGGCCTGCAGAAGCCTCTTCACCTCGTTGTCCTGATTCCCCCGCAAGGAAAATGAGAGCCAGTTCACTTGCCCTCTCTGCTCTCCCCAGTAGTCCTTGGATTAATTGCTACTTGTGATTCATTTTGATTTGGTTCCAAGAAATACAACTACAGAAACACTATAGTGGGGTGAAGTACTGTTTTTCTATAATTCAGGAGAGATTATCTGTCTTAAATGGAATGACCATTCAATTTAAATTGAATAAAACTTGGACATGAGAATAAAAGGAAGCACTAAGCATAATTAAAATTATATAGATTTTCTTGGAAGACACTTAAGCAGTTTCTTGACAAAACTAAACACACTCTTACCATACATATGATCCAGCAGTCACGCCCCTTGATATTTACCCAAAGGAGTCTAAAACTTCTGTCTACACAAAAACATGAACATGGACGTTTATGGCAGCTTTAATCATAACTGCTCAAACTTAGAAGCAACCAAGATGTCCTTCAGTAGGTGAATGGATAAATGAACTGTGGTACATGCAGACAATAGAATATTCAGCACTAAAAAGAAACGAGCTCTGAAGCCATGAATAGATATGGAAGAACCTTAAATGTATATCACTAAGTTAAAGAAGCCAATCTGTAAAGGTTACCTACTGAATGATTCCAACTGTATGATATTAAGGAAAAAGCAAAACTATGGAGACAATAAAAAGATCAGTGGTTGCCAGCAGTTAAGGGGGAGGGAAGGATGAACGGGTGGAGCATAGGGGATTTTTAGGGGATTATTCTGTATGGTACTATAATGATGGAGGCATGTCATTATACATTTATCAAAACACATAGTATGAACAATATTAAAAATGAACCCTAATGTAAGCTATGAGCGCTGGGTAATCATAACATACCAATGTAGATTCATTGATTGTAACAAATATACAACACTGGTGGGAGATGTTAATGGTGGAGGAGGCTTGGTTGGGGGGAGGTGAGTAGGAGGGAGGTATGTAGGAACTCTACATACTTTCTACTCAATTTTGTTGTGAACCTAAAACTGCTCTAAAAAAATAAAATCTATTATTTATTAATTATATAATGTTTGGACATATGTATTAATCAGTTTTATTATAAATAGCTATATTTTTAGACTATTTTCAAAAATAAAATTATTTTTATAAAAGTAAAACTGTTTTTTTAAAAAAAGAGTATAAACTGGGATTGTCGCAAGGATCAGAGATGTGTGGTCATCTTAGTCTCAAGCAACAAACTCTGATTTGGAACTAAAAAGAAAATAAAAGATAGCATGCTTATTAATAAATTTCTTTTCTGTAGCGTATCTACCCTTCTGCTGGAAACATATGCTGTCAAACTTTTCTCCTTTTTTTCCATGTTTTTATTACTAATTTATTGAGCAACTCACACTGTGCCCATACTCTATTAAATGTTTTACATACATTAATTTAGTCCTTACTAAATAAAAGCTTGTTCATTCATTCACTCAGAAATCTATCGGGCACTTGTTAATTATCACATACTCTTCCAGACAATGGGAACATAGTAGTGGTGGGGGAGAAAGCCAATAAACAAATGTGTAATATGTCAGATGAAAAGTGCTATGAAGAAACAAGAATAAAGTAATAAAAGTAAGAAATATAGTAATATTAAATAATAATAAAAAGGGAAAGAAATAAGAAAGTAAGGTGAGCAGATAGTGATGGGGGAACTGCTATTTTATATAGATTGTTGGGAAGAACTGCTCTTAACAGGTGACATTTGAGCAGGAAACATGAGGAAATGACAGGAATGAGCCATACAACTATCTGGGGGAAGAGCATTCTAGACAGAGGGAACAGAGAGTGCAAAGGAACATGTTGGCATTTCATGGAATAGGAAGGAAGCTAGGATGGCTGAGCAGATATTAGCTGAGGGGAGCTTGAGAGTTGAGGCCAGAGTGGCAGTGGGGACCAGATAGAATAAGGTAGGTCTTTGTAAAGATTTGGGGGGTTACTTGGTAGAAGACAGGAAATCATTGGAGGAGATACGTGATCTTGCTTACAGTTTGGCAGGATTGTGGAAGCCTGGACACCAATGAGGAAGCTGTTGAATGGTCTGGATAAGACTGGCAGTGGTTGTAGTGGAGAGAGTGAAAGTGCTTGGTTGGTTCTTGATCTGTTTTGAAGGGAGGAAGGACAGAGTTGCTGACAGATTTGATATAGGATATGAGAGAAAGGATTTAAGGATGATGCCAGGGTTTTGCCTGAGCAACTGAAAGAAGGGCAATGAGGAAGATGGTGGAAGGAAGAGGTTTAGAAGTAGAAATCAGAAGTTTGTTCTTAGACATAATTTTGGGATGCCTACCAAATACCCATGATGAGATGTCAAGGAGGTAGGTGGTGTGGAAAGGAGTCCAGGGGAATGGTCTGAGCTGGAAAGATAAATTTGGAAATTGTCATTGTGTAGATGGTTTATAAGCTATGAGTCTGCATGAGATCACCTGCGGTAGATGGTGAAGAGAAGGGTCCAAGGACTAAGCTCTCCAATGTGGAGAGACCTGGGAGATGAACCAGCCAATGAGATGCTGAAGGAGCAGCCAGGGAGGGGAACCAGGAGAAAATGGTCCCCTGGAAGCCAGGAGAGGAGAGTGCTTAGCGAGGGTGTGATCCACTGTTTCAAGTGCTGCCCAACAGTCAAGGCCAATCACTGACAGATTGTGCAGCATGGAACTTGTGGGTGACCTGGACAAAAGCTTGTTCAGTGGAGCAGTAGGGGTGAGAGCCTGACTGGAGTTGGCTTACCACAGAACTAAAAAAGAGAAAGGAGAAACCAAGAGATGGTCTCAGAAAGGTTAATAACCCTGCTCATGGGAACACATCTTGTAAGTGGCAGAGCCAGGATTCCAACTCAGATCTTTCTTACTCCAGAGTCTGGAGAGTTTACAGTAGGGGAAGGAGTCCTGAACCAGGAACCAGTGGGGCTTTGACACTAACTGTGTAGTCTTGGAAACTCATTCAACAAACTTCTTTGAGGTCCTACTATATGTCAGGCGCAGCGCAAGGTGTGAGGGCTACAGAGATTAATAACACAGACCCCTGAGCCAGCTAGGGGGTGAGAAAGGAAGTTAGGGATGGCTCCTAGAGAGAGGTGGAACAGACATTTTAGTTCTTCCTCTCATTTCTTAAACAAGTGGGGAGGTTGGCTAAGAAAAGCTCTAAGCGCCTTTCTTATACTTAAATTCCACGGACTGGGGATATAAGCAGATCTTTTCACCTACAGATGAGGAAGGGAAAATCAGCAAACTTCCCACCCCCTCCAGGGTGTATTGCCAAGGTATTTTAAAGATGTCAACCCTTAGTTGGAATTATAAATTGGGAGAAGTGTGTGCAGGCACTTTAGGTGCAATTAGTGCAGTAGATTAAAATCATTTTGAAGTGACCTCATTCACTTCCCAAACTGTTTAAATTGATTTTACAATTTTCTGCCCATGTAAGTGGCCAGATGATATATGGATAGCTGGGGAACTGCTAGTAGATTTTAATGAGCTTACCCTTGTCAAGCAAGGAAAAAAGGTAAAAGCTGTTATAGCATGTCTTTTTACTGCATCAATAAAAAAGGGTGGGGGTGGGGGCTTCATGCTTTTTCAATGGGCTTTTACAGTATTGTCAATAAGCCTGAAATGCCTGAGATTCTTTTGTAGTATTTCATCACAGCAAAGCAGCCCTCATCTCTGCTGAGTGGCATCACTAAATAAAAATTTTGTTTCTCTATGGAAAGAGAACCTATAAGTCCAGTCAAAAGCCAAATGATACACTGGAAGAAGATACTTGCAACAGTGTGACAGTAAAAAGGTTAATATTCTTAATATTTTAAAAAATCCTCCTCCAAGTGCATAAGAAAAGGACTTGATAGAAAAGCAGGCAGTCCACAGAAAAGGAAATGCAATGACCAATAAGCCTATGAAAAAGTGACCATTCTGCTAGTTGTCAGGGAAACTCAAGGTAAAACACAACCTATCAGATTGGCAAAAATGAAATATATTGATAACATCTTGGGGGGAACTCCATTTCCCTGCCTCGTGATTCATTGTAGAATAACACTGGTGGCCCCTCTCCCTGCCCCTCATTCCCTTTTCTCCAGAAGAGGAGGACTGTTTCATGAATTTGGGAAAGGAAACTGTGTTGGATTGGTGCCATCTGGGTCTCTTTTCCAGCTCTGCCTGCCTGCCTGCCTGCTATGATAAGGTATTCTGATGTGCTCCCAGCCATATGGCAAGCTTCCCCCGGCAGGCATGACACCTGTGGGGGACACCTGTGGTTGACCACTATCCCAGTGACTCCCTGAGATCCATTTATTTAATGCAGAGGTGAAGTGTTAGTAAGACAATTTGGCTGAAAATATAAAGGCAAATCATCCAATCCAGCTTTTCAGATGACATTTAAAAATCTCCATTTGTGTGGCTCCTATATCCCTTTGCTGGTTCAGAATTTGGGAAGAAAAGAGAGGAATGTTTCCTGTTTCCTGTATGCCCCTCCCCGCAGAAAAAAAGAATACATATATCCATGGCTACATGTGGAAAAATTGAAATTCCTTGGAGTTGGAAGGGAATTACTAAAGTTCAGGGGGAAGTACCTGGCAGCGTTATCAAACCCAACTTGGGTCCACTCACCCAAGCACAGTAAAGCCAATCTACTGTTGCTGGGTTGTGGTGATGGAAAGTGCAGCGTTTATTGCAGGTGCCAAACAAGGAGCATGGGGCAGCTAATGCTCAAAAGTCCTGAACTCCTTGATGGCTTTCCAGGTAAGATTTTTAAAGACTGTGAGGGAGAGAGTTTCAGCGTATGTGATCAGCTCAAGGACATTCTTTTGATTGGTTGGTAGTGAGGTAACTAGAAGTCAATATCATCAACCTTCTGGTTCCAGTCAGTCTGGGGCTCTACATGCTTGTGGTCAGCATGCAGTTAACTTCTTCCACCTGGTGGGGGTTTCAGTATCTGCAAAACAGCTCAAAGGACATGGCTCGGAGTATTATCTATAGCCTTTGAGGAAAACTAAAGGTACTTGACTTTGCTTAATGGCTAAACTATTATTATTTTGTCTTGCTTGACTATTTTCCTTTGTTTCTGCATTTTCTCACTTCTCTGATTAAGTTTATTCTTTGGAATTTGGGGAAGGTGTAGGAGGCTAAAGTTTTTCCACAAGCAGGAAGCAGATGGAGGAGTGGGCGGGGCAGGGGGCGTCTGTCCCTGGGAGGCCCCATAAGGTCCTGCCTGGTTACAGCTGTATCTATTAAAATGTGAACTTGTATTCATTTGGATGACATGATTTGGTGTCTGGCATTTACTTCAACATAGTCCAAGAGGAGGGGTGCAAGTGGGTAGATGTATAGATACATTAAGACCAGCCTTTTTCATGTCTGCAAGTTTTTGCATCCTCTCAATCAAATTAAGAGAATAATTATACCATTCTCTCTAGCTTTCCACATGTTTGACATTTTCCATAATAAAAAGTTGTTTTAGAATGTGTATTACTTCCAACCAGCAATCTCACTTTTAGGAATTTATTTCATAGAAATAACTGTATCTGCCCTTATGGATATATATCTATGAGGATGTTTATTGAAACACTGTATGGGAAAAATATGGAAATAACATAATGATCATTAATAAGAAAATGGTTATATAAACAATATATATGTTGACCTTATTAAGGAGAGTAAATAAGGGGAAACAATTTTGTGCAACATCGAGGAAAACTCACACCATCTACTTCATCCTTTATTCTTGAGTATGAACAGACAGGAATCACCAAATATGTAGGGGAAAAAATTGCAGCATGAAAGAGAAAGGGCCAAGGTAAACAGAAAAACAGACCCTAGAGGAAGCAAAGACAGTACAGGAAACTTCAAACAAACAAACAACAGCTCTCATTAGTATGTTCAGAGCGATCCAAGAATTCATAATATCCATTTAAAAATGACATGAAATCAGGTAATAGAAAAAGAAAGCGCTTTTAGAGATTAAAGACAGGCTGTCCAGAAATTCAACAGAAGGTCTTGAGGAAAATAAGATGAAGACATAGAGAAAAAAAGGAAAAGAGAATAGAGACAGTAGAGAAAAGAGAAGTCAAGGTAGTCCAAAAGCTCTGATACAGCCACTGTGGAAAACACTGTGGAGGTTCCTCAAAAAAATAAAAATAAAACTACCATATGATCCAGCAATTCCACTTCTGGGTATTTGCCCAAAGGAAATGAAATCACTATCTTGGAGAGATCTCTGCTCTCCCGTGTTCATTGCAGCATTATTCACAATAGCCAAAATATAGAAAAAACCTACCTGTCCATCAATGGATGAATGAATAAAGAAAATGTGATATAGATATAGACAGATAAAGATATATAGAAATCTAGATAGATACAGATAAGTATCTATATCTGTCTCTCTATATCTATTATGTTTTCATATAATATATATAATGGAATATTATTCAACCATGAAAAGAAGGACATCCTGCCATTTGTGACAACATGGATGGACCTTGAGGGCATTGTGCTAAATGAAATAAGTCAGACAAATATTGTATGACATCATATGTAGTTGAATCTTTAAAAGCTGAATTCATAGAAATAAAGAGTAGAATGATGGTTGCCAGGGCTGGGGGAAGGGGCGGGGCAGGGGAAGGAAGTGGAAAGATGTTGGCCAAAGGGAACAAGCTTCCAGTTATAAGATGAATACGTTCTGGAGATCTAATGTACAGCATGGTTATTATACTTAATAATACTGTATTATATACTTGAAAGTTGCCAAGAGAGTAGATCTTAAATATTCTCACCACAAAAAAAGAAATGTTAATTATGTGACATGATGGAGGTGTTAGCTAATATTATAGTGGTCATCGTTTTGCTATACAGAGTGTTAACAAATCAACATGTTGCACGCCTTTAACTTATGCAATGTTTTATCTCAATTATACCTCAACAGAGCTGGAAAAAGAAAAGGCTCCAACGTCTAACCAATAGGAGTCTCAAAAAGTAAATCCAGAGAGAATGCCAGGGGGAAAGGGAAGACATTTTCAAGGAAATAATTGAACATTCCCCAAAACTGGAGAAAGACACAAACCTTAAGATTGAAACAGCCGACCAAGAGCAGAGGACAATGATTAACAAAAAATTTAAAGCCTCATCCTCTGAAATTTACAAACACTAAGAATAAGCACAATATGTTAAAAGATACCCGAGAGAGAGAACTGAAGAGGGATTGAATTGGGCTCATACCAGCCTTCTCATCAGCAGCATTAAATGCTGGAAACTCATTGCTCAAGCACGGGCCTCAGACCACAGACAAGATCATCATCTGGGGGCTTATTAGAAATGCAGGTCTCAGGGACTTCCCTGGTGGTGCAGTGGTTAAGAATCCGCCTGCCAGTGCAGGGGACACGGGTTCGAGCCCTGGTCCAGGAAGATCCCACATGCCACAGAGCAGCTAAGCCCCCGTGCCACAACTACTGAGCCCGCGTGCCACAACTACTGAAGCCCATGCGCCTAGAGCCCATGCTCTGCAACAAGAGAAGTCACCACAATGAGAAGCCCGCGCACCACACGGAAGAGTAGCCCCCGCTCGCCGCAACTAGAAAAAGCCCACACGCAGCAACGAAGACCCAATGCCGCCAAAAATAAATAAATGAATTTATTAAAACAACAAAAAGAATTGCAGGTCTCAGGCCCACCCCAGACCCACCAGTCAGGGTCTGCATTTTCACAAGATCCCAGGTGATTCATGTGCACACGGACAGGCTAGAGCACATAGGATGATGACTTCATGGTATGAGAAAAAAATTATTATGAACTAAGAATTCATATGCCCAATGATCAGTCAAGTATAAGGGCAGAATCAAAGCACTTTAAGGCAGAATACAAAAACTTTGTCATTCTAGTGAGTGATGTTGATAATGGGGGAGGCTATGAATGTGTGGAGGCAGGGAGTAGATGGGAAATCTCTTTACCTTCCTCTCAATTTTGTTGTAAAGCTAAAACTGCTCTAAGAATAGTCTTTCTTTTTTAAAAAGGTGGTATTTAAAGCTATAAATGTAACCAATAAAAATATAATTATTAAACATTGGAAGACAGCAAGAAAAGGAGAGATTAAGTGAACTAAATTCTCATCTTTCATCATCTTTCATACCAGGAAGTCAATAGATATTGTCTAAATTATTAAGTCAGTAAATTGTGATATATTTTGTAGAGTTAAGGAAGTAAGCCTTAGAAGAACTAAAAATAGTAACAGGATATTTTTTTCCTCTCGTTACTCAATGATTCTTTTTTTTAAAATATTTATTTATTTACTAGGTTGCGCCGGGTCTTAGTTGCAGCAGGCAGCCTCCTTAGTTGCGGCATGCGAACTCTTAGTTGTGGCATGCATGTGGGATCTAGTTCCCTGCCCAGGGGTCGAGCCTGGGTCCCCTGCATTGGTAGCATGGAGTCTTAACCACTGAGCCACTAGGGAAGTCCCTCAATGATTCTTTTTTAAAGCTGAGAGGTAATGACTTATTTTGAGGTCTCACTGAAATGTCCCTGTGCACAGATTAGAATAACATAAACAAGCTCCAAAATTTTATTGTCGTAACACATTAAAAGTTAATTTACTAACAGTTGCAGTCCAGTGAAGGCTATTTCTGGTCAGTAAGCAGTTTTCCTCCAATTCAGGGATCCAGGCCACTTTCTTCTTGTGATCCAGGCCACTTCTATCCTTCTTGTGATATCCTGCAGGTCTTGGACTCTTTTGCACGTAGCATGAATGGGGAAGGAGAGCATGGAAAAGGCAGACTCACTTCCTAAATGACCTGGCCCCCGAAGGACATCCTCACTTCCACTTTCACTCCCTTGGAGAGAACTAGTCATGGCCCCATCTAGATGTCAGGAGGGCTTGTAAATGTAGTTCTTGGTGACAGTTCTATGTCATGAAGGGTGAGCTCAAATTTTTGGTGGGCAACAAACCATTTCTGCCACACTCTGTATCCATATAGTTATGTATAAATGGCATGTACACCTTGCACCTCCTCAGAAGGGCATGTGGGTTCCAGACACTGCAAAGTCAAGTGCCCTGCAGATAGAAAGGATGGTGTGTTGATCAGATTTGCTCTGAGTTGTTTGAATATTAATTCCTTTCCCTTGCTCCGATATCATTTAACCAAGCACCTTTTTATAATCATTTCCTTTCACTTAGTAGATCTGTCTCTTGTAACTGGATGTCCTCTTTGTAAATTAATAAATCAGTGTTATAATGGAACAGTGGAAGGAGGTGTGGAAAGAGACCGGGCAACATGCTGCTCCCTGGTAGCAGCTTCAGTAACACGTGTGTGACTTTGAACTGGTTATGTAACCTGTCCACTCCTTGGTATCCTTATCTGTAAAATAAGGGACTTGTTGGGTTTTGCCAACCCTTTCTGTTCTAAATTTTTATTACTTTATAATTCTCTCCATCAGTGAACTGATCATATTGAGTTTCTGGAGTGCGGTCAGAGTGACCACAGCCTGGACTAGAAGTTCCCACATAAGTATAGCAACTCTTAAAGTCCTTTTCACCACAGCCACCCCTGCAATCTGTCACAGAGACATCAAACTTGAATAGTGAGACTCTAAAGAAAAACAGAGGTTGAGAGACAGTGTGGTAGCAAGGAATCTGCCTCATGATGAGAAATCTCCATCAGTACCAGAAGAGAAAGCTTTTATAGGGATTCAGCTCATCAGCCCCACCACAAAGCCCTCCTCAACAAAAAGGGTGATAAATTTTCCCAGGCACTTAACAGTTCATAAAGCAGTCACCATCCCCACAAGGTAAGCAGAATAGGTTATTAATTTCATTACATATTTAGGGTTTTTTAAAATAAGTTCATGGTTCAAACATTAAAAAGTACAGGGGCTTCCCTGGTGGTGCAGTGGTTGAGAATCTGCCTGCTAACGCAGGGTACACGGGTTCGAGCCCTGGTCTGGGAGGATCCCACATGCCGCAGAGCAACTAGGCCCGTGAGCTACAACTACTGAGCGTGCGCGTCTGGAGCCTGTGCTCTGCAACAAGAGAGGCCGCGACAGTGAGAGGCTCGCGCACCGCAATGAAGAGTGGCCCCCGCTTGCCACAAGTAGAGAAAGCCCTTGCACAGAAACGAAGACCCAACACAGCCAAAAATAAATAAATAAATAAACTCCTACCCCCAACATCTTCTTTAAAAAAAAAAAAGTACAAAAATGCATGTGTTGAAAAGTCCCCCATCTACCCAGTTCTCACCCCTCATCCTCCCACCCCACCCCCGAAAGAAATAAGTACTTGTCTTAGTTTTTTGTCATTTCAGAGACTTTCACACATATGTATTCTTTTCCCTCCTCTTATATTCATTATACACTGTTCTGACCTTGCTTTAATTTAATATATCAGAGAGTTCTTTCTATTATCTGTACATAAAAATCAGCCTAGGTTCTATAGAAATCTATCTATAATTTATTTTATCAGTTTTATTTGTTTCTAGTCTTTTGTGAACGCAAACCATGCTTTAGTAATTTAAGTAGAGTTGTACGTAAGTCATTTCACACACTTGTGTATGAATGTATACATAAATTCCTCAGAGTGGTAATTTTGATAGATACTTTCAAATTGCCCTTCGTTGACCCATTTGATAGATGAGCAAAGGTCGTAAGAACTTACGGTTGCAAATCAAGGGCAGTACACAGCTTGGTGCTCACAGGTACGATTTTCCTGAGTTGGAGCTGCACGGGTGTGAGTAGGTCTAGTACTGTAAGCTGACGCCGGCTGCCGTGAGGTGGGCAAGCAGGACAGCTCACCAGAGTGCAAGCTGGAGGAGTGAAGCTTGGCCGCTGCGTGTTGGGAGGTCACAGGGCAGATGTGAGCTGAGTGCTTCCAATGTCTGAGCAGGCACTTCGTGAGCCAGGAGCCCAGGGTGTGGGCACCGGCTTGTAGAAGGCTCCAGAAATAGCAGTTACACACACATTACAGGGTAGCCTTTGAGCCAGGTGGCCAGGAGGTGGCTCTCTGTGCCAGTCAGGTTCCTGCTACCCACACCTGGGTTCATTGGGTCTTAGATTTGGGACCGTGATAGGGCAGTGGCAGAGTTGTGGCCAACCACAATGTCACTTAAGCGTCAGTGAGGGCTAGTGGGGTAGTTTCGTTAAAGTGGAGCAGCCTTGCTTGCATATTTTAAGTAATAAAATATGTATTGATATATATGTGTGTTGTAATATATTCTTGTATAATATTTATATTATATATAATATATCTAAATATCTTATATATTTATATTATTTATATACAGTAGTCACGTATATATTTAATTATATATATTTTACTTATACAATATATATAACATGTATAATATAAAGTATATTTTAAATACATATATGCATATATAAATTATATATACGTATAAACATATAAATTATACAAACATAAATTATACATATTTATATATAAATTATATTTTAAACACATATTTACACAAATATTTAAATAATGGAATTTTTTTCATATACTTTATTTTTTAGAGCAGTTTTAGGTTCACAGAAAAATTAAGTGGAAAGTACAGAGAGTTGCCATATGCCTCCTCTCCCACACATGCGTAGTCTCTCCCATTAACAACATCCTGCACCAGAGTGGTACGTTTATTACAACTGATGAACGTACATTGAACGTCATTATCACCCAAAGTCTGCAGTTCACATTAGGGTTCACTTTTGGTGTTGTACATTCTGTGGGTCGACAAGTATATTTTTTATTCTTAGTGCTACATTAACACATTTATTTAGCTAGTAACACTATGAGGTCGGTGCTGTTATTACCCCCATTTAGGGAAGAGGAAACTGAGGCATGTAAGGTTAAGTGACTTGCCCACGGTCACATATCTAGTGAGTGTTGGAACTGAATTTGAACCTAGGCAGGGTGACTTAGCATGTGTTCTTAACTGCTATGCTCTACTGCCTCTAACTTGATTCCCCAGTACCTGGGATTCTCTTTCCTCTTCCCACTACTCCTCCAGGTGAGAGAAAAGTGCTCCCTCTGTTCTTACTTACCTGGCTTTCCCAGAGCCTCACTGCCTGTTTGAAGAATCTTCGCACAACTTCTGTCGTTCTCTACAGCAGGGGTGCTGTGGGTTAGCACAGGTGCACAGGTTAGCACAGATTCCTGGGTGCTGTGGCCATGACCCTGAGGGTTATCAGTGAGGGGGACAGAAGGCGAAAGGGAGAGTGAGGCTGGGAGTGATCGAGAGGGGAAAGGAGCAGTACAGCAACACTGGCCTCAGTGTCCAAAGAGATCTGAGATTAAAGGACAGCAGTGAAATTTGGGGGAGGGAAGAATATGGGACCAGTCCCTTTGAGAGACCAAAGAACAGACAGTATGGGACTTCTGGCTCTAGGTCACAGCAACAATCAGGCTTTTCACTCATTCACTTATTTGTTCATAATCTCCTGTTATTTGGAGGGAAAATTCTGATAATTGGAGGGTCTTTTGTTTGTTGAAAAGGGTGATGGAGGAGGGTGACGTTACATGCTTTCGGAAGAGCTTGAACACAGCTAAATTGTTCTGCAGAAGAAAAGGAGAGAGTTTAGGAAGCCCAAAAGGAAGATCTAGAGTTGCACTGTCCAGTATGGTGGCCACATGTGGCTATTGAGGCCTAACTGAGATGTCTGTAAGTGTAAAATTCACATTGGATTTTGATGACTTAGTAGGGAAAAAAGAATGCAGACTGTCTCAGTAATAATTGTTTATATTGGACATATGTTGAAATAATATTTTGGGTATATTAAGTAAAATAAAATATATTATTAAAATTAATTGTACTTTCTTTACCTTTTTTTAAATGTTACTACTAGAATTTTTTAAATTATGTATTTGATTTGCATTATATTTCTACTGGACTGTGGTGATCCAGAAGGAAGGGACAAGAACCATGAAGACTCAGGACTGTAGGGGAAAATTCATGAGAGAGGGAAGCCCTATAGCTGATGACAGAAAGCAAGATGTGAGAAAAATTAATCGATGAGGTTTGGGGAGGGTAATGGGTGTGATGCACAATGTAGTCTCTCACTCCAGTCTTCCCTATGAGATCTTTAGTAAAATCCACATTATTTTTTAATAAAACAAATGAAAAATAATTTCCTTTGGAGAAACTCATGTCTTCTCTTGAGGTGACTAAAAGCCTCTGGGTCCTAGCAAAACTGTGTTTGAATTTCACTGGTATATCTGGGGCCTAAATGAAATCAGTTAACTAGAAAAAGAGTTACAGATACTCTACCTCTTTATAGTCTAGTCAACATGTCCAATGAACTCAAGAGTTTCCAGACTATCCTTGAGTCACTTTTAAGAGAAAGTAGTTTTCTTCTTTCCCCACATATGTTTTTTTCCCTGTTAACTTTTTGCTAATGTGGCCAAATTGAGAGAGTTGATTGTCGAGGGAGGCTTTGAATCAATATGGGATTGCTGGCTCATCAACTTCAAATTCAAGTCATCCCCAATGTTGCTACCTAATAGTTGCTTAATGAATTTTGTACTTTGGGAGCTGTGAAGCTGAATTGTCAGGGAGTGAACCTTCCGGGATACAGCTGTTTTTAATCATCTTGCATATCAGATTTGAGGCATAACTGAAAAGATGTTTGCGGACAGTGGCCAGCATACCTGACGCTGCTTTCTTGACCTGTGAATAAGAAGAATGTCAGAAACAGGAACTTAATCTGAAGCTTTGTAATTAGGATTGTGGCTGACATTCTGGTGTGAATTTTGGGAAGGAAAATGCTAAAGGAAGTTACAGAAAACTTGAGGGAATAGAGAGAAGGAAGTTAACTGACTTTCTAATGAGCCAAATAATTTGTAAAAGTAACAGTAGCGGTAAATTTGAGGGGATGTGGTCTCAAAGGAAGGACTACATTCTAATGAATTACTGTTCAACTCATCCTTAGCCTGGTATTTCCCCCATTTCCATCTCCTTTTGCGGGATGAAGTAATGAGCCTCTGAAAACTAACATGGCTCAACTGATTTTAGAAATTTACTGTCTTTAACCCTAAAATGTGGTGTGTGCATGGCTTTCTATATAATAACTGAAATATCAGGAAAATGGTCCAGGTTGATTATAACGGGTGATTTAGTACCCCTGAATGTAGTGTAGCAACAGAGATAGTAAATGTAGTGGAGGGTGAGGAAAGGAAGTTATGTAGGGGCATGAAAAAAGGGATTGAAATGGGGGAAAAATGTCTATTTTGTGTAACCCTCAGTAAATATGGATTTTGTAGGTGTGTCTGACTTTAAACCAGGGGCATTTCACAGAAATTCAGATAGACTTTATTTATTTTTTAAAAAAGATTTATTTATTTGTTTGTTTGTTTTTTTATTATTGGCTGCGTTGGGTCTTCCTTGCTGCGCGCGGGCTTTCTCTCTATTTGCAGCGAGCGGGGACTTCTCTTCGTTGTGGTGCCTGGGCTTCTCATCGCAGTGGCTTCTCTTGTTGTGGAGCATGGGCTCTAGGCGCGGGCTTCAGTAGTTTTGGCTTGCGGGCTCTAGAGCGCAGGCTCAGTAGTTGTGGCTCACGGGCTTAGTTGCTCCGCGGCATGTGGGATCTTCCCAGACCAGGGATCTAACCCGTGTCCCCTGCATTGGCAGGCGGATTCTTAACCCTGTGCCACCCAGGAAGTCCTCAGATAGACTTTTAATCGGCTTTGATTTCCAGAGAATGTGCCTTGAATTTTTATAAAATTTACAAGATTTCCCCTCTGAGTTTCCATGATTGCCTTAAGCTTATTTCATGTATTTTATTGGAGTCAGAGTAATAAATGAATGATTTGATTGTTAAAGTGTCAGACAAAGAGCCAGACAATAAGGTAGTCTGCATAAATTCAGAATTTTCTCTTTAATCAAAGGCTGGGTTGTGATCAGAGCTTTGAGGTTGGAATGGCTGAATTAATCCAAGTGGATGAATTAATTTTCCTGACTGTTCAGTGTTAGCCACAATTATACAGATTTCAAGGTGGATGAAAGTAATGAACCTGATTTTGTAGCCATCACACAAGAATGTATTCTTCCAAATGGCCTCTGTCCCTCTGTTCACTCTGCAAGGATAAAAGCATATGTGAAAGATGTGGCCACTGGCCAAAACAGTATTTAAAGCCCTCTTTTGGAATTGACTTCAGAGCCTGAATAGACTCTTTTTAATAATCTTGGCTGTCGCATATCTTCATCCTTTAGGGATAGATTTGGTATTTGGAGAACATCAAGAAGCATTCTCAGCTAAATCTTGTAAACGAGGTGGGTGATGAATTTGGATGACACCCTTTGAGGTCAAAAATCAAATATGACTAAATATGACTATGGAATATTGAAAACAGTTTACTAGTAGCTTCAAATACCTCAAATTAACTTTGAAATCAGTTCCAATAAAGGAGTGGCCAAAGTATTTTGAGCAAAGACAGTGCCCTTGGAACATGGAAGTATAGAGTCTGCCAAGGTGACTATTCTAAAACGGATTACACCAATTTAGATGTTTGTTTAAAAAATCAATCGCATCACTTTCTGGGCACAGTGAAATGTAATAGGAAGAATAGCGAAAGCCAGAGGGATCCACTTCCACTCCTTTTGGCTCTGAGTGACCTTGGACAAGTTATTTAAGCTGTCTTAGCTTCTGCTTCAAAATTAGCAATTGGAGATAATAATTTCCACTGAGACTGTTGTGAGGGTTAGAAATACAGTATGTAAAACACCACATATATCACTGGACTACACATAGTACAGGGTTTGTGATTATTTGATGGATTTATTTATACCAAGCCTTACTTCAAAATGGATTAAAAGTAGCTTAACTGCTTGTTTTCCACCTCTACGTAGCCTTATTTAGGAAAGGGTAATAATAAATGTACCATGTGCTCTAGTCATTATATTAACTTTTTTTTTTTTGCTTTTTAAAAACAGTATATTGATCTGTTAAATACTAACTATGGTATGTGCAGAAAATGCACTAATGAATGTTAAATAGCCCTTAAAACGTATCAGACATGATTCTAAGTTTTATACGTATATATAAAATATTAACTTGTAGTATATCTATTAACTTGTATCATCCAGTAACCATGTGATGTAAGATGTTACGAAAAAAACCCGAACGAACTTTTTGGTCAACCCAATATTACTATGCCCACTTTAGAGATGGTAGAATTGGAATATTTTCTGTGATTAAATTATTCAGAGTCAAAGAGCTAGTAAGTGATGAAACCACGATGCAAATTCAGGCAGTATGTCACCCACACCTGTCCCCACACTACTACAATACCTCATTAAGGATAGTGAATGACAAGATGATCCCTTAGGGATAAATGTGGTATTTGAAAACTAATAAGCACCATTTATAGCCAACTCTTGTAAATAAGGTAGGGGATAATCCTTTGGAGTCATAAGTCAAATATGACTAAATACGAGAATAGAATATTGAGAACAATTTGCTTCAAACCCCATAAATTAACTTCAAAAGCTGTTCCCATAAAGGAGTGGCCAAAGTGTTTTGAGCAATGGCAGTGGCCTTGAAACATGCAAATAAAGAGTCTACAATGGCTAGTTGAGAAGGACCAGGACCCACCAACCTGTGTTGAGCAGGTGCTAGAAGGCAAATCCAGGTGCAGTATGGACAAAAGTGTAGTCCAGCAGGCAGTCCACTATCTCTAAGGGATCAACAAGTGGCCATCCAGACAAGCCGTTGGCATTCTTGATCCAGAAAATAGGGTATCCAAGGTGGTGAGGCAGCCAACATTGGGTCAGTCTGTCCACAGGTGAAGAACCCAGATCACTGGATCAAGGGACAGATCCACCAGAGCTTTCCACTGGCCAAACCCAAACAGAAGCCAGAGCAACAGGGAGCTGTTGATGCAGCCCAAAGAGGCCAGCCTCGCAGGGCACAGGCAGGGTGGGGAAGGTGCAGAGTGGATCTGAAGAGGGAAACAAGATGTCCAGCCCCCATGTCTTCATCAAAGCTGGACAGGGTCAAGGACACAGTCCTGAGGTCCAACCAGAGACCTCAGTCTGGTTGACATCTGGTACTCAACTCATTCTGAAACCATTACCAAAACTATCTGCGAAGCCATGCTTCACAATTTCAGGCATAAGGATATCAGAGAAAACAAAATGATAGTTTGCTGAGGCAAGATAACTCTGCGTGAGGAGGCTTTTTCTGACCATGTAAGCCTATTTAAACTGGTAATGATTTTAGGAAGGTGCAATGTGTGTTCTGCGTCCATCTTGGCTCCCAGTATCATTACATTTAATTTCCAAATGATTCAAAGGAGATTAAGCTTTAATAAACTCTAGTCTTTTTTATTTCTGTCTTTTATATGTTACTCTTATAAATAGATGTATCGTGTTTAGAAGAGCTGATGATTTGAGTAGGGTTCTTGATGTCCTTTGGATTCCCTAGTAGATGTTTTATGATTGATCTAACTCATGGAAGGGAAACACATTTATAGGCTAGGGAAGGTAGATAAGAATACCTGGGTATTCCTATTCTGTCATCTTTTTTTTTTTTTTTTATGAGAACCACTAATCTCCCAGCCTATGCAGATTGCGTGTGTGTGTGTGTGTGCACGTTTGCATGCCCACTACATCCAGGGCATAATCTTGTTTGGCAACCACAGCTTTTGTTATGGAAATTAATAGTCTCAGTGTCATAGACGGCCCCTCCAGTGGCTTGGTGTCAGACGTCATGTTGACTGGAACAGTATGTGCGCGGGTGGATTAGGATAGGCTGCAGTCCCAAGAAATAGAACTTCCCTTCCAACTCCAGCGGGGCAAGACAAGTAACATTCATTAAGTCCACAGGAGGTAGTTGTACTACTTTAAATATTTGCAAAAATATAAAAACTTATATAAATGGAATCATATTGTTCATTCTAGTTTTCTCAGAGGAGAGAATGGCTAGTACAGACTTTCTTCTTCTTTTCCCACTTCTCTCCTCTCTACCTTCATGTGTTTTCCCTACACCTGCATTACTACCCCACCCCCTCCCCATACTCACACAATACTCTCCAGGTTAATAATCTGGTGTCTTTCTTTTTTACATTTCATTTTGTCTTCAGTCAGGCCCTTCTAAAACTACTTCTGAATGTGTTAAAAGAAACAGTCTATTGGAAATTGTTATTAACAACTTCTTAAGGACAGATCAACCAAAGTAATGATAGCCTCCCCTTCTATCCATGCCAAACCAACAGGAGCCTCAGCTAACATTACGAGCTACCTGGATTCAATTGCTGAATCATGAAATGTTTTTATTTCTAAATGGTGCACTGCAGTGGAGTTCCCTCCCTCTGTTCACTTTTTCCAACTCAGCTGTGGAACATTCCAGAACCAAGAGCCAGAAAGCCACCTGTGCTTCACCACAACCTGGATTCCCTCACTTCTGCATCCAAGATGCCATAGCACCTCCTTTTCATGTCGTGTGGCTGCTCCTGCAGAGGAGACCCTCTTGCCTGTGTCTTCCAGGTCATCCAGCCTTTTTGTAGAAGGGGAGGGATTTTCTTCAATCAGCTGTAACTCCTCCCTTCTACTCTCCCAGCCTCCGGTGACACATGGGTCATAGTCAAGAACATTGGCTGGATGATGGCACTCCTCTCCTAGGCCTCAGTTCCTAGGATGCTTACGAGCTATGAAATCCAGAACCTATAAGAACAGTAGCCCTCACATGATTCACAAAGGTGATTCAGTTGTTGTTTTAACTCTAGCTTCTTTTGGTCGCTGGAACCTATTTCTGTTTTGCATTCATCACCAGGTATTATAATCGCCAAAGCTGTCTGCCCTTGAAGGCTGGGATCATGGTTTAGAAACTTGCATCCCCCTTGCCTTGCACAGTGCCTGGTACATATCCAATAAATGCCAACTGGATCAGCGCCCTCAAATATAGGCAGAGGTTGAATCACTGGAGTTCTTTGGGCACTTAAAGCATCAGAAGAAGGTGGAGAAGTTCGCAGGGGCAGATGAGATTGGTAAAGATTCAAGGTGGAAAGAAGAAATGAGTTCTCCAAAGGCTGGGCATGCCAATGTCCAGAAGGCCCCTGATATTGGGAAGTGGGAGGATAATTATTTTCTTTCTAATCACTAAGAATTTACCGACTACCTACTATGTTCCCTCTGTACTTGGCACTGGGGAATCAAAGATAAATGACATGTCCCCTTTTCTCAAGGACTTCATATTTATAAAGAATTGCTACTCAGAATGACAGGTGCCATAATATGATAGATAGATAGATAGTGAGGATGATGGGAGGGGTTAATCAGGCTTTATTACTCCCCTGCTTAAACCCCCCCAGTAGCATGCCAGTGCACTTGAAATAACTCTACCATGATGTACCAGGCCCTGCCCTGCTAGCCCCTTCCCAACTTTCCATCCTCATCTCCTACCACATCATCCCTTGCTCAGTTCACAGACACTATTTCTGTCTTTGAACACAGCAAGTCCTTTCTCACCTCAAGGCCCTGCCCTCAGATCTTTAGTTGGCTGCCTCTTTCTTTATCATTCAGACCTCAGTGCCCATATCATCTCCTCTGGCCACTATAGGAGGCCCTCTCTCCTCGGTCAGTTTCTCTGCCATTACCCTGTTTCATTTTCTTCATAAGACTTTTTGTTCCCTGATGTTATTCTGTTTATTAACATAATTATTGTCTCTTCCCCTCTCCTTTCCCTCCACTCCCATGAACTAGAATGGTGGCTTCCTGAGAACAGAACAGCCTGTCTGGCTTGGCCACTGCTCTGCCTCTACGCCCAGAACATTGCCTGGAGGCTGGCACGTAATAGACATTCATTAGGTATGAACTTGCTTTGGGGAAGATAAGACATTCACCAAAGAAAAGTTAGGTGAAAAATGTGCTGAGGTCGGGCTTCCCTGGTGGCGCAGTGGTTGAGAGTCTGCCTGCCGATGCAGGGGACACAGGTTCGTGCCCCGGTCCGGGGAGATCCCACATGCCACGGAGCGGCTGGGCCCGTGAGCCATGGCCACTGAGCCTGCGCGTCCGGAGCCTGTGCTCCGCAACAGGAGAGGCCCCAACAGTGAGAGGCCCCAACAGTGAGAGACCCGTGTACCGCAAAAAAAAAAAAAAAAAAATGTGCTGAGGATAGGGAAGGCAGTTAGGGCTAGTGTCAGGACTTCGGGGTGTTAGAATACAGGGTGGAGGTGAAGCGTGAAGATGAGGCTAGGAGGAGTGATGTGGCCCAAGGGCTCTGTTTGTCAGTAGTAGGACTCAAGCACCAGAGCCTAGAGGCGGGGGGCAGGGGCGGGGGGGGGGTGGGGGGGGGTGACACCAGTTCCGCCAGCAGGTGTGTGACCTAGGCAATCACCTAACACCACCCGCCTCCATTTCCTCATTTTTAAAAGAGCTGACAATAATCTCTCTAAAGACGATAGAAGAGTATGCTCTTCATAGGCTAGTGTGAGGATTAAATGAGTCGTTATGTGGCAAATGCCTAGTAATGTCTGGTAGATAGTTAGCTAAGCATCTGTACTATGTACTGGAGGGAGATCGCTGAAGAGTTTGAGAAATAGGGCTATGGGATTCAGATTTGCATTTAGAAAGATGAGCAGGTTGGCTCATAGTGAGGTGAGGATCGACTGGAGGGGACTGAGAAATTAGTCAAGGAAATTTTGTAGGCGAGAGGGACCGAGACAAGGTAGTGGCAGCGAGGATGATGCGAGAGCTATGAAGACAATGGACTTGGTCCTCAGTCTGGGGAAGGAGGTTAGGGAAAGAGACAACTCAGTAATGATTCCTGGACTGGGGACTTGGTGGTGCCTTTCAGCCATACAGGAAATTCAGGAGGCGGGGCCAGGTTTGGGAGCTGAGATGTTCAGCTGTGGCAGGTTGAGATTGAGTGCTGTGGGAACTCCAGGTGGAGCTAGCCAGCCAGAGAAGCCCCACACCTTCCTGAACTGCAATATGATGCTAACACGCTTATTAGCACTGTACTTATTCGTACTTAATGTTAGCGCTTAATAGTTAGCGTTTATAATCTTTACTTTTTAAGCAAATACCGTGAGAAACATCTTTGTCCACATCTGAGTTTTTCCTTTGAGATTTCTATAAGTAGAGTTACTGGGGCAAAGGTATATTACCTTTTTAAGATTTTAATTCATCTTGCCAAATTGCTTTTCAAAAAGGTGGTACCAATCTCTATACCCACAATAACCTTGGATTCTTTCAAAATAGCCTCAGTGGGGTTTTTAAATAAATATCACCCCCAAAGTTGCCAGGGTATAGGGAACCATCCTCTCGTGCGCTGCCGATGGACCCGACCACCAACGTCAGCTCCATCTTTAAAAGTTGGGAGTTGCCTTTGTCCTAGAGAAATCCCTCAAATCGATGTCTGTTAGTAATTAACATGCCGCAAACACCGCAACCCAAACTATATTCTTGAAACCACGGTGGTGAGTGAAATAGAAACGCTCCGTGCATGCGGGAATACTCCCCTGAGGCCGGGGGAGGGGGTATAAGGACAATGCACCCAGTGAATAGAAAGCTCCACTGTAGCAAAACTGCATTATTTTGACAGTATTTTTCCCTAAAGTAGTGGTTTCTTGTAACTTTGTTTACCATAACTCAGTGTACGGACATGCATGGAAATCTCATTTCCTTTGGATCAGTGCTCTATGAGATGGTACCATTTGCTGGTCAAATACAATTTTAACCCAGAATAAACTAAAATCTCTTTCTGATGCCTATATATCGATAGATTTTCATCAAAGTGAAAAGGGAAAATGCCATTTTCACTGAGGACAGTGTTTTGATCAGTTCTGCACATGGTTATCATGAAGTCTTGGCTGGTTCAGGTGTTTTGGATGGTGGTTGTTGCATTGCTAACACTAAGCACACACAGCTGACACACTGCAGGGCAACAGTACCCGGGAAGTATCTGGCATGTTTGGTATCCCTCCCAGTGAATGCTTTCTTTGTGTTCAGCAGACTTAGATTTGTACATGAGTGTGGTTTTTATCTGTTGTCTTTTCCAGAGAGTCCTTATAAAGGAAACTTGGATAGACTGTTGTCGTCCATGTGTTGTATTGAATTGAATATTTGTTTTGTATTTTGCGTGATCCGCTGGAGGCCACCTAACCTGGGGGCCCTCAGCACCAGCATTTGCCTCTTCTGTTCAGTGCGTTGACCATCCATCTGGTCTGAATGGAGACTCGTACTTGGAAAACTTTCTTATACCTAGTTCACAGTCACTGTTCTCAGGGGTTAAATGAGAGGAGGCCACAGTTTTTCAAAGAAGACAGGGTCTAATTTGTATGAAGTGGGACTCTTATCAAGGAAGGAGGCAATAAGGATTGATCATCTCTGCTAAACCACAATTGCTTTCTAGTGAGTATTAGTCAGTGGTGGATCCATCAAAGAATGGGAGAAAGATGATACTTCTGCTTTAAGATGAACTTGGTAGCTCCAAAATGGCCTCCTTTACTGCTGGGACTGTCATAGTGCCTGAAGGAAATTGCTTTCATTGTGGTGGGAGTTGAGCAGAATATAATGCATCAAAACATGAGGGAGTCCATCAGATGTTCCTGGTCCTCCTGGAGCTCTCTGCTATTACATTGAAGAGTTCACTTCCCACTTTTGTCCATTTGTAAGATGAGCTCTCCAAAAGAACACTATGAGAAAAGTTTACACATTTTAAAAATATATTTATTTATTTAGGCCGTGCCGGGTCTTAGTTGTGGCACACGGGATCTTTAGTTGCAGCATGCAAGATCTTTTTAGTTGTGGCATGTGGGCTCCTTAGTTGTGGCATGCATGTGGGATCTAGTTCCTCGACCAGGGATCGAAACTGGGCCCTCTGCCTTGGGAGCTCGGAGTCTTACCCACTGGACCACCAGGGAAGTCCCTAAAAGTTTACACATGTTGAACCTATTTACCATAAATGTCTTGAAATCATAGGGATCCTGCTTGTTTTTGCTGTTCTTTACATCTTTTGTGTTTATTTCCATACATTGCACACAGATTATGCTATAAAGCTATTTTGTGATAAGAATGAGAGAGGTGGAAACCAAAGCTGTGTCTCTAGCTGCAAGTCCCTCTGAAAATAAGGAAAGAGACCTAGCCATATTTTAAATAAGCGTGTTATCCAATATCAGCTATAATGCTAATTCATAGAATCAAAGAATTGTAGATCCAGGGTGTATGAGGAAAGTGAGTATTAGAAATTAGCTAGTCTGTATTTCTCTAAGTGCATTTGTCAGAACACTGGCCTGTAGGAAAAAAGTGTTTCCCAGTCAAACAAGTTTGTGAACCGAGCATCCTGTATTTTCCTCCTCTTGAATATTCACAATGAAAAGTCAACTCGAAGTCAGCATTTCCCAGACTTATTTGACCACGGAGTCTTTTCTTATCTAGGTAATAGGTGTTAACATCCTGCTATAGGAAATGAGTCCAGTCTCATGGTGGAGGTCCGGAAAATTGAGCCACTTAACCGGAGGCAACAGAGCCAGCAGTGCCAGGACGAGAACCCATTGATGGTTGATAGCCTCCCCCAGAATGGCTGCGAATTTGTATTGACAGCAACAGATCCAAAACATTCCAAGATTATTTTTTTCCCTTGAAACTTATTTTAAAAATCGTTTCTAGTATAACTTAGATTTATCCCTTAGCAGATGGAAAATGTGTCAATTGTCTCATTCAATTTGGTAGTACTCTCTATTCATATGCATCAGAAATAGAACCTGAATAGTAAGCATGGTGGGGAACTAACGGCTCAAGAGGCTCTCAGTCTGAGGGGTGGGGAAGGGAGAAAGCCAGTAAGCAATTACACAAGGAGATATGTAATTACAAATTACGACACGTGCTACGAAGAAGATGAACTATGTGCTCTCAGGCTGAGCTTAATTTGCAATCACTTTTGAATTGACCGAGATTCAGATGGGATCAATAACAGCTGTTTTTATGGTATCTTGGTACTCAGCTCCCGCCTACAGTCTGAACCACGTAATAGCCCCTCCCCCCTTCTTGTTTTTCCAGCCGGGTGGAGCAGAATGAGAGCGCAGTGAGCCGGCCCAGCCCCTCTCCCAGCCGTCGCCGACGCCCACCATGAACCACTTGGAGGCGGCCGCGGAGGTGGAGGTGACGGACGAGGCGGCAGGCGGGGAGGTGAACGAGTCGGTGGAGGCCGACCTGGAGCACCCGGAGGTGGAGGAGGAGCAGCAGCAGCACCATGCGGGCCGCCCCCCGCGCGGGCGCGCCGTCGAGGACCTCCGCGCCCAGCCCGGGCCGCAGCAGCAGCAGCAGCAGCAGGAGGAGGAGGAGCGCGGGGAGTGCCTGGCGCGCTCCGCCAGCACGGAGAGTGGCTTCCACAACCACACGGACACGGCCGAGGGCGACGTGATCGCCGCAGCGCGCGAGGGCTACGACGCCGAGCGCGCGCAGGACCCCGAGGACGAGAGCGCGTACGCAGTGCAGTACCGGCCCGAGGCCGAGGAGTACACGGAGCAGGCGGAGGCCGAGCACGCCGAGGCCACGCACCGCCGCGCGCTGCCCAACCACTTGCACTTCCACTCGCTGGAGCACGAGGAGGCCATGAACGCTGCCTACTCGGGCTACGTCTACACGCACCGGCTCTTCCACCGCGGCGAGGACGAGCCCTATGCCGAGCCCTACGCCGACTACGGGGGCCTCCAGGAGCACGTGTACGAGGAAATCGGGGACGCACCCGAGCTGGACGCGCGCGACGGCCTGCGGCTGTACGAGCAGGAGCGAGACGAGGCGGCCGCCTACCGCCAGGAGGCCCTGGGCGCGCGGCTGCACCACTACGACGAGCGCTCCGACGGCGAGTCCGACAGCCCCGAGAAGGAGGCCGAGTTCGCGCCCTACCCGCGCATGGACAGCTACGAGCAGGAAGAGGACATCGACCAGATCGTGGCCGAGGTCAAGCAGAGCATGAGCTCGCAGAGCCTCGACAAGGCGGCCGAGGACATGCCTGAGGCCGAGCAGGACCTGGAGCGCGCCCCCACCCCGGGCGGGGGCCGCCCGGACAGCCCCGGGCTACAGGCGCCGGCGGGGCAGCAGAGGGCGGCTGGCGGCGAGGCGGTGCAGCGGTACAGCAAGGAGAAGAGGGATGCCATCTCGCTGGCCATCAAGGACATCAAGGAGGCCATCGAGGAGGTGAAAACCAGGACCATACGCTCGCCTTATACCCCCGACGAGCCCAAAGAGCCCATCTGGGTCATGCGCCAGGACATTAGTCCCACCAGGGATTGTGACGACCAGAGGCCGGTGGATGGAGATGTAAGTGTGTGCGGGTTCAGACCCGCTCAGCTCCACGCGCGGCCAGGAGGGGAGACGGGCGCTCGGTGGCATCGTTTGTCATTGGGAAATGACTTGATGAGAGAAACGATCTGTGGGGATGCTCAGAAACAGCTTGTGCTTAAGCGCGCCTGAGTGAAACACAGGTGGGAGGGAGTTAAGTGTTGAGAGGTTGCCGTAAATCAGTGGTTCTCAAACTGTTCCTGGAGCACTTGTTCAGAAATTGATTTCCAGGCGCACCGCTTCCCATCCCCTAGTTTCCCACTTAGAAGGTATGGGGTGGGGCCTGAGAATTTGTATTTCTAACGTCAAATAAAAAAACAGGTCTGGATTGAGTAAGGAGAGACTATTGGAAAGCATTATTGCAAAGGGGAAAGGTCCTATTGTAACAGGGGAAGGGGGACTGTTGCAGTAGCAGAACCTCTAAGATCTGCAAGCGTCTCTAGAGTTAGGCACAAAGGGGGTTCTTTTGGAGGGAGGAGTAAACAAGGCTTGGAACAACAAGGTGTGAGGAAGTGGGATGAAGCATGGCTTGAACGCATTGCCCAGGAAAGAGTGTTTTAACCTGACATCAGCCTGTTCCCAGGAGGAGCTGTTGAGTAGGGGTGGGAAGCTGGCCAAAGTTCAAGGACCTGGAAGAAGGCGAGGAGCTTCATCGAAGGCTGGTTAATAAGAATTTTGTCTTGATTAATCAGCAGTTCAACTAACCATTTGTCAGGCAAAGAATGTAAATTTGGAGGGGCTGTGTCTGGCCTTGTCCTAGGTAAACAAGGGGGCACCTGTGAGCTACTCAAGTCTAATGGGAAGGTAGGTTCTTTGCCTAAGCCATTTCCAGAACACAAAACGAGGGGAGGGGAGCCCTTAACCTTTGCTGTTTTCCAGGATCTCAGGGCTCAGGTGAAACTCAACGTTGTCACTAATAAGTTCCCAGGTGATGTTAATGCTGCTGGTCCCAGGACCATAATTTGAGAACCACTGCCTTAAAGCAACCCTTAAAAGTTTGGGATGGATAGTGTGGCCTCTTTGGAGGAAATCAAGGAAATCCTTCTGCCTTTTGGGGGTGTCTGCAGTTTTTTCACTGTGACTTTCAGGAAGGGCTTAGTTTTCATCTCTGGTGGTACCAGAGTGTCCTTCTCACCTCACAAAAGACATGTTTTTGAACTGAAATACACTTTCTTGTGAAGAGCTACAGAAAGCTATTGCTGCCCTGTCTGCATTTTATTTTCTGTGTTTGAAATACCTAAGAAATTTGATAACTCGGCAAGCTTGAGTGTCACCACAGTCTATTCAAAATAAATCAAGAAGGCTAACCTTTACCCCCACTACCTGGCTCTAAAGATTCTCTTTCTCCTCTGACTCTCACTTTTCCATTCTCTTGAATAATTTTTAAGCACTTTCATTTTTTTAAAGCACTTTCATTTAAAATGCGAGCTTGGAGTAAAAGAAGGGTCAAGTGGTTAAATTCGGTTTCATTTAATTCTGCATTTTATGATTGCACCAGCCTATTTCTCGGTATATCTTTTGGAGTGAGAAACAATTATTGGAAGCTGTTTGTTCATTTTACTTAAATAGGTAAAGGGCTATGCAGGTCAGAAAGGTATCGTTCGCCTGCTCTTTTAGTAACAGCATTGGCTGTTAGCTGATTAAATCGCTGGCACCTTTAAGGCAAGGTTGGGAAGGGATCTGCATCCTCCCAACCAGGGGGCGGCATTGGGTCAGTTAGTTTAGCATGCTTGGTGTCTCCCTCTGCTTTCCAGGCTTCACAGTCAAACAGTTAAAAATAGGTGCACTCAGGTGCAGAATTGTCGGTGACCTCCCGCTGTCTCCAGGTTCCCTGTGGCTTGGAGGGATGGAGTGCAGCAAGTATTTTGCAAATGTAGTGGAAATGGAGCAGGTTTTTAAAAGTAGGGAGCTGTCAAGAGGCCGGGTTCTACATCCTTTTTAGAAACTTGGAAAGCCATCCGAGAAAAAGATGCGGGAGCATTCGGTCCAGATGCTGGCCTCTTCCTTCAGCTCTCTCACCTGCACCAGCTCCATGAAACTACTAGCTTAACCACCTGGTCCCTGCAGCCTCACGATGAACCCATCACCCAGCCTCCACTAGGGCTGGGGGCTTGCTTTTATCCATTTGAACTAGGAAAACAGCTTAACCCTCTTGCAAGATGTTTCATTCAGGAGGTAGAATTGATTCCAGAATATTGGGTGATGCTTTAGAAACCCATCCAGTCAGAAATTCAACTTGACACTAAGAAATTGGTTAGTTGGGCTTTCTGGGTTATGAATAGTTAATACAAAGCAAACCCCAAGACGTGTGCTTTAAAATATTCCACCAGTTGTCTTTAAGCCATTTGAATTTGTGGGTTGCATTTCATCGGTCATGCCACATTTATCGGAAAGACCTTCATTTGCTACCTCTTTGATGGTATCATGGGGGAAATACATACATTCTGTGGATTTCTTCCTCAGCATCAAAAAATATTTACTGAATGCTCATTCCGTGTATACTGTTGTAGAAAATGGAAAAGCACTATTAAAAGCCACGTGGCCTGAAGTCTTTCTGGAAGGTACTTGTTAAAAATACAAATTACTACCTTTCTTTTCCAAACCAGAATACCTAAGATGGGGTCCAGTGATCTGGGGTTTTGTTCATTAGGTTTGTTTTCCTTGTTTGTTTCTGTTTTGTAAATTCTCCCTGTGATTCTTGAGTATGTGAAAAATTAAGAACCACTGATTTAAAGGACAAGTATCATCTGGGTAGTTTCCCCATGTTAGCTCTATGGATTAGAGACCTAGCTAATTAGAGACCTAGACCTAAACCACAGGTGTGGTTTCATGGAAGGGGCTCTCCCACTGTGGTTTTGGTCAACTGGCCTGGAAAAGGGGCCCTGGAATTCTTGTTACAGAAACAGCGCGTTCTCAAAATAGCAACATCAGAAACTACAGTGATGCAAATAGATGGTAATAAAAACCACCTGTACTACTACTTGCCAGAGGTATCTGCTGATAGCTAAATCTGCTCTAAACACTACTTTTTTTTTAAACATCTTTATTGGAGTATAATTGCTTTACAATGGTGTGTTAGTTTTTGCTTTATAACAAAGTGAATCAGTTATACATATACATATGTTCCCATATGTCTTCCCTCTTGCGTCTCCCTCCCTCCCACCCTCCCTATCCCACCCCTCCAGGCAGTCACAAAGCACCGAGCCGATATCCCTGTGCCATGCGGCTGCTTCCCACTAGCTATCTACCTGACGTTTGTTAGTTCTAAACACTACTTTTAATTCACTCGGACCTTTAGCATTTTTCTCATACTTGGAGGAAACTGGCATCTGTTTGCAAGTGAATCCTACAGAATGCGAAAATAGGATTGCTCGTTAGCAAGGACTTACTGAACATAGACTAGATGCTCTGCAGTGAGTGAATATAATTGTTTTTTGAAAAAAGTATTTATAAATGCTTTGCTTCTAGTAAAGGCTCTTTTCTAGCTATATGTTTGAAAACTACCACCCAGCCCCCTTCTTGAAAAGTATTGTTAATGAATGACCAGTTCTGAAAAGTTCCGCAGCCTACCCATCTCTCTTTAGGCAACAAACTCACTCTGAGTAGAGAACAGAGCGGGGGTGGAATCAGAGGGATGGATGGGAGCAAGCACACAGCGTAATGGGAGGGTTTTGGCTACTTGGAGTAGTGTGTTGCACAGTTTGAATTGGTCTTTATCACTGCTCCCTCTTAAAGCTACACTAAACATACAGACACTAATATGTATAAAATGGATAACTAACAAGAACCTGCTGTTTAAAAATAAATAAATAAAACAAAATTTAAAAAAAAAAGCTACACTAAAATGACAGTAAAATAATAGAAATACGTAAAGCCACAATCACCAGGAGACAGAGGAAACAGCAGCAGATGAGAACAACAAAATTTTGGAACACCATAGTGGTGACTGGCTGTGGTAGACATTAGTGCCCCTCCCCCATATTGCCAGTTGTCCTCTGCTTTCAAGCCCAGGGATGACTGCACTGCACCTCCTCATACCCTAGGAGCAAGACAAGGCCAGTGAAACGGGAGCAGTGAAATGTGATGTTGCTTCTAGGCGGGAGCAGCTCAGAGCACCTTCTTCCCCTGAAGCCTCAGGTTAAGATGGCGGTGTCACAGGATGGCAGAGCCTCTGTCCGTGTGGGTCCCAAGTGACCGTGATGAGCCGGGCTCTCTCCTGCCCCTGTGGACATGTAGTGTGAGAGAGGAAGCAACCTTTGTTGTTTTAAGCCTTGGGGATTTGGGGTGGTTTGTTGCCACAGCACAGCCTGATCGATTCTCACTCATACACTGATGAGGTTTCTGTGTTCCCTACTCTGTGAGGATTTGTGCCGGGGACCCCCAAGAAAGGCTAAGGAATTTGAGACACCAGATACCGCCGATGGCAGGAGTATGGCTGAAAAACAAAAGAGGATTGTTTGAAGGTGTGTCACAGGAGAAATTAGACTCCAAATCCCTTCTCCAGCCCAGCCACCAAGTTTCCACTTCTCCTCCACCCCCCACAGAAGGTGGGAGGTTTACTGTAAAGAGAGGGTGAACCAGAGAAGTGCTGGAACTAGCCACAGCTGAAAAAGGGGTTAAGGGGTACCTTATGGAACACAGGACCCACTAAGCAGTGAGACTGTGAGAAAGGCTTGGAATTCTTAGCCATCAGGCTTAGAACCTACCCCCTCGCAGCCCCCAGCCCCAGCCGGAGATTAGAACATTCCTCTCTGAGGAAACAGGAAGATGCAAGAGTAGGTACCTACAGTTACTCATGTTTGGGGCTTTTCCAGCATAAAATCTGGTTCCCTACCTGATCACCACGCAATGAAGGTTACTGCTGCTCATGGACCTTCCAACAGGCTTTTTGGGACCCACTGTTAAATATGGTGGATATCCAAGGATCTCCGGACATTTGACGAACATCTCTTAACATGAAAGACAAAGACACAAAAAGAGCAAATGGAAAAGGAACTTGGAGAAATAAAGGCAGTACTCAGAGCAGGAAAAAAACTATAAAACATTCATCAGTATTCTCAGAAGGGTAGGAGAAGATAGGGGAGCCACTAAATTAGGATGCCATTTTAAAGAAAGAACATTCCAAAAAAAAATTTTTTTTACATCTTTATTGGAGTAGAATTGCTTTACAATGCTGTGTTACTTTCTGCTTTATAACAAAGTGAATCAGTTATACATATACATATGTTCCCATATCTCTTCCCTTTTGCGTCTCCCTCCCTCCCACCCTCCCTATCCCACCCCTCTAGGTGGTCACAAAGCACCAAGCTGATCTCCCTGTGCTACGCGGCTTCTTCCCACTAGCTATCTATTTTACGTTTGGTAGTGTATATATGTCCATGCCACTCTCGCGCTTTGTCACAGCTTACCCTTCCCCCTCCCCATATCCTCAAGTCCATTCTCTAGTAGGTCTGTGTCTTTATTCCTGTCTTACCCCAGGTTCTTCATGACACTTTTTTCCCTTAAATTCCATATATGTGTGTTAACATACGGTATTTGTTTTTCTCTTTCTGACTTACTTCGCTCTGTATGACAGAATCTAGGTCCTTCCACCTCGTTACAAATAACTCAATTTCATTTCTTTTTATGGCTGAGTAATATTCCATTGTATATATGTGCCACATCTTCTTTATCCATTCATCTGATGATGGACACTTAGGTTGTTTCCATCTCCAGGCTATTGTAAATAGAGCTGCAATGAACATTTTGGTACGTGACTCTTTTTGAATTATGGTTTTCTCAGGGTATATGCCCAGTAGTGGGATTGCTGGGTCATATGGTAGTTCTATTTGTGGTTTTTTAAAGAACCTCCATACTGTTCTCCACAGTGGCTGTACCAATTCACATTCCCACCAGCAGTGCAAGAGTGTTCCCTTTTCTCCACACCCTCCCCAGCATTTATTGTTTCTAGATTTTTTGATGATGGCCATTCTGACTGGTGTGAGATGATATCTCATTGTTTTGATTTGCATTTCTCTAATGATTAATGATGTTGAGCATTCTTTCATGTGTTTGTTGGCAGTCTGTATATCTTCTTTGGAGAAATGTCTATTTAGGTCTTCTGCCCATTTTTGGATTGGGTTGTTTGTTTTTTTGTTATTGAGCTGCATGAGCTGCTTATAAATTTTTGGAGATTAATCCTTTGTCAGTTGCTTCATTTGCCAATATTTTCTCCCATTCTGAGGGTTGTCTTTTGGTCTTGTTTATGGTTTCCTTTGCTGGGCAAAAGCTTTGAAGTTTCATTAGGTTCCATTTGTTTATTTTTGTTTTTATTTCCATTTCTCTAGGAGGTGGGTCAAAAAGGATCTTGCTGTGATTTATGTCATAGAGTGTTCTGCCTTTGTTTTCCTCTAAGAGTGTGATAGTTTCTGGCCTTACATTTAGGTCTTTAATCCATTTTGAGCTTATTTTTGTGTATGGTGTTAGGGAGTGATCTAATCTCATACTTTTACATGTACCTGTCCAGTTTTCCCAGCACCACTTATTGAAGAGGCTGTCCTTTCTCCACTGTACATTACTGCCACCTTTATCAAAGATAAGGTGACCATATGTGTGTGGGTTTATCTCTGGGCTTTCTATCTCCTTCCATTGATCTATATTTCTGTTTTTGTGCCAGTACCATACTGTCTTGATTACTGTAGCTTTGTACTATAGTCTGAAGTCAGGGAGCCTGATTTCTCCAGCTCCATTTTTCGTTTTCAAGATTGCTTTGGCTATTCGGGGTCTTTTGTGTTTCCATACAAATTGTGAAATTTTTTGTTCTAGCTCTGTGAAAAATGCCAGTGGTAGTTTGATAGGGATTGCATTGAATCTGTAGATTGCTTTGGGTAGCAGAGTGATTTTCACAATGTTGATTCTTCCAATCCATGAACATGGTATATCTCTCCATCTATTTGTATCATCTTTAATTTCTTTCATCAGTGTCTTATAATTTTCTGCATACAGGTCTTCTATCTCCTTAGGTAGGTTTATTCCTAGGTATTTTATTCTTTTTGTTGCAATGCTAAATGGGAGTGTTTTCTTGATTTCACTTTCAGGTTTTTCATCATTAGTGTATAGGAATGCCAGTGATTTCTGTGCATTAATTTTGTATCCTGCTACTTTACCAAATTCATTGATTAGCTCTAGTAGTTTTCTGGTAGCATCTTTAGGATTCTCTATGTATAGTATCATGTCATCTGCAAACAGTGACAGCTTTACTTCTTTTCTGATTTGGATTCCTTTTATTTCCTTTTCTTCTCTGATTGCTGTGGCTAAAACTTCCAAAGCTATGTTGAATAAGAGTGGTGAGAGTGGGCAGCCTTATCCTGTTCCTGGTCTTAGTGGAAATAGTTTCAGTTTTTCACCATTGAGGATGATGTTGGCTTTGGGTTTGTCATATATGGTCTTTATTATGTTGAGGAAAGTTCCCTCTATGCCTACTTTCTGCAGAGTTTTTATCATAAATGGGTTTTGAATTTTGTCGAAAGCTTTTCTGCGTCTATTGAGATCATCGTATGGTTTTTCTTCTTCAATTTTTTAATATGGTGCATCACGTTGATTGATTTGCGTATATTGAAGAATCCTTGCATTCCTGGGATAATCCCCACTTGATCATGCTGTACGATCCTTTTAATGTGCTGTTGGATTCTGTTTGCTGGTATTTTGTTGAGGATTTTTGCATCTATGTTAATCAGTGTTATAGGCCTGTAGTTTTCTTTCTTTGTGACATCTTTGTCTGGTTTTGGTATCAGAGTGATGGTGGCCTCGTAGAATGAGTTTGGGAGTGTTCCTCCCTCTGCTGTATTTTGTTAGAGTTTGAGAAGGATAGGTGTTAGCTCTTCTCTAAATGTTTAATAGAATTCGCCTGTGAAGCCATCTGGTCCTGGGCTTTTGTTTGTTGGAAGATTTTTAATCACACTTTCAATTTCAGTGCTTGTGATTGGTCTGTTCGTATTTTCTATTTCATCCTGATTCAGTCTTGGCAGGATGTGCATTTCTAAGGATTTGTCCATTTCTTCCAGGTTGTCCATTTTATTGGCATAGAGTTGCTTGTAGTAATCTATCATGATCTTTTGTATTTCTGCAGTGTCTGTTGTTACTTCTCCTTTTTCATTTCTAATTGTATTGATTTGAGTCTTCTCCCTTTTTTTCTTGGTGAGTCTGGCTAATGGTTTATCAATTTTGTTTATCTTCTCAAAGAACCAGCTTTTAGTTTTATTGACCTTTGCTATCGTTTCCTTCATTTCTTTTTCATTTATTTCTGATCTGATTTTTATGATTTCTTTCCTTCTGCTAACTTTGGGGTTTTTTGTTCCTCTTTCTCTAATTGCTTTAGGTGCAAGGTTAAGTTGTTTATTCGAGATGTTTCCTGTTTCTTTATGATTTCTTTCCTTCTGCTAACTTTGGGGTTTTTTGTTCCTCTTTCTCTAATTGCTTTAGGTGCAAGGTTAACTTGTTTATTCGAGATGTTTCCTGTTTCTTAAGGTAGGATTGTATTGCTATAAACTTCCCTGTTAGAACTGCTTTTGCTGCATCCCATAGGTTTTGGGTCGTCGTGTCTCCATTGTCATTTGTTTCTAGGTATTTTTTGATTTCCTCTTTGATTTCTTCAGAGATCACTTCGTTATTAAGTAGTGTATTGTTTAGCCTCCATGTGTTTGTATTTTTACAGATCTTTTCCTGTAATTGATATCTAGTCTCAGAGCGTTGTGGTCGGAAAAGATACTTGATACGATTTCAGTTTTCTTAAATTTACCAAGGCTTGATTTGTGACCCAAGATATGATCTATCCTGGAGAATGTTCCATGAGCACTTGAGAAAAATGTGTATTCTGTTGTTTTTGGATGGAATGTCCTATAAATATCAATTAAGTCCATCTTGTTTAATGTATCATTTAAAGCTTGTGTTTCCTTATTTATTTTCATTTTGGATGATCTGTCCATTGGTGAAAGTGGGGTGTTAAACTCCCCTGCTATGAATATGTTACTGTCGATTTCCCCTTTTATGGCTGTTAGTATTTGCCTTATGTATTGAGGTGCTCCTATGTTGGGTGCATAAATGTTTACAATTGTTATATCTTCTTCTTGGATCAATTCCTTGATCATTATGTAGTGTCCTTCTTTGTCTCTTCTAATAGTCTTTGTTTTAAAGTCTATTTTTTCTGATATGAAAATTGCTACTCCAGCTTTCTTTTGGTTTCCATTTGCATGGAATATCTTTTTCCATCCCCTTTCAGTCTGTACGTGTCTCTAGGTCTGAAGTGGGTCCCTTGTAGACAGCATATATATGGGTCTTGTTTTTGTATCCATTCAGCCAATCTGTGTCTTTTGGTCAGAGCATTCAGTTCATTTACATTTAAAGTAATTATCGATATGTATGTTCCTATTCCCACTTTCTTAACTGTTTTGGGTTTGTTATTGTAGGTCTTTTCCTTCTCTTGTTTTTCTTGCCTAGAGAAATTCCTTTAGCATTTGTTGTAAAGCTGGTTTGGTGGTGCTGAACTCTGTCAGCTTTTGCTTGTATGTAAAGTTTTTAATTTCTCCATCAAATCTGAATAAGGTCCTTGCTGGGTGGAGTAATCTTGTTTGCAGGTTTTTCTCCTTCATCACTTTAAATATGTCCTGCCAGTCCCTTCTGGCTTGCAGAGTTTCTGCTGAAAGATCAGCTGTTAACCTTATGGGGATTTCCTTGTGTGTTATTTGTTGTTTTTGCCTTGCTGCTTTTAATATGTTTTCTTTGTATTTAATTTTTGACAGTTTGATTAATATGTGTCTTGGCGTATTTCTCCTTGTATTTATCCTGTAGGGGACTCTCTGTGCTTCCTGGACTTGATTAACTATTTCCTTTCCCATATTAAGGAAGTTTTCACCTATAATCTCTTTAAATATTTTCTCAGTCCCTTTCTTTTTCTCTTCTTCTTCTGGAACCCCTATAATTCAAATGTTGGTGCATTTAATGTTGTCCCAGAGGTCTGTGACTGTCCTCAGTTCTTTTCATTCTTTTTTCTTTATTCTGCTCTGCAGTAGTTATTTCCACTATTTTATCTTCCAGGTCACTTATCCGTTCTTCTGCCTCAGTTATTCTGCTATTGATCCCTTCTAGAGTATTTTTAATTTCATTTATTCTGTTATTCATTGTTGCTTGTTTCATCTTTAGTTCTTCTAGGTCCTTGTTAAATGTTTCTTGCAGTTTCTCTATTCTATTTCCAAGATTTTGGATCATCTTTACTATCATTATTCTGAATTCTTTTTCAGGTAGACTGCCTATTTCCTCTTCATTTTTTAGGTCTGGTAGGTTTTTATCTTGCTCCTTCATCTGCTGTGTGTTTTTCTGTCTTTTCATTTTGCTTTTCTTACTGTGTTTGGGGTCTCCTTTTTGCAGACTGCAGGTTCGTAGTTCCCGTTGTTTTTGGTGTCTGTCCCCAGTGGCTACAGTTGGTTCAGTGAGTTGTGTAGGCTTCCTGGTGTAGGGAATTGCCAGCAGTGGAGGGTCTCCTGCAGAGGTGGGCGGTGGCTGTGGTTCACAGTCAGGACAAGGACACTGGCAGCAGAAGTTCTGGGAATCACTCCCTGGCGTGAGCCCTCCCAGAGTCCCCAAAAATTTTTAATTAAAAAATGCCAGCAGGAATTTTTAAAATCCTTTAGTAGGAAGCTTAGAAGACAAAGTAGAGGAGATCTTCAAGAAAGTAGAATAATTAAGGTAATGGATGGAAAGAAGTAGGAACATAGATAAAATTGAGATATTGTGAAAGACTGTTTCCTGGAAGCAAAGGACATGAGAGTTTCCTGATTAAAAGATTCCATTGGCCGGGCTTCCCTGGTGGCGCAGTGGTTGAGAGTCCCCCTGCCGATGCAGGGGACACGGGTTCGTGCCCCGGTCTGGGAAGATCCCACATGCCGCGGAGCGGCTAGGCCTGTGGCCCATGGCCACTGAGCCTGCGCGTCCAGAGCCTGTGCTCCGCAACGGGAGAGGCCACAACAGTAAGAGGCCCGCGTACCGCAAAAAAAAAAAAAAAAAGAAAAAGAAAATGGAAGAAAATGAGATTCCATTGGGTGCCTAGAACAGTGAAATAAAAAAAAGATCCACATAAATTTCAGAACAGAAGGTAGAAAGAGAACATCCTCCATGCTTTCAGAGAGGTAAAAACAGGTTACAAATGATCAGGAATCAAAATGGTGATGGACTCCTCAAAAGCAACACTGGAAACTGGGAGGCCTACACCCAGTCTAATTGCCAATTAAGTGTGAAGGTGGAATAAAGATATTTTCAGTTACACAGAGTCCCAGAAAATTTACCTCCCAAGCACCTTTTCTCAGGAAGCTAGTAAAGGATTGCTTCCCCAAAATGGGCGTGTAAATCAAACTCAAGAAAGAAGATGGGATCCGGGAAACGGGATCTAACAGGAGAAACAGGCAAAGCAATGCCCAGGGTGATGGGGGAGGAGATGACAACCATGTAGCAGGACAAGGCATCAGCCAGTCTAGGGTGGACCATAACTTGGAGAGCTCCAGGTAGGAGGTTTCCAGAAATGGTGGAAATGAGAGATTTCCTAATGTTTTTTTTAATATTTTATATCTGTATTTAATTAGAACTTTTTTTATCTTTGAAGGATATACTACTTTTTAAATTTTTTAGTTTATATTGGAGTATAGTTGATTAACAATGTTGTGTTAGTTTTACGTGTACAGCTAAGTGATTCAGATATACATGTATATATTCTTTTTCTAATTCTTTTCCCATTTAGGTTTTACAGAACATTGAGCAGAGTTCCCTGTGCTGGAGAGTAGATCCTTGTTCGTTATCTGTTTTGAATATGGCAGTGGGTACATGTCAATCCCAAACTCCTAATCTATCCCTCCCCTGCACCCTTCCCCCCTGGTAACCATAAATTCATTCTCTAAGTCTGTGAGTTTTTCTGTTTTGCAAATAATTTCATTTGTGTCATTTTTTTGGATTCCACGTATAAGTGATATCATCCGATATTTGTCTTTCTCTGTTTGACTTACTTCACTTACCATCCCTGTCACTGCAAATGGCATTATTTCATTCTTTTTAATGGTTGAGTAGTATTCCATTGTATATATGTACTACATCTTTATCCATTCATCTGTTGATGGACATTTACGTTGCTCCCATGGCTTGGCCGTTGTAAATAGAGCTGCAGTGAACATTGGGGTGCATATATCCTTTCCAACCATGTTTTTCATCATATATATGCCTCGGAGTGGGACTGCTCATTCATATGGTAGCTCTCTTTTTTTAGTTTTTTAAGGAACCTCCATATTGTTCTCCATAGAGGCTGTACCAATTTACATTCTCACCAACAGTGTAGGAGGGCTCCCTTTTCTCCACACCCTCTCCAGCATTTATTGTTTGTAGACTTTTTGATGATGGCCATTCTAACTGGTGTGAGGTGATACCTCATTGTAGTTTTGATTTGCATTTCTCTAATAATTAGCAATGTTGAGCATCTTTTCATGTGCCGCTTGACCATCTGTATGTCTTCTTTGGAGAAATATGTATTTAGATCTCTGCCCATTTTTTTGATTGGGTTGTTTGGTTTTTTTTTTGATATTGAGCCACATGAGCTGTTTGTAAATTTTGGAGATTAATCCCTTGTTGGTCACATCATTTGCAAATATTTTCTCCCGTTCTGTGGGTTGTCTTTTTGTTTTGTTTATGGTTTCCTTTGCTGTTCAGAAGCTTTTAAGTTTCATTAGGTCCCATTTGTTTATTTTTGTTTTTATTTTCATAACTCTAGGAGGTGGATCAAAAAAGATAGTGCTGCAATTTATGTCAGAGTGCTCTGCCTGTGTTTCTGTTTAAAGGTTTTTATAGTATCTGGCCTTACTTTTAGGTCTTTAATCCATTTTGAGTTTATTTTTATGTATGGTGTTAGACAGTGTTCTAGTTTCATTCTTTTACATGTAGCTGTCCAGTTTTCCCGTCACCACTTATTGAAGAGACTGTCTTTTCTCCATTGTATATTCTTGCCTCCTTTGTCATAGAGTAATTGACTATAAGTGTGTGGGTTTATTCCTGCGCTTTCTGTCCTTTTCCATTAATCTATATTTATCTTTGTGCTGGTACCATACTGTTTTAATGACTGTAGCTTTGTAGTATAGTCTGAAGTCACAGTGCCTGAATGGAGGACCAGCTCCATTTTTCTCTGAAGATTGCTTTGGCTATTTGGGGTCTTTTGTGCTTCCATACAAATTCTAAGATTTTTTGTTTTTGTTTCATTTTTCCAATGAAAAATGCCATTGGTAATTTGATAGGGATTTCATTGACTCTGTAGACTGCCTTGGGTAGTATAGTCATTTTGACAATATTGATTCTTCCAGTCCAAGAACATGGTATATCTTTCCATCTGTTTGTGTCATTTTCGATTCATTCATCAGCATCTTATATGAATAGTTTTAGGAGTACAGGTCTTTTGCCTCCTCAGGTAGGTTTATTCCTAGGTATTCTATTCTTTTGACACGATGGTAAATGGGATTGTTTCTTTACTTTCTCTTTCTCATCTTTTGTTGTTAGTGTATAGAAATGCAACAGATTTCTGTGTATTAATTTTGCATCCTGCAACTTTACCAGATTCATTGATGAGCTCTAGTAGTTTTCTGGTAGAATCTTTAGGATTTTCTATGAGTAGTATCATATCATCTGCAAACAGTGACAGTTTTACTTCTTCTTTTCCGATTTGGATTCCTCTTATTTCTTTTTCTTCTCTGATTGCTATGGCTGGGACTTCCAAAATTATGTTGAATAAAAGTGGCAAGAGTGGACATCCTTGTCTTGTTCCTGATCTTAGAGGAAATGCTTTCAGCTTTTTACCATTGAGTGTGATGTTTGCTGTAGGTTTCTCATATATTGCCTTTATTACATTAAGTTCCCTCTGTGCCCACTTTCTGGAGAGTTTTTATCATACATGGGTGTCAGATTTTGTCAGAATATTTTTATGCATCTATTGAGATGATCATATGGTTTTTATTCTTCAATTTGTTGAGGTGGTGTACACACTGAATGATTTGCAGATATTGAAAAATCCTTGCATCCCTGGGATAAATCCCACTTGATCATGGTGTATGATCCTTTTAATGTATTGCTGGATTTGGTTTGTTAGTATTTTGTTGAGGATTTTTGCATCAGTGTTCATCATGATATTGGCCTGTACTTTTCTTTTTTGTGTGTGGTATCTTTGGTTTCAGTATCAGGGTGATGGTGGCCTCATAGAATGAGTTTGGCAGTGTTCCTTCCTTTGCAATATTTTGGAATAGTTTCAGAAGGATAGATGTTAACTCTTCTCTAAATGTTTGATAGAATTTGTGCACGCAGCCATCTGGTCCTGGAGTTTTGTGTGTTCGAAGTTTTTTTAAAAATCAGTGTCAATTTCAGTCTATTCATATTTTCTGTTTTTTCCTGGTTCAGTCTTGGAAGGTTGTATCTTTCTAATAATTTTTCCATTTCTTCCAGGTTGTCCATTTTATTGGCATATAGTTGCTTGTAGTAGTCTCTTATGATCCTTTGAATTTCTGTCGTGTCTGTTGTAACTCTTTTTTCATTTATAGTTTTATTGATTTGAGCCCTCTTCCTTTTTTTCTTGATGAGTCTGGCTAAAGGTTTATCAACTCTGTTTATCTTTTCAAAGAACCAACTTTTAGTGTCATTGATCTTTGCGTTGTTTTCTTCCTCTCTATTTCATTTATTTCTGCTCTGGTCTTTATGATGTCTTTCCTTCCACTAACTTTTGGTTTTGTTTGTTCTTTAGTTGCTTTAGGTGTAAGGATAGGTTGGTTTTGATTTTTCTTTTTTCTTGAGGTAAGATTGTATTGCTGTAAACTTCTCTTAGAACTGCTTTTGCTGTACCCTGTAGGTTTTGGACCGTCATGCTTTCAGTTTCATTTGTCTCTAGGTATATTTTAATTTCCTCTTTGATTTCTCAGTGATCCATTGGTTGTTTAGTAGCATATTGTTTAGCCTCCACGTGTTTGTGTTTTTTAGGGTTTTTTTCTTGTAGTTGATTTCTAATCTCATAGCATTGTGGTCAGAAAAGATGCTTGATATGATTTCAATTTTAAGTTTACTGAGGCCTTGATTTGAGCCCAAGATGTGATCTATCCTGGAGAATGTTCCATGTGCCCTTGAAAAGAATGTGTATTCTGCTGCTTTTGGATGGAATGCTGTATAAATATCAATTAAGTCCATGTGGTCTAATGTGTCATTTAAGGCCTGTGTTTCTTTATTGATTTTCTGTCTGAATGATCTGTCCATGGATGAAAGTGGGGTGTTAAAGTCCCACACTATTATTGTGTTACTGTCAATTTCTCCTTTTATGTCTGCTAGTATTTGCCTTATATACTGAGGTGCTCCTGTGTTGGGCGCAGATACATTTACAATCGTTATATTTTCTTCTTGGATTGATCCCTTGATCATTATGTAGTGTTCTACTTTGTCTCTTGTGACAGTCTTTATTAAAGTCTATTTTGTCTGATATGAGTATTGCTACTCCAGCTTCCTTTTGATTTCCATTTGCATGGAATACCTTTTTCCATCCCCTCGCTTTCAGCCTGCATGCGTCCCTAGATCTGAAGTGGGTCTCTTGTAGACAGCATATACACAGGTCTTGTTTTTGTATCCATTCAGCCAGTCTGTATCTTCTGGTTAGAGCATTTAATCCATTTACATTTAAGGTAATTTTATCAATATGAATGTTCTTACTGCCATTTTGTTAATTGTTTTGGATTTGTTTTTCAAAGTCTTTTTTTCTTCCCTACCTCTTCTGTTCTCTTGTGATTTGGTGGCTAACTTTAGTGTTGTATTTGGACTGCTTTTTCTTTTTGTGTGTATCGTAGATATTCCATGAGGTTTTGATAAAGCAGTCTGTATATAAACAAGATTGCTTGAAGTTGCTGGTCTGTTAATTTCAAATGCATTTCCAGTATCCTGCATTTGTGCCCTCCTTTTCTCACAATTCCTAGTTTTGATATCATATTTGTGTGCGAATGATTTCCTGCCTTTATGTTTGCCTTTAGTGGTGAGGTTTTCTATCCGTAATTTTCTTGTTTCTAGTTGTGGCCTTTTCTTTTCCGCCTAGAGAAGTTCCTTTAGAATTTGTTGCAAAGCTGATCTGGTGGTGCTGAATTCTCTTAGCTTTTGCTTGTCTGTAAAGTTTTTGATTTCTTCATCAAATCTGAATGAGAACCTTGCTGGGTAAAGTATTCTTGGTTCTGGGTTCTTCCCTTTCATCACTTTAAATATATCACGCCACTCCCTTCTGGCCTGCAGAGTTTCTCCTGAGTAATCAGCTGATAACTTTATGTGAATTCCCTTGTATGTTATTTGTTGCTTTTCCCTTGTTGCTTTTAATATTTTTTGTCTTTGATTTTTGTCAATTTGATTACTGTTTGTCTCGGCGTGTTCCTCCTTGGATTTATCCTGCCTGGGACTCTCTGCACTTTCTGGACTTGGGTGACTGTTTCCTTTCCCATGTTAGGGAAGTTTTCAGTTATTATCTCTTCAAATATTTTTTCAGGTCTTTCTCTCTCTCTTTTCCTTCTGGGACCCCTATAATATGAATAGTGGTGCAGTTAATGTTGTCCCCAGATGTCTCTTAGACTGTCCTCATTTCTTTTCATTTTTTTTCTTTGTTCTGTGGCAGTCATTTTCACCATTCTGTTTTCCAGCTCCCTTATCCATTTTTCTGCCTCAATTATTCTGCTATTGATTTCTTCTAATGTATTTTTCATTTCAGTTATTATATTGCTCATCACTGTTTGTCCTTTAGTTTTCATAGGTCTTTGTTAAACATTTAGATCTGTGCCTCTCTTCTTTTTCCGAGATCTTCAATCATCTTTACTATCATTACTCTGAATTCTTTCAGATAGATTGCCTATCTCCACTTCATTTCGTCGTTCTTCCTGGGGTTTTATCTTGTTCCTTCATCTGGGACATACTCCTCTGCTGTCTCATTTTGTCTTTCTGTGATTGTGGTTTCTGTTCTGCAGGCTGCAGGGTTGTATTTCTTCTCACTTCTGCTGTCTGCCCCGTGTTCTAAGAGGCTGTGCAGGCTTCCTGGTGGGAGGAACTGGTTCCTGCCCACTGGTGGTTGGAGCTGGGTCCTGTCCCTTTGGTGGGCAGGGCTCTGTCAAGCAGTGTGTTTAGCAGGAAGCTGTGTGCTTAGGAAGACTTTAAGCAGCCTGTCTGCTGATGGGTGGGGCTGTGTTCCTACCCTGTTGGTTGGTTGGCCTGAGGTGTCCCAGCACTGGAGCCTACAGGCTGCTGGGTGGGGCCAGGTCTTGGTGAGAAAATGGTGGCCTCCTGGTGGGCTCACACCAATGAGTACTCGCTAGAACTGTCGCCGCCAGTGTCTGTCCCCATGGTGAGCCATAGCTGCACCCCACCTCTGCAGGAAACCCTCCAGTGCTAGCAGGTAGGTCTGGCCCAGTCTCTTATGAGGTCACTGCTTTTTCCCCTGGGTCCTGGTATGCACGAGACCTTGTGTGCATCCTCCAAGAGTGGAGTTTCTGTTTCCCCCAGTCCTGGGGAATTCCTGTGATCAAATCCCACTGGCCTCCAAAGCCAGATTCTCTGGGGGCTCCTCCTCCCACTGCCAGACCCCCAGGCTGGAGAGCCTGACGTGGGGCTCAGAACTTTCACTCTTGTTGGAGAACTTCTGTGGTATAATTATTTCCCAGTTTGTGGGTCACCAACCTGGTGGGTATTGGATTTGATTTTATTGTGATTGCGCCCCTCCTAATGTCTTCTTGTGGCTTCTTTGTGTTTGAATGTAGGGTATATTTTTAAGTAGGTTCTGTGGGGGGGGGTTGTTGTTGATGTTTGTTCAGCAGTTAGTTGTGATTTTGGTGTTTTGTAAGAAGAGGTGTGCTCAAGTCCTTTTACTCCATCTTGTCTCCATCTGAGATTTTCTAATATGTTTGTACTGAGAGGAATCTTAGATTGTCTTAAGAGAGTTTGGCATAAATTATTGATCACTATACAGAAAACTAAACAAATGGAAAAACAATGCAGCTATTTACCTCACTGAAAACAATTGTTATGCAGGCACGAAATGCGATAATGTAATGCGTGCGCCTCAGGGAGTACCACGTGCGTAGTCCTCAGCATGCAAACACTGAATATTGATTAACCAGAAATGGGAATATTGAGAGGATAAGGGAAGGTATAGTATAAAATAAGTAAATCCTAGTCTTTTATAGTAGAAGCCAAGAAATAATGTCTGCAATTGAAAAATCAAGGAGAGGCAGTGTAAACACCTTATTTATGATGTGGAAGTAAATACCAGAAGAAATGCTAAAAGGGGGTGGGGAGGAGTAGGGAAAAGGACTTCAGTTTTTGCCATAAGCCATATAGTACTGTTTGACTTTTAAAACTCGATTTCTGTATCTCTTTGCCTTATTAAAAAAACAAGAGTTGGGGGCTTCCCTGGTGGTGCAGTGGTTGAGAGTCCGCCTGCCGATTGGGGAGACACGGATTTGTGCCCCGGTCCGGGAAGATCCCACATGCCGCGGAGTGACTGGGCCCGTGAGCCATGGCTGCTGAGCCTGCGCGTCCGGAGCCTGTGCTCCGCAACGGGAGAGGCCACAGCAGTGAGAGGCCCGCGTACCACAAAAAAAAAAAATAAGAGTTGGAATCGTTATTCAGAGATCACTAACTGTACAAAGGGATTGTCTCAATGTTATCATCCATTTTCTTGAAAAAACAGAGAAAGGCAAACACTTCTGTATATTATGTGCACAATTTATAGAAAGTGACTGCTTTATTAACTGTTATATGGTGAGCTGAGTGTTCTGAGTTTTTCATTTTAATTTCATGCTGTGTTTGTGTATGTACTAAGCACACACACTTACATTTGGCTTATATTACACACATAAGAGTAAAGAGGTAAAAAGTAGGTCAAGGATAGGGCTGTACTGCTTAAGGTGAAGAACCCTAATTGGTAAGTGGATTGGCATCTTGACAGTGAATAACCTGAAGAGTTCAGGAACTGTGGGTTTGATAATGGGCTTAGAGTTTAGAAACTGCTGAACATACATGGGAAGGATGGCAGCTAGAATACGAATAGCTGCAGTGAGAATGATGTTTGCTGAGGTCAAAGTGGATGCATTGATTTCTCCTCAGGTTTATATACTCACTTAGGTTAATGGTCTGTACTTTAAAAATGAAATGTTTTCAAGGTACCATAAGCCATGGTAGGGTACATATAACGGCCCATTCTGCAACTTAGGGTCAGCGGTAAATGGCCATATCCTTGGCAATGGGGAGTAATGCTCTAAATAACAGAACCGTGTTGTCAATTTAAAAAAATTCACTTTTCTGTGAACTGTGAGGACCTGATGTGACCAGGGTAATGTTTTTAAACATGTAATAATCTTACTGTTACAACTTGGAAATGAAAAGGCCTGACCTGGAAGTCCCTATCAGAGAGCAAATATGTAATTTATTTCAATTATGAAAAAGCCAAAGGAGGTAGGAGTATGTGTGCTTTTGCTCTCTCCTCCTGGATTTGAAGTATTCCTGATTATTTTAACTCACCTTTTGAGTATTACCTGTCAGTTCAGCTCCAGACCAGCCCTGTTTACAGGGCAAGGCAGGTATCTCCCCACTGTCATCAGAGCATCACCATATTGGAATCACTGGCACACACCAGTCTGATGATCTGCACAGCAGAACGCGAGGTCTCCAGTTCTCTGTGCTGCGTGGAATGAAGATACGTGATGGGAAAGATTGATTTTTTTTAACCCCCAGGCTCCAGTTTTTTCTCTTGACCTGACCCCACTCCCAAGAGGAATCTTTCTCAACTTTTTAATGGATTGTCTCACTAGTCAGTGTGTATGTGAAGCTGTGTCAAGAAATGTGGGGAGAACCGCAGGGAAGGAGCTGCATCATTTTGCCAGAGAGCATTTTGTTGTCACTTTCCAGGTAGCAACGCAGCACGCAGGGCCATGGTTTGGGTATCTCACATGCTCGCTTAATAAGTTGGAGCTCAGGAAACTTCCCAGGAGTCTTCAGAAACCATTGTGTTAGTTCTCCCAACTGTACGCTCTCGGTATTTTCTGTCAGTGGACTGAGGCTGTACAGGGGAGGAAGGGAAGGTGCAGGGAGGGGAGCAGATAGATCATAGCTAATTGAATTCCATATGTAACCCAGTTAAATCCTGGGCCCATGGAATTATAAATTGCGATTTATCTGTAAACGTGATCATCTTCAAAATGGGAAATACTCCCATTACAGGTGTATCTGACAACATGTCCTTAATACAGAGATGTAGCTTGTCAATCCACTTTCTTTGAAACACAGGTTTTCACTGGAGAGCAGGCATGGCGAGGATGTTGGGTTTTTTTGACAAAGGCCACCTCACTCTCCTGAAGAGTCCCACTGGCAATTTCTCTCTCCCGCTGTTTTGCACAGGAAGACAACGGGCACTCAGCTGCCCACTTGGTGTGCCTGGCTGACCTCTTTAGTTGGTCACATCCTGCCCGTGGGACACCAGAAACGGACGAAGTCTGGGAATGTATTGAAGGAGGTTTGGAGCCAGGCTGGGCATTTTGGCCTCAGTTTCCACAGACAGAATAGCTGAAAATAGCTGGGTTATGTGACCCAGCAGCCTTGACCTACCAGTCATGGTCTGTGACACATTTCACAGCTTTAGAGCACAAATTATCCAAGATGTCTATACCCTTTGTCTTGGGCAAAGACAGATTCCTCCGGGCAGTAATTTCCTCATGGAATTTCAGGTATGACTAGGCAGACCCCACTGGACCGAGACCAGATGGCGCTTTGGGCATGTAAGGACCCCCCGCCCCCGCCCTGCATTGGCTTACTCATTGGCCTTGTACTTACAAATTCTACATCTGCTTCTGTTTATGTGGACTTGCCTCCATACCCCACTCCTTACCACACTGGCTCTCACTTCTGACCAGATCCCATTCGTATTCAGTGCAGTCAGGGCCCCAGTCTTTGAACGGATAGATTCCAGATTCCAGACTTCCTGATTAAAATCTCTGGAGGTCGGATCTTATCATGAGTATCTCTGAGGCCCAGTCAGAATTGGTAACCACCAACTTAAACTGCAAACTACAGTTTAAAACTTGATTCTTTACTGTCTGTCTTTCTACTTGTCTCACGTGCATTCGCCTATTGCCTCTGTAAGTCACTGTCAGGTCTATTGAAGGCATAGTGTCTTTTCCTCCTCTTGTAACTCAGAGGAAGTCACAACGCTGGTGCTCAGTAAGCATTCATTATATGTAAATCTTAGCTCTATCGGCGACCTGCTGCAGCTACGTTGAGTTGCTCACCACCTTTCTTCCTCAGATTCAGTTTCCTCATCAGTAAAACAAGTTATCAGGTTTATTTCCCAGAATGGCTGAGCGAAAATGGTTTTGCAGACATTGAGTCCTCCGTGGAAATGTGAAATCAGAATCACAAGTTTGGTGTATTGGTTGCCTTAGTAGGTCAATACTCACTTCACACTTAGGGTTGGTCAGTGGCAAACTGAACTAGAGGAGTTGGCTGTTAGCACCCCTTCCTCACTTTCTCCAGCCTGGTGCTGCCCTTCTGCTTCCCCCAGCACTCACATCCCTCCAGTGCCCTCACGGTACTGCCCATCTGGTCAGGCACTCTGAATAACCTAGGGTCTCCAGTTCCACTCTGAGCAACACTTTAGTGTCAGCTTTTATTTTGCAGGGCTGGTCTGATGAAGTCAAACTCAACTGCTAACTAGTGATAATGGCAGTATGCACCACCCCCTTAACATAACATTTACCTTTTATTGGCATCCCCAGTTCCAGAGACCAATTGGTGAAAGTATTTTGAGGGAGGAAACCATTTGGGCACTAACACTTCTTAGACAGAAACCAGCCACTTTCCTGCTGAGAGGGAGATATTGCTGAAATCCTGGGAAGTGTGAGGGCTTGATGTTAACACCTGCCCTGATCAGGTGCACTTTTGTGCCCACCTTCTTTTTTTTAGTTTTTATTGTTTTTGGAGAAAGGTGATGTAATGAGGGTGGAGAAGCATCCTGGCTGCATCTGAGCCTTGGTTTCCTTGACGTCACCGCCCCCATCCTCTCTCCCTTTCCCTCTATCCTGAATCCAACAGCAGCCTACATGGATTGTTGTTGTTGCTGGGAAACTCTTGACCAAGGTCAAGTGTACATGCTAATTCATTAAGGCTTGTTGGCAGCATCTTATCCTGTTATGGTTGTGCTGTCAAGCTTACAGGGGTGAGTGAAAAGAACCGTTTTTGACCAAAAAAAAAAAAAAAGTTTCTGCTGCTGAAGGATTCTGTTTTCATGAAGGATTCTTGTTAAGGTATCCTTCTCTGAGAGGTCCTTTTGCCAATGCACATTCCTTAGGGAGCTCTGGCCAGCCATACTTTTTCCAAGATCTGAATAGCAAAGGATGGAGTTGAAATGAGATCTGCATTCAAGCAGACAGACTTTAGAATGAATATGTATTCTGTTGGGGCCTGATTTCCCTGAGTAGAGCAGTTCCTAGCTGGAATGTGATTCTTGGCAGGTGGGGGGCAGGGAGGAGAGTTTTCCTAGGATAGTCAGCTCCATTCTGTGTCCTTTTGTGGCTTGAAAAGGACTAGACCCCAAGCAGCCTTAACTCAGAGTGTTCTCCTGGCCTGCTGTGGAAGAGTATCCCAGTATCCCAGTATTGGCTCTAAAACCAACTTTGTTCTGTTATATGGTTCATGCTGTTTAGAAAAGGGGGGCTGGCAGACCCTCTAGGTTAACATCCCAGAAACTTACCCAGAAGCATAACTTTAGAACCAAAGGATCTGATGTCAGGACAGCAAAAATGGGCCCCAGGATATTTTGCTAAATAGAACTCAGAAGCCAATAGGAAAGCTCGTCTTAGACAAATGAATGATATCAGAGGAATAAATGTGCTCTCAACCATCTGCCATGCAAATTGTCATAAAGTGATTGGATTGAGCTGTTACAGTTGTTCCCTTGCTAACACTTTTGGGTTTAATAGAGTACAGGCTACATATAGGACACTGTCTATGAGTAAGAAATAGGGCTTGGCCACATAGCCACACTCTTCTTAGTTTTGTCAGTGAACCAAAGAGAGTTGTGACTACTTTATCTCATCACAAATTGAAAGTCTCTCAACTTATCATCCACTCGTTTAACAAATACTTCCGAGTCCCTTCTATAGCTCAGGCACCATGCAAGACACCAGGGATACAGCAGCCATGGAGATGCAGGCTCTGGCTAAAACAGACACAGGGCCTACCTGTGCAGACTTTATGATCTGTTCGAGGCTAGTTCTTTATCGAGCCCTCAGCCAGACCTCAGGTCTTCTCTGTTCTTGAGGCTTTCCTCTGAAGCCGCCTTTAGCGGCTTTAGCTGTGTAAAATCTGCTGCTGTGTAAAAAAATTGCCCCAAAACTTAGTGGCATAAAACAAGCCATGTTGATTATCTTACAGTTTCTTTGGTCGAGAATCTGGCATGGCTTAACGGGTCCTCTGCTTTGGGGCCTCTCAGAGACTGCAGTCAAGGTGTCAGTGGCCTGTAGTCACCTTAAGGCTCACCTGGGGAAAGCCCTGTTCCCAAGCTCATGCACTTGTTGGCAGGATTCAGCTCTTCTTGGGCTGTTGGACTGAGGACCTCAGTTCCCAGGTGACTCCTGGCCACAGGCCTCCTAGGTTCTTTGCCGCTTGGGCACTCTCCTCCACGGCAGCTTGTGTTAATGAAGTGTGCCGGACAAGAAGACCGAGTCTGATAGCAAGATGGGTTACAAAGGACTGTGACTTCCCATCGCAGAGTGACATCCTTTGCTGTATTTTATTGTTGCTTAGAGTAAGTCACTAGCCCACACTCCCTCCCCAGGAAGGGGAGTACACAAGGGCTTGAATACCAGAAGCTGCGGGTCACAGGGGCCACTCGAGAAGTCCACCTGCCGCATTTGGTGTCTCGTCATTACCTTGTGCCAGCAAAGAGCTGCTGGGCTTAAAGCCTGAGGACACAGCAGCTGCTGGCCTCCTCCTACCCCCAGCCGACCTGGTCAGCCATTCCCAGCTCCTAGGCTGTATGAATTTTGTTGTCTGGCCGGAAATGGGCAGATCTACAGATCCTGACATGACTGACAGAGAATGAAGCCAAAGTGGTGAAAAAGGGAATCGGGGTGTGAGCCAGCACTGAGGTGAGGCGGGTGGCTGTGTCAGAGAAGGTTAGGGCTCAGAAGGGCCTGTGGAAATGGGAAAGAGGAAGGATTTTGTCCTGAAGGAACACGCACGACCACGTGGATTCTTAAGTAGAAGGATTTTAACTTTATTCTCCAGGGACTTCCAGAGCCCAAAGAATTTTCTGTGAAGAGTCCTTCATAAGCTAAGGCAGAGCTCTCAACCACTGTGCCAATGATCCAGCTGGATTTTGGAGACAGGGGCAACCTGGACCACCGGCTATGTTGCCTTCCACTCCGGCAGCTTCACTCGGGGCTCCAGACCCTCTCCGGGTGACCCCGCGTGCTGTCCCAATGCTGTCATCTCTCTGTACGCCATGACGCAAAAGGAGGTAGAGAGGCACCAAGTTAGGGGGTCTTGCGGTGCTGAGAGAACAGGCCTTGAGGCTGGCTGGCATCCTGGGGCCTTGACTTCTCCCTCAGCTGTGGGGTGTGGCACCTGTTCTTTACGCTCCCATCTCAACCGCTGTCTTGCTGTGTACGTGGCGGGAGCGGGGTGGGGGTGGGGGGGGGTGTGGGTTGAGTCGCAGGTGTTATCCATTATGGATGAGGTCTGGAGAAGGCCGTGGTGAATAATTAAGCAGGTTTCAGGTGCAGATTGAACATTAAAAGGAAGGAAAGAAGGAAGAGAGCCAGGGAAAGAATTCTGGATTCTGTTGCACAAACAGAACACTGTGTGTAGATGCTTTCTGTAACTTTCCAGAGGTCTGTTTTCTTTGCAGTCTCTCTGGTGATTTTCAGTCTTATGTGTGATGGTGGTTCTCTGGTTAATAACTGAAAAAATGACAAGCTTTCCACAGCAGCAGTGAAGATTCTGATGGCTTCAGTCTAGCCTGAGTGGCTCATGAATGCAAACCAAAGCAATTTTTAAGAGTGATAATGGAGAAAATGGCTTCACACATGAGCCAGGGAGAGTTCAGTGGTAGGGGCTATTTAATTTGGACACTTGAGAGTCAACACCCAGAGGCTTTCTATCTTTTAACTAATTCCTGGGAAGAAGACAGTGTCTTGAGAGATGCCCAGTGCTGTAAATTCAGAAGAAATACCTCCTGCACTGCCCACCATTTTGAAAAAGCTTCCTTGAATGGGGCTGACAGCCACAGGAATCGCATCACACTGACCCAGATTATAGTAGGTACAGTCTGGCTGCGCGCAGAGCGGTCAGAAACACAAGAACAAGAGAGGAGGGACAGAGAAGCCCCGAGGACCCTCTCTCTCTGGTCTGGCCTGCAGAGTTGTCCACAGCGCAGGAAACTGTCACTTAGCATGGGTGGGTTTTCCAGCTGTGTATTGTTCAGGTCCTTTGCTTCTCTTTTTTCTACCTTTTGACTCTATTACAATTTATCAGGTAGACTCAGGGAGAGAGACCTGTCAGCATGTCTCATGAAGAGTTAGGTGAGAAGGAAGGCCGAAGCCATCTGTTACAATGAGTGTCTTGAATGTTCTGTGCCTTTCACGTCTCGTGCACCCACGTGCTCCCCCATTGCCATGGCTGGTTGAGAGGTACATTGGCTCTGGGAGGTCTCTCTGTTTCCTGTCGTCAGGCTTCAGAACTACCCTGCCCACCTCTGTTTCCATTAGTTCCCTCCAGCTCAGTTCCACTCATATTTGTCTTGACTTTTTCTGAGAACCACAGACCCGGTCCAGCTCTCAAACCCAGTTTGGGATTACCTATTGGTTTGGGTCAAACCATGCTGACCCTGGGGACAGCTTCTTTTTGTATTTGTGTATCTGGCTTGCCATTTCCCCTTATTCAGATTGCAGTGCAAGGATGTTAGAGCACAAGAATGTTCAGCAAGTGTGAAGAGGTAGGGAGGGTCCACTTGCAGCATCCTGTGCCCCCAGAGACCCAGGCCTCAGCTGGCCACATGCCCAGGTGCATTCTGACGCAGGTTTTAAGAGAGCCTCTTTTTCCCAATTCCCACTCCTTCCATCCACATGAGCTAAATGCTTTTTTCACAGGTTCTGTAAACGCAGCAGAGTTTATAGAGTGTGTGAAAGTTTCTGGTAGCACCTCAGAACCGAGTTTATTTTTCCCCAGAAATAGTAGGCATTGCTGCCAGAAGGGGTACGTCTGCCCCTTCTCAGAAACATCAGGTGATGATGCTACACCAGTGACGCACGGCTGCCGGGGACATTGGGCACCCCGGGGTTAGTTAATGCAGCTAGGTCAGACACCCTGGGATGTGGTCACATCTCCTGTTACAAGTTGCATTATTGACTAGGGAACATCTAACACCACTAGAAACAATCCATCAGACACACACTGAGGTCAGGAGTTAGCCTCAGCTCACAAGTGGACACACAAGAGCTGGCCCTTCTACCCAAAGAATACCAGTAAAGATGGAGAATTTTTGGATGTACCAATTTGAGTGTCATGAAGACGAGGTAGGTGGATCCTCGGGCTTCAAAATTATGTTTGCTGCTTTGCTCTTGGTTTTCTTCTCCTAGTCCTGTCAGATTGTGCGTTCTCTGCATTTCCCTTGATAGTAGGAGTAAGTGAACAGAGCTGGGATAGGAATAGGACGGGAAGAAATGTAATCAGGTTTGCCTGTTGCTCACAAGTCCAAGATGACCTGAAAAGAGAAAAGGCTGTTTGATCACTTAGAAAGATGTGCACTTTGCTTCCTCTCCAACAGCGTGGCATTGTTATTTGCTGTGAAAATGAGTTCCTTTGGGCACTGTAGCCTCTAATTCTTGGTTCTGTGTCGTGTCTTTTGCTTCCATGATGCTAATGAAACTGAATGGAGATTAGTGCCTTGCACATTAGGAACTGTTTTGCTAATAAATGAACTAATGGGCATAGTGAACCCTGTACAGTGCCTGGCACATAGTAATCCATCTGCAAATGGTAGCTGTTATTGTTCTTAGCAGATAATGTGTTATTACAGCAAATAGTATGCTCTTAGCTTAATACAGACTAACAGTCACTTTGGTTTTCCTCTCACCGTTCAATGTGGCCTGAGGAAGCCAGTGTAGGAGAACCATCAGGGAATATGGACCTAGATGGAGACATGAATAGCAGGCTTCCTCCATAAATGAGTCCATCACAAGTTGTAATACCTTTCCAATAAATACAGTGAGGCTATTTTTGGGAAAAAATAACATCGGTTTATAGATCAACTTTATCAGATAAGTTATCCCACCTTGCAGGGATGACTCTAGTTAATAGTTAACTAGTCAGTTTTGTGGATTTTTTTTTTCTTTTTTGCCTTTAAGAACATGGTTTCAGAAGCTTGGAGCCCTTTAGATGGTGATAAAATGAGTGATCTGTGTGGTCCCCCCAAGATGAAAGCAGCCTCTATCTGAGGAGATTGCTGCAGTGCAAGGTTCTCTCCGAGCTACGAGGTGGGCCGGAACTTCACACTACGGCCTTGCCATGGGTTTAACAGACTTGGAGATGGGAATGGGAGCATTTTCCCTGTGGGAAAAGAGGATGGAAATAGAATATTCTGACAATTATGTCAAAATGTTCCATTGATATTAATTGAATCCATTATAAATGTGTATATAAAACACTTCATTAGGCCCAGGCTATTATCATTTTAATGACATAATTATGCCCCTATAATGCCTATGCTAACTTTCCTGCTTCACCACATTAAGGAAATACAAACGTGCATTGATAATATAGTTTGAATTGAGAGTGAATAATTATGGGTTTCTTCAGCAGTTTCAATTTTCAGAAGCACAAACATATCTTGGAGCAAGGAGAAACTAATCATATATTTGTTTTTTTAAAATAATTGTAACATGGAGTAGGTTAATTTAAAACACCTTAGATCAGTGAGGAAAACAATGTACATTTACTTGAGAAAAAGGATTATGCTGTTTAAACCAATATGCACAGTGGAAAAGCTGTGTGAGGACACAGGAAGCACAGAAGCTCCATACAGCCCCCGAAATGGAAGTTTCCCAGGAAAACTAGAGCATGTACTGTGGCCTGCCCTGAGTAATGCCCCCACCTTTGAAAGTCCATATAGAAAAGGGAAGGGAACCAGAATGTTCAGGCTGGACAGGACTTGAATGGCCAAATGCTTGATTACGGTCTATGAAATACCACCTTTGAGCACACTTGTTCCTGCTGTGTCTGCAAGACTACTCTAATCATCTGAGGGTGCAGACGTGCAAGCAGGATCTGCTGAAGAAGGGAGACAGACAGTGATCAAGAATTAGTAAAGGTGAGGCATCACCTCACACCAGTCAGAATGGCCATCATCAGAAAGTCCACAGACAACAAATGCTGGAGAGGGTGTGGAGAAAAGGAAACCCTCCTACACTGTTGGTGGTAATGTAAATTGATACAGCCACTATGGAGAACAGTATGGAGGTTCCTTAAAAAACTTAAAATACATCGACCATGTGACCCAGCAATCCCACTACTGGGCATATACCCTGAGAAAACCATAATTCAAAAAGAGTCATGTACCACAATGTTCATTGCAGCACTATTTACAATAGCCAGGACATGGAAGCAACCTAAGTGTCCATCGACTGATGAATGGATAAAGAAGATGTGGCACGTATATACAATGGAATATTACTCAGCCATAAAAAGAAACAAAATTGAGTTATCTGTAGTGAGGTGGATGGACCTATAGTCTGTCATACAGAGTGAAGTAAGTCAGAAAGAGAAAAACAAATACCATATGCTAACACATGTATATGGAATCTAAAAAAAAAAAAACTGGTTATGAAGAACCTAGGGTCAGGACAGGAATAAAGACACAGACGTAGAGAATGGACTTAAGGACATGGGGAGGGGGAAGAGTAAGCTGGGACAAAGTGAGAGAGTGGCATGGATATATATACACTACCAAACGTAAAACAGATAGCTAGTGGGAAGCAGCCGCATAGCACAGGGAGACCAGCTCAGTGCTTTGTGTACACCTAGAGGGGTGGGATATGGAGGGTGGGAGGGAGATGCAAGAGGGAGGGGATATGGGGATATATGTATATGTTTAGATGATTCACTTTGTTATACAGCAAAAACTAACACAACATTGTAAAGCAATTATACTCCAATAAAGATGTTAAAAATAAAATAAAATCAGCCTTAAAAAAAAAAAGAGTAAAGAGCAGACATAGAGAACAGACTTGTGGCTGATGAGGGGTAGGAGGGTGGGGAGAGGGATGAATTGGAGTTTGGGATTAGCAGATGCAAACTTATGTATAGGATGGACAAACAACAAACTCCTACTGTATAGCACGGGGAACTGTATTCAATATCCTGTGATAAATGATAATGGGAAAAAATATGAAAAAGAATTATATATGTATAACTGAATCACTTTGCTGTACAGCAGAAATTAACACAGCATTGTAAATCAACTGTACTTCAGTAAAATTAAAAAAAAATATGGACGAGAACCCTAGCTATATGTGGGTACAAACTTCCACATGAGCACATAAGTGCAATGCTGCATGTGTCCAGAACCTACTGTGTATATAAACCTGTTTCCTTTTTGTGTGTCCTTTTTCCTGTGATACTAGAGGATTGGCGTTCATGCATCCTTCCATGTATTCAACACACTTATTGAACTTCCGTTGTATATTTCATGGGGAATCCCGTATTAAGCACTTGAAGAAGAAAATGTAAATTAATCATAAATCCTGCCTTCATGGTGCTTATTAAAATATTGTAATTAAAATATTATTCAATAGCATTAGAATTTTATAAAATATAAGGGAGAAAGTGATGCACCATAAGAATGGCACAGATAAAATACAAGCAGCTCTCATAGGAGAGGGATTCCTTTCACCTAAGAGAACTGGAAAGACTTCATGAAAGAGTTAACATTTGAAATGGGCCTTTGGTGTGTTGTGGACATGTGGAGTTCAGACAAGAGCATCAACAAAGGCTCTGAGCAGAAACTCACAGGTTATATACAGGGAACAGAAAGGAGTTCAGTTTGGCTTGACGACAGAGAATAGGAACTGGAAGGGTAGAAAATGGTAAAGAAATTAAGGCCAATCCTTGGATTCCTTGAGTGCCAAGGTAAGGAGTCTAAGATTTATTCTTTAAGCAAAAAGGAACCACTAAAGTTTTTGAATTGAGGAGTGAATTGCTCAGAGCTTGTTAAAACTGTCTTTAAAAATGAGAGTAAATAGGTGCTTAGTGAGAAGCCTCTGGATGTCTTAGTTTGGGCTGCTGTAACAAGATACTGTAGACCCAGTGACTTAAACAACAGAAATGTATTCCCCACAGTTCTGGAGTCTGGGAAGTCTGAGATCAGGGTACCAGCATGATCAGCTTCTGGTGAGGGTTCTCTTCCTGGTTTGCAGATGGCTGTTGTCTTGCTGTGTCCTCACAGGGTGGAGAGCAGGGAAAGAGGAAGCACGTTCTCTTGTCTCTCTTATAAAGGCACTAATCACTTTCATGAGGGCCCCACCCTCATGACCTAATTAACTCCCAGAGGCCCCACCTCCTAATACCATCCCACTGGGGGCTAGGGTTTCAACATATATGTTTGAGGAAGACACAGTCTGTAACACTGGTGAAGAAGGTTCATGAGTTCTTAGTGTTTGGGTCACATGTAGTATGTCGACTGCTTGGTGACCTTAAAAATAAACTTATTCTCAGCTTCTGTGAGTTGCTCCCTATCTAGCCTTCGTTGCAGTGAAATTTTCCTTTGGAGGGAATGTGTACTTGGATCCACGGGTACTGAGACTCGTTAAACTTGGCTAGAGCTGGCTGGGGTCTTTCACCAGGGGTCCTAAACAGTGGAGTATCTCGGTGTGTCATGGTTATACATAAGCTGTGTTCTCAACTAACACTAGAGCAATGCATATGCACACGATTCTGTTTTGTAAATCAATCACCATAATAGCATCAGGCTCAGCCCTCATATTCCTCATATTCCGACCTTGAATGGGAGACTGTGGGCATGTCAGAAATTGCATACAGCCATCATGTATACCCCCCAACCATAGCCAGTAATGAGCTGTTCTTGCCAGTATACAAGTAAGAGTCTTGGGGCTTATAAATTAACTTAAAGTCTTTGTGGTATGATTTTTATAGAGCCTTCTGTGTGCTTTTTAATTTTATTCATGAATAAAATGTTAATAAGGAAGGAAACGAGATGAAGAAAACATCCCAATGGGTATGTGTTGTCCTTGTGAACACTCTCCCATAGGGGTGAAATCACTTTTGTTACTGTTGGGATCTTAAAAGACTTATTCAATATTGATCGAGTGCATTGTGTGTGCCCAGGCACTGAGCTGACCCTCTGTGTGCTTTGTCACCAATTAATCCTCACCTCAATCCCGAGAGGCAGGTAATTACTGTTTTCCTCAATTGTCAGGAGAATCAGAGAGGTTGGGAACCTGCTCAGGGTCTCAGCTGTGAGTGGTAAAGCCAGAATTCACACTCAGCTCTGCCAGATGCTAGGGCTTGAGCAGTTACAGTTAACCCCTTCAGTATCCTGAAACCTCAATTGCAATTTTACTTGTTCTGCCACAATACAAAATAAAACGCCAATCTTTTTCAAAGGAGAAATGTTAACTTGTGTTCCCTGTAATCACCTATACTTTTGAAAATAGACCCTAATATTGGAAAGCCAGGTCATGATGGCTTTGAAGACTAGACACAGTGTCTTAGGAATTGATTTTTTTTTTTTTTTTTTTTTTTTTTTTGCGGTACGCGGGCCTCTCACTGTTGTGGCCTCTCCTGTTGCGGAGCACAGGCTATGGACGTGCAGGCTCAGCGGCCATGGCTCACGGGCCCAGCTGCTCCGCGGCATGTGGGATCTTCCCGGACTGGGGCACAAACCCGTGTCCCCTGCATCGGCAGGCAGACTCTCAACCACTGCGCCACCAGGGAAGCCCTTTTTTTTTCTTTTTTTTACTTCTGCCAACCAACAGGCTTTGTTCAGGGCCTTCCAAGTACCAGACACTGTGGCAGGAAAGGCTGTGTCTTCTCCACTGGAAGCCTTCTTTGACCCAGATGGTCTCTCCTCCCTCCTGCTCTTGACTCTTATGGCAGCTGTCATGTCACATTTTAACCACCAGAGGAGAGGGAGGGGTGTCCCAAAGGATCCCTATGTAAGTGTACCTTCAAAGGCCTACTTAAAATTAATTCACTTACAACAAAGACCAAAGTTTCAAGTAAGAATGGGGAGAAAGGGATTTGATTAGAACTTTACCTTGAAAGACAGTACTAAAAAATGACAAACATAAGCTTAGTTTATCTTTTGACTAACAACATGTTGGTTATAATTTCATCTATATGTGAATTCTTAGAGAAGAAGTATTTTTTCATTTATTTTATTGAAGTATAGTTGATTTACAATGTTCTGTTAATTTCTGCTGCACTGAAAAGTGATTTTTATGCATATATATTCTTTTTCATATTCTCTTCCATTATGGTTTATTACAGGATATTGAATATAGGTTCCCTGTCCCTGATCCCAGTCGGACCTTGTTGTTTGTCCATCCTATATATAATAGTTTGCATCTGCTAATCCCAAACTCCCAGTCCATCTCTCCCTCCCTCTCTCTCCCTCTCGGCAACCACAAATCTGTTTTCTATGTCAGTAAGTCTGTTTCTGTTTTGTAGATAAGTTCACTTGTGTCATATTTTACATTCCGCATATGTGATCTCATATGATATTTATCTTTATCTTTCTGACTTACTTCACTTAGCATGATCATCTTTAGGTCCATCCATGTTACTGCAAATGGCATTATTTCATTCTTTTTTGTGGCTGAGTAGTATTCCATATACATGGAATTGTATGGTACATACCACATGTATGTACCACATCTTCTTTATCCATTTATCTGTCAGTGGACATTCAGGTTGTCTCCATGTCTTGGCTATGGTGAATATTGCTGCTATGAACATAGGGGTGCATGTATCTTTTTGAATTAGAGTTTTGTCTGGATATATGCCCAGGAGTGGGATTGCTGGATCATATGGTAACTCTATTTTTATTTTTTTAAGGAACCTCCATACTGTTTTCCATGGTGACTGCACCAATTTACATTCCCACAAACAGTGTAGGAGGGTTCCCTTTTCTCCACACCCTCTTCAGCATTTGTTATTTGTAGAGTTTTTAATGATGTTGGTACCTCACAGTAGTTCTGATTTGCATTTCTCTAATAATTAGCGATGATGAGCATCTTTTCATGTGCCTCTTGGCCATCTGTATGTCTTCTTTGGAGAAATGTCTATTTAGATCTGCCCATTTTTCAGTTGGGTTGTTTGTTTTTTTGTCATTGAGTTGTATGAGCTTAGAAGAGAAGTATTGACTTGGGGAGTTGTAATTTTTCTCAAAAAAAGTCATTGAATCGTACAATAGAAGAACTGCCTTCAATTCACACATGACTTGCACAGCATGATCAGAAACAGTCCTTTCAATCATAAAGAGGACGATTTCAGCAGAAATATTTAAAGACTGTTTTGCCAGGGACCTCTCTTTATTATCAGATGTTCAGATCATGCTCTTTTAAAGCACCTCTAACATTGTCATCCTTCCATTTTTCTCTTGTTAACTGGTGTAACTCCACCAACTTTTCAATGGTCCATAGTGGGTCTGAGCAGTTCTCCAACTTTGCCACCTTCAGCTTTCTGAGAGTCTGCTTTTTCTTTATTTATTTTTGCAGTATTTGCACTTCTACTCTGCAGTGCAGTTGCTGTTTTGTTTTGATTTTGCCTAGAAATGCCAGATGGCCCCAACAGTCAACAGAGACCAGCTGACAAAGACATGGACCAGGTAGATGCTAGTGTTTTGGAGGGAGGCTGTTAAGGTGGACACTAACCTTGCAAGTAGTCAGCTCCATAGTGGCTGTTTTTATGTCATGGTGACTTTTATTTTTCTCAGGGACTCAGAGACATTGCTACGGAGGACACACTGCATTTGCTTGTGGGTCTGTCTGCCCTGCTAGATCAGGAGCTTCTTGGTCACAGTCAGGGATTTGGGCTCCCCAGACACTGTCTGTACTTCATGTTAAATAAATGAGTCAATGGCCCAGGTCAGACTCACTTTTTTGTGTCTTTTGACTGGAATTCCTCCAAAAGTCTTTCAAGATCCCTGTACACGTCTCCAGATCACAGCTTTACTCTCAGTCCTGCCTCAGTCCTTAGGCCTTTCTGAAAAGAACGCTGCCCATTTGGAAAGAGCCAGGGGCCCTTTACCCATGGTTTTGGGGTGTTCCTATTACCATCCTGTCAGCTTTTCTGGGTGGTAATCTTCTCTTCATGCTGATGTCCAAGGATGAAAGAGGATTAAGGGAAAGGGAAGAGCAAACCCCTCAACCCTCTGGATTTTCCACCTTAATTCAGGAAATAGTTATTAAAGTGCCTACATTGTGCTTCTTCCATGAGGACAGTAGGCCAGTGGCTCACAAAGAAGATACCCTCTGGGCAGAGATTAGGCAGTTTGTCACCAAGTGGGGCTCCGGTGACTCGTCCTTGCCCTTCAGCTCATCTCTTCCTTCCCTGCAGAGCTGTGCTTCCCTCCCTGCCTCTGTTTCTAGTACCTTCCACCTCTTCCCTATCCCATCCCATCCTGCTGCATGAATACCATCCCGTTTTCAGGATTCAACTGAAGCAATTCCTTCCCAATGTAGCATTGCTGATAGACACCCCTCCCCTTCTGCAGAGAGACACCCTCCCAACCCTGTGTCTTTATGTATGGATTCATATCCTAGCCACCTGGCACGACGGTGACTTTACGTGTCTCCTCCCACTACCTGGAAAGGAGTGGGGGACAGAACCACAACATCGTTTTCCTCTTTGTTTCCCTGGCCCAGTGCTAGGAACACAAGGAGGCACTGAAATGTCTGTTGCAGGAATAAATTAATAGTAATTATTTGTGCACTGTTTTTTTCCCCTTCGTGCATAGCCTGAAAATTCCAGGAACTGTTTGTCTCTCACCTCTACCACCAGCCGTTAGTTTGCCCCAAGGAGATGTCCAGTTGGAATGAAAATGAATGATTGGCTTTCCCTTGGGATGCTATTGCATCCTTAGGCGTAAGATCGGGACTGTCCATCTCTTGTCCTGGCATTGAAGAGCCTAAGTCTTAAGACTGACAGCTCTGCTTTGTGGAACCCCAGAGCTGTGGGAAATCTGCTGGAACATAATTTGCAGAAGACATATTGTTGAGCTTAAGGAGACCTCCTGTAATTACCAACACAGGGAATTGTTGAGTCATCTTTGAACACTACCTCCCTAGAGACACCCTGTGTGGCACTTACCTTTGTGAATTTCCAAGCCCACATTTGCTTCCCACCCTTGGTCTCATTTGCCTAAAACTGAATATCTGTTCAGTAACCCAGAAGGCATGAGACTCCAGACAGAAATATGTAATGATAGTTTTTATTTTTTGCATCATTTTGTTGGTTAAATTTTGCCTCCAGTACATCTTTGAAATATAAAAAGTATTATCCAATTTCTGGTTTTCTCTCCACTCTTGAGCATATAACAAGGCAGAAGTTGAATTGATGTTAACACCCTTGTTTGGACTCCATGGAGCCTGTGTCTGCTCTGAAGATGTTTGTCCACCTTGACTTTGTCAGCAATGGTGTGGTGGGTAGTGGGCTTCCACCAGGTAGGGTACTCTCTTGTTTGGGGACAGTTTTTGCTTTAAAGGAGCTTAGCTGGAGCTAAGGTCTGAGTCTTCACAGGCAAAGGCCACTTCTCTAGTTCAAAATGCAGATGTAACATTCTACACATAACAGCGTAGAGGTCTTATATCAGAAAGAGGCTTACCACTGATCACTAAAAAAATGCAAGAGAGTAGTGGTTGACTGCTTTCTGTGCAAGTTGGAAAACATGGTAAGGCTGGACACCCCACTGACATCAGTTATTCAGTAAATGTTTACTGGGTGCCTACTGTTTATAAGACACAAGGCTAGGAACTTGGATTATAAAGATGAATAAGACAAGAGCCCTCCGGAGAGTTCTTGGGAGAGGGGAGGCAGACACATAAACAGATAATTACAAAACCCGAAACATGCCATCAGGGGAGAATGGTACCTTGAATAGAGTCTGAGAAAGCTTCAGCAAGATGAGTGCTTTCGAAGGAGAGAATGAGGGAGAACTCTCTAGGTGGAGGTCAGTAACGGCACATGCAAACGAAGGAAGCACAAGGGGCCTCATTTGCATGCAGAAGGCTGGGGCATGAGTGTCTGAGGGGAAGCGCCGCCTGATAAAGGCTGGTGTGGGTCCCCTGAGAACCTCGGTGAGAGCAGTGCCCACCAAAGTCACATTTGTGCCTCTTTTCCAGTGTCCCATGGTGGACGCCTGGGACTGGTCGTCGAGCCTTACTGTGGGGTCTGACCTGCCTCTTCTGCATCCCAGCCTGCTCTCCAGATAATCTGTCTTCCCACATCACCTGGCAATGACCTGGTGCTCACAACATTGCAAAGACTCCATTTTCAGAAGATTTGCAACAGAAAATAATTAGAGAAATAGGCACTGTGGGATACTTTGGGAGCATTTATTTTTTTCAACGAAGGTGATATACATGGCTCTCAAACCAAGCAATTAAAGAAAAAGCAGCTGCTCTAGCTTCCCCAGGGACTAGACCTTTAAAATTTTTGTGACAGAGAAAATTACTTGGGGAAAAATAGACATAAATGTCCAAGGAAGCTCTTCAAGTTTGAAAACCTGGGAAAATTTAAAGGCATTAAATTATCATGAAAACTTGACTACATTAATTTTGAGTAGGCCAGACACAGAGCTAACTCAGCAAGTCCCCACCAACTCTCTTGGGTGCCGAATGAAAAATTCTGTGTGTTCTTTTTAAAGGCACACGGGGCACCTTTCTTGTGTCCAGGGACCGTGGGGCTTGGGTACTTCGTGTCTGATGTTACCCTAATGCTCATCCTCTTGACTTAACTGCGGAGCAGCTGATTTCTGCATGTGAGTGTTGAAGAGACTCATTGGTCCTCACCTCCCTGCTCGGGATCAGGTATATCGGCTCACGGGAAACAAAATCCAGGCTTCACAGCAATAGACTGGGATGGTACCACATCTGTGTGCGTAATACTGCATTTCACCATATCATGCTTCAGTTCATTTGGTGTTTCCTGTCATTAAGACTCTTTGGAAAGAATTTATTGTTTTTATGATTTCACACAGTGCTTGCTGGGGCCCCCCTTGTATGTGAACGTGCCCCCTCCCTTCCTGAGCACCATTGCTCTGTGGGACATTCTCCCTTCCCACGCAGAGGTGTATTACTGATGTCTCTGTGCCTCCGCTTCCCCATGAGGTTCAGTCTCCAGAGGTCAGAAGCAGGTTCTAGCTATTGCTTGTGTGATTTTGCTTTCTTTACCCAGAACATACCTCTCCTCACTCACAGCCCCACGCTTCCTCAGAGAATAGGTCCTTGACTGGGTTCGGTTTTATGCCTTCTATCAAACATCACCAACAGACTGTGAAGCTGCATGTTCTTCCTCTCAGAGGACCATGGCTACAGAATTCGTAAGCATCCCTGTGGCTCACCTGAAGGTTCTCTTCATCCCCCCAGATTTCAGGAGCGTGCAGAATTGTTTGGGAATCAGCTGGGGAGGGTTTTCAGCGCCTGCACTATTCCCATCCCTGTGCTTGTTTTCTTTCTTTGGTCATTCAGTCAGCAGGGCTTAAAGGGCGCTGCCCTGGAGCTTCAAATCCATTCAAGCAGGACCTGCACAGGGAGCCTGAGCCCATCACCAGGTTGGGGACTATGCTTTCCAAACCTTTTCTATGCCTTATTTTTAAACATACCATTTAACAAAGAATTTTTTAACTCTTCTAAGAGTATCAAGGTAATGTTTTTTGGATGCTGAAATATCTCTGTGTTTTCAGTGGCCTCTGGATTATATCAGACAGAATATTTCACAGGGGGTGTGGTTTCCAGTCATCAGAATCAGTCCCAGCTGCCTCTTTAAAAATTCGTGTTTTAATTTTTCCCTTTCCTTTCAGGTAATCTTGGGCAGGTGATTTTATAAGACATTTAGCACCCAAAGTCTTTTGTTTCCCTCAGTAAGAAAAATGTTTTAAAAATGGAAACATTTGAGTATCACTATTAGCTTTATTCATCTAGGGCTTTAAGTTTGATATTCAGCTTTCGCGCTGCTTGAACCCTTGGCCTAAGGTGGGGGGCCGGGTGAGGCTGAACTGTAAGGGCTCCTTTGGAAACAGGGCAGGGATCTAACGAAAGCTCGACAAATCCAAGCCTTCTATGTACATTTGGCAGTTCCTTTCCAAGAAAGTTTTCTCACTGCTGAAATGTGCTTCAGATATGTGCACCTCTGTGTCCCCCAGGGCTGGGCGGTTCACCCAGTCCCTCACTCTGTGATGCTCACTGTGATTTCCTCTGCTGTCTGTGTTCCAGTCCCCATCTCCTGGCAGTTCCTCACCCCTGGGTGCAGAGTCTTCGAGCACACCCCTTCATCCCAGTGACCCCACGGAAGCCTCCACAAATAAAGAGGTAGGGTACCATTTTGTTTCAAAAGCCATCAGCCCGTTATGTCTTATGCTGTTTCTGGTTTATGCTTTCTCCAGCCTCCCACAGAGCTGCTGACCCAGATTACCCTGCGGAGAAAAATTCTGATCTCTCCAGCGTGGAATTCGGTGATAAAGCCACGCCATCCAGTTTGACAGCCGCTAGCCACAGGTGTCTATTTTAATTCATAAATAAAATGAAAAAGTCACCTCCTCAGGCACACTAGCCACATTTCAAGGGCTCGGCAGCCACACGTGACGGGTGGCTATTGTACTGGAAGCAGAGATTACTGAACATTGCCATGATGGCAGAAGGTTCTCTTGGACGTGGGACATCAAAAGCTCTTTTAGCAGCATCCTTCCTGGAGCTGTTATGAGCCTCAGTGCCATGGCATTACAGTTGCTCTGTGGTTTGGGAAATGGGCTGGTTTCTTAAATACTAATTTATTTCAGGCCCAAGTGAAATATCTTTCATGACAACAGGATGACTGCTTATCCTGGCTTACCTGGGGTGGTCCCGGTTCACACCTGTTGTCCAAGCAGTACACCTGGTGAGCACCCCGTCTCACGTTTGAAAGCAGCAGTGCTGTCCAGGAGAACTTTCTGTGATGCAGGGAATGTTTTACTTCTGGACTGTCCCATATGGTAGACACTACGACGTGTGCCTAGCAAGCCCTTGAGGTGTGGCTAGTGGCACTTGAGGAAATGAATTTTGCATTTTATTCCATTTAAATTAACTTAAACAGCTGTGTGTGGCTAGGGGCTGCTGGACAGTGCAGCCTTAAAGTGTCTCTTTGGACAGCAAATCGTATGGTCACCCTACTGATGGAGGCCATGCTGAGCACTGGCAGAGAATATTGAAGAGAGAAGATGCTGCTTTGCTCCCACTAAGGGTTCTGGGGCTAGAAACGGGCAGGTGTTTTTCCCCTGAGAGGGAGCCATTGCTCTCTCCAGCACCTGTTGTCCTTTGACACCTGACTAACTGCTACCCTCACCTACTTATGAACTAGCAACAGGTAAACACTGGCCTGCACCATCATCTGTGTGTGGGCTCAGCTCATTCTAAATATAGATGCTGCCTAATCAACACTGAGGACAGGCGTTAAAGAGCTAAACCACATAATGAATGATTGTCTCATTTTTCCTTCCTTTTGCTAATAATTTTCCATTAAATTCAATGGAAGAAAGTGACCTCCATTTTAACCTGAGTGGCAGATCGCTTCTAAAAGGGTAGTTAAAACTTACCCTTAAAATATCATTGAATTCACATACGTTTGCCATTAAATATTCATGCAGGGGAGAAGTATTTTTTTCATTAATCTATTCATATTAAACCAAAAAAACATGAGGAGACCTTCTCTGAAACGGCACCAACATTAGAATTTAGATTTGAAATATGCTTTGTCCTTCTCTGGTCTTCATCAGGCCACAGGAACAGGAGTAATGGGCTTACGGTTTCTGCTGGCCCTGCATCCTACAACGTCACCTTGTACTTTATTCATAGCACACGAATAGGTAAGAGCAAATGGCAAGAAGAAAAGCCACAGTGATAATAACAGTAATGAGAGTTACCATTTCTTGAGCATTTATGGCATTCAGGCACCAGGCCAAGCAAGTCACATAGTATCTCATTCAGTCCTTAAAATACTTCTGCGAGGTAGGAATTAATGTCCTCATTTGTTAGTGGAGGAAGCTGAGAGGTTAAGTAACTTACCTGAGGTCTCAGATCTCACATGTGGTAGGGCCAAGTTTTGAATCCAGAGCTCCGGAGAGCCCAGGCTCTTAACACCAGAATCTGCTATCCCTGCGATGAAGAGTACTTGCAGGTCACACACTGAATGGACAGGGTAGCTTGTATGTTATTATTGCAGTTTTCAAGCCTCTGGGCTCTACACATGGTTTATGTGACCTCCTGGAACATCCCAAAGATTTGGCCTTTAAGTTCTTGAATGTGGCTTTATTAATTCAACTAAGGTTCATCTGTGTCCACATGTGGGAAAACACAGGGCTAATCAGACATCTGAATATTCAGCGTTTGATTATTCATCAGATATAATAAGCAAGTTTCTCATTTGGCACACGTTTCTGCATATCTTTAGAAATAACGATGAAAATCCTCTTTGTGTGCAATAATTAGAGATTAGAGACTCTTTCGTTTCACAAAACTCTTTAAAAAAAAATTGACTACCCCAGAGATTAAAGAAAGCCAGTCATGAGTTCATGAATAGAGAATAAGTGAATGTACCAAATGCCCTCCGTTGTGACTCTAAGTAAAACAGCAGCTTTTAGAGCCATAGACTAGAGCAGTTCTTTTGTAGCATCTGCTAAAATCTAAATCTAATAGCCCAAGAAAATATAAATATAAATTGGCTTCTTGGTTGTACCTGGAGGCTAAACCATTTTGATTAGATGAAGTAAAGCCCTCATTGCCCCTAGATGCTGAGGGCAAGGACAGGGAAATGGTTGGGGAATAATAATCTAAAAGTCTTTGGCTCTTACGAAGAAGCTAGCTTTCATCTGCATACCATGAAGTTACGGATTTTTTTCCTTAAAGCAACAGAGTTTAAGCCAACAGGCACTCAGCTGGGCCTATCTTCTCACTTGAGTAAATGGAAAGTAAAATTAGGGTGAAGCACCATTGAAATTGGAGTCCTCTTTTCTCCTATCCACATAATCCTGGCTTTCACTAGGTGTGCCTCTTTCCATAAATGCATTAGCAGCCAGTAACTTTTCATTCCTGGTGATCTTGTGTCCTTAGTTTCTTTAAAGGTGATCCTTTCTGAAACCAGAAACCCACCCTCTTTGGTGTGAGGAACCATTTCATCCCCGTGAGCACATCTGCAGCAGGTTTACTGAGATTGATCTGCGTTGTGTATTGTGTGATTAGTGTTGAATTCTTGTCACTGTCCTGGATTGAGTTTAGAGTCTTAAAATGGTTTCTTCGACTGCCTCCAATTTCTCACATAACAATTAACACTAATATTTTTTAGAATGTTGTGCAAATATTAACTAATTAATCATTCCTTAGCCATTCCCATCTTCCAAGTGAAGAGCACTGTATAAAGTGCTATGATATGGAGTTGTTTCCCATGATATACCAGCCATCATCTAGGGGCCTTCAGTCTTCGAGTCCACTAGGCACCTCAGAGTATACCATCAGTTCAAGTCAACCTACTGAGTAGCTATGTTGTACTAGGTAGTCTTGTTCTGAAATGATCACCTAACACCTGGTAGATTCTTGGCAATGAAAATCTTTAGGTTTTTTGAAGATAACCCTTGGCCATGCAAACCCTGATTTTGCCCATTTTAGGGACTCTTGTCTTTTACGTTAGGGACTCTTGTCTTTTACGTTAGCTCTCCACTCTCTCATCACCCTGCCCTAGACATATCAGCTGCAAATTCTGTCACTGGTTAGAGCAGGAATGAATTACCTATTCTTATTCCACTGAGAGTTAACTCTAGGACATTTGCTTGTGAAACGAACCAACTGGTAAGTACTGCCCCTCTGAGAGCTAGCATTTAAACTGCCATCCAATCAGGTTCTAGAAGGTTTCTAGCTGATTACATCCACTTCCAAGGATGCTTTGGGAGACTGACCTTTGCTATGAGGTTTTACTTAGTATAAGAAATTACAGGGTTTTTAAATTACCTCTTTGTTTATTGGGTTCTTATTTTAAGGTAACACAATAATAACTTATGTAATGGATTTTTTACACTAAAATACATCAGTAAGGGACGAAAGGAAGAGATAAAAACTGTAGCAATCATTTTTAGCACAGTTAGAGATCAGTGCAGCAAAGACATAAAGTGGAATAAAATTCTCAAAGGGAATTCTTAATTTTAGCATATAATCATTTCATTGGTGCCTTTACTAATCAGCAGTTTCTCACTTAGGCACCCAAATTCTTAAGAATACAAATTGAGTCCTTCTTATTGCTATTAATGATTATGAATTTTGGTCCATGGGTTATTTTTTAAGATGACAGACATCACTCTGATTGCAGAATGTAGGATTTTTAGATTATCTAAAATATGAATGGGTGGTTCTGGGCTTTGGGTAACCTTTAATAATAAATGCATATGTTTATTCACACTTCACTTTTTGTAGCCAAAAATGGTTGACAACTGGTTAATATCTGTCATTGGTGATGTATTTATTTTTCATGTTGCACAGATGGCTGTGTTAATGCATTTTTCATCATGCTTTGCCCTTTTTGAAACCTCTTTGTCTTAATTGCAGTCAAGAAAAAGCTTGGCTTCATTCCCAACCTACGTCGAAGGTAAGAGCTGAGAAGGAAATATTGAACACCGAGTCATTCATGAATCTTCTAGCATTTTGGGTATTGGAAGCCCTGGGCTGTAAGACGATAGTGGGGAAAAGAGACCACAAAGTCACCTATTCTCAGTCTTAAGTCTTAGAATCTTAGACTAAAACAGCAGTAGCCATGAACCTCTCGAAGACCCTCCTCCCTGCCTTTGCTGATTCTGTCCAGGAGACTCTGAGGCTGGGGGCTTTGCCCAGCCTAGAACTGGCCATATTGGATCCAAAACCCAAGTCTCCTTATCTCTAGTCCAATATACCTCTTGCATCCATCAAGGCCCATTCAAATGGGAATGATGTTTAACTAAGGGAGAAATTTTGCTCTTGATTTAAAAAATAAATAAAAAGACCTTCCTAGTAATTCCCGTCTCTTGCTTGGATGAGCTAGTGATAGTAACATTTATCAAGCTCTTTCTTACTGTCTGCCAGGTACTGTTCTAAGCACTTTCTATGTAATAACTAATTGAATCCTCATGTTGATCTTGTGAAGTGGTTTTTATCATTATCCCCATGTTATGCACGAGAGAACTGAGGCATGCGGGGTGTGAGCAACCTTCCCAAGATCCCACAGTTAAGTAGCAGAGACAGGCTGGGAACCAGAAGTCTGACTCCACCATTCTCCCTGTAATCAATATCCGATGCAGTGCCTTTGTTTTCTGCCACACAAATGTTGATATTATGCAGGTCCTATGGATTCTGGCAATTTGCTTGTAGTTTGGTGTTCCTGGCAATATCTTGTCATCTAGTTTTGTTGTAAATATATTCCAGTGGTCTTTGGTTTCCCTATCTAGTTTCTTTGTTTTAGGTGGTGATTAAGAGAGAATAAAAAACTATGCTAATACTACCATCTTCTTAGAACCCTCCAAAGTAGTTTTTTAATGCTAAACAAATTATGTAAATGTTTGTCTAACACCCTCCTCTGACTTCTCAATTCATTCATAATAAAATTACAATTTATTAACCTAAAAAAAAAAAATCTGATGCAGTACTGCCACACATGGTTGTGCAGGTTGTTCACTGCACAAATGTATCCTGTCAACAAGCCTGGTGGGGCCACAACTCAATCCAGGCTAGACATCCCAGCTTGAGGTCAGGCCACACAACTGGAGTGTGCTACTGATCCTCTACCAGGGAGGACAGCAGATGATTTGGGGGGCAGGGTAGATTGTCATTCCCTTGAAGGAGGATTTTCTGGGGGCCAGAGGATGCCCAGACATCGTATCTGGGCTTTGGATCCTGTGCATGAACCGTTGGTGTGTTCCACTGCCCAAGAATGAACTACCTGGATTCATAAACCTACCTGAACCCTTGGGCCTGAAGCCCAGGACAAGCTCATAGGTTTGGTTGTTACTCAGGTTTCTTTCTTGAGTAACTTGGAAATTATTTCCACCATCTTTGCAAAGCTCCAAAACTCCACAAGAGTACCTTGGGGAGTTTTCAGAAGTTGACTGTTTCAGAATAGTCAAAACTATTCTTCATCTCCACTCCTCTAGGCCTAGAGATTTTCAAGCTCGGCATTAACATGAGTGTGAAGATATAACGTGTGTGCTCATTCACCCACAGAGCAGCATAAAGGCATCACTGAAAAGGAAAACCTGCAATTCTTTGACTTAGGACCATTATAACTTTTTTTTTTTAACTTTTAAAAAATCCACTAGCACTGAGCCTAAAATGAACTTATGAAATTCGGGCTGTTTTTTGTGAGCGTAATACCGTGACATTTGATTTTAGTCAGTTTCCCCAGAGGATAATTGACATAAGATCATATCTCAAATATATATTTGTTTAGGTCCAATATTTCTGTCTCTTGGCTGCCTGATATTTATACAGTCACTTAAATATTATCTGGATTGCTTTTAAGTATATCTGCATATCCATACTCATTATGGTTAAAGAAGGACCCTTTTCAGTAAATAGAGCTAAATCCACTGATGAATATATGATATAGGAAGTCCCATAGAGAAGATGTTGCATTTTTGTTTTTCTTTTAACATTCGTTATTTTCACAAAATAAATGGAAGCTTTTTAAAAGTTGCTCTTCCAGGTGAGACCTTTTTTTCCTCAATACCGGGTTGTCAAAAATGATTATGTTTCTGTAACATTATAAATCTATCGCTGGAATTTGAGAGAAGACTGATTAATCTCTTACTTCTTACAAGGCACAGTGTGGATCCAAACTTGTCCGGTATTATTTTAGTTTGACAGCGCTTCCCTGCTATATACCTAAAGTTGTACATTGTAAATGACCTGCATCCTTCTCGCATCTATAAAAGCTTCAGGGTAGGAAGGGTGTAGCTGTTGAGAAGCATGTAAGTGACTGGCATGTGGTGGAGGCAGCTGTGACTGTGTATCACTCAGTGTTTATCCAGAGTCTCAGAAAGACTGAGAATCAGAAAACGAACAGGTTTCCTGACTTAATTACTACACACACGCTTTGTGAAGGCCTTTCCTAAAACATTGTTAAATTTCTTTTTTTCCACCACCAACTTGGTTTTAGGAAAATGAATAGATTACTTTAAGGCTGTACCCTGATAAGTAGCTTATCGTGGGAAGCAGCTGTTTAAGCTCAAGATGAGCTGGATGTGTAAGGATAAAGATAAAAACCATTGCAGATTAGCTCTCCGAAAGGAAAAAGCAAATTGTTTCCATTTCAAGTTATCTAATTTACGACGCTGAGGTTTTAACAGTGGGTTAAAAAGTATATTTTAGTCTTTCCAAATATGGCCTTGAAGCCAAAGAAAATACGTGTATTTTCATTGCAGAATTAAAATGCCTTTCTTAGCACATCTGTTGCAAAGTTATATATTATTCTGAAACATGTTTTAATTTCCAGTAGGGTTTACAGGTGATTGTGGTTAGAATCAGATGCCCCCATTTTAAATATTTAAAACTAAGGTTTGATTTAAAAGGCTGGTGAATGAGAACAGAAAATTCCAATTTTCCTTGGAATTGATACGTATGTAGACGCAGGCCGGGAACATTGTAGCCTGTGAGTCAGCAAGGTTAGCAGCATGAGACCATGGCTTTAGGGTAATGTCACCTGTCTTGCAGATTTCAGGTTAGAGGCTATTTTGGGAATCCAAACATTTGGCAACAAATACTCATTTTTCTGATTTATAAAATTTGTTTCCCCCATTATGGATAAGATGGAAGGGGGCGATATGCATGGGTGGCGAGTAAAGGAACTGCTGTAAAATGAGTTTTTCTAATAAGACGGCCTTCTGCTCACCTAACCATCTGTCCAGCAAACATTTATTTGATACCCACTGGGTGACAGACACTGACTAGACACAGGACAGCCAGAGATGACTGTGACGAGCTCTTTGTCCCAAAGAGCTCGCAGTCTAACAGGCAAAACAACATCCTTTATCCCTGAATTTTATGTTTCATGTTTAAGTAAATATTCACATTGTTTCTCACAATAAATGGACTGGGTGAAATAAGCTTCTCTAGGAAGAGATTGTTCCTTCTATTTGCAAATGAGGGCTGAGTGAAGGTAGACCAGAGAGATGCTCCAGACTCGCAGGTTGATGCACCTGCTCAGGGGTCTCTGCAACTGGCCCACCTGTGCCGGAGGTGAGCGGCGGGGGAGAGGTGGTGTGATCGGGGGGGTAGAGCGTGGCTTCACTCACCACTGTGGCTCTGTGTGTTACAGTTCCTGGACCTTGTGACCCTGAGGACTTGATCGATGGAATCATTTTTGCTGCCAATTACCTGGGGTCCACCCAGCTTCTCTCAGACAAAACCCCCTCCAAAAACGTGCGCATGATGCAGGCCCAGGAAGCAGTCAGCAGGATCAAGGTGAGGGGGCGCCGTGTGCTCAGAGGGGGGCGGCGGGCAGATGCGGGCGCCTGAGCCGGCCGTAGTGCTCACCCCACACCTCACGTCCCGAGCTTAGAGGAGAGGAGACTGAGGTGACATGGCAGGCAGTGCTTATACACGTACCTGCCAACAGTTCTAAACGGAAAAAAGATTTCCAAAGTATGCTGGAGTCCTGATGTATAAATGCTACATAATTTGTTGGTTGTTCTTAAAGGCCAGTCTTGAGGAAAAAGTGATAAGCTTTGAAAAGTTGAAAAGGTGAGAAAGGATAACATTGTAAGTATTATATTTCCAGTATAATATGTGAGAGCTGTATCACCGTATTTCCTTGTACAGTTAGAGACCAGTGACTAAAACGTCCGTGATACAGTGTGGTTCCAACTAGCTGTCATTGCATTCGAACCGGTTGATCCTGTTCAAGCTAGACTGAACTGGCTTGCTTCACCTAAAACGAGCCATTTGATCAGATCTACCCTGGCTAGTCTGAACCAAGTCAGTGCAAGGGTAACTCAGTGCAAACCAGTCATAACCCGTTTGAATCTGCCTTATCAAGATTTAAAAGCAGCAAGCCTATTTGATCCCTGAAGAAGCACTTTTGTCTAGTTTAATTCATTCACAGCTAGTTTGAACCGGCCAGAGCTGGTTTGATCCCATGGAAATGCAGAGCTCTAGACTCTCCACCACGATGCTAGTGCCACCTAGAACCACGCACAAGCCAAGGGCGACAGCGGCCCTCATGGTGCCATCACGTAATTCAAGTGCCATTAAGGGCCACCAGCACCTAGAGCCCCTGAGGCTGTTTCCACGTAGAGCCACAGGCATCGCATCACCGTTGAAATCAGAGCCGGGTGTTTCGAGTGACTTGGGATAGGTTATGACTTCCCAGATTTGGTTCTGTCTGGTGTCCACTGGCCAGAATCAACTCCCTCCTCAAGGGACCAGTCCCTTTTTCATGTCTTCTCTCTCACACATCCCCAAGTTCCATCCTGGGCTTCGTATGGCATGTGGAATGAGAAGCACGAGTAGAAGGCCATACGTGAGAGTCCTTTACTGTCTCCATCAAGGGAAGAATATTTCTCGAGCACTTACGAGTGCAAGGCTGTGCGAGGTCCCCTGAGGGAGGGAAAATAGTGATTTGTAAAGTGAGATCCTTACCCTCAAGCTCAGCAGCACAGATGAGAAGTGAATCAAGCCAGCGCGCGTGCAGGGGGTGCCAGAGGAGGAGAGAGGGGTGTCAGGTACTGAGGGCCACAGGAGTGCGGAGAGACCTTGAGAGATGAGATGCTGCCTGAAAGCCCAAGGGAGGGGAGAGCAGCAACCACGGAGGTCACAGAGGTCACACAGCAGGGGCCGTGCTTCTGGTCCTCCGGTCGGGGCTGATTCCCATCTTATTCACATGCCCAGGCTGTGTCATGCCCTGAATATTAAACAAGGTCAGCGCTGGCCCTTCCCTTCACTACCCATCACAGCACAGTAAGCCCACACTGCAGCTTTTGATAATATTATCGACATTTTAGGAATTAGGATGTGTAAGCCAGAGAGTAATTCACAGCTACATCTTACCCCCAGAGATGCATCTTATCCTGCGACTCCCAACAAGACAACTCCCTGACAATGTATCAAGCTGACCTTCCTGCCCTCCGCATCTTTCAGACTCAATAATGCTGCTGGTAGAACATCAGGTTCCTGTTGAGCTGCCCATCCAAGCTTGGCCTGATTCTTTTTCACTGTCTCCGTTATCATAAAGAGGTGACAGTAATACCCACAGATGTCCCCACAGCCTTCTCCATCTTAATTTAGTATCTCCCAGGCACAGCGTTCAGAACAAGAACGCACAAACCTCTCTGAGAGAACAAGCTGCTTTTCAGGCATTGTCCTGCCTTATTTCCTACAGAGCAGAGAACTTTAAAAACATAGTCTTTAGGGACGTACTTCTGACCCCTCCTGTCCCACAGTTTCCAAACATGTTATGATTTTGTTACATTAACATTTGCTAGGTAAACCCCCAGGGCGCCAGATGGTGAGCAAAACGCCACAAGAGAAATTGAGATAGAGAAGTTTATGACTCACAGGTCCTGGAGGAAGTACCTGCACACCTGGAGGGGCCACGTGGGGAGGTCAAGGCAGGACCTGGGCATAAGCCTTTCTTTATTGGGGTCTGTGGGTGGAATGCTTTGAGGTTGCCAGACTAAGGCCGGATTGTTCACTTCAAACCAGAGTGGGGTTTTGGTGAGCTCCATGGGGGTCTTACCTAAGGGGCACCAACGGGGAAGGCCCTGGGAGGCGGGGGGAGACTTGTTCACAAGGGCCGTCGAGGGGGTCCTTTCAGGAGCTTACATTTGCACGTGACTCTGCGGGCTGCTCTCCACAGCATTTGCTTGCGTGAAGGAGCCAATGTCATTTTAAGGCCCACGCCAGCTGCTTGGCCAAACCAAATGGATGCGGAGGCAGTAATACCGTGGAGTAACTTAGCTGAACTCTTAACCCAGCACTTAGTTTCCCAGGTTAGTGGTACTGTTAGCTCCCCCAGGGTCAGTGGGCGTGCAAGGACCCGGCGTGGTTCTCTGACAGACAGGGACCCCGGTCAGAGAACCATGTGTTTGGAAATGGGGGGGTGCTTTTGGTTGTCACGGTGTCTGGGACATTTATATTGGCATTAGTGGCCAGAACCAGAGATACTTGATACCCTGTAATGTCCAGAACGGAGCCACATGACAAAGATTTATCTCCTCCAGAATGCCAGAGCACTTCCCTGTCAAGGAACACTACCAGGGCCCATTCAGATAAATCCTCCAGAAGAAAGCAACAGTCCACGCCCAGATAGTACTGAAGACCCCTGAGACCAAAAACTGCACGTTGCTTTTAGATGAGTTTTTCCTAGGTTCTGTTTACTGGCCTCCTGACAGGTGCCCTTGACTCCTGCAGCTAGAGTCTCTCTGTCTTTCCCCTGCCCTGTGACACGTATGTGTACTCAGTGACCTTGAGGGGAGAGCAGGCACAGACGCATCACCTGAACATAGAGCAGCGCTTAGGAAAGACGCCGCGTCCCAGTACCAGATCCTGCCCAGTGCCAAGTGTTCTGTGCATTTTCTGATTTCCACAGTGGTTTCTGACAGTGTTTTTTCCCCTTCTTTAAAGTGCAGCTCCCTAGTGAAAAACCAGAAAGCTTACTTTGAATCTTCAAAGGATTGGTATCCAGAAGTTCCACAGGTCATTTGAACAAAAAATTAGATGGTTTTGTCGATCAGAACAGGCAACACAGGCTCTCTGATTATAAATCCATTTTAGACCTGCCTAGAGCAGAGAAGGCATTTGGAAAACATATATTTATTTTTACAGCAAATTACTCTAGTGTGAGGAATTCATTATAGAGTAGTAAGATTAAATGGTTGCATTTCATTTATAAGTATCGTTTCACAATGTGCTTCTTGCATCTGAAGGAACTGTTGCCTAACATTAAATATTTTCTGCCTCATGTTCCTTTTACACCATTTAAACGCCTGTCAGATTGTTTGCCTTTACACCCAGCCTGACGCTTTTTCAAATTGTAAGTGGAGAAGGCTGCGTCTAGAACCCATGGTTTCTTTCCACGCCCCCTAGAAAGTTACCGTCAGGATCGTGCACAGAGACTGCAATGCGTGCACAGGGAACCGAGGGGCCGAGAGCATTTCTCCAGATCACTCGGGTGGTCTCAAGGGGAGCGTGCACTGCGGTGCCCACACAAGCTCCCTTCTCTGAGGGAGGTGGTACCACGCTTTTTCCTAAAGAGAGGCTGCCCTTTCAGGAGTGAGTTACTCTGGGCCACCTCTAGAGACACGCAGAACAGAATGAGGCTGCAGAGTTTATAGCCACGTCCATCCAGGAAGGAAGGGGGAAAAATTTACTTGGAAGTCCATTCAGTAATAACCTCACCACAAACTGATGAGTAATTCCTGGCTTGGTGCTCTCACCTGCACAGAGACAGAGGAGTTTCCTCCTTTCTTTTTCCGATTCCTTCTTCCCTTCCTCCCCGCAGGGATCCCATCTTGCCCCTCTCTTTCCTCTGCCTGCATTGTTTGTTTGACCTGACGTGGATGCCAGTGAGACCTACCTCACCAGGAGTCCAGTTGTGGCTGTGTGTTTTTGGTGCTTTCTTTTTGAGCAAGCACTGAACCTGACGTTTGGGTTTCCATTTCAAAGCAGGCTTTAATTTCTGGTCTGTCCGTCAATTAATTTCTGGTCTGTCCGTCACTCACATAGCAGCAACCGTGCACTGGAATTGAATAATGATACTGAATTTACACTTGGAGTCTTAAGAATTATGATTTTCCTAATTTAACAAAGAATTTATAGGTTTATTTGTCAAAATGGGAGGCGAATTTGGAGTTGTGGTTTGGCTAGATATGAATTTGGCTCAAAAAGCAAACTGTCCCTGTGCAGGATCCTGTGATAGGCATCTTAGGAGATAAACATCAACCAATTCCTTGACCTTGAGAAACATGCATTTTAATAAGGGAGCCAAGAAGAGTGTTTAGGTAACAGTAATACAAGGCAGGCTGAGGAATCTGAAATTAAAAGACATTTCCATCCACCAAAATGTAAGAAATAAGGTGCATCTGAATGCAATAGCGGAATTACAGGACATCTGCCATTTTTTTAAAGTTTTTTTTTCATCTTTGCACCCTCCCTAATATATTCTTTCTGCCTTTGTTCCTAATTTTTGAGAAGTAGTAATATCCTTCCAGGAAGCTTCCCATATGATTTAGAAATGCATTAGAGCAATGGTCCTCAAAGTGGGACCTGGGAATTTGTTAGAAATGCAGATTCTCAGGCCCCACCCCCGTCAGAAACTCATGGGGGTAGAGACCAGGAATCTGTTTTCATAAGCCCTCCAGGAAACTGTGATGTATGCTATAGTTTGGGAGCCACTGCCTGAGAGACGGGTGGGTCATCCAGCCTGAAGGAGCCTCTGTTCTCCAGCTGTGCTCTGCACGTTCCGGGCAAGCCGAGTGCTTCTCGCTGATGGGGTTCCATTGGCAAATAAGCGCAAGAAACGCTGCCAAACGGATCTTTTTGGGTATTTGCCACATGTGTTTTCCTAGTAAAGGCTCTGAGAAGTCCTGTACTGAGGAAATTTAATTCAGTTTGTTTAACCAGAAGCTTCCACAATTACTTGAACGCAGAATGCATTATCGCTGTGGTGGTACCTGATAGTCTTGTTGCGAGGATTCTTTTAAACATGTTTTAGGGAAATATTCTGGAGAGAGCTTTGCTCTACATGCTGTCAGTATCAAAAGTGCACTATGGGGCTTCCCTGGTGGCGCAGTGGTTGAGAGTCCGCCTGCCCATGCAGGGGACACGGGTTCGTGCCCCGGTCTGGGAAGATCCCACACGCCGCGGAGCGGCTGCGCCCGTGAGCCATGGCCACTGAGCCTGCGCGTCCGGAGCCTGTGCTCCGCAATGTAGAGGCCACAACAGTGAAAGGCCCGCGTACCGGAAAAAAAAAAAAAAAGTGCACTATGCAGAGACAGCCCCCCACCCCAGCCCAGGGTGGGAATCCTGCCTTAACCCTACCTAGAGAACCAAACGGAAAGCCAGTGCAGCTAGCTCACTCACCTCCCTTCCTCTCACTACATCTCCGTGCTTTGTTCCACCCTCATTCCCACTTCATTCTCTGCTCCTCAGCGGGAAGACGGGGTGATGTGCTAAATTCTGCCTGAGCCGTAGAAACTGCTTCATGTCCATGCAGAGTGTGGTGTTTGTCTCCATTTTCTTTCTCCATTTGTGAAGGTCACAAATGGCGTTTTGATATTTTTTGGTCCATGCATTTTTGTAAGAAGCATGCATTATCAAATATTATTCTGTCTTTACTAGCCTGCCCCAAAAGATCAGATTTTCCCATTCTTTTATAGAGAGATTTTCTTTAAGCGTTAAAAATTATGATTTAATTGTAGAATGAAAATTTCTATCAGTGTAGCATTGTCTAAGCCATCTGATTTCCCATCTGACTTGAAGTCTGTGGTTGATAAAGACGATATTGACACTGGTAGCAGACCCTTCACGTACATGATCTCATTTACTCCTCCAAATGGAGGGGGTGGGGAATCCTGTGAGGTAGGTATCATTACCCCCATTTTACAGACAGCCTTAGAAGTTTATAGATGAGAAACTTGTCCGGATGGCACAGTAGCAATTTGGAATATAGAGTGAGGTTTCCAGGGTTTGACTATCTCTTCTGCCACTTAATAGCTGTGTGACCTCGGGCAAGTTAATTAGCCTCTCTGTGCCTCAGTTCCCTCTCCTGAAAGATGAGGATAATGTAGCGCCTACCTCACAGGGTTGTTGTAAGCTTTTACATTGGTACACATGAAATGCTTAGAAGGATACTGGCATATACCAAGTGCTCAGTAAATGTCAGCTGGGGAAAGAAAAGCTAGAATAGCCAGGAGGATCCCCGGCATAACTAAACTTGAAGGGTCTTAAGAACAGCACATATCCAGTACACATTGCAGATCGAGTGATAGGATGGACGGTGCTGCAGTATGTCCTGTGCACCACAGCCTGCTGGTGGTAAGCCATAATCAGTCTCATGAAACACGAGGATTTAAATGGATGTTGTCACTCCCTGCTTCAAGATGCATCCTGGCCTTAAGGCTCTCTTAGACCTTTCTCTGCTGTTCCAGCTTCTCGTTCTGACCCCAACCCCATCATCATTTCCAATGTTATGTCTAAATTTTTACTTTGTTTCAGGGCACTTGAATATCATAAGCGATTTAAAGGTGGTGTCACTCTAAGTGCATAAAATATTTTTAGCTTCATAAAAATTGTCTCAGAATGCCTTTCATGAAACTCAGTTTGCCTTTGGATTCTCTTCCTCATCACCCATTCCAGTAAAAAACAGAATGTGGGCATTCCATGGGTGGCAGACTTACTTTCCTTTGAAAAGGGCCCTTTCAGATCACTCTTGCTGAGAGTGAAGAATTTTGACCAATAGCTGTTAAGTTTTGGTATCAAAAATCATGGAAATTTATATATTACTGCCATAGCATTCAGGGGAGGTGGTAGAAGACAAACAGATGTTAGGATCTCACAGCAGTTGTTTATCTTGAGGATTATAACTGGTGCAGATCAGAGCATCCCTGGCAGAACGCTGAGATTCCACCCAGTAATCTCTGTGGCACAGCATCAGCACAGGGCCACTCCTCAGATGTGCGGGTATTTCCACCGTCATGCACAGTGGTTAGGATGATGCTTGCAGTTGCTGCCTTCAGACTTTTCCAGAGTAGGCTGTTCACCTCGAACTCATGACCAGCAGTACAAGCTGTGGGGGGGCTCTGTGGGAGTGGGGCTGCCCTAGTCTCCTGGTGCACCAAGATTAGCCATTTGGTGTTTGGATAGCTGACTCATCGAGTTTAGGTAGTACAGACAACACATGTAGTCACTAATGAAATAGTGACACGCTGCTGAGAGCAAGAGCTTTCCCATCAGGTGAGTACCAAGGATGTGAGGGAGCAGCTCTCCCTGTACCCCACCCCCATCCCCACAGCAGTTACATGGTTTGGCCATTGACTCACCATCGTTTGAGTAAGATCTGTGTATATGTACCAAGCCCTACCAAAGCCAAGAGGTTGCACCCTGACATAGGCAGATTATAATCATCTAACATCATAATCATATAAGAGCAAACACAAATAGAGTGCTTATAATGCACCAGGAACTGTTCTGAGAGCATTGTATATACAGTTGACCCTTGAACAGCACAGGTCCCCTTACATGTGGGTTTTTTTCAGTAGTAAATACTGCAGTACTGTATGTTCCAAGACTGGTTGAATCTGTGATTGGTTGAATCCGAGGATGTGGAACTGTAGATACAGAGGAACCGAACTGCATATACATAGGGCCAACTGACTGTAAGTTATATGCAGATTTTTGACCCTGCGGTGGTTTTGGCACCCCTAACGCACACATCGTTCAAGAGTCAACTGTATTCATTTTATCCTCAAAACAGCCCTATGAAGTCGATACTGTTTTTAACCCTCATTTTACAGTTGAGGAAACTGCAGCACAGAGACATGAAGTGGCTTGTTCCGAGTCACACAACTAGTAGGTAGCAGAGCCAGAATTCAGTTTTAGACAGTCTGGCCTCAGAGTTTCTATTTTTATCAACTATTCTATCTTGAATAAATATTACACCCATTTCTAGTTAGGTATAGGCTCTATTCATGTTACACAAATTTAAGGCAAGAAGTATTACTAGAGATAAAGAGGGAGAACAATTCAGAAATCAGTAACAAAAAGATAACTAGGAAATCTTCAAGTATATTAAAATTAAGAAGAACACAGTTCTAAATAATGTTCAAAGAAGAAATCACAGTGGAAATTAGAAAGTGTTTTGAATGCAATAATTAAATTGCAACATCAAAATTTGTGGGATACTGCTAAAGCAGAGATTAGAGGAGGCTTATAGTTTTATATAAATATATCAGGAAAGAAAAAAGTTTGAAAATCCATACTTTAAGTTTTCATCTTAAGCTAGAAAAAAAAATTGGCAAACTGAAGCCAAAGAAAAAAGAAGGAATAAAGGTACAGGCTGAAATCAGCGAAATAGAACACAGGCATACAGTAAAGGAAATCGACAGAATCAAAAGTTGGTTCTTTGAAAACATCAATTGCAGTGAAGTGTAAGAAGCACCTCAATACATGTCCTTCCTACTGCTACCCCTGGCAGCTACTAAATTCTGATCTAGGAAATCGATTATAGAGTGGGATTTTTTTAAGCCAGTCCTCCTCCCACAGAAATGCTTTATACCACTGTCAGTATTAGTTTGTTGATTCCCTTTTCAACTGAGTCTCTGCAAATTCTTTTCTAACTGTTCTCCTGTCTCTGTTTGTTCCATGCTAAGCAGATGGCCCAGAAATTAGCCAAAAGCAGGAAGAAGGTGCAGTACAAACAACTTCATCAGCTTGGTGTTATGCCTGTTTTTTTTTTTCCCATTTATTTACGTTTTGCCTTTTTTCTTATTTCGTGTTTTTGTTTTCTGCATCCAGCAAGTTTTTGTTCAGATTTCTTTTTGAACCGCCCCATAAGCCAACGTTTCTCAAAACTCAGTTGCCCAAAGTGGCTGTTTTCTGTTGCTCATTAGTCATCTCACTCCAGAGGAATGACAGGGAGCAGATTGGGGATGCTGAAGGGATCCTGCAGTAGTGTGCAAGTGCCCACCATTCAGGAGCATTCACGTGGCAGGGACCTGGGTCTGCTCAATTCTAGTCATGTTTGATTTGTGGATCTGTCAGATTGCTGGATGCAAAAAAGAAAACTCGCTAATAACCACACGTGTGCAGAGTCAAGCCCTGAGTGAATCAGACTAATGTGCTTTTTTGGTTGTGAAGCTTCTAGGTGCTTATGAGCTACCCATGGGACACTGAGGCATTGGGGCTCACTCTTACTGGGGTAGCTTCAGGAGTAGGTACTGCTTCTGTGGTGTGTGGTGTGTGGGAACACGAAGACCCTCTTACCACAGCTGCCTTGTTTGCACCTGCTGTAAGCATTGTCCCCCAGGAGCAAACTCTGACTTCTCCAAGGTCCTGGGGGTATGAGTCAGTTGCCCTTTGTTCCTTCAGTCTGTTGGGCTCTGAAACCCTTGCAGACAGTGCCATTCACGACCATTGTTCATGGAGTCAGATCTACTACAGTTACTGCTTCCATGGCGGAAGAAGCAAGGAAGGGTCCGCATTTCTCCCTGTAACCTGGAGATGCTCACTCCCGTCCCCGTGTCATCCTCTGTGTGGTCCCTTCAGCTTTGGCGGTCTAGTTCTGAAGTCTGCATCGCTGTTCTGGTGACTGTGTCTCAATGCCTCTGTGTATGAGCTAACCTTGCTTGCACGCACCTGGGTCAGAGTAACATATTGAGCTTTCTCTCGGTGCCTTTTCCTTCTCAGGCCCCTGAAGGTGAATCTCAGCCAATGACCGAAGTGGATCTCTTCATTTCTACCCAGAGAATCAAAGTATTGAACGCTGACACGCAGGTATTAGCTGGCTCCCACCTTCCTCGGGGGTGAAGCTTAGCATGACAACTAGGAGACTGTGCGCTTGTCTGTAGAGCAGCTGTCCCCAGATGCTGGCTTCCACACAAGCTAGAAGGTGGTGTATGCAGTGCCTGCTGCCGGGCTGGGGGATGGGGAGGGACTTGGTAGGGAGGATTGGGGCTATTCAAGATCAAAGGAAAAAATAAGCCTTGGATATTGTTTGCTAATAATTCTCATAAGTTTTTATCAGAAGATTCATGAACAAACTAGCCTTTTAAGAAATTTTGTTTAAAATCACACACACACACACACACACACACAATACAATCATCCAGTCATCACATGCAGATTTTTTATTTTTTAACTTCCCCACCAGAGATTCTACTGGTTGTAAAATGACTGAAATTCCTTTTCACATACTACAGACCACTTCCTGCTCTGGGTTATCACAAGCCAAGGGAATTGCTCCCAGGCCTGGGTGGGCACGTGTAAGTCTGCCAACAGGGTGTTTGCAGCGAGCTCCCACGTGTGGACCGCACTTGGCTGGGCTGTGGGGTGGCAGGCTGTCTCATGGGTCATTCGATGCCGCACTGGACATACCATCCTCTCCCTGCTGCCTTCCAGGAGACGATGATGGACCACCCTCTGAGGACCATTTCCTACATTGCAGACATCGGGAACATCGTTGTGCTGATGGCCCGCAGGCGGATGCCCCGCTCCAACTCCCAGGAGAACGTGGAAGCCTCCCACCCATCCCAGGATGGAAAAAGGCAGTACAAGATGATCTGCCACGTCTTTGAATCTGAGGACGTAAGGGCGGCCTCCCTTCCATGTGATCTGGGCTGCCCTTGGGTGGCCAGGTTCCCTCTAGTTCTCAGAACCTTAATCATATGTAAGACAGATACTTATTGAGCACTTATTATGTGTCAAGCACTGTTCTAGTGCTAGGGATATAAGGCTGAGTAAAATAGACAAGACACTCATTGTAAAGCTTGTAGAGAGACAGAAAATAGATAGATAAATATACTTAATACAAAGTTAGGTAGTGGAAGGTTTGATAAGGAAAAACTAGGTCAAGGGATAGAGGGGCCAGGGGCTATTTCAGGTAGAGTGATGAACAAAGTCCTTTCTGAGGTGACATTTGAGCAGAGACCTGAGTAGAGTTGAGAGTGAGGAAAGAGCAGGTGCAAAGGCCCTGAGACAGGGGCCTGCTGATAGAGGTTGAGGAAAGGCAAGGAGGCAAGCCACTAGAGAGGACAGAAGGGTGGGAAGAATTCAGCCAGACCCACAGGGGCCCGAACAGGTCTCACCTGGCCACTAGGGCATTTGGGGAGGACAGTTCTTGAATGTGCAGGACTGCCCTTTCCTAACAGGAAAGTTAGCATCCCTGACCCTTCCCATCAAATGGCAAGAGCACCAGCCACCCACTCCTTAGCAAAACCAGCTGCTCCTCCAGTCACAAGGCTAGTGATCCCTAACGCCCATCTCTCCAGGTGATAAGGTCAGCAGAGGAAGTCAGCGTACAACAGAGGTGGGGCCCATTCTTCCATTCAGCCTTCTTACCCAGTTGTCCCTAGAACTGCCGGTGAGAACACCAGGCTTCAAGCTGTGTTAGCATCGTGCTTCCCCCAAAGCTCGACAGGCCTTGGAAACTCGCTCTGGGCCTTGCTTTTTTTTTTTTTTTTTTTCTGGCCAAGCCATGAGGCTTACAGGATCTTAGTTCCCCAACCAGGGATTGAACCTGGGCCCTCGGCAGTGAAAGCACAGAGTCCTAACCACTGAACCACCAGGGAATTCCCCCCACGATGGTTTTGAACTACAGAGCCTCCCCGAGAGGGCTGTGTTGGTGCCGTTGACTGGTCTAACTTTTCCTCCTGCCACAGTGGAATAAGCTGTATTTCTCATATTGAGCAGGGAACCCTTATATACTTAAAGAAAATTGCCTACAGTAGCCTTGGCTCCTTAAAAGGGGCCATTTTTCTCCAGAAGAGTGTTCATGCAGCTGCTTTAAATGGCCTTCCTCTGAGAAGTTAGGAGTCTGAGGCGAGCTGCTTTTCTCCAGGGAAACAGAGCTGACATGGCTGTAGCCACAGACAGGAGGAGACGCTTACACTTTTGTACCATCTTTTACTTGTCTGGTTCTCTAGAAAGCAGTCCCAGGGACACGGTCACTGAGAAGGCAGAGAGCTTGAAGCACCTGTCCTGGCCATTCTCCCTGCTTTTCCTTTAAAACTGAGGCCAAACCTGCAAACTGGGAGAAAATGAGTTTAGAAGGTTCTCGGAAAGTTCCAAAGGAGTTACATTTAGAATCTTAAGTTTCATGTGTTCTGCAGGCCCGTGAAAAGGTGGAGTTAGCTCTGCTCACCAGACGTGAGGGGCCCGGTACGACCCTCTGTCACCTCCCTCTGGCTCGGTGCTCCTAAGGAGGGCTTTCTTTCCCTTGGGGCTCCTTTGGGTCTGTAGGGGGAGATGATGAAGGGGAAGAATGAGGAAGCAAGAGTGCACCTGGGCATCTTACTGCTTTGCTTCCAAAGCCCAGGACAGAAGGGGGAGAGCATGGGCTGCAGAACTGGGAGGACCGTTTGTGGATCCCGTCTCCCGTTCTACAGAAGCTCAGGCTGTGCAGCTGCTGAGCTTCTGTAGAACGGGCTGCCGTGCGGCTCAGGTGGACACGGCAGAGATATAAGTAGCCTGTGTGTGTTTGCCCGGTGCATCCACACGTGACGGTCGGGAGGACCGCTGGCCGTGTTCTCAGACACACTTTTTTTAGTTCGTCTGTTCACACCAGCCTCTGATGCCCTCGGTGAGGCCTCGGCAGGAGGCAGCATGGTGGTCCTTGATGTGACTTGTGGCATGTGACGTCACCAGGTCCTCAGAGTGAGAAAAGTTGAGCATTTCTTTCCCCACCGCCAGCCACACAGAAATTTCTGATAACACAGTTAATTAGCTGCTTTCAGCAAAAATTACCAAAGGTAAGGAAAGGAGGAGTGCAGATTAGAGTTGTGTGTGTTTGAAACATTGCCCTAGAGCTTTTTGTTGTTTTACGGGCTTTCTACCCACTACTATTAGAGCAGCAGTCCCAGTGGTGGGCAGGAGGTGGGCTCCGGAATCAGGCTGCCAGGATTCTCAGCCCCCATCCCCACCCCAGCTTAAGCTCTCAACCTCGTTTTCCTGATCTGCCCAATGGGAGCAAAGAAAACAGATCCGAAGTCTAAGAGCTCTGAGAAACAAGGGATTTTTGTACTCAATTGGTTGATAAACCTGCTTTGAGCTGCCATGAGACACTTTATAGGATTTGTCCAGCTTACCGTGAATCTTACACATTTGTTGCAGGAATGTTACTGTGTTTAGGCACTTCTCCAGGCTCTAGTGGGGTTTTTACACAATGTATGATAAATGCACCCTGTTACCTTTCTAAAATGTGAACATTTCTGAATTCTGAAACACTGCCTTCAGAGCTTAGGATGAGTGCTTATGGACCAGTCATACTTACATCTTAGACTTGCTGTGAGGATTTATGTGACGGTGCTTCTGCAGCATTTAACACAGTTAAATGGTGTCTCAGTTGCTGGTGTCTCTCCCAGGTTGTAATGTTGGTTAATTAATGCAGGGAAAGGTTATCAAAGCCCAGTGCAGGAGAAAGAACAACGGAAGCAGAGTTCCTGTCCTGTGAGCGGTGTGACCTTCCTTGAACAGGTTCCTTCACGTCTCTGGCCGCAATCTCCTCACCTGGAAAATGCATAATAATTTGTAATGTCCCATCCGTAGATAATATGAATGAAATGAAATTCATAGATAATGTAACCTCCCTTTTTGAAAAAATTTTCACAAAATAACCAAAGTATTGCCATAAATATAACACAAAGGAGAAATAAAAGGAAAGCAAGCTAAATAAAATAAAATAGGTTGATAGACACACACTCACACACACATGCAGAACCACCATGCTCTACGGCCAGTGTGCAGGCTGATGGGAATGTGATTTACTGGCAACCCACATCCCACGAATAGCATTGATGCTGATGATTTTCCAAAGTCATGAAGCTTACTCGTGGTAAAGTGTTGGACAAAACAAAATACCGTCTTCTCTCAATTTACGGAATAGTTGTATTCTGGGACTGTTCAGTGTGTATTAGAGCGTGCAACTAAAGTCCTGTGTTTTTATATAAATTATAGTTGAGTCCCAGCCTTTAGACACAGTTGTTATATGTACGTGAAGGTCCGGTGGGATATTTGAAAGTTGTGCAGGATGTAAAACAGCTCGTCCCGTGTAGGACTGTCCTTTGCACGGCAGTAGGTCCAGCATCTCTGACTCCTGTCCATCAAATGCCAGGAGCTCCATCAGGACCATTGTCGTAGACAAAACTGTCCCCACTAATTTTGAAAATGACCTCTAGCAGGCACTGCTGCCCCATGGCGACCCACTGGGCTAGCTGCTGCCTAGGGCTCTGTAGTCCTGAGGGACCCAGGTCGCCCACCAGCAGTGCTGCCCTGTTGACCCCATCTCCCCTTTCCGGCTCCTCTCCAGGCTCAGCTGATTGCACAGTCCATCGGGCAGGCATTCAGCGTGGCGTACCAGGAGTTCCTCAGGGCCAACGGGATTAACCCCGAAGATCTCAGCCAGAAGGAATACAGTGACCTGCTCAACACCCAGGACATGTACAACGACGACCTGATCCACTTCTCCAAGTCGGAAAACTGCAAAGATGTAGGTACTTTCCAGAAGCTGTTCTCTGAGCTGGGCCAGCCAGGCCCACCCGCGATAGAAGTGAAGGCAGAGTGGCTGGGCTGAAGAGTGAGCTCAGGCCCATCTCTGTCTCACCTCACATGAGGCCCGATAAAGACTGCAGCCGAGGGCCGTGGCCAGTGAGATAGGGCGTCGTCTGCTTCCTGCAATCCAGAGCTGACTTTGGGGTGGGTTCCAGAGGCAGACGGGACCTGGACCCTGCCCTTTACCAAGCCCACAGTCTAGGAAAGGGCACAGAAGATTTTAGATGATGGTGCTGGTACAGGCACTCGTCAGAGACAGCTGTACTTGGCGGATTGGAGCCGATCTCGGCTCTCAGGTCTCAGATGATAAGTGCCGTGCTCCCCCAGGGACCGAGCTCTGCAGGAGTGTCTGGAGGAAAACGGGGCCATCTGATCTGGTCTGAGGTCTGAGTATTCTTTGGAAAGTGTAGAGGAGTGCAGAGGGCTGAGCCAAAGTAACAGAAGTGTGAGGGTCCGAAAGCTCAGGAATTGTCTGGGGAGCCACGAATGAGGCAGCCAGGCTGCAGCAGGGGTTGTGCATAGGAGAGGTTGTGAAGAGGCCAGTACAGGCTTTGGGTCAGAACTGGAGGGCTTGAGAGTCCAGCTGTGGTGAGGGGCCTGGACTTTATCCACTAGGTGTGAGAAAGTGATCTTTCTATCCACTAATGAATGTTAAGTGTCCTAGGCTCCCTGGAAGCAGAGCCTGAGATGGGAATTCTTGTACATGGGATTTGGGGGAAGGGTGCACCCAGGAAAAAGTGAGTGTGGGCGGCAGGGTGGTGGGGATGCCAGGGAGGAATGTGGCCTTGCTGGAGATGAGCATCATTCTGGTCCAAAGGGAAGCTCCAGCTCACACATCGCAGGACGGACCTTGTCCCACCTAGAGCCAAAAGAGCTGGCAGGCCTTTGTAGGCTGTACTAATCAGTCATTGACACCAAGGTCAGACGGAGGTGTGTTAGTGTGCTTGGGCTGCCGTAACAAAGTTCCCCAGACAGGGGGCTTCAACAACAGAAATGTATTGTGTCACAGTTCTAGAGGCTGGAAGCCCGGGATCAAGGTGTCCACTGGGTTGGTTCCTTCTGAGGGGGAAGATCCATTCCAGGCTGCTCATTTGCTTGTAGATGGTCATCTTCTCCCTGTGTCTTCACTCTGTGCATGTCTCTGTGTCCAAATTTCCCCCTTTTGTAAAGATACCAATCATATTGAACTAGGACCCACCCTAATTATTTTATTTTAGCTTGACTGCCTATGAAAAGCTCTTATCTCCAAACAAGGTAATATATGCCATGGAATATAGAGAGGACAGGACGCATTTGGGTTGGAGTCATCAGGGAAATGTCTGTCATGCTTAGTCAAGACAGGAATAGGGAAAATGCTTTGATTTCTGTTGCTACCCTGGATGGTTGCTGATTCAGGCTTTCTACATGTTTTCCTCCTTTCAGGTCTTCATAGAGAAGCAGAAAGGGGAAATCCTAGGTGTGGTGATTGTGGAGTCTGGCTGGGGATCCATCTTGCCAACCGTGATCATAGCCAACATGATGCACGGAGGCCCAGCGGAGAAATCGGGGAAGCTGAATATTGGGGACCAGATCATGTCCATAAATGGCACCAGCCTGGTGGGCCTGCCTCTGTCGACCTGCCAGAGCATTATTAAGGTAACTGGAGATGGAAAAAATCAACCCCTCTTGTAGACCTGAAGTGATATGAAGTCATTAACATTTGAGCGTATTCTAAGTGTCAGGCACTGAGAAGGACACAAATACAGAAGGCATGGACTTGCACTTGGGTGGTTTACCATCAAGTTGCCATTTACCAATTCCTCCCTGAAATTGTTTTTTCAGGGATGGTATATCTGGCTCACATAGCATTACTCACTAACACCATGCCCTCGCAGACATCACTAATCAATCACAGCATTCTGTCCCATTAAGCCCCCACTCAGCCTCAACAGAATTTTCCTCAGCTCCGTAATCAAGACAATCACTTATAGTCAGCTGGGTGTTCTTGAGATGACTTGCCATCCCTGTTACAAATCATGGAAATGCTTCAGATCCCAGGGCACTTTCCTTTACTGTGATCCAGGTGAGTGTATCCTCCCCAGAGCCTGCGTAACATGATCCACACATGCCACGTAGAAGGAAGGAAACTGGTACAGTCTATATACTCCTTCTAAAACCTGAACATAATTACTTCTTGTTCAGCCTGAATTGATACTGTTGTGTGAGGCTGAGAAGAGCTACTTAAAGGAAAATTGAATATGAGTATTTGAGGGCAAGAAATTAGATTTTCTTAGAAATGAAGTATCCATGTGTAGTCTCTTGAGTGCATTGGAACTCACTGATTGCATGGGAAGTAGGAACAAGTATATTTTTCCTTCACTACAGTATCTGTAGACCCTACCAGCTCTGTACCAAGCAGTGTGGTACAGGCAGACTAGGATCCTATGACTTTCTTTGGTTCCTTGGGGTTTCCTGAAAGACTGTTAACTAGAATATAGCTCTGTATGTGTGTGTGTGTGAGAAAGAGAGAGAGAGAATAAATGTGAATTTATAGAATAGTTATTCTAAGCAGAAGAAAATCACAAAAGAACATCCTTGGCCAAGGGCCCTGGGATGGAGGGGAGGTCAAGGTGAGTGTATAGGCCAGACATGTCTACCTCGTTGCGTTTTTTGTTTGTTTTTTATGTTATATAGGAATTCACCTTTTTTTCTTTCTTTTTCCTGCTTTTTTTATCAGTATTTTTTATGAAGTATGGTTGATTTATAATGTTGTATTAATTTCTGCTATACAGCAAAGTGATTCAGTTATATATACATTCTTTTTTTAATACGTCCTTTTCCATTACAGTTTATCATAGGATATTGAACATAGTTCTCTGTACTATACAGTAGGATCCTGTTGTTCATTCATCCCATATATAAAAGCTTACCTCTGCTAACCCCAACCTCCCACTCCATCCCTCCCCCAACCCCCTCCCTCTTGGCAACCACCAGTCTGTTCTCTATGTCTGTGATTCTGTTAATGTTTCATAGCTAGGTTCATTTGTGTCACATTTTAGATTCCACATATAAGTGATATCCTTTGTATTTGTCTTTCTCTTTCTGACTTACTTCACTTAGTACGATAATCTCTAGTTGCATCCGTGTTGCTGCAGATGGCATTATTTTGTTCTTTTTTATGGCTGAGTAGTATTCCGTTGTGTATATGTACCACATCTTCTTTATCCATTCATCTGTCAATGGACACTTAGGTTGTTTCTATGTCTTGGCTATAGTGAATAGTGCTGCTATGAACATAGGGGTGCATGTATCTTTTTGAATTATAGTTTTGTTGGGATATATGCCCAGGCGTAGGATTGCTGGATCATACGGTAATTCTATATATTTTTAGTTTTCTGAGGAACCTCCATACTGCCTTCCACAGTGGCTATCTGACCAACAGTGTAGGAGTGTTCCCTTTTCTCCACACCCTCTCCAGCATTTGTTGTTTGTAGAATTTTTAATGATGGCCAACCTGACTGGTATGAGGTGGTACCTCATTGTAGTTTTGATTGCATTTCTCTAATAATTAGCGATGTTGAATATCTCTTCATGTGCCTATTGGCCATCTGTATTTCTTCTTTAGAGAAATGTCTGTTTAGGTCTTCTGCCTATTTTTCGATTGGGTTTTTTTGTTTTTGAGCTGTGTGAGCTATTTGTATATTTTGGAAATTAAGCCCTTGTCAGTCATATTGTTTGCAAATATTTTCTCCCATTCTGTAGGTTGTCTTTTCATTTTGTTTTGCATGTTTATTTTTTTTAAGTTTGTTTATATATTTTTGGCTGGGTTGGGTCTTCGCTGCTGCGTGGGGGCTTTGTCTAGTTGCGGCGAGCGGGGGCCACTCCTTGTTGAGGTGTGAGGGCCTCTCATTGCAGTGGCTTCTGTCGCTGCAGAGCATGGGCTCCAGGTGCACGGGCTTCAATAGTTGTGGCTTGTGGGCTCTAGAGTTCAGGCTCAGTAGCTGTGGTGCTCGGACCGAGTTGCTCCGTGGCATGTGGGATCCTCCCAGACCAGGGCTCAAACCCCTGTCCCCCGCATTGGCAGGCGGACTCCCAACCACTGCGCCACCAGGGAAGCCCTGCCTGTTTATTTTTAATGAAACAAATCTAAATCCTCATAAGATAATCACACCCAGAAAGAAATAGTCCTTTTTGGGCTCATTTCTTTTTGTTATAAATAAATTCTACCTCTTGCTTAACATACATTAAAGATAAGATTAAAGGTCCTAGTTTGAACATGTATATTCATTCAAACATGTTTAATTGGGCTTCTGTTAGCCTGAGCTGAACTGTGAAGAAGCCAGAATGAAAAAAATAAAAATTTAAAAAGCCAGAATGACAGTATGCACATGGAGGATAATTTATAATTGAAAGGGTTCAGTGGGCCCTAATGGCAACATAGAAGTGAAATGCTAAGAGCATTTGGAGTGGGGGAGCGGAAAATCTTACCTGATTTTTTTTTTTTTTTTTGAGGTACGCGGGCCTCTCACTGTCGTGGCCTCTCCCGTTGCGGAGCACAGGCTCCGGACGCGCAGGCTCAGCGGCCATGGCTCACGGGCCCAGCCGCTCCGCGGCATGTGGGATCTTCCCAGACCGGGGCACGAACCCGTGTCCCCTGCATTGGCAGGCGGACTCTCAACCACTGTGCCACCAGGGAAGCCCTACCTGATTTTTAAGGTGGGCCTTGAAGGAGGAGTTAGACTCAGGTGGATAGCAGAAAGGAAAGTGGCCTTTGGGAGTTTCTTCTGGAATTGATGGATGGTGGACTGGCTTTGTGTTGGGAGAGGCAGGTCTGAGCCAGCCTGAGAAGGCTGATCTGATGGTGTGATAACGTGCAGAAGCCAGGGAGGGCCAGGAGTAGGGAGGAAGGACCCACCCACGTTTGGCTTCTCACTCACACATGCCAAGGTTCACAGATGCCCTCTCACACCAGGGAGCAAGTTACTTATTAAACACCGATGCATGTGTGAGAACTGTCGAGGGGCCATGGGAGCCAGAGATGCCTCAGACACAATCCGCACCCTAAGGAGCTTGGCCTCGATGGGGAGAAGGGAATGAAAGGACCGATAATAACAGTGACTGAGTGCTGTGCGCCTGGACCATTCTGAGAATGTGTGTGTTCACTCGCAGAACCCTACAGCAGCCTTCTGTAGGGTAGGTACTATTGTGCAAGTTAGGAAACAGGCACAGAAAGATGATATAATCATTCGAGGTCACACAGTGTGTCAGTAGTGCAGCCAGGTCACTCGGCCACCCTGATATCGTTCCAGCGGTGTCTGTGGTCAGACCCTGGGGCAGTGGTTCTCAACCTGGGGGATCTTGACCCCTTGACCCCCCCGGGCGTCATTTGGCAATGTCTGAAGACAGTTTGGGTTGTCACGACTAGGGAGAAGGAGATGCTACTGGCATCCAGTGGGTGGAGGTCAGGGATGCTGCCAGATATCCTACAATGCCCAGGACAGTCCCCACAACTAAGGATTATCCAGCCCAAATGTCAATAGATTGAGAAAGCCTGACTGCGGGAGATAGTTCAGGTGTGGGAGAGAAATCTGGAGAAAGGGAGGTCGGTGAGGGAGGGAGGGTGGGGCGGGGTAGTTGATCTACGTCTGGAAAGGCTTGGGGAGGAGGAGCCAGAAGAGAGGATAACTTGAGCGCAGGTGGGGCTGGGGCCTGGGTGGGAATAAGCAGACCTTCCTGAGGACTGGCAAGACTGCATGCCTGAGCCCATTTACACACCTGCCCGGCAGTGCCCAGCCCTTGGCACTGGTCACCTCCCTTCCTCTTCATAAAAAACAGCCTGTGAGGGAGGGTGATGGCAAATGCCTGGTTCACAGATGAGTCATCAGCTACTCAGACGGTGCAGACAGCATGCCCAGGACACCCCAGCTGACAGAGTCCAGATCCCCGTCCACCCCTCCCTGCCTCTGCACAAAGAAGGCAGACGAGGTGAGGGAGGCTGTGAGACCCATGGCCTGCCTTCCCCTGGTACCACACGGGGACTGGTCTTCTGCCCAGTGCATCACACATCAAGGTGGAAACACTAGCGCAGGGCGCAATTGGCGCACTGTCTGAGCAGTTTCCTAAGGGGAAAAGGTTTGTTTGCACGAGTAGCTGACCTTTGATGTCTATAAATGGAGTCTCTCTGGAATCGGAAAATTAAAAGGCCATGTGGTGATGAAAGAGATGTAATTGATGAAGATGGAGAGGAAGAAAGCCAGCACCTCTGTGGCCACCCTCGGCAGAGAAGTACTTAGCAGGCAGGCCCCAGCTGGGACACAGCTGCCCTTTCTTAGCACTGCAGGATGCGCTGCCTTGTCGAATAGAAAAGGGTGATTGGCCCTGTCCCCTTCTCCCCCCACCCCGAGAATCTTCCTACTGATGCCAGCTAGAATTGCCAGTACCGAAGAAGGCGTTTAATGGGTTGTCTCCTTGTTTTTAAGTTCTGTAAAAACATATCTTTTTTGCCTGCCCCTGAGCAGGTACTCACACTGCCCTACCCTCACCCCTAGGCCCCCGCAGGGGGGCATTCTGGGCTTCTTCAAGGCTTTCCATCAGTATCGCTTGTTTCAGTGTTGTCAGTGCTCCTTGCGATGAATTTAGCGAGCAGCTCTCATCCTGGAAAATCAGTGCTTAGCAAACTTTGATTGAATCACCCAGGGATCTTAGTAAACTGCAGGTTCTGATTCGGCAGGTCTGGGGTGGGCTTCTGCATTTTCAACAAACTCCCCGGTGATGACATCGCCAATAATGGGCTTCGAGTGTTCTGCATCTTGCCACTTTAATGCATGTTGACCTTCTCTCTCCCCTGGTTATAGGGAATAGAGTATGTTTCTAGAATAGATTACAGGTATTGAATTATTTTCTTTCTTCCCTAGCTCTTATATTTCCTGTCATAGTTCCTAAAGCATAATTATTGGTAGGCAAAGCATGTTAGCAGACCGCCTGTTCGTGCCATCGCCTCTACGGTCCTGCCCTCCAGATTTGTTTTCTTTTTGAAACTAGAGCACCGCTTCCTTACCTTCCACAGGATCATCACGGGTCTGCTTTCCCGTTGCTGTAGAGACCATTCTGGCTTCTCTCCTCTCCCGTTCCCTCTTCCCTACTCTTTCCTCCCACCATATTTCTTAATTTGCTACACCATTCCACTGTTGTCATGGGGACGAAATGACCATTTATTTAATCGGCACCTCCAATAAAGTGGCAGCTGAGAAATCCGAGTTAATGGGACCCAACTTGAAGCATTGATGGGGAACAGCAGAGCAAGTGCGTGGCCTGGTTGTTTCAGATTTGCCATCTCTCTGGGCTTCGTCTTGCAGCAGATATCCCCAGTCTAGAAATTCTTTCACTGAGGGACAAATCAGCATCCTTAATCAATGTACACAAAAGAACCCACCGGAGCGATGTGGAGTTTTTGGGTAACAGAGAAAATAGAGTCATTCTCTTGCTTTTCAGGAGCTCTCCAAGGTTTTCCTGTACCTCACAGACATACCTGAACAACCCCAGTGTTTCATAGGTGCAAACATTTAAAGCGGGTAGCTCTATCTGGAGGGTTGTGTTTCTGACAACATGCTCCTTACTTTCATCATCCTTTGCTCTTGTTTCCCACACACTCCTGGTCTTGTAGTTTGTGATGTGGGGAGAGAAAGGGGAATGGACTCTGGCTGCCCTGCCTGTGCCCTCCCCTGAGCTCCCGGAGGCCTGGCTCCACCAACTCCCAGCGCCTAACACACGTGTTGGCACATTGCAGGTGATCCATACATATCTACTGATTGAGTGATAAAGAGGGGGCTCTCAAGGGAAAAAGAAATATATGCACGAGTGGTATCTGAGCAACAGCCCCAAAAGAGAAGCCGATTTGTAATGTTAGAAATAGCTGTTTCTGAGCATGATGGTTGAGATGTGGTGTTGTCAGCAGACATGCTTAGGAAAGAATAAAAAATGCATAACAAGGGCTGAGATCGTAGCAATTAGAAGTGGAAGAGCTCTTAGTAGGTTTCAGCATTTGTTTTGAAGATGTGGTAGACTGAGGTAGAAGGTGGAATAGAGGGTCTAAGACCCTCCGGGCTGTGGTGGAGGAAACACAGCTGCAGCCCAGGTCTCCTGACCAAGCAGAGGCCTTTTCACCCAGCCCCGCTGGTCCCACTGTTAGGGGAAGAATTCCAGCACATACCCGTGGGCATGGGTGACGGGACCTGCTGCTGTGCGGGAGGCCCGGACCTCCACAGACTTCCTTCACCCCAGAAGAATCGCCCTCGGCACATTCTGTTGCTCTCATTTGAAAACATGTCTTGAACCGGAGAAGTTTCCTAGAGCTGTTTCAGAGACCACGGAGGGATGCTGGTAACAGCTGCCTGCGAGTGCACACACGTCACCACAAGCCAAATCACAGCCGCTGGGAGGCTCCAGTCCTGCAGAAAACAGCAACTCAGGAGACTGAGGAAACAGCTGGGGGTGGGGAATTAAACTGACCTCCTCAAAACTCACACGTTGAGAGGACAAGCTGGAATCACCCAAAGGAAGTGGGGCAGCCAGGGAGCCAGAGCCCTGAAGTCTCTCCAGGTAGGCGAGTAAACTAAAAACACGGCCCCATGCAAGGCTGGGCGAAAAGGCTGGGGGCACAGCTTCATCCTTCTGTCACTCTCCCTGGCTTCTCTGTCCAGTAGGCTTTACTCGTGAATAACACACACCCTCCCATTGTCTATATGGGGAATCACGGTTTAGGCGAAAATGGTCTGGGTTTGAATACATATAGACCTGGGACAGAATCTTGCTGTGGGTGAACTTGGGTGAGTGGTGAAGCCGCAGTTTCCTGCTCTATAAAATGGGCATAATTAGAGCTGCCAGTTTGTCAAGGAGATTAAGGGAGACAGCTCCTGTGACTCCAGGTCGGTGCCTGGCAAGAGTCAGCGTGCAGTGACAGGTGGTTTGGCTAGTTTCGTCATCAGGATGGGTTTTAATGGACAGTGACCTTAGGGGTGCTCACACACATGGGGGTGGCTGACTGGGCACCAGGCCAACTGGCTCTCTGTCACCCTCCCCCTGGCCTGGCTAGCCCATGCTCTTATGGAGCACACTGGCCACAGGTATGAGTAGTAAACTGACATCTTTGACTCTGATCATCCCTGAGTGCATGTGAGTTCATTGTTTTGCGGCAGTGGTCTGTACCAGTTCTCAAAAATGGAGTGTATCGCCAGGAAGTGTGTATCAAGTCATCGGGAAGACTCATTAACACACAGATTGTTGAGTCCTACCCCTGGAGTTTCTGATTCTGTAGGTCTGGGTGGACCCCAGACTCTTGCTTTTTTTTTTTAATTGAAGTATAGTTGATTTGCAATATTGTGTTAGTTTTAGGTGTACAGCACAGTGATTCATTTATCCATATGTGTGTGTGTGTGTGTGTGTGTATATATACATTCGTTTTCGGATTCTTTTCCCTTATAGGCTATTACAAAATATTGGGTATAGTACCCTGTGCTGTACAGTAGGTCCTTGTTGGTTATCTATGTTATGTATATAGTAGTGCGTATATGTTAATCCCAGCCTCCTAATTTACCCCCTGCCCCCACCCTGCATTTCTAACAAAAGTGTCCTGGTGCTGCTGGTGTGGGGTGTCCCCACTTTGAGGACCTGTTGGCCGAGCATAGGGGCCAAAAAAGCCCCTATCCATCCCTCAGTCTAGAGTGTATCCTCATTACTTAGAAGCAAAAGGTGTGTGGGTCCCTCCTGCCACTCAGAGGGGCAAGTTACACTCTTGCCACAAATTCTGTTGGCACCAAAGTCATCTAACACCACTTTCACCTCTCTGCTTGCCAAGGTGCTTGTGAGGAAGGCAGAGGCTCCCTTATCCCCGTCCGGACCCCACTGAGCCTCAGACGAGGCAGGTTTAATGTCCACGTCTGCGTCCTCATCCGTAAAATGTGAAGCAGAAGACCTGACCTCCCGCAGAGGGAGTGTTTGCAGACTGGTCGGAGGGTGACAGTTGGCCACAGCGGTTGTGGAATTTACAGATTTCTATTTATAGACTAAGAGGCGATCACCCTTCGGGCTGAAACGGATTTGTCATTGTCCTCCCAGGCCTCTCTTTCCACTTCGCCGATAGAGGGCACACACTGGACCGGTCTGTGAATTGATGGGGCAGGGGGATGAGGGGGCCATCTCCAGGGGATACGACGGACTTGGTGGAATAGAGCCTACCTTTGCCTGTCCCTCCTCTGCTGGTGGAGAGGCTGTCCACTCACCCCACAGTACCGTCTTTTAGGAAGAGCTTCTCCCCTCAGCTCTGGCCCTTTGGAGGAGTGGACCTTGGCAGGCCTGGCGCTGTTTCCCAATCAGCTGGCCTCGCGAGCTGGGAGTGCAGTGGGACAGGCATCAGACGGGAGTGCTGAGTTCTCCCCGCCTCAGCTCTCAAAGCAGGGCCTCCAGCCACAAGCGGTGTGGCCTCTCTACCCTGGCCCTTTCCCTGTGTGCCATGATGGAAGCGGGCTGGAAAGCACCTGCTGTTGGCCATTTGGTCTGGACCATCTGGCAAGTGGGAGTTGCCTGAGGCAGAGCACGCAGGCTGGGGAGATGTCGGGGGGCGGGGAGAGTTCATTTCGGGACTGAATTACTTTTGTCTGGCACCTTCCTCTTGGGTGAGGCTCACAAGTCGGTGGCGGGACCAGCAGGAGAAGCAGCTTCCCACCGCCTGAATGAGGGAAAGCGTAGCTTTGTGATGATTTTCTAGGGGTTCTCCTGTGCAGACCCGGGCTCTGGTCCCTGCTGAGCGTGTGTTCAAGGGGCAGGAAGACAGGCCTGAGCTCCGCTTAGATCAGAGTGGGGTGAAGGAAGCTCTCTAAATAGGCTCAGAAACCAGATGGAGTCCCTCTTTATCTTTAAAAACCAATTTTGCCTCTATACTCCATTCCAATTTAGAGGGAGGGACAAGTTACCAGGGAGCATGAAATCGGACATGACCATTAAGCCCTATTTCCTCCTACTTCCCTCTCCACCAGCGCTGGTCCTACCACCCTATTCATTCTCCCAAGGCGGCCTTCACTGACTGCAGTCCTGCCTCTGTGCCCTGCTTCTCCCCAGATGCTCGTGGGAATGTCGATAAACTGTAGAATGCCTAACAGGCAGAGAGAATGGGGAAGCAGGACCACCAGGGGCGAGAGACAGCAAGCCCTGATGAATTGGGCTGTTGTGTGAATTAGTTGTCCTCTGTTAGAAAACGAGGAAATGCTATGATTATGCGTTTCAGAGAAAAAGTTCCTTTCGTGCTTGTCTCCCACCTGACCAGGAGAGAGACTGTGCATCCTTCATCTTTCAAGCCAAAATGCACATGTGGCAGTTTTCCTCTTAGCTGCACAGACGATCGCCTTTTTCAGATGCCTTGAATGCAGCCCGTTTCCCCAAATGAAGACATTGCCCACAGAAACTGGTCTCTGCGTGGGCTTAAAGGGCTCCATGTAAACCTAATGGTTTTCTCCCCTAGGTTGACAGAATCTAGCTTGGACTGTCCGACGCAGGCGCTATCAGGCTGGACGCGGGGCACTGTGGAGTCAACGAAGAAACCGAGGCTCCGTGCAGCATCTTTTGCCTTTGGTGCCGTCTGCATTTCTCTCTTGTTGGCATCAACGGTCATCGAATCCCCTGTGCTTTATTCACATTTCAGGGCTTGAAGAATCAGGCCCGGGTCAAGCTGAATATCGTGAGGTGTCCCCCAGTGACCACCGTGTTGATCAGGAGACCAGACCTTCGCTACCAGCTGGGGTTCAGTGTCCAGAACGGAATCGTAAGTGCAACCCCACACCTTTTCCAAACGTCTGACACACGAAACCGTGGCCCAGGGTTTGGGTTTTGGGGCTGTTCTTGAAAGCTGGTCATTTTCCAGAAAGGATCCAGCAAGGAAGGGACGAATGGTTGAAGGCAGACTCACTTCCTCCATGGGCAGAGAATTCTGTGCCTTCTGTGGGGGAAGAGAGGGACCCTCCCAGATCCATGGGCCCCAGAGCCCAGCGACTCTGTGATGCGCAGGGTGACCCTCCCAGCTGCCAGCTTGAGATAGTTTGAGGTACGCACCTTCCCAACCCCCCGGCAGACAGCAGCTTCCCAGGGCGGTGGGCGAAGAGCCCTGGGGGCTGGGCTTCCAAACCCTTGGTGATACCAGTGCAGCCCAGGCTGAGAACCCAGCCCTGTGGGTTATGCCTGAATGATCTCTGCCTTGCCTTTTTAACCTGAATTTGGCACTTGGGAGAGAAAGAGTATTTTCATCACCTGGATGTCTGCCTTCAAATACTTCCTTTTTTTTCCCCCCTTTATTGTGATAAAACATACACAACATTACGTTTGCCATTTAAACCATTTTTAAGCATACAGTTCAGTGCCTTTAAGTACATTCCAAAAGTGGTTGTGTCCATCAGTGCTATTTCCAGAACTTTTCCTTCATCCCAAACACAAACTCCATAGTCAAGACTACTCCCTTTTTGTCCTGGTTTGCCTTGTTCTGGACTCATAGTAGTTCTGGGCTTTGGTGACAAATCTGTAACCTTCTTGATATTATAGATTTTGGATGTGCCCTCCTTCTCTCTGCATTCATCTTTGCAGATAGGAAAACCCTATTCTTTTTCCTCCCTTAATTTTTTTTTTTATAAATTTATTTTATTTATTTATTTTTGGCTGCGTTGGGTCTTCGTTGCCACGCACGGGCTTTCTCTAGCTGCAGCGAGCGGGGGCTACTCTTCACTGCGGTGCGTGGGCTTCTCATTGCGGTGGCTTCTCGTTGCAGAGCACGGGTTCCAGGCGTGCGGCCTTTAGTAGTTGTGGCTCGCGGGCTCTAGAGTGCAGGCTCAGCAGTTGTGGCGCACGGGCTTAGTTGCTCTGCGGCATGTGGGATCTTCCCTGACCAGGGATCGAACCTGTGTCCCCTGCATTGGCAGCTGCATTGGCAGGCAGATTCTTAACCACTGCCCCACCAGGGTAGTCCCCTGCATAGGCTTTTAAAGAAAGGTACACAGTCAGGAGTGAAAAAGTCAGCTCTGTAAATTCAAACCATGTTCTTTTGGGAAATTCCGATTGCTTTGTGTGTGAGGTAGGGGTGGCTATAGCCTGCAGCACTGAGCCCAGAGCCCTCCCCCAGCCTGCAGCCTCTGCCCACCGCAGTGCCTGGCTGCACTGAGACGAAAACCAGCCATGTTATCATTTCTGCCAGAGGGAGTTTGAACAAGAACCACTGAGTTGGGACAGCCGAAGGGAGCTTCTGCCTTCTAGCTGGCCACACTTTGGAACACGAAGTGGGGTTCTAGCAGGTTCTAGCCCCATTTTAACTCAGGTAACTGTGACCCTAAAAAGTGGGCTGCTAGCATTACACAGTTCAGTGTTTGAGTCCCAGATAATACTAAACTGTGTTACACAGGCTGACAGTTTGAAAACATTGGCAGCTCTGTGACAGGCCCAAACAGCTCTTTTTACCAAGAGCGAGCTGGGATGAAAAGTACTCAGAATTCACTGTGCCGCGAAATCCAGTGACGTGCTGCGTCCCCTGTGCAGAGTGAGAGAACAAGGGGGCCATCTGGGCATCCAGAGTCCTAGCTCTTATAAAAAGGAACAAAGAGATGTAAATGTCCACAGCCTGACCATGGCAGCTCCTCAGAGGTGACAGTGCTGGGGATGGGGGATTCTAGAAAAGATAGTCTCCCACCCCCACCCAGTTCCCTAGCAGGCGATGCAGGCCAGGGTGGGTAACTTGGCCTTTGACTCTGATAGATCTGCAGCCTCATGCGAGGGGGAATAGCGGAGAGAGGAGGTGTCCGCGTGGGACATCGCATCATTGAAATCAACGGGCAGAGCGTGGTCGCCACCCCACACGAGAAGATCGTGCACATCCTCTCCAATGCTGTTGGGGAGGTAAGGGAGAGTCGGGGGCTGGGGGTCCCCCTGGTGCGCTCGCCCCCTCCACGAAGCCCTCCTGAGTGTCCTTCCCTGTCCTCAGCACACCTCCACACTGAACAGTCTGTCTCGGACCAGAATTTAAACCTGGTAACGAGTGGTTATCTTAGAGCTGCTCCTCAAAATCCCGTCACGTCACCCTCAGCCTTCTCCTCTGGCATCACTTTCCCACCTCCTCTTTTTAGTTCTCCGATCTGGGCATCTTCTCGCCATAGCTGCCCAAGTTCTCTCCATTTTTCCCAGCTAATCCTGCCAAATGTGCCTGAAGATTTTAAGTCAGATTCAAATCTAATCAACAGCTCCCCAGAGACAGTTCCCTGGTATGGCTGGGCAGGGGTCAGAACAGCTGTTCTGGGGCTGATTTCCTGCCGGGGAGGAGGGAGGGAGGCAGGAGCAGCAAAACCCCACAGCAGTCCTACTGTTTTAAGGGTTTTGTCCTTTTGAAGAAAAAAAAAAAAAAACAGGCCTGGTGAGAGCAAGAGCTTTTGGGAAATAAACCACCTTACCTGGTCTGTCAACCCTCACTTTTTAGAAGCCCATGGATTCCGTGCTTCCTGGAGGCCACTTGGGTCAGGCCCCTGTTAGGAATGGTGGGGGGATGAGGGGTGTACCTTCAAAGGCGTCCCACGGCAAGAGGTGCCGCCTCTCCTGCTAGCCCTGGGGCAGTGCCCACACAGCTCTCAGAGCCTCGGTCCCCCCGCTAAAGTGCGTTTCTGCCCTCAGATTCACATGAAGACGATGCCGGCTGCCATGTACAGACTGCTGACGGCCCAGGAACAGCCCGTCTACATCTGAAGCCACGCCCCCGCCCCCGGGCAGCATGCATGGAGGACTCTCCTCACTTGTGGTTGTGTTTCTCGTGCTACATCTGTGTGCCCACTGAGACATTCCCCTCTCATACCCAGCACTCGGTTTGACACAGAAGGAAAAGAATCCACAGAGACCTCCTTCTCTGTCTCTCTCTAGTTTGGTTTTTTTGTTGTTTTTAACACCAGGGAAGTTTTGTATGCACTCCCTTGAGGCTGGAGAGCAGCCAGTATCCACCCAGAATCTGCCCAGGACCATCCTGAAGGGCCCTTGGGGGTCCTGAAGAGGGTTGTCACCGCTCAGGAAGGATCTTCCCTTCCCAAGAGGTGCAGACCTCTTAGAAGGAACTCCTAGGGGTGGTGAAGAAGCTGATTCAGCAGTGCCTATGATCCAACCACTGATCTCTGCTCTCTTCCAGTCAGTTTCTGGGAATATGGTAGTAACAGGGAGGACCAGCCCGTGTCTTTACGGATATGCCTGCCCACCATGTACGTGGGGCATCATACATTATTTCTGCCCAGAATTTCTGAGCCAACCTTATGCCTCTTCTGTAGTTTTAGTTTCAACATAATTGTGTTTTCTAATGCAAACCTTTTCACCCAGGATAGAAGGGGAACTGCCGTGGACAAGAATACCTTCGTGTTGCAGAGAACTGGGCGATTCCCAGGGCACCCTGGTTTCCCAAGGTTAGCAACCATTAGCTAAACACAGGCAGGTGCTTCCTGCCTCCTTCTACATCACACGTACGTACACGGTCTCACTTGCATATATTTCAGCCTTCCCTCCTCCCTTCCGCCAGTGAGGCACCCAGAGCCCCTGGAAAACCCACGTCACCTCCATGTGAGGCCCCTTCCCCCAGCAGGTGAGGCCTGCAGGGACTGGTGAGCCCTGTCTGGAGAGAACCGCCCCTCTGAGGCTGAGGCCTGGCCCTGCCAGCACCGCCTTGGCTAGAAGTGTTCTGGTAGACTCCCCTCGTGCCTCCACCTGACACACACATCCCACACTGGGAGTCTGGGAGCGATGGACTGTTCCCCTTGAAGGTGAGGCCTGGTGGAATCATGTTATGCTTCCTGGCCCAAGGTGGGACCAGCCTTGTTCTCCACTCAGGACCATGAGGCAGGATGTGACATTTGAGGGCCCAGAACAGTATCTAAACCACAAAACTAAGGGGACAATCATGACCTCAAGTGATGCCTAAGAAGCCCCAAATGTGTTCCAGAAACATCTTGCTGCCTCGTGGGCCTGAAAAAGCTTTTCTTTGGTGTGGAACATTACGTGTTTTATCAGGTGCCTCATGTCCATGGGTTTTGTCTCAGTTTGGTGCAGATGTTTTAGTAATATGATTCTGAGCCAGTTTTCACTTACTCTTGGTCCAAAGAGCATTTTGTTTTCATGTGGGTGGGGTGTGGCTTGGATTGGGTTTTGTTTTGTTTTGCTCGTGACCTCTGCAAAGACAGGGGAAGAGAAACTAATATATTTTGTGATATTAATATAGTCCCTCTTCTCAACATCTGCGTTATTTATGTTGTGTCCATGGAAGTAGGAACCCGGTGAGCACGTGTTGGATAGTACGGATTTATACGTCGAATGGAGGGATTTCAGGGAGGGAGAAAGTGAATATGAAAAGGTTGGGAACAAGATACTTGTGCCAGAGAGCTGTGTGGTCAGTGCCCCTGGGATCTCTGTGCCATCTTGAGTTTTCTGCTTAGAGTCAGGAAAGCCGGTTGTTTCAGTGGCGTCAGTGGCTGGACTCCCAGTGTGACCGTGGGACAGGCCCTGCTGAAGAGTGGCTGTGCTGCCCGCATGTCCCCTTTAGGAAGGGGCTGCCCCTTCTCCAGGCTGGGCAGTCTGGGACCCCTGGATGACTTTTGAGGACACTTAGCTGAATGCTGCTGGGAGACCAGCCCCAAGGCTGACCCACTGCAAACGTGAGCCGGGAACCTCAGCTCCATTTACCAAACCGTAGTGTCTGATGACATATAATTAAATACTAAAGAGGCCTAAGTTCACCTTTCCTTTGCCAGAAGGAGCGGGTAAAATAGGAATGAAGCGTTCTGGGTGGTATTTTCAGGCATGAGGAGCCTTGGGGAGTCACTGGAGAGAGGCTCATGCCATCTGCTCCCAGGGTGACCGCTTGAGCCGCCTGCCCGAGGGCCCATTCCGAGCCCCCGCAATCGGCCAGGGGACGGGAACCCCACCAGCATGTCCCTGGGCAGCCTCCCACATAATTATATAAGGCTCTTCACCCAAAGGAGAGAAGAGACAGAATATACTTTCTATTGCTACTGCACAAAAATCTTGGGAAGTCTGACAGGTGCTGAAAAGGCCAGTGTGGTGAACTCTCCTAGAAGGCTAACATTTCAGCATAAGATTACCCACCACGTACCTCTGTGTTCGTAAAAGTGGCTCCTCACGCCCAGATAGCGAATGTTTCCGGAGCTTGGTCCAGGTTCAGAGGGCTGTAGTGTATTCTTTTCCCTGCTCCCACTGGATGGAGGGAATCAGCCCACCTTTGGAAGTTAACCAAGGAGCCAGAATCTTAATAGTAACTGTTTTTGAAAGTCCCACGGGAAGTGGTGGTCTGTTTCCCTTCTGACATCCCAGTATATATAGTTACCTATGTAAATATCGGAAACCCCATGTAATGGGGAAGACTATGTACAGAACAGCCTTCCCAAACATGGCCCCGGGCAGAAAGCCACTCTTGCCACTTGGCTAGGACATGCTGGTGACTCGGCTTTGGGGACAGATTCCTAGATCCGTCGACCCCTCCTGGTCCAGCCAGGATGCACCAGAACCCACCCTGCCTCTGCCTTCTCAAATGTGAGCATTTCAGGGAGCCACCATCAGCCTTGGGTTCACGAGAGGACGAAGCCCCCAGAGACCAATGCCTGGAGCCTGCTCCCCTCACTGGAGCGGCTCCTCCAGGCCTGGAGCCCATCACGGGGCACTGGACTCCGAGTCCCTGCAGCCGGGTCTGCTTTCTGAACATTGCCCATCAGCACTGGCCTCAGAGAGTCCCAGAGTAACCTACTACCTCCCCATCACTCCCACCACCCCTTTTCACACCCGTCACCCCGTCCGCATGCAGAAGAGACCCACCCACAAGCCCTTCTTGGGTCCCTCAGCCCAGCGGTGAGGCTGTTAACAATGTTTACAACCAAGGGCACCTCCTCTTAGGTGTGTTTACTCTCCCACTTACAAGGCCACTTGCTGGTTTGAGTTTCATGTCTGTCTGCTCCTTCCCTGGTTGAGTCCGACTTGAGCACACGACACTGATCTTACGTCCCGACCCTCCATCAAGGCAGTCGTGAGGACCGTGTGGGAAGGAAATTCCGTGTACATATTCAGCAGTCCCTAGAGTATGAACTTGTACTATTGTTCTGTAAAGAGGGTGAAATAGAGCTTATTGTAAAGCGCTGGGAGAAGTATAGTATTGTATTTGTAACAATATGGTTCTTTGTATACACAAAACTCAATGATCTCTATATATAAATATAAATAAATATATAAATAAGATCTATATACACGTGAGCCTGGAATGTTGATGCCGCACACCCACTGAATGTACTTCCTCTGACAGTCTGGTCACCGGGCTGGCCCTCCCTCCCCTCCTCCATACCGTTTTGGGGGTTGTGATGTATTTAATGTGTTCTCTTCCTTTATTTAACTGAACGCTAATGTCTGTAAGAGTTGCTGCAACAATAAACAAGAACTTCACCTCTTGGCCTGGGCTGAGTGTCTTAACTGTTTCGGGGGAGGGACAAAACTGTAAGTGGGGGAAAGATGTCGTCGTCCCAAAAGGCCACCTCCTACCCATCCCGTGGGACCTGCTCACAGCCCAGAAACCATTTCCTAAACGGACAGGTTCTGTGAAACCAACACAGCTGTAAAACACAATAGGCTGTATCTTTTTGAATTACGGTTTTCTCAGGGTATGTGCCCAGTAGTGGGATTGCTGGCTCGTATGGTACTTCTATTTTTAGTTTTTTAAGGAACCTCCATACTGTTCTCCATAGTGGCTGTATCAATTTACATTCCCACCAACAGTGCAAGAGGGTTCCCTTTTCTCCACACCCTCTCCAGCACTTATTGTTTGTAGATTTTCTGCTGATGTCCATTCTAACTGGTGTGAGGTGACACCTCATTGTAGTTTTGGTTTGCTTTTCTCTAATAATTAGTGATGTTGAGCATCTTTTCACTTACCTCTTGGCCATCTGTATGTCTTCTTTGGAGAAATGTCTATATAGGTCTTCTGCCCATTTTTTGATTGGGTTGTTTGTTTTTTGGACATTGAGCTGCATGAGCTGTTTGTATATTTTGGAGATTAATCCTTTGTCCGTTGATTCGTTTGCAAATATTTTCTCCCATTCTGAGGGTTGTCTTTTCATCTCGTTTATAGTTTCCTTTGCTGTGCAAAAGCTTTTAAGTTTCATTAGGTCCCATTTATTTATTTTTTGTTTTTATTTCTATTTCTCTAGGAGGTGGGTCAAAAAAGATCTTGCTGCAATTTATGTCAAAGAGTATTCTGCGTATATTTTCCTCTAAGAGTTTTATTGTGTCTGGCCTTATATTTAGGTCCTTAATCCATTTGGAGTTTATTTTTGTGTATGGTGTTAGGGAGTGCACTAATTTCATTCTTTTACATATAGCTGTCCAGTTTTCCCAGCACCACTTATTGAAGAGGCAGTCCTTTCTCAATTGTGTATCCTTGCCTCCTTTGTCATAGGTTAGTTGACAGTAGGTGCGTGGGTTTATCTCTGGGCTTTCTATCCTATTCCATTGATCTATATTTCTGTTTTTGCGCCAGTACAATACTGTCTTGATTGCTCTAGCTTTGTAGTATATTCTGAAGTCAGGGAGTTTGAATGGCCATCATTAAAAAGTCTACAAACAACAAATGCTGCAGAGGGTGTAGAGAAAAGGCAACCCTCCTAACTGCTAGTGGGAATGTAAGTTGGTGCAGCCACTGTGGAAAACAGTATGGAGGTTCCTCAGAAAACTAAAAATAGAGTTACCATATGATCCAGCAATCCCACTCCTGGGCATATATCCAGATAAAACTATAATTCAAAAAGATACATGCACCCCTATGTTCATAGCAGCACTATTCACAATAGCGTAGACATGGAAACAACTTAAATGTCCATCAACAGATGAATGGATAAAGATGTGGTATATGTATATAATGGAATACTACTCAGCCATAAAAAAAGAACAAAATGGGGCTTCCCTGGTGGCTCAGTGGTTAAAAATCCACCTGCCAATGCAGGGGTCATGGGTTCGAGCCCTGGTCCAGGAAGATCCCACATGCCTTGGAGCAACTAAGCCCGTGTGCCACAACTACTGAGCCTGCACTCTAGAGCCCACGAGCCACAACTACTAAAGCCTGCCCGCCTAGAGCCCGTGCTCCGCAACAAGAGAAGCCACCACAATGAGAAGCCCACGCACCGCAACAAAGAGTAGCCCCCGCTCACCGCAACCAGAGAAAAGCCTGCATGCAGCAATGAAGACCCAAAGCAGCCAAAAAATAAAATAATAAATTTATTTTAGAAAAAGAACAAAATAATGCCATTTTCAGAAACATGGATGCAACTAGAGATTATCATACTAAGTGAAGTAAGTCAGAAAGAGAAAGACAAATACCATATGCTATCACTTCTACATGGAATCTAAAATATGACACAAATGAACCTATCTATGAAACAGAAATAGAATCATGGACATAGAGAACAGACGGGTGTTTGCCAAGCGGGAGGGGGTTGGGGAAGGATGCAGTGGGAGGTTGGGGTTAGCAGATGTAAGCTATTATAGAATGGATAAAGAACAAGATCCTACTGTAGAGCACAGAGAACTATATTCAGTATCCTATGATAAACCATAATGGAAAAGAATATTTTTAAAATGTATATATGTGTATAATGGAATCACTTTGCTGTATAGTAGTTAATTATCACAACACTGTAAATCAACTATACTTCAATTAAAAAAAGAAAAGAGCTGCCCCACCTCCAGGCTAGACTTTGGCTCCAGGTTCTGGGGGCGGGGCTTAGCTTTCCCCCCCGTCTCCCTCCCTCTCTGCATGACCCCTGTAAGGAAAGGTCATGGGTGGGAGCTGGGCAGAGATCTCCCAACTTTAGATGCTGGGCTTGGAAAGGTCACAGGCCTCTCCCTGTCTGGGTCCTTCTGCTGATCCAGTTCATTGACTAGGGACTCCACGTAGACAAACGGTGAGCAGTCCCCAGGCACTGGGGGTCCCTCCAGCCCTCAACCCCATCTTCCCACTGGCCCCTCAGGCCACAGTACTCTAAAGTTTACACATCCTCAACCCAATCTGTGTCCCCAGCAAGTCTGCAGCCCCCAGTCCCATCAGCCAGCAAACTCGTGTGACATCCATTTCCCTCATCCCTCAGAGGACATGTGGCCAGAGACCCTTGACCTCTCTCACTTGGCCATCCCATGAACCATGTCTCCACCAACAATGCTTTCCACCAGCCAGTCCCTCAGATAAGATGGTCACCAGTGTGGGGGGAGGGCTGGGGCACCCAAACTTCACAAGTGATCCTCTTGGGGTTCGCCTCCCTTGGCTTGGGGCAGGAGAAATACTTCTTTCCTCACCCCATGAGAAGAAGGGATGTAAAGACGACCTCCTTTCCTACATTCTGCCCTCCCCCGAATGGCAGCACCCTGCCGCGATCCTCATGTCGCCAGGATGACGTGGGAGCGGCAGCTGGTGATGGATCCTCTTCTTTGGCACCTCTAAGCAAGCCCCCTGGAGGTGTGCTGTCCCCTGCGGGTGGTGTCTGCCCCCGTGGCTGAGGCTGCCTCTACCACAGATAAGACCTCATGCTTTCCCCTCTCAGCTTTTATCTCTGCTGCAACTGCAGAAGAGAGAAAAAATCCACCCAACCATTGCAATGCACACAGAACCATTCATTGAGAACCATCACAGAACTTTCACTTTAGTCTTTCGTCTCTAATTTCCCCTTATGCCACGATCTCAGTTACTTAACCCCTCGGAGCTTGTTTCCTCATCTGCAAAATGGCATCTACCTCGTGGGGACTATGTGAGGATCAGGGGCCCCAGAGATCCAGGTCTTCATAAGCTCCCCCAGGATTTGCATGTCCCCGGACTGTACAAGCAGTGGCCACGACTCAGGAGGGCCCCCAACCCTGTGAGAGTATATGCTGTTGGTGTTTCCACTTAGTTCAGGGGACACCAGCACACCTGCAGCCCCAGCCTAGCTTGCTTGTAGAGCACTATGAACTACTAATTCATTTAATTTTCCACAAATGCAGATTTTAGTTCCTAGTAAACACTTCTGGAATGTCAATGCATAATTTTAAAAGTCAAAAATCTGACTCTCAAGTGCAAATCAAAACTACACTGAGGTACTACCTCACACTAGTCAGAATGGCCATCATTAAAAGCTCTATAAGTAACAAATGCTGGAGAGAGAAAAGGGAAGCCTCCTGCACTGTTGGTGCAGCCACTGTGGATAACAGTATGGAGGTTCCTCAGAAAACTAAAAATATTGATAGAACTACCATATGATCTAGGAATCCCACTCCTGGGCATATATGCAGACAAATCTCTAATCCAAAAAGATACATGCACCCCTATGTTCATAGCATCACTATTCACAATAGCCAAGACATGCAAACAACCTAAATGTCCATCAACAGATGAATGGATAAAGACAATGTGGTATATATACAATGGAATACTACTGAGCCATAAAAAAGAAAGAAATAATGCCATTTGCAGCAACATGGATGCAACTAGAGATTATCATACTAAGAAAGAAACATACCATATGATATCACTTATATGTGGAATCTAAAATATGACACAAATGAACCTAAATATGAAAGAGAAACAGAATCATGGACATAGAGAACAGACTGGTGGTTGCCAAGGGGGAAGGGGTTGGGGGAGGGATGGAGTGTGAGGTTGGGGTTAGCAGATGTAAACTATTATATATAGATTGGATAAACAACAAGGTCCTACTGTATAGCACAGAGAACTCTATTCAATATCCTGTGATAAATCATAATGGAAAAGAATATTAAAAAAGAATGTATCTATATATCTATATATATCTATATATATATAACTGAATCACTTTGCTGTACAGCAGAAATTAACACAACATTGTAAACCAACTATACTTCAATAAATAAAAAACAAAAATCTAACTCATACAAATATAGAATGAACACATTAAAGATTTATTAATTATTTATGATGAAACAAGATGGTAAAGCTGTTCAAAAGAGTATTTTGAAGAACTAAGTATTTACAGATTTTTAAAAAAGGAATTAGAATGAAATTACTAGGTTAGATATAATTGGTATGTCCTTTAAGGACCTACAACTATAACTTTGGGATTATCTTTTCTAAGCAAAAATCATTTGCATCTCTAGTTGGGGGTAGAAGGAGAACTGTTGGATGATAATAAATGCTATACAGAAAAATAAAGCACAGAAAAAGAACTGAAAGCAGGGATTCGAACAGATATTTGGGCACCCATGTTCATAGCAGCATTATACACAATAGTCAGAATGGAAGCAACACAAGTACCTAACAAAGGGTTAGTCAATAAACAATGTGGTATACATATAAAATGGAATATGATACAGCCTTTAAAAGGAAGCAAAGTCTGACACATGCTACAACATGGAAGAAGCCTTAATACAACTATGCCAAGTGAAATAAGCCAGTCACAAAGGGACAAATACTTCATGACCTCACTTTAAGGAGATATCTAGAGAAGACAAATTCATAGAGACAGAAAGAAGAATGGTAGTTGCTACAGGCTGGGGGAGGGCAGAATGGGGAGTTTTTGTTTAATGGGTATGGAATTTCCATTTGAGAAGATGCGAAAAGTCATGAAGATGGGTGGTGGTTATGGCTGCACAACAGTGGGAATGTCCTTAATGCCACAGAACTTTACACTTAAAAATGGTTAGATCTAGGAGCTTCAAGATGGCAGAAGAGTAAGACGTAGAGATCACCTTTCACCCCACAAATACATCAGAAATACATCTACATGTGGAACAACTCCTACAGAACACCTACTGAATGCTGACAGAAGACCTCAGACCTCCCAAAAGGCCAGAAACTCCCCACATACCTGGGTAGGGCAAAAGAAAAAAGAAAAAACAGAGACAAAAGAATAGGGATGGGACCTGCACCAGTGGGAGGGAGCTGTGAAGGAGAAAAGGTTTCCACACACTAGAAGCTCCTTCGCGGGCAGAGACTGCGGGTGGCGGAGGGGGAAGCTTCGGAGCCACGGAGGAGACCACAGCCAACAGGGGTGCGGAGGGCAAAGCGGAGAGATTCCCGCACAGAGGATCGGTGTCGACCGGCACTCACCAGCCCGAGACGCTTGTATGCTCACCCGCGTGGGTGGGTGGGGGCTGGGTGCTGAGGCTCGGGCTTCGGAGGTCAGATCCCAGGGAGAGGACTGGGGTTGGCTGCGTGAACACAGCCTGCAGGGGGCTAGTGCGCCACAGCTAGCCGGGAGAGAGTCCGGGAAAAGGTCTGGAGCTGACTAAGAGGCAAGAAACCATTGTTTCGGGGTGCACAAGGAGAGGGGATTAAGAGCGCCACCTAAGCGAGCTCCAGAGACTGGGGCAAACCGCAGCTATCAGCGCGGACCCGAGACGGGCATGAGAAGCTAAGGCTGCTGCTGCCGCCACCAAGAAGCCCGTGTGCAAGCACAGCTCACTATCCACACCGCCCCTCACGGGAGCCTGTGCAGCCCGCCACTGCCAGGGTCCCGGGATCCAGGGACAACTTCCCCGGAAGAACGCATGGCGCACCTCAGGCTGCTGCAACGTCATGGTGGCCTCTGCCGCCGCAGGCTCGCCCCGCGCTCCGTACCCCTCCCTCCCACCCCGCCTGAGTGAGCCAGAGCCCCCGAATCAGCGGCTCCTTTAACCCCGTCCTGTCTGAGCGAAGAACAGACGCCCTCAGGCGACCTACACACAGAGGCGAGGCCAAATCCAAACCTGAACCCCAGGAGCTGTGCAAACAAAGAAGAGAAAGGGAAATTTATACCAACAGCCTCAGGAGCAGCCTCAGGAGCGGATTAAATCTCGACAATCAACTTGATGTACCCTGCATCTGTGAAATACCTGAATAGACAACGAATCATCCCAAATTGAGGAGGTGAACTTTGGAAGCAACGATATATATATATTTTTTTTTCTCTTTCTCTTTCTCTTTTTGTGAGTGTGTACGTGTATGCGTCTGTGTGTGATTTTCTCTGTATAGCTTTCTTTTTACCATTTGTCCTAGGGTTCTTTCTCTCCGATTTTTTTTTGTTTTTAAGTATAGTTTTTAGCTCTTCTTATCATTGGTGGATTTCTTTTTTGGTTGGGTTGATCTCTTCCTTTTCTCTTTTTTATTACTTTTTAACTTTTTAAAATAATTATTATTTATTTTTTTATCTTAATAACTTTTATTTTATTTTATTTCATTTTATCTTCTTTCTTTTGACCTTTTATTCTGAGCCGTGTGGATGACAGGCTCTTGGTGCTCCAGCCAGGTGTCAGGGCTGTGCCTCTGAGGTGGAAGAGCCAAGTTCAGAACATTGCTCCACCACTGACCTCCCAGCTACATGTAATAAACAGACGGCAAAAATCTCCCAGAGATCTCCATCTCAATGCCAAGACCAAGTTCCACTCAATGACCAGCAAGCTACAGTGCTGGACAGCCTATGCCAAACAACTAGGAAGACATGAACACAGCCCCATCCATTAGCACAGAGGCTGCCTAAAATCGTACTAACGTCACAGACACCCAAAAACACACCACCAGACGTGGACCTGCCAACCAGAAAGACAAGATCCAGCCTCATCCACCAGAACACAGGCACTAGTCCCCTCGACCAGAGGTTTGTGTAGATTAAAGGTCTGCCCAGCAGAGCAACACGCAGCTCTACCCACCACCAGTCCCTCCCATAAGGAAGCTTGCACAGGACTCTAAGATAGACTCAATCACCGGAGAGTAGACAGCAGAAGCAAGAAGAACTACAATTCTGCAGCCTGTGGAAGGAAAACCACATTCACAGAAAGAGAGAGAAAATGAAAAGGCTGAGGACTTTATACCAGATCAAGGAACAAGATAACTCCCCAGAAAAACAACGAAATAAGGTGGGGATAGGCAACCTTCCAGTAAAAGAATTCGGAATAATGATAATGAAGATGATCCAAGACCTTGGAAAAAGAATGGACACAAAGATAGAGAAGATGCAAGAAATGCTTAACAAAGACCTAGAAGAATTAAGGAACAAACACCTAGAAGAATTAAAGAACAAACAAACAGAGATGAACAATACAATAACTGAAATGAAAAATACACTAAAAGGAATCAGTAGCAGAATAACTGTGGCAGAAGAATGGATAAGTGACCTGGAAGACAGAAAGGTGGAAATCACTGCCATGGAACAGAATAAAGAAAAAGAATGAAAATAAATGAAGACACCCTAAGAGACCTCTGGGACAACTTGAAACGCAACAACATTCACATTATAGGGGTCCCAGATGGAGAAGAGAGAGAGAAAGGACCCGAGAAAATATTTGAAGAGATTACAGTCGAAAACTTCCCTAGCATGGGAAAAGAAATAGCCACAGAAGTCCACGAAGCACAGAGAGTCCAAGGCAGGATAAACCAAAGGAGAAAAATGCCGAAACACACAGTAATCAAATTGACAAAAATTAAAGACAAAGAAAAATTACTGAAAGCAACAAGGGAAAAATGACAAATAACATACAATGGAACTCCCATAAAGTTAACAGCTGATTTCTCAGCAGAAAATCTAGAAGCCAGAAGGGACTGGCATGATAAATTTAAAGTGATGAAAGGGAAGAACCTACCACCAAGAGTACTCCACCCAGCAAGTATCTCATTCAGATTTGACGGAGAAATCAAAAGCTTTACAGACAAGCAAAAGCTAAGAGAATTCAGCAACACCAAACCAGCTCTACAACAAATGCTAAAGAAACTTCTCTAAGTGAGAAACACAAGAGAAGAAAAGGACCCACCAAGACAAACCCATAACAATTAAGAAAACAGTAATAGGAACATACATATCAGTAATTACCTTAAACGTGAATGGATTAAATGCTCCAACCAAAAGACACAGGCTCGCTGAATGGATACAAAAACAAGACCCATATATATGCTGTCTACAAGAGACACATTTCAGACCTAGGGACACATACAGACTAAAGTGAGGGGATGGAAAAATATGTTCCATGAAAATGAAAATCAAAAGAAAGCTGGAATAGCAATACTCATATCAGATAAAATAGATTTTAAAATAAAGAATGTTACAAGAGACAAGGAAGGACACTACATAATGATCAAGGGATCAATCCAAGAAGATATAACAATTATATATGTACCCAACATAGGAGCACCTCAATATATAAGGCAACTGCTAACAGCTATAAAAGAGGAAATCGACAGTAACACAATAATAGCGGGGGACTTTAACACCTCACATATACCATTGGAGATCATCCAGACAGAAAATTAATAAGGAAACACAAGCTTTAAATGACACTATAGACCACATAGATTTAATGGATATTTATAGATATTCCATCCAAAAACAGCAGATTACATGTTCTTCTCAATGGCACACGGAACATTCTCTGGGATAGATCACATCTTGGGTCACAAATAAAGCCTCAGTAAATTTAAGAAAACTGAAATCATATCAAGCAGCTGTTCTGACCACAATGCTATGAGATTAGAAATCAATTACAGGGAAAAAAACATAAAAAACACAAACACATGAAGGTTAAGCAATACGTTACTAAATAACCAAGAGATCACTGAAGAAAGAAAAGAGGAAATCAAAAACTACCTAGAGACAAATGACAACAAAAACATGACGATCCATAACCTATGGGATGCAGCAAAAGCAGTTCTAAGAGGGAAGTTTATAGCAATACAAGCCTACCTCAAGAAACAAGAAAAATCTCAAATAAACAATCTAACCTTACACCTAAAGGAACTACAGAAATAAGTACAAACAAAACCCAAAGTTAGTAGAAGGAAAGAAATCATAAACATCAGAGCAGAAATAAATGAAATAGAAACAAAGAAAACAATGGCAAAGATCAATAAAACTAAAAGCTGGTTCTTTGAGAAGATAAACAAAATTGATAAACCATTAGCCAGACTCAAGAAAAAGAGGGAGAGGACTCAAATCAATAAAATTAGAAATGAAAAAGGAGACGTTGTAACAGACACCACAGAAATACAAAGCATCCTAAGAGACTACTACAAGCAACTCTATGCCAATAAAATGGACAACCTGGAAAAAATGGACAAATTCTTAGAAAGGTATAACCTTCCAAGACTGATCCAGGAAGAAATAGAAAATATGAACAGACCAATCACAAGTAATGAAATTGAAACTGTGATTAAAAATCTTCCAACAAACAAAAGTCCAGAACCAGATGTCATCAGAGGTGAATTGTATCAAACATTTAGACAAGAGCTATCACCCAACCTTCTCAAACTCTTCAGAAATTTTCAGGGGAAGGAACACTCCCAAACTCATTCTATGAGGCCACCATCACCCTGATACCAAAACCAGACAAAGATACTACAGAAAAAGAAAATTAGAGACCAATATCACTGATGAATATAGATGTAAAAATCCTCAACAAAATACTAGCAAACAGAATTGAACAACACATTAAAAGGATCATACACCATGATCAGGTGGGGTTTATCCCAGGGATGCAAGGTTTCTTCAATATACACAAATCAATCAATGTGATACACCATATTAACAAATTGTAGAATAAAAATATGATCATCCCAATAGATGCAGGAAAAGCTTTTGACAAAATTCAACACCCATTTATGATAAAAAGTCTCCAAAAAGTGGGCATAGAGGGAATCTATCTCAACATAATAAAGGCTGTATATGACAAACCCACAGCAAACATCATTCTCGATGGTGAAAAACTAAAAGCATTTCCTCTAAGATCAGGAACAAGACAAGGATGTCCACTCTCACCACTATTACTCAACATAGTTTTGGAAGTCCTAGACACAGCAATCAGAGAAGAAAACGAAATAAAAGGAATGCAAATTGGAAAAGAAGAAGTAAAATTGTCACTGTTTGAAAATGACACGATACTACACACAGTGAATCCTAAAGATGCCACCAGAAAACTACTAGAGCTAATCAATGAATTTGGTAAAGTTTCAGGATACAAAATTATGCACAGAAATTTCTTGCATTCCTATACAGTAACAATGAAAGGTCAGAAAGAGAAATTAAGGAAATAATCCCATTCACCATTGCAACAAAAAGAATAAAATACATAGGAATGAACGTACCTAAGGAGGTAAAAGACCTGTACTCAGAAAACTATAAAACACTGTTGAAAGAAATCAAAGATGATATAAACAGATGGAGGTATAAACCATATTCTTGGATTAGAAGAATCAATATTGTGAAAATGACTATACTACCCAAAGCAGTCTACAGATTCAATGCAAATTCTATCAAATTACCAGTGGGATTTTCTACGGAACTAGAACAAAAAAATCTTAAAATTTGTATGGAGACACAAAAGACCCCGAATAGCCAAAGCAGTCTTGAGGGAAATTAAAAGAGCTGGAGGAATCAGACTTCCTGACTTCAGATTATACTACAAAGCTACAGTAATCAAGACTATATGGTACTGGCACAAAAACAGAAATATAGATCAATGGAAGGAGATAGAAAGCCCAGAGATAAACCTACGTACCTATGGCTAACTCATCTATGACAAAGGAGGCAAGGATATACAATGGAGAAAAGACAGTCTCTTCGGTAAGTGGTGCTGGGAAAACTGGACAACTACACGTAAAAGAATGAAATTAGAACACTCCATAACACCATACACAAAAATAAACTCAAAATGGATTAGAGATCTAAATGTAAGACCAGACACTATAAAACTCTTAGAGGAAAACATAGGCAGAACACTCTATGACATAAATCACAGCAAGATCCTTTTTGATCCACCTCCTAGAGAAGTGGAAATAAAAACAAAAATAAACAAATGGGACCTAATGAAACTTCAAAGCTTTTGCACAGCAAAGGAAAACATAAACAAGACGAAAAGACGACCCTCAGAATGGGAGAAAATATTTTCAAATGAAGCAAATGACAAAGGATTCATCTCCAAAATTTACAAGCAGCTCATGTAACTCAATATCACAAAAACAAACAACCCAATCCAAAAATGGGCAGAAGACCTAAATAGACATTTTTCCAAAGAAGATATACAGATTGCCAACAAACACATGAAAGGATGCTGAACATCACTAATCATTAGAGAAATGCAAATCAAAACTACAGTGAGGTATCACCTCACAGCAGTCAGAATGGCCATCATCAAAAAATCTATAAAGAATAAATGCTGGAGAGGCATTTATTGGAGAAAAGGGAACGCTCTTGCACTGTTGGTGGGAATGTAAATTGATATAGCCACTAGGGAGAACAGTATGGAGGTTCCTTAAAAAACTAAAAATAGAAGTACCATACGACCCAGCAATCCAACTACTGGGCATTTACCCTGAGAAAACCATAATTCAAAAAGTTTTATGTACAACAATGTTCATTGCAGCTCTATTTACAACAGCCAGGACATGGAAGCAACCTAAGTGTCCATCGACAGATGAATGGATAAAGAAGATCTGGCACATATATACAACGTAATATTACTCAGCCATAAAAAGAAACAAAACTGAGTTATTTGTAGTGACGTGGATGGACTTAGAGTCTGTCCTACACAGTGAAGTAAGTCAGAAAGAGAAAAACAAATACCGTATGCTAACAGAGATATATGGAATCTAAAGAAAAAAAAAGTTTATGAAGAACCTAGGGGCAGGACAGGATTAAGGACACAGACGTGGAGAAAGGACTTGAGGACATGGGGAGGGGGAAGGGTAAGCTGGGACGAAGTGAGAAAGTGGCATGGTCATATATACATTACCAAATGTAACATCGATAGCTACTGGGAAGCAGCCACATAGCACAGGGAGATCAGCTCGGTGCTTTGTGACCACCTAAAGAGGTGGGATACGGAGGGTGGGAGGGAGATGCAAGAGAGAGGGGATATGGTGATATATGTACATGTATAGCTGATTCACTTTGTTATAGAGCAGAAACCAACACTCCACTGTAAAGCAATTATACTCCAATAAAGGTGTAAAAGGAAAAAAAAAAAAAGCCCAGAGACACACCTATCACACCTATGGTTAACTAATCTATGACAAAGGCGGCAAGACTATACAATGGAGAAAAGACAGTCTCTTCAATCAGTGGTGCTGGGAAAAAATGGACAGCTACATGTAAAAGAATGAAATTAGAACACTCCCTAACACCATACACAAAAATAAATTCAAAATGGATTAGAGACCTTAATGTAAGACCGGACAGTATAAAACTCTTAGAGGAAAACACAGGAAGAATACTCTGACATAAATCACAGCAATATCTTTTTTGATTCACCTCCTAGAGTAATGCAATAAAAAAGAAAACTAAACAAATGGGACCTAATGAAACGTAAAAGCTTTTGCAAAGCAAAGGAAACTACAAACAAGACGAAAAGACAACCCTCAGAATGGGAGAAAATATTTGCAAACGAATCAATGGACAAAGGATTAATCTCCAATATATATAAACAGCTCATGCAGCTCAATATTAAAAAAACAACCCAATACAAAAATGGGCAGAAGCCCTAAATAGACATTTCTTCCAAGAAGACATAAAGATGGCCAAGACGCACATGAAAAGCTGCTCAACATCACTAATTATTAGAGAAATGCAAATCAAAATTACAATGAGGTATCACCTCACACCTGTTAGAATGGGCATCATCAGAAAATCTACAAACAATAAATGCTGGAGAGGGTGTGGAGAAAGGAACCCTCTTCCACTATTGGTGGGAATGTTAATTGATACAGTCACTAGGGAGAACAGTATGGAGGTTTCTTAAAAGTCTAAAAATAGAATTACCGTAAGATCCAGCAATCCCACTACTGGGCATATACCCAGAGAAAATCAAAAAGATACATTCACCACAATGTTCATTGCAGCACTATTTACAATAGCCATGTAATGGAAGCAATCTAAATGCCCACAGACAGACGAATGGATAAAGATGTGGTACATATGTAAAATGGAATATTACTCAGCCATAAAAAGGAATGAAATTGGGTCATTTGTAGAGACGTCGACGGATCTAGAGACTGTCATAGAGAGTGAAGTAAGTCAGAAAGAGAAAAACAAATATTGTATATTAATGCATATATGTAGAACCTAGAAAAATGGTACAGATGAAACAGTTTTCAGGGCAGAAATAGAGACACAGATGTAGAGAACAAACGTATGGACAGCAAGGGGGGAAAGGGGGGCATGGGATGAACTGGGAGATTGGGATTAACGTATATACACTAATATGTATATTAGTGGGGAAAGCCATGGGGGGGTTGTGGTGGGATGAGTTGGGAGATTGGGATTGACATGTATACATTTACAGGTATAAAATAAATAACCAATAAGAACCTGCTGTATAAAAAAATAAAATAAAATTCAAAAAATAAAACAGAAAAAAAAGTTCTTCCCTTCACATAGATGTATTTATATGAATGAATTATTTCCATGCTTATATCTATAAATACATAAAAGAGGAATAAAATTTACCTTGAATCAAAAAAGAAAAAACAGAACCCACCAGTTATATAGAGGAAAACCCTATCAGGGCACTTGCTCCAGTGGTAAACAATTCTGAAGTTCGTCAGAGGTGGAGAATCGTCTCCCATGCAGCCAGCAGCCCCCCACTGCAAGGAGTGTCCTCATTGCAAAGCTGGGGCACTGTGCCGAGGCGTCTGTGAGGAAACATGAGCTGAGCCCCAGGCCAGCTGCTGCTGAACTGTTCCCACCCTTCCCAGGTAAAACACCTGAATATGTACAAGGACTTGAAAGCCTAGAGGAAGGGTCGTGGAGCCACACCAGCGACAGCACGCCGGCTGACTTGGTGCCTGCAGGCCAGCCAGGATGGTCCTGGCCCCGGGAGCTCTTCTGGAAGCTTTCCGTTTCCCTGCCTGAGATACCCCTCCTGTCCCAGCCCCCACTGCTTTTTTCCTTCCTCACCTCTGCCCGGAGAGAAATTCCAGCAGCAGGTATGGGTGACACATCCTCTTCTTTAGCAGGTGGCAGCCTGGCAACTCCTGCAGAAAGTCCAGCAGAGCCCCACTCACACCGGGCCACCCACAAAGCCGTGGCCCCTCACTCCCTCCCCAGCCCCGACACTGCTGACGCGGCATAGAATATGGCGTCAGGCACAGCTGCAGGGGCTCTTGCTGCCTGGAGCGGTGTTTATATTGACCTCAACCCAGGCACACCTGGGGAGGGCTGACCGGCAGGGTCAGGCTGCCCAGGTCAGCCAATCCTCACCCCTCAGGGGCTCACAGCTGCAGAAAATGGACCTTGCTAAACCGGCCAGGTACAGGGAACAGGTGTGGAGCTGCAGCTCCGGCTTGTTTTCTAATCATTTTATCTGGCCCATGCGTGGGAGACAACTTCAAGAAGACACACTCTTAATGAGAGGAACCCAGGAGTCAGGGAGAGCAGGGGTGGTGGGTGGAGACAGAGGCCTGGTGCCTTGGCTGCAGTGGAAGTCTCTGGAAGACCAGGCGGAGGGAGGCCGCACCGAGTGATGCCCAGGGTCACAGACCTGTCGGAGCTGCTGTTTGTTAGTTCAAGTCCTGCTCTGAGGTGCTCTGTGTCAGCTCTGAGCAACAGGTGAGCTGGGGGTGCTCTGCAATGAGGGCTATGTGCACGGTTCCTGTGTGCCCAGCCCTGCCGGTGTACCTGCCCAGGAGAGCTCCGTATCCTGGGAGGGGCCTGACCACGAGAGCCCCGTGGGCTGCTGGGGGCTTGCCCAGGTGAGCCCCATATCCTGGGAGGGGCCTGACCATGAGAGCCCCATGGGCTGCTGGGTACCTGCCCAGGTGAGCCCCATATCCTGGGAGGGGCGTGACCACGAGAGCCCCGTGGGCTACTGGGGACCTAGTAAAGGATGTCAGGACAGTCAGTGAAGCGACCGAGGATACACATCCAGTAGTTCCTAATTCCTACACACTGCTGGTCATTCTACCATCCACCAGGACATGGTATTCTGTATTAGACTTCAATGATGCCTTCTTCTGTATTCCATTAGTCCCAGACTCACAAGAAATTTTGGCTTCTGAGTGGCAAGAGTCAACATACAACAAAAACAATACTGCTGGGTCGTCCTGCCCCAAAGGTTCAAAAATTCCCACACCATCTTTGGGAAAACGTTAGCTAAAGACCTAAAAGTTCTACCTCTGGAAAAGGGAACCCTCCTTCAATATGCAGACGATATTCTGATCGCCAGCCCTACTAACGACGCCTCTGAACTACCTAGCCAATAAAGGATAGAAGGTGTCCAAGAAAAAGCTCAAATATCACAGACTAAGGTGACCTGCCTGGGCTTCATTCTCACAGACGGTCGGAGAAGCCCGTCCCAGGAAAGGGAAGAAGCCATTTGCAGCCTTACCCCTTCTAAAACTAGAAGACAGCTTAGGGGTTCCTGGGGAGGCCGGGGTTTGCTGCATCTGGATCCCTAACTACAGTCTAATAGCTGGGCCTCTATATGAAACACTGAAAGGAAAAGATGATGATCCTTTCGAATAGAATCCAGAAGTGGCCTTTCAAGAATGGAAAGAGCAGTCAATTCAGACCCTTGCTCTGGACCTCCCTAATTTAGCTAAACCCTTTGACCTTTACATTCCCGGTCAAAGGTGAATCGCCCTTGGAGTATTAGTGCAAAAACTGGGGCCACTTGAAATGGAGCAACACAAGAATGCCCTCCAGGTAGGATAAACTAAGGTCACCAAGGGCTTGGCCCGCCGCCCCATCCGGCCAGGATACTGGTGGTATCTAAAAACCTGGAAATCAGCAGCCCACAAGGCCAGCTCCCTCCTAAGGGAAAAGGACCCCACGTGGTGATCCTAACCGCCCACCATGCCCTGAAGTTGCAGGGGTCGCTCCGTGGGCACACTGACCTCAAGTGACGAGGCCCTCCAACTCCAACCTCCAGAGAGACAACTGAGGGCAACGGGCCCCCATGACGACTCATGTGACCATCACTTGACCTGGAGCTTCTCTCAGAAAACAAGAGTGTGCCCCAAAAGAGCAGACTACTGCTTGCAGGACTTACTGCACCCAGAGGGGAGCTAATAAGCTTGGCGGGGGAACCGTATATCACGCTGTCAACATAGAAAAGCCTACAGACACCGCGGTGACGGCAGCCAATGAGACCGGCTGGACTCCTGGCTACTTCAAAAGGCCATTGACTCAGTGGCCATCATGGTCCTGGATCACCACCGACCCTGGACTGTCTGGGAGTTGAGCGGGCAGGGCTCTGACACTTGGTGCTGTTTGTACGTTAATTCAGGGGCCTAACTGAAGAAAGCGCAGACTACCGGTCAGAGCATCTAGGCTGGCAGAAACCGTCAGCCTAAGGTGGCCGAACAATGTGGGGCGGGGTAAAACCGGCCCCCGCATTGTCTCTGCGCATCTCTTTCCTGGACCCTTAAACGTCATTAGAATCTATAACACTTCCAATGCTGGTGCTCAGATGGACGAGCAGTGAGGCAGGAGGCCTGGGGACAATCAAACTCACCTGGAGGCTGCTGGGGAGAAGTTCTGCCCCTCCCCGCCCCCCGGGTATGAGGACTCCCAACTCGGCATGAAGCAGTTACAGAAGAGGGGTCTGCACCCTCTGCACCCCAAGAATGAGGAACGGGACAAAAGGCAGAGGAGGGGTTTGTCACCGGCAAAGCCCATGAAAAATTCCTGGGAGAAAAATAGAATCTGGGCAATAAAATAAAGTCTAACCTTTTTTTCCTTTGTGCTTCGTCTAATTTCACGTGCTCCTAGGGTCCCGCATGCAGAGGTCCCACACCCGGCACTTCAGACCCGAATCCCTAGTGCAGAATGGCTGCGTCGACACCTCAGCTCGCAGGGCCTCATGCAGTCTCTGCGACATAGAGCCTGAGCTGCAGCCAACCTGGCCCTCGAGAGCTCTGCCCCCTCCCTCCCGCTGACGCTGCCGGGATCCCTACACAGCAGCCCAGCCCACAGCCCACGGGGGAGCTTACGCTCTCACCTCTCCATTCTCTGATCAAAATATAAAGTTTCCTTTGCTTCTGAACCAAACTCAGTCTCGATCTGTTGGCTCCAATGACACTGGGCAGGGGGACCCGTGTTGGGGCCCACTCTGGAGGATCAGTAACAGAAATTGAGAACATTGTAACGTCAATGAACAGATGTGTGAGCCAAACTGTAATTAACATAGAACAGTGTATAAGGCTCGGGTAAAATAAGATGTTTCTAACACTTCCATTGGATATTTCCATCACTTTATTATAAGCAAGTTCAGTGAAGAGGTTAGTCTTATTTGTCAGGTCAACATTAGAGAAATGAAGTGATTTCTTTCCAAGGATGTACATCTAATAATCTTGGCTGAAGCTTCAATCTTGTTTTGAATGCTTTTCCATTGAAAATGATACCTCTCTTTCAGCTCCCCCATTTCTGAGAAGTATAAAATCTTATAATTTATTATTACCAAAGGGGAAAGGTGGGAGGAGGAATAAATTAACAGTTTGGGATTAACACATACACACTGATATGTATAAAATACATCATCAACAAGGAACTACTGTATAGCACAGGGAACTACACTCAATATTTTGCAATAAACTACAAGGGGAAATAATCTGAAAAAGAATATTTTTATCGACATCATCTGTCAATGACAGAAAAAAATGTAACCTAAGGGAAGCTGATGGTGACCGCTTCTGACCCTGAAGACTTCGATCATCTGAAGTTCGGACTCAGCCTACTGCCCAAGGCCCTTAATGAACATACGTGTAGCCGTAGCTTAAAATTTCCCCAGTTTGGGGTTCGGGGAGACACTGATTTGGAAAAATCCCTGATGTTCTCCTTATATGCACGGGACCCTTCCTACTGCTAAAATATGACTGTCACACCCAGAGGATGGTACACCATTTGATCGGGAAGAGTTTGGAAAAGGCATCTCATCTCCTCATCTCCTGGTGCTCGGGTTCACCCATCCAGCGTCTTTACTAACAATCTCCCCACTTGGGGATGTCAGCACCGTCAACATCCTGCTGCACACAGTTTGGAATTTGTCCAGAGGATGAAGCGGAAGGATGAGAAATAATGAGAGACAAGTCCTAGGTGTTCAGACAGGCACATGTCACTCTAATTTCAAATCAGGAAGATGAATTGACCAAAGGCTAGGATTTCCCACAGAAACAGAATAGGGCTGGAGGAAATCCCGCTGTTTTGTGGCCAGTTCCCAAAAACACAAGTTGAAAAATGGAACTCAGGGGCACTAAAATTCACGAAACTGCAGAGTTGAAAATATCCATCGTCGAAAAATGTCTTGAGGTAAGTCACTGAAAAGGACTTGTAAGCAAGGAAGAATGGCAGGAAAAGGATTTGAAGAGGTAGGAAGGACTCGCCATTAAAGCACAAGAAAAGGGGCTGAACATCGCCAACGATGCAGTTGGCCAAAAAGGGCATATGCGTTTTTTCTGAATATATTCATAAAAAGGGCATACACCCTTTTTAGCCAACCAAACAGGTGGGCACTGGAAATCAATACTACAAAATGTATCACTTCGCATCAGTCAAAAGAGCCATCCTCATAAAGTGTAAACACCAGAAATGCAGGACAGGGTGAGGAGAAAAGGGAGCCCTGTGAGGCTGACAGTGGAAATGTAAATTGCAAAGGCCACTCTGAAGAAGTGTATTGTGTTTACTAAAACATCTAAAAAATGAGCTACAGAGCATAGGGCACTTGCACTCATGAGCGTATATCTTGGGAAAAACAAAAATCGACAGGACACAGGAACCCCAACGTTTACCGCCTCTCTGTTTAAAAGAGCCTCGACTAGGATATAACCTAAATGTCCCTGGAAGGAAAAAATGGATAAAAGAGATGTGGTACTTATGTAGAGTGGAATATTACTCAGCCCAGAAATCAATGAAATAAGGGCAGTTGCAACAACTCCGGAGGAGTTATGTACAATCATTCTAAGTGACATAAGTCAAAAAGAAAAAGACCCATATCGTAAGATATCACTTAAAGGTGGAATCAAAAATGGCTACACATGAAATAAATTACAAAACAGAAACATAGTCAAATATGTAGAAAACACACATAAGGCTGCTAAAGGGGAAAGGTGGGGAGGGGTGAGGCATTATCCAGGAGGTTGAAATTAGCAAAGATACCATTCCAAATACCAAATTGATAATCAACAAGGCCTACACGGTAGCTCAAAGAAATGCACTCAGCACACTCAAGTCACTGGAAAAGAATGTATATGACTGGTAAGAATCTGAAAAAGAATTTATTGATGTCTCTCTGTACGTGAATCAACTGGATGTACAGCAGCAAGGAACAGAGCTTTGAAAATCAGCTGTAACCAATATAATAATAAATTAAAAAAAATAAAAGACAGTGAGACAGAGAAAACTTCTTACAACTTTTGCTTAGGGGCTGTGATGCAACATGGATTGAACACGTCTAGACACACAGCAGGATGAGACATAAGGCTGGAAACTGTTCGCGCTAGGAGAATTAGTGAGGTTAGATGAGGAAATGCAGACCCTTTAAAGTAATACTGCCTGGTACCTATTCCATGGGTACCAAATCTGAAGGTTCAAGGGAATCTTCCTACAGCTAAAACATGCATGGGAAACCCAGAGGATGGTACAATGTGTGTTCGGGAAAGGTTTCTAAAAAGCACCTCAGTTTTCCTCTCCTGGTGCTCAGGTTCCTCATTCCAGCTGCTTTACTAACAATCTCCCCACTTGGAGAGTCAGCGCCTTTAACCTCCTGTTTCGCACAGTCTGCAATTAGTGCAGAGGATGAACGGGAAGAGGGGGAACCAATGAGAGACTAGCTGTAGGGGTTTGGACGGGCACATGTCACTCTAATTTCCCATCAGGAAGAAGAATTAACCAAAGGCTCAGCCTGCCACCCCGGAACCAAAATAGGGCCTGAAGCAATCCTGCGGTTTTGCAGCCAGCTCACAAAAAAGCAAGTTGGATAATGCAGCTCAGGGGCACTGCAATTCACAAACCTGCAGAGTTATAAAGGACAACTAACGTCCAAAAATATATTCAATGAGGTAAGGCAACGAAGAGGATCTGAATGCAAGGCAGAATTGCAGGAAACAGATTTCAAGAGGTAGATTGGAGTCGCTTTTAAAGCACATCAAAAGCGGCAGAACTTCGACAATGATGCACTTGGCCAAAAAGGGCGTATGTGATTTTTCTCACTTCACATGGAGAAAAGGGAGCCTTGTTAGGCTTATGGTGGGGATGTAATTTGCCAACGGCCACTCTGGAGAAGTGTATGGTGTTTCCTAAAACATCTCAAAAAACAGAGCTACAGAGCTTAGGGCACTTCCACCCATGGGCGTATATCTTCGGAAAACCAAAAATCGACAGTACTCAGGCACCCCAAAGTTTAGGACTGCTCTGTTTACAAGAATCTCGACTTCGGTACACCTTATATATCCCAAGAAAGAGAAAAATGGATAAAGAAGTTGTGGTACTTATGTACAAAGGAATATCACTCAGCTATGAAATCAATGTCATAAGGCTAGTAGCATCATAATGACTGGATTTACGTATGATGATTCTAAGTGAAATGAGTCACAGAGCAAAAGAAGCCTATCATAATATATCACTTATAGAGGGAATGTAAAAATCACTACACATGAACTGAATTACAAAACAGAACAGAGTCACACGTTTAGAAAACACACTTATGCCTGCTTCAGGGGAAAGGTGAGGTGGGGTGATGCATAAAAGTAGAGTTTGAAATGAGCACAGATACCGTTCCATAAACCAAATATGTAATAGTGAAGACCTACTCATTGCTCAATGAACTGGACTCAACAGTCCCTATTCACCGCAGAAGAATATATCTGTCTAGTAAGAATCTTAAAAAGTATTTATTGATATCTCTCTGTAAGTGAATCAAGTGGGTGTAAAGCGGCATAAACACAGCAGTGGAAATCAGCTAAACCCCATCATAAAAATAAATATATTCAGGAAGAACGCATACACCCTTTTTGGCCATCCAAACAATGGCAGAATGCAAATCAGCACTACAAAGAAGTGTCACTTCGCATTTGTCAAAAGGGCCATCCTGGAAAAGTGTAAAATCAGAAAGCAGCACAGGCCGTGGAGAAAAGGGAGCCTTGTTATGTTGATGGAGGGGGGGATGTAAATAGCCAACGGCTACTCTGGAGAAGTGTGTGGTGTTTCCTAAAACATCTAAAAAACAGAGCTACAGAGCCCAGGGCACTTCCACTCATGGGCGTATATCTTGGGAAAACCAAAAATCGACAGGACACAGGCACCCCTACGTTTAGTGCTGCTCTGTTTAGAAATGCCTCGACTTCGGTACAACTTACATGTCACTGGAAGTAAAAAATGGATAAAGAAGATGTGGTACTTATGTACGATGGAATATTACTGAGCAATTAAATCAGTGAAATAAGGCCAGTTGCAGCAACTCGTGGAGACTGAGGTACGATCATTCTAAGTGACATAAGTCAGACATAAAAAGAGATTTATCATAAGGCATCACTTATAGATGGTATCTAAAAATGGCTACACATGAACTCAGTTACAAAACAGAAACAGAGTCACACATTTAGGAAACACACTTATGGCTGCTAAAGGAGAACGGTGGGGTGGGGTGATGCTTAAACCAGGAGGTTGGAATTAGCATTGATATGGTTCCAGAAACAAAACAGGTAATTGACAGGACCTACTCTATAGTTCAAAGAGCTGGACTCAGCACACTGTTGTCACTGGAAAAGGATATATAAGACTGGTAAGAATCTGTAAAAGAATTTATTGATGTCTCTCTTTAAGTGAATCAAGTGGATACATGTAGAGCAGGAAGAAACACAGTATTGAAAATCAGCTATACCCTATTATAAAATTAAATAACAAGAACCAAAAAAAAGACAGTGAGAGAGAGAGAAATTCTTACAAAATTTGTTCAAGTGCTGTGATGCAATCTGGACTGAACACATCTAGACACACAGCTGGATGGGACCTAAGCCTCTACACTCCTGGGTCTGAGAGGTTTGGTGAGGATGGGACCGCAAATGCAGCACTTTTAGAGTAATACTGCCTGGCCCCCATTCCATTGGTCCATATCTCCAGGTACAGGGGACCCTTCCTACAGCTAAAACATGAATGGGACATCCAGAGGATGGTACACCGTCTGTTCGGGAAGAGTTTGGGAAAGTCACCTCATCTCCACTTTTCCTGGTGTTCGGGTTCCCCAGCTCCTTTCGTTAGAGTCTCCCCACTTTGGGAAGGCAGCACACTCAACAGCCGGTTTTGCACAGCTTGGAATTTTCCGTGTGAAGAAGGGGAATGGGGGGATGGAATGAGACACAAGTCCTAGATGTTTGGACAGGCATATGCCACTCTAGTTTCCTAATCTGGAAGAAGAATTTCCCTATCCTTCAGGTGCCCCGGTAACCGGAATGGGTCTGTAGAAATCCTGCCCCTTTGTGGCTGCTTCCCTAAACAACAAGTTGAAAACTGGTGCTCAGGGGCACTGCAATTCACAAACATGCAGGGTTGTAACTGACACCTCTAATGGAGTCATTTCTTGAGCCAAGTATTCGTAAAGGCCTTGTAGGCAAGACAGAATTGCAGGAAAGGGATTTCAAGAGGTAGCTTGCACTCGCCATTAAAGCACATGCAAAGCTGCTGAACATCGCCAATGATGCAGTTCACCAAAAAGGCCATATGCGTTATTCCTTAATATATTCAGGAAAAACCCTTACTCCATTTTTGGCCAACAAAACAGACGGCAATGTAAATTAGTACTACAAAGAGGTATCACTTCGCACCAGTCAGAATGGCCAAGCTCACAAAGTGTAAAACCTGAAATGCAGGACAGGGCATGGAGAAAAGGGAACCCTGACAAGCTGATGGTGGGAATGTAAATTGCTAACAGCCACTGTGGAGAAGTGGTTGGTGATTCCTTAAAAATCTAAAAAACAGAGCTTCAGAGCATATGGCGCTTCCACTCCTGGGCCTGTATCTTGGAAAAAATGTAAATTGACAGGACCCAGGCATTCCAAAATTTATGCAGCCCTGTTTGCAAGAGCCTCTAATTGGAAGCTACCTAAATGTCCTTGGAAGGAAGACTGGATAAAGAAATTATGGTAGATATGTACGATGGAATATTACTCAGCCATGAAATGAATGGAATAAGGCCATTTGCAGCCACTCGGAAGGACATAGATACATTCATACAAAGTGTCATAAATCAGACAATGATAAATATCATATGATATTACTTATCGGTGGAATCTAACAATTGATACAAAGGTACTATCTTACAACACAGAAACAGAGTCCCAGACTTAGAGCACAAACTTATGGTTACCAAACTGGAAAGGTGTGTTGGAGGCATAAATTGTAAGGTTGGAGTTGGTATATACATATTTACAGAGAGAAAACTTGTAATCAACATGGACCTGCTGTAGAGCACTTGGAATTCTTCTCAACACCCTTTAGTAACCTCAATGGGAAAATAATTCCAAAAAGAATATATAGTCATCTCTGTATAAATGAATGTTTGTGTATATCAAAAATGAACACAACATGGTAAATCAACTATACTCCATTATAAATTTAAAATTAAATTATAGAAAAGAAAAATGATCACTAAATTCGTTTAGTCACAGTGAACGTGCTAGTGTCACATCCCTGGACATAGACCCAATTTGGTCCCAAGGGACTGTTGTGGGCCTGAGGACCTCGGGAGGATATGCCAGCTAATTCAACCCCTTGAACATGTAGTTAGGGGATAAATAGGGCCATCTTGGAGGCTGGCTAACAAAGTGGCTGACTAGCCGAAGACTGAATTTTCTTTTCTTCACTTCTGGAGAGAAAATGGTCAGTGAATCTCATTGGTGGTCTTTGAGATGTACCAAAGCTACCTCTTGCTCTCATCCCCAGCCATGTGGCTGACAAGGTCTTGGTGCTCCGGCCGGGTGTCAGGCCTGTGCCTCTGAGTTGGGAGAGCCGAGTTCAGAACATTGGTCTACCAGAGACCTCGGGCACCTTGTAATATCAAATGGCAAAAGCCTCCCAGAGATATCCATCTCAACGCTAAGACCCAGCGCCACTCAGAGACCAGCAAGATCTAGTGCTGGACATCCCATGCCAAACAACTAGCAAGACAAGAATGCAGGCCCACCCATTAGCAGAGAGGCTGCCTAAAATCATAATATGGCCACAGACACCCCAAAACACACCACTGGATGCCAACCTGTCCACCAGAAAGACAACATCCAGACATACCCACTAGAACACAGGCACCAGTCCCCTCCACCAGAAAGCCTACACAACCCACTGAACCAACCTTAGCCACTGGGGGCAGACACCAAAAACAACGGGAACTATGAATCTGCAACCTGTGAAAAGGAGACCCCAAACACAGTCTCCAAAGCCAAATGAGAAGACAGAGAAACACGCAGCAGATGAAGGAGCAAGGTAAAATCCCACCAGAACAAACAAATGTAGAGGAAATAGGCAGTCTACTGGAAAAAGAATTCAGAGTAATGATAGTAAAGATGATCCCAAATCTTGGAACTGGAATGGAGAATATATAAGAAACATTTAACAAGGACCTAGAAAAACTAAAGAGCAAACAAACAATCATGAACAACACAATAAATGGAATTAAAAATTCTCTAGAAGGAAACAATGCAGAATAACTGAGACAGAAGAATGGATAAATGACCTGGAAGACAAAATAGTGGAAATAACTACTGCAGAGCAGAATAAAGAAAAAAGAATGGAGGACAATCTGAGACACCTCTGGGACAACACTGAACATACCAACATTCTAATATAGGGGTCCCAGAAGTAGAAGAGAAAAAGAAAGAGACTGAGAAGATATTTGAAGAGATGATAGTTGAAAACTTCCCTAATATGGGAAAGGAAATCATTAATCAAGTCCAGAAAGTGCAGAGAGTCCCATACAAGATACATCCAAGGAGAAACATGTCAAAACATACATTAATGAAACTATCAATAATTAAAAACAAAGAAAAAATATTAAAAGCAGCAAGGGAAGAACAACAAATAACATACAAAGGAATCCCCATAAGGTTAACAGCTGATCTTTCAGCAGAAACTCTGCAAGCCAGAAGGGACTGGCAGAACATATTTAAAGTGATGAAAGGGGAAAAGTTACAACCAAGATTACTCGACCCAGCAAGGATCTCATTCAGATTTGACAGAGAAATTAAAACCTTTACAGACAAGCAAAAGCTAAGAGAATTCAGCACCACCAAACCAGCTTTACAACAAATGCTAAAGGAACTTATCTAGGCAGGAAACACAAGAGAAGGAAAAGACCTACAATAACAAACCCAAAACAATTAAGAAAATGGTAATAAGAACATACATATCAATAATTACCTTAAATGTAAATGGAGTAAATGCTCCAACCAAAAGACACAGACTGGCTGAATGGATCCAAAAACATGACCGGTAAATATGCGGTCTACAAGAGACCCACTTCAGACCTAGGGACACATACAGACTGAAAGATAGGGGATGGAATAAGATATTCCATGCAAATGGAAATCAAAAGAAAGCTAGAGTAGCAATTCTCATATCAGACAAAATAGACTTTAAAATAAAGACTATTAGAGGAGACAAAGAAGGACACTACATTGATCAAGGGATCAATCCAAGAAGAAGATATAACAATTGTACGTATTTATGCACCCAACATAGGAGCCCCTCAATACATAAGGCAAATGCTAACAGCCATAAAAGGGGAAATCGACAGTAACACAGTCATAGTAGGGGACTTTAGCACCCCTCTTTCACCAATGAAAGATCATCCAAAATGAAAATAAATAAGGAAACACAAGCTTTAAATGATACATTAAACAAGATGGACTTAATTGATATTTATAGGACATTCCATCCAAAACAACACAATACACTTTTTCTCAAGTGCTCATGGAACATTTCCCAGGATAGATCATATCTTGGGTCACAAAAAAAGCCTTGGTAAATTTAAGAAATTTGAAATTGTATCAAATATCTTTTCCGACCACAATGCTATCAGACTAGATATCAATTACAGGAAAAGATATGTAAAAAATACAAACACATGGACGCTAAACAATACATTACTTAATAACAAAGACATCACTGAAGAAATCAAAGAGGAAATAAAAAAATACCTAGAAAGCAGAAACTAACACACCATTGTAAAGCAATTATACCCCAATAAAGATGTTTAAAAAAAAAAAATACCTAGAAACAAATGACAATAAAAACATGAAGACCCAAAACCTATGGGATGCAGCAAAAGTAGTTATAAGAGGGAGGTTTATAGCAATAAAATCCTACCTCAGGAAACAAGAAACATCTCAAATAAACAAGCTAACCTTACACCTAAAGCAATTAGAGAAAGAAAGAAAGAAAAACAAAAACCCAAAGTCAGCAGAGGAAGGAAATCATAAAGATCAGATCAGAAATAAATGAAAAAGAAATGAAGGAAACAACAGCAAAGATCAAAGAAACTAAAAGCTGGTTCTCTGAGAAGATAAACAAAATTGATAAACCATTAGCAAGACTCATGAAGAAAAAAAGGGAGAAGACTCAAATCAACAGAATTACAAATGAAAAAGGAGAAGTAAAACTGACACTGCAGAAAAACAAAGGATCACCAGAGATTACTGCAAGCAACAATATGCCAATAAAATGGACAACCTGGAAGAAACGGACAAATTCTTAGAAAAGCACAAGCTTCCAAGACTGAACCAGGAAGAAATAGAAACTATAAACAAACCAATCCCAAGCACTGAAATTGAGACTGTGATTAAAAATCTTCCAACAAATGAAAGCTCAGGACCAGATGGCTTCACAGGCAAATTCTATCAAACATTTAGAGAAGAGCTAACACCTCTACTCTCAAACTCTTCCAAAACATAGCAGAGGGAGGAACTCTCCCGAACTTATTCTATGAGACCACCATCTCCCTGATACCAAAACCAGACAAGGATGTCACAAAGAAAGAAAACTACAGGCCAATATCACTGATGAACATAGATGCAAAAATCCACACCAAAATACTAGCAAACAGAATCCAACAGCACATTAAAAGGATCATACACCAAGATCAAGTGGGCTTTATCCCAGGGATGCAAGGATTCTTCAATACATACAAATCAACGTGATACACCATATTAAAAAACTGAAGGATAAAAACCATATGGTCATCTCAATAGACGCAGAAAATGCTTTTGACAATATTAAACACCCATTTATGATAAAAAACCTCCAGAAAGAAGGCATAGAGGGAACTTTCCTGAACATAATAAAGGCCATATATAACAAACCCACAGCAAACATCACTCTCAATGGTGAAAAAGTGAAACCATTTCCACCAAGGTCAGGAACAAGACAAGGTTGCCCACTCTCACCACTATTATTCAACAAACTTTTGGAATTTTTAGCTACAGCAACCAGAGTAGAAAAAGAAATAAAAGGAATCCAAATCGGAAAAGAAGAAGTTAATCTCTCACTGTTTGCAGATGACATGATACTATACATAGAGAATCCTAAAGATGCTACCAGAAACGTACTAGAGTTAATCAATGAATCTGGTAAGGTCGCAGCATACAAAATTAATGTACAGATATCTCTTTCATTCCTATACACTAAAGATGAAAAATCTGAAAGAGAAATTAAGGAAACACTCCCATTTACCACTGCAACAAAAACAATAAAATATCTAGGAATAAACCTACCTAAGGAGACAAAAGTCGTTTACTCAACAAACTATAAGACACTGATGAAAGAAATCAAGATGACACAAACAGATAGAGAGATATACCATGTTCTTGAATTGGCAGAATCAACATCGTGAAAATGACTATACTACCCAAAGCAATCTACAGATTCAATGCAATCCCTATCAAACTCCCAATGGCATTTTTCAGAGAACTGGAACAAAAAAATTCACAATTTGTATGGAAACACAAAAGACCCCGAACAGCCAAAGCAATCTTGAGAAGAAAAACAGAGCTGGAGGAATCAGGCTCCCTGACTTCATTCAATATTACAAAGCTACAGTAGTCAAGACAGTATGGTAGTGGCACAAAACCAGAAATATTGATCAACGGAACAAGAGGGAATGCCCAGAGATAAACCCATACACATATGGTCACCTTATTTTTGATAAATGAGGCAAGAATATACAATGGAGAAATCACAGCCTCTTCAATAAGTG